>NC_060121.1:233020350-234270350 GCF_021461395.2 Schistocerca americana
GTTGCGATTTTTCTTAATGAACATTATGTTCTGAAAGATATACTCACAAGAAACAATTAGAATTCCTAGCTTTCTAAATAATTCTAGACAGTGGACCCTGTTGTTGCTGTTTGTTATTATCCTTATGGCTCTTTTTTGTACTTTGAACACGGTTTGTATGTTACTGGCACTTGTTCCCCAAAACATGATCCCATAGCTGAGGACTGAGTGTAGATATCCGTAATAGGTTATTTTAAGACAGGTATTATTGCATACCGGAGCAAGGATTCTAAGAGAATAGCATGCTGTGGATAATTTCTTTGCCAAAATGTTGACATGGTTTGTCCATTTCAGTTGGCTGTCTACATTCATTCCTAAGAATTTGGTACTTGTTACACATTCTAATTCATTATTATTAACTTTTATTCTAGTGGCATTGTGTTTTTCGTTCAATTGGAAGTTAATATAGTTAGTTTTCTTTACATTTAGGGTTACTTTATTTTTTAATGACCATTTGTGGACATCATTGAGAGCCTCGTTTGCTCTTTCTGACAGTTGTGTTGGATTTTCACCTGTTATTACTATGTTGCTGTCATCAGCAAAAAGTATTTTTTCGCCATGTCTGATACTTTGTGGGAAGTCGTTAATGTATATAAGAAACAATATTGGGCCTAATACACTTCCCTGTGGGACGCCTATATTCACATTTTCTGGGTCAGACAGGTGTTTTATAAGGGAATTGTTTGAAACTTGTGATATCTCAACTCATTGACCTCTGTTATCCAAGTATGATTTGAACCACTTCTTTGTCACACCTCTTATTCCTATTTGCCCTAATTTATGAAGTAAGATTTTGTGGTCAACTGTATCAAAGGCCTTGGACAAGTCTAAAAAGATACCACTTACATTTTCACCTTTGTCCAGTGCTTCTAAAATTACTTTAGTGAACTGTGCTATAGCATATTGTATGCCTTTTCCGGACCTAAAACCAAATTGGTCATTAGAAAGAAGATTATATTTATTCAGGTAATTTAGCCGTCTCTTTTTGACTAGTATTTCTATTATTTTAGAAATGATAGACAGTATAGAGATCGGCCTGTAGTTCTCTACATTTTCCACATCTCCGTTTTTAAGGATAGGTATAACTTTTGCTTGTTTTAGGTACTCCGGAAAGTATCCAGATTCGAAAGATTCATTAATTATGTCTGTTAATGGGCCCTTTATGGAGTCTATACAATCTTTAATTACGCAGACTGGGATTTCATCAAGTCCTACTGAAGTTTTATTTTTTAGTTGGTGTACTACTAGTGCCACTTCCCTTTCTGTAGTTGGCAAGAGCACCATTGAGTTTGTTGGCTGGTTCTGAGTAGGTAAATCATATGTATCTGGAAATTTCTGCTGTAATTTTTTTGCAATACTACTGAAATATGAGTTTACAAAATCAGCTAATTTTTTAGGGTTACCTACTGGTACATCTTTGTTTTTAATAAGTGAATTGAGGTCCTTTTGAACAGAGTTAGATGTTTCCTGTTTGACGATGTTCCAGGCTGCTTTGCTCTTGTTTTCAGCTTCAAGTAATATTTTTTTTGCGGCTAGCAACACCTTTCTGGAAATTTTCCTGTACTTTTTGGAGGATTGCAGAACTTCTGGGTTAGATTGATTATTTTTTATGGAGTTGAGATATCTAAGAGTTTCTGAGGATTTTTTGATACCTGTAGTCACCCACTGATTTCTCTTTGTAGTTTTAATTTGATAAAGAGTTTTGGGAAACATCTCTTCAAATCTGAGTTTAAAAATTGACATGAACTTGATAAATTTCTGATTTGCATTGGTTTCTGCCTAGACTTCCCTCCAATCTTCATATTCTAGCTGGGATTTAAACTGATGCAGGGCTGATTTGGAAAACATTCTTTTGTATGTACAAAGTTTAGGAGGAGTTTCTTCATGAATGTTAGTTTTTAAGATCTGGCAGAGGTGGTCTGCTAGGCCCAGGTTTTGGACAACAATATGACATTTTTTACTATCAATATCTGTAGCTACATGATCTATAGATGAGGAGGATTCTTTCGTTATTCTAGTTGGACAATTAACAAGGGAGGATATTCCATAACAGCTTAGAATATTCACATATATGTTGCTAGCCTTATCAGGCTTCATTATATTAATGTTTAAGTCACCACAGATAATTACATTTGCTTTTGGTCCAGAAACCTTGTCTAAGCTTTGATTCAGTTTTGAGAAGAATATATCAATGTCTCCACTGAGAGAGCGGTACACACAAAATATGACTAATTTTTTTGCTATGCCAGGTCCTATTATTTCAACAGCGGAAAGTTCGAAATGTTTGTACTCACCTAGATCTAAAAGATCATATCTTACTTCAAAAGACATACCTTTTTTTACATAGATACATGAACCTCCACCATTCATTGAGATTCTGCTATAGTAACCTGCAAGGTCAAATGAGGCTAATGCAATGTGTTCAATTTGCTTCCCTTTGCACCAGTGTTCAGCGATACACAAAATTTGGCTATCAAATTTTTCCAATTCTACTTCTAGCTGTTGTGCTTTGTTCTTTACGGCTTGAATGTTTTGGTGAAACACTGTTAAACATTTGTTTTCACTTATCTTGGTGGCGCCTTTCCCTTTAGACCTGATGCTAAAAAATCCTTTAGATGAGCTGGTGGCATGGTTATTCTTCTGTTGATGACAGTGGAGGTAAGTCTGTTGCCGGTTTGACTTGGAAGTTGGTGTATCTGAAGGTATCTGCCTTATGTTAGTCTTGTAACTGAGGCCGGGTACCAAAAATCCTGCAGAGTTGAAAGTTTCCTGGTTCTTGTGCTTCTTCTGTTTGCTTCTGTTACTGCTGATGATGGTGAAGCTGGTGAAAAGTCTTTCACTGTTGAAGACTGAGGAGCAGCCAATACTGATGAAAGGTCATTGGCTGTTGGCGCATCAGGCGTTTTTTTTCTTGTTAATGATGCAGTTGCGTAGTATGTAGCTGCTTCTGCTGAAGCTGCTTTGGAAACTTCTGTCCTAGTTGAATCATTTATCTCAGCTGTTTTTGAAGAAAGTGGAAATTCTAGTGCTGGACCTGTTGTCAGTGATTCAGTTTCATTTTCTTGTTGGAAATTTTCAGTTGCTGTGTTTGGTGGTGGAAGTGGTGTGGTCGTGCTATTCTTGTCCTTAACTGCCTTCACTGTATTAAGGATTTCTCGACTAATGAATGATTTTCCGAGTTTATTTCTGTGAAGCCCATGCCTTGTAAAATGACTTCTCTCTGCGGATGGTACGTCCACATATGTGGCATTTGGGAGGCTTCAGCAGATTTTCTCAAATTTCCTATTAGTAACTGTGATTTCTTTGTTGACACAGGATTCTTCTATAAGATCATGTCTTTGTGGGATACTGGCAATGAAGAAGTTAACATCTTCTGTAATGTACTTCTTAGAGCTCTTGTGGCGCGTTTGCCCTCGTTCCTATAAACATCATTAGCACCTCCTATTATTAGACAGTTGCTTCCCAGCTTCAAAGAATGTTCACAGTCTTTTAAAACTTCGCGCAAAGGGGCACCCGGTTTCGTTATTCCACTAACCTCGAATATAGTTTGCATGTTACACAAAATGTCGGCTAAGCCCTTTCCATGAGTCTCTGAAAGTATGAAAATATCTTCTTTTTTCTTCTTACCTGTATTGGTAGATATCTTGTTTGCACGATAAGTATTTTCCATGTATTTTCTGGTATTTCCTTTCTTGTTATTACAGGACTTCGTAGGCCTACTGAAATGATTTGTGGTCGCTGCATTTGATGAAAGTACTTCCTTTCTTTGGCTCTTTTCATATATTTTATAATCATCACACGTTAAAAATTCAAACTTATTTGCTTGTGGGAGACGAAAGTTGTTTTCGTTACGATTATCACGACAAAACTTTTTAGGCCTAGTTACCGTTTTGTTCGTTTACAACCGTTTCACTACCCTTTGAATGGTCTATCACTTCTTCCAGCTTCTGTACACTATCTATCACTGATTCAAGCTTCTCTACATATAGTTTAGCTAACATAAGATCATATTTTAATGAAGAAGTCGTGCATTCTTCTTCGCATTCCGTTTGTAAACACACGATATGACGATAGTTACAGTGCCCATTTCCACAGTCACAGGTCATGTTTTTTTCCTCTAAGACATTTAAACATTGACGATGGATCCATTTCTGTGACCACGAACATAATTTAACACCATATTTCACCTTCTTACTGCATTTTACACACACTAAATGGTATGTTTAGTGCATCACAGTTTGGTTACAGAAAAGGAAGGTCAGCTATACATGCCATAGAACTCTTAGTCAGAGACATTCTAGCAGCATTTGAGGACCATGCGCACACACAGGTAACCATATATTATCTGAGCAAAGCTTTTGACTGTGTTGACCACTCACTTCTGCTCTCTAAACTTGAGTGCTATGGAATATGTCATAAAAGTTTAAAACTCATCAAATCATACCTCAATAAAAGGAAACAGGTGGTGAGTTCAGGAAGTCATCTGTCAAACATACTCAAGGTTCAACACGGAGTGCCACAGGGATCTAAATTGGGACCACTTCTTTTTCATGTACACATAAATGACTTACCAGGAAATATAGATGTAAAGACATATATGTATGCAGATGACACAACTTTTTTATCTGTAAACCATGTACTTGATAACCCTGTAAGTGATATGAAATTGGCAAAAGAAAATGCAAATTAAGGTTTAATGCCAATGGTCTGCTATTAAATGAGGAAAAGACCCAGAATATGTAGTTCAGTCTATCAAAGACTACAAAAATATAAAAACAAAAGGGAAAGCTTTTAGGTATTGTACTTGACAACAGTCTAACATGGAACTCTCATGTTGATCACATAGTGGTTAGGTTGTCAAGAGTTATGTATTTGTTGAAGAGACTGATGTATTGTGTGACATTTGAGTATGTAAGGACAGCGTACTTTGCCTTTTTTCAATCTGTTTTAAGCTATGGGTTAATACTCTGGGGAAACAGCAGAAAAATAAATGAAATTATGGTGATCCAGAAGAAAGCAATCAGAGTAATGGCTAAGGTAGATAATAGAACACATTGTAAACGATTGTTCATTAAATATAGAATTTTAACAGTTATTAATTTGTATATTCTTGACAGTGTTAACTACATACTTGCTGAACTGCCTAATTTAAGTGTAACAAATGAAAGGCATGACTACTACACAAGAACCTGTACTTCTCTGCTGTTGCCACAAAATAGATTAGCTAAAACTAACAACAGTCATAAGTATATGGCAATTAAAATATATAACAAATTGTCTAAAAATGGGTCAATCAAGCCTGACAAATTATTTAAAGACAATGTTCATAACTTCTTGTTAACTCATCCATTCTATTCATTAGAAGAATTTTTAGAAATGCCCAATATCAACTTAAATATGTAAAAATTTATTTTGTAAAATTAATAGGTTAAGTGAACGGACGAAGTCTATTGCACGTAATAATGCTGAATGTCCAATAAAGAATCTGAATCTGAATCTATATATTTTTGGAAGTGGACACCGTCATGTGCCTCCTGCTCCCACCCATAGTATATATATAAAATCCATGTGTGTCTTGTCAGTAGAATAGCTTTTTTCACTTGCCACTAGCCATCCAAGTCAGAATAGGTTTTAAGTGTATATATACACTCCTGGAAATTGAAATAAGAACACCGTGAATTCATTGTCCCAGGAAGGGGAAACTTTATTGACACATTCCTGGGGTCAGATACATCACATGATCACACTGACAGAACCACAGGCACATAGACACAGGCAACAGAGCATGCACAATGTCGGCACTAGTACAGTGTATATCCACCTTTCGCAGCAATGCAGGCTGCTATTCTCCCATGGAGACGATCGTAGAGATGCTGGATGTAGTCCTGTGGAACGGCTTGCCATGCCATTTCCACCTGGCGCCTCAGTTGGACCAGCGTTCATGCTGGACGTGCAGACCGCGTGAGACGATGCTTCATCCAGTCCCAAACATGCTCAATGGGGGACAGATCCGGAGATCTTGCTGGCCAGGGTAGTTGACTTACACCTTCTAGAGCACGTTGGGTGGCACGGGATACATGCGGACGTGCATTGTCCTGTTGGAACAGCAAGTTCCCTTGCCGGTCTAGGAATGGTAGAACGATGGGTTCGATGACGGTTTGGATGTACCGTGCACTATTCAGTGTCCCCTCGACGATCACCAGTGGTGTGCGGCCAGTGTAGGAGATCGCTCCCCACACCATGATGCCGGGTGTTGGCCCTGTGTGCCTCGGTCGTATGCAGTCCTGATTGTGGCGCTCACCTGCACGGCGCCAAACACGCATACGACCATCATTGGCACCAAGGCAGAAGCGACTCTCATCGCTGAAGACGACACGTCTCCATTCGTCCCTCCATTCACGCCTGTCGCAACACCACTGGAGGCGGGCTGTACGATGTTGGGGCGTGAGCGGAAGACGGCCTAACGGTGTGCGGGACCGTAGCCCAGCTTCATGGAGACGGTTGCGAATGGTCCTCGCCGATACCCCAGGAGCAACAGTGTCCCTAATTTGCTGGGAAGTGGCGGTGCGGTCCCCTACGGCACTGCGTAGGATCCTACGGTCTTGGCGTGCATCCGTGCGTCGCTGCGGTCCGGTCCCAGGTCGACGGGCACGTGCACCTTCCGCCGACCACTGGCGACAACATCGATGTACTGTGGAGACCTCACGCCCCACGTGTTGAGCAATTCGGCGGTACGTCCACCCGGCCTCCCGCATGCCCACTATTAGCCCTCGCTCAAAGTCCGTCAACTGCACATACGGTTCACGTCCACGCTGTCGCGGCATGCTACCAGTGTTAAAGACTGCGATGGAGCTCCGTATGCCACGGCAAACTGGCTGACACTGACGGCGGCGGTGCACAAATGCTGCGCAGCTAGCGCCATTCGACGGCCAACACCGCGGTTCCTGGTGTGTCCGCTGTGCCGCGCGTGTGATCATTGCTTGTACAGCCCTCTCGCAGTGTCCGGAGCAAGTATGGTGGGTCTGACACACCGGTGTCAATGTGTTCTTTTTTCCATTTCCAGGAGTGTATTTTCGACATTAATATATGCCTGCTTATTAGCTATATCTTTAGCAAGCTTTATATAGCTTGAACCTCCATTTGCCAGATGATCAACATGTGTATGGATGTGCAGGTGTAGTATTTGGCTGAGTGCATTAGCTGATCCTCTGACTTCCATCTCAGTAAACCAGGCCAGTATAGCACTCAAGGTGGATTTACGAAACCGTTTGGTGATTGACGTGCTCCACATTATCATGCCATTTTGCCCCCAAAGATAATGAAGTGTTGTCTGTTCAACACCAGACTCAAGTTTTGGGGTGGGGGGGGGGGGGGGGGTGCGATAATTCGATTCAAAGCACTGCACTGCATTTATTTAATGGAGGAATACTGTGGATCATTAACTACCTTGTGGAGTTCCGCTTCCGTGACAGGAAGACATGCCCTTCGAAAACCAACAGGGTCACGGTACACTCCCGCCGGGTTCTCGATCCTCATGAACGAGATTCGCTCCTCAAAAGCATCTGCAAAAACTGAGTATTCTAACTGTGGTATGGTATCACTGACCTGATGTCGTACACAAAAAGGACGAGAGAGCCACAGGATCATCTACGTTAGTATTAATACTATTCTGAATCCACCCCATTGATGATGGTGGTGTTGGGGAGGGGCAAGTCGGTATGCCCCAAGGCACATATACCTTGCGTTTACGCCGATTCTGACGAGGCTCGTACGATGATGATGATGATGATGATGATGATGATGATGAAGGAGGAGGATGTTGTGGTGCTACCGGGTCAGAGCGATGAGAACAGCCAGGCTGCGGCGATGGTTCCCGATGCTGCTGTAGGCCCAACCCAGTAACTTGAGAGGGGGTGGTTCGTTGCTCAGCCCACGGACCCCAGAGTGGCGGTGCCAGGGAGGCGGCGGTGGAGGCGGCGGCGGCGGAGGCGGCGGCTTCCCACACTACAAGTAGTGGCACCCTTATAGACAAGACGTGCCTTACCAAGCGCCACTTTGGTGAGGAAGAAGGTTTAGCTGCCAGCGGTATGCGTGCTACAGTGTGTTGAGGTTGCTAAGATGGGACCGCTGTAGAAGAAGAGATAAAATAAATAATAGTTAAGTACATTGCTTACCGCTGCTGGTCCGGTGATGATCACAAGGTTATAAGCAGAGTGAGTAATTGCCTTTTTCGCTCTGGCTCCAAGGCAGTAACACTACATTGGGCGACACCACCACACCCACAAAAATTCATCATCATCATCATCAGCTAATAGGGCCAGATTAGAGCGCCTTTGTCTGACCCATTCAGGCATGTCATCCTCTTTGTCGGAGTCTGGCAATTGGTCTGTCTCGCCTACAACAACAACAAACAAGATATATAAACCGATTTGTTACAGGAAAAAACTTCCTATTCTACTGCTACTACCACTACTATTAGATGCACGTACAAATGTAATCTTTTTTTTTTTTCAACTATTAAGTATGCTGCTCGGACATCTGATTATTTGCTGGAATCTGTTCTTGCATCTGATGATGGAAAGCCTATCCAACAAATCGAACTCCTCCTCTAGAGCTGTTCCTGTAACAGGGCGAGAAATAATTTTATTTATTTTGAATGTCGAGTTAGTGGAAAGATCACACATGGACATTTTTATCTATACTTTTGTGAGTATTGTTGTTGGTTATCCACAGCTGGAGGCTGTTCCACGTAGCGTTGCTGTTGCTGCAGGGGATAGTTCTTTTCAGCCCCCAGCTCTGCCTCCAGTTCAGTTTCCATTTGCATCAAGTGAACTAGAGGGAAAAAAACAAGTATGAAATAAGAAAATTTTGAATCGCTACCATACAAGAACAAATTACAATGAAAATTATACGCACATGTCAATTCTGGCCATGACCCAACACAGGAGGCTGGACTTCGAGAGTCTGCAGCGGTCCAGCCTCCCCCTGTCTCTCCTCACACTCCAAGACAAAATCCTGGAGTTGTACTATAACAAAAATACGGGATTAATAAGGCGAATTTAACATACACACGAAAATTTACACTCAAAATAGAAATTATTTACCCACTTGGAAATCCTGTCTCCAGAACTCTAGGACTCTTGCTGCCACACTCTTGAGCATTGCTGCAGCTACCTCTCTTCATCTTGCGAAGAGAAATGAGCAAGTACACACAGAGATGACGGAACGCACAACACGGAGAACAGCAGTGGATAGAGGATGATGGAGGTTGGTTGTTGGTTTATATATAGACTGAAGCGACCAATGAGAGAGCTTCATTTGAACGTTCATCCAATAAGAAGCTTTTATTGGAACATCACTATTTCTGGAAGGGCTTGATGCAACCATCGTCTCTCTCTATCCAAGTAACAAGAATGCTTTTATGATTAACGGTGTTTTCACAAGCGTGCACATACATGGTGAAGGCTTTTAGCGGTGAGAAGTTTACCGTTTCTGAGATGTATGTTGAAAGCAGGATATTACAATTTCCGAGAAGGGTAACACAAGGTGCTTTGTTAGGACTGTCAAGAAGAGTGCAATCGGCGTTATTCTGGGCTATTTTTGTTAACAGGTCTTGTTAGGACCAGAATTTCCATGCAGAAAAGCTGAGACATCACGAAAGCTCTTACAAAAGCGGTTGTTAACTATTTCAGCAGTACTTTACAATTTCCGAGAGGTCGACTTGGCTCTTATTTACATATCCATATGAGGTCAGTATAAGATTGAGCCATGCTGGAACAATGCACCCTGTGCTATTCTGGGAAGCATTGGAACAAATTTTTATAGTGCAACCAGTTATGTCAGTATCCACAGGTAGAGAGGTACTGCACCAGCAATGGTAAATACATCTGCATGGCCCAGAGGGTGACTTGGCTCTTATTTACAGAGACATATGACATCAGTATAACACTCGAAGAACTCTAACTGTATGCCCGAAAATAGACTAGACTTTCACCTGCTGGCTGTAGCCGATACCGGCCTGACAGCAATGGCTCACGCCCCTGTGCTCGTCTGTCTGGCAGAGGTTCACTGTGGCATTGGCATGTGAGAGTGTTGGAGCCTCTGATACGTTGTGGCTGAGGATAGTCCGAAAGTGATTTTGTACGTGCACTGAGTGTTTGTGTACTGCATTATTTTCGACTGTTCAAGTGTTGTGAGCGTGTTGGCAGAGCGGTATATATGCATTCTTTCGGTGATTTACGAGTAGTTTGCAGGTCTGTGTGCTGTGTAGTGCATTATTTCGGTAATTTACAAAGTACATTGCAGGTCTGCGTGCTGTGTACGGTATTATTTCGGTAATTTACGAGTAGTTTTCAGGTTTGTAGGCTATGTGCCATGACCCCAAGCACGTCAGGGCGTGTGTTTTCTAACAGTATAATAAATAAACTACGTGAAATCTATCCCTAAATAAATTGTTCCAAAATAAATAAAATACACTCCTTTCTCTCTCCAGCAGCCCAGCACAGGCTGAGTCCTTTTCCTGCCATTTTTCCCCCCCAGACCGCCATCTTGGATTATGTCACAGGATGGATGACATTGCCTTCTCGTGGCAGTACTGTATACTAGATCAGTTGGACTCCGGACCTCATGGTGAACACACTGGATGGAGCTACTGCCCCAAATTGTTTAAATAGAGACTGAAAATAAAGATCTACATCTATCCTATCCAGCATAGTCTGAGTCCTTGTTTCGCCAGTTCCTAGGAAGAGGTGGCGGTCGGATGACTTTAGTTAGTGGAGTTAGCCCAAGTGACCTATTTTCCAGTCATTTTCTTAGGTTAGTGGAGGTAGCCATGGTGTGTTACATTGTCCTGCTGGAATTTGAGCTCCCCGCAATTTTCTGGGGGAGGGGAGGGGTTAGGTTAGTAGAGGTAGCCCAATTGACCTATTTTCCTGCCAAAATTTGAACTTCCCGCCATGACGTTATTGCGACGTTGCCATATCTATTGCCACCTTCTTGGATCCACTATCTTGAATAAATTTGTTAGCAGTGGAGAGTGACCTCTTCCCACTACTAGTACATCCCACAATGGACTTAAGTAGCGGCATTTGAATTATAACCACCTGTTACGAACTAATTACTTAAGTTCCATATTCAAATGTCTTGTCTCTTGTGAGCTACAGAAAAGCAATGATAGCTTAGCAGATAAGTTTGCATGTACAGTACACAAATATTCGATTCCTTGCAGCATTATCTGTCAGCAGTGTAATTTTCTGCGAACAATGAGTAGTCACTGTATATGCAATTCAGTAACATGTTAGCAGTGTTCAACTCAGGTCTACTTCTGTGTCACAGTTTTAATAAACTTCCTTGGGTTGCAGAATATGCTTTTGGTTTAGATTCTTTCAAAGTGAAATTGAGTACGTATCTATAGCCCAGTTTACACGACGACACTAGGTTGTAGGCAACTGCGCTACCGGCCACTGCGCATGCGCGCCACGCGTTTGCGCAACTCGTTGGTGAAACTAAACACTTTCGGCATGTTCCAACTTTGGCGACACTAGTTGCACAGTGGAGCTACCGAGCTGACGTCTTTTCTTCATCCAGTCACAAATCGAAACACGTTTCTTATTTTTTTTTCTTATGCAGCGATTCCACGCAACAAGCTTTAACTCCATCACAACTCGTGCGACATGCAGCTGCCTAAACTTTCTTTTCAGACACGACTCAGGGACAGACAAAACGACGAAACTGAAGTGTATACCGGTGTTGCCGTGTCTACAATCATATATGCAACCACTTGCGTGTAACTCATTCCACTCAACGAGTGGCGCAACCCAATGTCGTCGTGTATACTAGGCTTATCTGTAGAACGTTTATCACTCTTATAAAAGCTCAAACTTTAATGGGTTCATGAAAAAAAAAGTTTTGGGTTTCGTATCATAAGTTATAAGACTGTTAATTATCAGCTGAAACAAATTAAATATTTCTAACGTGAGTTTCAATCCTAATTTTCACTGTGCATATAATGGTTTGATGGACATAGACAGATCAGTTGTCGACTATTATCGTATACCTCCATGACTATTACAGAACATATGCTTTGGTCACTGGTGCTTCAAGTTTTTTATGTGAGTTCCATTGTTAAGACGAGAACCAGAGTGTGGCGTTTGTTACCGCGTAGAGTCGTTTGCGAACTTCGCCTACTACGTTTCTGCAACAGTATCGGATTACTACAATATGTCTCTAAAAGCAGTGTGTGTTATGATTGGTGAGGTGGTGAACGGATTAATCCGTTTTTATCAAGAGGTATCGCGGGAATAATTACAGCCCGGTACCGTCGTAATAATAATTTGACATAGTTTACTGTATGACGAATTTCGTTTGTTCACAGAAAGAAGGTGCGCCCGTTGAAATAACTGGTGAAATTAAAGGCTTGGACAAGGGAAAACATGGCTTTCATGTTCACGAGTTTGGCGATATTTCCGATGGTATGTTAAAATGATGTACGTAACGGTGATGTTCGTCCGTTTTGGGTCTAGTGCAGCAGGGGATACAACCCGTCGGCTTTGAAAAATGACGTCATTCCTTAGTCATAGATCTTAATGTCTTCACTTCGAGGCATAGATAATAAAGCAGTTCTTTGTTCTAATAAGCTTTTGCTGTTATGTTTCAATTTCGTTTTTTTACTGATTGCTTAATAAAGTAGGATCAGTTTATTCTATCTCGTGAGATTTTTTTTTTAAAAGCCAAAAAACACTTATCAGCTACTGAAGGCAGCTACAACACTAGAAGAATCGCTTCTCGGCTTTTGACAAGATATTGCTTAATAAAGTAGGATCAGTTTATTCTATCTCGTGAGATTTTTTTTTTAAAAAGCCAAAAAAAGACTATTGCTTAATAAAGTAGGATCAGTTTATTCTATCTCGTGAGATTTTTTTTAAAAGGCCAAAAAAACACTATTGCTTAATAAAGTAGGATCAGTTTATTCTATCTCGTGAGATTTTTTTTTTAAAAAGCCAAAAAACACTTATTAGGTACTGAAGGGAGCTGCTTAATAAAGTAGGATCAGTTTATTCTATCTCGTGAGATTTTTTTTTTAAAGTCAAAAAACACTTATTACGTACTGAAGGGAGCTAGAACATTAAGAACAATCGCTTCTCGGCTTTTGACAAGATATTGCTTAATAAAGTAGGATCAGTTTATTCTATCTCGTGAGATTTTTTTTTTTTTAAGTCAAAAAACACTTATGCTTTTGACAAGATCAATGTTTATCTCTCTCGCATTCCTTTGTTTCTCAACATTCTCCTCAACTCTTTCATCTCTGTAATACATGCTCTCTGGCGACTTGTGACGTCATTGTTCAAAGCCGACGGGTTGTATCCCCTGCTGCACTAGTCCCTCCGTTTTATTACATGTCTGTTGGGTTTCTGAAGTAATGTTCTTAAATACTAATAAATAAGTGGGTGCTGTAGATATGTCTGCCACTGCTAGTACTGTGTCAAAATACATTTTTATTTTATGCACAAAGTCGTGAAGTTATTCGGGGAGGGGGTATTATGACAGGATTAGTTTGACCAATTGGAAATCATTGTACTATGAATTTCTGTTGTGTGTAGAAGTTCTGCTGAGAAGTTCGTGAGAAACGGGACGAAACAACAGCAAACTTGTCAAGCATGGCCGATCAGGTATTTGGTAGGAGCGCGCATGAGCATCGGTGGCACAATTTTACTCTATTATTTGCGCTGAAGAAACTACTTGAGGCGTGATCGATTTTGTTTGTAATAAAAACGACATGTCATGTACGTTAACGGCAAACCTGACATACATACGTGATCGTGCAAGCATGCCAAACACCGTTAGCGCAGTTTTACACGAGAGTTCGAAGGGCACAAACCGTTTTAGGCTTGTTTGATTTTTAATTACCAAATCATGCTAACATACATGCTCCCGTGGAGCGTGTGTAGCAATCACGTGTGTGGTCTTTGTTGTGGCATCAATTCGAACGATCTGAAGCAAATCCGACACGATTTGCTAGAAGATTTGATCGAGCAGATCGAAGCTAGCTGCGCGCAAAGAGTTAATCAACAGCATGTCACTAACAAACAAAGAAGTTTGCTGCGTGCTATGTGCATCAAGGAAAGCCGGAGAGCTCTGCCCTAGATAAATTGTATACCTTTACGAAACAGATGTTTCAGTGACGGCCAACTACTGTAGCGAAAGGAAAGTATTGGAGACTGTGGCATTGGTATTTATAGACCCGTGGTCGTTACAAACAGAGATTAGGATATTCCTACTCTGTGACAATCTGAATTTGTAAAGCAAAAACTTATGAAACTTTTTAGTGCTGGTGCTCAAATTATACATGAGTTTTTATACATCTGGGTTTGTCAGAGTATTTTACATTTACTCACGCATACAGTACATACATTTACAAGTCTGTTTACATATCCAGGATGTATCATAATTAGCGGCGTAAATGCTTACTGTTGAAAGTACACAATACTAGGATCAAAAAAGTCTCAGTATACATGGGTTCTAAAACGCAAAAAAGTACCTGAAGAGCTGTGAGCATCTTCAACAATGTGAACAGATCTGTTCTACTTCAAACTCTTTGCTTTCAATATTTTGAGAGGTGGTAGTATTGACCAAAACAAGAAAAAAATGCCCAGTAAACATGGGCTCCAAGGTGCATGGGGTAAGATGTATGAATACTTGTTTACCTTTACTACAGCGAAACACATCTCTTGTACTGAAAAAGTGTGCATACTTCTATGGTATGCGTTTTAGAGCCCATGTTTACTATACAACAAGTTATTCTTGTATCAATCCATACCATCTACTCTCAAAACATGGAAAGCAAAGATCTTACAGAAGAAGAGATCCACTGTCCGAGGGGACCAGGATCCCTTATCTCAAATTAATGCAGTTATCCTTCTCCATTGTCCCTGCAAGTTTGTAACGTTATCACATAATCACCTTTGGTCCCCTCCCCCAAATCAACCAACCACCATAATATGTGCTCACATATTGTATTGTTTGAGACATTAAATTGCACACAATAAATTTAACTGCTAGATATAGGTCATTTGTTCTAGATGTAAGTCATTTGTTCACTATTTATGTTATTCAAATTACTTTGACGGAATTCTTAGTATACTTTTGTAACCTACTTAAATTGATCTAAAGGTAGCTTTATACTGTTGCAGTTTATTGTATATCTTTCAATCTTATATATTTGTGCATCCCTATGTGTGACTGGCAGCCATGAAAATGATATGTATAACTTACAATTGATTAGATGGGTAGATCACATAACTAATGAGGAAGTATTGAATAGGATTGGGGAGAAGAGAAGTTTGTGGCACAACTTGACCAGAAGAAGGGATCGGTTGGTAGGACATGTTCTGAGGCATCAAGGGATCACCAATTTAGTATTTGAGGGCAGTGTGGATTGTAAAAATCATAGGGGGAGACCAAGAGATGAATATACTAAGCAGATTCAGAAGGATGTAGGTTGCAGTAGGTACTGGGAGATGAAGAAGCTTGCACAGGATAGAGTAGCATGGAGAGCTGCATCAAACCAGTCTCAGGACTGAAGACCACAACAACAACAACTTACAATTATTTCTTGGCTTTGGAAATATGTATTTTATTTCAAGATAAATTTCTGTAAGGGGTCAAAGTTTCTGTAGGTCTTCATAACTGTAATGTTACTCTCTGTATGTTGTTTAGTGGTGCAGAATCTCTATTATGATTGTGTCTTGTGATATATGTTTCTTTGTCCATTGAGTCATTCCATGACAAATGATAATGGGCCTCCTGCTCCTTGAGCTTCAATTTTCCTGAAATTTGCTGTGGGTGGAGACCTATCATAAAAATAAATCTGAGCAAAATTTTAAATCATGAGCTTAAGTATAAGAGTAACAGTGGCCTTCTATATGAATGGGTTGCTGATGAATGTGCATTAAAATAAACACAACACAATGTCTGAAGCTCTTTTATTACAAGACAAAAGTAAGTAGGAAACTCTTTACTTTAAGCCCTGTACAACTGTTGGCCGTGAATCAGAAAAAAATGCAGTGTGACAATGTAAAGAATATCGTGAACGAACAAAATACATTAAAGTGACTCAAACCTCTTTGGGGTCAGGTATGTCAGAAAGAAAAAAATTCAAAGGGGCCTGACATATTTGTTAACAATATTTGGGACATGTTCAATTAGCATACGTTCCTGCATAGCTAGTTACTTTTCGTTATACTCAATCACAAACATGATGTCGAATTTAAAATTACAGTGAATGAGCCAAGTTCAAATGTAAGTATTGCAAAAGGGTCATTTCAGAAATCCTTTTCCTGGCACCATTGTAAAGAACAATTTTTCTGCACTAGCAACATCCTGTTGGATCTTAGAATCAGTTCAGCATAGGGACCAAATATGAGGTTGAAAGTCAACAAAAGTCATGTATAATATGTTAACGATTGCAACACTGTACAGGTTGCTGAACCCATAGCTTCAAGACAAGCAAGAATGACAACTGGTAGATTAATGCTGGCGTTCCAACTAGCTTAGCCATGAAAACGATGGAAATTTGATGACCCAAGCAGTTCAAAACCATTAATTTAGTCTGTTTTTGTCCCTTTCCTGGTAGTGACCTTGTATGGTTGAAAAGGCAAGATAGACATGACATTGTTATCAAACATTTGTGGTCCAGTTACATATAGATGATCATGTTTGCTGATTTCTTCATCTAAGTTTAAGTTCCAAAGCCTCCGTTGGGTTTCTTGTGTTGATTCCCAAACCATCTTTGTTGCTTTCTTCATTGAAATTCCAAGGCCTCAGCTGGATTTTTAGCTGTGGTTCCCAAGCACTGTTTGCTGGTTTGTTCATCAAGGTTCCAAAGACTCAATTGGATTTCTAGCCTTGGCTCCCAAGCCATATTTATTGGTTTCTTCTGGTTTCTTCATAGAGGTTCCAAAGCCTCAGTTAGGTTTCTTGTCATGGTTCCAAAGCTGATATGTGGGTCTCTTCATGCTGGTTTCCAAGCCAGTGCTATTTAAAATTACTGCTTCATGGAATTAAATTTTTCTTCAATACTGTTCAATATGGCTTCTCGAAAATTATACTGAAGTCCTGTTCTACTTGCTGAAGGTGCTGCAACATTCATGGTGATGTGCTGTTCAAAAATCCAACATTTATCTTCTCTTTCAGGCCAGTAGAATGAGCAAGCTGGCCCAAAAGGGTGCATGAACTTGACTAGGGCATCATGTTCTTCAGTATCAACTTCACATATGTTACCAATCCACCAGTGATTCTCGTAGGTACAGGCAGTGTATTGGCCAGGAATAAGGCTTAAAACTGACATGCCACATTGGTGACAGTTGACTAATAAGCAGAGGCCACAAAAGAAGTTGTATCATTTGAAACCTGGCAACTTAAATGTGGTTCAATTCAAATTGCAAGAATTGGCATTTTTTTGCAAATTCCAGCTAAAGTATGGCCAAATACAAACCGTTCTTCTTGTAGCTTTTTTTGTCTTCTGTTTCCTGGCATCAGTTTACCTATCATCACTATTGCTTGACCTGGCACTGTGCATTTAGCAAGCTTTAGCATCTTGCAATGTTAGCAGGTTGCACATGACTTTTGTTGATAATCAACCTTACCATCCATTCCTTCACTGAATTGACTCTTAAGATACAACAAGATGTTTCTAGTGGAGAAAAGTATGATCTTTCCAGTGATGCTGAAAAGAAGAACTTCTAATGCAACCATTTTGAAATATTTGCACCGGATCTTAGCTCATTTTCTGCAGTTTTATATTTGGCAATGGTGTTTCTGATTGAGTACAATCCACAATAAGTGCTTAGGCAGGAAGATGTACTGATACAGTCCTGCCCCAGGTGCTGTTAATGTATGTGCCAAGTTGTTGTTCTTTTGCATTTTCTCTTCCAGAGATATATTACTCCAGAGACAACCAAAAATATTTAATGTTTTTTCGGGTTCTTAAATTCATTTAGACTGGCTCACAAAGTGTTTTACACATTGCCACACTTTGTTCTTCTGATTCAGGGCAAAAAGTTGTATAGAATCTGAAAACAAAAGGTTCCTGGTTGCTGTTCCCCTAGTATTAACAAGGGTTCAAACATTGGCATTTTCTGACTTTCACCCCACCATTGTTAAAGAGCTTCTCAGTTATAGGGCCAGTGAGTTCAGATTTTGCATGAGTTCATTTCTGTGGTCTATCTGTACCCACAGTAAACTTAGACAAAATCAGAAATGGAAGAGCAGGAAACTTTTGAAAAATGTGAACACTTCAGATGGAATGACCCTATTCTTGTATAAGCTCACTGGATGATATATTGGTCACACCTATGATAATTGGTTTCAAATCCATAAGAAACTGCTGCAGTCAGTGAATGCAAGTCCACCTGACACAACTTCTGAGTGAATGTTGCGAAGGGTACTGCATGCAATGAATATCAGGTGGGTACTGTAGAGAGGCAACACCTTGATAAGAGTGGAGCAAATTGAACAATCCTCTGCCATGGTTTTGGAAGGCGCATAGTACATGATAGTGTGTACAGAAAGTATGAAACCTAGCCTAAAATAATAAATTGTTGTGTCTATGAATCTTGCGTACTAGGTTTGTTAGACAAACAATCAAACAACTCGTATTGATGAGTTTTATTACAACAAGACAATACAATACTTAACTTCGATAGGTGTGTCGCAAGCAAAGGGTGTCATACAAAGTAATCAGTCTTATTCAGAATAGACAACCACAAATCTGTGCTATGTAGAGAGTTCTAATGAAGTGGCTAATATTGAAGCTGCTATCGAAGTGGGCTGGTCACCAGCCAGGTGCGACACTTATGTCCTCTCTACCTAGGGGCTGCTGCTGTCGCATTGTCATTCTGCAGGGAGGTCGGTCGGTCAGTGAGTGATTGGCTGGCCCCTTCTCACAGCCATATCTTCTCTTTCGTTCCCGATTAGCATGCCGGCGCTGACTTTACACCATGACTTTCCTCTCCCCCCCCCCCCCTCCCCCCCGCGTCAAAGCAACAGACCATTGTCATATGTGGAGCACGACAACAGCTGGGGAGAGGCCGGAGTGTGGGTGCTCTGATGGACTGGAAGCTGTGGCTGCAGGGGACGTCAGACTTCAGGTCATATCCCACCATTCGGCCTTTGTTCTGGTGGAAACATGCCCTGGAAAATGCTCAGAAGTGTACGCGTCCACATCCTGAGGCCCATACCAAGACGTAGAAGGTGTTGGCCGCTGCGGCGTGGGCTGGTCCAGCTCCATCAGTAGGACGAAATGAGGGGGAGACTGTGAAGGCTCCGTCTCAATGGGGTCGTCCTGCAGTGTTGTGATGACACCCTCTGGCGGCTGCTATGGCTGCGCTGCCCTCGGAATATGTGAATCTGGGGGAAGAGATGCAGAAGAATAACCACCATTGCACATGACATTGGCGAATTTTATTGTGATGTTTGGTGCTGCAATCCGTCTATGCCTGAAATGAGATTCATCCATGTGCCAAGTCGACGAAGGATCGTGCCTCGCCTGCACTGTCAGCTGCTGCTAAAAACACTGAAAAACGCAATATCATGTGGCGGGAAGTGATACTTGTGGCCTTCCTTCAGTGCTGGATGCTGAGGAGGGTAGAGCAGTTGGAGCAGTGTCAGATGTCAGTGGCCGTGAAGAAATTCTGCTGGCGATGGTCCATCTCATGGATGTGGACGATAGGAGGTGAGAAACAGTTGTAATGCTTGATCCCTGGTGTGTCCGGTGTGAAGTTTGGCCATCTGCTGCTTGAAGGTTCCGAGAAAATACTCTGCTTCACCGTTTGACTGTGGATGGAGCGGTGCACTGGTTAGATGCTGTATGTCATTGCATTCACAGAATGTTTCAAATTCATTTGAGGTGAACTGAGGGCTGTTGTCCAACACTATGACTTCAGGGAAGCCTTCAAGGTAAAAAATAGAGGACAACATCTGAACTGTGCTACATGTCATAGAGTTCATGGGCACAGCAAAAGAAAACTTGCGATAAGAGTCCACCACAATGAACCATTGGCTGTTCCAAAAAGGTCCTGCAAAGTCTATGGGCACATGTTGCCACAGTGATCGCGACTTAGGCCAAGCAGAGAATTTTTGTGGTGGAGCAGACTGATTTTCCGCACATGTGTGCCACTGTGATGTCATCTGTTCTGTTTGGGTGTCCATACCCTACCAAGTACAGTGTTTACACACTTACTGTTTTGTAAGAACAATCCCCCAGTGTCCTTCGTGAAGTAACTGCAGCTCTTTCTTTTGCAAAGCTTTGGGAATCAACATACATAACTGTCCACTGTCATTTTGAACAAGAATCGCATCCTGCTGTGTAGCAAGGCTATGCTGACGTGTAAAGTATTGGCGCACGACAGAGTTCTGAGTGAGTGAGGCCAAGATGTGCAAATGTGTTTTAACAAAATGTTCAAATCCGAATCAGCTTCTATGGCTTGTGCAGTTTTCATGTAGTTCAGAGGAAAGGATTGAAGCAATTCATAATCATGGGCATTGATGTGACAACAAGATGTAGCAGAAGTGTCAAAGTCTGCATCAGGGTCAATTGGAATACATGAAAGTGCGTGCACATTACCATGTTGAGCTGTTGAATGATACACAATCTTGTGCTGGCACTGAGGCAACAACAAAACCCATCTTTGCAATTTTTGGACAGTTCGTACAGGAAATGGCTTCATCGGATGAAACAAGGACTGCAATGGCTTGTGATCTGTTATTAAGTAGTATTTTCTGTCATACAAATAGTGGTGGAATTTGGTGAAACTATACGCAATAACGGATGCCTCTTTCTCTGTTTGTGAATAGTTACACTGAGCTTTGGACAACACTTTTGATGCGAAAGCAATAGGCCTGTCTTTATCACCAATTCTGTGTGAAAGTACTGTACCGATTCTGTAAGAAGTAGCATCAACTTGCAACACAACTGATTTGTCAGGATCAAAGTGAACCAAGCATCATTCGCTGAGCAATGCATCTTCAAGTTTTTGAAAAGCTCCTTGGCACTCATCTGACCAAACAAAGGGGATGTTCTTGCAATGCAAGCAATGCAGTGGATCTGCGATTTGTGCAGCATTTGATATGAACCAAATATAATAGCTCATTTTTGCTAAGACTGAGTGCAATTCTGTGACATTGGGAGGAACTGGGAGATCACATATGGCTAACAAATGTGACTGAAGAGGATGTACACCTTGACTATTTATGACATGCCCAAGATACTGCAAACCAGGTTTTAAAAAAATCACACTTGCCCAATCTACACTTAAGTCCTGCATCAGATAACATAAAACAAAGTATGCACACTTGCAATGTGTTCTTCAGGTGTACGACTTGCTATGACAATATCGTCCAAATAGTTTGAACAGTACGGTACTCGAGCAGTCTGAACAGTTTGGTACTTGAGCAGTCAGCTGTTCCAGATACCGTTGGAAAATGGCGTGTGCGGAAGCACTGCCATAAGGCAAATTCAAATATTTGAACAAGCCCAAATGAGTGTCCATAACACACATGGTTTGATATTCTTCATCTTGTGGTATTTGAAGATATGTGTCGCAGAAATCAATTTTTGAAGCGACAGCACCTCATCAGTCCATGAGATTCTCTGGGCATGGCAATGAATAAGTACCAATCACAATCTGTGGGTCTAAAGTCTAAAGTCAACACATAGGTGAATGCGACCTGAAGGTTTGGGGAGCAAAACCATTGGACTTGCTGATTGATCAGCTTATATGGGCACAATAGCTTCGCTATCTTGTTCGGCAGAGCATTACTTTCAGTGTAATATGTGTAACAAAATTGTTAGCCTTGCCTAAACCTTCAGATAAGAGTTCAGGGAATTCTTTTAGCAAGCTAGCTACACTGTCTGTGGCATTGAATGCAGTCACTGACAACGCATTGTCTAGGCAAACAGATCAATCAAATCAAAAACAAATATGTTCTAACAATCGTGTGATTGTAACAGAGTGAAAGTCACAGTTCACATATGCAAGCAATACATGGCAGGCAAAGTACATTTTCTGAGAATGAGAATGTCTTGTCCTTTATGAGCCGTCAGGTGCATGCTAGTTTTAGACAGGCATGGGCAGCCTAACACTTCATATGTGTTACGATTCGGCAATGTAACAGAGGCACCCATGTCCAACTGAAGCTTCACACGCTTTCCACCTAGATGCAAATGAACAAAAAGTTTGTTGAACTGGCATGGCACTGAAGAAACTGTTTGCTTGCTAGTTTTGCTAATACCTGCAGTAGGCTTAGAAATAAACAACATTGATTACATGGGCCTAGTGACTAGATTTTTGTGAATGGGCAAAATTCTTATGTTTGTTCCGTTGCAAACATATGGGTTGTATATGACATTTCTGTCTACAAGCATAATAACACAGCACTTGTCTGGATGGGCAGTCTTGGCGTTTGTGCCATGAATAGCACCAAGGGCATGACTTAATTCTGTGCACTGATGTAGCTGCCTGTCGAGAGAACTGTTTATGCGGCTTGGCACGCACGTGCTGTTGCTGCCTACTGGGCCGGTCATGAGCAAGGGACGACTCAACCCAACAAATTGGTGGCTGCTCAAATTTATCGGCCACCACAGCACCTGAATCATACTGATCTAGGATTTGCACTATGTGATGAAAGGATGGATCTGATTGTTTCAAAATGTGTTTGGTAAGTTTGACATCAGTTACTTTGTACACAATTGCACCACACAACATAACATCTGAATACAAAACACCACAAGCACATTTGAATTTGTATTTCCTCGTCATACCCTGCAAATCTGTTACCCACTTGTGATAAGTTAGTTCTGAACTTTTCTAGTAACAAAAGAATTGGTACGTTGCTGCCACCACATTCACTTGTTGGTCATAATAGTTAGTTAGAGAATCTACAACCTTATCATAGGAAAGTTCACTCAAAGTGGAGTTAGGGAACAATTTTTGAATAAGGCAAAAGACTGCACTTCCTACCGTTGACAAAAAGTAATAGTTTCACAGTACCTGATATGTTGTGAGCAAGGATGTGGGCTTCATACTGTTGCAACCACTCGAGCCATTCCTCTTCTTTTTCATTAAACTGGTGAAAAGGCGGTATGGCACTCGGAGCTACAGTTGTTGCATGTTGCTTGGTTGATGAATAACTGCTGTACTGTGTGATATTTCGGCGATCCATCTGGCCGCCATCTTCAGGTGTGATCGCTGAGACACAATCACGCCAGAACCGAATGAACATCAGAAACAGCGGCTCCTTTTTACTCCGGGTCCACTGCAAGAAATGTTACTCTGCAGTGGCGGTGCACGACGAAAGGAAGGCCATTCGGTCATTGAGGGAAGATAAGGGTCATTTAGTTCTTCCTGCTGATAAAGGTAGTGCCACTGTTCTTTTGTCTCGTGAAGTTTATGTGGCTAAAATGCCTGTTTATTGGATGGTTCCACTTACCGTGAACTTCAGAGCAATCCTACGGTCCGGATAAAGCGGAAGACCATTTCACTTATTAAGAAGAGCTCCCTGCCAAAGGACACCATCAAAAAACTTCATCCAGGGGCGGCAGGACCACCCAGGTTGTATGGTTTACCGAAGGCGCATAAACCTGGAATTCCTCTTCGTCCTATCATTAGTAATTTGGGCGCTCCCACTTATAATTTAGCTAAATATCTTGCTTCCATCCTCAGCCCTTATGTTGGGAAATGTATTGGAACATCAGACCTTTTAGTTAGTTTTGATTTGGTTTCTCTTTTCAACCAGGTAACTTTGGAAGAGTCTTTGTTGTTGATTGGTCAACTTTTAGATGATAAAACTACTGAGCTGTGTCGCTGTGTGTTGACATCGACATATTTTTTGTTTAATGACGTGTTCTTTGAGCAAACTGATGGTGTGGCTATGGGGAGTCCCCTTTCCCCCATTGTCACCAATCTTTTTATGGAAGATTTTGAAGATATTGCACTCAGGACTTCTTCTCTTCAACCTATATGTTTTTGGAGATACGTGGATGACATTTTCATTGTTTAGCCACATGGAATGGAACCTGTCTTCATCCACGCATCAAATTTTCGATGGAAATTGAAAAAGATGACAAATTACCTTTTTTGGATGTTTTAGTACACAAAAAAGAAAATGGTATCTTGGGACAGGGCGTGTATTATAAACTCACACATATGGACTGCTAACTTCATTCTATGAGTTGTCAATCACCACATCAGCATATGAGAGTTCTACGTACATTGGTCAAGAGAGCTTATGTAATTTCGGATTCAGAAAATTTGACATCTTAAGGCCGTCTTCAAGCTCAACAGATATACCGATCATCAAATTAGTCATGCTTTTCAGTTTGGACCATAACGTGAACCAGCACTGGATACCAGTAAATCAGTTGCTTTGCTACCCTTTGCTGGAACTATTTCTTCAAAAATTTCTATAATTCTCAGGAAATATGATATTAAAAGTGTTTCTTTGCCTTTGGCCAAGACTAGATTCCTGTTTGGATCTGTTAATGATGATTAGGGAGTGAGAAAGCCTGGACTTTACAAAATTCCCTGTCATTGTGGGAAGGCCTATGTTGGACAGACTACTTGCAGTGTTCATGACCAATGTGTGGAACATCAGTGTCACATACGTTTGCTTCAGCCTGAAAAATCTGCTGTCATCGAACATTGTCTCAACGAAGTGCATGACATGTTGTTTATAGAGAGACGCAAATTGTTGCTCTGGCTTCTCGTTACTGGGATTGTGTACTCAAGGAATCTGTTGAAGTACACCTCTCCAATGACATCATTAACAGAGATAGAGATTTTCCTTTAGACAAGATATGAAACCCAATTTTGTCTGATATAGAACAGCAATGGTCTGCCACATTTTAATTTGCAATTTATCATTTTCGCCAGTTTCTACCGCTGGCAGTGCTGCAATTCTTCGCTTTGCAGGGGGCAGCTCTTCCACTCCTCATGCAGTCGCAGTGGCCTGGACCCTGGGTATAAAGGAGCTGCCATTTCTGATGTTCATTCAGTTCCAGCATGATTGTGTCTCAGAGATCGCACCTGAAGATGGTGGCCAGATAGATCACCAAAATATCGTGTATTGAAGACGACGATATCCGACAGCATACCCATGAAGAACATAATCACCCACTCACTTACAAGGCTGTAAAATAATTGTTTCAATTAACAAGGGAACATCCCCATCGCACCCCCCTCAGATTTAGTTATAAGTTGGCACAGTGGATAGGCCTTGAAAAACTGAACACAGATCAATCGAGAAAACAGGAAGAAGTTGTGTGGAACTATGAAAAAATAAGCAAAATATACAAACTGGGTTGTCCATGCATAAGATAGGCAACATTAAGGGCAATATGAGACGAGGAGCGCCGTGGTCCCGTGGTTAGCGTAAACAGCTGCGGAACGAGAGGTCTTGGTTCAAATCTGCCCTCGACTGAAAATTTTAACTTTTTATTTTCAGTTTATGTGAAAAACTCTTGTGTTTTCATCACTTTTTTTTGGAGTGATTATTACATCCACAAGAAAACCTAAATCGGGCAAGGTAGAAGAATCTTTTCACCCATTCGCCAAGTGTACTAGTTAGGTGGGTCGACAACATATTCCTGTCATGTGACGCACATGCTGTCACCAGTGTCGTATACAAAATATCAGACGTGTTTTCCTGTGGAGGAATCGGTTGACCTATGACCTTGCGATCAAATGTTTTCGGTTCCCATTGGAGAGGCACGTCCTTTCGTCAACTAATCACACGGTTTTGCGGTGCGGTCGCAAAACACAGACACTAAACTTATTACAGTGAATGGAGACGTCAATGAACGAACGGACAGATCATAACTTTGCGAAAATAAAGAAAGCAAAATTTTCAGTCGAGGGCAGATTTGAACCAAGGACCTCTCGTTCCTCAGCTGTTCACGCTAACCACGGGACCACGGCACTCCTCGCCTGATGTTGCCCTTAATGTTGCCTATCTTACGCATGGTTGACCCAGTTTGTATATTTTGCTTATTTTTTCATAGTTCCACACAACTTCTTCCTGTTTTCTCGATTGATCTGTGTTCAGTTTTTCAAGGCCTATCCACTGTGCCAACTTATAACTAAATCTGAGGGGGGTGCGATGGTGATGTTCCCTTGTAAGATATACCAATTTTGCAGTACATGTATTCAACATCAGCAGTCATTTTAAATTTTTATGTTGCCAGTATTTTTAGACCTTGAGAGTAGCTAGGTGTAAACCTTGCACCACTAAATATTGCCCACTCTGATTGTACGTTCCACAAGTACAATGACCAACTAACATACCTTGCAATTTTTAGGATATTCAGAATGGGGGATTTAAAGAAAATAATTATATATATATATACACACACACACACACACACACACACACACCTAAAAACAAAGATGATGTGACTTACCAAACGAAAGCGCTAGCACGTCGATAGACACACAAACAAACACAAACATACACACAAAATTCAAGCTTTCGCAACAAACTGTTGCCTCATCAGGAAAGAGGGAAGGAGAGGGAAAGACGAAAGGATGTGGGTTTTAAGGGAGAGGGTAAGGAGTCTGCTTGTGTCTGTGTATGTGTGGATGGATATGAGTGTGTGTGCGAGTGTATACCTGTCCTTTTTTCCCCCTAAGGTAAGTCTTTCCACTCCCGGGATTGGAATGACTCCTTACCCTCTCCCTTAAAACCCACATCCTTTCGTCTTTCCCTCTCCTTCCCTCTTTCCTGATGAGGCAACAGTTTGTTGCGAAAGCTTGAATTTTGTGTGTATGTTTGTGTTTGTTTGTGTGTCTATCGACGTGCCAGCGCTTTCGTTTGGTAAGTCACATCATCTTTGTTTTTAGGTATATTTTTCCCATGTGGAATGTTTCCCTCTATTAATATATATATATAAAACCATTTCAAATTCTCTCATCTTTATTTTGAAACATTGATTGTTTAAGGATTTCCAGTATTAATGTCATAGCTGACAGTTATCAGTCTTCCCTCTTTATTATTTCTCAAGACAGTTAACATTCTGTGACCTTATTTTCAAAACATAATTTTCAGTTTTTCTAAATGTTAACAAATCTCCATAGTTTATTTTTCCAAATTAAAGATGAAAGAAAGCTCAGAAGTGTATACGCATTGATCATGTCTAATATTATTGTGAACAAGTTTTTACTAAAAATAATTTCAGATCTCTGTCGCTTGTAGTTTTTTATTACACTTTCTTTATTTTCCTTTCCTTTGCAACATTTTTGCAAATCCTCTCATTTAGAGAGGTCTATAACATTTTGACAAATCATCAGAAAATCAGTTCGCCCCCGGTAGCTGAGTAGTCAGCGCGACAGAATGTCAATCCTAAGGGCCTGGGTTGGATTCCCGGCTGGTTAGGAGATTTTCTCCGCTCAGGGACTGGATGTCGGAGATATTCTCCACTCAGGGACTGGGTGTTGTATTATCCTAATCATCATCATCATTTCATCCCCCATCGAAGCGCAAGTCGCCGAACTGGCGTCAAATCGAAAGACTTGCACCTGGCAAACTGTCTACCCGACGGGAGGCCCTAGTCACATGACATTTACATTTTTATCAGAAAATCAAAGTATTTCAGTTTTTCTGAGATGTCTTGTGGAACATATATCTTTTTTCAGAAAACTTTGAAATAAAGATGTGACACACTCACTCTTGACCTGTATGATTTGAGATGTAATCACCTGCTTGTGAAAGAACCTGAACCTAATCTACCGTAATAATAATTTGATTGTTATCAAGCCACTGCAGCAGTAGACAACATAATACCAAAGGGCAATAAATTGCAAATCTAAAAGAAACCACAGACTCGTTATTAACATTTCATTATTATATTACAGTTGATGAATTCCTTTATACCTAGAGTGGGTGAGCTCAGCTAACAAGTCAAGCATTGTTTGTTTGAATGCTTATTCTGTTAAATCTTGTACAGATTGTGGAATCTTGTTAAATAATTTATGCCTCCATGAGTTCACGGCTTTTAAGTGATTTTGACAGTCTGTGGTATGGAATGTAAATTCATGTATTGATTCTCGTGTTGTATCCATGTACATTTTCTCTGCATCTCGCTTCTTAGTATAACAAACAATGGAAACTCCAGGTTGGAATATCAGCAATGTAGGAAAAGGGGTTGGGATATCAACAATGTAGAAAAAGGTAAATTGCTACTTGCCGTAAAGAGGACATGTTAAGTTGCGGACAATCACAACCAAAAGGCACTTACACATAAGCTTTCGGACACAGCATTCATCGGAAAAAGAGACACACAAACAATCGAACCCCATGCACACATGACCGCCAGTTCAGAAAGAGATGGTGGTGGAGGGGAGGGTCTAGACTGAAATCAAACATGTTACGTTCAGCCACATGTTGTGCCATGGGGTGGTCTACTTTGCTCTTGGGCACAGTTTGGCTGTGGCTGTTCATTCTAATAGAATGGAAAAGGATATGCAGTGATTGTAGTAGAACTGGCAAAAGACATGGCTTTCACAGGTAGCCTTGCCTCTGATGGGGTAGGATAAACCTGTGACAGGACTGTAATAGGAAGTGCTGAGTGGCTGGATTGGCCAAATCTTGCACCTGGGTCTTCCACAGAGATATGATCCTTGTGGTGAGAGGTTGGGATTGGGAGTTCCGTAGGAATGGATTAGGATGTTGTGGCAGTTGCGTTGGTGATGGAACATCACTTAGGAGGGGTGAGAAGGATTGCAGGTGGGATGTTCCTCATTTCAGGCCATGATGATAAGTAATCAAAGCCCTGGTGAAGGACATGGTTCAGTTGTTCCTGTCCAGGGTGATATTGGGTGACGAATGGGGGACTCCATTATGGCCGGTTTTGAGGTAGTGTGAGGCAAAATGACGTGGAAGATGTATTTGCGGACTGTTTCTGGGGCTCTGAGCACTATGGGACTTAACTGCTGAGATCATCAGTCCCCTAGAACTTTGAACTACATAAACCTAACTAACCTACAGACATCACACACACCCATGCCCGAGGCAGGATTCGAACCTGTGACCGTAGCAGTTGCGCAGTTCCAGATTGTAGCGCCTAGAACCGCTCGGCCACACTGGCTTGCTCTGTTTCTGGGGGTAGTGGCTGTCAGTGAAGGGCTTGATGAGACCCTCAGCATACTGGGCAAGGGAGCTCTTGTCACTGCAAATACACCATCCCCAGCTGGTCAGGCTGTATGAGAGGGATTTTTTGATGTGAAATGGATGATATCTGTCAAAATGCAGACTGTTGGTAGTTGGTGCGGATGAAGCAATCAGAGAGGTGGGGATCAACGTCTAGGAAAGTGCCGTGCTGGGTTGGGAAAGTGGCACGCTGGGCTGAGGAGGACCAGGTGAAGTGGATTGGAGAGAAGGCGTAGAGGTTGTAAAGGAATGAAGATAGGATGTCTTTGCCCTGAGTTCAGATAATGAAGATACCATCAGTGAACCTGAACCAGACTAGGGGTTTGGCATTTTAGGAGGCTAGAAATGTCTTCTCTAGATGGCCCATAAACAGGTGGGGATAGGAGTGTGCCCATGCCTGTGCCGCAGATTTGTTTGTGTACCTTCCTTTCAAAGGTTCTGGGAAGGTTCTAAACCTCTAAGCAGGGATTGGAAGTCACCACGTGAAATTATTTCATCCTGACATACATTAGCATTTCATTTGCCTCACCTGTCGTGCCACACAAACTTGTGATCCTCAAAATAACTCATGCCCCTCCCACTTACCATCCCTTATCACAACGCACACATACTCCCATATCTCATCCATTCCTTTTCTCCCACATTTCTGTAAGTTTTTAATGTATTGTGCATATTTTGCCTATTTTCACACGGTTTTATACTTTTTTGCATATTTTTATGTGATTGTGCATATTTTACATATCTGTGCATATTTTTACATATCTGTGCATATTTTTACATATCTGTGCCTGTTTTTGCACGTCATTACATATTTATTACGCATATTTTCTTTTATCCAGCTTCTCTCACAACCATCAACACCTATTTTGCCCATTTCCGTGCCATTCCCATTTCCTTTACACTATCCCTGCCAGAATGGATGCCTATTCCATCATTCTACACGAGTTTATTAAAGTACACCTTTCCCTGAGTAAAACCCAGTCCCACATCCTATTTCTTAAATGCTGCTTGAACCATGGAACCCCCCTACCCCCACCCAATGGCCTAACTGTAAAAATTCCTTTCCCTGGATCCCACCTGTCCTTTCACAACGACCTTACCTTTTCAGATTCTGGTACTGCTAAAACACATCTCCATGGCACAGGGAGCCCGTAACTACCTCTGCTCTCTCCACAAGATACTTTTACTGTGCAATTCCTGACTCATATATCACGTCTCTGAAATTGAATCACTTGCTCTCCAGCAACTGGAGGAGCATTCCAGATACCATTTCCGTAGGCTATCCAGACTGCTGACATCCTACTGCCACCTTGGAGCATCATGATCTATCCCCTATCCTACCAGTTTTCCTCCTTGTCCATTCCTCATAGCATCTAAACCATGCCTAGCCGACCTTTACAACTTGCCACATCCCCCAAAACTCCCTTCCAACACTCCACCAAACCCAGAGCCAAAATGTTTCCATAACACTGTTGTTAACCTTTTCACCAAAATCCTCAGCTCCACTGAAGTTTCAGTCCTAGACAAGGGCCTCACCTTTAGCCTTACACCAATATTTAATCATGCTGGACTTGTCAAAGACCTACTCTCTTTCTCTTGAAGTCTGCAATGGAAACACTTCTTTGCCACCATCCCCTCCAATGAAAACCAACATAATTCCAAAATTGCATCTTGCCTCTCCAGTTCATACCACCATCCAATCATGATCCACCCCAACTCCCACCTAACCACCTATCGGTCAACTTCCAGGAATTCCTTACCTCCAACTTCATCTTGGCATCCTTCCCTTGTCCCTTCTTCAGAACACCAACCTTTCAGCAGAAGAAGGAGTTGCCATACACGGCCTCAAAACAAGCCGTGAACTAGTCATCCTACCTGCAAACAAAGGTTCCAACACTGTTGTTATGAATTACAGTGACTACTTGGCAGAAGGCCTCTGCAATTATCTGACTCCTCTGCCAGAGTGTTCCCATCCAAGAAGTCAAACACAATCTCCAATCACTGCTTAAGGCCTTAGGCCCTTCCCAGAGCCATTGAAGGGAAGACAGGCAAATCCACAGCACCCGCATGGGCATCCACATGGCACCCTCTGAAGCACACATGTTTATGGTCCATTTAGAAGAGACCTTCCTATCCTCCCAAAATGCCAAACCCCTAGTCTGTTTCATGTTCATTCATGATATGTTCATGATCTGAACTCAGGGCCAAGACACCCTATCTTCATTCCTTCACAACCTCAACACCTTCTCTCACAACCATTTCACCTGATCCTCTTCAACCCAGCATGCCACTTTCCTAGACGTTGATCTCCTCCTTTGTAATTGCTTCATACGCACCTCTGTCCACATTAAATTCACCAACCACCAACAGCACCTCCATTTTGACAGCTGTCATTCCTTTCACACCAAAAAATCCCTCCCATGCAGCTTGACCAGCTGGGGATGGCATATTTGCAGTGACAAGAATTCTGTTGCCCAGTATGCTGATGGTCTCACCAAGCTCTTCACCAATAGGCAATATCCCCAGTCCTACTCTGCAAACGGATCTCCTGTGCCATTTTCCCTCACACCCCTAATCTTCCCACCAGCCCAAAACCAGCCGCAAAGGAGTTCCCCTTTCGTCACCTAATAACTCACTGGACAGGAACAGCTGAACCACACATCCTTCACCAGGGCTTTAATTACTTATCATCATGTCCTCCTAAAATGATGTTCCATCACCCACCCAACCTCCACAAAAATCCTAGTCCATCCGTATGGCACTCCAAATCCCAGCCCGTTTGCCACAAGGATCATATTCCGGAGGAAGACCCAGGTGCAAGACCTGGCCTATCCACCCACCCAGCACTTCCTATTCCAGTCCTGTCACAGGTTATCTTAGCCCCCATGATGGGTGGAGGCTACCTGTGACAGCAGCCATGACATTTACCAGCTCTGCTGCAATTACTGCATATCTTTTTACATTGCTATGAATACCAACCAGCTGTCCAACAGGATGAATAGCTATGGCCAAATGGTGGCCAAGAGCAAAGTAGACCACCCTGTGGCACAATGTGCAGCTAAACAGAACATGCTTGATTTCAGTGGCTGCTTCACTGCCCAAACCATTGGGATGCTCCACTCCAGTACCAACTTTTCTGAACTGCGCAGATGGAAGTTATCCTTACAACACATCCTCCGCTCCCATAATTATACCTTGCTCAACCTACAGTAACATACTGTCCCCAAACTCTTGACCCAGCTGTTTCCTCTCCCTGTGTCCTGTAACCTCCTTTCCATTCTTGTCTCCTGCCCTCTTTGTTTATCGCCCTCTGCCAACGCACCTGCCCATCTTTCCCCCCTGCTCTCCTTTTTCACTCCATTAGCCTCATCTCCGTGCACCAGAACCTCCTGACACTACATCTGTTTGCATTCTAGTCCACACACGCTACCCTAGACAGTGTTCTTCTCCCCTCCCCTATACCCACACATAGACTGCTATCCTTTCCCCACCCCCTTCAGATTGCTGCTTTCATTCTACGTTTGTTGCATCATGGTCCGAGTTGCCGGAGTTGGTGGGTGGTCACGTATGCGTGAGTTGTGCTTGCTTGTGTAAATGAATGGTGTGTGTTTCTCTTACTTTTTCTGGTGAAGACTGTAGCCGAAAGTGTGTGTATATGTGGCTTTTAAGTGTTTCTGTCTGCAACTTAATGTGTCATCTTTACGCTGAGTGGAAATCTATCTTTTTCTACATTGTCTTCTTAATGTAAATTGTATGTAAGTTTATTACAGTCAAGAATTTGAGTTCACAAGAAAAAGGTTTACAGTGTGCCTTGTATGAATAACCAGTAATTACAGTAATAGTTTTCTTCTGCAGTATTAAGATGGTCTGGCGCACATGTAGAATTTCCCCACAATACAGTACCACATGTTGTTATGCATTGTAAAAATGAAAAATAGAATGTTCTAACATATATTTCAGGTACACAGTCCATAATTCACCTTAACAAATAAATTACTCTTGACATCTCACCATTTACATATGATACATGCTGACCCCAATGTAATTTATCACCTACACATACCCTCACAAAGTTAAAAGAACTTGATCATCTGACAGAAGATTGTCTTTTACGCTAAAAACCCTGTGCTGCTTTTTATTTATTTATTTTTAACAAGAACATATTTACTTTAAACCAAAAATATACTTGAGCAGTTGTCTTTGCAATACACGTTTTAAGGCTACTGAAATCATTACTTCTGTGAAGGGGAGGTGTATTCTCTATAAATAGTAACCCTTGGCCAAGGGTTGTGTCAAAGATATGATTGATATGCACATGTTAAAGTATCATGTGTTTGTTTATTGACCATGACTGACTCGGTACAGCTTTCAAGGATGAAAGTCCATGCTTAGGCACAACTGAAGTGTCCTTTTGTAATGATACCACTATGATGAAATCACTATCATCTGTAGGGTTGGCTGTCGGATTGCAGTGGGTGTGAACCTGGAGAAGGTGAAAGATGCCAAAGTCGCATGAGCACAGGCAGCTGTTGTTGTCTGAAGTGTAGGCTCAGTGGCAACTGTCATTTGGTCTGGAGCCTAGAGCTGAACTTGCTGTTGAGGGTCTGAGTTGTGACCTATCAGTGGAGGAACAGAGGTGTGGTGCTATATGGACACATGACCGTGCAGATGTGGGTGCCTGCGACTAAAGTGCTGTATACTGTGACCTGCACACTACATATCAGTGTAGCTTGCACCCCTGGATGCTGTGGCAGCTGCAAGAGGCTTAGTGGTAAGCAGCTCAGTGACTCTTCTGTTGACAAACAACTTACAGAGGCCATGCCTGGCCTGCGAAGCGTATCCACAAATGCAATGTCTGAATGTTCAGGGGCCCAGCCCTGTGTATACTACACTCCTTCCCTCTTGAGGGAGATTATGTGTGGAACTATCGCAGAGAAGTGCAGCAGTCGGGGAGAAGACACCGGGCAACCACCAGAATGGATTGGAACAAGGCAAGAAGACAGTCATTCTACATACAGTTTGTTCCTGACGAAAGAAGCTTGCCATGGCCATGTAGGGGAACAGCAACTGGCTGCCATAGGCAGCAGGGGGGAAGGTGTGGGTGGAGGCAGGGTTGGCAGCAAAGGGTTCAGGATAGTGCAATCCAGGTCTGGAAGAACACAATGGGATCAGCAGGGGTGGCTGGCAGGACACAGGAACACCCATGGAGAAGCTGTTATATCTAATGCCATAGAATTCCATTTTTTCTAGAAGTTGTGGTGCTCATCTGCTTTATTTCTTCGTTGATAGCCCTCGGTGTCAACATTCTGCATTGTTATACTGGCTGGAAAATGGGGGTGGAAGTTCAACACTGACTGTAAATGATGTAGCCTACAGTTGCATTTCACAGTTCTTTACTTTCACTGTTCACAACCCCCACCCCCAGTATTACACAATTATATGGCCAGATCACTATTGGTAAATGTTAGTAAGTCTCATTAATAGGTTGCAGGCAACATCAGCATACTGCTGCAATAGCTAGCTGTTGAACAGCTATGAGCAATAAAAACCTAACCACACAGTTCACAGTTCTTGCAGAATAATACAGTATGTGTGACACTATTTTTCAAATAAATTAAATGGACATTATTATTTAATTTTTCTAACACATGGCCTATTTATGTTACACTTATTCCACTGTTAAGTCGATGCGTTGTTGTTAATCAACCAATATATGTTTTTGGGGACCAAAAATCAGTCCTTTATATATCCTCGCAATAATAGGCACTGAAACTACACATTGTTCGATGTTTTTAAGTTACAGAGATTACAGTTAAAACATAACTCATTCAATTAACTGAATACTTCGAAAAATTCCTTCTTTTTAACAGTTTTTTCTATCACAAAGGTTAGGCTGAACTATTTGTTTAAATAATGAAATTAACAGATATAGTTATACAAACAATAATTTTGGCAAGCTTCGTAATTATTTTGGAATTAATTAAGGGTTGGCTTTGCTAATATGTTTCTGAATAGAACCAAATAAATACTTTAAGAATCCTAGTAGTTCTTCTTCCAAATGTTTATAATTAGTACAGAATTTATATTTGTTTACAAGTTAACAATAGAATCAGAGTCATGAAACAATTACTGATTTCACCCTATAATAATCTGTAGCAAAAGATATTAACTAGGAATGGCCAAAGTAAATTAGGAAATTAATTACATACACAAAACTATACAAAAAATCCTAGACTGAGGACCAACCTTTCTCTTTTCTGGAAATGCAGATTATAGTCATGCATGTTAATGGTAATTAGGCAAAAATGAAAACTAAATTAATTTAAAGAGGCAGATGGCAAAACAAGAGAAAGCAAAGAGATCCCAGCTTGCTTCATCAAAAACTGTCGCATGCCCTGCATAGTCAAAGGCTTTACTTAGATAAGAAAATGTGACTTGTGCGAAGGCTTTGTCCTCAAACACTCATAGCAGGCATTTGACCTCAGACTATAGTATCAACAGTCAACAAGGCTTTCTTAAAACCGTATTGTGAGCCACTAAGTATTCCTAGATTTTCAAAGTAAACAAATAACTGCTAGTAATACGTAATGCAGATTTGGAATTTATCCACAGTCAGTAAAGTGCCTGTAACAACAGGTATAATTCACCACTAACTGCATAAAGGCATAGGGTTGATAGGGTTCTCGGCATAATCATGAGGAAACTGATGTTGGATGAATGATATTACACTGTTAGTGAGGTGAAAGAACTCATATTGGATTCTTCACAGAAGAAAGACAAATGTAGTTTTGTTCTCATGGAAACAGACGACTTTACGGCTAATAATACTCGGTGACCAAAATTCTGCAAAATATCTGGCCTTAGTAATGACTAAGGTTTCCAGAGAAGCAAAGGTTTGTTTTGCCTTTTCAAAGTATCGTGAATTTAGTTTCAGTAAAGATGCACCACAGGTAACTCAATTTTGAGTGGGCAGGGGGGCGGGGGCTACTGGTAACACATTGTTGGGTTAAAACTACATAATCTAAAGCACTGCAAAATGACATATTTTTAGAAAAAAATATAAAACAAAAGTGCATTAGAGTTTTTGTATAAAGCAGTTTTTCTCTCTCCTCTAAATTTTGTAAAAATGGACTTGTTCCCTTTCTGTAGTTAGCAGTTTGTATATATATTTCTTTTTTTTTCCTTCACTGTTTGCTTTTCTATGTTGTATTTCGTTTCACACACGCTTTGGACTATTTGGAATTGAAGATGGAATGTAGCAATCAACAGACCTATAATTTGGTAGCCATAAGGGATCTAATCATCACTGAGTGGCTTCCGTTCTATATGGCATACCTGAAAAAACTTGTGGCCTCTCCTCCTGACCAAATTGAGATCATTATCAAGGCGAGAGGCAGTGTTTCACTACATGAGAGTGATATCTTCTGGGTGGGGGCAAATTTTTCATCTAGTGTGTTTTGTTATGCTAAAGAATATGGATACATTCTTGTCTCACTGAGTTAATTTATATGGGGATTTAGTTTATTAATCAGGCTTAGTGTAACATTTCATGTTTCCTGTTCTTTTTTTCCGTGTGGCACAAAGTCAAGGTAGCGAATTGTCTTGTCCAAGCTCAACTATTGCCAGCACAAGCATATGGAAGTACAGTTATGGTATAGTTACTGCCATTATCATTCTGTGTTGTTAACAAAAATGAAATAATGCGTTTCAAAAACTTTTTCTGTTGTGTCATTACTACAAGATGAACCAGCAGTGAATAAAGTGCTGGTAAATACTCATGGACATCTGGAGATATGATATCTGTAGTGTTTCCTGCAGATCTTTTAGGACTGTGTGGCAAGGGACTGGGTGACACTGGGGATGGGGCTAAAGCTTTTCTGTTGGGTTAAGATCTTGTGAATTTGGATGTTAGTGAAGTGCTTTTATGCTTTTATCATGCTCTTCCAGCCATTTGCAGATGCTTCTAGGTGAGTCCATCGACATCACGAAACTTAAAGTTTTCATCATTTCCTGGGAAGAATCAGCATGCACGGATGAATGTGGTCTCTGAAGAGAAGACTGTTTGTTACCATCCAGTAGTAGTCTGCTTTTTATACTGTTTATCAAATCCAAGGCCTTTCCATTTTTCTATTGTATGGTTTTTAAGCACAATATTGAATAAAATACAATCTTTGTAATGAAAGTTTTATTTTGGTATTATTCTCTCGTTTATGTTTTATTGCTGCAGTATTATTTGCAGTAGCAGACTAAAGTAAAACACTTTGCTAGAGTGTAATTTCTTACCTGTCAAAATTACAGAAATTTAACTGAAAACTAAGACAATGAAAAATTCCTGGGTTTTTCCCAAATGAAAAAATTCCCATATTTTACCCAGATTTCCTGGCTGTCCCAGGGTGTGTACGCCCTGCACTGCTTCTTTATTCAAACAGTTCCTTATTTGGCCTCACAAGAGCTGAGTGGACCCCATTCCAGACCTCCATTCCTTCATAAAAATCTGAAGAGGTACCAGGAATTGAACCTTAGTTCTTCCGCGTTGAAGACAGGGGCACCAACCATTTGGCTATGGATGCAGTCTTCCTTAAAATTTATAATATTAAATTGTTTGCTCACTGTTTGTGCTTATTACTGTTAAATTTAATAGTTTTAATATTAACTTTTTTGCATGGAACTTTTATTACCGGTCATATATAGTTCTAAAAAAACAGTTGAACATAATGGAGATGCTTTTCATGTCAGTAAGTGCTACCAATCTTGCTTGATACTTACTTAAATACAAAGATACTTATAGCCATAACACTTGCCCCTATTTAATTATTAGTTGGAGAGAAAAACCAGGCCTCTCAACATCAAAGATCCATTTTATGATGTATACTGTTGGTCTTCATTTTGCCAGAGGCTTTGCTTGCGTATCTGGTAGCTGAGCAGATGAAATATGCTGAATGCCTGACTGTCCTCCTATCACTTTTTCTTGAATATTGTTTTACAGTAATATATTCTGTGCAATGATGGAATCATCCGCTTTCCTGTTCCTCTAAAGACAACACACACAAATTATTTCCTTAGCAACTTCTGCTGCAGCAAACAACTCTGCTTTAGTTGTAGACATGGCAATTTTTGCATGTCCGAGGGGGAGCCAAAGAAAACTTTAAATAGTCTTTAAAAATTTTTTATTGAACAGAAGTGGAACTCAAGAGTATAATTTTTTTGACATAAGTCTCCCCACCGTCAACAAGCTTTCTCCAGTGCATAGGAAGTGTACGGATTCCTCTGAAAAAAGTTATCTTGGTCATGTTCACAGCTCCTCGTGCACTGCCTGCTGCATCTCTTCAATGGAACAAAATTTCTTTTCGCTCATTGCTTCTTTGAGTGGTTCAAATATGTAGTAATCACTCAGTGTGACGTCTGGTGAGGCTGGCAAATATGGCAGATCAGACATCAACACGCCACTCTTTCAGTCCTGGAGTGAGCAGCTGTGGCACCCATCTTGCAGACCAGACACTTTGTGAAACTTAAGCACTTCATGATGTTCAGATTTGCAACTGTTTCAGTCACAGTCACCCTGTGATTTGCCATCACAGTGTCTTCAACTGCTGCAGTAGACTCTTGTGTCACTATATGGTGTGCCTCACCCGTGTGTTGAGAATCTGTCACAGAGGTCACACCATTTCTGAATTTTCTACTCTGCTCATACACTTCCTGCAAAGATAAGACATGCATCACTGTACTGGACATTGATTCAGTGATGGATTTCAGTAGGTTTCATACCTTCACTGCACAGAAAACACATGGCAGAATACTGTGCTTCCTTAGTGCTTGTCACAAGCATGGCAGCCATTTCGAACTGGTATTGTGGCTGTGTTTCGCTCGTCTATAGGATGCTGCTGCCTTTAGGGCATTCCTAACAATATTGGAGACAGCACTTCCAACTTACAGGACAATGGCGTGAAATCTCAATTTTTAATTAAACTTTCAAAGTCTTCATTTGGCTCCCCCTCATATAATAATGACACCAGATGTTGACTGACCAGCTTTGTTGCACCCTCTAAATTCTCCATCACTATTTAATCTGGGAGATGTCACACTACAATTATGGTTGATAGACTATACGTCAGACAGAATAAAATCTACTCGGTTTAATCAGAATGAAATCTACTTGGTTTACAGGCAGCATCACTTTGAGTAAAACACATGAACGTTTGACAGTTGTCTCCGCCATCGTCATCAGGAGTAACAACAGCTGACTGCCAGGGCTGGCACAGTGTTCCACTTATATAGGTACGATTGCAGCTTCTGGAACCAAGAAGAGAGGACTGAAGTAATGCATGGGCAGAAAGTTGAGTTGGGCAGATCATAGCAGCTGAAGTAATGCATGGGCAGAAAGTTGAGTTGGGCAGATCATAGCAGCTCCAGTTTGCCGTAGGACTGATGAAGGTATCCAGTGGTGAGAGGGCCCTGCAGAACATAAGAAATTCATTCCCACTTCCATACAACTGCCAACCATCTGTCTTTACTTGTGATCAATGTCTAAAGCCTGCTCTCATGCCCTACTAAGTTTGAACCCCTGGTTTGTTGCAGTTTATTGTAATCTCAGTCGCCTCCTTTATAAAGGAATCCCCATAAGATGACACATGAGCCAAGACTCTCATTTTTTCAAATTGTATTTTATGCTTGTTTTCTAGGCAGTGCTCTGATATGACCTGCTTCTCAAGCTACCTTTGTATAATATGTCACTTGTGCTCAGTGTAATGCTCAAAAACAGTGTGAAAAATTTGACTTGCTGCATTCGCAGAGGACTTCATACACACTGGGTGCTGCACGTTCGATGTCATCTTTAGCGGGGTGCAACATGTGTTGTACCTTGGGGCTGGGCCAAAATATTAGTCTCAGTTCATGTTTCTGCAGCACACATCCTAACTTGCTGCTCTTTGTCCCACAGTGTGGCAGGAATGCAGCCAGCTTGGCCTGTTCTGCTGAATCACAGGGTGTCCTTTATTGGTGGTGCCTGAAAGCGTTTGTAGTGTCTCCCTTGTTGTAGCTGTTCTCTCTCAACAAATGTCTTAAATGCTGCAATTCATACTGTAGGTGACTATTGTCAGAAATAACTTTTGCTTTGTGTATTATCGTGTTGAGCACCACTTTCTTGTGAACACGGTTGTAAAAACTACTGCTGTTCATGTACGAGGCATTATGATTTGGTATCCTGTGCAATGAATGACCAAGCTGGCCTCCCTCCTCCTGTTCAGCTGAAACAACCAAGAATCATAGCTTACCTGTTTTCCTCATCTTGATAGTAAATTAAATGTTGGGATGGACACCGTTCATGTACGCAGCATCTCCATCTCGATAATAAATTTAATGTTGGGATGGACACTGTTCCTGTGAGCTGTGAACTGCTGCAGTGCATTTTCATTGTGAGGCCATATTGGGGAAGTGTCATCAGTATAACTATACCACAGGAAACAAGGCAGTCGTAATGTCTCAGAGTTCAGAGCCTGCTCCTCAAAGTGCTCCATGAAGAAGTTCACAATGGTTGGAGACAGTTATGATTCTATTGTTGTGCTGTCCACCACCTTACAATATTTGTCATGGTACAAAAAGTAAATTTTACTTAGGGCTTGACAGAACAACTTGATGATCCTAGTTGGAAACCGTTGGCCCAAAAGATCCGGTATGTCTGGTACTGGCACACTCGTAAAAGATGACACTGTGTTGAGACTGACCTTCATGTCGTCTCATTTTCTTGAGGGCATCAACAAGTATATACAACAACATGGTGTTCAGTGTCCTAGTTTGAGTGCTAATAACCCTGCCAGATATTTAGCCAGTCTGTAGGTGGGTGAACTGATCGCACTAACAACAGGCCTTCCTTGTGTAACTTAGTCAATCCATAAATCCTGGAAGGTCTGGTGACACATGACATTAATTTCTTCAGCACTTCATCTGGCATACCAGTCAGAAAGACTAGGAAGTTATTAAGAATAACTTCCAGGTCTTTCTGACAATGGTCTGTGTCAGCTTGTGACTAAGCTCCTGGTACATATTGCCCTATAATAAATTTAGCACCCCCATGTGGTAGTCTTAAGTTGTCAGAACTGCAGTGAGATTTCCTGTATTGGTGGCAAGACAGCCAAGTTCTCATTATCAAGTAATAAGCATAAGCCATGTCATTTCACTTGGCTAATATTAGATTTCGGTGGCTTAACTTTTGCCAGGATGTGGCTGGTAGTTATCCTGACATCCTCAGCTGCGTGAGGCAAAAGTGGCCTGATGTACTGCTCTACAATCCAACATCCAATACCAGCAGGTGTTGTGGAGCTGTAGAAAAATTAAAATATTTACTCAGCACTGTAACAGGGCCAATATCCAGTTCTTGGTGAAGGGATTAACAACTGTCCTATTGTGTCTATCCCAACATTAAATTTATTATTGAGATGGAGGGGATGGCAATCTACCATTCTCATTTGATTTAGTTGAGTGGAAGGCAGGAGTCTGCCTTGGTAATCATACAGGAAATCCATGCATCCTGACTGTTAGTTGAACGGAAAATGTTTTCACCATCGAGTGCACAAGACAGTGACCCTGAAACACTTTAGTACACAGAGCAAAGGTTATTTCTGATGACGACCAGCAACAATCTGCACAGTGACATTTGAGATGTGTGTTCAGAGAGAATGGTTACAGGAAGGGAGACTTTGCAAACACTTTCAGGCACCAACAATAAAGGATATCTTGTGAATCGGTGGAAGAGGCCAAGATGGCTGCATTCCTGTCATACTGTGAGGGAATGAGAAGCAACTTACAACATGTGCTGCAGAAACATGGACTGAGACCAGTGTTCTGGCCCACCTCCAGGATACAAATTATGTTACTCCCTATTAAAGATGACATAGCTCTTCGGGTGTTTATGGTGTCCTGTGTGAAGGGATCTATACAGGTCAAACTATTCACACTGTTGCTAAGAGTTGTACTGAGCACAAGTGATGTATAAAACAAAAGGAGCATGAGAAGTAGGCCATAGCTGAGCACTGCCTGGAAAACAAGACATAAAATGCAATATAAAAAGATGAGAGTATTACGGATTTCATTACAAAGGAGGTGGCCAAGATCAGAAACATCACAACAATTTTAACAGACCATGGGTACGCACTTAGTAAGGCATGAGAACAGGCTTTGAATACAGGGTGTTTATAAATGAATATCGGGGTTTTAACACTTTACAATATTTATTGAATTAAATTTACAGTTATAAATGATATGTCAAATGAAAGAGCAACTCAAACAGTTTTACCAAGAACCTTATAAATGTTCAATGTGAGCACCATTTGTCACATGGCACACATCAAGTCTATAGCCGAGTTCTTCCCAAATGTTGATAAGTGTGTCTTTAGTGATTGTAGCAACAGCTGCTTCAATCCGGTTTCTTAATTCAGGGAGGTCTGCTGGTAGCGTAGGCACATACACACGATCCTTGATGAATCCCCAGAGGAAAAGATCGCATGGCGTTAGGCTGGGTGAATGTGGAGGCCATGCAAAGCAAGCCCTGTCATCGGGCCCCTTGTGGCCTATCCAGCACTTGGGTACAATAACTGGCACTTCTTACCTTGATACTCTAGAGCAATGGCTCTTCCCTCAGTTGGAAGAAGATGAGTCAGATAACTTCATTTTCCAGCAAGATGGTGCGCCACCTCACTGGCGTAGCAAAGTACGTGATTGGTTGAACTTCACTGTACCCTTTAATTTGACATATCATTTATAACTGTAAGTTTAATATAATAAATATTATAAAGCATTAAAGCCGTGATATTCATTTATAAACAACCTGTATTTAGCAAAAGCAAAGATGAATGCTTGACACAAGTAGGGAGATGAACTGGCAGCTTCAAATGTGGCGTCAATCCCTCATGCCACTTGATGTCATCCCCTCCTGTGCTGCTACGAGCTGCGCAACTTACCTTTTCCACACATCAGCCATCTGTAGGTTCCAGACACTGCAATTGTGCATATATAAGTGGAACACAGTGCCAGCCCCAGCAGTCAGTGGTTTTTGCTCCTGATGACAAAGGCAGATAAAGCTGTCAAAAGGTTGAGTGATTTTATCCAAATATTTTAAGATTTTATTCAGGCATGCCACCACCAAAAAACTATGATGATGACATATACATAGGTCACAAGTGCCTGCTGCATACTGGAATTCTCTTTTTAGTCTCAAATTTTCTGTTGATGCTGAGTCAAGAGTTCGAGACAGGAAGTGCACATTTTCAGTCAAATCTGCTCGCATTTCTTATTGTTCCTATACATTGGATTTTGAAACGTTTGCACTACTGAAAATTGGAACACACCAGAATCTTCCTTTCATAAGCTCATTGACTTACCTTGATTGCACCGTCATCAAAGCAGTTAGTCTCAAATCCAAGGAAATGCAATACTGGTTTCATGGTGATTCAGTTTTCAATTCTTGAAGGAACTTCCTGGCATCCTGCTGATTGCATTCAATAACTAATCCCTTGTCTACATAAAGAATAACTTAACAGTTTGTTGTCACCTTCTTCTCTGATATGTAAGGTTGAATCTGCATTTGCCTTGAAACCTGCTGATGAGAGAGACATTCCTAAACCTTTATTCAAAAATTTAGGGCTTGCTTAATCCTTACAATCTAATCCTTAATTAGTATATTCATCCAGTGCCAAAACTGTAGCCTTTTTGGCTGTTGCATATATTGTACTTCTTTTAGTTCTCAATACGAGAAAGCTGCAGAAACATCAAACTACATCAGCTACATCTTCTAAACTGCAGCTTCATTTAACATTGAATTAATTGTGTTCACTTTAGCTACTGGGTTATAAGTTTCACTGCTGTTTACACCGTGCATTGATTAAACCGTTTGATGACAGGTTTTACTTTATATTTCTCATCACTTCCATCTGGATTAGTCTTTACATGAAAAACCCATTTACTCCATGTGGCTCTTGCACATTTTGTTAGAAGAGTTACATCTCACGTTTCTTCTTTTGTAGTGACTACATTTCCCGTAGCTTGCATCCAGTGAACATTTTGTGTACTATTGACAGCTTCTTGATACACCTCTGGATCTCGTTTTGTTGCATTATCTCTTCAGAGGGCATTACAATCTCATTGAGCCATGAAGGTTTGATTAATGTTGCAAAATTTCACAGCTGCCCATGGGGCGGCATAAATCTGTTACCAGCACTACCTTATTCAGTCTTCACTCTCTTCTTCCTCTGAGTTTGTGTCATCTTTACCTTCTTGAACTGTATACTTTCCCTGGTTATTTTGCTCAACTTTGTGCAATGGTAATATGACTTATTCTGCTCAGTTTTCAGGCTATTAATGGAAAATTACGTCTCTGCGTGGAAGGACTGTTTTCTTCTTTCACCCAAATGCTGGCACACTCATCGCCATGCTATCATGTCCCATGAGGTATTTCTCAGCAGATTTCTTATCCATTTTTTGTCTTCTTTGAAATAGGATTTGGGCATAGCATGTAGAACCTATTATATGAAAATGATTTTATTCTTGGCTTCTTACCTAGTGACAATTCAAATGTCTGTTCCCTCCACATATGATTTTGCAGTTTGATTTAGAATGTAAACTGACACTCCTGCCAATGCCGTGCAGATGATTGTGGCAAAATTAGTTTCTTTATTTGAGTAGCTGAGCAGTCTTGCTATTTCAACTCTAGTTTGCATCTCACACTCATTGAATTTATTACTGTGGCGATGCACAACAGTGCATGTACACTTGCCACTGGTCTGCTTCAGCAGACTTGCCACCGGTTTGCTTCACCAGACAATGTGAATTGGCTGTGAATAAAACAGACTCAACTAGTGAAATCCCTCTCTGCCACACACTGCCTTGGGACAGCACTGGAGTTTTTCCAGAGAGAAGCGTGCAGTGGAAAGGGCTATCTTACCAGCACTTTCTGTGCTGATGCCAAATGATTGACATGCTTGCCTGAGCAAGGTAGTATTTTTTAGTGAGAGTCTTTTGTGCTGTGTGGCCATGAAGACAGGACTATCCACAAGGTGCAACCCTAGACATGTACGGTTGCGGAGAAGCTGACACTGCCGAGTCTGTATCACATGCTTCAGCCAAACATAATAGCGGGCATCTGCAAAAACCGTGCTGAGCGATAGCGGCAGAGCATTAGAATTTTATAGCGGCAGAGCATTAGAATTTTGTTCATGTGGATTGATTTGACATTGATGTTTTTCACATTGCTCTCCGGCAGTTTCACAGATTGCTCAGTAATGTCTGTATCTCATCAGATAGTGTGCTACATGTCAATTGATTGTTGTAGACTACAACATGTGTGCACGCAAGTTTTCTTTTCTTGCATTTGCTAGGTATCGCATCTGGGGTAACGTGGAGTACGATTTTGGGACCAAAACAATGTGGAAAGAAACCAATATCGAAGAGGATCCCCAATGGTGCGGGCAGGGATTGTGTGGAATAGCTGTGTATAATCAGGGTGTCTACGACCCGGGAGATCGGGAGAAACCCGGGAATTTTTTCATCCGGGAGAAAACCGGGAAAAACCCAGGAATTTTTTAGAATTCCGAGAATCTATTATTGTTTTAGTTTTCAGTTAAATATTTGTGATTTTGACTGGTAAGAATCAATACTCCAACAAAGGATATTACTGTATCCCGCTTCTGCAGAATAATACTGCAGCAACAAAATATGAACGAGAGGAAAAATGAACGAAAATAAAACTTAAGTCGCAAAGGAAATGCGCCATATACAACAGCAAAACATAGTGCTCATACAAGCGTCTGCCAGCAGCAAAGTGTGTCAAATGCTTTAGGAAGACTATGCATTGCTTCGTAACAACAAATTGCCTCTAATGAGCGTGACGTCAGAGCTGTTTACATTAGATTCGTTTGAGCAGTTGCGGGCGGGCTCTTGTGCATGCGCAGTTGAGTCGTGTATAAGTAGTACCTTCTCCCGCTTCTGGCTACAGATGTGTGGCTGGGCGCCACTACCTAATATTGTCCCGGTTCGGAAGTATAGATCCTGGGCTATGCACAGAGCAGTCTGAGCTGTAGTGGGGAGGTGGGTAGTCTCCACGTGACCCGTGTTTACATTTAGTGAGTTTGCTGTTTCCTCTTCATTTATTGCTCTCACTTTAAATGAAAACAAAACGGATTAGTGGCCGGGAATTATCAAATGAATTAAAATACGTTCACATGTGTACGGAAGGCTAAAATTTTCTCCACCTTTCTGACAGTCAAGCATTAATCGCCTTGCAGAATAATGAAGTTATTTTTGTCGGTTTGCTAAAGAGATTTGACTTTTATTAATCTCGAGCGATGAGGCAGTCAATTTATTTGAAATGAAGTGTTTAATTTCACACTGTTGGTTAGTTTCAACTGGTCGCTGCATTTCAAGTGCACGTTTTCCATTTTCTATCTCACATGGCATTATGCCATAATAAAGAACCAAACATGAGACAATACAGTACTGGTACTCAAGAAAATTTACATCCGAATCTGGATATACGAATGTGCACTTTAAGCCGAATTATGCATTTCAGTATGGTTGACGAAATTCCGATACTCTTGAAGTATTCTCTGATGTCTTGTTTCTTATGTGACATAGCGCAAAATCTTTTAATGTTTTACACGTACAAGCATACGAGCTTCCTGCGTCATCATAGCTGCGCAAGACCAGGGGCGCCTGTTATCTGGCGCTCTCTGGCAACTGCTGAAACGAATCAGTTTCTAACACGTCACGGGAAAATATTGCGAATGGTGGTTTGAAAAGCGTTACTTTTTGAAAGTAAATTTCCTTTTACACAAGATGAACTATGTGCGAGAATGTACGATGAATTTCTTAAATCACAGAGCATTTGACTCTCAATTAAAAATCAACTCTTTGATGACGACCATCTAGAAGAATTTCGAGCCCAGAAAATCAGAAATTTATGTCGTTATTAAAAATTTTACTGGCACATTTGTGTGATATATCTCAAAGTGTAACACACGCAGAAAACATCAACATTATATGTGGAAGCTTAGCTTCTCTTGCAGCTTATTAATCTTCGAGACCACGATTATATGTGAAAGCTTTGTTTTTCTTGTAGCAACACTATGTATATTAATTTAAACCATTAACTTTTCCTATTTGTATTTTCGCACTACTTATGAGTGGTCTTGCTATTGGCTGACTACATCATGTGTTGTATGCTGTCTCCGGCTGGCGAGATCACGTGACATGAGCTATGACTGGCTTACAAAAGCACGTCGCAATCTCGATTTCAATGCTTTGGAAAGTAACATGCGAAGTTATACCTTCATAACAGGAAACTATGCAGCGTACATGTTGCTGCACATCAAAGATCTTTCCAAAGCGTGTTTTTTCTTCCCTTAGTTTCGTTTTCTAAAGTGCCGGGAAATTCTACGTCGCCATATAAAACCATAAACATTCAAAGTACTGATAAATTTTACAGGGCCGAGGAAAAGTATGCTATCACTTAACATGGGAAAAGTGTATTTTCGCCTGGGAGAAAGTGTATTTTCAACCGGGAAATATCCGGGAATTTTTTTTCCTTGTCCATGTATACAGCCTGATAATTTTTGACAGTTATGATTCTTTTGCTGAAGCTTCAGTTTTGTGAGGCTACTGTGTGCTGTAGAAATTATTTCCACTGTGTCCATTTTTATTGCTATGTAATTTTACTGTGTTAATGCCCCATATACATTTTTTTATTATGTCCTGTTCCAATAAAGGAACCAAAAAAATCAAGAGTACTTTCTGTGTTCTGTTCACCTTTTCTTCTGCCAATGTCCATACATAGGGCTATGTGTGTAGGGTCTGTTAGGAAAGAATGTCCTGCAATAGCATACACTTTGCATGACTGCCTTGGGATACAAATCAAGCTGTTTGTTGTCTTTCTTTTTTTCTTCTCCCTTTTTTCTGTACTTTTATTTGTACAGCATCTTCTCGTAGTGGCTGGGAGTTCTCTGATCTCTTGTCAATGACATCCAGTGCAGCTTCATGGTAATCCAGCATGTCTCTACTTTCCTGTTCCAGAGTGGCCAGTCAATTTCTTCAGTCAGTGCTTTATGTACCGTACTTCTTGACGTATCCAATTGTGCTGAACTTTATCACAATGTACAAGATATGATTACAAGTTTCTATCTGAATAAAAATCTTTTAACATGTAATGTCAGTGGTTCTGAATATCTGTACATGGGCAGGGAGAGGTAAGAAGGTTGTTGCATCTGACTTATGACGACACTGTACAGTACGGAATACCTAGGGAGGAAGGTATCTGGTGGAGGCCATTCTACAAAGAGGAACAACTGAACAAATGGGCACTGGAAGGGGAGGTGGTTCATGTTAAGTTATGTTGATGGCCAGCCATGGGTTGAGAGCCAGAGGCTCTGCCTCCCAAGAAAGACTTCTTTTCTAGTTGAGGTCTGGACCATGAGAGAGAGAAGCATCTGTGTTCTGCACTGCCGAATCCTCCAGTTTCCACACAAATAACTTGTATCTCTTGCACACTATTGGCTAAAACTGATGGTGTGAATTTTCTAGCATTTCCAGCAGAGGGCTCAAGGTGTCTGTCATCAGCAGCTTTAACTGGACAGAAATGCTTGGTTTCTGAAAGGCAGGTAACTTGTGTCACGTAGACACAGCCGAAGTTGTTCTGGGAGAAAACTTGTAAAGATTTGACTGGGGCCTTTAAAATAGGTTTTTAAAACAAACTCACTAAATACTCCTTAACTGGCTGCCCCCCTGTACACATCAAAACTCAACTGACTGCAATCTGAACTCAGTTGACAACAGTTTCTGTAAAATATTGTCCAAAGCGTGTTAACTTACTAGTCTGCAGATGAACTTTTTTTGCACTAAAGTTTTATTTTCCATCATACATTCTTCTAAAAAAATTAAAAACACAATGATGGAGATGCATTGCTTAGCAGTAAATGCTATCAAACTTTCTTGATTCTTAATTAAATACAAAGACATCTATAAATGTAAAATTGTCACTGAATGGTCTCTGAACTCATCTGCATCCATGTTTTACCTCTAAAAGCACACCATGTGAGTTGGAGCACAGTGTTAGCTGCACAGGAGTTTGAGTGCTGATGCTGCAACCACCACTGTTCAAGGCTCAAACTTGCACACTGTCACTGCGAACATCACAACATCCATGTCCATGACCGCACACTCATGCAAGCTGCACCATACCCCCAGACCCACCACAGACATGGCACAGCTAATAGCCCAGAAGATAGAGAGATGGGTAAGCTCACTGCTGCCTGCACCCTCGCACTGCTCACCTCCACCCAGTGGTGCTTATGACCACCCCGTGCATGATTGTGCCATTACCCCCGCCCCCTCCATTCATGATAGGTGTGGCATGCATGATGCCATTAAATATTGCTGGTGCCACGAGTGTTTCAACAGACACTGCAAACTGCCATGCACCATGTGGGTGGACCCCAAATGCCGACAGAAAATGGCAGTATGTGCGCTCAGCTGCTCCATTATTTCACAGCACCGCTTTGTATGTAATCGTGGTAACATCCACTTCTTGCCACCCTACCTCCTCGACTTGGGTTCTGACCTTTCTACTTATCTCCTCTGGTTATTACCCTCTACTGGCAGCTGTTCACCTTGCCCCATACTTCTCACTACAGCAAACAGCTCATCCATCAAAATCTACTGCTACCACACCTGATCCATTGACCTAAGCCTTGGTAGAGATTTCCCATGGACCTTTTTACTGTGGCTGTCGTTACGGACCCCCATGCTTGGCACCTATTTTATTTCTCATTAAGGTCCTTGATCTGCCGAACTGTTGTATTGTCGACGCCACCTCCCATTGTTCCACCACACGTTGATCCCATCCAACCACCTCTTACACCATCAAATAGCTCTCCTACTCTGGCCCTTTCACCGACCTCCTCACCAGTGACCCTTCCTCACCTGTCCATCCAGTGCACTCTGGGAGGTTCACCAGGTCTCATGGTACTACATTGCCACGATGCCTGGGTCACCAGTTTTCTGCCGCCCCCACCCCATACCGCCCAACAAACTGAGAGCCACGCAGGCCAATTTTGAGGCAGAAGTTGCTCAGAATGGTGCCTGATCATTACCCCATTCTGCTTATGCACAGTTACAGTGATGACTTGTGTGGCACAACCATTTTCAGTAAAGTGGACTGCACAAAACATTCACACAGATACCAGTTGCCTCTGAGGATGTAGGGAAGAGACCCATCATTACACCTTTTAGCCTCTTAGAGAATACCATTATGCCATTTGGCCTCCAGAATGCTGCACAGGCATGGAAACATTTCCTTGACAACATCCCACACGGCATCTTGGGGTGTTTCAACTAGTTGGACGATATCCTGATTAATTCACACGATCTCCCAGAGCACTGCCGCCGCTTCTAGGAGGCATTCTCTCACCTCCAGGTGATAGTGTTATTATTAACCTGGAGATGCACACTGAGAAAGTCCAGGCTGTATATGAGTTCCCACATCCCACCACATACAGGCAATTGGCATGTTTTCAGGATGGCAAATTTTTTCAGGAGCCACCTAAAGGGTGCCGTGAACGTGCTGCTGATGGGTGCACTCCAGGGTGATCGCACAAAAGGCAACAGGCTTGCTCCCTGGATGGCACAAATGTCAACCAGTTTTGGTTGAATGAAGTATGACCTCTTGCAAGCTGCCCTCCTAGCGCACCCCTACCCAACTGTTCCACTCGCAGTTGTCACAGATGCCAGCCAGTCAGCCATTAGGCACAGTCCTGCAACAACACACTGCAGAGACTTGGCAGCCCCTGGCATTTTTCCTAGTGAAGCTTATGGATCCACAGCTGCCCTGGGCCATGCATGATTGTAAGCTCATTGCTGTGTATGAGGTGGTTAGGTATTTCTGTACCTCGGTGGAGGAGTGGCATTTCACAGTTTTTACCGACCGCCGCACCTTAACAACAAGTTTCTGCTGCAAAGACGGTACACAGATCTCACCCCGCAGTAGTATACCATGCAGTTTATCACAGACATCCGACATGCAGGCGGGATGGACAACATAGTCACTGATTGCCTTAGTTGATCATGTGCCCTTACTGCTCCTCACAACTATGCAGCCCTCGCCCTCACCCAGGTTGCCGACTGCGAGCTCCTTCTGACGTGAACAACATAAATACAGGACTCAGCCTGCAACTATGCATGGTGCCAGGTGCACACTAACCTATATGGTGTGACATCTGTGTCAGCACACTACGTACGTGATGCCCTGGGTAGATAGACACTTAGCAGCTGCTGCTCCGCCGACAGTACTCAGGCCTGCACCTCGTCATCTCATGTGGCATGAAAATGCCCTCCTTACAGCTGTACAACTCTGCCACCTAGGCTCAATCGATCACCTGAAGGCGGCATACATGCTTGACTTCCCGAGCATGTGCATTCCGCTGGTCGAGATTGAGGGGGCACCAAGCAACGCTGATCTGAGTGGCGGCTCGTGCAACCTCTGGGTGGATGCTGTGCCTTGTCGTTAGTCCTGATGACCAAAACAACAGAGCCGCCAGTGACTTCTGCCACCCTGTCCCCACTGCTGGAACCTTCTACTGACTGCTGCGCATGTCTCATTAGGTGAAAATGACATCACATCACGAAGCACCAGGATCTCTGCAGGTCAACACAAGGCCCACCTCACTATGCCTGCCGCCACTGTATATGCCAGTCCTGCTGACTCCACACTGCAGCCCACTGTGGAGCCCACAATGTGTGCCATTGCCTTTGCTGCCACAACAGCCGCTGCTACCCCGTGCCCATTGCCAGCACCATGCCGCCACCAGGTAAGGGGGCTGCAGCTGGTGCCACTGCCATCACCGATGCCTCCCACACCATCTCTTTCTTGCAGGGGGGAAGGGGGGGCTGTGTGGTGACACAGACGTCAGATTGGTCATGAGCCAAGCAGATCAAACTAGTGGCATCTCTTTCCACCATGCACTGATTTAAGGCAGGCCCGGGGTTTCTCCAGAGAGAAGCGTACAATGGAAATAGCTCTCTGTCCCACACTGACGGCAAACGATTAGCATGCTCACCTGAGCGAACCCGCACTGACACCAAATGATTGACATGCTCGCCTGAGCAAAATTGTGTTTCATGCCTTATCATGGCCTTGAAGATGGGACCTGCCATGAGATGCAGTAACGGTAATCCTGTACATTTGCTGTTTCAGAGAACAAGACGCTGTGAGTCTGTATCACACGCTTCAGCTAAAGAATGGTTTCTGGCATCTGCAAAAATCTTGCTGAGTGCAAGTGGCAGAGTGTTAAACTTTTGTTCATATGGACAGATTTGCGATTTATGTTTTTCATACCATCCCGGGTAGTTTCACGGGATCGGTAGGCTACTTCCACAACATGGAATTCTCAGTAACATTTGTATTACAGTGGATAGAGTGCCATGTTTTACCTAATTTCCATAGTCTATTATGTGCATGTATTTGCTACGTGTGGAATAGTTGTGTACAATTTTCGACATTAAATGATTTGTTATTTGCCACTGGCTGAAGGCTTTAGTTCTATGAGGCTACTATGTGCTGTAGTAATTATTTCCAATGTGTCCATTTTTATCGCTATTTAATTTTACTGTGTTAATGTCCCATGTTAATTTTTATGTAATTGTGTCCTGTTCCAAAAAAGGAACCAAAAATTCCAGAGTACTTTCCGTGTCCTACATTATGGTTTAGGGAAAAGTTTCTTCCGTACTTGTGTGTTACAGACAATGCGAGTTATCACTCAGTTGATGTTGACAAAGCTCCCACAATAAGCAATGCCCATACACTGGAGACTTTGAACAATGGTGGTCGAGTTTAGGCTCATTCTGCGCATCTGATGTGGCATAATCCTCCAACAGCCAATAAACATTCAGTAGTTTTATCTGCCCTCTGCTGCAAACATCTTGGCCAGTGAAGGTGTTGAAGGTGATTGTGGTAGTTATTTTGTGAATTTTTATTCGGTTTGTTGTGATTTGTCATGGCTGATGGTGGTGGTAAGCGACAAATTCTCCACAAACAAGCGAGAGACGTAATTTACAGGATAAACACTTCCTTCAAGCACGTAACAAAAAACAGTGGACCTATTACAGATGTTTCCAGATCTCTAGAATCTGCAGAAGTGAATGCCATCAGCTTGGGAACTATTCAGTGGATTGCCAGTGAAGGTAATCTATCTGTCCAGTGGAATCTCAGTTTTCAGATCGTCAGGGGAACATCACAATCGTGAGAAGACTGTCGTTTATTTGGATGATTTTGACAAAGATGTTCTAAGGCGAGTTGTGCTAAATATATTCTAGACAGTTGAATTTCCTACTGTCAAAAACATTATGTTGAAAATGCATCAAACCGTACAGAAAAAATTGGATTCAAAATGATGGGAATTTTTAATGGAACATTGTGATACCGCTGCTTCAAGAGCACAAGCTTTAAGAAGTATTCTTGAAATAAGAAAAATGTGGGAATCAGAACATTTTTTTACTTGGATAAAACATGGGTAAACTATAATCACGAAAGGGAAGAATGTTGGAAACTGTGTGGTGGTTCAGGTGGTTTTGAAGTGCAAGTTAGTAAAGGGGGATAAAAAAATCATGCTTCACATTGGTTCTGCTTCTGGATTCATTCCAGAAATCAAATTTGTGTTTCGAGCAGAAGAGAGCAATTTAGGAGTTATTATTCTGAAATGGACTCAGAGACATCTACATTATGGTTTAGGGAACAATTTCTTCCGTACTTGCCTGTTATGGAAAGTGCGAGTTATCACTCAATTGATGTTGACAAAGCTCCCACAACAAGCACAAAGTAGTTAATATGACAGAGACCGCAGCGATGTAGATGACGACAACGTTGCAGCGCCTGAAAGCAATCAAAGGTTCAAGCTGTCTTTTCTTTTTCCTTTTTCTATAGCTTCTCTTCGCAGTTGCAGTTTTTGCCAGCAATATTGAGACATATTCTGTCTTTTGCAACTGTAATAAAAGTCTTATTTATACCGGGTGCTTTTTGCTTTATTTGGAAGCATCTTCAGTGGATAGTATTTTGGCTTCTACTTTACTTAGCCACTTGGTTACCTGTCATAGTTTTGTGTATCGCTGCTGTTGTGAGATCATATTCAATGCCTGTCTTGACTGATCTATATTTTAGCAAGTAATTGCTGTTTGTTTATGACAGACATACTCAAATAAGTTCATTTTTTAGCCCATTGCACTTCACTGACACTCAATATATTTTAGTTTATATGAGTCCACAAGTGACTTTGTATGTTTTTCCAACTTTGTTTTAATCTACATCCATACTCCGCAAGCCACCTGACGGCGCGTGGCGGTGAGTACCTCTATCGGTTCTCCCTTCTATTCCAGTCTCGTATTGTTCGTGGAAAGAAAGATTGTCGGTATGCCTCTGTGTGGGCTCTAATCTCTGATTTTATCCTCATGGTCTCTTTGCGAGATATATGTAGGAGAGAGCAATATACTGCGTGACTCCTCGGTGAAGGTATGTTCTCGAAACTTCAACAAAAGCCCGTACCGAGCTACTGAGCATCTCTCTTGCAGAGTCTTCCACTGGAGTTTATCTATCATCTCCATAACGCTTTCGCGATTACTAAATGATCCTGCAATGAAGCGCGCTGCTCTCCGTTGGATCTTCTCTCTCTCTTCTACCAACTCTATCTGGTACGGATCCCACAAAAGTTAGCAGTATTCAAGCAGTGTACTGTAACCTATTTCCTTTGTTTTCAGATTGCAGTTCCTTAGGATTCTTCCAGTGAATATCAGTCTGGCATCTGCTTTACCGATGTTTAATTTTATATGGTCATTCCATTTTAAATCACTCCTAATGCCTACTCTCAGATAATTTATGGACTTAACTGCTTCCAGTTGCTGACCTGCTATATTGTAGCTAAATGATAAAGGATCTATCTTTCTATGTATTCGCAGCACATTACACTTGCCTACATTGAGATTCAATTGCCATTCCCTGTACCATGTGTCAATTTGTTGTAGACCCTCCTGCATTTCAGTACACTTTTCCATTGTTACAACCTCTCGATACACTACAGCATCATCCGCAAAAAGCTTCAGTGAACTTCCGATGTTATCCAGCTCATTTATATACGAGGGTATTTCGGAAAGTAAAGATACACCGTACGCCAGAGGAACAGAACAGTTTTGGCGAGCAAGTTGGCAACACTGGTGTTAACCTTGAACCATTAGCTTTCTCCTAGCAGTCGTTCGGCAGTTCAACATTGCTTCTGGTTGGAGTAGGTCGTGTTTAAAATGGCTGCGCCAATTCAGAATCCCGCCAAATGCGAAGTGCGCTCCATCATACGTTTTCTTCACGCAAAAGGTCAGTGACCAGCAGATATTCACGAAGAAATTGTTTCTCTTTATGGGAACATTATGAATCGACAAAATGTAACGAAATGGTGTTGCCATTTCTCTGAAGGTAGGACCGATGTTCATGACGAACAAAGAACAGGTCGGCCATCTGAGATCTTTGATGCCCTTCTTCGGAGAACGGAGGAAGCAATTCGTGTGAATAGACGTTTCACATTGAAAGAATTGCATCAGATCATACTGGACATGTCAATGACAACGTTGTGACTATCAAGTTAGGGTACAGGAAACTGTGTGCGCGCTGGGTTCCAAAGCTGTTAACGGAAGAACACAAAAAGAAAAGGATGGGCTTTGCACTCGACTTTCTCACACGCTATGCTGAAGCAGGTGATGAGTTCCTTGATCACATTGTGACAGGTGACAAGACGTGGGTTTGTCAGCATACACCTGAATCCAAGCAACAATCAATGCAATGGCGCCATTCGAATTCACCAAAAGCCAAGAAAGGCAAAACGTCGATTTCAGCGAAGAAAATCATGGCTTCTGTTTTTTGGGACAGACAAGGCATTCTTCTGTTGGAATTTATGCCTCCTGGAATGACAATTAATGCTGGTGCATATTGCCAGACTTTGAAATGTCTTCGAAGTGCAATTCAAAACAAATGCAGGGGAATGCTGACAAGTGGAGTCCGCTTGCTTCATGACAACGCTCGGCCTCACACAGCGCTCGTAACCAAACCACTACTCAAACAATTCAAATGGGACGTATTGGACCATCTGCCATACAGCCCAGACCTTGCACCCACCGACTTCCATGTCTTTCGTTACCAGAAGTAACATCTTGGTGGAAAATCATTCCACGATGATGAAAAGATCAAAGATGAAGTTGAAATGTGGTTTCGCAACAGGCGGCAACCTTCTATGACTGTGGGATACAAAAGCTTGTGCACCGACTTAACAAATGTTTGTATAACGGGGCTGGTTATGTCGAAAAATAACAAATAATACAGTTAATAAGATGTAACTGATGTTTTCTAGATAAATGTTCTATTTAAGGACTGTGAGCCATTGTATCTTTACTTTTCGAAATGCCTCATATATTGTGAACAGCAACGGTCCTACGATACTCCCCTGCGGCACACCTTAGATCACTCTTACTTCGGAAGACTTCTCTCCGTTGAGAATGACATGCTGCATTCTGTTGTCTAGGAACTCTTCCATCCAATCACACAATTGGTCTGATAGTCCATATGTTCTTACTTTGTTCATTAAACAACTGTGGGGAAATGTATCAAACACCTTGCGGAAGTCAAGAAACATGGCATCTACCTGGGAATCCAAGTGCTTTAAAAAAGCAAAATGCGTCTGTTCTAAATAAAAGATTATCACAGTAGCAAAAGACAGGAAACATTCCAATATTACTACAATATTTTTGTGATATTAAAATTATTCCATTTAGAATATTATATAACATGTAATTTGTGGTATACTGTGTACATAGTTAAGTATGGCAGCAATTTTTTTTGTGTTTTACGAAAATAATTATCTGTAAACTTTAATTTTGCCATTGGACACAAGCAGTTGTACTTCTCTGTCTATAGATGCTTGGGATGACGCATCACAACTTGCTGTGCCAGACGACAAAGCATATCTTTTTTTTTCCAATATTGGCACCTCACAGTGGAAGTCGTGGTGGTGGGGGCCTATTTCTCTTTGCTGCCCCTACCCCCTTAAATAAATTTTACAAACTGTTCGGCATCTACATCTTTCTGCATACACCACACTGGGCATTTGCAATCGGCAATGCTGCAATCTCTATCTGTGCCTCTACATTGCATGGCCCAACATCATTCATGGATTCAGCTAGTATTCTGTGTGTGCAAGATCAATTAGGAAATAATTTCCCACATTATCATACACTCATTGTATGAGTGTTTGCCTTACAATATGAATCAAGCTGTTTCTTGTCTTTCTTTTTTTCTTCTACCCTTTTTTCCTTTACTCTTTCTTCTTTTATTATTTCTGCAGCAACTTCTTCTAGTGGCTTGCATATCCACTTCTGCAGAACTTTATCGAAGTTTACAGTCTGTGATTACATGTTCTGCAGATCTTTATTGAAATTTACAGTATGTGATTACATGTTACTTTCTGAATAACAAATCTTTAAAATAAGATGACTGGTTCTGAACATCAAAACTCAACTGACTGCAATCTGAACTCGGTTGACAACACTGCAACTTCTCATTGTATTTGCTAGAGTGCTTAAAAGTTCGTATTTCAAAACTTAATTAAATTAATACACTTCATAAAAATGTTCTCCAACAGTTAATTGAAACTGGTTCAAAATGTATTAAATTTAATAGTTTGCAGATTAACTCTTTTGCACTGAACTTTTACTTTCCGTCATATATTGTTCTAGGAAAATTAAAAACATGGTAACAGAGATGCATTGCTTAGCAGTAGGTGCTGTCAAACTTATTTAAATCTTAATTAAATACAAAGACATCTATAAGTGTAAAATTATCACTGAGTGGCCTCTAAACTCATCTGCATGCATGTTTCTTCTCTAAAGGTACACCATCTGAGTCATTAATAATGCATCACTTACTTTGACTCAGTTGGGTATAGCTCAGATAGATTTCAAAATCGGAACTGTTGGAGTATATTTGTGCACCTAGATCGCTGAAACATGTCACTTTTAAGATCACTCCACAAGTGCCATGAAGTTAGCGGTATGAGTGCCAAACAGCCAGTTGCAGCACAGCAACAAAAGCCAGTTCCGGTGTCAATACTACCATGCTGCCGGCTTCTATGCAAACATTCTATGTTAGTGCGTGACCCTGCTTCTGTATAACTGTAAACTATAGTTTCTGTTTCTTAAAGAATGTCACCAAAACGACGTTCACCAAGCAACAGTCTGTTGAGACATGGAGTGCCATTAAATAGTCAGACTTTGGAATTGCTATGAAGGATTCGCGAGTTTTACAAACAAGAAAAAGAATTTGTTTCTGTTCATGGGCATGCATCGATTTCTGCTGATCAAGTTTTAGAGTGTACCTTGAAAACTCAAAGAGCTGTTAAAAGGAAAAGGCTGCTGCTTCAAGACTTGCAAGATATTAAAGTAAAGAGTGTGTAACAAAGCCCCTGTGGAGAAAACTGTGCGTTTTTAAATAATATTGGAAAGAAAAAAAGCAGCCTGGTCCAGTTCCAGATCTTGATTTCCTCCAAACTGATGCAATTCATCAACACATTTATGGATATTGTTGCAGGAAAGAATACCCCAGAATATCAAAGTTTGCTAATTTCTTTAAAACAGTCTGAACTTTTCTCAGAGGGGGAAATGTCGCTTAAAATGGTGTTACAAAGTATGAGATGTAAAAAGTTAGATAGACAAAAACTGTTACCATACTCGAAAAGGTCATGTCATTGCGACTCATGGAATTTTCTTACACAAAATTGTAGGTAAGGATATGCATTCAATTATATGGGTACATGAATGTGGATCAATGCTGGAGAATCATGTGATAAATGCTGGGCAGATGATACTCTGAATAGCAGCAGTCATCAGCCATTGGGAAGAGGATCCTGATTAATTGTGGCCCATGCAGGTTCTTCAAATGTTTTTGTGCTTGAAGGACTTTTAGTTATTCAGTCAAGAAAACCTGTGACTATCACGAGAATTTGGACTGCCAATGATTTCTGCAGTGGCTGAAAAATTTATTGTTCAATTTTAATGTTCCGACAGTGCTTGTAATGGATGATACACCTTACCATTCTGTGATTTTAGACAAAACTCCAACAACTAGTCACCGCAAAGAAACTACGGTGCAGTGGTTGCAGGCAAGAGACATTGCTGCAGGCACGAGCATGACAAAGCTGCTGTTATAGTCACTTGTAAAACAAAACGCCTGTGACGCCTAGGTGAAACTGCAGGGGAATAGCGCCTTGTGGTAATTAGGCTATCATATTATTGTGGAAGTGGAAAGGCTGCTATGTGAAGGTCCTTCTATAGTAGAAGCCATCTCATGGAGGAAGAAAGTAGACCATGTTGGTGAACTCATAAGAGAAACACAGACTATAGATGGAATCATAAATGAGAGTGAACAATTAATGATTTCTCTTACTGATTGATGACAGTTTTGGCATCGATTCCAATGATAGTGAAGGAGAACTGGATGGAATTGTGTCACTGACACTGTAAATTGGTGAGCGTAAATATATACAGAATTAAATCTTTCTCCCTGCAACCAAGCAGGTATGCATCTTTTGCTTTATTTTATTCTACGATTGTGGATAGCTTGTTCTTCGGGATGCTTTGGTCTACATTATTATATGACATTTTATATGCAGATATTATGGTAACAATCGAAATGACTTCTCGTAGACATTTCATTCATTGTGGGTGTTTTTTCTCTCCCGGCTTCATATACTATCAAATGCTTTATCTCCATTGTCATTCTCTCCATTGTTAGAAAAATGATTCTTTGTTGTACCTATGTATACATTTTGTGACAGCTTATATACCCATTGACTGTAGGCTACATTTACAAAACATACTTTGAAGCTGTGGGCATGTTCGGTGGCAGCTATTGCAATCCTGCAATCACAGTATGGCCAACTGCATGCAAGCTGTCAAGTGACAAGGTTCGCCCCTCCAGGCACAGGTTTGCACCATGTTTTAAATAGACTGGTTTCAACCAAATTTTGAACATAGATTCCTTACTGTCAGGCAACAATTGTCGTGGTAGTAAGCACCACCTATCATAGTTAATGAGATATGATGTCATAAACACTGAGATGCCTGAAAAACTGCCACATTGTTCTTGATGTTTAAATTTGTTATTTATTTGCTAACTCTATTCACAACATATTTTGCTGACAGTATCCACATTGCTACTGAATATTAACTACAGAAGTATTGCCCGGCACGGAGCTGAAAAGTTATGACATCATTAATACTGATATATGTGCAAAAAATTCCACATCATGCATGAAGTTTTAATACATTCATTTTGTACTACTAAGACACGTCTACAGTCGAGTCAACTTAAGGAAAGATTTGGCATCTGGCAGCATTTTTGACAGCTTTTAACTATAAATTGAAACAGCTGTAGGTGAAAATTGTCATCTATAGAGCTAAAAAGAAGAGGTCTGCTCCTAGAGATGTTTATAAAATCATGTTGTAGACAAGCGAAGCAGCTGTGCCCAAGGTACAGAAGCTGTCCGGAATCATGTTTCTTAATTTGGATACTATTCTTCCACATTTGTACATTATGCGTATTTCTTTGTACAACTGTGTCATAATTTCAAATGTTTTCAGGAATATATGAAATGATTTTTTTTTCAATTATTCACTACAGACACAGTTACTTTTTGTTTTCCTTTCTAATAGAAAATTGGCAAAATGAATACCCAGACAATGCCGGGTTTGTCAGGTAGTTTTGATATAAATGATACACGAACATTAATAGAATATCCAATAAGATATTAAACTATATGTGATATTTTGTACCATGTTATTGTTATATTGTAAACATTGTGCCAACAGGATGCACAAGTGCTGGACCACATTACAATCCTTTAGCAAAGGACCATGGAGGACCAGATGATGCAGACCGACACATTGGTGACCTTGGAAATGTTACAGCAGATGAAGATGGTGTAGCTAAAGTGTGCATATCTGACAAGCTAATCTCTCTGACAGGGAAACACAGCATTATTGGAAGAACTTTAGTGGTGAGGCCATTGTTATGGCAATATATTCTTTACATTTTATTATATGTGTTCAAATACATACATCTAATTTCAAAGCTAATATCAATTATTTGTTCTTTGAGATTGCTTTGTGTCGTGTGCCACCATATGTAACTACTAGCTGAAAAAGGCGACCTACTTCACTTCGTCTTTATTTCAGTTTGTTTCGTGGCAACATTCCAGATGATTCAAGAACATCATAAAAATGAACAATCATTTAATGTCAGTATTTTTCACTCAAAAAACTCTCAAATATTCAAAAATACTATTAAGTTCTTTTAAATCCTCTAAGTATTCAACACAACCATAGTATGAAATAAAGTACTGTGTCAGCCACTTATCCATTTCTTTGTAGGATGCCGAGAACCTTCCAAAACATTCATAAGTGTTTGAGAATGTTAAAAGAAAACACAGAAACTTTCTAGAACATTGCAGAATGTTCTAAAACAGTCCAGAGCATTTGAAAATGTTAAGTAATGCTTGAGGATAATATGGAATGCACTGAAGTGTCGTAGAACAGTTGAGAACATTTTAGAAAATTTGAAAAGATTCATTGACATTAAAAAAATATTCATTACAGCTTGAGAACAATGTAGATAAATCTCGAATTTTTCCCTGTGCAATATGTGGGTTTGGACAAAAAAATGGGAACACCAAAAGAGCAACACATTACTATGCATAATATAGTGTAGGAAAACTCTTGGCATTCAAAACAGATTCCATTCATCTCAGAATAAATAAATACACATCCTGTATAGATTTCAAGGAAATCTTATACAATTTTTCCTGCAAAATAGTGACAAGTTCAGATAATGGTGATGGAAGTGGCTAGTGATCACACACCCTTCTCTCCAAAGTAGACAACATAGGTACAATAATATTGATGACCAGGGGAGATGTAGCAATTCATTCTCATGCTCACAGAACTAGGGGCCAAGGATATGCAACAATTCATCCTCAAACTCACAAAATCAGTCCTGGACAATGTGAGCTGTATGAGGAGGAACCTTGTTATCTTGGAACACATGATAACCATTTCGGAACAAATATTGTACCATGGGATTGACAGTTGTCAGTCAAAATGGTCACATAATTCTTGGCAGTAATCCAACCTAGCAGAGTAACCATGGGGCCCATGGAACACTGTGACACAGCGACCCAAATCATTACCAGTTCCCTGCCATGTTTCACTTGTGAGACATAAATTTGGTCAGAAGTTGGAAACAAGTGTGGAGCAAGACACATCTGACCAAACAACTTTTTTCCATCATTCCATAGTCCATATTTTATTGCCTTGACACCCGTTTTCCTGTTAACAGGCATTTGCATCACTTATGTGTGGTATTGGAATCCTAGCTCCTCGTCCAATTCCCTGCTTATGGAGTTCCCTCCATGTTGTTTTTGTGCTGAAAGGGTTCACGAGTGCGACTTTTAAGTTCTACAGTGACTTTTGCAGCCACCCTTGTATTTTTCATTGTATTCCTCTTCAGTGAACGCCTGTCAAAATAACTCAACCACATTGTGACTTATCGGATGATGTTTCCCACTTTCTCTGAGTGTAGTATAAATCTTTGGTGTGGGGCCTCCTGAAACAGCAGACACTTCGGCTACGTTAGTTACAGGAGTAAATCCACTAAAGGAGTACCAACAATTAGCTCACGTTCAAATTCACTTAGCTTCAACATAATGCACTCACAACTAGACAGAACACTGTCCTACTGCCTGACACTTGTAATGTGTTGAGGGCATTGCACAGGTGCCATTCGTGGTCAAATACGACTATGCATACATGCTTAGCTAGCATCTCCATTTATGTTCAGTGTCCATTCCTCATGGTGTTTCCATGTTTTTGTCCAATTCTTGTACAATAATGTGAAAAGAGATAGATGATGTCATGGTGACAACCACAGCATGATAGCAATCACTTGAAACATCCATAGCCGTGCGGTCTAAGGTGCCTTGACACGGTTTGCGCGGCTCCTCCTTTCGAAGGTTCGAGTCATTCCTCAGGCATGGGTGTGTGTGTTGTCCGTAGCATAAGTTAGATTACATATTGTGTAAGCCTAGGGACCGATGACCTCAGCAGTTTGGTTCCAAAGGAACTTAACCACTAAACAAACAAACATCCACAACCACAACAGGTACCACCACACAACCACTATCTTGAAACAGTTTGAAAGATTATAGAACATTTTCGAACATTCTGAAAGGAACTTGATGTCTAGGTTCTTCATGACTTCCCATGGGAAATTCATTGGTGCAATGCCCTCTTTTCGACACCCCTATCTTCAAAACCAGCCCCTGCTGTTCCAAATCGAAAAATTCTTCATGGGTGGGGGGATCGAGGGCTACCATAGTGTATAACTACCCTGGGGATGAGGTATTTAAAAGTAATTAATATTTAGTTAATTGTGGTGAAGGACAATTTCCAGATATTAGCAGTCCAGTGTCGGTGTTGACAGGCCCAGGTGAGATGTAGAGCTTTGTATCGTGCACTCGTCAAGGGTACACGTGTGGGCCTTTGACTCTGAAAGCCCATATCGATGATGTTTCATTGAATGGTTCACACCCTGACACTTGTTGGTAGCTCAGCAATGAAATCTTAAGCAATTTGTGGAAGGATTGCACTTCTGTCACATTGAACGATTCTCTACAGTCATCATTGGTCCTGTTGTTGAAGGATATTTTTCTGGCTGCAGTAACATTGGAAATTTGATGTTTTACCGGATTCCTGAGATTCATGGTACACTCGTGAAATGGTCGTACAGGAAAATCCCCATTTCATCACTACCTTGGAGATGCTGTGTCTCATTGCTCGTGCGCTGACTATAACACCACATTCAAAGTCACTTAAATCTTGAAAATCTGCCATTGCAGCAGCAGTAACTGATCCACCATCTGCACCAGACACTTGTTGTCTTCATTAGCCTCTGTGTAAAGTAATTATGAGAAAAGTGCCTATCATAAGAATAAACAGCAACACAAAAGCATATTTAATAAAATATTGGACCCAGGTACTTTAAAAAAGACTCTTGATTCAGTGTTCAAAGAAATCAGTATGCCAGTGAAATGAAGGACAAGATGGAAAGACAAAAATAAATTGTTTAAATGATTAATGGAAAATCTCATATGTGATGTGAAACAAATACTAACAAAGAGATAGAGGGGCTGGCCAGTACTTACCTCAGCTCAGTACAGCAGATAGATACACATAAAACACAACCGGTTGTGTTTTATGTGTATCTATCGGCTGTACTGAGCTGAGGTAAGTACTGGCCAGCCCCTCTATCTCTTTGTTAAAATAAATTGTTTGCAATAAAATTAACTGTATAATAGTATTCAGACCCATAATTTTTTATCACAGTATTTTATACTTTCGTCATTGCATACCTTACAGATGTGTGTTGAATATGTACATAAAAAATGTGGAATAAATGATATGTCATGGTGTAGACAGAATACTGCAACATAGAGGAATTGCTGGATAAGGTGATCCACTTACCACCCCTGCCAACATGTGGCAATTATATACAGCAGTGGATCAGTCGGCTGTGCATGCCAATCTTCATGGGGCAGAAAACAATCTGTGTATCATGTCATAACAGTGTCATGCAGCATCCAGCCACAATCTTTGGGGTCAGAGTCTAGACACCACCAGAATGCCCTTGGAATTCTGTGAACCTGTGTGAATCTTTGCTAGGTTGCTGCCAGCTGTAGGCAGCATAGTCACAAGAATGCTGTGCTGTCGCCAGATGACTGCCAGAGAGCTGTCTCAGTAGTATCTGGGGCTTTATGCTCGAGTGCCTCACAGCACTAAGCACAGAGACACTGAGGATCAATGTTGGCCTGCACACAAAGGGTGAGGGTGCACCTGTGTCTGCTCCAGCTTGATGTACCAATAAAGAATTTTACTGCACTCTATCTATATTATACAGCCACTCTAACTTTTGGCAGACCGAGATCTCCCTCAGAGCTGTTCTCACCACTGACAGACTCCTGTCTCTCTTGCCCCAGTGATCAAACCCACAATGCGTTAAACCATCCCGACACACTGAAGCAATGTTCCCTCACCATACAACCATGGACCAAAGAACTGGCCAATTACAGGTAACTTATTCCATATGTTAAAGCAGGAGGTGGAGCATTTATTAAAAACTGATAAACTTTTTAATTTTTTTTATGGATGAGATGTCTTTAATGTAAAGTTTGATAGCTCTAATGACCACGTTACAGGATTTGGCGACATGGATTATATATGTACAGCTATGGTTTCCAATAGTGTGATAGTCACGATGATTAATGGCATCTTTTCAAATTTTAAGCAACCATTTTTTAAAGGATTACTACGATCCATCCATTTAACTCATATTTTGTGATGGTGTCAAAAGACACAATTTTGTGGATTGGAGGCATGGACAGAGAATCACACCAGTTGCTAAGAGCATGAAGAGAGAAATATCTAGTTTTGTTATGACACCCCACATTTGATATTACAGTATAAGAAAATTTATTCAGGTATAACGTTCACATATCAGATTGAGGGAAGGCTGATATTGCTTCATGGAAGATATTTCTCAGCTCCTCTCAAGTGACAGCGAAACAAAGAACAAATTAACCCTCAAGCTCACTAAAAAACATCTGTCCAACTGCCAGCTTTTTCAAAACTGAAAGTGAGCACTGCAGTTTCCGTGTTGAGTCATACAGTGGCAGCTGGTGTCGACAGATTTGTAACTTGTGGCACTGTACCATCACCTGCTACTGCGGACTTTTGCTGAACAGTTAACATTTTATATCTTTAATTCACATAATATTGAAGGGCTTGTGTCTTTAAGGAACTGTTACACTGGCTAAAGACATGTGGAAGTATAAAGGCATTACATTCATGGAAGTTTGTAGATTGTCATGAAAAAGGTTGTTCCTCTACAATTTATGTATTTATTTATCTTTATGCATCCAAGGATTGTCTCACAATGATATAGGATTTATGTAGTTCCTGTGCAACAAAAATTTTAGGCAACAACATTTCAGGGGACGTGGGTGGGTGACTGGAACTGGAAAACTGCACAGTGGAACACTGGATTGCTCATTGGTGGAACATTGGACCACAGAGGGTTAATATTAAGTGGACATGAAATTTTGAGCATGTAATTTAAAGATTTGGCTTTCCCTTTATCTTTATTTCGACACTGAAGTGATATAAGGAAGGTAGTGTAGAAGTCCAGATCCATTGTTTATTTTCAATGTTCAATTTTGCATGAGACCAGAACGCTCAGAAAGTTATTCTGCCAATCTCCAACTGGAAGTTGTAGCTGTTTAACTGATTTTTCTTGTAGATGGACATATATATCCTGTGTGCAGTGGGCAATGAAATTCAACCTTGGCCACAACTCCCTACACAAATGAAATTCAAGGTAAATATTCTCACTTTGTCTTGCAGGTAGTACGTTAGTGTCTGTCTATCTGCTGTAGGAGACATTAAAATTCTCCTTGCCGTACTGACACAGTATGTTACTGTGAATGGAGTCATCAACAGATTTAGAAATCACATCAGCCAAGATCCAGTGAAATGTGTTGGGACCCTTGCTGTACATGTATATTAATGACTTGGCAGACAATAGTAACCTCAGACATTTTGCAAGTGATGCAGTTATCTGCAGTGAAACACAGTTTGCAGAAAGCTGCACAAATATTAATTGATACCTTGAGTGGTGCAAATATTGTCAGTTTGTTTTAAATGTCGATAAATGTAAAAGTTGTGTGCATGCATGCAAACACACACACAGTACAAAAATTTATTTGTTCAACCCATCTTAGAAAATTGTCAAAATGTTTGGAGCCCATACCAAAAAGGATCTTTAAGAGGATACTGAATGTATCAAAGATGGGCAGTTTAAGTAATATTTTTCTTATGCTCCGTACATCTGTGGAGCAGAGAAAGCAGAAAGAAGTACAAGGTAAAGTAATCCCAGCCATACTTTTTACAGTTTTTTGTAGATTTTGGATGTAGATGTAGTAATTGTTGTTACATTGCCATTATAGTCACAAATTCCTAATTTCTTCTCTAGCAGAACCCAAAAGGACAGTGGGGGCAAAATGACAAGGCACAGTGTCTCAAGGCATATCCTGAATGTCAGATTAATGCTGTATCTCGTGAGGAGCATTGGGGCAGCACAGTGTCTAAATGCCACTTTTTGTTGACATCACAGTCACACAGTTGAACATGTCTGCTGATATGGCTAAGGGACAACTGTGACTTATAGCTTTTGCTGCCAAATTTAATTCCTTTGGTATAGACCATTTTGTACTTTTAAGCTCTATTTGTAATTAAATTATTATTCAACTTTGACCCATCTTTTACATTTGTTCCCTACAAGGTGTTTTACAGACGAACCCTTTTCAGTTTTTTTCGTATTATAGAATTTGAAACTCAATTCGCAGACATGAATTTCACAGAGTAGGATGGCATAATTATCGTAACGAAAAAAGTTTTAAAGAATAAATTTCTAAGCACTGTGAAGTACAAAATATTTGTAACTTTTTAATGTAATTGGTAGCCAAGTGCACAGCATAACAGTTTTGTGATCAAAAAGTCAGTGGTTTGAATCTCCAGAGTAATAACATTCTGTTTTTTATTTTATTGTATATTTATTAACAAATTGAAATGTTAATTATGAACACAGAATTAATAAAATTAACATTCTTTTATTTTGAATAAGTAATTACATGAAAATTCCAGTATTCTCAATAAATAAAAATTTCCTTCACAATTGCCTAACATCAAATACAAAATAAAATACTTTTTTCTTTCAAGAGATGGAGCAGTATTATTGATGTACAGGTTTTCTTTTAACAACAAGGCATTTCACATGTCTGTATCAAATTTTAATTTATCTTCATATGACCAGTAATTAAAAATAGAAAGATTTTATTTTTATTAAAAAGTTGTGGTTCAGTATTTGTAAATTAAGATTTCTATTTATAAATATGGAATTTAAATAAAATAAAAAAATATTGCTACTACCAAGGCTGGAATTGTGTACTTTACAGTCAAAACACTTCTGCACCACACACTCAGGGTTACTGACAACTGTAATAAATTACAAATGTTTTGTACTCAATATTGTTCAGAAATCTTATAATCTTGAAAAGTAATGTTTTTGAGAGCTGAGTCATACTGCTTTATGGAACTCATATTTTTGTAGGCTCTCTAGATATCCTGATGACGGGTGTCCCACCACTTCCATAATCGTAATGAACATTGTATGTCTGACAGTGGCACTTTCAAATGAACGTACAAAGACCTGTTAATAAATGAAACACACTCATTATTTTTAGTCATATGCAGTAATGTAAGTGTTGTCTCTCTGGGACATTTGCCATTATTACATTACATCTTGCAGGTCCATGCAGATCCTGACGATCTTGGGAAAGGTGGTCATCCTCTAAGCAGAACTACAGGCAATTCTGGAGCCCGAGTGGCATGTGGAATTATTGGCTTAGCCAAATAAATGTAATTTTTATTTTACTGAAATAATGCTGTCTTGCTAAATAAGTGTAATGTTACAGTTCCTCAAATAAATAAGAACAACTTTATGAGACGAAACACTGAGTTTAAATATAATATCTACTTGATTAAACAACTACTGAAAGACTAAACTAGTGACTAGTAATAGTAATTGGGCGATACATTTATGAAAACTTTGTAATAAATGAAATCCACATGTTCCATATGTGCAAATGTTATTGTAGATGTTAAGATTGGTTGTAGTGGAAGTATATAGAGTTTGTTTTACACCTAATATGGTTAATGTATAGAATTAAGAAGTGAATTTGCAAAACGCATCTAACTGTTAAAGGCAGAATTTTGTTTCCTGTTGCAATTGTTACACGTCAAATAAATATCACTGTTAGAACCACAAACGGGAATGCATTGTGCAAATAATACAGTTCCACAAGATTCTCACACCATGGTTTATGAGAATTCATTTTGATTGGTTGGTGATGGTAGCACTAATTTCGTTATGTTCTTTCCTTATTTACAAGAAAATTAGCATTGTCTCACATTTGTGTACACATCTTTACATTTTCTCATTTGCATCTCTGTTACTGCCTTTCGCCAAAACTAGCGATCTGAGATGTGAAACATTAAAACAAACAGGCTATAAATATAGAGTGAGACAATACTAAAATACCTGTTATTAATCCTAGCAATACCAATGAATTTTCAATAACCTATCACCAACAGAGAGGGGGGGGGGGGGGGAGTGACGCCTTAAAAAAAATCATTAATTGTTGTTGACTTTTTTAACAAATTTAAAGAGATAGTGGTGAGTAAGTAGGGTTCATAATATGAAAATATTTTTTAATGCTCATAGTTATTGAATAGGACATTTGTTGCAAAGTCACATTTACTGGGGGAGGGGGGGGGGGTTGTTAATGAACACCTCAATCTGACTTAAATATTTGAATTGAAATAACTGAAAAATTTAAAACAAACAGAATAATCTGGTAGAAGAATCACTGACAACATCTTCTTCTTTTTTAAATTTTGAAATGAAGTAGATGGCTAGATTACTATACTTACAGAAAGTAGGCCTATTGCTTTTGTATCGTATAATTTGTTGGTGCAAGGCAGTTCTCTAATGAAAGTCTTTCAAATGTTCAGTTGATTAGAAGATTATGTGGCAGCTTGCCTCTTTGTGCCAGGACAGTCTGGTTGGGACTGATATGTTACTAACCTACACAGGTTATTTCCTGTGTTGTCTTTTTGAAAGCATTAGTTGAGCAATACAGATTTCAGTAATAATTGATAGCATTCAATATACGTCAAGCATACTTCATACACTACAAATACACATTTTGGTGGACTATTCTCTCATTATCAGTTTAACAAAACTCAGCTCATGTGACTAAAACACTAAAAAAAACTCTAAAACATGTTCTCAGAATTCATTTTAAAAAAGCACATTGGACTTTAGGCCCTCATTTTAAATTAAAATCATCTGCTTCTGTCCCATCATGAAACAACAGTGCACCAGCCGATGTCCTCTTCGTCAGTTACGGGCATCAACTGTGTGTACTTCACTCTCCTCCTGATTTCAGCAGCTCATGATTAGTGTTGCTGCTTCTAGACAGGGCTCTGGGTTTGTTTCCCGGTCAGGTTGACGATTTTCTATTAATTGAACTGGATGGCCTCTTTAAAGATGTCCGCATCAAAACTGGTATCAATGAGTGTGATGCGGTTGTGGCAATAATGATTAACAAAGTACAAAGGACAACTTAAGAAAGATACATCTATTCAGTAAACTAGATAAAAAGTCAGTAGTGTCATATCTAGGTGAGGAACTTGAAACTTTCAGCACAGGACAGGAGCATGTAGAGGAACTATAGCTCAAATTTAAAAGAATAGTGGACCATGCACGGGATAGATATGTATGCAGTAGAGCAGTTCGCAATGGGAGGGATCCTCCATGGTATACAGTCGCTGTAAGGAAACTTCTAAAGAAACAGAGCTGGCTGCATAATAGGTGTAAAACAAAGCACAAAACTATAGACAGAGAGGTGAAACACATTTGGCTGTCATGAGATGCAAGCTGTATTTCAATCTGCCACATAATCTTGTAATCAACTGAACATTTGAAAGACTTTCATTAGAGAACTGCCTTGCACCAACAAACTGTAGGGGAGAAGCCTTCAGTGACTACCGTAGCAGAATATTGTCAGATGATGAATATTGTCAGATGATCTTTCACAAAACCCGAAGAAATTCTGGCCTTGTGTAAAGGCTGTTAGTGGCACCAATGTCCAGTCCCTAGTGAATGAGACAGGAAACTGAAACAAGATAACAAAGTAAAAGCTGAAATGCTTAACTATGTTTTCAAATGTTCCTTTACAAAGGAAAATCCAAGAGACTTGCTGCATTGCAATACTGTACCACTGAAAAGATGAGTGAAATAATTATTAGTGTCAGTGGAGTGTGTAACACCTGAAATCATTAAAATTGAATAAAGCTCCAAGGTCCAATGGAATCCCTATCAGCTCTATACTGAAACTGCCGCTGAATTAGCTTCTCTTCTGACTGTAATGTGTCATAGATCACTTGAACATAAAACCATGCCCAATAGTTGAAAAAAGCACAGGTCACACCTGTCTACAAGAGGGGTAGTTAAGTGATCCACAAAACTACCATCCAATAACCTTATTCGATTTGTTGTACAATCTTAGAACATATTCTGAGCCCAAACATAATGAGGTATCTCGAGCAGAATGACCTAATCCATGCCAACCAGCATGGATTCTGAAAACTTCGATCATCTGAGACCCCTCTCACACTTTTCTCACATAACATACTAAAACCTTGGATCAAAGCAGTCAGGTAGATGCAGTATTTCTTGATTTCCAAAAACTGGGTGACTCAGTACCACACCTATGCTTATTTTCAAAAGTATGATCATATGAGATGTCAAGTGAAATTTGTGACTGGGTTGAGAACTTTTTGGTAGGGAGGATGCTCAGTACGTTATCTCGGATGAGGAGTCACGGTCAGATCTAGACGTAACTTTGGGTGTGCCCCAGGGAAGGGCGTTGGGATGTGTTATTCATGTTGTTTATTAATGATTTGATGGACATTATTAGTAGTAACCTCAAGACTTTTTGCAGATGATGCAGTTATCTATAAGAATATACTGGCTGAAAAAAGTTGCATAAATATTCAGTCAGACCTTGATAAGGTTTTAAAGTAGTGGTACAGGGATTGGCAACTTGCTTTAAATGTCCAAAAATATAAAATTATGCATTTTACAAAATGAAAAAACACACAAGGTGTATACACTCTGGAAAATCTGGGAAAAAGATGGGAATTTTTTCATCCGGGAGAAAACCGGGAAAAACCTGGGAATTTTTAAGAATTCCGGGAATTTTTCGTTGTATTAGTTTTCAGTTAAATTTTTGTAGTTTTTACTGGTAATAACATACTCTAACAAAGACTTTTACTTTAGCCTGTTACTGCAATATAACACTGCAGCAGTAAAACATAAACAAGGAAAAAAAATTATAAAACTTCAGTTGCAAAGGAAATGCGCAACAAAACACAATGCACACAAAAGCATCTGCCAACAGCAAAATGTGTCAAAGCCTTTAGGATAAAGACTATGCAATGTTTCATAACAACAACCTGCTTCCGATGGGTGTGATGTCACAACAGTTAACATTAGGTTCGTTTGAGCAGTTGCCAGCAGGCTTCTGAGCATGCGCAGTTGAGTTGCATGTAAGCAGTACTTTCTCCCGCTTCTGGCTACTTGAAGTGCGGCTGTTAGTAGTATCCAAGGTAACTAGACACAAGCTATATCAGCAGTAGCAAGAAGCATTCAGAAACATTTTTCTGGCTGCCAGCTTCGCACATGCACAGAGCATTCTGAGTTGTAGTGGGCTGAGGGGTAATCTCCACGTGAATCATGTTTATGTTTAGTGATTTTGCTGTTTACTCTTGGTTTACAGCTCTCAAGAACAAAACGGATTTCTGTGGCCTGGAGCTATAAATTGAATTATAATATTCACATAATTATGGAAGGCTAAAATATGTTATTAGTTTGTTTTCTGATTTTATTTTATTTCCGGGTTTCTGGCAGTCGGGTATTAATTGCCTTGCAGAACAATGGAGTTATTCCTGTCAATTTGCTAAAAAAATTGGCTTTAATTGATCTTTTCCCAAAAGGAAATAAATTTATTTGAAACACTATTGGCTAGCACCAACTCTTTGCAGAATTTCATGTGCTCTTTGTTATTTTTTGGGACTTATGGCATTATGCCATAATAAAGAACTAAACATGAGATAATACAGTATTTTGAAAACCACACTGAAAAGTTAAATATCAGCTTGGGGGCCTACTTCTTTGTGGAGATACAGATGTACTCTTTAAGTTCAAATTGTGCTTTTTAATATGGTGTACGATATTCTAATACTGGTGGAGTATCCTCTGATGTCCTGTTTCATTTATGATGTAATGTAAGATCTCGTAACGCCATATACATACAAACATATGGGCTATCTATGTCATCGTAGCTGGCAGGCACAGTAACGTCGTTTCCTGGCACTCTCTGACAATGGCTGAAACGAATTGTAACAGGTCACAGAAAATTATTACAATTGATTGTTTGAAAAGTGTTACTCTCAAAGTACATATTATACACAATATGAGTTATGTTATGTGTGCGAACATGCTTTGAATTTCTTAAATCACAGTCATTCGATTTTCATTTAAAGCTTAACACTTCTAGGGCCAGCCACTTAGATGAATTTCGAATCTAGCCAAGCGGTCTAAGGCGCTGCAGTCATGGACTGTCGCCTGGTCCCGGCAGAGGTTCGAGTTCTCCCTCGGGCATGGGTGTGTGTGTTTGTCCTCATGATAATTTAGGTTAAGTAGTGTGTAAGCTTAGGGACTGTTGACCTTAGCAGTTAAGTCCCATAAGGTTTCACTCACATATGAACATATATATGAATTTCGAATCCAGAAAACCTGACATTTACATCATTACTTTAAATTTTACTGGCACATTTGTATGATGTATCAGAGCATAACACATGCAAAAAATGACAAATGTTATACGTGAAAGCTTAGCTTTTCTTGTAGCTATACTATGTACATTAATTTAAACCATTAACTTTTCTTATTTGTGTGTTCGCGCTACTTAACAGTGATGTTGCTATAGGCTGACTAATAATAATAAATATTCGCGCAAACAAAGTTGATACTCGATGCGGTGCCTGATGGGAGCGACTGGGAAATGCCTTAGGTCACTCCCATCAGCCACCGTGCTGAGTGTCAACTTTGTTTGTGCGTATGGTACATCATGTGTCCTATGCTCTAAATCACATCGTTTACACGCAACACATATTCTGAAAAACTTTAACTAAATTTTGGAAACCGTTTTCACTATCATGTTTACACGTCAAGGTCTGAAGTGGATTTGCTAGACCAGTTAACCACAGTGCCTGGAAAATAGTTGTTACAGTTTCTGATTTAGTCAGCACAATAGCTATTTCTCTTCAATTAGACGAGTTGTAAATAGTTAGTCTAACCTTTCTACATATCATTCACTGTACAAAAAGCCACTCGGTCCATATTACCTGAAAATTTTTAAAATAACACGACACCTGACTGCCCAAGCACATTTCAAAACGAGACTGCTCAAGCACATTTCAAAACTAGTTGCGTTTACATGGGAGTGAGAATCGGTTGTGGAATTGGAAAACCGGCAGCCAGAAGCAGATTTCCAGAATTGATTTTGAAATGTTTTCATGGCCACCCAGGAGCAGTACTGGGAGATCAGTTGACGAAATCTGGTCTTGGGAGCCCCATGTAAACGCAGTGAATATCTGCTATCATCGGCTGGTGAGATCACGTGACATGAGCTATGACTGACTTACAAAAGTGCATCGTGATCTCCATTTCAATACTTCGGAAACTAACGTTCTTTGTTTGGTGGAGTTCGACTATATACTTTCATAATACGAAAATATGCAGCACACATGTTGCTGTGCATCAAAGATCTTTCCAAAACGCTTTTTTTAATTTTTTTTACTAGGTTCGTTTCCTAAAGTGGTGGGAGGTTCTATGCTGGTGTATAAAACCTTAACCATTCAAAGGAATCACAAGTTTTATGATCCCGGGAGAAAGTATACTGTCACTTAACACGGAAAGAGTGTATTTTCACTTGGGAGAAAGTGTATTTTTTAACCAGGAAATCCGGGAAAAACCCGTGAATGTTTTTTACTTGTCTGTGTATACACCCTGAACACAGTATGCTTTAGTATCAGTGAGTTGCTTTTGGAATTGACCAATTTGAACAAATACCTCAGTGTAACACTTTGCAAGCAAGGATGTGAAATGGAATGATCACATGGACTCAGTTGTGGGTAAAGCAGATGGCAGACTTTACTTTACTGGTAGAATACTGGGGAAGTGCAATCAGTCTACAGAGGAGATTGCTTACAAATCAACTGTGCGACCCATTCTACAATATTGTTCAAGTATGTGGGAACCGTACCAGATAGGACTAACAGGGGGTATTGAATGTATACAGAGAAGGGCAGCTCAAGTGGTCACAGGTTTCCATGACCCATGAGAAAGTGTCATAGAGATGCTGAAGAAACTGTACTGGCAGGCTGTTGAAGACAGACGTGAACTATTCTGAGAAAGTCTGCTAGTTTAAGAATCTGTTTTAAGTGATATCTCTAGGAATATACTACAACCCCCTATGTATTTTTCACATAGGGATCGTGAGGGCAAGATTAGAATAATTGCAGCACACACAGAGGCATTGAAACAGTCATCCTTCCCATGCTCCATACATGAATGGAATGGGAGGAACCCCTAATAACTGTTACAATGGGACATACCCTCTGCCACGCACTTTACAGTGGTTTGCAGAGTATAGACGTAGATGTTGATGTGTATGTTGCCCTCCCATCACTCACCTCATTTCCATTAGTTGCTCAATATATCAAAATGGCAACAGATAGCAGGACTTGCATCTGACAGCCAAACAACCTCAGTTGGGATCTCCTGGCCATTAATGTTGTACAATCTTTTCATTTTTCATGGTATAATTGTTAGCTGCTATGTCTGAGGAGGTAGCAGTGTATATGCACAGCTATTAACTGGACATCAGTGCTATTTCTTTGATCACATATTCTTAGCTCATATCCTAGGACACTACTTGTAGGTTGAGGCCTATGACTGCCAACCTCTGTGTCTATGATTGCCAACCTCTGCCACATCTACAAAATAACTATGCAATGCATTAAGATAAATCGAAAAAAGAAAACCATGCCCCATTGTTCATTTTTTCCATATGGTTATTTCTAATGCAGGAAGTCAAACATGCTTTCTTTATTTTCCATGTCTAAGTTGCCTTGTGTTCTCTTTGAGGGGTGGCCTGTTGGGCTACTGCTGACTTGTTGTAATTTCTGTTTGAAAGCGCTCTTGTGCTTCTAGTGTCTGACCAAAAAGGCTCTCTCAATCTGTTCAATATACTTCGCAACATGGACCACACAAACTATTTACATTCATGACCTTTCTGATTTGCATTAAATTATTTATGTGATGCACTACTTGACACCATGAAATTTACAAATGATTGCTATCTCCTTTTGTAAGACTGTTCTGTAATTCGGAGAAGTGTCCATCTTCATTTTCTCTTCAGCTGTTTCATTCTTTCAGTTTTCCATATTCTTATGCATCAGTTTGGCAAATAGTGTAAAATGATACCAATGTAACGAAACTTTACATTATTATTAGAAGCTGTCTAATTTCAGAATGTATAACACATATTAATCCAAACAGTGGTTACCCCTTATTCAGTGCTCTGCATATTCCTTCTACCTTTCAGCCTTTCATTCCTTGCTTATTGTTACTTTTCTGTCTGGGTTACTGATATTCATCCAGGTGCTTCTATTTTCTCCAAAAGGCCTTTTTTATTTTCCTATAGGCAGTACCTATCTTTCCTCTAGTTATACATAATTCTGTGGGCTTGCATTTGTTCTTTAGCCATTCCTGCTTAGCCATTTTGCACTTTCTGTCAATCTAATTTTTAGACATCTGCATTTCCTGTTATATCCAAGGATTTCTTCTAGGCCTTATCTTTTTACCTAATTAATCCTCTGCTGTCTTCTCTACTTTATCTCTGAAAGCTATAGCTGTACATTTTCAACTGTATTCTTTCCCATGTTTCAGTCTACTTTTTCAAATGTTCTCTATGAAACTGTCAACAATCTCTGGTTCTTTCAATTTATTCAGTCTCAGTCTCATTAACTTTCCTACCTTACTACAATGTCTTCAGTTTTAATCTGCAGTTCATTACCAATAAATTCTGGTCAAATTCACATATCCTCCTGGAAATGTTTTGTAATATATGCAACCAGCATGGATTTCAAAAACATCAATCATGTGAAACACAACTCACACTTTTCTCACATGACATACTGAAAGTTTTGGATCAAGGCAATCAGGTAGATTTGTATTTCTTGATTTTCAAAAAGCATTTGACTCAGTACCACACCTATGCTTATTGTCAAAAGTATGGCCATATAGGGTATCAAGTGACATTTGTGACTAGATTGAGGACTTTTGGGTAGGGAGAATGCAACATGTTATCTTGGATTGAGAGTCATCATCAGATGTAGAAGTAACTTTTTTGAGTGTGTCCCAGGGAAGTGTGTTGAGGTCCTTGCTGTTCATGTTGTATATTAATGCCCTTGTAGTCAATATTAATAGTAAAATCAGGCTTTTGAGCTGTGGTGGAGTTATCTATAATAAAGTACAATCTGAAAGATGCTGCATAAATATTCAGTCAGATCTTGGTAAGATTTCAAATGGTGCAGAGATTGTCAACTCGCTTTAAATGTTCAGAAATGTAAAATTGTGCACTTCATAAAAAGAAAAAAATATAGCACCCTATGACTATAATATCAATGGGTCACTGTGAGTTGGCCAGCTTGCACACATACCTGGTGTAACACTTTTTAGGGATATGAAATGGAATGATCACTTAGCTTCAGTTGTGGATAAATCAGATGATAGACTTAGGTTTATTGGTAGAATGCCAGGGAAGTGCAATCAATCTTCAAAGGAGATTGCTTACAAACAACTCATGCAACTGGTTATAGAATATTGTACAAATATGTGGGGCCCATACCAGTTAGGACTAACAGGGGTATTAAACATATACAGAGAAGGGCAGAACAAATGATCCCAGGTTTGTTTAATCCATCACAGAGTGTCACAGAGATAGTGAAGGAACTGAACTAGAAGACACTTGAATATGGATGTAAACTATCTCGAGAAAGTCTGTTAACAAAGTTCCAAGAACCAGCTTTAAATGATTACTCTAGGAATATACTACAACCCCCTACCTACCACTCACATAGGGATTGTGAACATAAGATAAGAATAATTATTGCACCCACAGAGCCATTCAAACAGTCATTCTTCCCTTGCTTCATAAGTAAATGGAACAGGAAGAAATCCTAACAACTGGTATAATGGAACGTACCCTCTGCCATGCTCCTCACTGTGATTTGCAGAGTAGATGTAGAAGTACAAAATCTGATTTTGAAACACCTATCTTACAGTTAGATAATTCATCTGAAACATTCCAGTGTCTCCAGGTCTCTTCCATATATACAGTCTTCTTTCATGGTTCTTGGAGCAAGTAGCAATGATTAAATTATGCTCTGTGTGAAATTCTAGCAGGTGGCTGTGTCTTTCACTTCTTTTCCCCAGTCTATAGCCTCCTGCTATTTATCCTTCTGTTCATTTTTCTGCTATCAAATTCCACTCTTCCACCACAGTTAAATTTTTCTCTCCCATAACTATCTGAATATTTTCTTTTATCTCTTCATTCATTCTTTTTCAGTCTCTTCATCCTCTGCGAACATAGTTGGCACGTAAACTTACGCTACTGCAGTGGGTATTGAGTTTGTGTCATATTTTGGCTATGATAATGCTTCAGTATGCTGTTCATAGTAGCTTATCCACATCCCTATTTTCTTCTTAACTATTAGATCTTTTCCTGCAATATCCTTATTTGATTTTGCATTTATAACCCTGTACTCTCCTGGACAGAAGTCCTGGTTCATCATGCCACTGAACTTGATTAACTTCCACTTTGGGGTCATTCCATATCAAGTGTCCTAGAATAAAAAATGGCCCCCACTCAACCATCTCAGATGTGGTTCAGAACTTGTTTTTGTAGACATATGTATGTGTTAGGTCAATGTGAAAAATTTTGGCTCAATTGCTATAGTGGTTCCTTAGTCGACCCATATGAAGTCACAAAGCACATATTGTGAAGAATTGGGCTAACTTGGTTTTAACTTTGTGCATCTTCTGTGATATCTATCACTCTGAATTTTTGTATCCTGGTACAGCTTTTGTTGCTGAATGCAGCCAAAGCATTCAAATTCCTTAGAAATGGCTATCCATTATGCTACTTTACCTGAAAGTGCCTTTTAAAATTTATCCTCAAAAAAATTGAAGCCCTACTTTAACGATCCTTTACTATAAGGGAAAGGCAGCTGGAACCTTAGTTTTTGGGCTGCTAGTCAACAACGAGTTGCTCACTATACTACACCAGTATTAGCATTTATGAGTAAATAATTCTGATTTTATTGACCCTTGCCTCAAGTGTCAAATTGTAAATGGCAAATTTCGAGCACTTTTCAGGATCAGTTTTCTATATTGCTATCAATTCTGATCTTCTTTTATTGACACCACTGAAAAGAGCACATATTTTGCTACAAGGGACTTGGAAAAGTAGAGTGGTAATTTTCCATATAAGGCATTTAAAATAGATTAAAAGAAATCTAAGTTGTTACGCTTGCTGCATACATTACCATATTGGCAGCTGTTGTGCTGGAGGATGTCAAGGCACTTGTGATGTGATTTGTTAGTACAAATTATTTGCAGCATGATACTTTTGTTCCTCTGATGTGCAGGTACAACTGTTTCATATATGGATTCCAGAAACTACTGGAAATTAAATATGCAGGTATGACTGTTTTATAACACAGGACATGCGTTCCAGAAATTTCTGTAAATTGAGATGCAGATATTGGTGTTTTATAACACAGGGCATGGATTCCAGAAACTTCTGGAAATTCGATAATTTGTATGACTGTTTTATAACAGATTCCAGAAACTTCTGGAAATTTGATAGGCAGGTATGACTATTTTATAACAGGGCATGAGTTCCGGAAATTCCTGGATTTTGATATGTAGGTATGACTGTTTTATAAAACAAGGCATGATTTCCAGAAACTTATATGCAGGTACAACAGTTTTATAACAATGCACTAGAAACTTCCGGAATTTTCTGTAATGTTCTCCAGTATTGTCATTTTATACATTCACACTATATAAGATGTAATTTGATTTGGATATCATTCATGTTTGTATGCAAATAGTCAGTCATTATATCATTTGTGGTTACTACCTGTGAATGTTTACCTTGCAGCTTGGTTGATTCCTTCAATCCATTGTTGAATCACTGCTGAAGCTACGTGTTATGACTTCAAACAATGGAAATATGGACCTAGAGCAGTGCAACATTGGACAAATCAACAAGTCTGTGTGTCATTTAACTAAGTTCACCAAGGACAAACGCCTTCTCAAGTCAGTCAGTGACCTCTCAGAGAAGGATCAGAATTTGCTGGTTCTCCGAGTTGGATTTCAGCTTAATTGTGATGCCAAAATATGGTTACAACATGAAGCAGAACTGTTGACCAGATTTCAATATCTGCAGAAATCATGCTGCAATCCATTTCAAAAGAAGAATCAATGTGTTCAACAAAGGTCTGCATCCTATTGATGTTGCAACAGCTGCCTTTTTGAAACAACTTACAACAGTTGATGTTAAGCCTGGACAGAAGCTTTGCTCTGCTTGTAGAGGTGACATCAATGCAAAAAAGGCCAAGCCATTGCCATCATCAGTGTCTGATGAAGATGCTGCTACATTTGCTTCAGACAGCTTGAACTCTAGCTTGACAGCAATTGGTGTGTCATCACTAAAATTTCAGCGCGTTTCAAACTGGGATTCTAGTGGATATACAAAACTAAAGATAAGGCAAGTACAAATGGTTGTGGCTACCAGAATTACTTAAATTGGCAAGCTTAAAGCATATGATGTCATAGAATGATAACGAGGTCAAAAATGCCATGATTACTCTTTCTACAAAGTGCTCATCAATGAACTGAAAGCAAAGCTGAAGGCGTCCTCAGCTTCTGAGAAAAATCAAATGGCTCTTAGCACTATGGAACTCAACATCTGAGGTCATCAGTCCCCTAGACTTAGAACTACTTAAACCTAAGGACATCACACACATCCATGCCCGAGGCAGGATTTGAACCTGCGACCGTAGCAGCAGCTCGGTTCCGGACTGGAGTGCCTAGAACCGCTCGGCCACTGCGGCCGGCGAGAAAATTCAAATTTTAACTTTGGCCCCTAGCAGTTGGAGCATTTAAAAAATGATGGAAGAATTCAACTTGTCTGAGCGAATGGTGAAAATGGCCAGAAAGCTGAAGGAAGACAAAGGCATTTTAGTGAAACCAGATCCAAAGCGAGGAAAGGTGTTCCAAGAAGATATTAAGGAAAGTGTAGCAAAATTCTATGCTAGTGATGAAGCCAGCTGAATCTTCCATGGAAAAAAGGATTTTGTTGCCATAAGGACACCAGATGGCCCAAAAGTTCATAAGCAGAAATGTCTGCTGCTTTGTAACTTGATAGAAGCCTATCAAGAATATTGCAAACAAAATTTACCAAAAGTTGGCTTTTCCAAATTTTGTCAGCCCCGGCCAGAGTGGTGCATCACAGTTGGTTCAGCAGGAACACACTCAGTTTGTGTTTTTACAGCTCATCAAAATGTCAAGTTGATGCTAGCAGCAACTCCAATTAAGCATGATTACAAGAGTTTGTTAGCAGGGTGTCTACGTGGACAAGAAAAAAAAAAAACCCGTATTTCCCGGTTAAAAACACAATTTCTCCCGGATTAAATTACGTATAAAGCGGGTGAAAATACATCCATGTTAAGCAACAGTATACTTTCCATTGGGGCTGTAAAACCTATCAGTCAAGGTCTTATACCGGCTGAGGACGTCCCAGCACTTTAGGAAACAGGAAAAACAATGCGTTTGGAAAGATGTTTGATGCGAGACAATATGGACAGATTTTATTTTCGTATAGCGAAAGTATATGCACAAATTCGACAAGTTACAGCACGGTAGCTTCCGAAGCCTTAAAATAGAGATTGCGTTGAGCGATGCACTTTTGTCAGCCAGTCATAGCTCATGTCACGTGATCTCACTAGCGAATGATGGCAGTTATTCAGAGCACGAGGCCTACGAGAAAGACAGGCCGCGGCGCGTACGTTACAAACGTAGGCCGAGCTCGCTCAACTCAGCAAAGTGCGTTTCTACGCCGGTTAACGTAACTAAATGTGTATGTATGAACGAGAATTGCATCGACTATAGGAATCCACTATTATTAGTCCTACAATGATAAGAAGTCCGTAGGCCTACTAACAGGCTCTAATTTGGCAATTAAAATCATACCAAAATGATTATCAGTTGCGAAAGGCGCCACATCTTCTATGAAAGGAGAACTGTTACAAAGAAGTGACTAAATGCTGTATACGAGCGGTTATACCATTTCTATCGAGAATTGATTTTAAATTTTGTTGTACGAACAGTAATCAGTAAGACTTCATAATAACGGATTCCAGTACAAGATGAAATTCTCGTTAGCATGCACGCACCCGGTTGCGAGTTAATAGACTTAAATACACATTTTGCCTGCTGAGTTACGGGAACTAGCGAGTTCAGGAATACCTTCGTGATGTATGCGCCGCGGCCTGTCTTTCTCGTGGGCCTCAGTCAGTGCATAAGACATGTTATGTACTCAACCACTAGCAGCATCATTGTTAAGTAGCACGACCATACAAAGACGAAAGGTTAATGGGTTATAGTAATGTAAGTACACAATATCTTCACGAAAAGCTGAACTTTCACATATAATATTGGGCATTAACAATGTTTTGCTGTTTTTCCTCGAAGGGCGTGGTTAGGCAGGAACCTAAGAATGGTTCGGAAACTAAACTGCTGTAGTTGATGTATTTCATACATATACTTTCGTATTACGCAAACATGCAGTCCAAATGATGATGCGAATCAAAGATCTTTCCAAAACGCATTGTTTTTTGCTGGATTTCGTTTCCTAAAGTGCTCGGAAGTATAAAACCCCTAAACTTCCCATAAGCCGTTTTCCAATAACACTATTTAGTTTTTATTTCGTGATCATAGCTGCAGCGATTTAGGAGAACCTTTACAAAGTGAAGTTTATACTTAGCTGTAGTCAGTGTCATGTTTTCTCAAAGAGTGATGTGTCAACTTTTACATTGTTTTTATTCAAATCTCTGAATATACTGTACAACATTTAAACACCCACTGGCTTAAGGCTGCGAGCACTCACAACAAGGTGTAGGGATCTTCGAGAGCATTCTTCGTTCTGCCTGACTGGGACTGGAGTGGCAATGAAGGATGGGACAGAATAGGAGTCACCATGGCGTCAGCTGGTCAATGCAAAGCGATCCAGTGACTGGATGAAGTGGGAAGAGACATCGCTACGAGCTGAGATGAGATGACCAAGCCAGCAATCGATCACACAAAAGATGAGCCATCGCTTTCAGCAGCTAACATCGTTACATGCCTGCTCAAAATCCCAATACCGTGAAACGCCGTAATAATGCAGCCGCTGTTACCGTGATTAAATACTAATAAAACAATTGCCGTTTATACATTCAATGCCAAAAAAAATAACATGGTATATGTAAAGAGAAAAAAAAAAAAAAAAAGACGTCGAGACAGTATTACAGGAAAATACTAGCTGGCAAATAAGTGGTAAACAAAAACATTACGTAAGTTGGTCAATAATTAAAGCAGAAAAGTCTGGAGCAAGAGCCTTGAAATACGAGTTTATTGAGCCGAGTAGCATGTTCTTCAGATGATCATAGACTACCGTGTAGCTAGCATGTTTTGGGTTGTTTTTGTGCTCTATCTTTGCAACAAACTTTGGCATATACAGAAGCAGTTACTAGAGCGCACTCCGCAACATCTAAGTTCTCCAGCCATCAGATCACGCAAATCTTCAAGGGCAAACGTTCCGATTCAATGGTCCAAATATACAGAGCTAGTCTAGAATGGAAATCCTTAAATAGGTTTTACAAGGCATGTACAAACTGAATTATCGTCCAGAGTGTTTCTTGTACTGCGGACTTGATTAGCAGAAAAATATGGAGAGGGGGCTTGCAAGTACGTCAAAGAACAGCAAGAAAACATAACGTGAAGACAACAATAACAGCTGAACAGGGTTTATTACGTTTCTAGGTACGGAGGGATACATAAAAAGCGACATTATCAATGTACTGGATGTCAAGCAAATCATATTTTAAAATTAAGCGGGTAAATCATTCTTCTACTAGTAAATCAACATATACGCTGCTACAGAATCTAGACTTTAAATTAAAATCGATGTATGTACAACAGAAGGTCTACCAGGTCCTAAAGCACTTCGGAAATTTTACACACAGTAGAGCACCTCAGCTGTAAAGTAACTGGGAGGCCAAGTCGTTCGTAATCGGCAGACTTCATAACTTAGAAATCGTGGATGGGAGACGAGAGCAAGCAACCAATAGCAGCCGATCGAGAGAGAGAGAGAGAGGGAGGGAGAGAGGAGGAGGAGAAGCCTCATGGTAAGGAAAAGGTGGCAAAGCCTTCAGAACTTTGGTCGATGAGCGCGGTACCCTTAATATCTTTCGCCTTTATACTTGAGATGCTGTACTGTACATGTAAAATTAGCTAGAAACTTGCAACAGATTACTCGAGTAAGACTGGTTGATAAGTCTTGTCACTCATAGTTTCTTAAAGGGTCAACAAGCGCAGCGCTACTAATAATATCATAATTAACGCCGATTGTTGCTTGGCAGAGACAGTGTTGTCAAACGTACCTCATTGTGTCATATTTCATTATGCGTAATAACGAGGCGCAGCCTTATTTACATCCATCGTTCCTCTTTCTCCAATAAAGGTTGCCCACCAACAACCACTGCGACTGCGCCATGTCGATTGTTTTTCAAGATAGCTGGCTTTCAGATCCAGCATTCAAGGACTGGTTGGTGAAAGTACCTACAGACCTTTATAGTGGTAAATGTGGATTATGTCCAGGGACCATCATTAATATCCGTAATATGGGAAGATCGGCTCTTACAAGTCACATGACAAAATCCAAGAAGCACGTCGCGAAAGCAGCTGCCATGAGAAGCACAGCAAGTTTGTACGTCTACACCCGACCGGCGGCGACCACTTCAACCCAGCAGACAGATTCTACTTCCACTACCACATCTGCGGATACAGCTGGGTCAAGAACAGTGGCGTTGGCCGCTGGAATTGTTGCGCCTCCGCAGAAGGATGTCACTGCAATGTCAAAACCCGGGGATAAACTGAGAGGAATTGATCAGATGGCAATAAGGGACGAAGTAACAAAGGCGGAAATACTGTGGTGTTTGGAGTGCATCGTTTCACACAAGTCACTGCGTAGTTCTGCGAATGACGTGTTGCTTTTCTCCGCAATGTTCCTCGACAGTGAAGTGGCCAAGAGCAAGCGTTTACAAAAGGACAAAATCGGTTGTATCGTGCAATATGGACTAGCTCCCTTCTTTGAGTCTGAAATTAAATCTGACCTCGTAAACGCATCAAGGATTGTTGTTTGTTTTGACGAATCCTTGAACAAGGTGTGCAAAAGAATTCAGATGGACATTTTAGTGCGTTATTGGGACATTAAAAAAATCTAGTGTGCACCCGTTACTTCGCATCGGCTTTTCTAGGCAGTTCGACGGAGCTAAGCTACTCGAGTCCTTCAAGAAAAAAATTCCCGGCGAAGCAACGAAAAAACTTTTACAAGTATCGATGGATGGCCCTTACGTCAACTTCGTGTTCTTAAGGGAACTTAAAATTTTTTTAATAGAAATTGAAGGAGTAGACACCGTTTTACTGGAAATTGTAACGTGTGAGCTTTACGTTGTTCACGGCACCTTCAAGTCCGCAATTCAAGAAACACAGTGGATGATAATTCAGTTTTTACGTGCCTTGTACAATCTTTTTAAGGATGTCCCTGCCAGAAGAGCTCTGTATATTTCGACAACAGAATCGGAACTGTTTCCCTTAAAGTTTTGCGCGATCCGATGGCTGGAGAATGTGGAAGCTGCTGAACGAGCCCTAGTAATGCTTCCGTTTCTGCGAATATTTGTTGGAAAACTGGAAGAAAAAAACAAACCAAAATGTGCTAGCTACAGAGTAGTGGAGGATCACCTCAAGGACAAGTTACTCGGCCCGAAAATTGCCTTTTTCAAGACTCTTGCTGGAGACTTGACACGTTTCCTAAAGGATTTCCAATCCGATTGGCCGCTAGCACCATTCCTCCACTCTGCTTTGACAGAGATAATGGAGACAACGATGACACAATTTGTCCAGCCGACAAAGATCTCGCCGTCAGTTAATTTGGACAAAGAATCCAATCTTTTGGGTGGTTCGCCGTCAAGAAAGAATTCTGAAAGTGCAGGTCTCTCACAGCCCTTGAAATCGCTAAGTTCTGGAGCGAATGCAGAAGAGGAATGATCAAGCTCGTGACAAAGTTGATGGAGAAATCTCCCTTACACTTTAGGTTGACAAAAGCTATCGGCTGCTTTGATCCCACAATAGCGTGTAGGGAGGCTGGTCCCAAACGATTTCATTCCCTTCTACAGATTTTGGTGGAGAGCAATTGGATGGACAGTGTATGTGCCGATAAAGCAGAAGCACAATACGCTTCTGTTGTAAAGAAGAACTGCAAAATAAAATTCGAAACATTCAACAAAAAGGAGCAACGGCTGGATGAGTTCTGGATGAAATGTCTCAAGAACCAGAATGCAATGTGCCACGAGCTGCAGAAGGCAATGGAAATCGCACTCACTTTGTCGCACGGTCAAGCGGCTGCAGAGCGAGGATCCTCGGTGAACAAAGAGTGCCTCTTCGAGAATATGAGAGAACAATCTGTAGTGAGCAGAAGACTTGTGTAAGACGCCGTCAAGACACACGGCGAAGTCCAAGGAGTGCCTATAACAAAGTCCCTTATACACTCTGTAAGAAACTCACGATATCGATATGCTGAAGACCTCAAAAATCGAAACGACGAGTCATCCAGGAAAAAGGATCATCTGACTAAAAGGAAGATTGTTGACGCAGAAATAAGACAGCTTAAAGAGAGGAAGGCAAAACTTGAGGGGACCATTCAACACGCTCAGATAGAGCGAGAATCTATTACAGAACGAATCAATGCTCTCGCACACAGCTCCAAGTGAGTTATTCTCCAAGATCAATTCCTAAATTACAGTATTTGTCGTTAAACATGGTACTTTCTTCTAAATTATTTGTTGTATTGTCTAATAATAATTAAAATGTTTCTTTAATAAAATGTTTTGAAAACAAATGAATATGATTGCGTTATTTATTTTAAACTGCTAACTCCTACAGATATTTAAATATACATTTCAAACAATAACTTTTGTGATTAAAAATATTTGAAAAATAAACCTAATTTAAGAAATTAAGTATTAAAATAAAGACCAGAGCTAAATTTTAGCAATACTAAAATCCGAAAAGAAAGGACTGTAAAAATGCACAAAATATTTTACGGAAAAAATCTCTTGTTATTCTAAAACGAAAGACAGTAATTAAAGGTCTTTAACAGCGATTAAACCGCAAGCTTTTGTATTTAAATAAAAAATAATAAAATCAGAAAAATTGAGGAATTGGAGAGGTAAAAGACTTACTTGTCCTTACTGAAAGCAAATTTTAGAGCGGGGAATATAGAAGCTGCGCTTGACACAGGTTTTCGCTCTAAAACTGTAAAAATGCACAAAATATTTTACGGAAAAAATCTCTTGTTATTCTAAAACGAAAGACAGTAATTAAAGGTCTTTAACAGCGATTAAACCGCAAGCTTTTGCATTTAAATAAAAAATAATAAAATCAGAAAAATTGAGGAATTGGAGAGGTAAAAGACTTACTTGTCCTTACTGAAAGCAAATTTTAGAGCGGGGAATATAGAAGCTGCGCTTGACACAGGTTTTCACTCTAAAACTGGACTAATTTTAATACAAGAGCAAGGTACGTATGTCCCGCTACCTGTCGCTTGACTGGTGCTGCCTTCTGTTCTCCATTTATAGGATTAGTTAGAAAGAAGTAGTAGCGAACTTCAGAGCTTTTTGGCGATGAAGATCCAATTCACCGGCAAAAAAAGTAGAAAAGAAGCGAACTGGTATTGCTCTGCATGCCAGAACACTTCGTCTTTTCTATACTATAGAATAGTCGAAATGCTCTGGCATGAAGAGACTTGTGACATTGCTCAGTAACATATTATTCACTTTTTTTGAAGGTCAATTATACTTTTTGCCATCGACTGCATAATTTTTATCTATGAAAGAACAACATTAAATACGAAAACTAACTTGAAGCTCGGTCTTTTTTTAAACGTGTTGCATGTTAAGTCGTCAAATACAAATGTGCGGTAAAATTTTAAATAGTGGCATAAATTACTTATCTTCTGGGCCCGAAATTTTTCAAATGGCTGATCCTCAAGTGTTACTGGTACGTTTTGAATGAGAATTATAACGCCCTGTGATTTAAGAAATTCATTGCACATTCTCACACGTAACATACATCATCTTGCGTGGAAATTTACTTTGAAAGTAACGCTTCTCAACTCACTATTCGTAATATTTTCCAGTGATCTGTTAGAAATGTAAACAATTGTGACGCAAGCACATTGAATGCACATTAGTTGTTACGGACGTACTGCATAATCTTTGACCTAAAGCCTTTGACACTTTTCAGTGTTGGCAAACTGGTCTGTGCATTGTGTAAATTACTCATTTTCTACGCAACTAAACTTTTATTTTGGTGTTATTCTCTGATTTATGTTTCATTGCTGCAGTATTATTCAGCAGTAGTGGGCTAAAGTTTTTTGTCAGCGTATCAGATCTTACACGTCAAACCTACAAAAATTTAACTGAAATCTAAAAGAATGAAAAACCCCAGAATTCTAAAAAATTTATGGGTTTTTCCCGAATTTGTCCCGGATGAAAAAATTCCCGGGTTTTTCCCGCATGTCCCGGGCTGTACACACCCTGGTTAGCCAAACCCGTTTGCAATATGGATTCAAAAGATTGCATGCTCTGACGATGTGACCAATACCCTGTATTAGAAGTATTGGAAAGACTTGTAGAAGCTACATTTGAAGGGAACAACATTGAGGAAGCAGTTGAATGCAAGGAATGGACACATACTGACCGAGATACCCTGGAGACAAATCAGTCACCAATTGAAGAATTTATCCAAAACATTGTGACCAAAATTGTGAATCTCTCACCCCATCATTACATAGTAAAGTAACTACCTAAAAGAAACCAAAGAAAATTTAGAATGTGGAAAACTTGTTGTTCTGATGGATTTTGCAGAAAATTATTCATTTATTGTGCAGGACGCTGTATAAGGCTTCCATTGGGAAAATAGTCAGGCCACATAACATCCCTTTGTTATTTATTACAAGGCTTTGACTGGAAAGATCAAGTCCCATAGCTTCTGCATCATCAGTGATTGCTTGCAACATGATAGGGTTGCAGTTCATGTTTTCTGCTCCAAACTGATTGATCACCTGCGAACCCACTTTCCAGTGCTGAAGCACATCAGATCTTTCAGCGATCGATCAGCTGTGCAATACAAAAATTTCAAGAACTTCATAAATCTACGTCAGCACTACAATGACTTTAGTATCATTGCAGAATGGAACTTCTTCGCCACAAGCCTTGGAAAGTCTCCATGTGATGGTACTGGGGGCACAACAAAGCAATTAGCAGCAAGAGCAAGTCTCCAACGGCCAAATTCAGATCAAATTCTAACACCAAGTGATCTATTCAGATTTTGTGACGAACAAGTTCACAGAATCAAATGTCTTTTTATCACAAAGGAAGAAATTGATGCTGCAAACCATTGCAAGAAAGTAGATTTGAAAATGGTTGCAGGGACCAGAGAACACCACTGGTTCAGACTGAACGATGAAAAACGGTTACAAATTAGCCGAGTTTCCAATGAGACAATGTTATTTATTGCAGGTGTCGATCATTCAGCATACTTCTCAAGTGTTTCGATCGACAGCATCCAGTCTGTGCAATACATAGCCTGCACATTTATGACAACAAATGGTAGATTGGAAATATCTGTGACACATCATTGGAAGAACAAAATGCCTTAGTCAGTTTCATGCATCCACATGGTCCAACTAATTCATTCCGTTGGCCTCTAAAGAAGGACACCTGCTGGATCCCAGAGCAGCAGATAATTGGAATTTTGCCAGCTCCAAGTTCCAATTCTGTGGGTCGGAGATATACTTCCCCATCAGAGGTGCTGAGGAGCACTGAAGAGAATTTTAGAGCCATGAAAATGGTTTCATGAACTCCAGCAACAAATTTATGATGCGTGGTTCATTTTGAAAACTTGTTGCTTTGTTATGTTCATAACAATATTGTTTATTTGCTCATTTTTGTATGCCATTCTTGAAAGCTATTCTGTCAAGCACACGGTATGCGCAAAAGCTAAGGTATCTAAGCTAGTTTAAAAACCTTATAGGTAAAATTACCATTCTATTTCTTAATGTTCCTTGTAGCAAAATAAGAGCTCTTTCCTATGGTGTCAGTTAAAAGAAGATCGGAGATGATAGCCATATTAAAAACTGGCCCTGAAAAACACTGTAAATTTTCAACTTTCAATTTGACACTTGAGACAATGGTCAATAAAATCAGAACTATATACTCGTAAATGCTAAAACTGGTGTAGTATAGTGAGCACCTGGTTGTTGGCTAGCAGCTCAAAAATCAAGGTCATAGCTGCTTTTCCCTTATAGTAAAAGATGCTTAAAATGTGACTTAAATCTTTCATGATAAATTTTACAAGGCTCTTTCAGACCAAGTAGCATAAGGGATAGTAATTCCTGAGCACTTTGAGTGCTATAGCTGCATTCAGCACTAAAAGTTGTACTAGTGTACAAAAATTCAAGGTGATAGATGTCACAACAGATGCACAAAACTATACTAAAATTGCCCAAATTATTCAGCCTCTGCACTTTATGATTTGGTATGGGTCCATTAAGGTGGCCTTAACTCTGGAACTACTGAAAGAATTGAGCCAAAATTCTGCACAGCGACCTACCACAAACATATGTATACGCACACAAATTTTTAACAGACTCTTAGATGGTCGAGTGGAGACCCCTAGGACACTTGATGTGGAATGAACATTTGTATAAATTTAACCTGTCCATTTCCCTTTTCACATTTTCTGACCTACCTGCCTAATAGAGGGATGGCTTAAGTTTCCCCTTTTTGCACTATTCTGCAGTAGCAGCACAGCAAGGCAATCCTGGCTGGTGTTACATGGCCACATAAGTCAATCATCCAGACTGTTGGCTCTTTAACTACTGAAAAGGTTGCTCACACATTTCAAGAAACACATGTATATCTGGCGTTCCACAGATACCCGTCCATTGTGTTTGCAACCTGCAGTATGGTAGTCTGTATTATTGAGGCATGGAAGCCACTCAACCTCCTTAAGGTCTGTGGTTCACAGGGGGAGGGGGAGGGGGAGGGGGGGCGCAGCTGCAACAGTAAGGTAGGCTATGAGAGCAGTTTGTGTGCTGTTTTACTTTTTTACCCCAAAAAGTTGCATCCATGCCTTAGAATATGTATCAACAGTATGTAGCTTCACTGAGAATGATACTGGTACATAGCTTTTTTTTGCAATAAAATTACATATACAGCCAATTTGTCAACATGTGATGCAACAATTTAGAAAATAAGTGAGTTTTGTTTGTGTTGTTTGTGCACATGAATTAATATTTATCAATTAAAAGCATTTATTTTAAAAGGCAAATTTCTGACTCTGAATAATCTTTAGACAAATAGCCAAGTTCTTGAAAAACTTGTGGCAACGAATAGAGCTGCTCTCTCCTGAGTGCGTACCCAAATCAAAACATGCTCTAAGTGATAGAGATGCTCTCTATATGCCAAAGTCAACTTCTTTTAAATGACTGCATTTTCTGTCATATGTTGAGACAAATGTCTACCACCTGCTTTAAGCTAATTTGAACAAAACTGCTTATTACTACGAAATGATAGGACAATTCTATGTTCGGTGGTCTTTCAACATAAATGAAAAATATTTTTTCAACTGAATAAAACTGTATGTTTTCTTCCCACAAATGTTCCAATGACTTATTTGCATTTCTGACTACTTACTTCCAGAGCAGAATCTAGTTTACAATGCAAATGCAGCTGCTAATGAAAATGATATGGGTCTGCATTCATTCACATTTACTAACCCATCTTAAAAAATTACTTAGTACAATACAAAACAATGCCTTCATTTAGAAATATAAATAAAATCAACAGTTTGACTTCAAGCTGGTTTGGGAAATGCATCGAGAAATTTGTGACCCATAGTTACTACCACAACAAGCTAGCGGTACCTGTCTTGCCAGCACATCTGCAGATTTACCTTCAAGCAAAATCTTCACAATGGTGCGATGCATATGGGCACACTCAGGACAAAGCAGAGACCAGTGTGGGCTGAGCAACAGACCACCGTAGACATGTATCCAGGTGCATGAGCCTGCTTGCCATGGGCCACATGGGTCAAGCTTGATGTGAGCTCCCCAGTAAGCATATGGGATTGTTTAAAAAGTGCCATCCATTCATCCATCTCGTCACATCGTGACTGCCAACTACACATTGCCCTGTGGGTTGAAGGATGGTTACCGATTTTGTCCACTCATGTGTCCATTGTTTTTTCCGCAGTTATGCGATTGGAACACATGCTCGATCACTGAGGAGTGTGCAACCTCTGGCAATGGTATTCGAGCACATCTATTGTGCAGTACCCATCACTGTGACTATGAAATCGCAAGAACAGCATTCTAAAATATTATTAATTAGTTGTGTATTTCTTAGCCACAAATAAATGTATCAAGGCGTAGTTGTATTCTTTTTTGATTACTGTCAACACGTCCTACGCCCAGAGTACAGTACGTGGATGCAGCAATAAACACTGCCCACTGCACCACTAACATGTAAGCAGCAATCCCATACATTCATCCTTTAGTAGAGAGCTCATTGTGATCTGTAGGCTAAACACCTAGGGATGAACTCCCATCAGCTTGTGCAGTGTGGAACCACGAGTGGAGTGATCCTGATGTTTTCATATGTGTACAGTTCCTTGTTAGCGAACAAACAATTCTGTGTTCATCCATAGTTAGAAGTGAAGAAGATTTGTACTTCGAATGTTTATTACTTTTTTTGTTTTTGTGTTGAATTTTTTACTGTGTGCCCTCCCCCTGTGTGAGAACTTGACTCTTTAAGCCAGGATGGCAACTTTACAAGCACTGCAAAAGACTATAAATCTGCTGGTTCATAACCAGGGGCTCGAGAGTTACAGGCATGTCCAGCATGCACAGACTTCATGCATCCAGAGAAAGCTTAGGAAAATTTCACACGCAAAGCCCTGCCATATTGATACCATATACTGTTGCTGGAGTGGCAACAAGCACAGGACGGGTGTTGGTTAAGCTGCCTCCCTTTTGGTCCTGTGACCCGTTCATGTGGTTCATTCAAGCGGAGGCAATGTTCTTGAGTAATAACCTCACCAAATTCTGGCCCGTTGTCAGGCAGCTTCAGTAGAACTGCATTGCTGAAGTTTGGGACATGATCACCATCACACCATTGCAGTCCTCAGATAAGCAGTTAAAGGAGGCATTGATCCATTGGATTTAATCATCGCAAGAGCATTGAGTGCATCAGTTGCTGTGCTAAGAGGAATGCGGCAGCAGGAAGCCATCACAGTTTCTGTGCCAACTGCGGAGCCTCACACAGCTCGACATGGTTCTGGAGTCGCTGTTATGTGCTGTCTGGGTACCTAGCACAAGTGCAAGCAATGACAGCTGCACAGACTGACATGCAGTTGGCGCTATTGCCGACTTCAGCCAATCAGGTGCATGACATGCTGATCATGGTACCCTGTACCGCAGCCACAGCAGCATATGTCACTGTTTCGCCCCCTCCACAGTGGCACTTGCCTCCCACAAGCACCACTACAGACGCAGCCTGGACCAGCTACTTCAGAACTTAGCTGCATAGGTGGCATCTCTCAGCATGCAGGTCGACCAGTTGGTACAATCATGGACAGAGGGCAGCAGGCACCATAGTGGCAGCTCATCCAGCCACTGCCAAACCATCTCGCTTAACCAGCTATGCAGCACTAGCCACTTTAGTGGTACCCCACTGATGTCAGATCAACCACCAAACAGCTTCTGCTGGTACCATGACCGCTTCGGAAATGACACAACAAAGTGCTGGCCACCCTGTTTGCTCCCAAATGTCCGGCTGTATTGTCATATCAAAGTGTCCCTAGGTGGCAGATTAGGCTGGTGGTATCATATACCCTGTTGACACAGGTTCTGACTTCTCAGTATTCCTGCAAGCCATGCTGAGTGCCTGTAGGACTGCCGAGGCACTATCTCTCATGGCTGCAAATAATTTGACAATTGAAATGTACGGCACACACCAGTGAAATATGGATCTCTAACTACACCACACATTCGCATGGACCTTCACTGTGACTGACTTCAACACGTCCATCTTGGGTGCGGATTTCCATGAACACTATAAGCTGCCTGTCAATCTTGCAAACGTCCAGCTGATGTACGCAATCACAAGTTTGAAGATAGTGGGACAGTGATGGCAGGCTGCTTACTTCAATGCAAAATCAGTTAATTGCCCTGGACTGTGTGCCGACATCCTCAACCAATTTCCAGAGCTCTTGTGTTCTTAGGGACGAAACATTCTATGGTACACCACATCTTAACTACGCCTGGCCCATCCCACTTCAGGCCATCCATGCTGTCCACTTTTCATACCCAGCAGGCTTGCTGCGGCAAATGCTGAGTTTGAGGCCACGCTACGACAAGGCATTATCCAACCATCAAGAAGCCCATGGTGCTCTGTCTTGTACTTTGTCCCCAAAAGAGACAATTCATGATTCCCATGCGGGGACTACAATACTTTGAATTCACTAACAGTGTCAGACCGATACCCTGTACTGCACCTTTGGGATTCTAGTCACATTTTGGTGGGTTCAGTAATTTTTAGTAAAATCGATTGTGTGCCTCCCCCCTTTGCAAGAACTTGACTCTTAAGCCAGGATGACAACTTTAGAGGCACTACAACAGACTATAGATCTACTAGCTCGCAGCCAGAGGCTCGAGAGCGACTTACAGGCATGCCCTGCACGCACAGACTTCACGTGCCTGGAGACAGCTCAGGGAAAATATCGGCGTGCAAAGCTCTGTCATATTGACACCACCTACTGTTGCTGGAACAGTTACAAGCACTGGACAGGTATTGGTAAAGCTGCCTTCTTTTTGGTCCCGTGACACATTCATATGTTTCACTCAAGTAGAGGCAGTGTTCTTGAGCAACAATGTAACCTGCGACCAAAACCAAACTTCGGCATGTTGTCTGGAAGCTTGAGCAGAGCACCAATTGCTGTGCCAATGAGAATGTGGCAACAAATTCCAGTAGCGCCTGAAGATATTCAGAAAATGAAATGATAATTAAATCAAGACCCTAAGCTGCCGACAGGCGTTGATATACATCAACAGGGACAGTTGGAAATGTGTGCCCCAACCGGGACTCGAACCCGGGATGGCTGCCCCTGACAGCAGCTCTTTACAGCCCAACCACAAAATGAAGGACTCTTGTGCACTGGACAGATGCAATGAAGGAAAGCGTTGCCGATACCTCACAGAAGTGATGCTACTTGCACACTCAGTGTGTGAGACTGATCTGGCTGTGCTTATTGATGCTTGCCAGACCACTATCAGCACAGTGCTTCAGCAGCTGACAGCCACTCAGTTTATTCTCATGAAAGCTATCGACATTGCAACGCACTTGGAGTGCCTTTGACCCTGAGTTGCCTGTGGTATATGAGGCAGTGAAATACTTCCGTCAAGCCCATTTCTTCGTTCTTTACACCACACCGACCACAAGATCACCATACATGCAAGATCAAATTATCGCAACACCAATCCTAGCAGTTGGAGTACATGTCACACAGACGTTTGCCATACTTCCAGTATAGACAATATCATCACTGACTGTTTGTCCCATGCTTGTGCTGTTGTCTCTCCTATGAACTTTGCGGACGTTGCACAAGAACAGAAGAGCAATGAGCAACTGGACATTCTCTGCCATGATGGTTTCTCTATGCTACAACTTGAACTATTGCCCATTCTCAGTTTCACCCATAAGATTTGATGCAATGCATCGACAGGCACGCTCCGCCCGCTTAGTCCAGAGAAATTCTGGTGCTTTAGACTGCACCCACAGATTATGACATACTGGTGGCAACACTGTTGTGTTGCTTCACCATGCATTTCGTCTGGCCAGGACTCCGGAAAGACTTCCATTGATGGGCACGCACCTGCACTGCTTGCCAGCGTGGCAAAATCAGCAGGCACACCCATGCACATGTTATTATCTTTCCTGATGCGACGCGCTGCTGTGCACATGCCCATGCGGATATCGTGGGCCCACTTCCTCTGTCCATTCGCAAGTGATACCTGCTATAATGATGGTGGACTGTTTTACTTGTTGGCTGGAAGCAATGTGCATAGTCGACATTACCATTGAGAGTGACGCCACCACCCTTGCTGACACATTTTGGATATCCCAGTCACATCACAACAGACCAGGATCATGTCACCTGATTGTGTGGCGTGCAATTGCACAGAACCACTAGCTACCACCCAGCATCTAAAGACATGGTGTAATGGCTCCATAGGATGCTGAAAGCTGCCCTCACATACCACAACACTGCCTAGATGGAAGCACTCTTTCAGGTACTCCTCAGCCTGCAAGTATCACCAAAGGAAGAGATCGGTGAATCACCTGCCTTTCCATGGAGGAAGTACCACCACAAATGAAGCCTCATCCTCATGACTGGCAGAATGTCTGCACACCCATATGGCCAACCTCAAACTGCATATGCCAAAGCGGCATGACACTGGCAAAGTATTTGTACATGCCAATATGCAGCACCGTACACACTAATGTTGCCCACTGACACAGTGCAGCCACCACTTTTGCCACCCTACTCACGGCCACACTATGTGATCATTCATAGTGAAAAAACGTATGACACCAAGTACAGTCACAAGGTGACTTCAGTCTTGATTGACCGAGTGGAGCCGGTGTATGTCTTGTCCACTCGGATAGCTGATCATTTCTTTGATTTGCTGGAAGATGACTTGTTAACAAACAAAGTTTCTCCCACTACTGGACAGGGAGGCTCTCCAGCAAAGCCCACGCCCATACCAGCCACTGACGCACGAATGCCACCAGCTGTCCCTGCCCTGCCACATGCACCTCACCCTCCCCTTACCTCACCCAGGCAGCTGGCACAACCATTCAGGCTGTACCCAACACAGATCACCGAACACCCTCATCCCAGCCACTAGCAGACTACATCACACCGGCAGTGGCCATGTCTGCTTCAAACACCCATGCTACGTAATAACAGTCTCACACTGCGTGATGCAGCCCACATCTGCCCCAGCCATTGGACAATTTGCTCTCTGAACTACAATTTGAGACTCATTGACTGCAACTTTCACTTCTTCGTCTGATGGAAACGTCTTCCCAGGAAGTCAGAGTTTCAAGCTAGGGAACAGGAAAAAGTCAGTTGGGGCTAAGTCTGGTGAGTAGGATGGATGAGAACGTAATCCAGAGCCCAGTTCATGCACTTTCATCTTGTTATTGCTGATGTGTGGGGCAGTACATTATCCTGGAGAAAGAGCAGTTTTTTGTGTGCCAAACCTGGTCATTCTTCAGCCAACGCAAGTTTCAAATGATTCAAAAATGACTATTAATAGAGTCTAGTTGTAATATGGCCTTTTTCCAAGTAATCTATTAGTATTATTGCTTGGGAATCCCAAAACTGGTGGCCATAACCTTACCAGCTAACAAGACGGTCTTTACCTTCTTTGGTGCATTTTTGCCGGCCCTTGTCCATCGTTTTGACCGCCGTTTCAACTATGGTGTACAGTGAAGGATTCAGGTTTCATCATGTCTCAAATCGGCCCAAAAAGTCTTGCAAATTGTAATGAAACATCACCAGACATTGTGTTTAAATATTGTGCCAGATGTGTTTTTGGTCAACTGTGAGCAATTGTGGCAGGCCTACCCACCTCACACTGAGCTTCTTCATAACGACTTTTCTGTGCATGATATCATGCACTCGTTTAGTTTAGACATCTCCAGTCTCATGTACTTTCATTTGGCCGTCTTGCGTTACCATTCCATGTATTTTGTCAATGGTTTCCTTTGTGATGACCTAAATTGGACGGTCGGAGCGCACTTAGTCTTCGGTGCTGCTCCGACCACATTACAATTCATTAATCCAAAAGTAAATGGTCTTTAATGATGGTGCAGAGTTCATGTCAACTTCATCCAGTTCTGTTTTGATTTGTGCAGCGGTCCAGCACTTCAAATGAAAATGTTTACTAACAGCATGAAACTCAGTTATCTCCATTCTCAATCGCAGTTGATACGCTGACCAATTCAGACAGCTGTCGACAATGAATTGTATTCCGTACATTGTTGAAATTTGTTATATGATCCTTGGAATAATCAAACTTCCCAACCATAAAGGTACAACAAAAATGTTCGATTCTTTCATAGAAATCTACCAGACTTCTCAAACCATCATGTTTATCTGTGTCACTTAGCTGCACAAAACCTGGTTCATAAGCATTATTATTTAGCCACTTATGGGGCTTTCACTATCTGTGTCTTCACAAACAGAAATTTTTTTACAAACCTATATTAGTGACACATATGGACTGGATATTAATGACCTTTATGTGCAACTAGTTTATGGCCATATCCACAAGTATCAGTTCAGAAAGGAAAAGGAGAACCAGCTGAATGATTTCATCTTCCTGAAGAGATGCTTAGGACTATGACATAATATTAAAGTTCACTTTATTGTGACCATGTTCTGGAACCAAAAAAGCAAGTGACATCTTCAAATGAAATATCCGCTAGCCATTCACTGCTGTGTGACAGAATCCGTCACCTTTGTTCCACCATGGATATCAACAACAGTGTGCTACTCAGGAAACATCTATCACTGGCCATCCAAATTATCAGTAATTAACTGGGATAGCATCAGTAAAATACAGCAGAAGCTACATGTTGTGTAAGGCACTAAAGAATATAGGAAATTTACAGAGCTCTTAGTGGTGAAAATACTCAGTCAAAACTGGATACATCTCACTTTATGACGACTCATTCATCACATATAATCTGCAAGGCAACTACAGACATATTGTCTAAGAATTTAAACTTTTCTGTGATCTCCCAGCACATACCAGAAGAGAACAAGCCGTTGAAGTGTTGCAAAAACTACCTCAAGCAGAAGCAGAGGAGATCCGTCAAGAAACAGTTAGAACCTTGCAGCAAGCAGTCTCAAATGCATAATATGTCACTTTAAGAAGAAGTCACCCCAAGTGGACTCAGGAACAACAAAGATATTGTAATTTTACAGGTAGAGAAATCAAACAGCACAGTTATAATGACACAGCATTCCAATGTGTGAAGTCAAACCGAGTGAAATGCTGAACGATCCCACATACAAAGAACTAAAAAGTACCACACAGCGAGAATAGTGAGACAGACACAAGCCCTCATTGAGGGCTATAGAATGCTTACACAACCAAGAGGCTCACACTGGAAGTTTCAGTGTGACCAAAAGTATTATGGATACCAATGGCGCATAAGGAATGCTGTCCTCTACAACTGGTCACCACTGGCCCCACGTTACATGGTGAAACATCTGGCCTACAACTTAAGCCACGTGGTTGTCTACATGGAGTCTTATGTTAAAGTTTCCACACATTTCACTCAGCTAATAGGAGAACAGCAAGTACTAACTGCAGATCTAACTGTCAGCTTTGATATATCTATCATACTTTCTTTCAGCTATAGAGATGAAACCATTTACATCTTACGAGAGCAAATACCACCAAAGATCTGTGAATTGGGCAAATGTGCTTGCCATCAACATATTTTAGTTGGCAGGGCAAATTTCATGAGTAGATAGATGGAGTGAAAAATGGACTTCCCTTTCACCTGTAGCAGCTGATATATTCATGGAAGCATCTGAACAGTCAGTGTTAAGTTCTGCGCTGCTGTACTCACATTGTTGGGTGAGATGAGATGTTCAGTATTTGGCCACCTGTGGAAGCAATACTACACAGATTTCATCAGCAGCTCAATAACTACATACAAGGGTGGACTGATAAGACTGGTAAAAGAAAAGATGTAAACATCTCACCTTGCTTCTTGAGATATTCTCCTTTGAGGGATATATACTTGGTCCAGCGACCCTCCAGCATTTTCATCCAAGTGGAAAAGTAGGTTTCATCAGACTTTGGAAAATACTCATTGACTGCAACTATCACTTCTTCAAATGATGAAAATTCCTTCCTAGCACACCAGAGTTTCAAGTTAGGGAACAGGAAGAAGTCACTTGAGGCTAAGTCTGGTGAATAGGATGGATGAGGTACCAATTCAAAGACCAAAACATGCTTTCACAATTGTTATTGCTCATGTGTCGGATGGTGCATTATTCTGCTGAAAGATCACTTTTTTGTGTGTTAACCTTGTTTTTCTTTCAGCTGACACAACTTTTGGATTGTTCCTTGGGAATCCCAAAAAACAGTGGTCCTCACCTTAACAGCTGACAAAATGGTCTTCGTCTTGTTCAGTGCACTTTTACTAGCCTTTGTTCACTGTTTCGAGAGCCATTTTGACTGTAGTTTGTAATGGTGGATCCAGGCTTCATTAACAGTCACAAGTCAACCCAAAAAATGTTGTGGATTGCAATTGAACATCACCAGACATTGTGCTGAAATGTTGTGCTGGATGCATTTTTGTTTGACTGTGAGCAACTGCAGTACCCACCTTGCACACAGCTTCTTCAATACCCAGTTCTCCATGCAGGATATCATGCGTGCACTCATTTGAGATGCCTACAGTGTCAGCTATCTCATGAATGTTTACTGAGCAGCCTTGCATTACCATATCGTGGGTTTTGTCAGTGGTTTCCTTTTTGGGGACCTCAACTGGAGGACTGGAGTGTGCTTCGTCTTCTATGCTTGTCCGACCACATTTAATTTCATTAATCTAGAAGTAAATGGTCTTCAATGATGGGGCAGAGTGCATGTGAACTTCATCCAGTTCTGTTTTGATTTGCACGGCAGCCCAATCCTCCAAATGAACATGTTTAATAACAGCATGAACCTTGGTTTTCTCCATTTTCCATCGCAGCCAACACACTGACCACTGAGATGTGTGTCAACAGTGAACTGTATGCTGAAAATCGTTGAATTCTTTTTACAGTCCTTGGAATAATCATCCTTACCAACCATAAAGGCACAGCAAAAATGTTCCACTCTTTCATGGAAATGTACCCGACTTATCAAGCCACGCTCATAAAGACATACAGTTCACTTTCAAAACTGAAAAACAACAGTGTGACTCCCTTTCTGGATGTAAGTGGCTGGATCTGTGATCAGTTGAGGCCCACTAAGAATTCTATAGATGTTTCTCCACAATGCAGACATCTATGAACTTCAATGTGAATGTGGTGAAGCCTATGTTGGTGAAACTGGGAGACAGATTAGCACTCTTATGTCACAGCATGAATGCTACATGTAACTAGGGAATACAACAAATCAACTATAGCTGAAAACCATTAGGGCTGTGGCCAAGCTATCATTTTACAAGAACCTCATGTGGTTGCTCAGCAACTGTGGATGCAGCTGCAAAAATAAAACACGCTTACTGAAAATAATTAAATGCCCAAACAGCATGAACAGGGAGAATACCTACAAGTTACCGAGGATCTTGCTGCCATTGATCTCTGTCAAGTGGACTGCATGTATTCGCGAGCCAGCAGCTCCACATGACTTGTGATCAGCACTAGAAACAAGAGACCCTAAGATAACTGCCTTGGAAGCTAAAGCGCCTTTTTTGCAGGAAAACACTACTACTGGCCACAATCTGCTGATTCACTATTGCTGCCTACCGATCACTTGCCACAGCAGCGCAGACAATAGCCTACTGTACAGTGACCCCCACTGTACCCATCTTTACTCGAATTGTCCCACAGCATCTCAGAATATGATGTCTGTAAGCAACTGGCACTCGAAATAGGACAGTACATAGGGGGAGACAACCAGAATCCAGCAGTTATTCGTCCTGTAGGGGGTAGGGACTAAACAGAGAATCAATCAGTCCCTTGGTCAAGGATTCATCATTTATCCAGAGATAGTTATTTCCAACAGGAATGTGCTTGGAAGAGGAAAGCACATAGGAGTGGTAAAAGTGAGGCAACGCAGACAATACTGATGCCACAGCTGACAAACAATTTATGGAGAAGTAAAAGTATAGGGATTGGATCAGTATAGGTTAGTGTGGACAGGGCTAACCTACCCTGAGAGAAGCCTGTCCCATGTTGTGCCTCTGGTAACCCAATAAAAAGCAAAGACAGCTACAGAGTAAAGAATTCCTTGTAGTCAAGGGATTCAGGACAATAACAGGAAAAAGGCTAAAAAAGTAGTGGACACCAGTTGTATCATCAATAATACAACAAGACGAGAGAAACAGTTAAGACCGCACATGGGCATCCCCAGGGACTCTGCATGCTATGGGGTCGGGTCGTCTCATAGTAGTCCCACTCCTGACCCATCATAGGCAAAGAGGAGGACAGCACTCACTAATCAACATAGCAGAAAAGAGGCAGTCCACCTAAAATCAATTAAAACAGGGGGAGGGAGGGATGGCAGAGGCAGCAGGGAAAGGAGATAGGGTTGAGAGTCTGCCTGACCCAGCATGTTGCACGATATACACCCCCCCCCCCCCCCCCTCCTCCCACAAAGGTTATATTTGAGGAAAAAACCACTGTCACAGAGCAAAACGGAGAACTATTTCAATTATCAGTGAGTTATCTGCCAACATGAGAGACCAAGAATTTGAAAGACTATGCTTAGCATGTAGATCCAGGAGTAGGGGGCATTCCACAGAATATGAGCAACTGTCAGTGAGGTCCTGAAATCACAATGTAGGGATAGCTCACTATGTAAAATAAAACCATGGGTAACTCGGCATGACTGATGCAAAGGTGACATAAAATGGTGGATTCTTTCCAGGAGGAAAGGAAGGAGTGCCATCCAGCAGTTGTGTCTTTCGTAGCTCAGAGTTTATTAGAGGGACAGCAGTCCACCAGCTGTTGTTCCATTTCCAAGTGAAGTGAGGCCATAGCTGCACCCACAAATCTGCACCTGGGATCATCAAAATGAATGGGAGACAAGTAAATGCTTCCCTCATCAAATAATTGACCAGTTGATTCCCTGAGATAACCAATTGCTTTGAGACCCAGAGAAAGACAACCAAGCACACAGTATGCTTAAGTTCAGAGAGACGGTCATGAACAGCAGATATCACAGGGTGAGGAGAGTAACATTGGTCAAGGGCCTGGAGACTGCTTATTGAATCCTACATATTAAAATGTGGTCAAGGGAGGCCTGTTTATAAAAAGGGGGAGGGAGTGTTCTGTTAATGTGTTAACGGCCATCTACATCTACATTTATACTCAGCAAGCCACCCAACAGTGTGTGGCGGAGGGCACTTTACGTGCCACTGCCATAACCTCCCTTTCCTGTTCCAGTCGCGTATGGTTCGCGGGAAGAACGACTGCCGGAAAGCCTCCATGCGCATTTGAATCTCTCTAATTTTACATTCGTGATCTCTTCGGGAGGTATAAGTAGGGGCAAGCAATATATTCGATACCTCATCCAGAAACGCACCCTCTCGAAACCTGTACAGCAAGCTACACTGCGATGCAGAGCGCCTCTCTTGCAGAGTCTGCCACTTGAGTTTGCTAAACATCTCCGTAATGCTATCACGCTTACCAAATAACCCTATGACAAAATGCGCCGCTCTTCTTTGGATCTTCTCTATCTCCTCTGTCAACTCAACCTGGTACAGATCCCACACTCATGAGCAATACTCAAGTATAGGTCGAACGAGTGTTTTGTAAGCCACCTCCTTTGTTGATGGACTATATTTTCTAAGGACTCTCCCAATGAATCTCAACCTGGCACCCGCCTTACCAACAATTAATTTTATATGATCATTCAACTTCAAATCGTTCCGTGCGCATACTCCCAGCTATTTTACAGAAGTAACTGCTACCAGTGTTTGTTCCGCTATCATATAATCACACAATAAAGGATCCTTCTTTCTATGTATTCACAATACATTACATTTGTCTATGTTAAGGGTCAGTTGCCACTCCCTGCACCAAGTGCCTAGCCATTGCAGATCTTCTTGCATTTTCTAATGCTGCAACTTCTCTGTATACTACAGCATCACCTGCAAAAAGCCGCATGGAACTTCCGACACTATCTACTATGTCATTAATATATATTGTGAAAAGTAATGATCCCATAACACTCCCCTGTGGCACACCAGAGGTTACTTTAGCGTCTGTAGACGTCTCTCCATTGAGAAAAACATGCTGTGTTCTGTTTGCTAAAAACTCTTCAATCCAGCCACACAGCTGGTCTGATATTCCATAGGCTCTTACTTTGTTTATCAGGCGACAGTGCGGAACTGTATCGAACGCCTTCCGGAAGTCAAGGAAAATGGCATCTTCCTGGGATCCTGTATCTAATATTTTCTGGGTCTCATGAACAAATAAAGCGAATTGGGTCTCACATGATTGCTGTTTCCAGAATCCATGTTGATTCCTACAGAGTAGATTCTTGGTTTCTAGAAATGACATGATACACGAGCAAAAAAACATGTTCTAAAATTCTACAACAGATCAATGTCAGAGATATAGGCCTATAGTTTTGCGCATCTGCTCGACGACCCTTTTTGAAAACTGGGGCTGCCTGTGCTCTTTTCCAATCGTTAGGAACCTTCCGTTCCTCTAGAGACTTGCGGTACACGGCTGTTAAAAGGGGGGCAAGTTCTTTCACGTACTCTGTGTAGAATCAAATTGGTATCCCGTCAGGTCCAATGGACTTTCCTCTGTTGAGTGATTTCAGTTGCTTTTCTATTCCTTGGACACTTATTTGGATGTCAGCCATTTTTTTGTTCGTGCGGTGATTTAGAGAAGGAACTGCAGTGCGGTCTTCCTCTGTGAAACAGATTTGGAAAAAGGTGTTCAGTATTTCAGTTTTACGCCTGTCATCCTCTGTTTCAATGCCATCATCATCCTGGAGTGTCTGAATATGCAGTTTCGAGCCACTTACTGATTTAACGTAAGACCAGAACTTCCTAGGATTTTCTGTCAAGTCGGTACATAGAATTTTACTTTCGAATTCACTGAACGCTTCACGCATAGCCCTCCTTATGCTAACTTTGACATTGTTTAGCTTCTGTTTGTCTGAGAGGTTTTTGCTGTGTTTAAACTTGCAGTGAAGCTCTCTTTGCTTTCGCAGTAGTTTCCTAACTTTGTTGTTGAACCACGGTGAATTTTTCCCATCCCTTACAGTTTTACTCGGCACGTACCTGTCTAAAACGCATTTTACGATTGCCTTGAACTTTTTCCATAAACACGCTACATTGTCAGTGTCGGAACAGAAATTTTTGTTTTGATCTGTTAGGTACTCTGAAATCTGCCTCCTATTACTCTTGCTACGCAGATAAAACTTCCTCCCTTTTTCTATAAATCTATTTACTTCCATATTCAGGGATGCTGCAACGGTCTTATGATCACCGATTCCCTGTTCTGTGCTTACAGAGTCGAAAAGTTCTTATCTGTTTGTTATCAGTAGGTCCAAGATGTTATCTCCACGAGTCTGTTCTCTGTTTAATTGCTCGAGGTAATTTTCGGATAGTGCACTCAGTATAATGTCACTTGATGCTCTGTCCCTGCCACCCATCCTAAACATCTAAGTGTCCCAGTCTGTATCTGGTAAATTGAAATTTCCACCTAAGACTATAACATTCTGAGGAAATTTATGTGAAATGTATTCCAGATTTTCTCTCAGTTGTTCTGCCACTAATGCTGCTGAGTCGGGAGGTCGGTAAAAGGAGCCAATTATTAACCTAGCTTGATTGTTGAGTATAACCTCCACCCATAATAACTCACAGGAACTATCCACTTCTAGGATAAACTGCTACTAACAGCGACAAACATGCCACCACCGGTTGCATGCAACCCATCCTTTCTAAACACTGTTTGTGCCTTTGTAAAAATTTCGGCAGAATTTATCTCTGGCTGAATCCAGCTTTCTCTACCTATAACGATTTCAGCTTCGGTACTTTCTATCAGTGCTTGAAGTTCCAGTACATTACCAATGCTGCTTCGACAGTTTACAATTACAATACCGATTGCTGCTTGGTCCCCGCATGTTCTGACTTTGCCCCGCACCCTTTGAGGCTGTTGCCCTTTCTGTACTTGCCCGAGGCCATCTAACCTAAAAAACCGCCTAGTCCATGCCACACAACCCCTGCTACCCCTGTAGCCGCCTGTTCGGTGTAGTGGGCTCCTGACCTATCCAGCGGAACCTGAAACCCCACCACCCTATGGCGCAAGTCGAGGAATCTGCAGCCCACACGGTCGCAGAACTGTCTCAGCCTCTGATTCAGACCCTCCACTCGGCTCTGTACCAAAGGTCTGCCATCAGTCCTGTCAACGATGCTGCAGATGGTGAGCTCTGCTTTCATCCCGCTAGCGAGACTGGCAGTCTTCACCAAATCAGATAGCCGCCGGAAGCCAGAGAGGATTTCCTCCAATCCATAGCGACACACATCATTGGTGCCGACATGAGCGACCACCTGCATATGGGTGCCCCCTGTACCCTTCATGGCATCCTTTCCACATCTGGAATGAGTCACCCCGGTATGTAAACGGAGTGCACATTGGTTTTCTTCCCCTCCCCTGCAGCCATATCCCTAAGGGGTCCCATTACGCGCCTGACATTGGAGCTCCGAACTACCAGTAAGCCCACCTTCTGCGACCACCCAGATCTTGCAGACTGAGGGGCAACCTCTGGAACAGGACAAGCAGCCATGTCCGGCCGAAGATCACTATGAGCCGGACACAGAGCCTGAAACCGGTTCATCAGACAAACTGAAGAGGCATTACGTTCAGCCCTCCGGAATGTCTTTCGACCCCTGCCACACCTTGAGACAACCTCCCACTCTACCACAGGTGAGGGGTCAGCCTCAATGTGGGCAGTATCCCGGCAGCCACAGCCGAAATCCGATCAGAGGATGTGTGGGATGAGCTGGCCGTCCCCAACAAACCCCCACCTGGACCCCTACAGTGATGCCCATTGGCAACAGCCTCAAGCTGTGTGACCAAAGCCTGAAGCTGGGAGCGAAGGGATGCCAACGCAGCCCGCACCCGAACACAGCAGTCGCAGTCCCTGTCCATGCTAAACACTGTTGTGCTAAGAACATCTGAACTAATCTACAGGGAGCACAAACAATTTGACACAAAATTTAAATGATTATTAAAATACAAGACTGCTGCCTAGTAAATGCAGTAATGCTGCTACGTGTGCACTGCTGACACACTGCTCAGCGGCAGAAGGAGACTACGCGATTTTACACTATTCAGGTACTAAAATGCGATGCTACAACTCTCAAATACTATAATACGCCCGAAATTTGTGAATTAAACAATGCAAGTACCCAAAACACGCAAAGAAATTAAGAATTAAACTATGTAGCAAATAAGTGAGCTAAGAGTATACGACTTGCTGCTGGCAGCTGCTTATCCAACGGCGGCAGGGAGCACACCATAAAAACACTACATGTTCCCGGCAACGAATAATGTGCAGGAAATGTAAAAGAATAACCTGTGCTACCCATGGTTTTAGAGCAATTAGAGTAAAATACAGTAGTATGCTGATACTCCTGAAGAACTAAGAGGAACAGGCACCAAAAGGTCTCGGAGGCAACTGAGACTTTAGGTTCTTAAAGTAAATCTGCCCTAATTCATGGCCTGGCTACCAACCAAGAGGGGTGTGTGAGAAAACACAAGGAGTACATTCTAAGGAGTATAGACAGAGGCCCTAGCAGAGAGCTGCAAGGCACACTCCAACTTGTAATCCCACCTAGGATGGATGTCAGGGGATTAATGCACCTCATATGCAAAATGAGTAGGATATGTTGGAAGACCTCCCCCCCCATGAACCATGGACCTTGCCGTTGGTGGGGAGGCTTGCATGCCTCTGTGATACATGGCCATACTGTAGGTGCAACCACAATGGAGGGGTATCTGTTGAGAGGCCAGACAAACGTGTGGTTCCTGAAGAGGGGCAAGAGCCTTTTCAGTAGTTGCAGGGGCAACAATCCGGATGATTGACTGATCTGGCCTTGTAACACTAACCAAAACGCCCTTGCTGTGCTAGTACTGCGAACGGCTGAAAGCAAGGGGAAATTACAGCCGTAATTTTTGCTGGGGGCATGCAGCTTTACTGTATGGTTAAATTATGATGGTGTCCTCTTGGGTATAATATTCCAGAGGTAAAATAGCCCCCCATTCAGATCTCCAGGCAGGAACTACTCAAGAGGACGTTGTTATCAGGAGAAACAAAACTGTCATTCTATGGATCGGAGTGTGGAATGTCAGATCCCTTAATCAGGCAGGTAGGTTAGATAATTTAAAAAGGGAAATGGATAGGTTAAAGTTAGATATAGTGGGAATTAGTGAAGTTCGGTGGCAGGAAAACAAGACTTTTGGTCAGGTGAATACAGGGTTATAAATACAAAATTAAATAGGGGTAATGCAGGAGTAGGTTTAATAATGAATAATAAAAAAAAAAAAGGAGTGCAGGTAAGCTACTACAAACAGCATAGTGAATGGATTATTGTGGCCAAGATAGACACGAAGCCCATGCCTACTACAGTAGTACAAGTTTATATGCCAACTAGCTCTGCAGATGCTGAAGAAATTGATGAAATGTATGATGAGATAAAAGAAATTATTCAGGTAGTGAAGGGAGACGAAAATTTAATAGTCATGGGTTACTGAAATTCAAGAGTAGGAAAAGGGAGAGAAGGAAACACAGTAGGGTGAATATGGATTGGGGGTAAGAAATGAAAGAGGAAGCTGTCTGGTAGAATTTTGCACAGAGCATAACTTAATCATAGCTAACACTTGGTTCAAGAATCATAAAAGAAGGTTGTATACATGGAAGAATCCTGGAGATACTAGAAGGTACCAGATAGATTATATAATGGTAAGACAGAGATTTAGGAACCAGGTTTTAAATTGTAAGACATTTCCAGGGGCAGATGTGGACTCTGACCACAATCTATTGGTTATGAACTGTAGATTAAAACTGAAGAAACTGCAAAAAAGGTGGGAATTTAAGGAGATGGGATCTGGATAAACTGACTAAACCAGAGGTTGTACAGAGTTTCAGGGAGAGCATAAGGGAACAATTGACAGGAATGGGGGAAAGAAATACAGTAGAAGAAGAATGGGTAGCTCTGAGGGATGAAGCAGTGAAGGTAGCAGAGGATCAAGTAGGTATAAAGACGAGGGCTAGTAGAAATCCTTGTGTAACAGAAGAAATATTGAATTTAATTGATGAAAGGAGAAAATATAAAAATGCAGTAAATGAAGTAGGCAAAAAGGAATACAAACATCTTAAAAATGAGATCGATGGGAAGTGCAAAATGGCTAAGCAGGGATGGCTAGAGGACAAATGTAAGGATGTAGAGGCTTATGTCCCTAGTGGTAAGATAGATACTGCCTACAGGAAAATTAAAGAGACCTTTGGAGAGAAGAGAACCACTTGTATGAATATCAAGAGCTCAAATGGAAACCCAGTTCTAAGCAAAGAAGGGAAAGCAGAAAGGTGGAAGGAGTATATAGAGGCTCTATACAAGGGCGATGTACTTGAGGACAATATTATGGAAATGGAAGAGGATGTAGATGAAGATGAAATGGGAGATACGATGCTGCATGAAGAGTTTGACAGAGCACTGAAAGACCTGAGCCGAAACAAGGCCCCGGGAGTAGACAACATCCCATTAGAACTACTGACCGCCTTGGGAGAGCCAGTCCTGACGCTCTTCCATCTGCTGAGCAAGATGTATGAGACAGGTGAAATACCCTCAGACCTCAAGAAGAATATAATAATTCCAATCCCAAAGAAAGCAAGTGTTGACAGATGTGAAAATTACCGAACTATCAGTTTAATAAGTCACAGCTGCAAAATACTAACGCGAATTCTTTACAGACGAATGGAAAAACTGGTAGAAGCCAACCTCATGTAAGATCAGTTTGGATTCTGCAGAAATGTTGGAACACGTGAGGCAATACTGACTTTACGACTTATCTTAGAAGAAAGATTAAGGAAAGGCAAACCTACATTTCTAGCATTTGTAGACTTAGAGAAAGCTTTTGACAATGTTGACTGGAATACTCTCTTTCAAATTCTAAAGGTGGAAGGTACAGGGTGCGAAAGGCTCTTTACAATTTGTACAGAAACCAGGTGGCAGTTATAAGAGTCGAGGGGCATGAAAGGGAAGCAGTGGGTTGGGAAGGGAGTGAGACAGGGTTGTAGCCTCTCCCCGATGTTATTCAATCTGTATATTCAGCAAGCAGTAAAGGAAACAAAAGAAAAGTTCGGAGTAGGTCTTAAAATCCATGGAGAAGAAATAAAAGCTTTGAGGTTCGCCGATGACATTGTAATTCTGTCAGATTCAGCAAAGGACTTGGAAGAGCAGTTGAACGGAATGGACGGTGTCTTGAAAGGAGGATATAAGATGAACATCAACAAAAGCAAAACGAGGATAATGGAATGTAGTCAAATTAAATTGGGTGATGGTGAAGGAATTAGGTTACGAAATGTGACGCTTAAAGTAGTAAATGAGTTTTGCTATTTGGGGAGCAAAATAACTGATGATGGTCAAAGTACAGAAGATATAAAACGTAAACTGGCAATGGCAAGGAAAGCATTTCTGAAGAAGAGAAATTGGTTAACATCGAGTATAGATTTAAGTGTCAGGAAGTCGTTTCTGGAAGTATTTGTATGGAGTGTAGCCATGTATGGAAGTGAAACATGGACGGTAAATAGTTTAGACAAGAAGAGAATAGAAGCTTTTGAAATTTGGCGCTACAGAAGAATGCTGGAGATTAGATGGGTAGATCACATAACTAATGAGGAGGTATTGAATAGAATTGGGGAGAAGAGTTTGTGGCACAACTTGACAAGAAGAAGGGATCGGTTGGTTGAGGTAGCAGGATCACAAATTTAGCATTGGAGGGCAGTGTGGAGGGTAAAAATCATAGAGGGAGACCAAGAGATGAATACACTAAGCAGATTCAGAAGGATGTAGGTTGCAGTAAGTGCTGGGAGATGAAGAAGCTTGCACAGGATAGAGTAGCATCGAGAGCTGCATCAGATCAGTCTCAGGACTGAAGACCACAACAACAACAAGCTGGAACATCAGGAAACTGTCAAATGTCAATTGCATAGGTGAGCAAGAGTTGCTACCACTGGAACTGAGGGAAGGTGCCTGCTGTGGAAAGGAGACTGTATACAGGAATAGTCTGGAAAGTGCCAATGGCTAGTCAAACTCCATGATGATGGAATGCCCCAGGGACATGTGGTAGGACCTCTGTCATTCTCTATATACATAAATGATTTGGCGGACAGAGTGGGCAGCAATCTGCATTGTTTGTTGATGATGCTGTGGTGTACAGTAACATATCACAGTTGAATGGCTGTAGGAAGATACGAACGACTTATACAAAATTTCCGGTTGGTGTGATGAATGGCAGCTAGCCCTAAATTTGGTAAAATGAAAGTCAGGTCAGACTGAAGGAAGACGTCGAAGCAATTCCAGAGGTGGGTTGCTAGATTTGTTACTGATATGTTTCAACAACATGTAAGTGTTACAGGGACGCTTCGGGAATTATAATGGGAATCCCTGGAGGGAAGGCAATGTTGTTTTCGGAACGATTCTATTGCCGCCAACACACATTGCACGTAAGGACGAAGAAGATAAGATACGAGAAATAAGGGCTCATATGGAGGCATATAGACTATCATTTTTCCTTTGCTCTATTTGCAAGTGGAACAGGAAAGGAAATGACTAGTAGTGGTACAGCGTATGCTCCACCATGGACTGTACAGTGGCTTGTGGAGTATCTATGTAGATCTAGAGTCTAACAATTTCAAACCTGAAGGCGCTGTCAAGCTGTAGAACTAGCAACCTGAGCCCAGTACATATGGAGAACAATAATTGCGATCCGTACTCCAAAAGGTGTGGGCAAGGAAGCAGAGAGTGTGAAGCTTTCACATGCAGTTCGTCCTTAGCTTACCAATATGGAGCAGCCACCATCAGCTTCTTTTCAAAGAGGAGTAGCAAAAATCAGGACAATGCAACAATGTCCAAGAGCTGGGTACCCAGGTAGAGCAATGGGTCACGACTGACCGTGGTCTGCTGACAAAAATGTACACCCCACAGTTTTGCAGGAGAGACTTGGTAATCAGGGGGAAAGGTTACAAGCAGAGACCCGTCAGGGCACCTTGGAGCTAGCGTATAGCCAAGGCTACAGAGTGGGAGCTGGATTAAATGTAAAAGCTGTAAATTACTATGTGGGGTGACCAGTGGTCCAACAAATGTCACTTGCCCATAGATGGTGTCGAGGAAGAGTGTGTCACTTAGCATGGAGCCCTGTGGGATGACATTCTCTTGGACCTGTGGAGAGCTGAATGAAGTACCAAGTCTAAACCAGAACAACCTATGGCCTAAAAACTGACAAATAAAAATTAGTAGGTAGCCTCAAAACCCCAATCATTCAGGGAAAGTAAAATTCAATGGCACCGGGTGGTGTCGTATGCCTTATGTAGGTCAAAAAAGGTGTTACCTGTTGGACGTAATCCAATCATTTGTTGTGGGTAGTCTCTCACAAAAACCATGATGACGGGGACAAAAGGCCCCGAGATTGAGAACCCAGCATAATTAGCGGGCAACCATCCTTCCAAGCAGTTTGCAAAGCTGGTCGGTGAGGCCAATCAGCTGTTAACTGTCAATGGATGTTGGGTGTTTGCCCAGGTTAAGGATTGGAATGATGATACTTGCTCACCATCATGAAGGGAAGACACTGTCACGCCAAATATGGCATAAGATGGTGGTAGTTAGTGTTTAATGTCCCGTCGACAACGAGGTCATTAGAGACGGAGCGCAAGCTCGGGTTAGGGAAGGATTGGGAAGGAAATCGGCCGTGCCCTTTCAAAGGAACCATCCCAGCATTTGCTTGAAACGATTTAGGGAAATCACGGAAAACCTAAATCAGGATGGCCGGAGACGGGATTGAACCGTCGTCCTCCCGAATGCAATTCCAGTCAAATATGGCTTCAGACCCTGTGGAGATGGAGATATTGAGTAACAGTCAGATGTTATACCATCTGACTGTGAATGAAATCAGGGCCTGGGGCTGTATTGTGAGACAGAGCAAGAGCCTGAAGCAATTTCTTGTCAAAGGTTTATTATATAATTTGGCAAGCCGCAGGGTGAAAGAGAGGAAAATGTCTTCAATTTGTCTCTTACATTGGAAAGAAGCCACATAAGAAGAGGATGCAAATGCCGTCACATAGTGGCAAGATGCAAGAGAGTAAAGCTACCATACTGAAGGAAGTGACGCGATACAGTTGTGGATGTTTGGTGACCCAAAAGATTGCGGATCTTGGCCCACCCCGAGAGTGAAGAGGGATACAATCCTGGGGGGGGGGGAGACATAGTGCTCCCAGCTTTCTTATTAGATTGTGAGCCTCAGCATGAAGTTGATTAAAAGTGTTGGTCTATGAAGGATGTCACTTGGAACAAAGCGTGGCTCTTCAGCAATTCTGAACAATTATTGCAGTTTTTTTGTCTACTGTGGCACTGACTGGGGCTAGAGGGGATCCGTAGAAAGGGGAATCGCAGTTTCAGCGAGGTGGATGATTGCACTGGAGATATCTTCTACAGTCTCACTGATGCAGTCAGACAGAAAGGGGGCAAAGGTAACAGTAGAGGTGTACAAGTGCCAGTTCCATCTTCAATGAACACAGTGTTGTAGTCAGTTCATCTGGCAGTGGCAAGGAAGTGACAGATCGCCAGAAAGTTGTCACTGTCTCAAAGATTGTCGTGTAGTGATCTATATAGCAAAGCCATCAGATTTGGAGGAGAGATCGGTAGATCGATAGCATAAAAGGTGCCATGGGAAATGGGTAGGAGTGCCGTCACTGAGAAGACACAGATCATGGTCAGTAAGAAGCTGGCCAAGTAGAAGGCTCCTGCCAGATGAAGTGGTACTCTCACAAAGAGGATGGTGCGCATTGAAGTACCCAAGTAGGACAAAGGGGGGAAAATTGTTGGATTAAAGTGGTTGATTCAAAGTAAGTTGCCTGCCTGGAAGTATGTAAATGTTGCAAGTGGTGATCACTGAGATTATTTGCTCTCACACCACTGTCACTTCCAGTGTGGTATAAAGGGGAATTCACTCACTGATGACATCTGTACGAACCTATGTGCATATGCTCCAGATGCCCTCTTGGGGCCAACACAGTGCTGACAGAATGCAACGAACACAGTGCTGACAAAACACAAGATGACTACGGAGCATTGGGGAATGCTCATCAGTGAAGTGTAGTTCTTGTACAGTAAGGAAATTGCAGTAGTGGAAGAAATACGGTGTTGTAGTTCCAGTAGATTACAGTAGTATCCATTACAGTTCCAATGAATGATTGTTTTATGGTTGGGCATGAAAGGGCCAGGAGGCCAGTCACACCTTAGGATCACTGCCTTTCACCGATCTAGATGGAATCAGTCAATGAACTTTGGTTCATAATCAGACAGCATGGGGGGATCTGGTACTTCTGGGGTCACCAGAGTAGCCTTGTCTGAGTCTCCTTCTTCTTCACCTCCTCCTGTTCCTCTGCAGCCTTTGGTGGCTGGGATTCTTGCAAGGGCCTATCTATGATGAGCATGGAGACTGATAGTGGGCAGCCCTGATCTTTGGGTTTCAGAGGGGAGAGGGGATCCCGAGAGGGAACCCTGTCCCTGTTAGACACCTGAGGATGAAGCTGCTCCTCTGGCTGAGTGCAGGAAATGGTTCCCGAAGATGGTGCTGCTGGAACCACAAGAGAGGAGGGCATTGGGAGAACATTTGGGAACAGAAGAGTTAGTGGGAGTGACAGCTGTGGCTGTCACATAATTGCTCATCATATCAACAGGGTGTAGGATTTCATATGTTTTTCATACCTCAGTATAAGACATGCAGTCAGTAGGTTTATATTCTTGTATTTTCTTTGCCTTCTGGAAGATTGGGCAAACCCATGAACATGGAGGACAGTGTTCCATGCAGTTGACACACAAAGATAGTTGTTCACAGGGACTATCTTTGTGGAGTGATTAGTCCTAAGGATAATCTAACAGATACATCCATTCAAAGGCTACGATAAGGCAATTGCATCTGCTGGATTATCTCCAAGATCTTTTTGGATGCTTTGGACAAAATGTGTGCCCCATTGATCGATTAGCCCATAGTGCCTCATCTGTTTGGAGTGTAAAGTCTCTGTGGATGATGATTCCTTGGACCATGTTCAGTTTTGTCTGCAGGAGTGGTCACTGGTATGTCCCACAGATATTTACACACCTGAAAAGCTGTAGATTGTACATTAGAGGAGGCTTTAATCAATAGCAATTCATTGTGGAATTTCCCCAATGACTCAACTTTTCAAAATTTATCTTCAGCATGTTCCACAAAAAACGATGTCTTTGTCACAGTAAAATTACCCATTAGTTCAAGTACTTGCTAAGTGTTGGATAAATTGTTTCGTTCCAAGACATCTAGCTTGTTGCTCTTCCCATGGGTAGTCAGAGTAGGGAAAACAGTTGTGTTGAAATTTTTATACGTGTTTGATAAGGCCAGAACAGAATGCCCATTGTTTTGGTGTAATTTAATACATTTCATGTGGGAAACAGCATGATGTCTGTTGCTGGGAATCCTGACACCTGAGGAAGCTGGACACCTACTCCTTAGTAAGCATGGGAAGTTACCAGCACCAGGCATCAGCTGTGATTTATGTGTTGTCAGGAGGCTCAAGTAAAAGCGTACATACTGATCAGGTTGGCTAATGTGCTGGCTTTGAAGTGCATATAGAAGCCCATGTAGGTACTGTGCACAGATCTGCTAATGCTGCATGCTTCAATAGGCACTATTTAAGATGTTCTTCCACTGTATGTCCACACTACAGAAGAAGGTTTGGAAAATTATGATCAAATCCAGAAACGGACCAAAAATTTCTTCAGCTGAAAATTGACAAATGAATATTCTGAGAAATGAAAGCAAAATCTAGGGAATAGCTGGGTCAAAATCAAATGCTGCCGCCATGAGAAAGAGAGTAAGGGAAGGAAGGATGGCAAAGGCGACAAATTGCAGCACAGGAAAGAGAGTAGGTGCTGATATCACTTGGAGCCCTGTGCTCACAATGCATTTACTCTTAAAAGAGTTGTGAGCTCCCTGAAGAGGACCCTTGCAAAGATAGGTGAAACATCATCAGTGATTTAATTGTTTTTAGTGATTTATAATGTCCTGTACAAATACCAAAAGTGATTTTATTAAAAATAATGCAACCCATATTCTTGCGGCCTTAAGTCAGTGTTAACCCAGATAATTGTAAACTTGCTGTAGCCTACTAGCATTACTTCCATTTTATTTTATCTATGACTACGCAACATCAGTGTCCACATTTTCTGTCTTGATTTCATAATTTGCTTCTTTCTTTTTTTTCCCTTTGCCCTAAATTATTTTGTCTTGCACTGCCACAACAAACATCAATCAAACTTTTTTCCTGGATACTGATGTCTTTATGAGACTGGAGAGTTAAAACACTGTCACTAGAAGTACTACATATAACATGCACTTCAGTTATTTATCATTTTCTTTAACTTGTCTTGCTGTCTGACCTGGAAAACTTATTCAAATGTTGTTACAGATTACGAAGTGAGAAGTTGTAATTTGAGAATTTATCACGAGTCTGACAAGTTTTTCAGTGTAAGTATTTGCAATACTTTGGTCTTTTAACCAGTATCCGATAACTTTTTAATTACTTTATAGTTATAGAAATCATCAAAGACTGGAAACATGAGCTGTATTGATTACACACATATTTGTGATGGAAATTCCTTCCAGTTCAGGTATCACTCAGTGATTAAAGAATTATATTTATTTACAACTATAAAGCTTTATGTTGGACATCATTAATAATGATTTTACCATTTGTTTTGAATCGTCAACATGTCCTCCACTATTTAAAACACAAAAGTATCTTTTAGTCACAGTGTATATTAATGCCTAATTTTGCTGCTTGTTTGTCAATATGATTTTTGAGATAAGAGACCAGTTGCCATTTACAATACCCAGTTATATAAAACCACTAATATTTGAGGCAGTAGCAGACAAAACTATTTGAATGACAAAGTCCACCTAATATTGTAGTTTAGTTTGCTGGTTATTCTACTGATCATATGAAGAATTTGTAATGTGTTAAAATATTTGAAATTACAAACTTTTAAAAATAGGAGAAATTTGGGAAAATACATTTGGGATCAATGTAAACTGCTTTTGTAAGTTAAAGAGTCTATAGTGCTTTGTCCAATGCAAATGTTTATGTTGTGTTTGTATCTAAAGTACTGACAACATAATTTTACTTGGAAATCAATTCAGGGTTGCCACAAGTTTCCCTAAGCGAAATTCGTTGATTTCTAGACACAGTATTAGAGTTTTTCCCTGAAAATTTTGAGATCTTAAGTGTAAGTAAACAGGCAAGCTGTCAACATTTAAGGACTTCAGTATTTCTTAATGTGTTATTGTTTTGTTTACAGGATTTTTGATGTGAAGGGTAAGTACACAGGTAAGATGTTTAATTTTAGTTACAGGTTTTGTGTGTTTATTAACAAATTAACTCAAACTTTGAATTAACAGCAAGTTTTGGCTCCTTCTCCCATATATATATAATCTATCAGTGAAAACCAGTCAAAACTCGTTTGAGGGAAACGATCTCTTCATCAATTCCACTCAGTTCAGTGGCCCTCTCACCCAGTGTCCTTGACTTTTTGGCCTTCAGATCATTAATTTGCTGGACAATGGACCCCTTCTGACTACCTGTCTCAGCTTCATCTTCTTCACATTGCTTCTAATTTAAAACCACACCATACCAATCTTGGGCACTTTAAATAGTCCAGACTCATTCTCTTGTGACCTTCTCTAATGACACTGCCAGCTGACTTTAGGCTGTCATATACTTGATCTATGGCTGCAAATGACTTGTTTTCTTGGTTGACTATTATACAATTGGTACTAATGGAAAAACCTTGCTCTACGAAGGCTTGACCATGGCTCAGAATGAGAATCTTTTGAAGAAAGCTACACAAATGATGGCAGATGGTATCACCATCCAACGTTGTCTCCAAAAGTGGTCAATTCTCATCTCACTTCTCTTGTAACTTATGCTGAGATCCACTAATTCTTACTTACCAAGAAGCTGGTGGCCCGATTGGTCAGAGAACCCTAGTGATGAGTCACCAACAGCATATTGTTGAACTGAGACAGCAGTAATTAATTCAGCTAATGGATAACTTGTGTGAATACGTTTAATCCAAACAAACCACTTCTCAGGGTCTTCCTGCCGAACTTGTCACCAGCTACTTGGCTAGTGGCAAGCAGCGCTAGTGGTGCTGAAGGGTGCAGAGCGAAGGGGAGAAGGGATTGGAAGGATAGAGTAGGGAGGGGGTGCACAACACCCAGCTAGTGACAATGCATGGTATCTCCGTAAACAAACCATTTCATCTTCTACGTCAAAAACTAGATTTTCCTGTGCCGCCCCCCCCCCCCCCCCCCCAAATGTACCTGACACGTTTAAAATTCTCTGATTTCCAAAACTTGCAGCAAACCTCTAACTTTAAAAAATATTTGTAATTGAGCTATAACTGGATTGGTGAGAATGGTGAAGTTAAGATGGAGAAGGAGATTAGTGCTTAACGTCCCATCTAAAACAAGGACATTAGAGACACAGCACAAGCTCTGTTTAGGGAAGGATGGAGGAGGAAAGTAGCCATGCTCATTCAAAGGAACCATTCAAGCATTTGCCTCAAGCAATTCAGGGAAAGCACGAAGAACCTGAATCAGGATGGCTGGACTCTGGTTTGAACCATCATCCTCCTGAGTGTAAAGTTCAGTTTCTTTGTATAAATCTGTATGTGATGAAGCAAAATAAAACACAAACTTGTGGGATTTGAGGTACAAGACAAATATTTAAGAGGATTATATATTTCCAGATATCATCACTCTAACACAGTTCTTTTTTATTGTTATTTATTTAGCTTCGTTTTTTCTTTGTCATCAGTCTGCTGACTGGTTTGATGCGGCCCGCCACGAATTCCTTTCCTGTGTTAACCTCTTCATCTCAGAGTATCACTTGCAACCTACATCCTCAATTATTTGCTCGACGTATTCCAATCTCTGTCTTCCTCTACAGTTTTTGCCCTCTACAGCTACCTCTAGTACCATGGAAGTCATTCCCTCATGTCTTAGCAGATGTCCTATCATCCTGTCCCTTCTCCTTATCAGTGTTTTCCACGTATTCCTTTTCTCTCCGATTCTGCGTAGAACCTCCTCATTCCTTACCTTTTCAGTCCACCTAATTTTCAACATTCGTCTGTAGTACCACATCTCAAATGCTTCGATTCTCTTCTGTTCCGGTTTTCCCACAGTCCATGTTTCACTACCATACAATGCTGTACTCCAGACGTACATCCTCAGAAATTTCTTCCTCAAATTAAGGCCGGTATTTGATACTAGTAGACTTCTCTTGGCCAGAAATGCCTTTTCTGCCATAGCGAGTCTGCTTTTGGTGTCCTCCTTGCTCCTTCCATCATTGGTTATTTTACTGCGTAGGTAGCAGAATTCCTTAACTTCATTGACTTCGTGACCATCAATCCTGGTGTTAAGTTTCTCGCTGTTCTCATTACCTTCGTCTTTCTCTGATTTACTCTCAAACCATCCTGTGTACTCATTAGACTGTTCATTCCATTCAGCAGATTATTTAATTCTTCTTCACTTTCACTCAGGATAGCAATGTCATCAGCGAATCGTATCATTGATATCCTTTCACCTTGTATTTTAATTCCACTCCTGAACCTTTCTTTTATTTCCATCATTGCTTCCTCGATGTACAGATTGAAGAGTAGGGGCGAAAGGCTACAGCCTTGTCTTACACCCTTCTTAATACGAGTACTTTGTTCTTGATCGTCCACTCTTATTATTCCCTCCTGGTTGTTGTACATATTGTATATGACCCGTCTCTCCCTATAGCTTACCCCTACTTTTTTCAGAATCTCGAACAGCTTGCACCATTTTATATTGTCAAACACTTTTTCCAGGTCGACAAATCCTATGAAAGTGTCTTGATTTTTCTTTAGCCTTGCTTCCATTATTAGCCGTAACGTCAGAATTGCCTCTCTTGTCCCTTTACTTTTCCTAAAGCCAAACTGATCTTCACCTAGCGCATTCTCAATTTTCTTTTCCATTCTTCTGTATATTATTCTTGTAAGCAGCTTCAATGCATGAGCTGTTACGCTGATTGTGCGATAATTCTCGCACTTGTCAGCTCTTGCCATCTTCGGAATTATGTGGATGATGCTTTTCCGAAAGTCAGATGGTATATCGCCAGACTCATATATTCTACACACCAATGTGAATAGTCATTTTGTTGCCACTTCGCCCAATGATTCTAGAAATTCTGACGGAATGTTATCTATCCCTTCTGCCTTATTTGACCGTAAGTCCTCCAAAGATCTTTTAACATCCGATTCTAATACTGGATCCCCCATCTCTTCTAAATCGACTCGTTTTCTCTTCTATCACATCAGACAAATCTTCACCCTCATAGAGGCTTTCAATGTATTCTTTCCACCTATCTGCTCTCTCCTCTGCATTTAACAGTGGAATTCCTGTTGCACTCTTAATGTTACCACCGTTGCTTTTAATGTCACCAAAGGTTGTTTTGACTTTCCTGTATGCTGAGTCTATCCTTCCGACAATCATATCTTTTTCGATGTCTTCACATTTTTCCTGCAGCCATTTCGTCTTAGCTTCCCTGCACTTCCTATTTATTTCATTCCTCAGCAACTTTTATTTCTGTATTCCTGGAACATGTTTGTACTTCCTCCTTTCATCAATCAACTGAAGTATTTCTTCTGTTACCCATGGTTTCTTCGCAGCTACCTTCTTTGTACCTATGTTTTCCTTCCCAACTTCTGTGATGGCACTTTTTAGAGATGTCCATTCCTCTTCAACTGTACTGCCTACTGCGCTATTCCTTATTGCTGTATCTACAGCGTTAGAGAACTTCAAACGTATCTCGTCATTCCGTATCCCACTTCTTTGCGTATTGATTCTTCCTGACTAATGTCTTGAACTTCAGCCTACTCTTCATCACTACTATATTGTGATCTGAGTCTGTATCTGCTCCTGGGTACGCCTTACAATCCAGTATCTGATTTCGGAATCTCTGTCTGACCATGATGAAATCTAATTGAAATCTTCCCGTATCTCCCGGCCTTTTCCAAGTATACCTCCTCCTCTTGTGATTCTTGAACAGGGTATTCGCTATTACTAGCTGAAACTTGTTACAGAGCTCAATTAGTCTTTCTCCTCTTTCATTCCTTGTCCCAAGCCCATATTCTCCTGTAACCTTTTCTTCTACTCCTTCCCCTACACAACTGCATTCCAGTCGCCCATGACTATTAGATTTTCGTCCCCCTTTACATACTGCATTACCCTTTCAATATCCTCATACACTTTCTCTATCTGTTCATCTTCAGCTTGTGACGTCGGCATGTATACCTGAACTATCGTTGTCGGTCTGCTGTCGATTCTGATTAGAACAACCCGGTCACTGAACTGTTCACAGTAACACACCCTCTGCCCTACCTTCCTATTCATAATGAATCCTACACCTGTTATACCATTTGCTGCTGCTGTTGATATCACCCGATACTCATCTGACCAGAAATCCTTGTCTTCTTCACTTCACTGACCCCTACTATATCTAGATTGAGCCTTTGCATTTCCCTTTTCAGATTTTCTAGTTTCCCTACCACATTCAAGCTTCTGACATTCCACGTCCCGACTCATAGAACATTATCCTTTCGTTGATTATTCAATCTTTTTCTCATGGTAACCTCCCCCTTGGCAGTCCCCTCCCGGAGATCCGAATGGGGGACCATTCCGGAATCTTTTGCCAATGGAGAGATCATCATGACACTTCAATTACAGGCCACATGTCCTGTGGATACACGTTACGTGTCTTTAATGCAGTGGTTTCCATTGCCTTCTGCATCCTCATGTCGTTGATCATTGCTGATTCTTCCGCCTTTAGGGGCAATTTCCCACCCCTAGGACAAGAGAGTGCCCTGAACCTCTATCCGCTCCTCTGCCCTCTTTGACAAGGCCGTTAGCAGAATGAGGCTGACTTCTTATGCCGGAAGTCTTCGGCCGCCAATGCTGATTATTTATCAAAATTTAGGCAGTGGCGGGGATCGAACCCGAGATCGAAGACGTTTTGATTATGAATCAAAGACGCTACCCCTAGACCACGGGTACATATTGCGTAGTTGCTATTAAAACATAACAAGGTCCAGAAGCCCAGTTCCAATGTCAAATCTAACGTAACTTCTCATACAAGCTCCAGTCACCAAAACTAACATAACAATCCCATCAACTTCAGGTTTAACACAGCACAGCTGATTGTACCATGTTTTACATTTTTGGAAGTGATAACTTCGCTGTAGAAAGTCTTGGGTCGCTACCAGATGTACACAAATTAATCTGCTGACAACACTTCTTTGTCACAACTTTACAGGCACCAGAACACACCAGCTAGTACTCCAACCGCACTCCTCCAAAGCTTTTGTACAAGGTGTATTTATATATCTTTTAACAATTAATGACATCATTTTATTATTTCATGTTTGATGTTACAATTGTAGTAAGTTAATACAGCAAAAACTGAGATAAGAGAGTTTTAGTAGAAATTAAAATGAGTACAATGATAATGCATATTTCCGAAATTAACGATCTTTTACAAGTGCGATTTTGAAATATACATACAGTTTACAATTAAGTTCTTATTATTCAGTTCAGAACATTCTCCAATATCTGTACACAATTTAATTAATTATGTAATTTACGAAACAATTTTGTGCTGGTACTATTTCTACAACATCAAACTTACAATTAAAATGTTCAAAATGACTTTTTACAACATGTGAAGGCTAAAATGCAGAGTAATTACATACATCACAAAATCTTTAAATCGTGTTACAAATGATTAATGAATCGTTCTTCTAACATTATTTATGATACAAACAGTCTTTTTGAATCAGGTTATGTCTCCAGTTTAAACGAATCTTCTCTAGTTTTCTTAATGTGGACACTGCACTGAATTTCTCTATAGAATGTTCCAGAAACTTTAATTGAGTTTAATTACAGATTTTTAATTGGTGATTTCCGTAAGAATATGTTGTCCCGACTTGCAAAGGTACATAAATGTTAAGCTTTTCCAAAATTAATGGTTTACACAGGTAATTTGCATTATGGTAAACAATGAATTTTACTAATTGAATTATAATTACAAAACTGAATGAAAAGGGTTACTAACATTTATACTCTATTAACACCGATTCCAGAACTTGTTCTTTCTCTTCAAAACATCCCAAAATTCATATCAAAGTGATGACTTATCCTAACTGTACATCACTTAACCTGATTAAGTACATACATTAATTGGTCTGTGATACAGTTTAACATTTTCATTGTAACTATTTCACACTGTGCACTAAGTGACCCTATTCAATAAGTGTCTTTATACACTACCCACATCGGTTTTAGCATGTATTGCATATTACGAAATCTGCTGTATCAGGTGCTCCACATGACCCAATACAGCCTGTTTCGTTACACCATGCTCCTGAGTCATTGGAGAGTGATGCCCTCTTAGGAGCTGCATGATTTGAGAACTAATGGCCAGCAGGTAATCCTCAGGACACACACAACCTGTCACAGAACAGAACAGCACAGCACAGCACAGCACCTCAGTTGGTCATCTCTTGTGAGCTCATGGCCCATGTGCAAACACAATTAAGTAACTGCTTTGTGCATCAAACAGGAAACATAAATATGGCAAGGAGAGTTCGTGTAGAAAGTACTCTACGAGTAAAGGAGACCAGGTAGTGAACAGTAGAAGCACTGATTTGTAAACAGTATAAAAAATAATCTGTGAATGTTTACATATCTGTGCATAATACGTGCTTCAACAACTTTCGGCATTTATTACAATCTGAACCAATATGCATTCCTGGTTCAACTACACAAAACATTCACATTTCTATCTATGGACCCAATATTTTGGTTCTTCTGAGGTGGATTATAATGGATTTGGTGAAGCAAAATGTGGTCTGAACTGAACTGACTATCCTAACGGACAAATACTCAGCAATAGGACACATTTCTACAGGATACAAATTAATTCCAACATAAATATTGTCATGCTAGAATCAGTTCTAAATTTGAAAGGTGAATGAAATAATACAAAGCTTAGCAATGAAAGCTCATTTAATAAGTTCATCATCACACAATCACAACAGGATGCACTTCCTGGGCAGAGAGTGAAGTTATTTTTACAAACATCAAATGTGCTGTAATCCTGGTATTTATTTCAAGAACCTTCCAGAAATGTTAAATTCTAAATATCAAATAAAATACTAAAAATAAATATTCACTGTTGGTCAGGTTTGACCTGATGCTCTGCAGCATAACACCCAGCGACGCTACACTTCATCACCACAGCTCGCAGCACTGCTCCCTCTCCTGGAGAAACAGCAGAGCCGATTACAGCACCCAGGTTCTAGATCTCTTCAACTGTCATCCATATAGTGGCACTGGTTGATCCTTGCAGTCTGGTCTAGTTATTACTTACTATGCTGAACATCAAAGGTAGCCTCTCCCGTCAAATCTTTGCCATTGGGTGGGTCTTCTAGTTTGAACCTCTCATTGTGGACTTTGTGCACCTGGACTGTAGGAAGGTTCATATGGAGAGCATGGATGGTGTTTCTGCTTTTGTCTTCTTGATGGACAGTCTTAATCCTGAACTTCATATGTGATGTCCAACAAGTGACAAAGGGCATGTTACGGACCAAAGTAGTGCTTTAATGACTCTTCCGATAGTCCTAGTTTCTGTAAAAGTGTAAAAATCCATACCAATTTTCATGGGCTGTACCTAACTTGCTGGTGCTTGATGTTATAGTACTCTTTGTCTTGTAACTGGATGTCCAGTCATATACAAATGGCAACTTACCCACTACGACCTGTTGTATAACCAGAGTTCTAGGTACAAAATTGCAACCTGGCAAGTGGCAGATGTGGTGTCACCGCCAGACACCACACTTGCTAGGTGGTAGCTTTAAATCGGCCGTGGTCCATTAGTACATGTCGGACCCGCGTGTCGCCACTGTCAGTAATCGCAGACCGAGCCCCACCACACGGCAGGTCTAGAGAGACGTACTAGCACTTGCCCCAGTTGTACGGACAACATAGCTAGCGATGCACACTGACCAAGCCTCGCTCATTTGCAGAGCAGATAGATAGAATAGCCTTCAGCTAAGTCAATGGCTACGACCTAGCAAGGCGCCATTAGTAGTTTATTGCATGTATCTATGGAGTCTCACTTATATCGTCAATAGCGATGTACCAAGGATGGATTAAGTTAAGTATTCCAGAAGCTACGTACTTTTCTTTATAGCATTCATTACGTATCCTGTTTCAGACCTATCTCTAGACTGCGTGAGTTAACGCGTGCCTTCCGGCTACTTCCGTGGCGTGGCTGTCTTGCTACGCCACAACAGCAGAGATGGGGTTTTATGGTAGGATATGAAGTTAGTTATGCATATTCTTAATTTTGAGGGACCTCATAGCCAAATGTTTACTTGGCATGGAGTTTTTGCAAGAAAAGGACAAAAAGTTAGATTTTTCTTTGGATAAATGCTATTTGTGCACTGAGGGCAAGGATATTGTAGTTGATTTAATACAAACCCCAGTAGAACACGGTAAATACTACAAGGATATTAAGATAGAATTCTTGAAAACAAAGAGTGCCCCAGAAAATAATTCAAGTCTCTGTGGTAAGATTAAGAAGAAAGATGCTCACATCCACAATAAAGTAACGGATGGACTCATCCTATCTCAGTTCAGAACAACAACCAAATTAAGTAGCATGCTTATGAAGTATTTACATGTATCTGATGAAAAACTACGCAGAATAATCTTATGTGTACCACATGGACATGATGCCAGATGATGCATTTTGCTGAAAACTTTACTCCATCCTATGGACAAAACAGCAGTTGCCTGAGAAAACGAATGTTTCAATGGAATGCTGTTGAACCCTCTCACTCTCCATACTGTAGTGCATTACTAGCAGCGGGCAAGTCCAATGGTGAAATTTGTTTAGTCTTGGATGTACATACCATTAACAAAATAATTGTGCCAGTTCATACACAACCTGAAAAATTAGAGGATCTATTGCAGAAATTTCACACTGCACTTCCTAACTAGTGCCATGACCACAGCCTCCTCCTGGCTGGTCCAACTGTCTAATGAATCTAGGAATTATAAGGCTTCTGGCCACACTGGCAGAAGTTACCAGTTTAGTATATTACCACCTGGGCTCAAGGTATGTTCAACTGACAGATGTTACGAATTTAGTGTGAAGCCCCTTGGTCTCAGGGTAAGTTCCGGTGTGTTTATTACTGCACTAGATACAGTTCTAGAACCTGATCTGCTAGATAAAGTGACTATGTAGATGATATCTTAATTGCTACTGCTACTTGGGACATACATCTTGATTTACACGAAAGAATATTATATAAATTTTCACAGGCTGGAGTGACAGCCAACCTAAAAAAAACATTCGGTCTACAAGAAAGTAAATTTCTAGGACATATTATATCTGCTTCAAGAATAAAACCTGATCCTAGTAAAACAAGTGCAATAAAGAATTTTCCAGGTCCTAGAACAAAACAGAAACTTAACACATTTATTGGCCTCTGTTCATGCGCTGGTTCCTGTGTACATGATCAGTTGTTTAAAGCCTGGAACTGTTAATATTACTAAAAGAAAAATGCAGTATGATGTTGGATGAAGAAACATCAGTTAGGATTTAATGCTACAAAAACTGCTTTGTTAAATTCTGAAATCCTGCTATCCTGACATGAATTTGGATTTTTATAATGCAACAGACATCTTTTTCTGGCCTTGGAACCTGTCTATTTCAAATTCCCAAAAAGGACAACAGAGTAGTTTCGAAAGTCAAAACACCTCCAGAATTTGAGCATGCATATTCAGTTCTTGCCATATTATGGACATTCAAGAAATTAAACTACTACATTTACAGGAAACGTTACAATATTTTGTGCACCTGCAAGTTACTCCACAAGGCTGCCAATACGCCTTCAGAAATATAATTTTGAAATAATGCACGTGAACGCTAAAGACAATGAAGTAGCAGACACCCTGCCACACCCATCACAAGGGCTAACTGATCTTAGAGACTTACTTGAGCAAATCAGCGATAAAATGAAACCTTTATTATTACGTGCTTGTCTTTATGGCCTTTTCTAAAAATATATCAAGCTATATTCCATGATGTGGCAGCTGTCAACTAGAATGAATGGCCACTGCCAAACTGTTGCCAAAAATAAGGTCGACCACCAAGTGGTTGCAACATGCGACAGAGCACAACATGCAACATTTCGCATGTCATGCGCACGCATGAGGGAGGCCTTTTGGCCAAAAACTTAAATGTAAATTCAGGGAGTAGCAATCTATCCTTTTCATATCATCGTCAAATTTTTAAACGAACATTTTTTTACCATTTCTTACCGAACTTTGATACGTAATTTGTTTCCTCTATTTGTGATCTTTTGTGTTTCATTTTAGCAATTATTTCACACAGTTTCAATAGCTTTACGTGCGACTTCAAATATTAAAGGAATGACTTTCTTATACACACTGTATACCAATTAATCTGATGTTCCTGTAAGAAATTAATATTTCTTGAGGGCCAGTGTGTTCGGTCAATACCCTCTACTGAGTCACTGGAAAGTGCTGCTGTCTTCGGAGGAAATGAACATCCGAAGTACAACAGTCCACAGGTTGGTTGGATTAAAAGAGGGGTAAAGGGGGCAAACTACGAGGTCATCAGTCCCTTATTCCAAATAAAACAATGCTACAAGTGTGAGAATAAAACAAATGGGCTGACAACTCAAAACGGAATGAAAGGAAAAGTCACAAGGACGGTGAAGGGCAACAAACATGTAAATGGACAAAAGGGTACAAGAAAACCACAGAAACAGGATGAAGAGATTAAAACAACAAAGCAGATTACCATGACTGGCTGACCATGAAAATAAAAAAGGAAAAGCCAGCCACTCTGCAAATCAACCGATGAGGTGTTGTCAGATTAAATTAGTGGCAATGAGTCCGGTAACCCAAGATTTCATTGCTGGGCAGTCAAAGTGGGACAGTGCACCAGAATATGGGCCACTGTCAACAGGGCACCACACTGACACTCACGCGGGTCTTCAGAGCACAGGAAGTAACCACGGGTCACTCAAGTGTGGCCAGCGGAGCCGGCAGAGGACAACTGATTTGCTGCGAGAGGCCCGCATGGAAGATTTCCACACATCTGTAGTCTCCTTAATGACACACAGTTTGCTGTGTGTACTGTTATGCCATTCAGTCTCCCAAAACCAAAAAATCCTACGGTGTAAGTCAGAACGCAGGTCAGGTTCAGAGATGCCCATCTCCAGAAGTGGTTTCCATGTAGCATGTTGGCAAGTTCATTGCCTGGGATGCCAACGGGTACTGGGGTCCACACAAACACCACTGAACGACAGGACCGGTCCAGGGCATAGATGGACGCTACCAAAGGATGGCGAGGGTAGCACCGGTCGATAGCTTGTAGACTGCTCAAGTAGTCAGTATACAGAAGAAATGATTCCTTGAGGCATGAAAGGATTTACTGAACTGCAAGAGAGATGACCACAAGCTCTGCAGTGTATACAATGCAGCCATAGGGCAAGGAATGCTTTTCAAAATTGCCTCTGTGGACGTAGGCGAAGCCAAAATGACCATCAGCCATCGAGCTGTCGGTGTAAACCACTTCAGAGCCCCGTAACTCGTCAAGAATCGAGAGAAAGTGACAGCAGAGAGCGGCAGGAGTAACTGAGCCCTTAGGGTCATGCGAAAGGTCCAGACGAATCTGCGGCCTATGTGTAGACCATGGAGGTGTATGCGGATGGACCTGGATGGGAGCTGGTAAAGAGAAGGACCCCAGTTCAGACAGAAGGGATCACAAGTGAACCGCAATCGTTAGCCCTGACCCGGGCCGCCGATGCGGGAGATGAACTGCTGCGGGTGGAAAAAGGAGACGATAATTCGGATGCTCAGGAGAACTACGAACGTGTGCAACGTAACTAGCGAGCAGTTGTGCACATTGGATCTGCAACGGAGGGACTCCGGCCTCCACAAGGATGCTGGCCACCGGACTCGTCCTGAAAGGTCCTGTCACTAGGTGAACGCCACAGTGGTGCACTGGGCCGATTACTCGCAACGCTGAGGGCCCCGCCGAACCATAAATCAGACTCCCATAGTCAAGGCGGAATTGAACAAGGGCTTTGAAGAGCTGCAGCAGAGTAAAAGGATCTGCACCCCAGTTGGTGTTGCTCAGGCAGCGGAGGGCATTGAGGTGCTGCCAGCACTTCCACTTAGCTGAATAAGGTGAAGTAGCCAAGTCAATTGGACATTGAAAACCAGTCCTAAGAGTCGATATGTCTCTACCACATTGAGTGGATCGTCATGAAGGTAAAGTTCTGGTTCCGGATGAACAGTACGACGCTGACAGAAGTGCAAGACACATGACTTAGCGACCAAAAATGGGAAGCCGTGGGCAAGATGCCCACGACTGCGCCTTGAGGATGGCTCCCTGTAAGCGCCGCTCAGCAACACCAACCGCTGGTGGAGCAGTATGAAATGAAGAAGTCGTCTGCATACAGAGAGGGTGAGACTTACAGCCCTACCGCTGCTGCTAGACCGTTAATGGCCACTAAAAATAACGATACACTCAATACAGAGTCCCGCGGGACCCTATTCTCCTGGATATGGGGGGAGCGATGGGAGGCACCAACTTGGACATGGGAAGTACAGAGCGACAGGAAATTCTGGATAAAAATCAGGAACGGGCCTCAGAGACCCCACCAGTATAATGTGGCAAGAGTATGATGTCGCTAGGTCATGTCATACGCTTTGCGTACATCAAAAAAGACAGCAACAAGGTGTTGGCACGTGAAAAAGGCTGTGCAGATGGCAGACTCTAGGGACACAAGATTATCAGTGGTAGAGCACCCCTGGTGGAAGTCGCCCTGACATGCAGCCAGTAGACCACATGACTCCAGGACCCAACCCAACCGCTGGCACACAGTACGTTCCAGCAGCTTACAAAGAAAGTTGGTGAGGCTGATATCTATATCAAGCAGTTTTTTGCCGGGCTTGAGCACCGGAACGATGGTGCTCTCCTGCCATTGCACCAGAGCCGGTTGAGGATGACGAGGAGATGGCACTTGTAGCCAGACAAGAGATGTTTCATCATCTGACTGTGAATCCGATCTGGCCCAGGAGCTGTGTCGGGGCAATGTGCAAGAAAAATGGCTCTGACCATTATGGGACTTAACATCTAAGGTCATCAGTCCCCTAGAACTTAGAACTACTTAAACCTAACTAACCTAAGGACATCACACACATCCATGCCCGAGGCAGGATTTGAACCTGCGACCGTAGCGGTCACGCAGTTCCAGACTGAAGCGCCTAGAACCGCACGGCCACACCGGCCGTCTGCAATGTGCAAGAGCACTGAGCAGTTCCCACTCCGGAAATGGGGCACTATAGGTTTCACTGTGGCATGTAGTGAATGAGAGGACTTTCCTTTCCATCTGCCGTTTGTGGGTGCGAAATGCTGGGGGGTGGTTCTCCGACATAGAGGCTCAAGCATAGTGCTCAGCTATCACATTTGCGTCGGTACATAGCAGGCCATTGATGGTAACACCAGGGACACCTGTTGGGGTCTGGTACCCAAAAAGACGTCTGATCCTTTTCCAGACTTGGGAAGGTGACATATGGCACCCAATGGCTGACACTTACCTCTCCTAACACTCCTTTTTCCATTGTTTTATAAGCTGGCGTACAAGGGCACAGAGCCACTTAAAGGCTATCAGATGCTCTAGGGAAGGGCGTTGCTTATGTCGCTGTAGAGCTTGCCGTTGCTATGTAATTGCCTCAGCGACTTCCGGTGACCACCAAGGGGCTATCTTTTGCCAGGGGCACCCTAAAGAGCGAGGGATCACATTTTCTGCCGCAGAAACGATTGTGGTAGTCACCTGCTGAACCATCACATCGATGTTACCATGTGGGGCAGAGTTAATGGTGACATCAGAGGTGAATGTTTCCCAGTCCGCCTTGTTTGTAAGCCCATCTGGGCAGGCATCTGTGGGCCTGATGCCGGGGCAGTGACAGGAAGATGGGGAAATGGTCACTACCACACAGGTTGTCATGTGCTCTCCAGTGGGTAGATGGGAGAAGTCCTGGGCTGCAAATTGATAAATCAATGGCTGAGTAACTATCTTGAGCCACACTGAAATGTGTGGTGGCCCCAGTATTTAAGAGGCAGAGGTCGAACTGAGACAGTAAAGTTTCAACATCTTTGCCTCGGCCAGTAAGCACGGCGTCACCCCACAAGGGATTATGGGCGTTAGAATCTCCCAAAAGTAGGACAGGTTTAGGGAGTTGATCAAACAGTGCAGCTAATACATTCAGAGGTACTGCATCATCTGGAGGAAGACAATTATTTCCTGCATCATCCATATTCTGACAGCCACAGCTTCAGTAGGGGTTTGAAGGGGCACAGGTTCACTACAGACTGAGTTTAGGACATAAACACAAACTCCACCTGACACTCGATTATAGTTGCTACAGTTCCTGTAATATCCTTTATAGCTGTGGAGGGCAGGGGTCCACATTGCTGGGAACCAGGTTTCCTGGAGGGCAATGCAAAAAGCAGGTGTAAAGCTTAACAGTTGCCGTAGCTCATTCAGGTAATGGAAAAAACTGCTGCAATTCCACTGGAGGATGATATCATCATGAGACTGGGAAGGCATGGAACATTTAATGAGGCAGTTTACGCCTCAAGGTCACCTGCTGTCACTGACTTTTTGCCTGAGCAGTCTATATCCATTGTGTCTGAGGGTCTGGCGAGATCTAGGTCCTCAGCGGATGCCAGAATCTCCACCACATCCTCAGACGCAGAACATGTAGGTAGCACTGGTGTGGCTGCCACTGCGAGTTCCTTGTTATTAAAGGTCTTCTTTTTCGATTTCTCGTGCTGTTCCTTGGGTTTCCCTGGCTGGGAAGACTTCACTGAATCAGTCTCCGGGACTGAGGGTGAGCGTGAAGCCCTACGACCACCTGCTTTTGGGCTCTTCAGCCGCTGGTGGGTGTCATCTTTCCCATTAGCAGAAACCTGGGAAGCAAGTGACCCAAGGGACCCCTTCCTGGCGAGAGGAGCAGAAGAAGCCTTATGCTTCTCTGGCTCAGAAGTAGGGACTGAAATTCCCGATGGTTGGGGGGAGGGGGGTTGCTCCCAACGTAGGTGGTGTGGGAGCAACAGGGAGGGAAGTGCCCCCCATCATCAAGAGGGAAGGTGTAGTCTCCCAGTTCTAAGAGGCGACAGGAATTCAAGGAACTGATGAGGCGAGAACTGTTCTCGTAGCAGCGGCATATGAGGTGGTCATAGCCACAGGATGAAGCGACTCAAATTTCCTCTTAGCCTCAGCGTAGGTCAGCAGGTACGGGGTCTCATATTCCACGATTCTCCTCTCTTTCTGTAAAATCGCGCAGTATGGCGAGCAAGGTGAATAATGCTCTCCACAGTTGACACAGATGGGAGGCAGGGTGTATGGAGTATTGGGATGTGATGGACATCCACAATCTCTGACAGATGGGGCTGGAAGTACAGCAGGAAGACATATGGCTGAACTTCCAGCACTATTAAAGCACCGCATCGGGAGAGGTATATATGGCTTGACGTCACAGCAGTAGATCATCACCTCAACCTTCTTGGGAAATATGTCACCCTCGAAGGCCAAGATGAAGGCACCGGTGCCAACCTGGTTATCCCTCGGACCTCAGTGGACGCACCTGACGAAATGAACACCTCACCACCCTAAATTGGCCTGCAGCTCATCAGACTGCAAAAGAAGGTCCTTGTGGTATATAATACCCTGAACCATATTTAAGCTCTTATGAGACGTGATGGTAACAAACATCCCCAACTTGCCACAAGCGGGTAATGCCCGTGACTGGACAGAGGATGCCGTTTTTATCCAAACTGACAGCACATTTCGGACAAGCCCTCCACCTCCCCAAACTTGTCTTCCAAATACTCCACATCAAACTGAGGCATCATGGAAATGAAAGATTCCCCATTAACTCTCGTACATAAGATATACCAGGGCAAATAAGCTTCACTGACATCCTTAGCCTGGCATTCCTCCCATGGTGTGTGGCCAGGGAGGGGAACGACTTGGGATCACATTTCTTAGCATTAAAGTTAGACTTTGCCTGCTTGGAGACTGCTGGTGGCATTCTACCAGCAAGAGATGACGTACTATGCTTCATGGCTGTCATCTGCCCTGATGCAACCTACTCCCATGGGGCCTTCCCACAGGTGCCACCCAGCTGCAGCAAAGGCCACCTGGCAGGATGGCCATTGCTGGGAGTCCCGAAGCCCAAGGATGACAGGCATCTACTCCTTGGCATGAGTGGAGAGTTAACGGTGCAGGCTTTAGCACAGTGACCCCTGTGTTGTCAGGGGGGCAACACCCAACAGGGTACATGGCAGTCCCAACACAGGGGACTGGCTACCGTGCTGGATATGAGGTACAAAGAAGTCCATGGTCATCATCGGACAGAAAGTGACACTGCGTAGTGAATGGTGGAAAATGCACCCAGGAATGTGTCCTCGCACAAGAGACGGAGAATGTGTGGGACTGCAATGCGATGACGAGAAAGTGGGCTAAAGATCTCAATGCACGATGGACATGATGCACCATGTAAAGTGCCCTTCCACAACCGGATCGCTCTTCGGGAAAATTTTCAAAAATGGAGGTCACACCCTACACCAGACCATCACATAAAGGCCGAAATGTGTGAGCCTCCTTTTAGTCGGCTCTTATGAGGAATACCTTGCGGTCTATTCTTACCCCCAGACCCACAGGGCGGAGTCAGCAGGTAACTCCTTCCAATGGCACTTAATGGTATCCTCACACGCTGCAAGAGAACAGCAGTGAACCGGTTGTCACCAACTGTACACTAATGGTCCATATTTTAGACTTTGGCAAGCAATAAATACTGCAAGAAAGCATTTCTTTCTGCAGAGCTGTAACATATTCCCTTCATTTTCACAAATATGTATTCAACAGATTGGCAGGTTTTGATCTCACCAATAATTAACTACAAGTATGGTGAAAATAGTAATTTCTTTTTAATATTCTGTAAGTAATGTGCAGAAATCCATTAACTCTCTAATCATGTTTGAAGATCATGTGCTCTAATCTATGCATCTTTATCTGTTATGATAATAATAATAAAAAATAAGAAAAAAAAAAAACAGACAGATTGCAGCTCCAAAGCTAATTTTTATGCGGGTTTCAGCATTTAATGCGAGATATTTTATGGCTTGTTATGCCCTCATGCTCCAAAAGCCACAATTTAACTTCATTTCTGGTGCCTCGAGCATATTGTCCCATTGTACCATCGGTGCGAATAACTCTGTGACAAGGAACTATTATTTGGAATGGATTTGTAGCCATTGCTGTTCCAACGGCCTGGGCAGCCCCTGAAAATAGACACACAGTTTACAATAGAAATGTGTAAAGTACTGTAAGTACTGAGTAAGTTATCAATGATGTAACTGATATGGACAGAGCCTCTGACTGGGCACAGTAAAATTATTACTGTTTAAGAGGCCCTACTGGAAAAAATTCAGTTTGATAGTGGATTTTAGTACAAGACATCGATCAGAATCTACACAAGCTAATGTAAATTCATAATTGTGTGCAAGAGAAATGAAATGTGTTCCTGTTTTCAATTGCTCTATGCTGGCAAATTGTGTAACTGCTGTTATAAATGATTATGTAGCATACCAAGACATTCCACAGTTTAGATCAAAGAATAAGAGAATACATTCTGTATTTAAACTAGTTTAGTACCTGGATGGCCAGAAACTTTTGCTAATTCTCCATACGAAACTGTACAACCAGGCCCAACATATTCAGCAAGTTTATTCCACACTTTACCTCTAAATGTGCCTAAAACATTAAAATAGAAAATTACCATTATTATCAAATTTATTGAAAGTATAACCACAGTAGATTATCTCATATTACTGTACCTTCTCCTACAGAAGGGCACATTGATGGAAGAGCTAAATTTGGTAGAGACTGAATCTCGTGAAAATATGTGTGCAACCACATAACAGTATAAGCAATTTGCTCCTGTGCTGATTTTCCATCTTCTGAACAAATAATTCTTACTTCTTGACTAGAGGATGAAACAATGAAACAAGAAACATTTTGAGGTCATAAACCTGTGCTACACACTAAAGAAATAACATGTCTTAAAGAGTAAAAAATGGTCATTATCAATTATGTCATGCAGATATGATGCTCATAGTCATTGAAGTTTACACTCTAATAGTTTTACAGACAGAGGGTACCAAATCGCTAGCTTTTCAAATAAATGGTAAATGGTAATATGAGATTCATGAGGCAGCCAAGAACGAAAGTCAGTCAAGAGGCAGTACAGGGAACAAAATTGCCATGAAAGATGAGAAGCGAGAAGACAGAAAAAGAAATTAGCCGAACATTGAAGTATTTGATTGTTTGAGAGATATTAAAATGCATGTAAAGCAACAGCCACAAGAAAAATTGAGACACTAATAATTCAATTAATAAATTAAAGAGAAAAAAGATAGGCTTAACACAGCAACTGACAACTTGCCTATCTCATTTTTTGACTGTCTTATCACTGAACTTTCTTGTGATTTACACTGCTTTGTCGCAAGCCATATGGCTGTATCTTGCATTCTGTCATCATCATTCATTTCATTTAGCTATTTAGTGTCTTCTGAAAAGGTCCCAATGAGTTGATCTTCCCTCTGAAACTACAGTTATCTTTTATGTTCTATTCTTCTCTTTTGTTTGTTAGATAAAAACATCTGGTTCTGAATTTCAAGTTTGCTATCAAACTGTGACCACCTAATCTTGTTGGATACAACTACTTTCTTTCTTGGTTTGGTGAGGTTTAAATACACATCTATGATATTGTGGAAGATACCAACAAACGTAACCATATTCATCTCATTATAGTTTCTCTATATTTGGAGTAATATAACAAACCTATCTGTTAATCTTTTAAAATTTATATGTAAGTTAAAGACTCAAATTTAACGGCAATAGTAACTAACAGTTTGCAAAACATTACGTCAAGGAAGTAGACTCTAGCCAAACTGCCAATGTGAGAAACCCATTCCCTTCACGGTGACACACAATGCAACATCTATGATTAGGGCTGTACAGAGTGGGCAAAATAACACTGGCCCAGGAAACATTTATAAGGTAGTAGTATTGTGTCTAGAGCTCTCAACAGCAATGCTCTCAGAGCTCTTACTAAACTAACTGCAGATGAATGTGTTTAATTTTTTAAAAATTATTAAAGGTAAAATATAAAACAATTCTCAGCCACCTTGCTACACCCACATTTTTGTACACAGAAGACCGAAATACACATGAATGAAGGAAATACAAGACTGACCCTGTGTTAACGAAGATGAGAACTGTTTGGCACAGAAAATGCTAGTAGTGTTTCATTTCACTTACATCTAGTGAACTGAGATAACAGATTGTTTGGACATGGAGGAGCAGAAAACACCGTTTTTATGTAGCTGCCAAGAACTTTGTCATAAACCTTTGTTACACTGAGAAATATGTCCCATGATAATGATGGATCCATTATTCCACACACTATTATATACACCACTAAATAGCACAAAGAAACAAGGTTTTCGACTGACAGCTAATCAAATATAGCTTCCTTCTCGCCCTGCTTTGAAGCAAATATGTCAATACATTCTTAAATGTATGAAACATTGAGTAATTTGAATCACATATGAAGGATTCATTTGGGCAAAACCAGTCTACCTGCGATCTCTACTGTGTCGATAAGAGTATATGAATGTATGCTGTCATGCAACACCTTCAACTAACGTGTCCGAGCTGACAGGATTTTACAGATGTGTATTCATAATATTTTTGCCTACATATAAAAGGGCATCTATTTATGCCACCCTATTCGCTTGAACCAATGATGAAAACTTCCTCTATATGATTTCATTTGGGTGTATCTCCCTCAATATGTGTGTCTACACAACTTCAGAAACTGTGCGGCAGCTTTCAAGTGACAAATCACAAACACTTTTCTGATTGAAATATTGGTGAGGACGGAAAAAAGGGAGAGTGATACAACACACACATATGCACTAATACATAGTTCTACGTATCTTAATTTGCATTTTTTACTACTGAACAACAATAAAGCAAACACAAGCGACAGAGTTAGTACAGTGAAATAGAATGTTGGGGAACAACTGGTACACGCCCTTTTGTTGTCATGAACAAAATGGGCAAATTCATTCTTATACCACCTTTAAATATTTACGCAGAGCAACACTAAACTTTTATTGTTGATGTTTCATCTTTTATACACAACGATTGAAGATGAGAAATATAACACTATCGCAGTCTGATAACTAAATACTTAATTTTGTTACCTTTTATCCGGTTGGAAGTTATCTCCAACTGTTTCATCGCTTTGTGACAGAAAATGTAATCCTTGCTTGCAGACTCTGACATACAGATTGCCTATTGGAGACGAGACAATGCATGAATTGACCAGACAGCGTGTTTTATTCATTCTTTTCGCCATTTACTAATTGCCACGCTATTACCACATTGCATTGACACTTGCATAAATCACAACATCCTCACCCAACATAAAAATTTGGCGGCAATAACAAAGTACATAAGTCAAAGTTATAATAGCTTCCGAAATCAAGGCTTGGGCAGCAAAGCTATTAAGAACTTAAATCGAAATCCGTTGAAATAAGTCTTTATCATCGCGTAGAAATACATATTTCTACCAGTGATAGAAATCAGTCATATAATCTACTAAGATTATAATCTGACTACAGTTTGCAAAATAACTTCGCTGAAAACTTACTGTTTTTACATTTGGCAAACAACAGTGACTTGCTACAGCCACAGTCTAATATTGTGCTACAGCCATGCGCCGTTTACTGGTAAATATTTCAGAATATATGAAGGCAGCTGACACATTTCCATAGAGCTGCAAATGTAACGTCAGTTTTGCACAATTTTGCTAAATTATCTGTTCATATTAAATACTCCATAATGGCCACAGAGGTCAAAATCATCTCATTGTGTTGGATATACACTCTGAAAAGTTGCTTTTTGAATAATTAATAGACTAGAATAGAACAGAAAAAGCATGAGCTCTGAGCTCTCTCTCTCTCATTTGTTTCCGATGGCTGTTTCACAAAACGTAAGTGTCGCTCTCGTATCTGTAACTTTTGGTTAAATAAATACGCTAATTTTATTGCAATAACCATGTTTGAATTAAAATCCTACTTTCCTTTTCCATTAATGCCACATTTCAATTTATTATGTCGCATATTAGAATTTTTCAGGCTGCAGCGAAGGAGAGTTGCCGAAGAATTGTTTGGTGGCCACAGCCGAACGCTACTAGTGTTCAATCGGCATTTACTTTATTAAACTTTTATTTCGTCGTCCCTGAGATTTCCTTTACCGATCTTTTCGATTAATATCCGGGCAATGTAATTACGCAAACTGGTTAATTTTGAGATTAGTCACTTGCCTCTAAACAATGCCGTCGGTCAACGTTCTCGTCGGTCTGATAGGAATCTGATGCTGGTCGGTGCGGTATAATTTTATTATCAACAAGTGAAAATTTTCTATGCACCATTCTATCGTTTCAGGAGCTTTGCCTCCAGCAAAAGCGATAAATAAGTTTTATAATATTCTTTCATTTTGTTTGAATATGAGTAATATATTGGCGCAGCCAACATGTTTCTCATGTGTGATGTTAGTTGATGCTTGTTTGTTTTATTTTTCATGAATCAACAGTATTATTGGAGGTAAGAAAAAACTGATGTTGTCTACACGAAACATACACACATCAAAAAAAGTTTTGCATCACCCCATTTCCCAGAACTCCTGAAGATAGACGTTGACTGTGGATATTGTATCACAGACACAGTCCCTTTGACTGTTCAGAGATGTCACTAAACCTGCCCAAAGATGTAAACAAACATGCATGAACAGCGCCTATTAGAGGGAGGGGGTCCGACAGCCGAGCAGTTCCACTCAATCTACCAGGAAGGAGGTACACGGCTTGTGTTGTCTGTAGGTCAACCAAGCCTAGATGGTCAATACTGCGGTTCGATCGCGTCCGCCTTGTTACTTTGTGCCAGGAAGGGCTCTCAACAAGGGAAGTGTCCAGGCGTCTCGGAGTGAACCAGAGCGATGGTTTTCGGACATGGAGGAGATACAGAGAGAAAGGAACTGTCGATGACATCCCTCGCTCAGGCCGTGCAAGGGCTACTACTGCAGTGGATGACCGCTACCTGCGTAATATGGCTCGGAGGAACCCTGACAGCAACGCCATCATGTTGAATAATGCTTTTCCTGCAGCCGCAGGACGTCATGTTACGACTCAAACTGTGCGTAATAGTCTGCATGATGTGCAACTTCACTCTTGACGCCCATGTGGAGGTCCATCTTTGCAACCACGACACCATGCAGCTTGTTGCAGATGGGCCCAACAACATGCTGAATGGACCACTCAGGATTGCCATCACATTCTCTTCGTCGATGAGTTTCTCACATGTCTTCAACCAGACAATCGTCGTAGACGTGTTTGGAGGCAATCCGGTCAGGCTGTATGCGTTAGACACACTGTCTAGGGGGTGCAGCAAGGTGGAGGTTCCCTGCTGTTTTGGGGTGGCATTGTGTGGGGTCGATGTACGCCACTGGTGGTCATAGGAGGTGCCATTAAAACATCTGTATGATACGTGAATACCATCCTCCGACTGATAGTGCAACCATATTGGTAGCATAATGGGGAGGCATTCGCCTTCATGGATGTCAATTGGCGCCCCAATGGTGCACATCTTGTGAATGACTTCCTTGAGGATAGCGACATCGCTCGATTAGAGTGGCCAGCATGTTCTGCAGACATGGGCCCTATCGAACATGCCTGGTATAGATTGAAAAGGGCTGTTTATGGACGACGTGGCCCATCAATCACTCTGAGGGATCTACACCGAATCGCCATTGAGGAGTGGGGCAATCAGGACCAACAGTGCCTTGATGGACTTGTGGATAGTATGCCACGAAGAATACAGGCATGCATCAATGCAGTAGGACGTGCAACTAGGTCTTAGAGTTACTGGTGTGTACAGCAATCTGGACCACCACCTCTGAAGGTCTCGCTGTATGATGGTAAAACAAGCAATGTGTGGTTTTCATGGGCAATGAAAATGGCGGAAATGATGTTTATGTTGATCTCTATTCCAATTTTCTGTGCAGGTTCCGGAACCAAGACGATGCAAAAATTTTTTTGATGTGTGTAAATGAAATTGACTGATGTAATGGGATTAAAGCAGACTCGAGTCAGCAACAGCAACACGAAATAAAAAAAGGTATGGTTATCAACATGTTACCAATTCATGTGCTTGTGTGCTCTGCAACGCATAGCTCTTTTAATTCGTGGTCAGTTTTGGATTTTCTGCATTTTGCGTAGTTTGCAGCTCAGTATTTGCAGTAGCCATTGTTCCTAAGCGTTATACTAAGACAGCTACTTTTGCGCTGCGTGTAAGGGAGATGAAAACGAGTGATAATGGATTGTTTTAGTTTGAAGCATCCATATTGTCATTTTAGTAATTATTCAGTGTGTTGTCAAGAGATTTTATTTTGAAGTATATTTAGCAATTTTTGTTATGACAGAGACAGGTAAATTTGAAAACATGGTTTTTGCAAATGATAGTGTTTCTGAAAATAGCGTTTATTGCGGTAACAATAGTACCGACAGTCGGTGGCAGAATTCTATGCTCACAATGTGGAAGCAGAAGCTAATACATGGGCACAAACAATTGAAAGTGCCCAGCAAATACCTCCTGCCTGCGTTGTTCAATAAAATTGCTGAGATGATTAACGCAAGTGATGAAGCGCTTGCTCCACACATAAATACTACTCTTGCTTAGAGAGATGTAGCGCTGACATCTCAAATAAATAATACATTGACTGAACGTGACTCAAATTTCGATTCAGGTAAACGACGAATTAGCAAAAAAAAAAAAAAAAATTAAACGCTGGTTTAGGAACAATAACACTGGAAATTGCCAACCTAAAGGAGGCACATAAGAATTTACCAGAGACCGTTTCCAAACTATCGAAAGATGTAGAAACAATGCAATCAGCACAGAAGAAGATGGAAGATACGAAGCGCGAATTAACACAATGTGTCGACAGCCTGTCCGTAGCAGCAGAAGAAGTGTTAAAAACCAGGGTAGAAGAGCAAAATGAAAAATTTGATACCGAATTCGCCAAGTTACTTGAGCATAAAGACAAAATGCTTACCGATAAAATAAACTCATAGTGAAAAATAAACTCATAGGACGCGCTGGGAGCGAAGCGATGGCCGAACTTGGCACAATAAAACAAACGCTCCTCTCGGAAATAGACCACATAAGGACCTTCCACAGTGGCGAGACGGTTTCGTCACAGATGAAAGAAGTGCGCCATGTGGTGGAAACAATACCACAGCCGTCACGCAAATCATCAACTATCGATACGCAAATGCAGGCTGAATACATTGCAGGTCATACTTTAGGGCGTATCAGCCTGTAAACTCTGTACAACAATCGCGTGGTGAGGTGGGGGCAGGTGTAACCTTAGCAGAGATCTTTCAGGAAGGAAGCCTGTTAAAACACAGACAAGTTCAGGTCTTTATCCCATTCAAAAGACAAGCCTATCCCGTAGTTTTTATACGTTCATTCCACAACATATTGCCCAGGTCATGAAATGAGAGGCAGAGAATACAATTCGTTGTCTCACATATACAACCAGACGGTGCTTTATGGGCGACCGAAGCCGCAGAGAACAATTTGAAAAGGCTTTTCTTGCTAAGTACTGGTCAATGGGCATACAAGAACGCCTTAGAAAGCAGGTCATCAGTCCAGAAATTTACAACCCAAAGCAGGGTGGACTTAGGAAGTATTTCGAAAAATACAGGGTGATTCAAAAAGAATACCACAACTTTAGGAATTTAAAACTCTGCAACGACAAAAGGCAGAGCTAAGCACTATCTGTCGGCGAATTAAGGGAGCTATAAAGCTTCATTTAGTTGTACATTTGTTCGCTTGAGGCGCTGTTGACTAGGCGTCAGCGTCAGTTGATGCTAAGATGGCGACCGCTCAACAGAAAGCTTTTTGTGTTATTGTGTACGGCAGAAGTGAATCGACGACAGTTGTTCAGCGTGCATTTCGAACGAAGTATGGTGTTAAACCTCCTGATAGGTGGTGTATTAAACGTTGGTATAAACAGTTTACAGAGGATGGGTGTTTGTGCAAAGGGAAAAGTTCTGGACGGCCGAGAACGAGTGATGAAAATGTAGCACGCATCCAGCAAGGAAAATCGACTCGCAGAGCTAGCAGAGAGCTGCAAATTCCACAATCAACTGTGTGGATAGTCCTACGAAAAAGGTTAGTTATGAAACCTTATCGTCTGAAATTGGTTCAAGCACTGTCTGCAGCTGATAAGATTAAAAGAATCGATTTCTGTGATTTTATCCTTGCTCAAATGGAAACAGATGAATCTTTCGTTTCAAAGATTGTGTTTAGTGATGAAGCAACTTTCCACACTAACGGGAAAGTCAACCGTCACAATGTCTGTATATGGGGCACTGAGAATCCGCGGGAAACAACTCAGTATGAACGTGACTCGCCTAAGGTGAACGTTTTCTGTGCCATTTCAGCCAATAAAGTTTTTGGTCCCTTTTTCTTCGAAGGTGCTACTGTAACTGGACTACAGTATCTGGAGATATTAGAGAATTGGCTGTTCCCTCAGCTCGAGCAAGAAGCACAACAATTCATATTTCAGCAGGATGGAGCGCCACCACATTGGCACTTATCTGTCCGTAACTACCCGTCAACTACCCGAGGCGATGGATCGGCCGCCAGGCAGCCCGTGACAGAGCACTTCATCACTGGCCTCCAAGAAGCCCTGATCTTACCCCCTGCGATTTTTTCTTATGGGGGTATGTTAAGGATATGGTGTTTTGGCCACCTCTCCCAGCCACCATTGATGATTTGAAACGAGAAATAACAGCAGCTATCCAAACTGTTACGCCTGATATGCTACAGAGAGTGTGGAACGAGTTGGAGTATCGGGTTGATATTGCTCGAGTGTCTGGAGGGGGCCATATTGAACATCTCTGAACTTGTTTTTGAGTGAAAAAAAAAAACCTTTTTAAATACTCTTTGTAATGATGTATAACAGAAGGTTATACTATGTTTCTTTCATTAAATACACATTTTTAAAGTTGTGGTATTCTTTTTGAATCACCCTGTACATTGATTTGACGAGATACTGGGACGAGCTGGTGGCGCATCTTGAAGGAAAGGCTGCCTGTGCACATAAGGGAAAAGTTAATAACAGCCCTTGACTTTGACCTTGAACACTTTGTCAGTGCTCAATACCATGGACCTAATACGAGAAGATGCGAAAAGCATCACTGGCAACAATGGCTCACAGTCAGCGAATAATAACAGACCCGGCCACAATAATAGCTGTAACGGCGGGTCGTGGATTAACGGTGGTACGTGGCAAACGGGTGACGAAAGTCAGAACGGCAACAATGGTGGTCCACAGAACGAGCAGGCATTCTTTCAAAGGCAGAGACGAAATAACAATCGGTACCATCCCGGTTATCAAAGTAATCGAAACAGGAACCGACAAAACAACAGCAGGAATCAAGGCCACAATAATCAGTGGTCGCAAAATAATCAAGCGCAAGGTACGCCTGTAAAACAAAGTAGGAATAATTATCATCAGGACGTCCAGATAATCGCGATGGTTGAAGCGCTCCCGACAACTCCGGGGCGTCAAACTAAACGCGACTGTATCGAGCTCCCTGATGCTAGTCGCTGGACGGAATGGGGGCATTAGTTTGAGCAGATAAACATTCTCCGATACAACGATGAGACTGACATCCATCAAGAGTTATTTAATGAGGCAGACAATAATGTACAAGCCGCTGTTCAGGCAATTGTGGGAGGTATTCCCACGACATTGATTTTAAGCACCGGTGCAAGCGTAAACGTGACAGAAGCCAATTTCTTTAAGAAAATAAGCGCACTCTGTAAAGATTCCGACTTTGCCAGTTCAAAACTGCCAGGTATCTGGTGCTATTGGTGCCAGAGGCCAGACTGTTACGTTGTAGGCACGCATAGGTATAGGATTCGAGAACGGAGCGGATCAATGCACGTTCCTCGTCGTGAAAAATTTAACCGTGTCCTGTCCCGTAGGCATGGAATTCATATAGGAAAGGGACGTCAAAATCGGCTTCCCGCATGTGAAATGCTATATAAAGTTAGGAGGTAAGTAGTTTGTTTTGGTAAAGACAAAAGAGAAACACAGCAGACTGTGTCAAGGAATACAAGTTAAAATTATTAAGAATAGAGTGCTGTGGGTACAAAACCATTCGCAGTACACGAAGCTTGCACCTGAACTTAAGAACAGTGGATAAAAGGAAATAGATTCTTCGTTCATACGATGTTAATGGAGAAATACGTCGAGGTATTTTCATTAAAGCCTGGCGTGATCAAGGATTATGTTTACTGGATGGAAGTCATACCGCATGAAACTTACTGTCAAGCAACCTATTCCGTCCTGTGGTCCAAAAGGGCGGCTGCCAAACAGGAGCTCCAGCAGATGATATAGTGGTGTGTTAGACAGCCTTCTCTTTCACCATACAGCAGCCCATTATTAGCCGTCAGTAAGGGAGGTGGAGGGGTGCGCCTTGTTCTTGATGCATGATCTATCAACAAAATAATTGTTCCAGTAAGAATCAGGCCAAAAGTTTTAGAGAAGCAGCTACTGAAATTACACAGAGTTCAGTATCTTTCACTGATAGACCTCCATTGTTCAGCTCAGCCATTATACAGTTAGAGGTACTGTTCTGGCAACGCTCAAACCTTATCTGGAAAACAGAAAGCAGATCGTATCAATCCAAAGAGCGCCATCACGCGATTGAAAGTTGGAATATGGCGTGCCAAAGGGATCGGTAAATTTTACAAATGGCTTAAGCTCTCATGGACAATTTTTAATTTGCAGATAACACAACTTTACACTCGAAAGGCATCAAGGCTCAAGAAGAAGCAGATGGTTTGTTTGATGTGACAAAAAAATAGTTTGCTATAAACAAAATGAAAATCAATGAAGAGAAAACCCAAATTGATATGTAGCTTCTGTGACAAAGGATGTAGAAGCTGTGGAACGCCTGGGGTTCATGGTGAACAGCGAACTCACTTGGCAAAACCGTACTGCACATGTGTGTGGCAAACTGCCACGAGTCATATACCTCCTGAGATAACTGAAACATGTGGCAACTGATCAGTATCTCCTAATAATATACTGTCCTTTGTTTCACAGCCTTATTGCTGTGGCTTGTTTCTATGAGATCACTCTTCAGGCTGCAAGAAAGCATAATTATTCAAAAAAATCAATAAGGATCATAACACAGAGAAGAAGACAGGATCACTGCCGGCCACTAATCAGAATATTGGGAATAATGACTGTTTAGAGTCATTATGTATTATTGTGCCTCCATCATACTAAGGAAAATCTAGATTCCTTCACTAAGAGGCATGAGATACAAGATCACAACACCTGCAACAAAAAGAGCATAAACATATATCCAAAACAAGAGACTGTTTTCCGAACATTGCCCTTAGAATGTTCGGATCACTACCTATGGAAATGAAGGTCCTACCACTTTCTCCAAAACTAGTGAATTTGTCAGAGAACTCAAATGTCAATAGCAGATTTAATTAATTAGTTAGTTATTTTAATTAATCTGTAAACTTTTTTTGTTACATATTTTTATCTAAATCAGTTTTGTGATTTTTGATGCAGTCTGTACAACCGTGTCTGGTGAATGACATAGCCTTTGTAATAAAGTAGCAGTTTAATTAAACCTTGATCCATCTTGTGTGAGCAGCTTTCTTATCATCAACAGGTGTATCATCTCAAAGTCGAATTCTCATGAGCAACCCATACAACTACAACAGCTTGCCAATGACTGTGCTAACTGACATTTACATACACACATCAAAAAAAGTTTTGCATCACCCCGCTTCCCAGAACTCCTGAGGACAGATGAAACTTCCCTACCAACTGAGCTACCCAAGCACGACTCACGCCCCATCCTCACAGCCTTATTTCTGCCAGTACCTCGCTTCCTACCTTCCAAACTATACAGAAGCTCTCCTGCGAACATCGCAGAACTAGCACTCCTGAAAGAAAGGATATTGCGGAGACATGGCTTAGCCACAGCCTGGGGGATGTTTCCAGAATGAGATTTTCACTCTGCAGCGGAGTGTGCGCTGATATGAAACTTCCTGGCAGATTAAAACTGTGTGCCGGACCGAGGAAGTTTCATATCAGTGCACACTCCGCTGCAGAGTGAAAATCTCATTCCTGAGGACAGATGTTGACTGTGGATATTATATGACAGACACAGTCCTTTTGACTGTTCAGAGATGTCACTAAACCCGCCCAAAGATGTAAACAACCATGCATGAGCAGCACCCATTAGATGGAGGAAGCCTGACAGCCGATCAGTTCCACTCATTCCACCAGGAACGAGGTACATGGCTCGTGTTGTCTATGGCTCAAACATGCCTGGATGGGCAATACCGCGGTTTGATCTCATCCGCATTGTCACTTTGTGCCTGGAAGGGCTCTCAAAAAGGGAAGTGTCCAGGCGTTTCGCAGCGAACCAAAGCGATGTTTTTCGGACATGGAGCAGATACAGAGAGACAGGAACAGTCGGTGACATGCCTCGCTATGGCCACCCAGGGTCTACTACTACAATGGATGACCGCTACCTACTTATTATGTCTCAGGGGAACCCTGACAGCAACGCCACCACATTGAATAATGATTTTCGTGCAGCCACAGGACGAAGTGTTACGACTCAAACTGTGTGTAATAGGTTGCATGATGTGCAACTTCAGTCCTGACGTCCATGATGAGGTCCATCTTTGCAAACACTACACCATGCAGCGTGGTACAGGTGGGCCCAACAACATGCCGAATGGACTGGTCAGGATTGGCATCACATTCTCTTCACCGATGAGTTTCGCATATGCCTTCAAACAGACAATCGTAATAGACGTGTTATTAGGAAACCTGGTCAGGCTAAACGCCTTACACACACTGTCCAGCGAGTGCAGCAAGGTAGAGGTTCTTTGCTGTTCTGGGATGGCATTATGTGGGGCCGAAGTACGCCGCTGGTGGTCATGCAAGGTGCTGTAACGGCTGTACGATACGTGAATGCCATCCTCTGACCAATAGTGCAACCATATCGGCAGCATATTGGCGAGGCATTGGTCTTCATGGATGACAATTCGCGCCACAATCGTGCACATCTTGTGAATGACTCCCTTCAGAATAATAACATTGGTCAACTAGAGTGGCCAGCTAGTTCTCCAGACATGAAACCTATGAAACATGCCTGGGATGGATTGAAGAGGGTTTTTATGGACGTTGTAACCCACCAACCACTCTGAGGGATCTACGCCAAATCGCCACTGAGGAGTGGGACATTCAGTACCAACAGTGCGTTGATGAACTAGTGGATAGTACGCCATGACGAATACAGGCATGCATCAATGAAAAAGGACGTGCTACTGGGTATTAGAAGTACTGACGTGTGCAGCAGTCTGGACCACCACCTCTGAAGGTCTCGCTGTATGGTGGTACAACAAGCGATGTGTGGTTTAAAAAAAAAAAAAAAAAAAAAAGGAGGAAATGATGTTTATGTTGATCTCTATTCCAGTATTCTGTACAGGTTCCTGAACTCCCAGAACTGAAGTGATGCAAAACTTTTTTGTGTGTGTGTATTTTCGAAACAGAAAAATATTCCAATATTTTTTCCACAGATTCTAAATGAAATTATCGTCATGGATGTGGAATAAGTAAAAAAAATCTGAAACGTATTTTCATTTAAGAAGTAATACAAAAAGTGTCACAAATATGTAAATTTATATACACAAGGGCATGAGATAATTGGTTGGGTACATCAGTCACAAATTGTTAAACAGAAAGCAGTTCAAAATGCTTATAAAGTTTTAACTATCACATCAAAAAATTAATGTTGTGTACTTAATTTTTTGTTTGTGTGAAAGTACATATAACTGCAGCCTTGGTAAACACTGGAATCCCCATGGCATAACACGATAATTTGCTTACCTTTTGTTAATATACACTTCAACTTGTTCCACATTCCTGAAGGTTCTTCTTCTTGATGTGTTTTAGTAAACATGATGAGTGAATGAATAGTTCTCACTTTAATTATTTGGTCCAATGCTATTGGAACATTTTTAGTCTAGCACACAATATAGAAATAATGATGTATAGAAGAAATATGTATATATTAAATTTTTATAAATACAGTGATCAATACTTCTAATGGTATTTTATGTATTTACAGGGTGAGTCAGAAGTTCCTGTAGCCCTGTAAACACTGTTTAGCATCAAATGTTATTATGCAAGTTAGTAATTATGCTACTTCTTAGCAATTGTTGGAATTCATATTAATACGTTTTTGCAGTTGCAGTCGCATTTTAATTTGTAACCATGGCAAATGTGAGTGGTCATATTAAAACAACTGAGGAGAGCATAGTGCCAAGTGCAATAAGCAGCACTTCTGGATTGGGAAAGACATGCTTTTGCTTTTGGCAGTGTTAAAGACAGGGCACAGAGTGGAAAGGAGACAAAAGGAGAAAAAAGTTGTTCCGGAATATTTGCTTCAATTGAACAACCTCACAAGAAGTTGACACGTAAACATTCATCAGAACTTGGTATTCCAAGGACAACAATGTGAACTCATATGAAAAAAGACCCTAAAGTCAGACTTTTCTGACCAATGTTTGTAAATTTTTTTGAGAATTCTTGATGAAAAGTTTCACAACTGAAAAGTAGACAGGCATGTCTGGTCAACAAGTGACTGCCTTGAGTTACAGGAAATGTTCCATGTCATGAACTTGAAGGTGATATTTTAATAGGTTTAGTTTCTGGTTGATAGCAGCAATCTTATCCACCACATCTCTTAAGAAACTATTCTCCCTTTACATTGAGATGCTTAATGAATTCAAATAAATGATAATGTCGACTATAAAAGCTTTTGTCCCAATTCTGCTAACCATTAACTCAGTTTGTTCCCTAATGGCCATTTTCATTTCAGCCAGCATTCATTGTTGTTCATCAGAAAACAAGCACATCGTATTGTATTTGTGGCTGGTGTTGTAATGACATTTGAAGAAGTGTGTTTCCTGCTCATAATAGTGTGATGACATATTAAGCACTTTCCATAGCCTTTAAACAAGGTGAAAAGTAAGGCAACTCGCATTCAACACTTAACAATGTGGTTTCTCCATATTTTGTTTTTTGGACAGCTGTGTAGATGCAGTAGTGTTCCTAACGCATAATGTAAGTCTGATTTAACGTAAGTAGTTGTCAACAAATTGTTTGGTGTCTGACAAGATGACTGATTTGCTGACCCCACTCGCCATTGTGCTTGAAGTACAGGCAGGAGTGTTACCAGAGAATTTGTAGTTGTGGAGCACTGTTTAGCCCAGCCTGTTATAGGTGGAATATTGAGTCATATATTTTTTATTCCCTTAATTTCTCTCCTCAGTTGTTAATATTGTTTATTGTGTTATACATGATGTACATTTGTTACTTGTGAATGTATCTAAATATATGTAGTTAATATACCTATGGAAACAAATATTAATAAATGACCAATAGTTGGTAAATAAATATAAATATAAATTTTATCATTACAGAGACTTTGAATGGTGTTGGCTTCACCATACTCTTTAATCAAGTGACTTATATCATCAGCAAACAACTCTTTCTCAGCTGCTGGATAATGGTATAATGAGTCATTTAAAAAGTAAAAGTATCAAAGGACACATACTGGACCTAGGAGTGCCACAGAGGTAAGTATCTTGTATTGGGGGAAATGCTGCAAAAGGGGAACAAGTTTTTAAAATACAAGAAAGAGCTGTGAGGTTGGTCTGTGGTGTTTCAAATCATTCATCCTGTAGTTGCCTATTCAAGATCCTTGGGATATTGACATTGACACATCAGTATATCTATTCATTGATGATATTTATAATCAACAACAAAAAACTTTTCCAAGCTAGATGTGATATCCACAATCATGACACAAGGCAGAAACAAAGCCTCCACAAAGACTCAGTAACCCTCAATGTAGTACAAAAAGGAGTTACCCAGGCAGGAATAAGAATTTACAATAAGTGACCAATAAATATAAAAAAGGACATTGGCAACCCCCATAAACCATAGTGTATGTATTTTAAATGAATTTCTAGGGCTATAAGATTTGTAAAAGATGTTTCATATAATAAATTATGTAATTTGCTTTGCAATGTATGTAATATTACATGTTGTTTGTACAGTGTTTGCAGTATTGTTATTCTTCTAGAAATCTTGAATGTAATATTCTGTATACTGTGTGTACATTGTTTATGGTATTGTTTGCTTTTATTCTAATAATGTATTCATTGACTTGTCCTACATTGCAGTACGATCTTTGTCAAAATGTAATTGAACAAGACCAAATAGAAATCAGATCAAATAACTGAAATGTATTCTCTTTCATTATGAAATATTTCCTCCATCTCTTTGCTGGAAAGATAGTATTTGACCCAGAAATCGGTAACTGTGTGGACACCATTACATCAAAATGTACGGATCATAGTCAATCAAACTGTAAGACTTAGTTAACTATAGAAACATGCACAGGTTAATTGACCACCATCTTTGGTCTTAGAACTTGCTTTGGGAAATCAAAGACACCCGATAATGCTGATAAAATTATCCTTTTTTCTGTGAAATCATTTTAAGTATTCACAAGTATGTATTGTTACTGAAAAAGCTACCTAATCTTTCTTGTATATCTGTTTCAGTCAGTTTAGACACTATGTAATAATGGCACTTGTGTCTAATATTGACTATAATGTGTGATATCACTTTTGTAAAGCAGTTTTAATATTGATGAAGGTTTCTGAGGATTAGTACTGTGCTACAGGAAACATTAATACCAGATTACAATCTGAACTTGTGAATGTTGTTAAATAGCTTTACCTGGGTTACTAAGAGAACGACAGCATATCTTATTTTCAAATTTATTGACAGTATTTGCTATTTGTGTTATAGCTGCTGAAAAAAGAAGCATTGCTTCTGAGTGATAAAACTAACAAGTCTACAGGGCCTAATGTCACATTCTAATGCAATTTGTGTCTCAGTTAGCCCCTCTGTTAATTGTAATCTATTGTAATCCATCATAGACCAATCAAACAGAAAACAATGCCCAGTAGCTGGAAGAAAGTGCAGGTCACACCTTTCTACTATAAGGGTGACAGAACCACTCTAGAAAAGTACTATCCAATATTATTAGTTAGTATCATGTTCCATAGATTATTTGCATGATAAATCATAATGATATGGAATGAGTCATTTTACATTCACATTGTAAATTAGTTTGTATATATGGCTACATACTGAACATTAAGGGTTTTTGCTTTGTTTGGTTTTTGCTACACAGATGTGAGTTAGTAATTCCTATCAACCACACTTTACATATTACAAAAACAGTAATTCTTCTACAGAGCTGTTAAGGAAAGATGTTTTTATTTTTTCTCAAATTTTACTTTTCCATCCATCAGGTATTTTATATCAGAGGCTAAGTGGTCAAAAATTTTAAGTTGCCACACTGTGTGAATCTTTTTGTGCTAAAGACAGTCAGAATGTGGAGTAATGAAATTTATTCTTCCTTCTGGTCATGTAATTACATACATCATTGTTCCTTTTGAACTGTAGTGGTTTATTCACAATAAACGTCATGAGGAAATAAATATACTCTGAAGTAGTAGTCAGAATTCTGAATCCTCAAACAGATATCTACAAGAAGATTGTTGGTTGACACCATATATTATTCTTACAGCACATTTTTCAATAATCTGTCTTAAAGGTGAGTTACCTCAGAACATTATTTCATATTATATATGGGAAGAAAAATATACAAATATATTAGCTTACTGATTTGTCTCTCTCCAAGATTTGAGAAGATTCTGAGTGCAAATGTTACCAAACTATGTTGTTTTAGAAGTTCTAAAATGTTCTTTTTACAGTTTAAATTCTCATCAATATGGACATCCAAAAATTTTGAAATTTTCACGTTATTTATTGTTTCCTCGCCAAGTGTTACTCTTGTCATTGGTGTAGTACATCTAAATGTGTAAAACTGAATATTCTGTGACTTTTTAAAACTGAGGGTGCGACCATTTGCTGAAAATCAGTCAAAGACATAGTTAAGAACATAATTTACCATATCTCTGTTGCTGTATATACGCTTAGATTGATTATAATTCTAGTTATCCACAAAAAGAACTAATTCTGTTTGTTGTATATTAGACAGAATATCCTTTACATTTAAGAGGAACATTGGCAGACCTAACATTAAGCCTTGGGGCACTTAATATATGATTTCTCCCCAGTCAGGGGAATCTCTCCTGATTGTACTGGCTGACATCCATTTGTTGTAGGATCTTGGAAGATATTCTGAGACTGAACACAATGAGGTATTTCAAACAGAACATCCTCCTCCATGCCAATCAGCGAGAATTTTGAAAATATGGATCACATGAAATCTAAGCTGCATTTTTCTCACATGAGATCCTCAAAGCCATGTCTCAAGGCATTAAGGTAGATGCAATATTTATCGATTTCCAAGAAGTATTTGACTCAGTACAAAACCTACACATACACTTCTGGAAATTGAAATAAGAACACCGTGAATTCATTGTCCCAGGAAGGGGAAACTTTATTGACACATTCCTGGGGTCAGATACATCACATGATCACACTGACAGAACCACAGGCACATAGACGCAGGCAACAGAGCATGCACAATGTCGGCACTAGTACAGTGTATATCCACCTTTCGCAGCAATGCAGGCTGCTATGCTCCCATGGAGACGATCGTAGAGATGCTGGATGTAGTCCTGTGGAACGGCTTGCCATGCCATTTCCACCTGGCGTCTCAGTTGGACCAGCGTTCGTGCTGGACGTGCAGACCGCGTGAGACGACGCTTCATCCAGTCCCAAACATGCTCAATGGGGGACAGATCCGGAGATCTTGCTGGCCAGGGTAGTTGACTTACACCTTCTAGAGCACGTTGGGTGGCACGGGATAAATGCGGACGTGCATTGTCCTGTTGGAACAGCAAGTTCCCTTGCCGGTCTAGGAATGGTAGAACGATGGGTTCGATGACGGTTTGGATGTACCGTGCACTATTCAGTGTCCCCTCGACGATCACCAGTGGTGTACGGCCAGTGTAGGAGATCGCTCCCCACACCATGATGCCGGGTGTTGGCCCTGTGTGCCTCGGTCGTATGCAGTCCTGATTGTGGCGCTCACCTGCACGGCGCCAAACACGCATACGACCATCATTGGCACCAAGGCAGAAGCGACTCTCATCGCTGAAGACGACACGTCTCCATTCGTCCCTCCATTCACGCCTGTCGCGACACCACTGGAGGCGGGCTGCACGATGTTGGGGCGTGAGCGGAAGACGGCCTAACGGTGTGCGGGACCGTAGCCCAGCTTCATGGAGACGGTTGCGAATGGTCCTCGCCGATACCCCAGGAGCAACAGTGTCCCTAATTTGCTGGGAAGTGGCGGTGCGGTCCCCTACGGCACTGCGTAGGATCCTACAGTCTTGGCGTGCATCCGTGCGTCGCTGCGGTCTGGTCCCAGGTCGACGGGCACGTGCACCTTCCGCCGACCACTGGCGACAACATCGATGTACTGTGGAGACCTCACGCCCCACGTGTTGAGCAATTCGGCGGTACGTCCACCCGGCCTCCCGCATGCCCACTATACGCCCTCGCTCAAAGTCCGTCAACTGCACATACGGTTCACGTCCACGCTGTCGCGGCATGCTACCAGTGTTAAAGACTGCGATGGAGCTCCGTATGCCACGGCAAACTGGCTGACACTGACGGCGGCGGTGCACAAATGCTGCGCAGCTAGTGCCATTCGACGGCTAACACCGCGGTTCCTGGTGTGTCCGCTGTGCCGTGCGTGTGATCATTGCTTGTACAGCCCTATCGCAGTGTCCGGAGCAAGTATGGTGGGTCTGACACACCGGTGTCAATGTGTTCTTTTTTCCATTTCCAAGAGTGTATAATCAAGAATACGATCATATAAGGTATCAGGCGAAATTTGTGATTGGGTTCAGGATTTCTTGGTAGGAAGGACATAGCAAGTTACCTTGGATGGAGAGTCATCAGCAGGTGTAGAAGTTACTTTGGGTGTACCCCATGTAAATGTACTTTGTCAGTTGCTACTCATGTTGTAATTAATGACCTTGTAGGCAATATTAATAGTAACCTCAGACTTATCACAGATAATGCAACCATCTACAATGAAGTCCAGTCTGAAAGTGTCTGCACAGATATTCAGTCAGACCTTAATAAAGTTTCAAAGTGGTGCAAAGATGGGCAACTTGGTTTAAATGTAAAATTGTGCACTCACAAAACGGAAAAAAACATAGTATCTTATGAATGGAATATCAGTTGGAACTGGTAAACTCATACAAATACCGGTGTAGAACATTTATAAGGGAAACGTCCCATTGCATCCCCCTCAGATTTAGTGGTAAGGGAGCTGTAATGTCTCTTTCTGCTGTAAGGTATATGAGGATTCTATTAAGTTCATGAAGTTAAATTTCGTAAAGCTACCTTTCATAAAACCTCGTAAGAAACAATTACAAATAAGCAATATTATATTTGCAGGCTGCCGAATTAAACTTCAAATTCTGATTGAAAACGAGCGCCAGGCTCCCTACAAATAATATCAGATGCGTTAGTGTAATAAAATTTATGCAAATAGGTACCTGAACTATAAAAAAATGGTTTCACTGAAAATAGTCACTTTATGATAAAATATATCTTATGATTTGGTGCTAATTAATTTTGATAGTATTTTTAAATAAGTTCTTCTGCTCCAGCTTCATTGTATTTCCTGTGGAAATAAAAAGTTTAAATGCGCCGCATAATGGTGACCAACTTTCTCAGTCAAAGATGATCAGCAACTGCAAAAAATGCTACACAAACACTTGCGTTATAACAAATGTAGCGTGAGTTCCTTAAATGATTACTCTGCACTCCAGATTAGCTTATTATATTTTCGTAACTCTTTTACACATCAATTATGTTCTAGTAATTAAACGAGAGCAAGACAAAAGCTATTGTAATACAATCGTACCTTCTGCACCCAAACAACAGCTAAGACTCAAGAAAACATCAGAAGACGACCAAGTTCATTGTCTTCCAGTCTTTTTATAATATAAATAAAATGATTATAGTGTTCAGTTCTTTAGTTTACACATATGATCTTATATCACAGAGAATAATGTCTTTTTTCTATTATCAGAATCGATAAATTGTCGTTAAAGTTATTTCGTCACTTTGTCCATCTCACAATTAGGCATTCAAGTTCACACAACATTATGCATGTATAGTTCTTTTGTCCTTATTTATATTTTTCATGTCAAATATATGGAAAGGGACACTATAGAGCCCAGTGGACAGCCTATCAAAAACTGAACACAGATCAAGCATGAACACAGGAAGAAGGTGTGCTGAAAAGCGAAAAAAAGGAAAATAGGAACAGTGAACGATCTTAGGACAGTCAAGTGCAATACGGAGCAGCTTAGCTCAGCAACGGGTTTGTAGTTAAGTAGTCATTGTGTTGCAGTGGCGGATACAGAAAAACGTCAAGGAGTGGGCGCTAAAGATATCTTGAGCTACCTTTATTTTTACCATAAGAAAAATAATCAAGTCACATGCAAAGTTTAAGAAAGTTTTATTTAAACTGATTATACACATATGCAACACAATGCCATCTTATGTTATAAAAAAGTTACAGTTGTGGTTCTCTTCCGTAAATGGTGAATTCTATACGCCTGTTCTTCCTAGCAAATTGTTTAATTACAGCGTCAATAGGATAATCAATGTCAGGGTGAGTGTTCAACAGAGCTAGGCCACTTAGTCGATTCTGCTTCATTGTCGACCTCAGCCATGTGTCTGTAAGACGCAATGTTGAAAAACTTCTTTCAACTTTAGTAATAGGTGCAGGTAGACAAGCAAATATTTTGTACACTAGAATGGCCGCCACTTTTCTCATAGGTATATGTTAGCTGTCTGTGTGCCAGACAGATCGTACAAAATACGATAACGCGGACGCGCGTGCTACATAGGAAAGTACACCTACCCGATAACTCGATTCAGTCAAATCGACTGACGAAATAAACGAACGAATCGCGCGTGAGGGCTAATTGGCAAGGGCGGCGCGAGTGGCAATGCGGCCGGTCCCGCACGGGGGGGGGAGGCGCCCACCATATGTATCCGCTACTGCCGTGTTGGACTGCCAAGCCAGCGAGCCATGTTCAAACTTCCCTTCTGCCAATTTTTTTTTTTCGCTGTATTCAAATCCCCTACTGGAAAACATATCTGGTGTGTCATACACAGCATTAGCGACAGTATGTACCATGTGATAGGAATCTCTTACCAATGCACCTGATTTGTACGCCTGGTAAGTAAGTGAGATATGCCTCCTTGCCCAATTTAGGTTTTCGTATGAATATGAATGTGATCACTCCCAAGTGAATGATGAAAACATGGTTGTTTGACACATGAGTTGCAACAAATAAATGCAAGAGTTTCACAATCACACAGATTCTTTGTGCTAGGTCAAAACGCGATTTTAATGTTTTTGATGGTGTATTCCATTTGGAGGTTTAAACTCCTGAACTCCTTTTTTTGTAATTTAGTTCAAACCTATTTGTTTGTTGTTTTCATTTCTGTGAATCGTCTCCCATCTAGCACTCAAGCTTATTTCAAGGTGGATATTGAGTTTAGGTTCAGTTGAAAATTCAAGATTGAAAAATCAACCTGTTACACAGCTTATTTCAAGGTGGTTATTGAGTTTAGGTTCAGCTGAAAATTCAAGATTGAAAAATCAACCTGTTACTCAGTTTACATCAAGCTGTAAAAATTTAGCTTGAATTAAAATAATTTTCCTAAGCTTGAAATAAACTGTAATTTCCCTGGAAGGCTGTACAGCAGATGCATGCGCAGCATAGCTTCCATAGATGTCCACTGGAAGCGTCACAAGCGTTTATAAGCCTTGCACTGACTCTGCTAGGTTTACGGCCATTTTACTTTTGTGACGCGCATTAATGATTGTTGACTGTCATGAAGTTTGTTTTATACTGGAAAATAGTTCGGAAAGTGTGTGGCGTCCCCTGCCTTACTGCTACACTGGGTCTGGAGAAGATATATAGTGTATTACAGGTACGTTGGTGCATTTTTCTCTAGTGGTACGTTAATATTACAAATGTTAAATATTATTACGTAACGTAAAGAAATATCATATTCTTTTACATAGAAAAATTGAGCCTGGATGAAAGTGAAATGGATTACCAGCTAAGAATACATATTACAAGTTGTTCAGCACCAATAAATTAAAACTTAATGTTATTTTACTTTTTTAAAATCTTTCCTTTTTATATATATCACCCTATTACACTTGTTTACTTGTAAGTACTCGCGTGTGTCACACCATGAATGAGTAATCGTGAAGTGTGAAAAGTGTCTTTGCGAATACAAATAGTAATGACATGGTGAACGGGAAAAAGTGCTCAAGAACCAGTCACTACATAGGTGTCAGTCTTTTTTATTTACGTAGCTTTGACTGCTCTTCATCTGCTCTTAATTTTGTTATTCCCTAGGTGAAATAATACTGCAAGGCCTACAGGTACTTTTTAATTTTATTGTTATTTGTAATGTGGCTGAAATCTAAAAAAAGGCAATATTAAAATATGACAAGGAGAACATTTTTTGTTCTTTTACATTTCACTTCCACTGAACTGGTAATTTCTTAAATTCATTTCGATTTCATCTTTTATTTCATTCTGATTCAGTTTTACTCACCAAAAAATAATTGTGGATAGAATAAAATGTCTACATTTTTCTAAACCGTAGTTTGCTTATAAGCGTACAGTATGAGGTGTATATGATTTCAAGTAACTGTTCCTTTATAATTAAGTTTAAATGGCCTTGAAACTGTTAGAAATAGTGACGTGTGGCTTCTTCATGAAGTCGTCGCAAAATTACCCAAATGTCATCTTTACTTTAAAAATTTCAAACAAAAAGTTATTTCAAATTACTTTAAAATCTCTTTGGAATGAAGTCACCAGAAGCAGCTGCTTACTCAGTGACGTTTATACTAGTTAATGATTCTTACTGCATCAGTGAGTTTGAAGTTATTTTGCTAATCTGGGGCATAAATTATATTTAGGTTGATCAGTTTAAACTTTTTACATTTTTTATGTTTAGGTATGGCTAACATTTTCTTTTACCTGTTGCAGGATCATTATACCGGCAGAAGTCAGCGATATTTGATCCTGCTCTGATCTGTGTGCTGGGGCCGGAGGGGCTTCAGAATAATTAAATTTTAAAATAAAACAATTTTAAACACGTTGAAAATAAAAAATTTTAAACATACATGTCTTGATAATATTTTTCACACCATTTCCATTCTGGTATTTATTTAATTAATTAGGTTCAATAAATTCAGATTAATAATTATGTAGCTTAAAACAAGCTGTAAATACCAGGCTGTATTCCACGTCTGTAGATACAGTTGAAGCCAAACTTGATAAGTCAAGCTTGAAATACAGCTTGAGCTCTGCCAACTTTGATGTTTGTTTCAAGCTTGAATCCAACTAACAGGCCTGAATATTCCAGCTTTGATCACGCTTATATACTTGAACTTTACATCTGGAAACAAGTTTGAAATGGGCTTACTGTGCTATCTGGGCTATGTGGTATCTCGCCTATTCTCAGTGTCCATCATGTCTCCTTGCGAGGGTAATGCATTCTTACTACAAAACTCGTATTCTATAACCAATGTATAGTATGAGAACTGCTAAGACTACAGAAAAAGAACAAATGTTTCAATGACCGGAAGGACAGTTCATAATGTGAAAATAAAATAAACAAATAAAAACAAATGACATGAGGGAGCTCTGAAGACGCTAACGTTCTAATGATTTTAAGTGTGAAAGCAGGTGTAGGTTTCCACTTCTTTACAAGGTTACTTACTTGGAATTTTGCAGCCCCTCTTCTTTACGGGATAGTCGGCTGCTGGAAAATCTCTTGACTTCTTTTCTGTTGAATAGCGCTAGGTACAGGAACTTTTAAGCCTCTTTCTACTTATAAAATGAGCAGACATAAAACTTTCCTTTTCGTCAGATAACGATGTATTTGACTTTCATGCAAATGCAATTCACACTTTCAAAATGCATATGTAACTTTCTGTAAGTACCTCGTACTGTCGAACATTAGAAACAAAATGCGTTACATTCGAAAGAAAGTCTGCTTAGACACCATGCCTTTCAGAACAGGAGGCTGAAAAAAACGTCTTGCCTCTACAAGGCTAAGTCAAGAGTCTATAAGAGTACTTTTACCAACTGCTCTTGTTTCACATAACAATAGACAATGACACAATTAGCACAGAGCGGCATAAAAACTCCCTGGTTCTACATTACACACTCACTAACACATCTATGGATTGTCCGACTGGTACTTGTCGCTGCCGTTCGACCGCGGCGTCTACTTTCTTCCTGCAATTGATTTTAAACCTGCACACATAAACATGTGACGTGCAGTAAGTAGGATTCTACCATCCCACACCCGTATCTAGAATAGTGTGTGTTCGAGATGGTAGAAGGCTGAGTGGTTCTAGAATGTACACAGAAATTCTGGAATCACTACATATCCTTCCCCCCCCCCCCCCCCCCCCAATCAGATCGAACACGCGATATTTTATACATAATCATTATGCAAGTACTATCACTCATAATAACATTTCATATCTTAACAGTATACATTTCTTACATATGTTTATATACCTTTTTCCTAGTATGTACTATTTTCATTAGTTGTAGCTTGGAGGAACTCTGGGCGAAATGAAAGTGTTCTTGTGGCACTCATTTACTTCCACAAAACATAATAATGCTAGTCGTTCATAGAATTTACACTTTCCAGAATAATTCCTATAAAATTTGTGACTTTTGTCACGATACTGTCCCCTTCTCCTAGGATCAACACCTATCCTTTGCATGTGGGTTGACCTTATGAGAGCACTTCCTCTTTCCATTCTGGTAGGTACGCCCCTTATAAAAGTCAATATTTTTTAGGCCACAGATCGTCCTATCTCCGCATAGGTACGTCTGCCCTTTATACTTAGTGAATGCTGGGTACACTTCCCTCATCTTTTCTGAGTGGGCCTCATGATTCATTACCCTAATATATATTTCTATGTATACCATAATTAAGTATCTTCTGGTAAAGCTATAAATCGATTTTAAACTTCGCATTCATTCTTTAATATATCATTCACTCCCCAGAGTCCTCCTCTACTTATCAACTTCTATACTTTCAACAGATATTATGTCTACATATACTACTTACGTCCCCCTGTCCTTCAATTCATCAGAGTTTTTATTGCACTGACGTTGCTCACGCCTTTTTCTTATTTATACATTATTCATTACTATTTTATAGTTGTTTGTTATGTATGGGGACCTCTCCTTATGTATATTCGATGTAGAACCGTCATAACTCCCCATATATGTGTGCATACTACCCTTTGTACACACCTTTTCGCCTAGAACACATGGCGGTTTTCACATCGTGACAGGCTTTGTCTTATATAATTTAATGTTTGCGTAGAAGTGTATATTTGTGCGTGTGTGGATGTGTGTTCGTGTTGTCTGATTCTTCGGCCTTCTTATCTAAAGGTAAGATGTAGGTTATTAGTAACGACGGAAATAAAGAAGGACGTCAGCGATAGAAGTTTATGAGTATGGAAAAAGGGAAAAGATAGACAGGTCCTCAAGATGAGAAGTAAGAAAGGAAAAAATAGATGTGGTTGCTAGGATCGAAGAAGAGAAAGCAGATAGCCCCAAAGACAGGAAAGCCTTCCCACTCCCCCTCCCCAGGATCCCTGCCTCTCGGGTACTCGAGTGAGATGCCAGAGGAGGTTTGGTGTTTAATCGTTTCCTACAGAATGGACTTGTCCCACCTTCACCCTTTGAGGTCCCCAAAGGAAATCTTAGCAGCAAATGAAGAAGAATCAGGCACACTTGATTGTGAGGGTTGTTTGAAAGGTGTGCTGTGTGTTTTGTGTTAGTCATGATTTATCTGTTCTTGTAAATTAAGCTTTTAGCTACAATACCCACCCCTTACAAAATTTATACAAACCCTCCCATCTATATCACATCTCAAAAAAGGTATAAAATACTCTAAACAAAACAGAAAATCTATACACTTCGGTGTAACAATTCTTCAATTAGTCACATCATATTATGTTTCCCACAAACATAATACAATAGTCAATTTATTACGTCTACACTACTGGTCATTAAAATTGCTACACCAAGACGAAATGCAGATGATAAACGGGTATTCATTGGACAAATATATTATACTAGAACTGACATGTGATTACATTTTTCACGCAATTTGGGTGCATAGATCCTGAGCAATCAGTACCCAGAAGAATCACCTCTGGCCGTAATAACGGCTTTGATACGCCTGGCCACATGAGTCAAACAGAGATTGGATGGCGTGTACAGGTACAGCTGCCCATGCAGCTTCAACACGATACCACAGTTCATCAAGAGTAATGACTGGCGTATTGTGACGAGCCAGTTGCTCGGCTACCATTGACCAGACGTTTTCAATTGGTGAGAGATCTGGAGAATGTGCTGGCCAGGGCAGGAGTCGAACATTTTCTGTATCCAGAAAGGCCCGTACAGGACCTGCAACATGCGGTCGTGCATTATCCTGCTGAAATGTAGGGTTTCGCAGGGATCGAATGGAGGGTAGAGCCACGGGTCGTAACACATCTGAAATGTAACGTCCACTGTTCAAAGTGCCATCATTGCGAAGAAAATGTGACCGAGACGTGTAACCAATAGCACCCCATGCCATCACGCCGGGTTATACGCCAGTATGGCGATGACGAATACACGCTTCCAATGTGCGTTTACCGCGACGTCGCCAAACACCGATGCGACCATCATGATGCTGTAAACAGAACCAGGATTCATCCGAAAAAATGACGTTTTGCCATTCGTGCACCCAAGTTCGTCGTTGAGTACTCCATCGCAGGCGCTCCTGTGTGATGCAGCGTCAAGGGTAACCGCTATGGTATCCGATCTGAGAGTCCATGCTGCTGCAAACGACGTCGAGCTGTTCGTGCAGATGGTTGTTGTCTTGCAAACGTCCCCATCTGTTGACTCAGGGATAGCGACGTGGCTGCACGATCTGTTAGAGCCATGCACATAAGATGCCTGTCATCTCGACTGCTAGTGATACGAGGCCGTTGGGTTCCAGCACAGCGTTCCGTATTACCCTCCTGAACCCCCCATTCCATATTCTGCCAACACTCATTGGATCTCGACCAACGCGAGCAGCAATGTCGCGATACGATAAACCGCAATCGCGATAGGCTACAATCCGACCTTTATCAAAGTCGGAAACGTGATGGTACGCCTCCTTACACGAGGCATCACAACAACTTTTCACCAGGCAACGCCGGTCAACTGCTGTTTGTGTATGAGAAATCGGTTGGAAACTTTCCTCATGTTAGCACGTTGCAGGTGTCGCCACCGGCTTCAACGTTGTGTGAATGCTCTGAAAAGCTAATCATTTGCATATCGCAGCATCTTCATCCTGACGGCTAAATTTCACGTGTGTAGCAAGTCATCTTCGTGGTGTAGCAATTTTAATGGCCAATAGTGTAGATATCACTTTTTTCTGTGATTCTCTTAAGTTGTTTTCTATTTCATAGTCATATCCGGTGTTCTAGTCAATAAGAATACAGGATAGTTTTTGATTTTAAAGGGATTCTGTGCAGGAAAACTGTTTTAAAAGAAACACCGAAAACAACTCGGGATCCGACGGCCGTTATTCCGCCCGATAACTCAGAATGTTAATGTCCCTGGGCGATAGATGACAGAATAGTGTAAGGTTTTAAAGGAAACTATTTGGAAATAACACAGAAAACAAGTCGGGATCGGACGGTCGTCACTCTGCCTGTTAAATGGGAATGTTAACGTCCCTGGGGGATAGATGACAGAATAGTTTAAGATTTTAATGGAATTCGGCAGAGGAAACTATTTGGGAAAAACACCGAAAACAGCTCAGGATCCGCCAGTCGTCACTCCGCCCATTAACTCAGAATGTTAACGTCCCTAGGGGATAGATGACTCCACCTGGGTCCCATGGATCTGATATTAACTTTTATTGTGCACTGGCAGACCAGTAATTTTCTTTAATTTTCTTTTGAAGGTCATCCTAAGAAGAAAAATTCTCAGTATTTACTGTACCCCATTCTGAGGCTTCCTCTAAAAGGTACCCCACCGCAAATTCGATCTTCTTGGTATCTTCCCAACTTCTTGGCAAAGTTTGGTTAAATCTTTTTAACAAATGGGTCGGATGTACATCTCCATCCGGCTTACACTTAGGGAAATGTCTAGTCAACCATGAATTAGCTCCCCATTGTAAATCAGTCACAGCTTCACTAGTTATACAACATTAGGTGAAGATACCCCTTTTTCTACTTTATCTTGGATAAGCTTAATCTCTTTCCACAGGTCGTCCATACCCTTCCTGGTATCATTAAGTTCAGAAGAAGGAATAGGCGATAAATTCCCGGATGTTATTCTCTCGCTAACTTTTCGATCTATAATTTCCCCAAATTGTTCCTCCATACTAATTATATTTATAATATCGGAATTAGCTATTTTCTCTTTGAAATTCCTTTCTACATTGTCTACCCGTGTACTGGCACCTGTTATTTGCGATTGTTATTTGCGATTGAATGATTGGCATTAACTCATTCTGCTCATCTACACTCTCTTGGAAGGTATACAACCCATGTCTTACATCATTATACTTAATATTGTACACGTTTTCAAAAGAGCCTAACTTTTCAATAAGTTTGGATTCTACATTATTACATTTGTTCTCAGTGTTAAGTTCTAACCTTTTTGACAAACCCTGAAAGGCATCATTCCGTTTCTGACTAAGGTCGGTAAACATATGAGTTGTGTGAGTAGTCAATAGTTTGTCAACTCATTCTTTAGATCTACTTTTAAATTCTCTACTTTAGTACTTACAGCGTCAAACTCAGTCTTCAAAGCGCCCATGCCTTTGCGCAGATTACTAAATTCTTCGCTTTGAGAGCGACTTGGCACTAAACAAACCCAAATTTGTCGTTTGAATATTTAATTGAGAATTTACTAAGCCTAGTTCTTTACTTAGAGCCGCACTTTGAGCTTTGATTACATTTACCAACTCAGCCCAGTCAGGCAGTTTTTTGCTAACTTTCATGGCCATAGCCGGTTCTTGAGTGTCTACAAACTGTTGTATATTTTCCATACTCTTGTATGCTTTAGCTCTTGTAAGCATTTAAAACTAACTTTAAATATGATAACTACACAAATAAAGTTCACTCAACCGTATCTTGTACGACTTTTTACTAAAGTAATGAAGTTTTGTTTCACGTTCACTCGGCGTAGAATTCTCGTTGAATAGGTGAGTGGATGTGGAGGCAGGTCAGCACCGATGAACAGCAGCTGATGCCGGTGGCGTCGGATGTACATTGGTTTCCGCTTCTGCGTCCCCGAGACATGTGTCAGAGCTGTCTACTCCCCCCACGTGATCTTCTTGGTTGAAGCGTTCTATGTGTATATCTTCTTAGACAAATACGTCGAAATCTTCTTTGTTGTTTTATCGTTGTGAATTTTTTATGTATTCACAATTTTTCATTCAAAATTTGCTCCATTAGATACCTGAACATATTCCAATGTCTCAGAGTAAATCCCTTGTCGTATTATGTTTGGTTGCTATGACAACACACAACAGCTTCTTTACTCGTTTTTGTGTAAAAATTCCCGTTTCCCGGTCCTTTCACACAGGTCGCCACGTTCTAACGTTTTGTGACGTCTTAAAGTGTGAAAGTAGACACATAAACTTTAAGTTTCGTCAGATAAGGATGTATTTGACTTTCATGCACAATATAATTCACACTTTCAATATACATATGTAACTTCCTGTAAGTACCTCGTACCGTCGAACATTAGAAACAAAATGAGTTACATTCGAAAGAAAGTCTGCTTAGACACCGTGACTTTCAGAAGAGGAGACTGAAAAAACGTCTTCCTCTACCAAGGCTAAGCCAAGAGTTTATAAAGGTACTTTTTTTCAACTGTTCTTGTTTCACATAACAATAGACAATGACATAAAAAGTCCATAGTTCTTCATTACACACTCACTAACACATCTATGGACTGTCCGACAGGTATCCGTCTGTGCCGTTCGACCGCCGCGACTTCTTTCTTCCTGCGACTGATTTTAAACCTGCACACACAAACATGTGACGCGCAGTAAGTAGGTAGGATTCTACCAACCCGCACTCGTACCTAGAATATCGTGTGTTCGAGACGGTAGAAGCCTGAGTGGTTCTAGAATTTACACAGAAATTCTCGAATCACTATAAGACGTCTCCCCAAAATTTACAGTCGAACGCGACTACCGCTCAACCACGACGGCACTGATGAATATCTTTGCTCAATATTGCACATAAGCTTGGACCATTCAATGTTTCTATTTTGCTTTTTTTTATAGTTCAGCACAGCTTCTTCCTGTTTTCATGGTTGATCTGTATTGAGTTTTTGACGGGCTACCCACTGCCCCATCTTACTACTAAATCTGAGGGGAGTGAGACGGGGAGTTTCCCTTGTTAGTAGGGACATGAAATGGAACGATCACATAGGTTCAGTAGTGAGGAAAGCATGTAACAAACTTTGGTGTATTGGTAGAATACTGGGGAAATTCAGTCAGTTTACAAAGGAAATTGCTTACATATCACTCATGCGAGTTATCTTAGAATATTGCTCAAGTGTGTGCGACCAATGCCAAAGAGGACTAGCAGGGGATAATGAATGTATACGGAGGGGGCAGCACGTATGGTCATAGGTTTGTATGACCCATGGGAGAGTGTCACAGTGATGTCGAAAGAATGTAAGTGGTAGACTCTTGAAGATAGATGGAAACTATCTTGAGGAAGTCTACTTACAAAGTTTCAAGAACCAGCTTTAAGTGATAACTCTGGGGATATACTGCAATCGCCTACCTGTCGCTTCCATAGGTATTATGAGGACAAAATCAGATTAATTACGGCACGTCAGAGGCATTAAAACAATCATTCCTTCTGTGTTCCATACATGATTGGAATGGGAGAAGCCGTATAACTGGTACAGTGGGACGAAGCCTCTGGCATGCATTTCACAGTGGTTAGTTAGTTACTTGTTCCACTGATCAATCTCTCAGCAATCGTTATGATGTGGAATGTGACAAGAGCATAAGAAATGCAGAAATGAATGAAGGTCTTTTTTTTCTTTTTTTGATCTTAAAATTCTTATTGCTTACTCGATTCCCTTAAATGGCACAAAATGGATATGTTATATCTATAGATTTATTTATTCCTGTTCAAGAATTCATCTATGGTATAGGAGGGGTTGTTGGGGAGATATGATTTCAATTTATTTTTAATACTGTTACTGTTGTCTGTCAGACGTTTTATTACATCTGCTAATTTATCGAAATTTTCAGGGTAGAGATCTAGATGTAGATGCAGGTGTAGATGGTTGAGAATTGTTGGTTGGGTGGGTAGTATTGTGGTTGAAGAAACAGTTGGGTGGTTGTGTAAATGATTGTCCATCGTCATTTTATTACATTACCAGTTAAGTGTTTGTGCCAATTCTCTTCAATGTACAACAGTCACAATCACAAAAGTGTGATGACTCGACTTCTGTTCTTAGCTGTTGATGTCTTCACCATAACTCATGTAGGCCCTGTGTTGCCACAGTTGTCAGTTGTTTCTCCCGATACACCCAACATACTGGCAGCCTACAATACACTTTCTGCATATAACTACATTCCAACATTAATTGTATTTTACAGCTATATAGTTCTCATATTGTGCTTCACTTTTGTCTGACCATTCACACAGAGGAATACACAATGAAGCAATTAATTTAGTTATGGTGCATTAATATAGCTGGAAGGCCATATCTTCTTCGATAGTGTACCTTCACATGGATGCAAATTTACTGAAACATGGAAAAAATAATCTAAATCTGGAACTGCCCCAGTAAAAAAGATAATATCTAATTATTAGTGTCGTTGCAAATATATGTATAAATCATATAATCCTGAAAGTCCGTTAACATTTGAAAATTCGATTCTTCATGAAATAACGTGGATATAGAGGTAAGGATTGACGCACATACTTGAAACGACACGGGGTTTTATTGAAACAAAAAGATGCACAAAATTAGCAACAGACGGCACTTCATATGATAAAAAATAATAATTCGCATGACAACTGATTTTTTGGCAAATACTATGTCTTTTATAACTAAAGCTCGGCATGTTGGCCTTCATTCATCAGCAATCTCTGTCGTTGAGGGACAATGTTGTCAACAGCAATGTACAACATACCAATAACCACACAGATTGAGCTCTGAGGTCCTGGAAGGCCAACATGACGGATGTGGTGGCTCAGAACGCAATCCTCAGCAAACGATGTATGAAAGAGGTATTTCACATGTGTGTCAATATGGAGTGGAGCGCTATCCTACATAAAAATTTTACGTTCCAGCAGGTGTTTATCAGCCAGGCAAGGGATGATATGACTGCCTCTCTCACCACAGCTAATTTTGTACACAGTTTTCATGTAGTGTTACTGATGTGTCCAGCGCCATCTGTTGGCCAGTTTTTGTACTGTTTTTCAATAAAATCCCATGCCATTTCAGTCATATGTGTCAGTTTTTACCCCGATTTTTTATTGCAGATTACGATTCTATGGCAAAATCTACATACATTTTATTGAAGTATTACCTTTGTTTCGCCAAGATGGCGCTGTAATAGGAAGAATAGGAATGGAGACACAATCGTGATTTGCGACATGCTACTCAATGGCTCTTGAATAGCCAGTGGCTTGTGGGACCTCAACCATGCTCCGGTGGTAGGACGTATATATTCTAAAAAATAAAAGCCCTTGTAGGGTTGATGGAATTTCAAACAGAATTCTGAAAAGTTCTTCCAAATTAATAAGTATGTCGTTATTAATATATGCAATGAGTCACTAGCACAGGGAATTGTTGGATACAGGTGGAAATATTCATTATTAAACCACTTCATGAGATAGGTGACAACACAGACCTAAACGATTATCGTCAAATTTCTTTACTGACATCTTTTTCAAAAAAAAAACTCGAAAAAGTGATGTACTCAGGAGTAGTCACACTCTTAAGTGGGAAATTTGCTTATCGTATATCAGAGTTTGGATTCCAAAAGGGTTGCATGGCTGAGAATGCTATTTGTATATTCACACATGAAATAGTGAACACCTTAAATGATAAGCATCACCAGTTAGTATTCTTTGTGGCATTTGTTTATGTAGATCATGATACCCCATTAGAAAAAGCTCAAGTTTTATGGAGCTGATGTCTTATGCAGAGATGGTTTGAACCACACTCAACAAACAGAATGCAAAAGGTTGTGCTGAGCAATTCAGATAATCTAAAAAAGATAGACAATTTTAGTGACTAGGGGGAACAATTTTTCAAAGTAGTATTAAGTGGTTCTCAGAAAATGGACTCTTTCTAAATTTTGAAGCAAAACAATACATTAAGCCCAGTACAACAAATAAAGACAGCAATTGATATAGCACATGACCAGTAGTCAGTAAGTAGAGCAGAACCTCCAAATTTTTTGGTGTACATATTGATGAAAACTCGAACTGAAACAATTACATTACTAAGTTTCTCAAGCAATTAAGTACAGCTACTTCTGCTCTCCGTGTAACTGCTAATCTTGGGTACAAACATATCAATCTTCTGTTATGTTTTGCATATTTCCGCTCAATAATGTCATACAGTCTAATTTCCTTGGTTAACTCAACAATTAGAAAGAAAGTATCGATTACACAGAAGTGAAAAGTATGTGGTGTTCATCCTCAGACACATGAAGGCCCTCTTCAAGGAGCTGAGCACTTTAGCTGCTCTGTAAGAATACATATATTTCCTAATGAAGTTCATCATAAATAATCCATCACAATTTCAGAAGAACAGCATTGTACATATCTACAACACTAGTGGGGAAATGACCTTTATTACCCATTGTTAACGCTTCTAATGGCTCAGAAAGGAGATAAATATGCAGCCACAAAATGTTTTGATCTATTGCCCAATAACATAAATTGTCTGACAGGTAGCAAAGCACGTTTAAATCTAATTTAAAACAATATCTCTTGGGCAAGTCCTTCTATTCTATTTCTTCTTAACATGATATAGTATAGTAGCAACAATAATAATAATAATAATAATAATAATAACAATAATGTGTAGTTGTATGAGTAAGCGTAAAAATACTAAATACTAAATACTTATTTGCCCACTGAGACTTGCCTGCCACAAGTAGCTACTCTTGTTCGCGACTGTAAAAATCAATTGGTTTAGAGGCGATGAACTCGTCGAGCCATGTTCAGAGTGCGTTTTCATCCAGAAAGGAAGTTCATTCAAAGTTTTTCGACAGACAGCAGAAAAAGTGAAAATCGAGGTCACAAGATCAGGTGAATGAGGTGGATGCGCAATGACTTCCTAATCTAACTTCTGCGTAGTGATTTCTGGTAACCTAACAGAATGCTGGTGGGCATTGTCGCAGAGTAACATCACTTCACGCAGTCTTCCGGGTCGTCGTTGACAACAAATGTCAGCAGCGAAGGTTACACCTCGGAGAAGCAATTCATAGTACAACACCCCGTCGCTGCTTCACCAAATACAAACATCACCTTTTATAGACGCCCTCGGATCTTTGTAAGGGGAGTTGCTGCTTCGTTTGGGTTCAGCTAATCCTTTCTTTTCCTTATGTTACAACGAAGACACCATTTCTCGTCATCAGTAACGATACAGGATAGAAGTTGTTGGTATTGTTCACGAGCCAATTGAGTACGAGCCAGCAGAGACTATGCACATATGGCCACCTGCTGATTTCTGTAATTTTGGCTTAGAGCATCTGGTACACTACTAGCCATTAAAATTGCTACACCACTAAGATGACGTGCTACAGACGCGAAATTTAACCAACAGGAAGAAGATGCTGTGATATGCAAATGATTAGCTTGTCAGAGCATTCACACAAGGTTGAAGCCGGTGGCGACACCTGCAACGTGCTAACATGAGGAAAGTTTCCGACCGATTTCTCATACACAAACAGCAGTTGACCGGCGTTGCCTGGTGAAAAGTTGTTGTGATGCCTCGTGTAAGGAGGAGAAATGCGTACCATCACGTTTCAGACGTTTATAAAGGTCGGATTGTAGCCTATCGCGAATGAGGTTTATCGTATCGCGACACTGCTGCTCGCGTTGGTCGAGATCCAATGACCGTTAGCAGAATATGGAATCGGTGGGTTCAGGAGGGTAATACGGAACGCCGTGCTGGATCCCAACGGCCTCGCATCACTAGCAGTCGGGATGACAGGCATCTTATCCGCATGGCTGTAACGGATCGTGCAGGCACGTCTCGATCCCTGAGTCAACAGATGGGGACGTTAGCAAGACATCAACCATCTGCACGCAACAGTTCGACGACGTTTGCAGCAGCATGGACTATCAGCTCGGAGACCATGGTTGCGGTTACCCTTGATGCTGCATCACAGACAGGAGCGCCTGCGATGGTGTACTCAACGACGAACCTGGGTGCACGAAAGTCAAAACGTCATTTTTTCGGATGAAACCAGGTTCTGTTTACAGCATCATGATGGTCGCATCGGTGTTTGGTGACATCGCGGTGAACGCTCATTGGAAACGTGTATTCGTCATCGCCATACTGGCGTATCACCCGGCGTGATGGTATGGGGTGCCATTGGTTACACGTCTCGGTCACCTCTTGTTCGCATTGACGGCACTTTGAACAGTGGACGTTACATTTCAGATGTGTTACGACGCGTGGCTCTACCCTTCATTCTATCCCTGCGAAACCCTACATTTCAGCAGGATAATGCACGACCGCATGTTGCAGGTCCTGTATGGGCCTTTCTGGATACAGAACTGCAGCCCTGGCCAGCACGTTCTCCAGATCTCTCACCAATTGAAAACGATTCTTCTTAAAACGAGGAACCCAGTTTCTTGCCATGTTGTGTTCAGTGGTATTATCCCCACATACGACGCAAATGTTTCTGGCTGCCTTCTCTGCTGTCACCTTTCTAATGAACTCAAACAGAAGAATATGTTGGAAATGTTCCGATTTCTCCACTAGGTACCCCATTTTCTAGTGCCCACATCTCCAGTCATCCTTTCCAAATGAGAAAACGACAATATGTAAACTCAAATGGGAACAGTGTACTAGAAGTAAAAATTACAGTCTGTAAATAAACCCATAACAACTGGAATCCTAACACGCACGACAAAAACGCTACGAACTTATGCACCAACATAATAATCAGCTACATTTTAGAAATGTGTTTGAAACGATATGCTTAAAATAACTGTTGCCTGAGCTGGACATAGAGAAAAAAAAAAAAAAACACAATACATATTAACACGAGAAATTGAATACCACAGTTATATCATTGTTGTTATAGTCCTTCAAAATTACAATCATGATTTTTTGCATGTTCATGTACAAAATAGGCAACGGTCTCAGTGTCTGCACACGCAGCATGAATCCACCCACTGCAAGACCGTAACTGTAACCGTTCTTCAGTCTCTCTGCAAATAAGACACTGTCTCATGCCTGTTATCGCTTGTTTTTTCCTGCCTTCATCATCGTTAACAAAGTCGAGCTTTCGCTTTGGTAGCTGCTGTGCATTTCCGTCTTGCTTGCTCCATTAGAATGACTCACTTGTTTCTGTTTCTTGAGCAGCTTTTTCACTTTCTTTTCTACAAGTTGCCACTTGAATTATGTGGATGCCTTTATCTCAATACGTTCTGCTCTTTTCCTCCTTTTAATGATCTTCTTCTTTAAATAATCAGTCATAAGGGATATTTTCCCACTGGCATTTCTGTAGTCTTTGGAAGTACCGGGTGATCAAAAAGTCAGTATAAATTTGAAAACTTAATGAACCACGGAATAATATAGAGAGAGAGGTAAAGTTGACACACATGCTTAGAATGACATGGGGTTTTATTAGAACAAAAAAAAAAAAAAACAAAGTTCACAAAACGTCCGACATATGGCGCTGGACAGCAAAACGTCAGTGACTGCGCATGACAATCGTGCTTAAAAGGAGCTGTAATGAGAGAGAGAATCAGATGCGCTAGCAGTCGCAGCATGTTGACGTTATCTGAAAAGGCGCTTTTAGTGAAGCTGTATTATCAGAATGGGGAATGTGCTAGTTCAGCGTTACTATCCTATCGCCATAGGGAGGGGATTCGAACGGGTAAAGGTCCGTTGACAAATGCAGCTGTGGCGAGAATGATTTCGAAGTTCGAAGCCGCGGGTGGTTTAGACGATAGACCCCGTAGTGGCCGACCGAGCACACGGCGTAATGCTGCTGAGACAGTTCAGGAAGAAATGGAGACTGTAGCGGGTTCGTCTATGCACGGGGAAGTCAGCGCTCGTGCAGTCGCACGTCGCACCGGCATTCCATACACTACCGTTTGGTTGGCACTGAGGCGTACCCTCCGATGCTATCCGTACAAAACCCATCGACATCATGAACTGTTACCTGGCGATTTAGTGAAGTGGGGCGAATTTGCGGTGTGGGCGTTTCAAAAGATGGCGGAAGATGACGATTGGTTGAGTAACGTGTTGTGGACCGACGAAGTTCATTTCACGCTCCGAAGGTCTGTCAACGCCCACAACTGCAGAATTTGGGCTACCGAAAATCCTAGAACTGTCATGGAAAGTCCATTGCACGGCGAGAAAGTCACGCCATGGATTGGATTTACCACATCTACCGTTATCGGGCCTTTTTCCTTCGAGGAAATGTGTGATTCTGGTTTTGTAACTGCTACCGTGACGGGTGAGAGGTACGCCGATATGTTACAGAATCGCATCATCCCCAGCCTGGCTGATAAACACCTGGTGGAACGTACGATGTTTATGCAGGGTGGCGCTCCATCCCATATTGCTAGACGCGTGAAAGATCTCTTGCGCGCGTCGTTTGGTGATGATCGTGTTCTCAGCCGCTACTTTTGTCATGCTTGGCCTCCCCAGGTCCCCTGACCTCAGCCCGTGCGATTATTGGCTTTGGGGTTACCTGAAGTCGCAAGTGTATCGTGATCGACCGACATCTCTAGGGATGCTGAAAGACAACATCCGACGCCAATGCCTCACCATAAATCCGGACATGCTTTACAGTGCTGTTCACAACATTATTCCTCGACTGCAGCTATTGTTGAGGAATGATCGTCGACATATTGAGCATTTCCTGTAAAGAACATCATCTTTGCTTTGTCTTACTTTGTTATGCTAATTATTGCTATTCTGATCAGATGAAGCGCCATCTGTCGGACATTTTTTGAACTTTTATATATATTTTTTGTTCTAATAAAACCCCATGTCATTCCAAGCATGTGTGTCAATTTGTACCTCTCTATCTGCAATTTTCCGTTATTTATTCAGTTTTCCAATTTATACTGACTTTTTGATCACCCAGTATAAGGTACAGCCATGTCAATAGGCTTTGGAAGGGATAGACCTTTATGGATATTACCGCCGGCAGAGCCTCGTCCGCATCTCGGACGAGACCTTCCTCCCCCTCCATCTCCGTCTCCTCCCCCTCCTCCCCCCACGAGACAAACATACCGAGTGTACCTGGTATTCTTTCCCGACCTGCTGGCCATTTTCCTGAAGAGCTCCATAATTCGCCTAACATTATCGATCCCAATGACTAACATAGCAGCCCTCTGCACTTGTATTGACTAGGCAGGCAAATCGGTCGCTGACCAAACAGGAGAGGCATCCTGTGATAGCTCAGAAGTGCTTCAACACAGGATGGCACCTCATACGTCTTGCTAAGGCATAAGGAGTCAGCCATGCAGCCTGTTCCCTCTTTCACCTTTTGTCCAGAGACACACAGACCCACTGAACTCCGCCATTTACTCTCGAGTGAAGACAGAAGGGCTGGTGTTGCTTATCAGAGGACACAGTGACAACTGATTTGCCGGGGGATTCCAGTAGCATCAAAGGTGTCGCGGGGCTCCTCACTGGTGCCCCAGTGCCGCTGCATCTTTCAGTAGTGGCCTGAAGCCGGTAGACCACGGGCAACGCAGTTTTCAGCTGTTTACGAACAGTGCTCAGTTCCCTTGTGTCCACACATAACAAGCACAGTCTCTGTACATACCATACTGTGTAAAAGACGCTGTATAAATTCTCAAAAATGCAAAAAAGCAGGAATATTTGAGAAATAACAAACAGACCCCTGTCTGGGACAGAAAGTTACCTGACTGTGCCGCTATTGATGTTAGAGTCTACGTTAATATAAACGAGAAGAATAAAGCAATCACCAAAATCTGCTCTGCAGAGTTCTCACTAAGCATTATTATCGCAAGATCCATAAGCTCTTAAAACATAAATCAATTTTACTAGTGAAACAAGATGTATGAACAGCGACATTCCACCAGAAACTCAGCTCACTTTTAGAGTCAGTTAACGTAGACGTGGGTATCAATGATCATAAAGCACTGATAACATGTATACTATAGCATCATCTACACAAATCAAAAAAAGTTTTTAATCATCTCGTTTCCCAGAACTCCTGAGGATAGACATTGAGTGTGGATATTGTATCACAGACACAGTCCCTTTGGCTGTTCAGAGATGTCACTAAACAAGCCCAAATACGTAAACAGCCATGCATGAGCAGCGCCTATTATCCGACAAACGATCAGTTCCAGTCATTCCACCAAGAAGAAGGTACACGGCTCGTATTGTCTGTAGTTCAACCATGCATAGACGGTCAGTACCGCGGTTCGGTCGCGTCTGCATTTTTACTGTGTGCCAGGAAGGACTCTCAACAAGCGAAGTGTCCAGGCGTCTCGGAGTGAACCAGAGCGATGTTGTTCGGAGATGGAGGAGATACAGACAGGAACTGTCGATGACATGCCTCACTCAGGCCGTCCGAGGGCTACTACTGCAGTGGATGACCGCTACCTACTGATTATGGCTTGGAGGAACCCTGACAGCAATGGCACCATGTTGAATAATGCTTTTCGTGCAACCACAGGACGTCGTGTTACGACTTAAACTGTGCACAATAGGCTGCATGATGCGCAACTTCACTCCCGATGTCCATGGCGAGGTTCATCTTTGGAATCACGACACCATGCAGCGCGATACAGATGGGCCCAACAACATGCCGAATGGACAGCTCAGGATTGGCATCACGTTCTCTTCACCGATGAGTGTCGCAAATGCCTTCAACCAGACAATCGTCGGAGACGTGTTTGGAGACAATCCGGTCAGGTTGAACGCCTAAGACCACTATCCAGCGATTGCAGCAAGGTGGAGGTTCCCTGCTGTTTTGGGGTGGCATTATGTGGTACCAATGTACGCCGCTGGTGGTCATGGACGGCGCCGTAACAGCTGTACGATACGTAATGCCATCCTCCGACCGATAGTGCAACCATATCGGTAGCATATTGGTGAGGCATTCGTCTTCATGGATGACAATTCGCGCCCCCATCGTGCACATCTTGTGAATGATTTCCATCAGGATAACGACATCGCTCGACGAGAGTGACCAGCATGTTCTCCAGGCATGAACCCTATCGAACATGCCTGGGATAGATTGAAAAGTGCTGTTTACGGACGACGTGACCCACGAACCACTCTGAGGAAACTACGCGAATCGCTGTTGAGGAGTGGACAATCTGGACCAACAGTGCGTTGATGAACTTGTGGATAGTATGCCACGACGAATACAGGCATGCATCAATGCAAGAGGACGTGCTACCGGGTATTAGAGGTACCAGTGTGTACAGCAATCTGGACCACCACCTCTGAAGTTCTCGCTGTACGGTGGTACAACATTCAATGTATGGTTTTCATGAGAAATAAAAAGGGCGGAAATGATGTTTATGCTGTTCTCTATTCTAGTTTTCTATACAGGTTCCGGAACTCTCGGAACCGAGGTGATGCAAAACTTTTTTTGATGTGTGTATATTATAAAGAACACGCCTCCATAGCGCCTTTGCAGTGGCGCTCGACTCGGAGGTAAGCAGGTTCGAATCCTGATGATGGATTAAATTTTCACAGCCAGTGTTTGGCCGGCAAGGGGAGGAGAGGTGATGACGTAAGGTTTCCGATCATCAGTCTTCAGCCAATGTCCTGGATTAAATTCCAAACATCTCCTCAGGGTCTCATGATGTGAAGGCATATGACACTGTTGATGGCGATCCGTGCGCCGTATGGGGACGTTAAGCCCTGAGAGCTCCTTTGGGGCTTTTCGACAGTAGTAGGCTATGTGACGGCAGCGGGTTTCAGCCCCTCCATTCCTTTCATCCAGAACAACGCAACCTCCACACTACGCTGTACAAGCACTAATTACAGTCATCCACAAAATGCAGATGCACCTTGACACTCTATAACAAGTCGGAATAAGGCAATGGCAAACTCCCTCCACTGGGACATTGCCATGTGCGGCGGTGCAGGAATGTCGAGAAAAGTAGGAATATATTTTTGCTTAGCAAGAGCGTCAGGATACAAATTGCTTAATATGTGAGTAGTGAAACGCGTACGTCTCATATGTACCAGCGATGGCGAGGCATGACAGAATCTCTGACCAGAGAGTTGTTTATCGTTGCTAGTCTGCGCTTGACCGCGCGAGAGTTTAGTAGTTGTACGTAGCGAGTTGCGAGAGCATGTAGTTCAGTTGCGAGTTGGCAGTTGTGAGTCGGAGTTGTGTGTGAGGAGTCGGCGGGCGTCGACATGGGTCTCTGGTCAAGGTTCGGGACGAGGTATATTGTTAAATAAGGTAATGAAGCAGCATTGCGCACATCTAATAATGTAATGTATATTAATTGTAATTAATTTGTTCAAGAAATGCCCCAATAATAATTTTGTTTTCAAAGCAATCGTTTTTAAGAAAAGAATCATTCCAATTGAAACAATATTTCCTATGCTTTTCCTCGCAGAATCAATTTTTCAGGTTAATTATTGCACAGGGCCTAAGGTCAGCGCAATTGCCCTTATAAAATTTATCAGTTTCATCTTAACGTTAATTTTGTGGGGACTTAACATTTTTGCACATTTTTATTATTATTGATTTTTATTACTGTGGGAAGCTAACATTTGGCACTATTTGCAATTCTATTCAATTCTTTTCATTTTCATATTTTTATGGGGAGGTCACACTTGGGTTCTATTCCCATTAACATTTAAATATTGTCGTTGAAAATTTTGTGGGGAGGTTACACTTGGCGACCCTGCCAGGATCGTATTTCTTTGAGAATCTTCTGAAAAGTAGTCAGATATCTGCTCTTATTTACTAAAATATAATTAGCATTTTACGCAACGCGTCTACTAATATTGTGACTTTCTTTCCTCAGATCATCGGCAATTCGTTGCTCTTTGTTGTATTTGTATTTGTTGGATTTTGCATTGTCTTTGTTTCATTTGTGAATAATTGTGATTAGTGTAAAAATGCCGCGAAAGACTATTAATAGTACATCGCGAGGTATAATGAGTGAAATAACCGAATTAAACAACTTGACCGATAGTAATTGTGGCACGCAATGTAATGATGACAATCCTCCATTTAGTGACAATCAGTATGTACCGACCACCAATGTTAATTTTGATCTTTGTGCTGAACAGATAAATTCAATTGCGTCGTCTGTTAATTTGACGACAATTGATGACGCGGGGCGCTCTAGTGTAATGAGCGCTGCCTAGCTTAACACACCCGGCTTGGAAAATTCACGTAACGGACAGACGAATTTTTCTAATGAAAATGAACAGGGTACTCAAAGTAGGACAGATTTATTTAATTCCGAAATAGTGATTGACAGTGTACATCCGACTGGCAAACCTTTTTATAAATTACAGAATGACCAAATGGTCACACAAAACGCGACAATTGCAGATATACCATCAAACAGTACAGAGAATAGAGTAGGTAATGTTAACCTGGAACAAATTATGGCAATATTGCTACAACAGGGTAAACAACAGAGTGAAAAATCAGACTACAATTCCAAACAATTTAAAGAAGATCTCAAACAACTTAGTGAACAGGTCAGACAACAGAGTGAAGATAACAAACAAGATAACGAAAAACTCAAACAGTACTTTAATGAAAAATTAGACAACAATTCCAGACAGCTTAGCGAGCAGATTACAGCCGTTTCCACGCAGTGTCATGATACTAAGGAACAATTACGTGTGGAAATTGAGGCTTGTGCTAGGAAAAGTAGCGAAGAAATTAGGTCTGTTGCTCAGGAATTAAGGGATAGGCGAACAGCCACAACAGAAACGCTTAGAGAGGAAATTAGCGCAGTCGGTAAACAATGCTCTGAAAAGGCAACACAATTACGCGACGAGTTTAAACTAATGACAGCTGAACTTTCGCGCACAATGGATGCAAAGATAGACGCGAAATTCGACCAACAGAACCCTCAGATTGACGAACGTTTTAATCACTACATACAAAACAGTGATACGCGTTTCCGCAAATTTATACAGGATCAAAATAAAATAAAACGTCAAGTAACGGAAACAATCACAGCACAGAGACAAGAAGACAAACGTAAATTGTTTGCAAAGGCAAAAACATACGTAGACAACAATATTGCTACAGTGTCTGATGAAATTAATACCATCAAACAGTTGAACATAGAATTACATGATGAAATTTCTGATCTTAAATCAAAAACAGATACACACACAGCAGATATTCAGACAGTGACAGACAGATTCGAACAATTAGAACTAACACAGGATTCCGATGACATCAAAGCTGACGTTAAAAAACTGAACGAAACCACACGTAAATTACAAAATCAGATTAATGCTTCTGACAGTAAAAACGATGATCAGGCAAAAATACTGACTGAAAAATATGATGAATTGGCCAGTCGTATTGATGTTATCGAAAGTAATAATGACAACAAATCAGACGATACTTAACCGGTTTCATTTAATCAAACACCTGAATTCCAAAATCTACAACAGACGATCAATGAGATCGATTCATCTAATAATACATTACGTAGAAAGTTGTCAAGTTTACAGCAAGATGTAACAGAGATGAAAAATATTTCTGGGTTTAACACATCACAGCAGATGCCACTTTGCGAACATTTGCCAGACTCACGCAGCGCGTATAATTTGGGTAATCTACAGAGACTACGCGACTTAAAATCCGAAAAGCTACGCGACTTAAAATCTGAAAAGCTACGCAACTTGAAATCCGAAATGACACAGACAAACAGATTCTCACACAAACCTGAACGTGTTCTTAAATTCAGTGACGAGAACGTAGATTATGAGCAATTTTTATCTGTAAGAAAATCTAAGGAACTTAATAATGGCAGAGCACAGATACACGATTTGAACTGGATACGACAATTTACTATTGTATTTTCATCAGCATTGCCTATAATGCAGAAACTGGAATTAGCATGGATACAGCAATTTGTTTGTGAATTTTTACCGGCACTGCCTGCAACGCAAAAGCTAAAATTTATTTGCAGCGCGTAATTGACCTCAGGGGATTCATTACGCTTTAATGAATATGTGCTGTAGCGTGCACAGGGCCCCGAGCTGTAGTAGTGCTGTTTCATCTTTAGTTTTCTGCACTGCTGCCTTCTCTTCTACTATCCTTTATGTCTATCAAAACAGCTCTTTAACTATTGCTCTACCTAGAATTAAGATAAATGACTAAAGAAAACCAGATAAGACAAGTTTTTACCGAAAGTGACATTTTTTTTATTAGACGCTCCAGAAATGACAACTACGAGAACTTTAATAACAGATAAAATTTTAATCATCAGTATGTTTAAAATTAACAGCAAACGCATTTTTTGGTAACAATAGACGTTTTTCACTTCAACAGCATGAAAGTCAGCCGGTTAGCATACCTAACCAACAATGTAATGTACAAGGTCAACCAAGCTTTAATGTTTCGCCGCGTGCACGTATAGTCCCAGGTACAACAAATAGTATCGCACGGCAGCAAGGAAATAACTACGTACAGAAGAGACAGTATTTCAATTCCTATCGCAATGCACCGTATAGGAATGACTATCACGATAGACGTAAAAATAATGAGCAAAATTTTCAGCGTACATATAATAACAGTCGGTCTTACCAACAGCAAAATCATCCGCAAGAACATATTCTCATGAATGAACCCGACAGTAGGTATCATCCAGAACGTAATACGTCTGGAAGAAATAACAGAACAGTTCAAATAGTGGAAATGCCACAACATCCTCCAGAAAATAATAACACGTCAGATAGAACCTGACTAGATACTGTACAGGTCGCATCTTCCAGTAACACAAGCACTACTTTAGACACGCAGAATGTTGTTCACGAAAATGTTATTACTTTTGACGACATCCGAGACGCTCTTTTACAGGAAAGACCAGTTGTCCAAAAAACCATTTCACACCCTGTCATCGAAATTATAATTGGTTCATCGAAATTTTCAGCAGTAATCGACTCCGGATCACCTATGTCAGTAATAAATGAAGAAACTTTTAACGAGTGTAACAAAGAGAATACCTATCCTACATTTCCATTAGGCAAAACGAAAGTGAAAGGAGCAGTATCGAGTAAAGGAGTAGTCGTTAAATTACAGACACATTTATCATTTTGCATTGCAGGTCACACATTTCACTCAAATTTTTGGATTATTCCGTTATTGATAACATACGTCATTTTTGGTACGAATTTTCTGGTACAACACGACGCAGTTATTGATTTTCAAAATTCCTATTTAATGCTAAAGGATGAAAATGTACAATTGGCTTTAGAATTTCAGCACTCTTTATCTGCGGAAGAACAAACAATTAATCGCACAGAGGTCATTTCCGCAACGCGTAACATAGACTGTAATCCCACATTGTTCACAGATACGTACGTACATAACTATAACACTCCAGACGAAGCTGACTACGATGTAATGCAGATGATTTCTGATAAAGTTAAACAAAGCAGTGCAAATACAGACGACGAACGCACGCAACTACACAAAATTCTTTTACAGCAAGCTCCAGTTTTTGACAACATTCCTGGTACTATGTCCGGTTTTATGTATGAATTTCAAGTCAAACAGCACGACACATTTAAAGCAAAGCATTATCCCATTCCATATATCCACAGAGAACAAGTTAAAAAAGAGTTGCAAGATATGCTCGACAAGGAATTATAGAACCGGCAGTTAGTCCGTACATAAACCCGCTACATATTGTTAAGAAAAAACATGGCTCACTTCGCCTCGTGCTTGATTCACGTCACATCAATGACATAACTATTAATGAAACAGATCGACCACAGACACTAGAGGAACTTCTACAGAAATTTCATGGTACGGCTATTTATTCCACACTAGATTTGAAATCGGGATTTTGGCAAATTCAGCTCCATCCGAACTGCAGAAAGTACACAGCATTTCTCTGTTTTGGCGACTGTTATCAATTTTGCGAATTACCATTCGGTTTAACTATTTCTTCTGCAGCCTTTATTCGCGGTTTGAACACAATACTTCCGACAGAACTTAAAGACAGAATCACGACGTACGTAGACGACATTCTTATCGCAGAAGCTAACTGGTCTGAACACAATATGATTCTTGAACGTCTGTTACAAACTTTTCATGCACAAGGACTCACAGTTAATCTTAGTAAATCGCACTTTGGCAAAACTTCTATAAAATTTCTTGGACACGTAATGTCAGCAGAAGGCACTGCGCCTGATCCGGAAAAACTTCAAGCTCTACGTGATATTACTGTTCCTACAACGAAGAAGCAACTACGCAGTTTTTTGGGCTTAATTAACTTTTTTCGTAAATTTATTCATTACTCTGCTTTAGACACCCCTAGATTACGTCAATTGACAGGTGAAAACACTATTTGGTCTTGGGATAAGCAAGCACATTCTGAATTTATGAATCTGAAACATGCTTTGTTGAATGCACCACTTTTATCGCACCCAGATCTTACCAGAAATTTTTCCATTGCCACCGACAGTTCCAACACCGCTTTAGGCGTACATATTTTCCAGGAAATTGAAGAAGATGGCTCTACTGTAATTAAAAACACCGCATTTGCAAGTTGCATTCTGTCACCTGCTGAACGAAACTATTCCTTTACCGAACCGGAAACGATATGTGTTGTTTGGGCTTTTACGAGATTTAGGCATTTTCTTTATGGAAGACATACCACCGTCTACACAGACCACAGAGCGATACAATTTTTACTTTCAGCTTAATTTACTCACGACAGATTAAGCAGATGGAAGCTTTATTTACAGGAATTTAATTTCACAATTGTTCACATTCCCGGCACACAAAATATTGTAGCAGACGCACTATCTCGTTCTCTCAGCAACAATCAGCAAGACATCGCAACCAACTTCTGCAAAGCAAATTTCAGCGTTATGTACATTCAACAAGTTGCATTTGAAAATTGTATTTCGTCGTCATTACAGGACATAGCACAAGAGCAGAATAAAGACAACGTGTGGAAAGAAATTAAGCACCTTTGGCAAGATAAGAATAATGTTACGATTAGAAACCATTACACTGTACACAATGACATTCTGTTTCGCCGCTCTCATCCTGACAGCAACAATTGGTTATTATGCATTCCTGACGAACTGGATAACAAATTAATATGGTATACTCATTTAAGTTACGCACATTACGGAGCCAGAAAATGTTTTCTTATACTGAGACAGAACTGTTATTTTACCAACATGGAGAAACGTATACGACGAGTTTTAGCGTCATGTAAAATCTGTCAGAAAGCTAAGTCAGACACAATTTCACATATTCCTCCATTACATCCAATTGTACCTGTTAAATTGAGACATATGGCCGCTGTAGACATTTTTGGTCCAATTCCGAGAACTAATAGAGGTTTCTGCTACATCTTTGTCGCTGTTGAACTCACTTCAAAATTTGCTACTTTTACTCCGTTACGCAAAGCTACTGCTAAAACCGTTTCGAAAGCATTTGTAAAGCATTTTCTATTTCATGCAGGGCATGTGTTGAAAGTAATTTCTGACAATGGATCACAATTTCGTTCTGCTATATGGACACGTATGTTACGAACTAGAAACACTTCTCCGATCTATATATCCAGGTACCATGCTTCTTCGAACCCTTGTGGACGATTAATGAAAGAAATTGGTAAACTGAAAACTGTGTAGAATATACTGCCACAAAAGATATATTGATTGGGACACACACATATACTCATTCCAAGATGTAATTAATTCCATACCAAATGAATCTACTATGCTATCTCCGTCTGTTATACTGAAAAATGTTGAACCACCTAACAAAATTACAGAATTAGTAAACTTTCCTACATCTCGTCGACTACGACACTATGAAATAACTAACATTGCGCTGAACAACATCAAACGTGCCGCAGAGTGCCGGAGAAGACAGCAAAAACAAGTTTGTATACGCCGTGACTTTCACATTGGACAGAAGATATTAGTACGTACACACTATTTATCCAGCAGAATAAAAGGTAAGTGCAGTAAATTTGAACTTCTATACGCAGGTCCATATCGGATTCGCAGCATTCCTCACCCCAATGTTGTACACGTCGAAACTCTGAGAACCAGAAAAGGTAAAGGCAACCACCATTTCTCCAATATTAAACCCTTTATTGAATGAAGACACTTTATGATTTAACATACTATGATGCCATTTACTAATTTTTATGATCACTTATGCAATTATATTCACATGACTAATTATTGATGATTATCATATTTTTTCTTGGCAAGTGCCCGGCAACGTTAAGGTTAGCAGGTCGCTCTTCGTGTCGTTACACATCAGACCGTGCATATTTTTCCAGATGAATTTACACATTTATGACTATTTCTGCAATTATATTTATGTGACTACTTATTGATGATTATCGTATTTTTTGTTGGCAAGTGCCCGGCAAGGTAAGGTTAGCAGGTCGCTCTTCTTGTCTTTACATATCAGACTGCGCACATTTTTTTAGAGAAACTTACGTATCTTATGAATAATTATGCAATTTTATCTAGTGACATATTAATTTTATTAAATTCTCTCTCCACTAAAGTCTTTAATTCTCGCCTCTACTAACTACACAACATACAAGGTGAACTCAAAGAAGGTCACCATTTTTTATTTTTATGTATGTACAATTGTTTTCATAATTTGTTTATATGCACTGTGAAATAATTAAGATATAACACACAACAGTTGACTTTGACATTTGCCCTATGATATCTCAACATCGTGACTGTTTTACATTTTTTGCTGCTGCATTGTGATATTCTGTGTACATTTTTGCATTTGAACACTGTCTATTTTTTTTCATATTACGTTTTCTGTCATGGTATGCTGTATGCTTAATTATGTTATCATAAACCAGTCATTATTTAGTGAGTACATGATGTAAATGCAAGACATTAATCTTTGTTCATCAATTTCAGAAAGAAATGATGTGTAAAAGAAATAAATTAAACAGAAATGGGAATTTCACCTTCGGAATGAACGAAAGAAGATGCAAACCTCGTGATGAAGAGTAAATGGATCAGGATTAACAAGCATTAACAAGAATATACTATACACATCGTAGAATAGCAGTCTTAACTAATTTTTTCTTTCAGAATACAGGGCGATTGATGCAGGCTGTCAGACAGAACTACACATCTTAGCTTTAGTGATGGAATATGCTAGAGATAAGGAATAGTTATGTAATGAGTAATGAAATGATTTTTTCCATATGATAATGAATGTTGATGAATAATGATGAAGAATATGCTACTATGGATAATGAAGTTTTTCTTTACAGGTGATGATAATAATGGAGTTATGATAATGAAGTGATGGATAATGAAGTTTTTTCTTTTCAGATGAGGATATTGTTGAAGTTATGTATTTATGCTATGTAGTTATTTAAGTATTTGTTGCAGTTTGCTTTGACAGCAGGTGTTATATTGCATAGTATAATGATGGAAGGTTTTGGAAAGGACAGCTATGGAACACATTTTTATAGTCATTTCACTACCTGTTAATTCGAAGTTCACTTCTTTTCAGCATAAAATGCATTTCTTCTTTCAGCTTAATAATCCTTTTTTTGTATATTTTTGCAGGAGAAATTATTAATGTGCTATAAGCAGTTGTTCATTAAATCTATGTCATTTATGAATGTGATTACATATACTCTACTTGTTTCATAATCTTGCAACAGCGGACTCATGACGAATGACGTTACACATTTTCATTTACAGCAACAACCCAGAAGCAAATTTTTTTTTCTTTTCTTGCTTTCCCCTATAATTACCCAAAGCAATGCATTGCTAACAAAAAAATGTATTACCAGTCCCAAATAATGATACCAGTTTAAGAGAGTTCTGAGTAATGCTGATCAGCTATGAATAATATGTCACTTGAATAATGAATGCTACTGATTACGGTATTGAAATGACCAATGATTAATAATGCTTTGTAACAAGGAAATGAAAGCTACTGATTATGCTTTGTAACTGGGAAAAGAATGCTACTGATTACTGTATTGAGATGATTACTGTATTTAAATGACCAATGATTAATAATGCTTCGTAACTAGGAAATGAATGCTACTAATTATGCTTTGTAACTAGGAAATGAATGCTACTGATTATGCTTTGTAACTGGGAAATGAATGCTACTGATTACGGTATTGAAATGACCAATGATTAATAATGCTTTGTAACTAGGAAATGAATGCTACTAATTATGCTTTGTAACTAGGAAATGAATGCTACTGATTATGCTTTGTAACTGGGAAATGAATGGTACTGATTATGGTACTGAAATGACCAATGATTAATAATGCTTTGTAACTAGGAAATGAATGCTACTAATTATGCTTTGTAACTAGGAAATGAATGCTACTGATTATGCTTTGTAACTGGGAAATGAACGCTACTGATTACGGTATTGAAATGACCAATGACAATGTTGTCTGTAAATCAATTAATGAACATTTTTCTGTAATACTACATACATGGTACAGAAATGTTCAATAACTGGGCTATGAATGCCGCAAACTACTGATGTAATTCCCAATGAAGACTAGTATGTGACTTAATGTCCTTCACTTTCTAACCTAACTACCCTGAATTACTGCAATATCCATTTGTCCTGTATATCCTCTTGATCAGGGAGCACTATATTTGGTTTTTGCACTAATTCTACGTTGGTGTGCCTTGTAAGAGCGTGGTGTTGACACATGCTGTCCACCACCGTGAGCGATGGAGACGTTATTATGGTCCCACTGTTTGGAGTACCTGATGTACTGCCAAAATGATAACATGGAATATTACTACGACATTTCAGTGTCTTGGGTACGCTGATAAATACTTCTGGGAAAAGAATTTCAGATTGTCTCACTTGGTGTTGTACTTCTGTGGAAAGATATGGACTTTCAGTGCAACTGCATGCAACCTAAAGTGCTACAACCATGATGCAACCCTTCCCTTTCCAATCCTAATTCTTGTAACATAGTGAAAATCATTTTTTGCTAACATCATTTGTATTCATGGCCTATACATTTTTTTTCGAACTACAGTGCGAATGCACTTTTGTTATTTTCTAACATGATTACTACTCATCGTATGTACATTTCGATTTGCTGATATATTCTGAACTACAGTGCGTGTGCACTTTTGTCATTTTTCTAACATGATTTCTACTTATTGTATATACATTTTGTGATTTGCTGATATATTCTGAATTTCAGTGCGTGTGCACTTTTGTCATTTTATAACATGATTACTACTCATTGTATGTACATTTTGATTTGCTGATATGTTCTGAACTGCAGTGCATGTGCACTTATGTCACTTGTCAACATGATTTTTTGCCATTATGTTTATTTTTTGTGAAAATGTTAAAGAGTTTTTCAGTGCGTGTGCACTTTTGTCATTTTATAACATGATTACTACTCATTGTATGTACATTTTGATTTGCTGATATGTTCTGAACTGCAGTGCATGTGCACTTATGTCACTTGTCAACATGATTTTTTGCCATTATGTTAATTTGTTGTGAAAATGCTAAAGAGTTTTTCAGTGCGTGTGCACTTATGTCATTTGTTAATATGTTTTGTACTCACATTTTGTCATTGCCTAATATGTTTTGTACTTGGTGCATGTGCACCATATTTACTTCATGTTCTATATCTGTATATATGCTGTAATTGTAAAGTTAATTAATTCTGAAAAAAATTTGTTGCTCATGGCAAGTCCAAATGACTCACCATCGCTGCTAAATTTTTGCCCTCCCCCCCCCCCCCCCCCCCCGGTGGAAGGTTATGAAACGCGTACGTCTCATATGTACCAGCGATGGCGAGGCATGACAGAATCTCTGACCAGAGAGTTGTTTATCGTTGCTAGTCTGCGCTTGACCGCGCGAGGGTTCAGTAGTTGTACGTAGCGAGTCGCGAGAGCTTGTAGTTCAGTTGCGAGTCGGAGTTGTGTGTGAGGAGTTGGCGGGCGTCGACATGGGTCTCTGGTCAAGGTTCGGGACGAGGTATATTGTTAAATAAGGTAATGAAGCAGCATTGCGCACATCTGATAATGTAATGTATATTAATTGTAATTAATTTGTTCAAGAAATGCCCCAATAATAATTTTGTTTTCAAAGCAATCGTTTTTAAGAAAAGAACCATTCCAATTGAAACAATATTTCCTATGCGTTTCCTCGCAGAATCAATTTTTCAGGTTAATTATTGACAGGGCCTAAGGTCAGCGCAGCTGCCCTTATAAAATTTATCAGGTTCATCTTAACGTTAATTTTGTGGGGACTTAACATTTTTGCACATTTTTATTATCATTGATTTTTATTACTGTGGGAAGCTAACATTTGGCACTATTTGTAATTCTATTCAATTCTTTTCATTTTCATATTTTTACGGGGAGGTTACACTTGGGCTCTATTCCCATTAACAATTAAATATTGTCGTTGAAAATTTTGTGGGGAGGTTACAGTAGTCAACATCAAATATTCAGTGATGAAGATGAAGATGTAGGCCACAAGCAGAACAAATTCAAAAGTATCTTTCAATATGCCATAGTCATGTTTGTTCCGAACAAGGTCTTAAGGGTTGGGAAAGATTCACCGTGGTTTAAGAACCGTGTTAAAAATCTGTTACGTAAACGAAGAGAGTTTCATTACAGATTCAAGAGAAATAAAAAACGAGCTGATAAGCAGCGCGAAGCGAAAATGAGCGTACAGACAGCAATGAGAGAAGCGTTCAGTGACATTTAGAGTAAGATTTGGGTACCCGACCTGATTAAAAATGGTAAGAGGTTTTTGTCTTACATACGATCAGTAAGCGGATCGAAATCATCTATTCGGTCACACAGGGACTATACTGGTGCTGAAAAGCAAGATGACAAGGAGAAGACCGAAATTCTTAATTCGGTCTTAGAGAATTGTTTTACGGCGGAATGTAGTAACACGATCCCTCCTTTTAGTCATCATACATCCATCGAAATGCCAAATATTATGATAAGTCATTGCGGAATAGACTGCAATCGCTTAGTTGTGGAAAGGCGCAGAGACGCCTGTAAGATTTTACAGATATTATGCGATAGGACCTACTCCCTTGCTAGCAGCAGTTTATCGTAGACCGCTGAAGCAACGAAGGATACCTAGCGACTGGAAAAAGGGCATGTCATTCTCCTTTTCAAGATTGTTCGTAGAACAGATGCACATAATTATACGTTTATATCGCCGACGTCAATCTGTGGAACATGTTTTATGCTCAAGAATTATGACGTTTTTGGAGAACGAAAATCTCCTCCATAAAAATCATTCACGATGGATTGTGCAAACAGAGATCTTTTGAAATTCAGCTCGCTCTGTTCCTCCATGAGACCCATAGTGATGTAGACATCAGAGCTCAGGTTGATGTCGTGTTCCTACACTTCGTGAAGGCGTTTCACACCGTTCCCACTGCCATTTAGTGAAAAAAATATAAGCTTACTGAGTATTGGACCACATTTGTGACTGAATTCGATACTTCCTTGCAGACAGAACTCAACAAGTCGCTCTTAACGAAACAAATTAGATGTAGAGGTAAATTTAGGAGTACTACAAGGAAGTGTGACTGGAATGTTACTGTTTGTAGTAATTATAAGTGGTCTAGTAGAAAACGTCGGAACTTATTCGCAGATGATGCGGTTCTCTATAATAAAGTAGCAACGCCAGAGGACTGTAGCGATTTGCAAAAGGACCTGCAGAGGATTGATGAGTGGTGCAGGCACCAGCAGTTGACCCTGAACGTAAATAAATGTAATATATTGAACATACATACTAGAAGAAATCCCCTACTTTACAACCACACCATTGATGACAAACTACTGGGAACAGTATCGACCGTAAAATGAGCTAGGTGTAACCATACGGAGTGATCTTAAGTGGAAAGACAACACAAAATAAATGGTAGGAAACGCAGACGCTGGACTGAGATTCATAGGAAGAATTTTACGAAATGTAACTCATCCCCGAAAGAAGTGGCTATTAAGACGCTTATTCGACAGATTCTTGACTACTGCTCATCACTCTGGATCCCTTACCAGATAGGGCTAATAGAAGACATAGAAAAGATCCAACGGAGAGCAGTGCGTTTCGTCACAGGGTCGTTTAGTCCTCGTTAGAACGATACAGAACTCCAGGGACAGAAACTGAAAGAGAGGCGTTGTGCATCACGAACGTGTTTACTATTGAAATGCCGAGAGAGTACATTCCAGGAAGAGTCGGACAAGAGACTGCTTTCTCTCGTATACATCTGTCTAAATGTCCACAACTCGAAAATTCGAGAAGTTAGAGCTAATACGGAGGTTTACCGGCAATCATTCTTCCCACGCGCCATTCGCTAAGGGAGGAGCAGATAATGGCGCCAGAACTAACCTCCGCCACATACCGTCAGGTGGCTTGCGGGGTATTGATGTAGATGACGTAAATGTAGGAGGCGTCGAGGTGCTGGACGTGTACGCCTGTCACGGAACGTGGAGCTCCAAGGCTTGCCCACTCTGTAAAGAAGGATAGGCGGCGGTCTTGTAACATTATGTGATTGGCTTATCATTTTAAATCATTCACTAATCGAGCAGTCGCTCGGCAACAGCTACAGTTAGCAAATAATGTTGCGAGAATGTAAAAGGTGAACGACCTGTGACGTAACTTGTTTATTGTCGAAGCGCCGTCAGAGATGCAGTGAGCTATTGACTTTGAAAACCGCGGCGCGAAAAACGGACAGAAGAAGAACACTTTTACACATTTTTTTTATGTACGAGATATTCTCGATGAACAGTTGTTCATTCTTCTCTTGTCTCTTGTAACTTGTGTCGGACGCGCATGTCTTGCCGCCGTATTTTTATCGTTAAAAATAATATTGTTTTATTGTAAAGTAAATGTGTAATACTAAAAGTGCCTAGCAGTAGATTTATTGTGCGACGTGTATGTGAAAACGTCAAAGGAATTGTTTTCATTACGAGAAGTGCCAGTCAAAACGGCATCCACGTTAAATCCTTCATTGCAGTGTAAGTTCGTCTATTAATTGCCATAAATTCAGAGTTAAATGGAACTGGTGTATGGACTATTTATTTAATATAGAATCTATGTCTCACTCCTTCATGAAGTTATTTAATTTTCTTTATGTTTCTGCCAAATAGAGAGTTTACAGTCACGAATTCTTTCGTCGAGTTCGGACGGAAGTTGCACGCGGCGAAATATTTTCTCCGCGCCATATTCTACTGGTAAATGCATGATAAACTACGGTCCCTTAGGAAATTCATGTTGAGCTATCCGAAATAATTATATTTTAAATAGGCATTTACTCTCCTCTGCAATGCAACTTCCGACTGATCAGACGATCAAACAAGAAACAGCCGCACACGGTCGGCGTTCGCAAATATGTTTCCACCGCTGATTATAGCTATATGTTACAGCACAAAAGTAAACATATTGTTATAATTAGCGACTACGAACGGGGACATTTATAACTGTATGTTTAGGTATACACATTACGTAAACATATCGTTATAGTCTGTGTCAGATATCTGACGACAGAGTACAGTGGGGATGCCGGTACAAGTGTTTCGATGCACACTGTTCAGTATTAAACATGGAGTTCAGCAGCAAATAACTCCTTTGTGACCGAGCGGTTCTAGGAGCTACAGCCTGGAACCGCGCGACCGCTACGGTCGCATACTGCTTCGGGCATGGATGTGTGTGTTGTCCTTAGGTTAGTTAGGTTTAAGTAGTTCTAAGTACTAGGGGACTGATGACCTCAAAAGTTAAGTCCCATAGGCCTCAGAGCCATTTGAACCATTTTTTTAGCTCCTTTGTGTTTCCCATGTTGAATCAAAGATTTTGTCAGTTACGATTGCAATGGGCAAGAGGTCATCAAGATTGAACCTTGAATCACTGGGACCAGTGGCGGCTCGTATGTATACATTCTGGGTATTCACAAATTTTTAAATTAAAATTAATATGAGATTGCGAAATTAATACCATCTGCTGTGTAACAGTTATGCTTATCAACACATTTATACACCTTCATCCGCTGTCAATAATAATAATAATAATAATAATAATAATATGAATAACTTGTCTAAAATATGGAAAAATTGTTTTTGTGGAATTTTATTTTGTACATAATTAAGTATAGTTTATGGAAAAAACGAAATAATTTTTAAACTTTCGCTACTCTCCGTTCCAAATTTTTGTGTCAGTTGGAGTTTCCGTGCATTTTAATTTTCTCGGGCAAATGTGCAAGATCCCTAATTATGTAATAGTTAACGAATTAACCTCTGGGCTGATAATCAGGCATTATTACGTTGCAACCACACAACAAGCATTCTTACGTTGCATCCACACAAAAACATGTGCTTATTATACACTTCTTTGTTAAATTTTCGCTTTTAGTCACGCTTATTTGATTTCGTCACTTTCTCAGACAACGGATCTAGTCTTGGAGGCCCTATTTCCTTTGCAGCTAAATTTTTCTGGGTATTTTCTTTTCTGTTAGTGCTTAATACAGGTTCGACAGAGTTCATGTTGACAGTGCACAGGAAAGCTGATTCCCACACAGCAGACAGTCAACTCTAAACACAAGTTGCCGTATGCGGAAATTATTAAATTCAAGTAGTACTGTCTACGAACATGGTCACTTGACTAGAATATAAATGAGGCGCTGAGAGCCGTAAGGGCCAATAGCACGCCGTCTTCGACCCCACATTTAGGTGAACATCAGAGAAACAAGTGACGCAGCTTTTTGTGAATCCTACAGTACAGATAAGCTTGACCCACCATAAGGTCAACAGATGTCAGAGCACGGTCTCACAATCGTCGATATGCTTTAAGGTTCTCAGCACCTCAGATAGATAACCATATGATAAAATCCAAGACTTAACGTCTTTATCTCCTTCAGAATCTCACAAATAGGTTTTCCTTTCAATTTAACTATAACATATATTGATGTCCGATCTAATTTTCTATGTAGTGTGTGAATTGACATATCTGGACTGTGCTACCGTCTATTGGAATTTATGCCAAGCAGATGTAGTTAAAAGTCTGCTGCAACGTGCTAACACCTGATGGCATTGACGCATGGTAAGGGCTAACTGTGCACACTATGAACCATGAACATTGTTTATCAAATCCATATGTATTTGGCCCGTAAGGCAATTACGTCGCGCCTGTTGCTCATGTGCAGAAGCTCCTTATAACGCGCACAGGTGAAGATGTGCTCGCGACCCTGATGTCAAGTTTCAACGTCTGGAGGAGCAACGCAGAACAGCGCAATAGATTTAGTGACATGTATTTCAGATTACTGAATCTACATTATGCTTAACAGCATTCAAAGAAAAATAACCAATAAATCCGCAAGGTGTCAAAAGTTAAGACGTTCACATGCTCTTGTGCTCGTACGCAGCAGCCGCCACTGGTGTTAACTGGTCAGATGAATTCGTCCCCTGTCAAATCTGGTCGAAGTTCATATCTGGATACGTCGCCATCCAGGCAAACAGCTGCCTGAAACGTGCACGTACGCAGACAGATGAAGATAGTAATATGCTTCTGCTGACATTCACTTCAGCTTTCATGGACGTAGTGAAATGCACAATGTCAGCTGCGAACTACCACCTGCATCCGTTCGTGCTTCATGTCTTTCCCGACAGCGATGGCATCTTCTAGCAGAATACTTGCCCATCTCACAAGGTCAGAATCGTTGTACAGTGGTCTGAGGATCTTGACAATGAACGCACACTTCAGTCTTGCCCACTAAATTCTGTTGATATGAATGCTATGGGAATTACTTGACTTGTGTATAGACATCTGCCACATGCATACGGAAATTTGCCAAATTTGTCAAATCCGTACTATGTAGAATCGCCTGTGCATTGGGTTTCGAAGGTGAACCAACATGCCTTTTAATCAGGTGGCCCTAATGTTCTGGTATATCAATAAACTAATACATTCGCAGTCTTATATTAAAATACTCTGTGTTGTAGTAGTCCCAGTAAACCGCGATTCTTTAAAGAATCAGTCTCCCTTCTATATACGGCTTCAAACGTCTGATTACTTTGCTAATGAGATAAAGCGTTAAATATCTAACGCTAAGCGCGTGATCGAGAAAAAGAAAAGGTTCGAAATTTTGTTTAAAGTTTATTGGAAGCCGCTGAGTGCTCTCATTATAAATCACTGGATGTTCATATTCTGCGTAATGCGTGCTCCGTTTTAAGAAAAAGCTAGTTTTTCAGGCATCTCAATGTCTATGACATCATATCCCATGAACTATACATCATATGATAAAATGTTATGAATGCAGTTAGCAGTAAAGAAGTAAGAAATTAAGATGGCATTCTGGATGCTGAAGTTTTACAGTATGAATAGCAGAAATGCAGTAATCAATGTACTTTGTCTCTTCCATCATTTTGTTGATGGGGTCAGCGTGAAAAAGGTTCGTGAACATTTGAAATTATGTGTAATTTTTGTTGGAAGTCACTAAGTGGTCTCGTTCTCAAATAGTGGATGAATATAGTCTGGGTAATTTCGCGCAGTGAGTTATGCTGCCCCAAGACAACACACAGTTTCTATTGTAATACGAGGCATGTTCAGAAAGTAAGTGTATTGTGCCCATACGGCCTGTGGTTTTTTGTTTTTTGAGAGCTGCCAACGCTGAGGGGTAGAGATTGTGGGGGGGGGGGGGAGGGGAGGGGAATCCACTGACCAGAGCGAGCATTGCAGGAACAGAGTAGTACGTAAACGTACTTTGTAATGTCGAGTTGCTTGAAAGAGGTCGGTGAGAAATCCCGCCAAGTGTGAACCACGTGCTGTGAATCGCTTCCTACTCGGATCAGAAATTACACCTACCGAAATTTTTCCACATACCTAAACGGTTTATGGCGGTAGCGTTATGAACAGAAAGAGTTTGTTTAAGTGGCGTAGGAGTTTTGTGGAGGCAGAACAAACGTCCATGACGAACAGAGGAGTGGAAAACCTTCCATTTTGACTGAAGAGTTGGTGCAAAAAATCGAGGATACAGTTCGTAAAGACCGCTGATTGACTGTGGCTGAAATTTCTGTAATGTTTCTACAACTCTCCAGAATTCTCTTATAAGGGACACACATAGAAACCCTGGTATGCTGGAAACTGTAGACGAGATGGGTACCCAAAACACCTGACAGAGCAGCACATAAAAATCGGGTCAACAGCGCCCACAAGTTTGTTAGCGACTTGAACTAGAAGATGAGGATTTTCTGAGCTCTATTTTGACTGTCGATGAAACGCAGGTAGCTAATTGCACGCCTGAGACAAAAAGGCAGTCGTTACAGTGGCATCACACAAATTTCCCACCTGCCAAAAAATTAAAATCACAATTTAGAACAAAGAGTCATGCCTTCAATGCTTTGGGACCGAAAACACATAATTTTGGTCGGATTTCTGCCCCAGGGAGTGACAATCAATGCAGAACGACATTGTGAGACCATAAAAAAACTCAAAAGGAGCATTCAGAACAAAAGGAGGGGGATGCTGACTAGAGGAGTGTGCTTATTGCACGACCACTCTCTCTTGGAGTCATTTGGTTGGGACTGGCACCTTCAGATTGTCATCTTTCCACCTCCTCACATCTTTTCGCCTCCCCACATGAATGGAATTAAATTTTCAACTGACGAGCGAGTGTATGAAGAGGTTGTAAAGACGACGAAGGAAACTAGCAGGAGAGTTCTTCGAGGGAGTTCAAAAAATGGTTCAAATGGCTCTGAGCACTATGGGACTCAACTGCTGTGGTCATCAGTCCCCTAGAACTTAGAACTATTTAAACCTAACTAACCTAAGGACACCACACACATCCATGCCCGAGGCAGGATTCGAACCTGCGACCGTAGCAGTCACACGGTTCCGGACTGCGCGCCTAGAACCGCGAGACCACCGCGGCCGGCTCTTCGAGGGAGTCTTAAAGAAGCTTGTTCCAGGGCACATGCATTCATTGAACGGAATGGTCATTATGTGGAAAAATAATATAAAAGTTTATCAATAATACACTGTAATTATTTTTCAAATACGCTTTTTCTAAAAAAAATGTAAGAATCTAGTACACTTACTTTCTGAACAACCCTTGTGCTTGTCTTACTGTGTTAAACTTTTAACATGCCTCTTAGTGAGTACATTACGACAGCATTTTAAATTCGGTCAATAATTATATGGAACATTAAAATCGAAACTATTGTTGGCCCTGGAAGCCGTTAGTTAGGCAGTCTGCAACTGGGCTCGAGCACCATGAACCATGAATCGGGTTAGCCGTAATATGCGGGGTGTTTCCATGGTGATGCTACACAAACTTTCAGGGATGATAGAGAGGGGTAAATGTATCAATTTGATGTAGGGATCCCGGACCAGAAGCGAGCAAGTCGAAAGTTAATGCATGTATCATCAGTGTTGTTGCTAAGATTGTAGAATAGGCACTTTCACAGGTGATAGTATGGAGCAACAGAAGAAAAAAATGTGTATTAAACATGATGTCTAAGATGGTACGCCTCCATAGCTCAGTCGACGCGCCACAATAGCTCAGCATGTTCAGTCATAGGTTTGGTTGCCCTCTGTAACAAAACTGAGTGAAATATTCCATGACGAACTTGAAGGGATGTCATGTGCCGTCCGCCACATCAAAGTGACAATGCTACCAAATGCCGTATGAGGTTCCCGGTTTCTATTCCCGGCCGGGTCAGTTGTTTTTTCTCCGCTTGGGGACTGATCGTTGTCTTGCCTTCCTCATCATTTCCTATTCAACGACACACAAGTCCCAAAGTGGCGTCAACTAAAAGACGGGTCTACCCAATGGGAGGCCCTAACCACAAGTACAGTTCATTTTATTTATCTCTGAAGTGCATATCTTAACAAGAGGTATGAGCACGAGTTCATCTGCGCCAGAGGTGTAGAAACGGCAGGGGACGATGGGTACGAACTCCCACCCTCCAGATCCCTCACCCTAGTGGGTTTAAAGTCGCTTACTGTAAAGTACGGCAAATAATTGCAATGAATATTAGGTTAAAGTTTGACCGTTGAACACCTATAACGACTGTTAGATTGCAAAATTTGGCAGCAGCGAGAAGTGATCCGCTGTCTGTAAATTGTTGGTACGGAGATGAGCTTCGGTTCCCTACTTGTTATCGGTACATGTCGGTACACTTCGTGTCGAGTTCTGATGTTTACGACTGTTGCCAACGTCCGTAATCTTACAGCTGTAGTACGACAGTGGTGCAGCGAACGCTTGTTGTTGATCAACTGAGAAATAAGTAGCATAATGAGTGTGTCTGTACATGAAAAACTTCACATAACCTTGTTACTTCCGTCTGTAATTTATATCATAACAGCTGAGTATCTGTGCTAACGCATGTCTGAAGTTGCATCATTCTATAGCAGGCAGCCAACATTCGCCCACTTACTCCCCACCTCAACATGGCGATAAAGTTCTCCTTGGTTACTTCACACTACACTGAGGTCGAAGCTTAACTTGGCATCGACAACATATACCGACTTCTATCGATATTTGTAGAACGGAACTATTGCGCCTGAAATCACTGAAACTTGAAATAAAAGAAACGTGGCTTAAATGACTTATTGGTTACCAAATTGTTGATGGCTTTCAATGGTTTGTACTTTAGACTTTTAGAGTGTCTCAGTATTTCAGTCGTAGCTATGTAACAATGATGAACGCAGTGCGAAAGTTGTACCTATTTCCAATGGCAGAACTGCACTTGGTGGCTGTATTCTAGGGTCACTGATTAGTCCTAAGTGTGCCTTTTTTTTTTACATGGGGTGGGGGGGGGGTGGATGTTAAAACCTTGTGTCACATATAGCAAGAAGGAAGTTGCAGTACTTAGCAAGACTGAGATTGTGTTGTTTGTGCAGTTCATCTGGAATAATATTTGAAGGTACGTTTGTTTTTATATTTTGGAAGAGTGAAATCTTATTTAATAATTATATTAATTTATTCATACTAACATTACATGACAATAAATGTAACAATTGTGTCATACATTCAGTATTAAAGTTCTAGGGTTACTATTCAAATAAAACATAAAAAGTTTGTTTCCAGTGTCCTTTTAAATGCCTCCAAAATAAGGTTAATGCTCCACAAGACAAATCCATTGGGGACAAGACTCTCTAAGGGTGAAAATTTAACTTCAGACACCAACAAAAATGGTTCAAATAGCTCTGAGCACTATGGGACTTAACATTTGTCATCAGTCCCCTAGAACTTAGAACTACTTAAACCTAACTAACCAAAGCACATCACACCCATCCATGCCCGAGGCAGGATTCGAACCTGCTACCGTAGCGGTCGCGCGGTTCCAGACTGAAGCGCCTAGAACCGCTCGGCCACACTGGCCGGCTGAGACACCAACACTTTGTTTGTGAGAAACCGTGGACGTAGCTGACAACACTAGAGAAGAACTGGATATTCTGATACTAGAAAAGCTTTCAGGACTTTTTTTGAAAGAGCAATTGAAATTTGTCAACAGCTGAACGTCTTAATCTTGTTTCTCCTCGTAGTTAAGACGCAAAAGAACAGATCAAACTACCTGAGGTATGATCCTGAAAAATAGGACCGAGGGGCTGTTTTTTCATTTTTTTATTGTTTTATAGTAGAATTAAAGTTTACAGAAGATAAGAAAGTGCTGTCGGAATTTTCTTCATTGTTCCCTATTTCTGCCAGTGAGATAGAATTAAATTGTGAAGAACGAGAAGAGTTAACGGCCATAACTGAATTCTGTATTTTATGGAGAAGGAAATCTTCGAAATAAGGTTGCAGACCTTCGTCTGCCATGGAAGCACTGCAGTTGTGCAACAAAGACATGTATCCAAATATCAACAAGTTTCTGAAGATATTGGCCGCACTCCCCGTAACTATAGAGAAGAGAGGTCATTCTCCACATTAAAAAGAATCGAGACATACCTGCGAAATTCAAGATTATGGGCAAGTTTTGAAGTTTATTGTCTCACATCAAGTGACATAACAATTATTATGTTATCATTTATTAATATTTATAAGTTCTAAATATAAATAATGTATGCTGCTGTATGAGTTGAATTGAGTTGATGGTCGTGTTTCATTCCTTCAGAGAAGACAGTGGTATCACATATCGATACCATCTCACGGGTATGGCGAACTTGGCAACGGAATTGCAAGTTTTCTTTAGATGCTGATAGCGGTTGCACTGGATCTGGCGGACAGAATGGTGTGTGCCCCCTAGGCCACGCTTCCAGTGGCTCCGTACCAGGAGCACCCACTGCCGCTGTGGTATAGTACGACCGGCGGCAGCCACTAAACCCACTTGCACTAGGAGCCTCTTGGCTACATCATCATCGTTCGTGCTTAGTTCAAAGAAACTCATCCTTGTTGCCATTGAAACTGGACTCTGTTTCTTGCTGCATTATTTGTTATGAGTCTTCGTACTCTTGGACAAATACTAGGAAAGTAAATCTGTTTACTGTGATTAACTTGTTCTGTAATCGTTTCTGCTCCTGTACAGCTTTCCTACGACGGCAGTTGCTGCACCGCTCTGTAGTCCACCTCTCCTTACAGTAGTGTACGGAGTTGTACACAACAAAGACTAACTGGATTAGCCCTCTTGTCCACTCATCGTTCAGTATCAATAACACAATTGGAGGTGATAGACAACCTCGTCAAGAGAAAGAAAAAACTCGGTACGTCATTATGAGAAATAGGCTTATTATTTGCTGGTACCTTTGTTTTACCTTTAATTATTTTAAGCCATTATTCATTTATTTATTCATCTGTAGAACAATATATTTGGTATGGATGTCGTCTTTACTTCGCACAATGCTTCTCTTAGTCCTAAAACACTTTTCAGAAACATTAATCCTCAGGCTGACTAATGATTTGCCTTATTATTCACATGCATGTCTTGTTTTGTAACGCACAACTTGCAATTTCTAGACGCTACCCACGACTTACGTCAACATCAACGCGCATCGAAATTTTTATGCTACAGTGCTTTCATCTCCATTATTTGTATCTGTGACGGTTCAATTTCGTCACGTCACCGAGTCGTTTTAAACACGCGTTGAATTGCTCTGGTGTGTAGTGTGCACACTGCCGGTGAAGCATACACGTCCAACTACCGAGGGGATGCTCCGGGGCCCGTTACGGCGGCGCGGTCATCCCAGCGTCGTCTTCCTTGTTGAGCCATCAGCAAAGAAACATCATCTGCCATCACACAGGTGGCCCTTGGGTTGAGTGTGCCACGTGCCTCAACCTGCCGATGAGCTGCACTTACCAACAAGATTTGCTGCCGGATGTTACCTCGAGTAGGTGTCGGCTTCGTTTGGTTGTATGAAATGGAGCTCAAATGTATTTTTGCCTTGCTAGGAACTCGTTGTGTGTCGGGAGCACTTGGTCACGGATGTCCTATAAAATTTCGCTATCAACAAGCTTAAACGTGATTGTGTTCTTTGTTTGTACAAATGTTTTATATTCATTACTAACATTATGACAGTTCCATGTTAACTTACGTTGCCATTTGAGTGGTGTTTCTTTCTGAGCTCGTCTGTGGTAACTGGTAGCCATCTGACTAATGTTTTGAGTACTGAATATTTTGCGTGGCTCTGTTGTGATACACTGTGTTTCTTCAAGCCTTTGGTGGTTGTATTTTGCGGTGAATTTTTTTTGAAAGGATCTAATTGGATTTGAAATTATAATGCATTTTACGCAACTTTTTTAAAAAGGCATATATAAAGGACGTCACACATCTGAGATTTGTAAGGTATTTTAATTGTGGAATTGGGAAGTGGCTAGAGCGAGAATTAATTTGATAGCTTTATAGAAAGTAGTTTTGTTCTGTATTTACTTTTAGTGGCCATGTTTTGAGGTCACTATAAGGTATGTGTTGTATTATATGGTAAACTGGGGGTCTCTTGATTTTGATTTTACGGTTAAGATTTTGTGTGATCAGTAAACATGTTTCCTGGATGCTGTTGCACACCTCTCAACCCGGCACTACCACCCCTAAGTACCACCATAGCATCAGCATTTTCGACAGATGCCATCTGTATTTCGATTTTAAACTTTGAAACAGTTTATGGCAGTTCAGGTGCTGACGTTTTGCGGATCTGATCTGAATGAACGTCTTGTACTTGAGCAGAACTAAACGCCCCCTCAGAAGAAAAAAATTATCTACGCCCCTGATCTCTGCTACTACGAAACACGTCTCCCCTATTGCAATATCTTTGACTTGCATATTTTTGGAGTATGTAACATGGATCAAAACGAGAAAAAATATCCGGTAAACATAGACTCCAAAATGCATCCCTTAAGAGCTATGCACACTTGTTCAGTACACAAGATGTATTTCACAGAAGCGAAGAGGAACAAGTGCTCATTGCTCTTAAAGTGCCCATTTTAGAGCCCATGTTTTCTAAACATTTTCCCCTACCCTACTATCTTAGCAACAACACAATCAGAACGATGTTCGAGTACAACTTTTGAATCTCGTTTCCGGACCAGGGTTCCTTTCTTCAAATTGATACATTTTCCCTTCTCCATCATTCCCTGACAATTTGTTACATCATCAGAGAATCACCCTATAGATATACAACTTCATGTGCTTCTTTTGGTTTGTTTTAGTATACAGATAACAGACTGAAAGAAAACGGGAAACAAATAGATAGCTAAATTAGAACTACAGGGCGGCGCGTGGAAAACCGGCTCCGAGTACAAAGTGCTTGCAAATTCCGCACGAATTGTTTTATTAACATGTAATAATTCGATAACAAAGAAATAACATATAAGCTAATGCAAAGGTCTATATTTGCTGAACTGATTTTGGCTTTTACATTACATTACATTACAATAGGTGCTGAAAATGACCTCCTTGTACTTCAGTGCACTTTTGCGTGCGCCCTAACAAGTTAATATACACTTTTCTCAACTCCGCTGCATCTGTTGTCAAACTTCCGTTACTTGAAGTCTTCTAATGTTGTTATGTTATTTGTGTACACATTACCCTTTCGATTGCCCCACGGAAAAAAAGTCACAAGTGGTTAGGTTCTGCGAGAGCGACGACCAAATCCTTTGTCGACATGCGTACGTTTCTCCTCTGAATCACGAATTCGTGACATTGACTCGCTTGAAGTTGACAGGTCGTCCCACACCTACGTTTATGGAGGATCAATTGCGCATAAAATACCTCAGATTCGCTTGTACACAGCAGTGGTCACTGTTGTTTCAAAAAATATGGGACACACAATCAAACATGCTGACACGGCACACCAAACTCCGATTTTTTTACCGCGAAGAAGTTCCTCATTAATCGGATAGGGATTGTTTGTTGACCAGTAGCTGGTGTTCTGAAAGTTCACATGCCCTGTCAGATGATACCAGGCCTCATCATTCATGTAATAAAGTAGCGGATCCAACATTCCACTATCAGTTGTTTGACAGTAATTCACACGTTTTGCCTTATCTTCCTTCTTCAGGTCTTGGACGCGTGTTATTTTGTACGACTTCACCTTATGTGGTGTAAAACACGTTGACAAGACCTATGCGAAGCATTCACTTGTCGAGACAATTTATGTATCGAATCTGGGCTCTGGATCATTCGTACTCTAATATCCGCGGCCACAGTAGGTCCGAGTGGACGGGGCTCGATTCTTTTTTGCATTTGCAACTGACCATGTACTACGGCATTTTGTCACCAAATCCAAAATACTGCTCTTTGCTGGTATGAAAAAGCCAGGAAACTTCTTTGCAAAAATTTTCCGCATTTCCTTAAATAAACGGATAGACACATACGCCTCCGCTATCGCAATATTTTCTTGAAGAGGATAGAGATACGCATCTTTACGTGCTCACTGTTCACTCAGAACTGAAAAGAGCGACGCGACACGATCGACGGGCATACTAGAGAGACTGCCCAACACACCTGTGCGAAGCTTTACCGGATTTTCCCAGTGGTTTCTATTTCGCGACCGATCGGAACTTACTTTCTGGACAACCCTCGTATTTACTTCACATGACAACCAAGGCTGGCTACAGTGATTTTGCCGCCCCTTCGGAATTTTCAAGCACCATCTCCCCCCCTCCCCCCCCCCCCCCCACTCCCCCGCATTTCTCCGCCGGGCCAGGCCCTCCTTGCATTTTCAGACATAGTCAACCATTTTCGCAATGTCATTCGTCGACGACGTCTCATTTTTACGTAGCATACATAGCCACACGTCTTTTTGACGTGAATACGTCGTTAAAACCAGAGCTAGGCTTGGTATGGGGCGTCGGTCATTGAAACAGTAGTGAAACGTTTACACTGTAACTAAAAAATTAATTATGCAACCAAAATTATTTTGTGTCCCTCTTAGAGTATATAACTAAAATCTGGTCGCTTTTTCCCGTTCCCCGAGCAGAGGGGAGCGTGCGTTGAGAGTCCCGTAGCAACCAGCACAGGTGAGTATCGCATGGTCGACGGTATCGTCGTCACTTCTGCTGAACAAGTGGAAGCTCATGGGGCAGCGAGTGACTTACATATAAATGCTCTATTTGTTGAAAAAAGGGTATAAATCGCCAATGCCTATTTAGTGTGACCATAAAACGCAAAGGAAAAACGGCTATGGCCGAATATTGAGAAGGCGTGGTTTCCTACATGCCACGACTGTGATTTATGGCTCAAAACAAGCAGTGCAGTTTTGAAAGCACTTTCATTTTTTTCGCGAAAAGTTACAGTTACATGCTGAATAAAGCTGTTGGATCGCAAAAGATGTGAAATACAGGGAAACTGAATAAACAGCTCGTGCAATTTAGTTGCTTCAGCTCTAGAATATGGTTTTACAGGTTTTTCCGAATTACTTTGAATATTAATAGCTACTGATTATGGCTTCAACATCGAGAAAAAAAGGTAATGAGGGAAAATTTTAAAGGAGTATCAGACATAGTAGAAAAAACTAAATTAGAGGACCGTGAGAAGAAGGAGAGCAGTGTAAATGGTGCTAATGGGGCATCCAAATTAGAGGGAGTGAGGGGAGGATGCCATACACCTTTCCACGTGTAAACGCCCCTTAATCACAATGTCCGGATTCAGAAGATTATGGCATGTGATAGGAAGTGCATAGTTTACTTATTCTTCCTCTGTTTACTATCCTGCATACTCGGTTCTCTAGACAAACAATAAAACAACTCGTACCAATGAGTTTTATTATAACAAGACAAGTACTTAACTTTGAATCAGTCTTCTTCATAATAGACAAACACAAGTAACACTTCTAGTCCTAGCGACCGCTTCTAACAAATGTCTTTGAATTGCAATGACTCCTGATCTCTAACTGTGCTGTGTATAGATTACTAATGAAGAGACAATGATGCGTCGGCTAACAAAATGGCTAACGTTGAAGCTGCTATCGAAGAGGGCTGCCACAAGTCGGGCGCGGCGCTTAAGTCGTCTTCACCTAGGGGCCGCTGCTGTCGCGTTGTCGTCCTGGAGGGAGGTTGGTCAGTGTGCGATTGGCTGACCTCTTCTCACAACCTTCTCTTCTCTGTCGTTCCCGACTGGCGTGCCGGCGCTGACTTTACGTCCTAACACTATATGAATTTAAGGAATTGTGAGCTATCATATGCTGACATGGATCTTTATTTCTTTATTACGATGTTTTTCGTTTCTAGAACGAAATTTTCACTTTGCAGCGGAGTGTACGCTGATATGAAACCTCCTGGCAGATTAAAACTGTGTTTTTTTTCTCGTTTCTGCTGGGGGCTTTCAAGATGACACAGGTACACTACTGGCCATTAAAATTGCTACACCAAGAATAAATGCAGATGATAAAAAGGTATTCATTGGACAAATATATTATACTAGAACTGACATGTGATTACATTTTCACGCAATTTGGGTGCATAGATCCTGAGAACTCAGTACCCAGAACAACCACCTCGGGCCGTAATAACAGCCCTGATACGCCTGGGCATTGAGTCAAACAGAGCTTGGATGGCGTGTACAGGTACAGCTGCCCATGAAGCTTCAACACGATACCACAGTTCATCAAGAGTAGTGACTGGCGTATTGTGACGAGCCAGTTGCTCGGCCGCCATTGACCAGACGTTTTCAATTGGTGAGAGATCTGGAGAATGTGCTGGCCAGGGCAGCAGTCGAACATATTCTGTATCCAAAAAGGCCCGTACAGGACCTTCAACATGAGGTCGTGCATTATTCTGCTGAAGTGTAGGGTTTCGCAGGGATCGAATGAAGGGCAGAGCCACGGGTCGTGCCACATCTGAAATGTAACGTCCACTGTTCAAATTGCCGTCAATACGAAGAAGAGGTGACCGAGACGTGTAACCAATGGCGCCCCATACCATCACGCCGGGTGATACGCTAGTATGACGATGACGAATACACGCTTCCAATGTGCGTTCACCGCGATGTCGCCAAACACAGATGCGACCATCATGATGCTGTAAACAGAACCTGGATTCATCCGAAAAAATGACGTTTTGCCATTCGTACACCCAGGTTCGTCGGTGAGTACACCATCGCAGACGTTCCTGTCTGTGATGCAGCATTAAGGGTAACCGCAGCCATGGTCTCCGAGCTGATAGTCCATGCTGCTGAAAACGTCGTCGAACTGTTGCGTGCAGATGGTTGTTGTATTGCAAAAGTCCCCATCTGTTGACTCAGGGATCGAGACGTGGCTGCACGATCCGTTACAACCATGTGGATAAGATGCCTGTCATCTCGACTGCTAGTGATACGAGGCCGTTGGGAACCAGCACGGCGTTCCGTATTACCCTCCTGAACCCACCGATTCCATATTCTGCTAACAGTCATTGGATCTCTACCAACGCGAGCAGCAATGTCGCGACACGATAAACCGCAGTCGCGAGAGGCTACAATCCCACCATTATCAAAGTCGGAAACGTGATGATACGAATTTCTCCTCCTTACACGAGGCATCACAACAACTTTTCACCAGGCAACGCCGGTGAACTGCTGTTTGTGTATGAGAAATCGGTTGGAAACTTTCCTCATGTCAGCACGTTGTAGGGTGGCGCCAACCTTGTGTGAATGCTTTGAAAAGCTAATCATTTGAATATCACAGAATCTTCCTACTGTCGGTTAAATTTTGCGTCTGTAGCACGTCATCTTCGTGGTGTAGTAATTTTAATGGCCAGTAGTGTACATTTCTAGCGTTGTGTAGGCTCGTGGGATAAACAGAGTTGCAAACACTGCCAGCTGCGATCTTCGCTTCTTTGAAAATGTAACCGAGGCGACCAGCTACAGCACTTTGTCGTCTGTTTCACATTACTGTAGACGTTATCCAGTAAGACAATGGATTTCGTGAATGATTTGTGTTTACAACTTATTCTCACACTTCCTCATCTGTATGAAGTTTATAGCTCGTGGCCTATGGCTAGCGTTGCTATCACTGCATCACGGGGTCACAGGTTCGATTCCCGGCCGGGTTAAGGATTTCTTTTGCCCTTGGGCTGGGTGTTTGTGTTGTCCTCATCATTCCGTCATTATTCGTGAAAGTGGCTAAATTGGACTGTGTACAAATTGGGAATTTGTACGGGCACTGATGACCCTGCAGTTGAGCGCCCCACAACCCAAACATCATCATCATCATCATCATCATCTGTATGAAACTTCCATTGTCTTATTTAATTCGTCATTTTGGAACCACATTAAAATTTAAGATTTTGCCACCCCCAAAAATGTGCCGCTCTGGACGCCTAGAACCGGCCCTGGTCTTAATCAGTTCTCAACGGCTTTCGTACTGACGATACAAATCGTAGTTTATCAATATACGCTAATCAAAGAAAAAACCCAGACCTACTACTTAATGAGCAAAGTGACTTTGTGCACAGGAGTTATTATGAGTTTACTCTTACTTACTCTTGAATGCTCTTGAATACTCTTGAACGCAACAGCGCGCTCCAGTAAGAACAAGCTGCAGCGTAACGGCCCTCAGCGTACTGGCGGCGAGGTGAATTGGGCGCGGCGGAAGAGGACTTGGCGTGGCGTTGTATACATTCTGACGTAGGGAAATCCTCTCCACCACGAATCAATACGAAGAAGAAGAAACGCACATTTTCGAAAGAATATCTACATTTTAATTATAGTTTTAATTTTCTTTATAAAAAAATTACATTAGTGTAAATTATTTCGGTTCATGGTCCACTCAAAAAAGATTATTCATATGTTATTACTTTCAAAATTGTTTTATTAAAAAGTATATTCACCATTAATATGTACGGTGAAAAAATAACATATGCACAATTCTTATAGGTAGAGGGCACTTTTTAATGTTACCAATCAGGTTTCTCCAAAACTGCGATATAAGCTTTTAACAGATTAAAATTTACTTTAGTTATGACAGCGAACCGATAGTTATGTACAGACAAGTTACTCTAACTGCAACATATGCTATGTTGGCATTTAATACATTCCAGAATTTCTTGTTTTTGTAAACTAAGATATTTCTATCAGTAACTGTGTCTCTCTTGTTAATTATATTTTTAACTTTGTCTGACAGATCTGAAGATGGGCAGCTAGCCTGAAACCGATCATTGAAAATAAAAAATAGCGATCAAAGACTGATATGCCATATTTTTATTTACAAAACGTAGTCTCAACAACTTCGACACAATAGATCACAACTGGCGGGAGACACTGAGCAGTCTAGTACTCCTGGCCGGTTTTTCGTGCGCCGTCCTGTATAAGAGACAGGATTAAGTGCTGCGCATAAGAACGGGATGTTTTCTGGGGCTCATACCCCAGGTTCTGCTGGTAGTAGAAAGGTAGGTTCAAGTGTTTTGGATATCCTGTGGGCTAGGGACCTTCTGTATACCCAGCAGAAGGATTGTCTTGTTGTAACTATCCTGTACATTAAGTTTGAATACTACACACCTCCAGCTTAAGCAACTGGAGTAAAACGATTGGTTCTTTCTGCATTGGATGTTGTCTAAGGTGCGTCATAAGGGGCTTATGGGGGCACCATTTAGTTTATTGGCGGTGCCTGAGAAAAACCGAAAAAAGAGTTTTTCCCCATTTTTTCGCCGTCAGCAGCGGATATCTAAATAACCAATCGCAGAAAATTGCTCAAATTGTACCGGTATATTGTACAGGCATTTATCTAGAGATGCCATCTTTCCGTTTTCAAAAATATTTTCCGGTACCGAGAAACACCCCAAAAACATGATTTGTAGGTACCAAAACCGAGCTTCGGATTCCAAGACTGCTATGTACAGCATCGTCCATCGCTACGAGACGACACACAAAATATTCATCCGAAATGTTTCACCGGCGTATCCGCCGTGCGCAGGAGGAGAACTGAGGAGAGGCGGTCGGTATGGGGGTCTGGCGCCGCGCAGCTCGGCGCGTCTGCTCGACAGCGAGCTCGCCGTGTGGAAACGAGATTGCGCCGGGGGTGGAGGTGAGGTGTCGGCGCTATGGGGCGTGAGTTATTAGTGGCTGCCGAGCCCGCAGCCGCGCCGCCAGATAGCGCGTTTCCACCCAGTTTAGCCGCGAGTGTGAACACGTCTAACGTCGCCAGCACCTCGCCTCTGCGCCCGTGGCCTGAGTGATTTACACCGCCTTTCCCGCAAAGGTGCGCGCATCCCACTAGCAACCACACTCCCCAGACTCCGCCCCTACCAGAGTGACAGAGGTTATCGCACAAGTTTGGAAGAGGTGTCTCTAAAAGCACTTTTGCACGAGCACTTAAAATTGCATATTGCCGACAATACATACTGTCCAGCAACATTGCAGCCAGACAAATTGCAGCCACATGTACTATGAGGCCCGTTCAATAAGTAATGCAGGCCTGGGCAGCCCGAGGGCCCAATTCTCATACTTCCATCAACTCGTGGGCCAGATCGGCATGACGTAACAGTAACGCTCCTAGCGCGTAAGTCAGAACTATAGCGTCCGTGGCTTTAATGTTTATGTGATAATGTACCCTTATGTATAGCACACCTTTCCCGAGACATCAGTCCAACAAATTATACGTCAAAACTCTTGTTTTTGAGAAAAGCGTCCATTTTAGGTCCATCCAGAAATTCTTCCGCGGGCCAGATTGCATCCAATCGCGCGCCGGATGTGCCTCGTGGAACGCCGACTGCCCACCCATCAAGTAACGCAACAGATATTTTTTTCTTTTTTTTTGCGAAAGCAGGTTGGTTTATTCAGGTTTCCAATACAACATACACTACTGGCCATTAAAATTGCTACACCACGAAGATGACGTGCTACAGACGCGAAATTTAACCGACAGGAAGAAGACGCTGTGATATGCAAATGATTAGCTTTTCAGAGCATTCACACAAGGTTGGCGCCGGTGGCGACACCTACAACGTGCTGAGATGAGGAAAGTTTCCAACCGATTTCTCATACACAAACAGCAGTTCACCGGCGTTGCCTGGTAAAACATTGTTGCGATGCCTCGTGTAAGGAGGAGAAATTGGCACAATCACGTTTCAGACGTTTATAAAGGTCAGATTGTAGCCTATCGCGAATGAGGTTTATCGTATCGCGACACTGCTGCTCGCGTTGGTCGAGATCCAATGACCGTTAGCAGAATATGGAATCGGTGGGTCCAGGAGGATAATACTGAACGCCGTGCTGGATCCCAACGGCCTCGCATCACTAGCAGTCGAGATGACAGGCATCTTATCCGCATGGCTGTAACGGATCGTGCAGGCACGTCTCGATCCCTGAGTCAACAGATGGGGACGTTAGCAAGACATCAACCATCTGCACGCAACAGTTCGACGACGTTTGCAGCAGCATGGACTATCAGCTCGGAGATCATGGTTGCGGTTACCCTTGATGCTGCATCACAGACAGGAGCGCCTGCGATGGTGTACTCAACGACGAACCTGGGTGCACGAAAGTCAAAACGTCATTTTTTCGGATGAAACCAGGTTCTGTTTACAGCATCATGATGGTCGCATCCGTGTTTGGCGACATCGCGGTGAACGCACATTGGAAGCGTGTATTTGTCATCGCCGTACTGGCGTATCACCCGGCGTGATGGTATGGGGTGCCATTGGTTACACGTCTCGGTCACCTCTTCTTCGCATTGACGGCACATTGAACAGTGGACGTTACGTTTCAGACGTGTTACGACCCGTGGCTCTGCCCTTCATTCGATCCCTGCGAAACCCTACATTTCAGCAGAATAATGCACGACCGCATGTTGCAGGTCCTGTACGGGCTTTTCTGGATACGAAATATGTTCGACTGCTGCCCAGGCCAGCAGATTCTCCAGATCTCTCACCAATTGAAAACGTCTGGTCAATGGTGGCCGAGCAACTGGCTCGTCACAATACGCCAGTCACTACTCTTGATGAACTGTGGTATCGTGTTGAAGCTTCATGGGCAGCTGTACCTGTACACGCCATCCAAGCTCTGTTTGACTCAGTGTCCAGGTGTTTTAAGGCCGTTATTACGGGCAGAGGTGGTTGTTCTGGTTACTGATTTCTCAGGATCTATGCACCCAAATTGCGTGAAAACGTAATAACATGTCAGTTATAGTATAATATATTTGCCCAATGAATATCCGTTTATCATCTGCTTTTTTTCTGGGTGCAGCAATTTTAATGGCCAGTAATGTATTATTCCGCTACGCCATATTATTCCCCACTCTTCTCGCGCTAAAATTCTATTTTTCAACAAAATTTCCATTCAATTCCACGGCCTTATGCCACCTTGCTGGGAGGGTCTGTATGCCAGAACAGTATCACTCTACTGCTCGACGTCAGGGCCAACGTCTTGCTGCACTGAGGTGACAAAAATCATGCAATATCGCCTAATATTGTGTCGGACCTCCTTTTGCCCGGCGTAGTGCAGTACCTCACATGGCATCGACTCTAAGTCGTTGGAGGTCCACTGCACAAATACTGAACCACGTCGCCTCTTTAGCCGTCCATAATTTCGAAAATATTCAAATTTCTGGATTTTGTGCACGAGCTGACCTACCGCTTACGTTCCACGTCGGGCGATGTGGCTGGCCAAATCATTCGCTCGAACTGTTCTTCAAACCAATCGCGAACAATTAAGATCCAGTGACATGGCGCATTGCCATCCATAAAATATCCATCGTTCTTCGGGATCATGAAGTTCATGAATGGCTCCAAATAGTCTCCAAGTAACTGAACATAACTATTTCTAATCGATGACCGGTTCAGTTGAATCAGAGGACCCAGCCCCTTACATGTAAACACAGCCAACACCATTTGGAGCCACCACAGTGCCTTGTTGACAACTTGCGTCCATGGTTTCGTGGGGTCTGCGCAACACTCGAATCCTACCATCAGCTCTTACCGAATGAAATCGGGACTCACCTGACGAGACCACGGTCCTCCAGTGGGGAGGGGCTGCAGGTGATGTGCTGTCAGCAAAGACACTCGCTTCGGAAATTATGGTAAGATCTTATGGGACCAAGCTCCTGAGGTCATCGGTCCATAAGCTTAACCACTACGTATTCTTAAACTAACTTACGCTATGGACAACACACACACCCATACCTGAGAGAGGACTCGAACCTCCCACGGGGGGAACCGCGCGAACCGTGACAAGACGCCCTAAGACGGCGCGGCTACCCCGCGCGGCACACTCGCTTCGGTCGGCTGCTGGCATAGACCAGTGACGTCAAATTTCGCCACAGTGTCCTAACGGATACGTTCATTATAGCTCCTCACGGATTTCTGCCGTTATTTCACGCAGTGTTGCTTGTCTTTTACCACTGACAGATCTATGCAAACGCCGCTGCTCTCCATCGTTAAGTGAAGACCGTCAGCCACTGCATTATTCGTGGTCAGAGGTAAGGCGTGAAGTCTGTTTTTTTCCATGCACTCTTGACACTACGTATCTCGGAATACTGAATTCTCTAACGATCTCCGAAGTGGAATGTCCCATACTTTTAGCTCCAGCTACCACTCCGCGTTCAAAGTCTGTTAATTCCCGTCGTGCGGCCATAATCATGTCGGAGACCTTTTTACATGAATCACCTGATTACGAATGACAGTTCCGTCAATGCACTGCCCTTTTATATCGTGTGTAAATGATACTAGCCCGCCCGGTTAGCCGCGCGGTCTAGCGCACGGCTTCCCGGATTGGAAAGCAGCGCCTGGTCCCCTGCACGAATTCGCCCGGCGGACATGCGTCGAGGTCCGGTGCGCCGGTCAATCTGTGTATGGTTTTTAGGCGTTTTCCATCTTCCTCGACGAATGCGGGCTGGTTCCCCTTATTCCGCCTCAGCTACACTATGTCGGCAATTGCTGTGTAAACAAGTTCTCCACATACGCGTACACCAACGTTACTCTATCACACAAACATAGGGGCCACACTCGCCTGGTTCGAGACGTTCCCTGGGGTGGTCCACCGGGGGCCGAACCGCACAATAACCCTGAAAGAGTGGTTCAGTGTGGGGCGGCAGAGGTGTGAAGTGGACTGCGGTAGTCGTCGTGGGGTTGTGGACCACTGCGGCTGCGACGGGGACAGAGCCTATCCGTCGTTTGTAGGCCCCCGGTTAACATACTATGCAATACAAACGATGCTACTACCATCTGTAAATGTGCACATCGCTGTTCCATGACTTTTTGTCACCTCAGTGTAGTCCGCCACCGTAGCTGAGTGGACAGCTTGCCGGCTTTTTATGTCGGGAGGGTTAGATTCCCAGCTGGGTTGAGGATTTTCTCCGCTCAGGGACTGGGTGTTTGTGTTGTCTTCATCACCATCATTCCATCCTCATCGACGCGCAAGTCGTGGAAGTGGCGTCACCTCAAAATACTTGCACCAGGCGATCAGGCCTACCCGCTGGGAGGCCCTCGCCACATGACATTTCATTCCACTTCAGTGTAACCTCCCCATGATCCAAGTGCTGCTTCCACGGAGAGTGTCCTTCATGGGGCCAAACAGGTGGAAGTCCGAAGGTGCGATGTCCGGGCTGTAGAGAATGGAGAAGAACAGTCCAATGAAGTTTTGTGAGCTCCTCTCGGGCGCGCAGACTTGTGTGAGGCTTTGCGCTGTCATGGAGAAGGAGAAGTGGTGATGAACACGTTGAAGTCGCTTCTTTAATTTCCTGAGGGTACAACACACTTCAGAGTTGATCACTGCACCATGAAGAAGGATATCAAACAGAATAATCCCTTCAAAGTGCTAGAAAATTGTTCCAGTTTTACTGGTTTAGGGTGCGGCTTTGAGCTTTCGTTGGAGAGGCGATGTGGCGCCACCCCGTAGATTGCCGTTTCTTCCGGTTCGGAGTGATGAACCCATGTTTCATCACCTACAACGATGTTCGACAAAGAATTGTCACGATCAGCGTTGTAGCGCGCAGGCAATTCCGCTTCATTGCTTTTTAGGCGGCGGGCACGCACCTTTGAATCCTCCAGCTTGTGGACGAGTTTGTCAACACTACCAACAGAGAGGTCCAATTGTGCGGCGACGTGTTTGATTGTAATCCGTCGACCATCCCAGAGTGTCCTCAAGTTCCAACACTGCAGGGGTCACAGCTGAATGCGCCCGGCCGGCACACCGAGAGATCGGACAAGTTTGTGCGATCTTGTTGCGATGATGATAGTTGCCCCGCCCAAACTCACCGTACTTTCTACCACTACCACGTCTCCATAGATAATCTGCAAGCGCCTATAAACATATGTGATGTTAGATTTCCGCCAAAAGAAACTGAATGACAGCTCGCTGCTTGGAACGCACCAACGTTACAGACGCCATTTTTAAGTCTGCGTATAGCACCGCCACCAATCTAAAATTCACGAAACCACAGGAACTGGAGTGGGAATGTTCTCCGATGCCCCGCAACAAATTCCGCATTTTTTGAACCGAGACTGTCCGAGAAAAAGAAGTGTTGTTTACTTCCTGAACGCCCCTCCTGCAGTACTACCGGCCAGTATTGTCTGCAATGTTTGATGCTATACATTTCTGGGCCAGAGGTGTTTGCAAGGGGCCAGAGTGTTGTCAAAAAATAGACGAACTCGAGCTAGTGGAAGTGAGTGCGGATCTTCTATTTTTACATCACACAAGGAATAATACGTATTAGAAAGCACAAGACCTATCGGGCTTTGTAGACGCGCTCTTCTTTAAGATTACGGAACGCTTCAGAAATTTAACTCGTGAGTGGAAGTTGGATACACACCTTTTCAGCAATTTTGCTAGGGTGTCCAAACACAGTTTCTAATATAGCGCACAAGCAACTGATTGGGAAACTGCTAAAATCGCTGTGAGCGAGTGCATGCCATTTATAACGTGACTGGCTATCAGTCTTGTATTTAAGTACTCATCAGTACTTAAAACCAGAGGTACAACAGTTTCATGTACCTCTCTGAAGTCAACTTTTCATCAATATTCCTCTTGGTACCAGAAGTAAGCAATAATTTGGCAGAAGGACTAAAGGATTTCACTAAAGTAAGTTTGAAATATGAGTGCAGTTTTTATTTATGTTTTCTTTTTATTCGCCTCACAACAAATTCAAGCTTGATTCCTACCTCGTGAGCAACAGCTTGCAACTGTTCTTTTTCAGATTGCGATCATTGTATACATTACTTTCAGCGTCCCATAGCTCTTAGATGAATAACATTTGTGAAATTCATAGTTATTTCGCTTGTCCACTTCTCCATTGCTATACACAACAAACAACTAACAAAACAAGTACGCTCGCAAGCTTCCGAACGCAAGCGAAACTGTTGTTTTCGCTCAGATACTAGAGAGCATATATCAAAAAAGTGGTTGCGTCGCTGTCGGTGATAGAGCTGGAAACAAAAGTTGATAGCGAAAGAGAAGCATTTACAAACAAGGACAGAGATAGATGCCCTGCAATACGAAATATTCTCCACCACCGGCCGGGATGGCCGAGCGGTTCTAGGTGCTACAGTCTGGAACCGCGCGACCGCTACGGTCGCAGGTTCGAATCCTGCCTCGGCCATGGATGTGTGTGATGTCCTTAGGTTAGTTAGGTTTAAGTAGTTCTAAGTTCTAGGTGACTGATGACCTCAGAAGTTAAGTCCAATAGTACTCAGAGCCATTTGAACCATATTCTCCACCCTTGGAGGAGAACACCCTAAACCACTCAGCAATTCGTCGGCAACTATATGCATCAGCAGTATTGACCAGTCGTAACGCGTAACTGCCTAGTATTGCAGCAATGTTGACGAAAACGCTATGCGGTCAAATATTCCCTTAGATATGGCCGGCTCACGTAAACACACCTTTTCGTTGCTTCTACTGACGCTTAGCGAAACGTCTGCAAATACCGGTGCAGTTCTAGATGCCATTAGCATCTGCATGTACATTAGTAGCCATTACAATTGCAACACATGTTCGGAAAAGCAAACGATTAGCATTTCAGTGCGACCGTGTACAGTAGGTAAGAGTATGTCATCTTCATTTTCTACTAAAGGAAAGATTACACAGCGTATTCTTCATTCACAAATCGCGATTGAATGCTGTTTGTTTGAGAGAAACTCGTGTTATGTCTCTTGTAATGCCTCTTGCAAGAAGGAGAAATGTGTGCCATGATGTTTTGCCGTCCAGTGATCTTATGAATTAATTGTTAATGGTGATTGCAAATTCGCTTTTTTTAACATGAGAGAGAAAAAAATTGGTAGAAGCAATGCAGGAATGACGATAATAATTGACTTCTTTCATATATGCTGCAGTCAATGATAATTAGGGTATATACTACCTCCGATCAGCACAAACTAAATATGCAACATCTTCTGAAAATTCTCGATACTATAGCCGATCTTGGGGGTGGGGGGGGGGGGGGTGGCTATGATGTTAGGATGGCTGGCGGTGGAGGATTGACGCAGGGTAGCAGCTGTCAAAACTAACGCTTTATTTTCGCTCATACATTAATGCTGCGATAGTGTATGGCAGCAACGACACCAACCCTTCACGAGTAGAGAGCTGGGTGACCCGTGACATAATAACCAATGTCCGGCCAGCTGACTGCAACACGTAGGCCCAATTTTGCTAAAGCCAGTGTGTGGCGTGTAACCCCGTTGCGTGAGTCACGCCACAAACGGGGCCAACGAGATATACGGGCCCTGTGGCATGCGCACTGTGCGTGACACTACAGGTCTTATGATTTCCAGCCACCGTATCCAGAAGGGGCCGAGTTACTGTTTTAGACCAGTTTTATAATTTCTAACAGTGCGTTTAAGTACATGAAATGTCCCTTTAGCGTGTATCTTACTGTTTTCCTGTGGGCCCCGAATGGGACTGAGCGTTCACTTTGTATGGCAGACAAGACAAGTGGTGTCACATCACAAGTTCATTGTAGGGCCCGTATTTCTCGTGGGCGCCCCGTCACAAACACCTTTCGTCAGCGGCGCACGAAGGCAGTCGGCAATCTTGCTGGGGCAACCAGCTTTGTGATGAATTACTGTGTCCCAGCCTCTACTGGCTTGCAGCACAGAGGCACGCATTTCGTTAGGAGGTAAGACGGCTGCCGTGTGTGGGATACGACCCGATACCCCTTGGGTAAGAGTCCTGCTTGCTGGTGAAATTGGTCTGGAAGGTCTGCTGCGACATTGCACTAAATCCGTACTGTGATGGAGATCCAAAATCATGACTGATGCTGGTGGCTCCATGTGGTCCATACGTCTGTCGTAGCTCTATGTCCTGACAGATCTGCTCGGCTGAGAATGAAACTGCTACACAAATGATCGTGTCTGTTATGCCAATGCACCACTTCCAGTCATGTACTTAGCAACGCCATCAAAACCCGCTGGTGTACTGTAAGGATTGTGCGTTATTGCTGTGCTGGCAGGTTTCACCAAAAGGCCCTGATCCGCCTCGCAATATTCCAATAACTCAGTTGTTGTACGAGGGTTGGAACTTAAATAGTGACAACTATTTATTCACAACCCATACAAAAGAGTTACATGTTTGCACCTGTTACTGTCCTCCAAAGTAGTCACCAACGTTGTGTAGAACCCGTTGCCAGCGATGTGGAAGGCGTAGTACACCGTTAGCAGAGCCTGTTCTATTGATGGGGCATATGGAGCAGTCAAAGTTATGGTGATTGGTTCAAATGGCTCTGAGCACTATGGGACTCAACTGCTGAGGTCATTAGTCCCCTAGAACTTAGAACTAGTTAAACCTAACTAACCTAAGGACATCACAAACATCCATGCCCGAGGCAGGATTCGAATCTGCGACCGTAGCGGTCTTGCGGTTCCAGACTGCAGCGCCTTTAACCGCACGGCCATTTCGGCCGGCCAGTTATGGTGATTCTCGTGTACGATTGTGATGATGTTATTCTAACACATTACATTCCTCCATGGTAGAAAGTCAGTGCACAGCATTACTGTTGGTTTTTGGAGCATCACCTTTTCGAAAGAAGCGGCAACACTTCCTGCGCAACCCACCAATCTTTTTGCACGACAATGAGCGGGCGCTTACAGCTGCTCTGTTCGGTCGGTGGGACTGGGAAGTACTGTAGCATTCATCATACTCCCCCGACTTAAGTCCTTGTGACTTTGATTTGATTCCGAAAATGAAGGAGCTACTTCGTGGCATTCGCTTCAGACCTGTTCCAGAGATTCGACAGGCAGTAGACCGCTCCATTCGCACCATCAACAGAACAGGCTCTGCTATTGGTATACTACGCCTTCCACATCGCTGGCAACGGGTTCTACACAACGCTGTTGACTACTTTGAAGGACAGTAACAGGTGAAACCATGTAACTCTTTTGTATCGGTTGTGAATAAATAGTTGCCACTATTTTAAGTTCCAACCCTCGTAACTGAAATGACAACACCCTGCACTCGCTAGCTGCCAGTGGTTGCTGCAGTACTCCTCCATACATTCACACAGATTTGCCTACAAAATGGTAGCCGCGTTACAATAGTAACAAAATATTCTCCTCGAATGAAACTATGTTCAGCTAATTCACCAAAAAGTTCTTTCGCGCCCATTTCAAATATTCTGCAAGCCATTTTCTAACTTATAAGCAGGCAAAAATAAATGAGAAATCTGTTACAAGTTATTCTGAGATATGGTTTAACTACTTTGAAAAGTGAACCGCTAATTTGCTATCAATTTGTACATTTATTAGCTTTGACGTAATTCTGATAATCTTAACAAGAACACATCAAACAAGATAATAACCATTTCGTTAATAGCAAAATCACAGAACACCAGTTTTTACTGTTCTCAGAACATCCCAGGACAGTGAGTGAGCCCGCATCTCGTGGTCGTGCGGTAGCGTTCTCGCTTCCTACGCCCGGGTTCCCGGGTTCGATTCCCGGCGGGGTCAGGGATTTTCTCTGCCTCGTGATGGCTGGGTGTTGTGTGATGTCCTTAGGTTAGTTAGGTTAGAGTAGTTCTAAGTTCTAGGGGACTGATGACCATAGATGTTAAGTCCCATAGTGCTCAGAGCCATTTGACAGTGAGTGTGCACTTCTTCCTGGGGCCTCACTCATCAGTACACATGCAGCTATAGTTCTGGTCATGATCGATGGCAATTGTAGTACATCTGCTTTGCTTTTGAAGAAAGCGTGTATCCTCCAAATTATGTCCCTCTTTTGCCTATGTAGCTCACCACCGCCATCCGCAATGACAAATCACAACAAATCGAATAAAAATTCACTAAATAACTCGCTGCAAATAAGTTTAATGCTCGCACTGGCTATGACATTCACAGCAAGCGCTCAGAACACTACTGAACGCTCATTGGCTGTCGGAGAACGCATGAAGGTGCGCACAGAACGAACCTAACTCGACCACCATCGTTCATGACTCCAACCTTAGTGTCCAGGTATTCGGCGCGGCTCGGACGGCGGTGATATCACGTATTCTCCCAATAATTGGCAGGAAAACGAAAGAGCAAACAGCACAATATTTTTGTAGTTACAAAAAAAGACAATTTTCCTATTCTGAAATACATTAAAAACTGATAAATCAGTATGTTTATACACTGGGTCGGCAGCCGCGAAAAGAGAGTGAGTTTGCAATACTAAAACCAGCATATATTGGAAAAATATACGGCAGGATCATGGCCTATCTGGATCCCATAGTTGTGATGTGAATTTGGAATCGCTGGGTTCAGGAGGGCAATAACAGCACCGTACCAGATCTCAAACAACCTACGTGCCTCATTATTGAGAGGACAGGCATATTATTCGTTTGGCCATATCACATACCTTGAGTTAGGAAGTAGGCGGGAGGATAAGTATTCACTTGGTCAGTGCGACTGTGACTGAAGCATCCTGGACTGCCAGTACGACGACCAGCGTCATGGCTTCCCCTTACGTGGCAGCAGAGGGAGGTATACTAACAGAGGTGCTCCCTACGACAACAGTGGACAAGGCGGAGAAAACACATCTTCTTTTCAAATGAGTCCTGGTTCTGCATACAGCATCATGATGAGTTTATATATTGGTGGAAGCTCCAAGGAGAATGAACATTGCCAGACTGCACTCTTCATCATATGGGCCCAACACCTGGCATATTGGTTGGAGTACCACTGGGCACAGCCTGCCTGGCTAACCGTGCAGTCTAACGCGCTGCTTCCCAAGCAGGAAGGTGTGCCCGTCCCCGGCACAAACCCGCCCAGCAGATTCATGTCGAGGTCTGGTGTGCCAGCCAGCTTGTGGATGGTTTTTGAGGCTGTTTTCCATCTACTTCGGCGAATGCGGGCTGGTTCCCCTTATTCCACCTCAGCTACGCTGTGTCGGCACTTGTTGCGCAAACCCCATTTCCACGTACGCGTACAACATAATTATTCTATCATGCTCATCTGGTAATCTGGTATGAGCCGTCCCCGGGGGGTGCGAGGGGGAGGGAGGATCCACTGTGGGCCGATTTGCACAGTAACCCTGGGTTCGGTGGTAGGGCGGCGGTGGGGTGGGTGGACTGTTGTGACATGTAGTGGGTTTGGGAACCCCTGAGGGCTACGGCGGGACTAAGCTTCTCCATCGTTTGTAGGTCCCTTGTTTAATACATACATACATGCATAACACTGGGGACACAATACATTCACCTCTGGTTTAACCCCATCTGAATTGGCATCAGAAGGCCCAATAGTACCGACTGACTGTCGTGTCATGCTCAGCCAGTGGGAGACACTGGATGCGGATATGGAAGGGTTTGCAGTCAACACACCACACTCCTGCCTGTTGAAAGTTCTCGTGACTGGAGTTGCTACTTCTCAATCAAGTAGCTCCTCAGTTGGCCTCACAAAGGCAGAGTGCATCCCGCTTTTCAACAGCACTCGACAGACATAGACAGTGCCCCATCCAAGTGCCAGCCAAGCCCGACGGTGCTGAACTTTGGTGATCTGACGGGAACCGGTGTTATAGCTGTGAAAAGGCCATTGGCACCTCTCGTTTGCATAGCTAATAATTTAGATGATAGCCTTGATATATAATTTAGATGACAGCCTTGATATATATTAAAGCTGGTGGCTGTGTCTTCGAAGTCTCTGTGACTTAATCTTTCAACAAGATAATGCAAGAGATGACCTTCTGGTGGAGGGAGAGCAGGAAATATTTTGTCTGCACTCGAACTCTCCTTCATCCACTTCTCTTATTTACCTAATATGGCTTGCTCAAACGTCTCTTGAGATAGCCTCTTTATTTTCTGGAAAGATTTATGACAGAACGCAGAATGAATATCTCTTTACAACGATGACAAGCCTCTGTTTTGACACCAAATTTATAAATATTCTAAAACATTGCATTAAACGAATTCGAACCAGGATGAAAGTAGATGATACGTTAACAGAGTACATGTATTCCATTCAGCAGGAGCTGAAACAAGGTTGTCGCCCGTTCGCCACTGTATATGCTACTGCAATGGAGTCTCTGTTAGGAAGATGACATTCAAGCCTACAAGGTGTCAATTTATTCAGCATCAAAACAGCTGTACACACCTATGTAGACGATATCAGTGTCCTGATACCCGATGAAGAAGATATAGAACTAACAGAGACTCCAATCCACCAATACTAAACAGACCGTGGAGCAATATTATATAAAATCAAATTTGCCATTCAGATTTTTTTAACGGATAGATCTAAATTACGTCGCACTTGGAACAGTTAGCATCACCACGAGGTCACAATTTGATTGTATATTACATCTGCATCACATTGAAATCTTCAGGAAATAGTTTCCTACAACTAACACGATAAGACACATAGAATGATGGCAATCCTACGAGAACAATGCTAAAAAAATGAGTCCATGTGCAAAAGCCTTACTAGGTTAACGTCTACGTCTTGGCCAAAGTGCACCATACAGCGTCTATTTTCCCCATGCATAATGCCACAGCCAAACAAATTTTAGCAGCAGCAGACTGGTTCATTTGGAGCTCAAACATTCTTTCCTAATTGCGTCAATTCTTAGCCAGATAAGTGGTCTTGGGGTTAAAAAACAAAACAAAAATAACAAGTACAGAACAGACAATGGTAATCTATTTAATCTATTTGAAATGAACGAATAGGACCCTCACCATAGGAACAATTAGTATCGCCAAATGCGTGATTAAATTTAACAAATCAGCGGTTATGTGATATTCAGCCTATGCAAATTCGTAGACAGCGCCATATGAATATATAGACGCATATTTTAGAGACAAACAAATAAAAAGTAGAAAATTTTAAAAATTTCACTGCTCGAATTTACAACACAATGATTCAAAACACACAACGACACCCGCTAACACCTAAATACACTCAGATATGCAGCCTCATTTTGCCTACTGTCATATAATCAGTCACTGTAACTGGCTAAGTAATTCGGTTCAAAGATCGGAGGACTGGTTTGATGACAACATTACTTTTACTTACTGAGGTAAAACTGGGGGAAGAAGAAATAGTGGCAAACAATTCAGAGTGAAAGAATTGCAAGTAGGGTCAACGGAAAATGCGCCAGAAATAATTCACATATAAGTTAAACTAAAGCTTAGACTAAGTAAAACACATTTATTTTTTAAACGAATGCGTACTCACGCACACATTTCTGTCGAAGAAGAAACTACTCCCACTTTTAAGGCAGCTAAGGGTCGACGCATTCTCCTTTTCGGAAGAAATTCTGCGAATAGTTGTAATTAAAACTTGTTATATCATTGAGAAACACCGAGCGCACTGAAGGCATATTGTAAGAGTGAGATGACTGTTCACTGGAGTTGGAATGAAAGAAGTTGGATGCCAGCTTCAATCTTCTGTGATATTTTCCGAGGAACTGAACAACAAATTGAAGGCCACTGCAGGCATCTTTGATTCAAGGTACTATAATTTATTTTAAATTTATTTTACTAATTATTCTCTAAGACTTCACAATTTATTGGAATTGTGGGATGCTAATTTTATTTATACATCTTGGTGGCACCTGATCCATATTCATACCTTTTTCAGCATCGCCAACACATGGAATACATTTCCAGTCACAGAAACACGTATTCTGCGTTGATTCAAGCAGTACCTGCATAAAATCACAAACAAATACTGTGTATATAGATGAAAAGGGGCCGCTATTCCTTTTAGACACTTTAAGACGAGAAGAAATCTCATCCCATAACTCTTTGATGCTATTCCCTATCCTGCATAAATAGGTCTAATACGTCCTTTCGTGTTATCTGTCAACAACGGCTAGAAAAATTTGTAATGCTGCTTAAACTTCGAAGGTGAATTTACTCTGTAACTTTAGCGGTGCGCTGTTATCGAAGCAAATTTATGGACTGGAAAAGTTTGCTAACAGCCATTACTTGGTTATTATCCGATAATGTATAATCACAGAGTGAAAATTAAATTTTATCCCTTAAGAACTCCCGAAACTTTCTGTGATTTTGTGGAAACAGGAGTTGATATTAAACGAAATGAACTCAATAAATACTGCTTTTGCTAAGGGTCGACGCACATATGCGTTGTCAATACCGCGTTGCCTCACAGGTATGGCAAAGACGAATATTTTAGAGAACTGGTGAATGTATTTAAATTGCATAAATTTAATGAAAATCTGAAAAAACCTAGTTTGATGAAACGCATTCGTGAGTCAGTGAATGTAATGCAAAACACTCTTACGGTCGTTACTGATGTAGTACTAAATGTGGTAAAATATATTCTATCAGTATTATCTCACAGAAGAAACAAAGTAAGATCAAACTGCTGGCAGATAATTCTGGCCATATTTACACAAGTCCTCAAAGAGGCGCAACATTGGAACATTCAATTTTTAATTTTGTTTCCCTATTCTGTTACTTTTTAAGTGTTCGCGGACCAAATGCAGTTTTACAGTACTCAACACAGATAACTATTTGGTTTTGCAAATGGAATCTCCTCTTGGTTTCTATACTTCCACAGGGAACTTTAGAAGTTTCGTTGGTGACGATATTGCGACAGTATAAGTCTTGTAACACTTATGGAAAATTTTATCAATCGCAAAGAATTGCTGTTTCGATGATAATTTATTTTAACATATTATAATGAGGATTATCCAATCAACAGCTTTTGATGGTGTATGGTATATTCTCTTGCTAACGGAAAGGCCCCAGGTGAAGATGGGATCCCTGAAGAGGTTATTAAGTATAACAAGTCTGTTCTTCTCAAACATTTATATTCTCTTATTACAACCAGCTGGGAAGAAGATTATGTCCCGATGAGTATGCGGAATTCGAGGATAGTTACTCTATATAAACAGAAAGGGAACAGAAGTGACTGTATCAATTACCGAGGCATTTCATTACTAAGTGTAGCCGGGAAAGCTTATGCAAGAGTCATCCTAATGCGATTACAAATCTTAGCTTCCAGAATCTACCCAGAATCTCAGTGTGGATTTAGGCCTGGCCGATCAACCGTAGGTATGATCTTCTCCTTAAGACAGCTACAAGAGAAATGTCGTGAGCAGCAGAGGCCACTTTATATTTTTGCTTTCATTGACATTGTTAAAGCGTTTGATTCAGTGAGCAGAAATGGGCTTTTCAAACTGTTGCAAAAGATTGGACGCCCACCTAAACTACTACAAATAATTGTCTCTTTCCATGAGAAAACACAAGCAACAATCTGCTTCAACGGCAAAACATCAGAAGCATTCCCTGTTAATAGCGGTGTTAAACAGGGGTGTGTGTTAGCTCCTACATTATTTGGGATTTTCTTTTCCCTTTGAAGACTATGAGGAGTGAGTGTATCTACATAGGAGGTCTGATGGAAATCTTTTCAACATTGCTCGCCCCAAGGCCAACACCAAAGTAAATACAGTTGTTATCCGTGAGTTGTTATATGCGGACGATGCAGCTCTAGTAGCGAACACAGAAGATGAGCTGCAGTATATAATCAACAAATTATCACGTGCCTGTGAAAAATTTGGTCTACTCATCAGCCTTCAAAAGACTAAGATCATGCCGCAGAGCACTACCAACCTTCCATCCATCAGCATTGATGGCAATCCTCTCCAGGTAGTTGATGACTTTACCTACTTGGGATCCACAATATGTAGCAACTTGTCCATGGACACTGAAATTACTAACAGAATCGCAAAGGAATCATCTGTCATGGCTAGATTGAAAAACAGAATATGGAATAACGGACTGCTTACCACAAAAACTAAATTAAAAGTCTACAACCCTTGTGTTATAAGCACCCTTCTCTATAGCTGTGAGACATGGACAACTCTTTCTAAGCATGAATCTCGACTCAACAGGTTCCATCTCCGCCGTCTCCGGAAGATCCTTCAGATCTCTTGGAGAGATAGAGTACCCAACACCGAAGTCTTTCTTCGTGCAAGCACAACCAGCATCTTTGCACTCCTGAGTCATCGACGTCTAAGATAGTTGGGACATGTCAGGCGCATGGATCTTGAACGGATACCGAAACAACTGCTGTACGGAGAACTTCAGGAGGGTGTGAGACCATTGGGACGACCGCATCTTCGTTTCAAGGATGTCTGCAAGAGAGACCTGACCAAGACCAGAATCAATCCAAGTCGCTGGGAAAGCACTGCAGATGACCGTGTCATGTGGCGAGTAACTGTGCGCAACGGCGTCCAGCTCTCAGAGGACGAACGCACACAGGAACAAATCAGGAAGAGGACAAAGCGAAGAGACAGAGCGGCTTCTGTTCGAAGTCCCTCAAATTTCACATGTACAAACTGCAGTAGGGACTGCCACTCTCGAGTGGGACTTTTCAGCCACAGCAGACGCTGCAGACTCTCAACCAAGCATGTTACACCATCATCCCTCAAGGATGGACGGATGCCATTAGGTAGAAGTTTTCAAGTACATCCAAGATGCAGAACGCTGTGTACGTACAGTTCATTCTATAAGCCCCATATCCCAAGGTGCAAATGCAGTGTGGCGTTAACGCAAATACGTCCAAATGTACCGCGTGTGTGAGTGGAAGGTTACATCGTTAGCTGTGGTGTTTTCCGGCACGACGATCTCACCTCTCTCAGACGGCGTTTAGTTCATCGTTGCTCGGCCGTCTGGAAGCATTTCGCAGGAAAACAGCACTGGGGCGTGGCTAAGTGGGCTTTTCGATTGTGGTGTTTCCGCCCCTTTTGTAGGTGCCATAGGTACCTGGGACTTCCGACCAAGCGATTTTGCACCGTGGGTTTTCCGACAAGAGCCTCCCCTCCCCACCCCCCCACCCCCCCTCCCAATCTCTCCACGATTTGTACACCGGTCGTTAACTAGCAGCGGATGTGTTGGCACTTACGCTTTGCTTTCGCCGTCAGCCTTCGTTTCCGTATAGTTTCGTGGGCCTAGCCTACTTAAATTCCGTACACTGTAATGGAAATAATTTCAACAATGAAAGGGAAACAGTGTCTTCTCAATGATGCTCATCGATACCGAGTGCACAGAAAATGTGATGAATATACGAACTGATTGTGCGTGAATTCCGAATGGATTAAGTGCAGAGGCTGTGAAAGAATTGCAGACGGCTGAACAACAGCATTATTATCCACTTGCGAAGCAGATGTGCGGATTAAGAAAAGAATGCATAACTACAGGAAAAGAAGCCTATTAACCAGATTTCTAAAGGGGGAGTTTTAAGATTTGGAAGATAAAGGTTTAGGTCGTCGCCGCAATATGCCAAATAATGATAACTCCGAGAGAGCATTATGTAAAGCAAAATAGGAAGCTACTGGGGCGACACTGAACCCTGGAGCCAGATCAGAAATTCAACTGAGCGAAGACATTTTCAAAGAAACCAAACGTAACAGTTAAAAAAACTGATGATGGGTCTGCTCCTGACAAAAAAATCCTGGCGTTCGGTTTGCGAAGAAGTCTGTGTGAAAGTGGAACTGTTTTTAAGGACGGGGGACATTTGACTGTTGTTCGAAACAATCCAGGTCGTAGTATACCAATTGAAATGTGTGGTGTTTTTAACCAGTGACACAGAACCACAGATGCTGTGTTCCAATAAGTAGTAAGATTCTTTCAGAACAAAATTCATCAGTTTGGACAATTAAATTTATTTCACTTTACTGTTTTAACAAATTAATCTGTCATCTTCAGAAGCCTACAAAATTCGGGATATTATAAATAATTAGAACTTATCCATATATTTATGAAAAGTATAAGACGTGTATTGCAAGAGCTTAATTTATACTGGTTCGCCAGATGTCAACATCATCTTCACAAAATCTTAATGCCATTACATGTTCATAAAAAGGTACATATTATGTGTGATAATTACAAACACAGACTGGTATTTATAGCATATGAATCAAATTTAAGTACATAGTCAAACTGTCATGGCAGCAGCAAAGAACATACAGGGTGATTCAGGAGGAATGTCACATAATTTGTGAGGTGATACTACATGCGAAAATAAACCGAAAAAGGCCTATGAACATGTGTCCAGTTTTCGATCGTTACGCAACTTGATTGGGTGAAGATCGCACACATCCTTGAATGAATATGAACACAAGCGTGAATATTACTTACTGAATTGCTGTGTAGGCGCTGTGGTGGACAGAATAATGGTGGGACAGATGACTGATCTATCCTACAAGAGGTGTGGGAGTTCTCCAACAGATGGCAGCACTGTGACATCGCACCAAGGCAACAGCAACAAGAGTACTAATGTGCAGTCGGGCTTAGATCAGTGAGCAGTCGTGTGGCCGTGTGCGTGTCATGCTGGAGTGCTGTTTAACTGAGCAAGTCCATTGTCCGCGAAAACTAGTATGCCATACACGTTCACCCGTGCAGAATACATAGACATGTCGTTTGTGTATAGATGCTGTAATTGCAGTGCCCGTGCAGCTGTGACAGAATACCAGAGACGTTTCACTGATGGATGAACCCCCTGTACAGGATATTTCACAGGTCTTTCCAACATCACGTGAATCCGGAACACTACCCACTGTACACATAACATCAGAAAGTCAGACCGTCCAGTCAGGTGAGGAAAGGGAAGGCAATGGTACAATACAGTCCCACTACCAGTATGTGGAACATCAGCCATCAGCTCAATAGTCTATAAACGTGAGTGTGGCGTACGTTACATTCTGAGGGCTTGTACCTACTACGATGTGCAGCGCATACAACATCTGCATCCTGGTGACTCAGAAAGCGGACAACAATCTTGTGAATGGTTGACTGTTCACAGAGGTGTCGTGCAATACACATTATTTACAGATGAGGCTACATTTACTCGCAGTGTTCATGAACACCTGTAATTCTCCTACAAGGGCGATGGAGAAGCCACATGACATTGGGGAAACAAGACTCCAAGTTGGGTTCTCAGTGAACGTCTGGTATGGTATAATTGATGGCCTGATGATAGGGCACGTGTTCCCGCCAAATCGCGTTACAGCAGCAGCATATGAACATTTCCTGATAGAAGACGTACCTGTACGTTTGGAAGACGTGACACCAGAGCAACAACGGCAGATGTACCTGTAGCATGACGGCTCACCCATTCACTGTACTAGACAAGTATCCCAGTATCTGAATAACACATTTCCTCGATGGTGGATTGGCCGTGGTGGACCCACTAACTGGCTTGCCAGATCACCCGTCCCAACCTCATTAGACTTTTGTTTATGGGGCTGGTTAAAAGGGGATGTGAAGGTTACAAATCACTGAGGCTGTTGCCTGCGTTAAAACCCGCTGAGATGATCTTCGATGTGCAACACATCATACCCTCTAATACACTGGGAAGCGACCTCCGAGTTCTCCTTTGCTACCATGAGACGATACGCAAATTAACTATTTATTAAACTCGGAATTCTATTACGAATTTTCCAAATGTGATTCTTATGCCGCTTTATGATATCTGACTATGCAGTCCAGGCCTGTATTAAAGAATCGGTTTGGGTGAGGTCGCTTGCCTCATAGAAAGTAGTTCCTCATGTAAATTATTAACATAAAGTTAACCACACCAAAATTTGTGACTTGGTTGTAGGAAAGGATTGGAGTGTCAATATACGTAGTCCTAAATGCAGGTAATCAGATTTATTCTATTTGGCAATTTACATATATTAACAAATCTAGTTAATGAGGTGATGCCTCTTGAATGTGGACAAAAAAAAAGTTCAAATGTGTGCCAAATCTTATGGGACTTAACTGCTAAGGTCATCAGTCCCTAAGCTTACACACTAATTTCTAAAATCATTGGGGGAAGTGGCAACAAAACGACTATTCACGTTGGTGTGTAGAATATATGAGTCTGGCGATATACCATCTGACTTTCGGAAAAGCATCATCCACACAATTCCGAAGACGGCAAGAGCTGACAAGTGCGAGAATTATCGCACAATCAGCTTAACAGCTAATGCATCGAAGCTGCTTACAAGAATAATATACAGAAGAATGGAAAAGAAAATTGAGAATGCGCTAGGTGACGATCAGTTTGGATTTAAGAAAAGTAAAGGGACGAGAGAGGCAATTCTGACGTTAGGGCTAATAATGGAAGCAAGGCTAAGGAAAAATCAAGACACTTTCATAGGATCTATCGACCTGGAAAAAGCGTTCGACAATATAAAATGGTGCAAGCTGTTCGAGATTCTGAAAAAAGTAGGGGTAAGCTATAGGGAGAGACGGGTCATGTACAATATGTGCAACAACCAAGAGGGAATAATAAGAGTGGACGATCAAGAACGAAGTGCTCGTATTAAGAAGGGTGTAAGACAAGGCTGTAGCCTTTCGCCCCTACTCTTCAATCTGTACATCGAGGAAGCAATGATGGAAATAAAATAAAGGTTCAGGAGTGGAATTAAAATACCAGGTGAAAGGATATCAATGATACGATTCGCTGATGACATTGCTATCCTGAGTGAAAGTGAAGAAGAATTAAATGATCTGCTGAACGGAATGAACAGTCTAATGAGTACACAGTATGGTTTGAGAGTAAATCGGAGAAAGACGAAGGTAATGAGAAGTAGTAGAAATGAGAACAGCGAGAAACTTAACATCAGGATTGATGGTCACGAAGTCAATGAAGTTAAGAAATTCTGCTACCTAGGCTGTAAAATAACCAATGACGGACGGAGCAAGGAGGACATCAAAAGCAGACTCGCTATGGCAAAAAAGGCATTTCTGGCCAAGAGAAGTCTACTAATATCAAATACCGGCCTTAATTTGAGGAAGAAATTTCTGAGGATATACGTCTGGAGTACAGTATTGTATGGTAGTGAAACATGGACTGTGGGAAAACCGGAACAGAAGAGAATCGAAGCATTTGAGATGTGGTGCTATAGACGAATGTTGAAAATTAGGTGGAATAATAAGGTAAGGAATGAGGAGGTTCTACGCAGAATCGGAGAGGAAAGGAATATGTGGAAACACTGATAAGGAGAAGGGACAGGATGATAGGACATCTGCTAAGACATGAGGGAATGACTTCCATGGTACTAGAGGGAGCTGTAGAGGGCAAAAACTGTAGAGGAAGACAGAGATTGGAATACGTCAAGCAAATAATTGAGGACGTAGGTTGCAAGTGCTACTCTGAGATGAAGAGGTTAGCACAGGAAAGGAATTCGTGGCGGGCCGCATCAAACCAGTGAGTAGACTGATGACCAAAAAAAAAAAAAAAAAAAAAACCTAAATTATCCTAAAGACAAATACACACACCCATGCCGGCCGCAGTGGCCGTGCGGTTAAAGGCGCTGCAGTCTGGAACCGCAAGACCGCTACGGTCGCAGGTTAGAATCCTGCCTCGGGCATGGATGTTTGTGATGTCCTTAGGTTGGTTAGGTTTAACTAGTTCTAAGTTCTAGGGGACTAATGACCTCAGAAGTTGAGTCCCATAGTGCTCAGAGCCATTTGAACCATTTTGAACACACCCATGCCCGAGGGAGGACTCGAACCTCTAGAACTTAGAACTACTTAAACCTAACTAACCTAAGGACATCACACACATCCATGCCCGAGGCAGGATTCGAACCTGCGACCGGAGCGGTCACGCGGTTCCAGACTGAAGCGCCTAGACCGCACGGCCAGAATGTGTACAAATTAATATTTTATTAAAGAGGAAGGCGTGTAAGGCAAATCTATAACTATAAAACCTAGCAATGCAGATCGGCACTTCCCATTAACTGGATGAGAGCACAAGATTCTAGGCCATGTTCTTTCCATCATAATATAATCACAGAACTAAATATGAGAATGAGTTGCGATGGTCAGTTTGTCAGTGGCCACCCATTTAACTTCTATATGGTTCAAATGGCTCTAAGCACTATGGGACTTAATATCTGCGGTCTTCAGTCCTCTAGACGTAGAACTACTCAAACCTAACTAACTTAAGGACATCACACACATCCATGCCCGAGGTAGGATTCGAACTCACGACCGTAGCAGCAGCGCGGCTCCGGACTGAAACGCCTAGAACTGCTCGGCCACAGCGGCCGGCTAACTTCTATAAGCTGCAAGGCTGTTCGTGCTACAGGCGCACCTGTGTGTGTTATCTACTCTTCGGCTCTTCTACTCAACGACGGGCTTCCCAGCCGGCTGTCCTCGTAGTGCTGTTATGCAGATCAGGTGTGATGTCGCTGCTACCACCGCGCGCATTTACACGCCACAATTCCGCGATATTCCGCGAGTTCTGACTAAGGTACACAACTACTCCGCAGTTACTCCTTACCGCGCGGTGCAGAGTGCTGCGCGCTTATCGGACGGACGCTGAAACGCGGGTGATCTAATTTCTACCAAACTCTAGTGCGGCTTTCCGCTCCACTACTGCAGCTGCCCAATCGTAACATTTTAACAAATTTGTAACGAATGAGCGTCTCTCCCTTCGCACTGTGGGTGCGTGGGAAACACTGCTCACTTCACATTAGATTAGATTAGATTAGTACTTGTTCCACAGATCATGAATACGACACTTCGTAATGATGTGGAACGTGTCAGGTTAATAAAAGGTGTCTATACAAGATATTACATTACACAAAATATTACATGACACTTAATATTTTTAATTTTTTTGTGTGGGGGTTGGGGAAATAACCCACTTACTACATCCAACAATTCATCTAATGAGTAGAAGGAGTTGCCATTAAGAAATTCTTTTAATTTCCTTTTAAATGCTATGTGGCTATCTGTCAGACTTTTGATGCTATTAGGTAAGTGACCAAAGACTTTCGTGGCAGCATAATTTACCCCCTTTGAGCCAAAGTTAGATTTAACCTTGAGTAGTGAAGATCGTCCTTTCTCCTAGTGTTGTAGCCATTTACATTGCTATTACTTTTGAATTCGTTCGGATTGTTAATAACAAATTTCATAAGTGAATATATACCCTCCTGGAAATTGAAATAAGAACACCGTGAATTCATTGTCCCAGGAAGGGGAAACTTTATTGACACATTCCTGGGGTCAGATACATCACATGATCACACTGACAGAACCACAGGCACATAGACACAGGCAACAGAGCATGCACAATGTCGGCACTAGTACAGTGTATATCCACCTTTCGCAGCAATGCAGGCTGCTATTCTCCCATGGAGACGATCGTAGAGATGCTGGATGTAGTCCTGTGGAACGGCTTGCCATGCCATTTCCACCTGGCGCCTCAGTTGGACCAGCGTTCGTGCTGGACGTGCAGACCGCGCGAGACGACGCTTCATCCAGTCCCAAACATGCTCAATGGGGGACAGATCCGGAGATCTTGCTGGCCAGGGTAGTTGACTTACACCTTCTAGAGCACGTTGGGTGGCACGGGATACATGCGGACGTGCATTGTCCTGTTGGAACAGCAAGTTCCCTTGCCGGTCTAGGAATGGTAGAACGATGGGTTCGATGACGGTTTGGATGTACTGTGCACTATTCAGTGTCCCCTCGACGATCACCAGTGGTGTACGGCCAGTGTAGGAGATCTCTCCCCACACCATGATGCCGGGTGCTGGCCCTGTGTGCCTCGGTCGTATGAAGTCCTGATTGTGGCGCTCACCTGCACGGCGCCAAACACGCATACGACCATCATTGGCACCAAGGCACAAGCGACTCTCATCGCTGAAGACGACACGTCTCCATTCGTCCCTCCATTCACGCCTGTCGCGACACCACTGGAGGCGGGCTGCACGATGTTGGGGCGTGAGCGGAAGACGGCCTAACGTTGTGCGGGACCGTAGCCCAGCTTCATGGAGACGGTTGCGAATGGTCCTCGCCGATACCCCAGGAGCAACAGTGTCCCTAATTTGCTGGGAAGTAGCGGTGCGGTCCCCTACGGCACTGCGTAGGATCCTACGGTCTTGGCGTGCATCCGTGCGTCGCTGCGGTCCGGTGCCAGGTCGACGGGGACGTGCACCTTCCGCCGACCACTGGCGACAACATCGATGTACTGTGGAGACCTCACGCCCCACGTGTTGAGCAATTCGGCGGTACGTCCACCCGGCCTCCCGCATGCCCACTATACGCCCTCGCTCAAAGTCCGTCAACTGCACATACGGTTCACGTCCACGCTGTCGCGGCATGCTACCAGTGTTAAAGACTGCGATGGAGCTCCGTATGCCACGGCAAACTGGCTGACATTGACTGCGGCGGTGCACAAATGCTGCGCAGCTAGCGCCATTCGACGGCCAACACCGCGGTTTCTGGTGTGCCCGCTGTGCCGTGCGTGTGATCATTGCTTGTACAGCCCTCTCGCAGTGTCCGGAGCAAGTATGGTGGGTCTGACACACCGGTGTCAATGTGTTCTTTCTTCCATTTCCAGGAGTGTATATTGTGAGGCTACAGCGAAGATCTCTAGCTCTTTAAATAAGTGTCTGCAGGATGATCATGGATGAGCTCCACCAATTATTCTGATTACACGCTTTTGTGGAATGAACAATCTTTCAGTCAACGATGAGTTACCCCAGAATATGATGCCATACGAACGCAGAGAATGAAAATAGGCGTGGTAAGCTAATTTACTCAGATGTATGTCGCCAAAATTTGCAATGACCCTAATAGCATAAGTAGCTGAACTCAAACGTTTCAGCAGATCCTCAGTGTGTTTTTTCCAGTTCAACCCCTCATCAGTGAATACACCCAGAAATTTTGAATATTATACCTTAGCTACCGATTTCTGATCGAAGTCTATATTTATTAATGGTGTCATTCCATTTACTGTGTGGAACTGTGTATACTGTGAAACTTCCTGGCAGATTAAAACTGTGTGCCGGACCGAGACTCGAACTCGGGACCTTTGCCTTTCGCGGGCAATTGCTCTACCAACTGAGCTACTCAAGCACGACTCACGCTCCGTACTCACAGCTTTACTTCCGCCAGTACCTCGCCTCCTACCTTCCAAACTTTACAGAAGCTCTCCTGCGAACCTTGCAGAACTAGCACTCCTGAAAGAAAGGATATTGTGGAGACATGGATCAGCCACAGCCTGGGGGATGTTTCCAGAAACATGTCTCCACAATATCCTTTCTTTCAGGAGTGCTAGTTCTGCAAGGTTCGCAGGAGAGCTTCTGTAAAGTTTGGAACGTAGGAGGCGAGGTACTGGCGGAAGTAAAGCTGTGAGTGTGGGGCGTGAGTCGTGCTTGGGTAGCTCAGTTGGTAGAGCAATTGCCCGCGAAAGGCAAAGGTCCCGAGTTCGAGTCTCGGTCCGGCACACAGTTTTAATCTGTCAGGAAGTTTCATATCAGTGCACACTCCGCTGCAGATTGAAAATCGCATTCTGTATATACTGTGTTTTGTCAAAGTTTAATGAGAGCCCATTTGCAGAGAACCACTTAATGATTTTCTGAAAAACATCGTTTACAATTTCACCAGTTAATCCTTGTTTGTTGGGTGTGATAGCTATACTTGTATCATCGGCAAAAAGTACCAGCTTTGTATCTTCGTGAATATAGAATGGCAAGCCATTAATATAACTTAAGAATCGATTTGGCCAATAGCAGTGGCCTCTGGGAGACGCCGCTCGTCCGAAAACTTTCGAGATGCTTCTTTAGCACCAGCGTCTAAACGGACACATTCCACTTCTCTGTTCCACGCTCAAGAAGAAAGGAAAAAAAAAAGAAAAAAAAGAGAGGGAAGAAGTGGGCCATTCGTGGAGGTTCGTTCCTTGCTGGCAATGGCGCCAGCGATGCTTTTGTGAGCCCAGGGAAATTGTGGCCAAGGGTGAAACAGCGTCTCCAGCGTTATTCACTTTGGGGAGAAGTTCTGCTGGCCTCGCAGTGTTCCACTGGATCGCCCTATCCGCCGGTTCGCATCAACGCCCTGCTGCTGGAGACCGCCCTGGTGGAGCCAGCACCAACTGGGGTGCTGTAGATTGCAAAATTCGACTTTTGGGCTAACGAGAACTGGCTTCACACCACCGGCTTTCTGAGTAAAATCTCACACCCAACTCTGTCGCCAAAATTATTTGCACTTAACGCAATGCAGTACATTCTCATTGCTCACTCTATAGCCACCTCTGTCTGCGTGGCGCACGGAACCGTAAATTTGTTCACATCAGTGCTGCTACTTGTCATTACTGCCCTAATTTCTTATCGAAAAATACAAAATGGCGATTGATGTGGGCCTTGCACTCCCAGTGCTAGGCCCATATGGATTGCCACCTTGCAGCGATGACAAGTTCGTTGAGATGTGTTGGGGTATTGAGCATCTCTTGTAGAATGGATCAGTCATCTGTCCCACGATTATACTGTCCACCAAAGCGCCTACACAACTTTTCGATGGATAATATTCACACTTGTCTTCATAATCATTCATGGATGTGTGTAGTCTTCAATGCGGTAACGATCGAAAATGGGGACATGTTCATACGAGGGTAATCCCAAAAGTAAGGTCTCCTATTTTTTCATAAGTACAGAACTCTGTTTGTGTGGCAGTTGGTCACACTGTTATGAAGAGAGCTTCACGCGCTGTGTGTAAACATGCGCACGCCGCGCTGAGGCGCTCAGTCTTGGCTTGGCAGCCGTTGAGAATGGAGCTCCCGTTGGATGTTACCGTCATGTGCGAATTGGTTGCAGTTTTTCAACTCAAAGGGCACTGCGCCGATTGAAATCCATCGCCAACTGACGAAAGTGTATGGTGAGTCGCGCATGGATGTCAAAAATGTTCGTACGTGGTGTAGAGAGTTTGCAGCTGGTCGGACCAAAATTCACGACGAACATAGGAGCGGGAGACCGTCAATTTCTGAGGAGACAGTGTTGAAGGTTGAGCAAAGCATGCGTGAAGATCGGCGGATCACCCTGGATGATCTATAAACGTTGGTTTCTGAGGTTTCCCGAAGCACCGCTCACAGAATTTTCATCGGAAACATTGAACTACCGGAAGGTGTGCGCGACATGGGTGCCACGCATGCTGACTGAGGACCACATGCGGCAACGAGTTGATGCTTCCCGCGCATTTCTTCTCCGCCTTGCAGCCGAACAGGACAACTTTCTGGACTCAGTTGTCACGGGTGACGAAACATGGACATACCACTTTACACCTGAGACTAAGCAACAATCACGCCAGTGGCGGCATCCTTCTTCGCCAAAGTCGCGGAAATTCAAACAAACACAGTCTGCCGGTAAAGTCATGACAACCGTTTTTTGGGATCGGAAAGGGGTATTGTTGGTCGACTTTATGCCACTGGGATCACAATTAACGCTGACACGTACTGTGAGACTCTGAAAAAACTCAAATGGGCAATTCAGAACCAGAGAAGAGGAATGTTGAGCAAAGGTGTACACGTTCTCCATGATAACGCTCGCCACACATCGCACGGCAAACCGTTGCTCTCCCTATAGCCCTGACTTGGCGCCCAGTGACTATCACCTGTTCCCTTGAACATTTGGCCGTAAAGCGAGTCATCTCCAACGACGAGATGAAAGAAGAGGTTCATAACAATCTGAACAGCATGGCGGCGAGCTGGTATGACATGGGCATACAAAAACTACCACAGCGTCTACAAAAATGCATCGACAGAAATGTTGAATATGTCGAAAAATAGTTAAATGTTCAAGCTGTAAACTGATGTAAACCATTGCAGAAATAAACAGGTCTATGTACTTATAAAAAAAAGGAGACCTTAGTTTTGGGATTACCCTCGTAGTAAACAAATGTTGATGGTGTTAAAACAGCAACCAGCCACAAATTTATTTTAAGTTACTTTATTCAAAAGGTGTCATTACTGGTTTCGAATCATTACAATTCATCGCCAGACGGCTTTCATACTTTCATTAGAACATGTAGTGCGTTTTTTTATTGATTAGTTGTCCTAAAATATAAATAATAGATAATTATAAGCACGCCACACAGATGGTTGCGTTACAGATTTACACTGGGATGTGACTTACGTGAAATGTCGGTCTGGAGTATTTGTCTTCACAGTTTTGGTCCAACAAATGATGTTCGTAGTTTTCACCACATTCTTATAGTTGCACACATAAATTTGTATCATTGAGCACTTTAGATTTGTCACAGAATACATTTCTAACGTGCATCACATGTTTTGATAGAAAAAAAGTGTTTACAAGTCAAAGATGCTTCATGGTGCATGAAGTACATGTTTTGTCATACTCGTAAAGGCACATGTTCCAACAGAACGGGTAGAGTATTTTCTACGAAAGCATGATAAGTCGCCCCGTAGTCCGTTGAATCTCTGTTGAAGAACATGAGGCCCTAACAAAGTCACCGACAATGCCGGCCCAAACATTGACGGAAAATCTTTGTTGTCATGATTCCACAGTTTCGTAAGGATCCTCGATAGTCCATACGTGATGATTGTGAAAGTTTACAGTCTGGTCGTGTTGAAACGAAGCCTCCTTCATCAACAGCACATTTACACCAAAAAGGAGGGTTGGGACATTGTTGAACGAACTATTCGCAGAAACGTAGCCTTGTAGGAAAATCACCTGCTGAAAGTGTCACATGACTGCACATGTTGTAAACGGTAGAGATGCAACAGCTTCTCATGTAGTACTCTCCAGACAGCCATGTGGTCGACATTACTTGCTGCAGTTCTCGTCTTACTCACACTATGCTTGTCGTCAACTGTACGAAGAAGTTCCTCTTACAGTTGAGGTGTTCTCTTCCTTACGGGCCACTCCCGGTAATGAGTACTAGGCTTAAATGCGCCATGATCGTCAAGACGACGTTCTGTATCTTCAAACGTCATCCTGTCGGGGCACCATCGTTCTGGAAATCTCTCCTGAGAGAATCGTTGAGTGGTACAGCCATTACCATTTACTAATCTGTATAGCAAATGGACATCTGCCAACTCTGCATTTGAGCACACTTCTGCTGCATGTCACCAGAAACCTAGTCCGTGATAAATACTAAACAGCTGATACTACGTGGTTGCACAGTCTTCGATGAACACCTGACAGCTGAAGCTACATGCCTGATGCTGGTAAAGCAATAAAGTTAGCCACTTGTCAACACAAGCAATGAAGTGAGTCACATGTCAACATTGCCTTCATTCAACTGGAACAACAAACACTGACGGTGAACCTATGAATTACTACTGTACTTCTAACTAAACGTAAACTGGAGGACATTTTGAGCATTTCATGTAATGCTGGTACACACTGTTTCTGTGTGTGTCCTATTATTAATGTAATTATGAAAAGAAGTAGAAAATGAACTTTAACACGGAAATAAGCCGTTTCCGGACCCATATCCCACCAAGAAATTTATTTATCTATATGTGAGGAATGTTTCCGGAAAGTCTGGCCACACATTTTTGTTACATCTCGTATATAACATCAGCCGAGTAAAGTCTCATGGACCTTCCGACGTTATCCACTATATCATTAATGTGTACTTATAAAATATAAGCGGCAGTCAGATGAAAACGAGACACATGGAAGAAAGAAAGTAAACTGATTATTTTTGCAAAAGTAGTCAGCATAACTGATGATACATTTATCCCACCTTTAGACAAGGTCAGTGCCTACACGGAAAAACTTAGATTGCTTCTCTATACTGGGTGTTCCTGTAAGAGTGTGAAAAAATTTAACAGGACATACAGGATGCTCCACTGAACAGTCTGAGAGAGAGCCTGGGGTCGGAGAAGCCAGCTTAAAGAGGTAATAGGAATAAAATCACAGTACTGTGTACTTTTTTATTTACGATAGTTACAATTAACTACAAATACCAACATTGGCACATTGAACGCGCTATTTGTACCCTACAAAATGTGCTGAAACTGACGGCCATCAATCTCAATGCAAGCATGATATCAGTGAACAAGATTCTGACGCACCCTGACAAATGTCCCTGGTACGTTTCGAATCACATCACAGCCAGCTATAATTCTGGCAACTAATTCCATCTCCGTATCCACTGGGGTCTCATTCACAAGTGACTTTAGCTATCCACATGGGAAATAACCAAGGGAATTCAGGCCAGGTAACCTCGGAGGCCATAGAATAGAACCTTCCCTTCCAATACAGCAATCAGGAAATATAGCACTGAGATGGATACGGACACCCACACTGAAGTGAGGCGGTGCACCTTCATATTGTATCTGCATCCTATCACAAAACAGCCAAGGGTACGTTCTCCAACAACTAAAGTAGAACACTTTGTACGAACATAAAGTACAGTTGGCCATTCAGACGGCCAGGTGGAAGATACAGCCCAATGAGATTGTCCTCCTCCTTGCAGGAATGTACATGCGAATAAACAGCACAGTACGCGTAAACTTGTGCGTGTGTTAGTTGTAATAAGCTAGAAAACAGGAATGCTATACACAGCGGTAGACAAGTTTACTTCCATATCTCCTTAAGCTGGCTTCTCCGAACCCAAGTACACCACCTCAAATTGTCCAGTGGAACATACTCGACGTCGTGTTAAATTTTTGCACGCTCTTACGGAAACACCTTGGATAGCTGTGGACAATAGTTTGTCATTGTTGATAAAATATTTACAATCATAAACTATTATTCACGGTTCTATAAGGAAGTCATCGAAATCTATAAACATGGAAACAGTTTTAACAGTAAAGAAGAAGCCGTGAAACTTAGTAATATGTAGACAGTGCCTCAGCAGAATCGATAGATAAGTTTTATCCTTGACAGACGACAATCGATAGTTAAGTTTTATCTCCAAAAAGGATTATCTCTGTTGATCACATGTAAACTAGAGAACGCTCGTCAGTCAGTGACGCTCAGCGTCGCCAGTAGCACCTCTGAAGATGTCCAACGCAGCTCTGGACGAAACGTTGGGAACAGAAAAATTTCCTGGGCCACAGTCATAGAACCCGGAAAACTCACTAGTAACTAATATATCCGTTAGTGAAAGTCTTAATTGTGTAATCAAATGCACCACTGCTGTCATCACAGTTGTATAGTGTGTAGGTACTTGAAAGAATATCGCCATTCCCTTCTAGTAACCATTACATTTACAAACCAATACTCTCCACATGCTGCTATTTTAAGCTGTGGAATGCCCCCAAAATCATACATTTCCTCAAACCAAATGAGATTTAGCAAGACCTTTGAACCCATTCTCTTGCAACAAGTCCGTCAACACCCGAACCAGTATCTACACCTTCCTCTTTAGCAACGTTGCTGTCGTCCCAACGTTTGCTCTTACCAGCTCCTGTACCTAATTAGTGTAACAACAAAACCAGAAATTCTGACGTCCTCAGAACATGGAAAATCTAGTGGTAATGTACGGCTTTCCAACCTTCTTTTAGAGTTGTATGAGTTGTGTACGCCAAGTTAATTATCCTTTGTCGGCATCATCCACCCAATTTCTAATCTTCCATTCCATTTCAAGTCTGCCACAAGGATCTATACTTTCTCCTCTCATTTACGTTCCTCACACTGCTGATATTCCTAAGCCACCTTCTCCAGTCACTTTATCCAATGCACCAACGGCATCATTTTCGGAGCCTGCTACTCTGTCCAAAAGAAACACTAATCATTGGCTCAAATGACTCTAAGCACTATGGGACTTAACATCTGAGGTCATCACTCCCCTGGACTTAGAACTACTTAAACCTAACTAACCTAAGGACATCATACACATGCCCGAGACATGATTCGAACCTGCGACCGCAGCAGCAGCACGGTTCCGAACTGAAACGTCTAGAACCGCTCGGCCACAGTACTCGGCCACTAATCATTCCCTCTAAATCCCAGGCTCTAATAGGACGATCCAGTCGCTGATTCTATCTGTACGACTTTCTCTCAAACATTTACAACCGTCATGTCCAAGTAACTAATACACTAAAATAAATACCTCAAACTAATGCTCGACTGGCAACTGATCTGGACACCCCACCTGCAAAACCATTCAACCAGAAGCCTGCAATGAACTAAAACTATTAATCAGACGAACGTTGGGATTACATCTCTTAACAACCATCCACAACCATCCACTCCTACAAAAACCTGATCTGATTGATCACTTCTAGACCAATGTTGCCTGCATGTCTGCTCCACTAAAACTCTATCAGTCCCTTAACTCCTTCAACACCACACACTTTGTTTCGTCTTTCGCATCTGTTTGCCTTCCCCCACATGGATCCTTCACCATGCCAAAAAATTTCCATCCCTTCCCACCGACGTTACACACCTCCACAAATCTCAGTCTATTCATAAAGTGAACTTTGCCAACTCCATTCTTTCCTCTATAATATTCAGTCCTGTTATGCTGCTGCACCTATACCGACACATTCTGCCATCCACACACCTATGCACATTCCTCATCTTCCCTCAGTGAAACTTCCATCTACTTCCTCTCCCAGACTATGGAATATGCCCTGATATTAAGCGATGCTATTAGGTTTAACACTTCTACAGTTTCCTGCATCAAACCCTTCACCCCCTCCCCCTTTGCTCCAATTTCTCACGCTCCTTTCCTCTCTATACCATTGCCCAGCTCCTATTCTGTTTCCTAACACGTCCCCCTCCCCCATTTACGCTCCATTCCGCGTTATAATAACCAGATCCAGTTGTTTACACTAACAGCCTAAACTCCAACATAATCTCTAACCATCCCTGTCCTTTCCCACTGTATCGTCGCAGTGCTAAACGTTTCGCCGCCATATAATACTGCACCCTTCCCCCAATACAGCAAAAGCCTTTCACTACCAAATCTGCTTAATAATACCTGGAGTTACTGTAGATTACACCAAGAAGAAGACACTCCCATCTCTGTTTTCCCCTCTACTACGGTGGCATCTTGACAGCAGAGTCACCACAAACAGTGCCTTCATCACTGTGATAAAAAGGGGAGCCTCTAGAACCACTACCAAATGGGATTAGAATACTGGATTCTCATTCGGGCAGACGGCGGACCTAGTCCCCGACTGATCATCTGGATGTAGGTTTCCTGTGATTTCCCTTAATCGCTTAATGTAAATGTTGGGATGCTTCGTTTCAAAAGGACAAACCGAGTGCCACCACCACTCTTTCTCAGTCACTAATGACCTCATCGTCAATGAGATGTTAAACATTAATATTTCCTCCTTTGTTCGCAACATCTGCATGGTGGAGGTGGAGTCTAAACTCTTTTTCCACGGCAGTATTGAAATTAGAATAGCATTCTGTATAGACATTGATTCGAGCTCCAACTTATCAAGTCATAATCCTCACAAAATCTTCATTTATAATTGGTCACCTATTCACTCATGCAGCACTGACGTATAAGTGCAAACATAAAGTGGGATATTCAGTCTTGCCACAAACCTCACCATTCCCAAAAATGACTTATCTGCAATGATCACCTGAGCACCCATTTTATGTGTAGTCTGAAAAATTCTAAAACGCATTAAAACAAATTTTCATTACTGAAAATTGTTTTTGATCTTCAACAGTACAGCAAAAGAACATGCTATGAGTGAAAGCTTATTTCATTCAGTTCTAAAACTCCTTCAAGAGAGTAACTTTTTTTTAAAGCGAAATAGGATTTGTGTTCCATGGGTTCATTCTCTTGATAGGCTCGAAAAGTTTCAGATGACCCCCTCTGATGACATGCGTGTACACTGGTGTCCAACATTACAGCAACAATCGGAAATTTTGGAAGACTGCGTTTATTTTGCTACAAAACAGTATAAACTTGCGACAGTAAAGTAGAAACAATGTAAAGAATACAGAATGTAGGCAACTTCAACAAGCAAAAGGGTACACAAAAACGTTCTTCGTTTTTCTCCAACGCAAATTCTGACAACTGGTTAATGTGCTCAGTATGGGGTGTGACCACCTCTGACAGCAGTATAGGCTTGACAACAATGGGGCATACTGTGAATTATGTCATCAATCTTATGTTGAGGCTATAATGCCCATCCTTCCTGCAGAACTGCTCGCAAGTCTTAGAGAATGATTAGTGAATGATGACAAGATGGAACCCATCTACCTAGTGCATTATGGACATGCTCTATGGGATTCAAATTGGGAGAGGGAGCAGAACACGCCATGCATGCAGCATCTTTCGTTTTCAAGAAAACATCAACTAGCTGTGCTCTGTGATATTGAGCATTGTTTTCCACATGTAGCGGCACCACCGTTAAGATGGGAAAAGGTTAGCCTCGGTGCAGTATTTCTGAGCTCACAAGTTACAGCCAGGCGCGGATCTGTTGGCAGTAGTTGTGCTACCAGCGGTTGCGCATGTTACAGGCAGAAGGGGCCCACTGGCCCAATCTAGGTGTTATGAGTACATGACTCAGAGCAGCACGTTAGCAAAACAGAGGCGCACAGACGCGTATAAATAGGCGCCGGTTCACTAACAAGGCATTCAAGTGTGACAGCTCTCCTGGGTGGACGAGTGTGTCACACCACCAGCTACATGCAGCAGCAGATGGGGTGCCAGTGTTCCAGTCCATGACAGGTCGCTGGTTTGACCCTCTGAGGCCAACAAGGGGGCCACAGCCAGCCAGCAGTGGGCCATGCCATGGCTCGCTACTGCAGGCAGTCTTGTTGGCTCCCAACACACGCCAGAGGCATCCTGAGGCAAGGGCTGCAGATTCGGAAGCCGGGCTGGCCGGTGCGAACTGCGACGCCGTGAGATGCGAGATGGGCGCGCCTTCCTGCGTCGGGTTCGGGAGAGCGTTGGGGGTGCTGCGCCAGGTCTACGCCAGAAATCGCAGTTTATTAGAAGTTAAGTGACTGGAGATATCTTGTTTCATTTACTTGTTAAATTCTACTTGTTTTCTTGGTGAGTTCACCAGCCGCTTTGTTTTGGGGTCGTCCCACCATTCTTCTCCGATTGCCCACCCGCGGGAAGGTGGTTATTTACGAATTGGGTGGTCCGTTTTTCCCTTGTGGAGTAGGGGTGGGTTAGAGCAACCTGCGGTTCAGGTTGTTCAGTAATCTCCCTGTCAATCTGCCATACGTTAGTAGCTGCCTCTATCATGTTTGTCGGATTCGGTGTTAACGAATTTATTGCTGGAAGTGTAACGGCCGAATTCCTGAAATATGTTTTTATCTTGCGTATCATCTTGGGAGGCGGTATATGTGTAATGTAGAGCATGTTTGGCTAACCTTGTGTATTTTATGTAAGGCTGCATTTCATGGGTTTTTATTTTAATGGTTATTTTAGTATATAAAGTTGCCACCCTTCCACTATAAGAGTTTATTTTTTTAAATCAAGTTGCACCTTCGGTGGCAAGTTAATCTTTTAATGTTAGTGTTTGGTACCATTTCCATTCCTCCTACGGGGTGCATAGTTTATGTGTTTGTGTGAGTTATTAAAATTTTTAGTTTAAAGTAATCTGGTGTGTCGCAGATTTGCACCAGTGTAGTTTTTCAGAGGTTGTAGTGAACGGTCGTGACTACGGCCGTGTCAAAAGGGAGCGGCAAGGTTCTCAGCCTGAAAGCTTATACTGTCAAAAATTTGTTCTTTCTGCCTCTGAATAAATTCTAACTTGATATTTAGAGGGTGCTTTCTCATTATAATTTTAAATCTGTTTCTAAAAAGAAAAAAAGGCTTTTAGGAATAAAATTTCCATTTGTTGAAAGAAATTTGATTTGTTTACATCAGTTACCCACTGGCAACTACTTCCACGCTCACATGTTGTTGTAGCGGTCTTCAGTCCTGAGACTGGTTTGATGCAGCTCTCCATGCTACTCTATACTGCGCAAGCCTCTTCATCTCCCAGTACCTACTGCAACCTACGTCCTTCTGACTCTGTTTAGTGTATTAATATCTTGGTCACCCTCTACAATTTTTACACCAAACGCTGCCCTCAAATACTAAATTGGTGATCCCTTGATGCCTCAGAATATGCCCTACCAACCGATCCCTTTTTCTAGTCAAATTGTGCCACAAACTTCTCTTCTGCCCATACTATTCAACACCTCCTCATTAGTTACGTGATCTACCCATCTAATCTTCAGCACCACATTTCGAAAGCTTCTATTCTCTTCTTTTCTAAACTATTTATCGTCCATGTTTCACTTCCATACATGGCTACACTCCATACAAATACTTTCAGAAACGACTTCCTGACACAAATCTATACTCGATGTTAACAAATTTCTCTTCTTCAGAAACGATTTCCTTCCCATTGTCAGTCTACATTTTATATCCTCCATATTTCGACCATCATCAGTTATTTTGCTCCCCAAATAGCAAAACTTCTTTATTACTTTAAGTGTCTCATTTCCTAATCTAATACCCTCAACATCACCCGACTTAATTCGACTACATTCCATTATCCTCGTTTTGCTTTTGTTGATGTTCATCTTATATCCTCCCTTCAAGACACTATCCATTCCGTTCAGCTGCTCTTCCAAGTCCTTTGCTGTTTCTGATACAATTACAATGTCATCGGCGAACCTCAAAGTTTTTATTTCTTCTCCATGGATTTTAATACCTACTTCGAATTTTTCCTTTGTTTCCTTCACTGCTTGCTCAATATACAGAGTGAATAACATCGGGGAGAGGCTACAACCCTGTCTCACTCCCTTCCCAACCACTGCTTCCATTACATGCCCCTCAACGCTTGTAACTGCCATTTGGTTTCTATACAAATTGTAAATAGCCTTTCGCTCCATATATATTTTACCCCAGCCATCTTCAGAATTTGAAAGAGAGTATTCCAGTCAACATTGTCAAAAGCTTTTTCTAAGTCTACAAATGCTAGAAACGTAGGTTTACCTTTCCTTAATATAGCTTCTAAGATAAGCCGTTGGGTCAGTATTGCCTCACGTGTTCCAATATTTCTACGGAATCCGAACTGATCTTCCCCACGGTCGGCTTCTACTAGTTTTTCCATTCGTCTGTAAAGAATTCGCGTTAGTATTTTGCAGCTGTGACTTATTAAACTGATAGTTCGGTAATTTTCACATGTGTCAACATGCTTTCTTTGCGATTGGAATTATATTCTTTTTGAAGTCTGAGGGTATTTCGCCTGTCTCATGCATCTTGCTCACCAGATGGTAGAGTTTTGTCAGGACTGGCTCTCCCAAGGCCGTCAGTAGTTCTAATGGAATGTTGTCTACTCCCGGGGCCTTGTTTCGACTCAGGTCTTTCAGTGCTCTGTCAAACTCTTAACGCAGTATCATATCTCCCATTTCATCTTCATCTACATCCTCATCCATTTCCACAATATTGTCCTCAAGTACATCGCCCTTGTATAGACCCTCTATATACTCCTTCCACCTTTCTGCTTTCCCTTCTTTGCTTAGAACTGGGTTTCCATCTGAGCTCTTGATATTCATACAAGTGGTTCTCTTTTCTCCAAAGGTCTCTTTAATTTTCCTGTAGGATGTATCTATCTTACCCTTAGTGAGATAAGCCTCTACATCCTTACATTTATCCTCTAGCTATCCCTGCTTAGCCATTTTGCACTTCCTGTAGATCTCATTTTTGAGACGTTTGTATTCCTTTTTGCCTGCTTCATTTACTGCATTTTTATATTTCTTCTGTTGCCCAAGGATTTCTACTAGCCCTCGTCTTTTTACCTACTTGATCCTCTGCTGCCTTCACTACTTCATCCCTCAAAGCTACCCATTCTTCTTCTACTGTATTTCTTTCCCGCATTCCTGCCATTTGTTCCCCTACGCTCTCCCTGAAACTCTGTACAACCTCTGGTTTAGTCAGTTTATCCAGGTCCCATCTCCTTAAATTCCCACTTTTTTTGCAGTTTCTTCAGTTTTAATCTACAGTTCATAACGAATAGATTGTGGTCAGAGTCCACATCTGCCCCTGGAAATGTCTTACAATTTAAAACCTGGTTCCTAAATCTCTGTCTTACCATTATATAACCTATCTGAAATCTGCCAGTATCTCCAGGCTTCTTCCATGTATACAACCTTCTTTTATGATTCTTGAACCAAGTGTTAGCTATGATTAAGTTGTGCTCTGTGCAAAATTCTACCAGGCGGCTTCCTCTTTCATTTCTTAGCCCCAATCCATATTCACCTACTACGTTTCCTTCTCTCCCTTTTCCCACTACCGAATTCCAGTCACCCATGACTATTAAATTTTCGTCTTCCTTCACTATATTAATAATTTCTTTCATTTCATCATACATTTCTTCAATTTCTTTGTCATCTGCAGAGCTAGTTGATATATAATCATGTACTACTGTAGTAGGTGTGGGCTTCGTGTCTATCTTGGCCACAATAATGCGTTCACTATGCTGTTTGTAGTAGGTTACCCGCATTCCTATTTTTTATTCATTATTAAACCTACTCCTGCATTACCCCTATTTGACTTTGGATTTATAACCCTTTATTTGGCTGATCAAAAGTCTTGTTCCTCCTGCCACCGAGCTTCACTAGTTCCCTCTATATCTAACTTTAACCTATCCATTTCCCTTTTTAAATTTTCTAACCTAACTACCCGATTAAGGGATCTGACATTCCACTCTCCGATCCGTAGAACGCCAGTTTTCTTTCTCCTGATAACGACGTCCTCTTGAGTAGTCCCCACCTGGAGATCCGTATGGGGGACTATTTTACCTCCGGAATATTTTACCCAAGAGGACGCCATCATCATTTAACCATACAGTAAAGCTGCATGCCCTCGGGAAAAATTACGGCCGTAGTTTCCCCTTGCATTCAGCCGTTCGCAGCACCAGCACAGCATGGCCGTTTTGGTTATTGTTACAAGGCCAGATCAGTCAATCATCCAGACTGTTGCCCCTGCAACTACTGAAAAGGCTGCTGCCCCTCTTCAGGAACCACGCATTTGTCTGACCTCTCGACAGATACCGCTCCGTTGTGGCTGCACCTACGATACGGCTATCTGTATCGCTGAGGCATCCAAGCGTCCCCACCAACGTCAAGGTCCATGGTTCATAGTGTGATTAAATGTGTTAATATTCTTGATGAATCACTAGTAAATAAAGTAAATTATTAAGAAAAAGTTTTGAAAGCAAAGTCACGATTCACCTTCTTTTAGCCAAGATGTGCCACAAATTTCTTTTCTCCCCATTTCGATCAAGTATATTCTGATTAGTTACATGATCTACCCATCTAATCTTCAATATTCTTTTAGCTTCTTGTCTGAACTTCTTATCGTCCAAGCTTCGTTTCTACACAAGGCTACAGTCCCCATAAATACCTTTAGAAAAAAATTCCTAACGCTTCAATTTGTATTAGATGTTAAAAAATTTCGCTTCTTCAGAAAGGCTATCCTTGCTACAGACAGTCTGCATTTTATAGACGTAGGCAGGATTTGATTTTAGGGGAGGTTTGAACATATGAACATTGTAATAAAGTAGATTTGTAATAGAACACAAAACGGCACTACATATATATGAGTCGCTTAGATGGAAAACTGTACATGTCCACTTTTTAAAAAAATTGAGTTGGCAACTCTGGATTGTAGAACATGACATTTTACACATGCTTGAAATGCTATTCATGCTCAAAGTTCTCCATGTCCTTTGGAAAACAGCTCACGAAAAGTGTGGTTAGATTCAAAACTGTCCATGTCCATCAGTAAGTTGGGTGCAAAACTTGCCTTGTCCCTTTTGACAAATAGCATTGAAGGCTGCGGCCATGTGACTGTAATGCAAGATGGCTACCACAAGCATGTAAACATTGTACTTGTGTGGTCTCTTACAGCTGTTTATTCTGAAAGTTATACACATTCTCAGAATGCTATAAAAGTCCAAGGGGAGCCTAATTATAATTCTGAAATCAACCTACCAGTGTCCGAATGCAAACGTGGGAAACACTTAGGACACATATACTCGAGCTGCATTACGAACACGGTCGTTCCTATTAATGAAAAGAAACTGCAGGATGTTTCAAAACTCCTCGAGAAACACTATGGTGAGTCCTGGAGGGAACGTGAATCCCTGTCGTGGTACATGACATTACTAGGTTCCAGAGGGTCAGGGGCATCACTTGAATCAGAATGCCTAGCAGGAGAAGATGAAGACATTGATCCAGATATGCTGTATTAAGTGGATTGCAGTTTGTCAGTTGTTACACCATGTACCTTCAGAAATATTAAAAGAAATTAAAACTGAATACACAGTTTTATATTCACCCCATATCCTCTCCTCATGTACAACTAGTCAGGTTCAAAACTATCCATGTCCATTTCAGTTGCATGCAAAAGTGGCCATCCCCAAAGTCAGATGCAAAACTGTCCAAGTCCATTTTTATTTTGCTTATAACTTACATGCATTGAGTTCCTGATTTTTTTTCAATAGCCCAAATGGTTTTGTGCTAATCCATACTTATGTATACAACATACAGTATAGGGCAGTGTGTATTTACCCAGTGAAAACAGTTTTTCCACTTTTTCTCAAAACCAGGTATGGAGGACATGGACAGTTTTGCATCTAGGCGACTCATATCCTTTATCTACACACAGCATTGAACACTGTCGACTGCTTGTCGGCAATCCACGTCTTTCCAAGTGGTATAGTTTCAAAAAGAAAAAAAAAATGGTTCTAAGCACTATGGGACTTAACATCTGAGGTCATCAGTCCCCTAGGCCTAGAACTACGTAAACCTAACTAGCCTAAGGACATCACACACATCCATGCCCGAGGCAGGATTCGAACCTGCGACCGTAGCAGCCACGTGGTTCTGGAAGCGCCACAGCGGCCGGCGGTATAGTTTCAAATAATAATGAGTCAGTGAGTGGTGGAAATGAGCACAATGACCGTCACAAAGAGAAGTACATGGAACAGAGTTTTCATCTTGCTCAATGCTGACAACACACGTACGGTTTCCACTTCGTAGTTCCATCAATAATCGACTGGGGTGGAAATAAGTAAAAACTTTAAGTGTTGTTTTGTTCGACAGCTAAGGTCATTTGAAATGGAGCTTTACTGCTTTCATTAAACACGTGTTACATCGTCATAAAAAGTGCACTATCTCAGAATTCGACTATTTGACGAAAAAATATAGTTGGTTAGTAGATCTCACATTTATCAGTTTTATGGAAATCGCATTTTTAACGACCGCCAATATTTTGCTCTCCATTCAGTGGTTTTTCCAGTACTCACTCTTCTTGTTTCATTTATTTATCAGTACAATCATTTTCTGGATTTTGTCCCTCCACTGTTACAAACGCATGATTTCTGCCGATCACATCAGGCAGTGGAAGAGGCAACAGTCGTTAAGCGGCCATTGTTTACTTACGTTCGTCAGAGGGAGTCAGGGAGACGTCTGGATGTTTTATATGCGGTGATGGTGTTATGGTAGTGGTAGATCGGAGATGGTGAAGGACAAATGCTTACAAATGTTAATTGAGAGGATTAAGTCGAGAAAGAGTGGTAAAGATTTCGTTCTGGTGAACTGTGCCGCCGTTGTTTTTCACGGAAAGTGCAGGAATTCTAATTAGAAGACTCATGTCGAATTGGATACACTGGAAAATGAACCTCATATTTGTCGACCGTCAGGTCAAAAATTTTATCTTAAAACAAACTGTTTATTTTTTGGGGAAGAGGCACCCAGGATCACCTGAAACCCGAGGTGAAGAATCAACTAAAAAAAAAAAAAATGTTGATCGTGACATTAAAAAGACATTTTCAAAATCGATAGTAGAAACTGTGGCAAAATGAAATAATCACTTGAGAACTCGTGTAAAACGTGGAGTAGAGCACACTGAAGATCTTGTTGGTGTTGCTGGTAAATACAGTGGTAATTGTGGGAATAGGTTTTTCAAATCTGATGTTGCAGTGCACAACAGCATTGGACGACCCAGAGATGGTGAGCTATCCTCATCGGTGAATTTCATTTGTGAGTTTTGGGGAGCAAAATGAAGGTGAATGACAATGCACACTGTAAGAAATTCTGTGGAATTATAATGGATACTTCCTAAGATCTAAACAAAGCAAAAACGACTGTCCTAAAGTTCTATAAATATTTCTCTTCCGTTGAATAAATAAATCAGCACAGGAATACCATGATATGATTTCGAAACACAAGCTATTTCATCTTATTTGACGTGCGGTATGACGCCAGAAACGAAGGTCACCAAGAGGGACGCAACTGAATTGATGAAACTGCTGCTGTAATTCTGGAGCACGAGTTTATGGAGATGTATCTCTCTTCAGACATTTTCTTGGGTAAAATTGAAGATGCAATCCTTAGAATGATAATTTGTTCAAAAAAGATAGGAGACTGTTCAACACTAAAGATGACAATTGACTGGTTTTCACATTCTGTTATTTCAACTGCAAGACCGAGATCCTTCGTTTCTGATACCCAACTAGGTCTTGAGGAAATTGTAAATGAAAATGTGGATCAAGAGATCTTGTAGATGTGCTATCAGCTTTTGAATTAATTCTGTGATGATATCAGACAGTTTGAAGTATCCAGTATGCAAAAAGCATTAGAAAGTCTCAAGGCAAACAACTTATCCAGTTTGTGTTCAACAATGAGGATTTTCATGTTGACAAAATTAATAATGAAAATAACTGGTGTCGATGTAAGCAAACTTTTTGTCCTTTTTTAAAGTGTTATTCTGTTAATTTTTTGTTTGTTTGCAAAACCATTATCTTGAAGCACGCAATTTCTATGAAATTGATAAATGGCGATATTTACTTATCAGCTACGTTTTTCATCATTTTCTTTGACTTTCTGAAAACCCACTCTGTGATCACACTTTTCTCTCATACAATTTTGGGTCAAACTGGTCAGTTCTCAGATACTGAACGTATCATGTAAATGTAGAAAAGTAAACGTAAAATAACAAAAAAAAAGAACGAACGCGATCCGAACAGGCCTCGAAGGTCCAACGGCACCGACCGGTCACCGTGTCATCCTCAGACTTAGGCGTTACCCGATGCGGGTGTGGTCAGCACACCACTATTCCAGCCATTGTCAGTTTGAAATGTCCCCTTTGAACAATTACACAAGACTGTGCTTAAACTGACACACAATTTTTTTAGCGCAACGCAATCTGACTTTCAGTAATCCCTACAAAAGAATGGCCCAGACTAACATTAACCTATACCTTTCACAAATCACTAACAAAAATCTTCGTTACTCGAATTACTGCAATACAGCGAGCGCCACTACTGCCAGCTAAATAAAAGATTCAAACTACGGAAGGCACTAACTACTGACAGGCATAGTTAGCAAATGAAAGATTTTAATAGAGAACAAACAATGTATTTACCTTAATAGTGTTGAAAACTCATAATATACATATCAGTTCATGACATCCAGTCTTACAAATTTCAAAACTCCGCCATCTCTCTCCCCACATCCACCACTGCTGGCGGCTCACCTCCAACTGCGCAATGCTACGCACTGTTCACATCCAGCTGCCGCTGCCCAACACTACAATGGCAGACAACAATGCAAACTAGCCACAGACTGCACACAGCACAGCCAGTGATTTTCATACAGAGCGCTACGTAACGTTGCCAATAAGAAAACATAAACAGCCTAATTACATAGCCCCCATGTTCCCCACAAAAAATTTTACAAATTGTTTTGGGCACTGGCCAATACAGATTTGAAAAAATTTTTGATAATTACAGTAAGAAAGATATCAAATGCACACACTTATTAATAAAATGTTGGTCAAAAGCTAAAATTTTCTCACAGTCCATAAAGACAGTCCTGATCATTCATCACAGTAAAACTGCCGTTTCTTTTCTCAAAGTCTGAGCAGTAAAAGACAATGCACAAGGAAGTAGTGGATTTCCATGCAGTCTTGAAGAAGTAGTGTTGTCCTTCCAACGGAAAGACAGTGCTGACTCTTGACATGCTGACAGGAAATGGGCCACAACAGAGCAAACCCACAGCAGAGTCATTCGACGTTTTGAAGAATATTGATAGGTAGGTCATCACAGAGCAGACCCACTGTAGTCCTGGTAGAGAGTATGGTATTGGTGGGCCACCAGAGGTGCAGACCCACTGCAGTCCTTGTAGAAATAATAGTATTGGTGGGTCATGAAAGGTGCAGACCCACTGCAGTCCTTGTAGAAATAATGGTACTGGTAGGTCATCAAAGGTGCAGACCCACTGTAGTCCTTGTAGAGACGGCCAGCAGCCATCTGTTGCGACTGTGCAGGTGCACAATCACCATCGAAAAGTCTTGCGGAGAATATAGCAAGTCCATCAACCACCACTTGTGCACTCACAAAGTTTTTGGAATTGTCCTCAGAACCAGCAATGCTGTTATCCAGTCCCTTGCTGAATTATTAACACACGTGCAAACACTAACAGTCCCTACTTCTTACATATTGTTTATATACTATGACCAACAGAAACGTGTGCAGTGAAATGGAACTTACAAGTTACTTAATTTGATGAACTGGTGTCAATTACAATTTTATAACATAATAATACAATTACAAAGATACAAAATACATCATCAAGGAACATAACAGTACAGATAACATTTGTAGTAATACAGGCTTTACAAAAGAATTGAAATATACATATACATCAGTGTTACAGAAATTATGACATGAGTACATACATAAAAGATGAGAATAACTTTTGAAACATCACCTTCACATATGAGCAACAAAACAGAATAAATAGTGTGTAAATATCTTCTTAAAGTAAATAACATATTATCAGAAAAATTCTACAATGTAACTCTCATCAGATAAACACATAAAGACAGGAAGAACACAAATATACAAGAGTACACAAACACATAGCGGAATAACAGAAAGGGAAAGGACAGGGTTTGTTTTACTGCAGTATCTTGCAAACAAAACTTTCTTTACTTCTTGGAGATCTCCCTTCGTTCTTCATTATTTCAAAAAGTGCTATCTATACCTGCTTTCTGTACTTTTTTCGTAAAACTTCTCAATGCATTTCTTCCAATTCATTGCAACTCATTCTCTTATATAGTCTATCCCCTCTTAAGCTAACTTAAATCTACTGAGCTCAGATGCTAAACTAAGGGATGAGGCAATGCAGCAGCATAAAACAATTAATACAAACAGCAATAAAAAAATGGAAATTGTCAAAGCAAGCTGCAATAAATCTAAATTACCAAACAATGCAACATTGCAACTAATATGAGCCAATGTGCAGCAACAAGAAGAATAAATCAGTAGTAAAACTAGCTTAACAGAGTAATACAAAGAGAAATTTAGTAGCACTATGCCTGGAAAACAGCAGCAGCAAATGCAATAACTTGTATCTAAACATGACAAAGCTCAATCAGAAAAAATATTACACTAAAGATGGCCATGTCTAATACCTATGTCACATCTTAATACTAGAGTGATGCACCACAATAAGTTACTGTAGCACACAAGTTACCAAATCGTTTAAAAAATTATTTCTGCAGTTCCTGTGAAGGGAAATGTCTATTTGTGCTCTCTTTTCTAAGAAAGTACCTCATAAATGTATTCTTTCCTGGGTCTGTAGACAGAAAATAGCGATATTAGTACATCTATTACATTTTATAATAACCAATGCTGCAGTGCAGCTAGAAACTAGATATTAAATGAAATGAGCAAATATATATATAGCCTATATAGAGCAATGCATGAAACGTCATTCACTAGGCAAATAGCGTCTCCAAGGGCAAAAGAATCTCTCAACTAGAAAGACAATAAATGTAAAATGTTTCTCATCATTTCATTAGGCATTTCAGTAAATATCATAAATTAAGAGCTCCACAGTGTAATCATATGTTTTCAAGTTTGAGTGTGTCGTATTTGCGATGCTTTCTACAAAGAAATGTCAATAGTGAGGGTAATGGCCTCCCTTTGTTTTTTTTACCTGTGCCTCTGAAAAGGCACACACTAATGGCTTTTTCTCCAGGTGTCTGACACTGCTGGCCGCTCAAGACGCATTACGTCAAGGTCATTTGGATTCCTTACCAAAATATTTATGACACCAGTTTGCAATACAGTGACAGTCTCATATAAAAATTTTCACAGGTCTAGAATTTGCGTTACAAATCTGTAGAAACAAAAATGCTGTAAATATAACAGTGTCCAAAAAATTTTCATAGGCATTGTGGTACATTCACGCATTTACACACATTTCATAACTCTTAAAGTACGATTCTTGGTTTCCAACATCCTTTTTCACAAGTCAGAGTCCCTAACTACTACTCATTATTCCTTACCTTATTACACTTATACATATTCGTCGACACTTCTTCAATATTTCATCATAATAAATACGTAGCATAATCAAATTCCTCATATAGCATCAGCTTATTGATCATAAACATACCGCAACAGCATAATACACATCGTCATCATAACATCTTAAAACCTCAGCCAAATCTCAAAATCGTCGTAGCTTCCTTCAATAATTCCAAAACCTAAAAAAATTCTCTGCTCATGTCAAAAGTGTCATCTACCTCAAACACACTTTAAAAATCATGATCCCATAACAAATACATCATTCAAAGCTCTCATAGTATCACAATGGTTAAGAAAAAATATGAACAGGTCACAAAAGTACAGACAAAATACAGTTTCATAAGTATGAAGTTATCCAACTGTGTAATTGTGTAAACATGTGTCACTGATGTAGTAAAAAAAAATGTATGTTTCTCTGTTAAATAATCAGATAGCTGTGTAATTCTGTGTTAGAAGAATATGGTACCGATGTCTAAAGTTGTGTAAGCAATTACCATATTAGCTAGGGCTCCTTGTGCTTGCCAAACACATGGTACACAAAGTAGGCATGTACCCCCCTGAGGATCTGATTCCTGAGGCGAGCTGTTGCCGACTGATCGATCGATAATGCTTCCCTGTTCACTACCTGTTTCACTGTTTACACCATTATTTGACGCCCGCTCCATTTCCCTATGCACAGTTACCAGATTACTACTTTGAATGTCTGTTAATTCATTACACAGCGGTGCTGGTAAGCTATGCTCGTCGTCACTATTATTTCTCTGTTTACTTTGGAGCCTAGTGTTACGTTTTTCACGCGCCATTATTTTCACAATATTTCACACGATAACACAGAAAATAAGAGAACACATTAACATAGCGCTGAAAATAATATCTAGTTAATTGCAAGTTGCGAAATACTTGGTGCAAATTTACATGCGTGCACACCTGTTTTACTGTACAACAATGAAAGACTGCAACTACAAAGGGGACTCTCTCTACAATTATACGCTAGCAATAAACGAAATCTACACTAATTACACAAACTACAAGAAAAAGTCAGAAGATTCCAGTGAGGTATCCTGGCAGGGTCGCCATATGAAACGTCCCCATTGAAAAATTATACAAGACTGTGCTTAAACTGACACACAATATTTTTAACGCAATGCAATCTGACTTTCAATAATCCCTACAAAAGAATGGCCCAGACTAACATTAACCTATACCTTTCACAAATCACTTACAAAAATCTTTGTTACTCGAACTACTGCAATACAGCGAGCGTCACTACTGCCAGCTAAATAAAAGATTCAAACTACGGAAGGCACTAACTACTGATAGGCATAGTTAGCAAATAAAAGATTTTAATAGAGAACAAACAATGTATTTACCTTAATAGTGTTGAAAACTCATAATATACATATCAGTTCATGACATCCAGTCTTACAAATTTCAAAACTCCGCCATCTCTCTCCCCACATCCACCACTGCTGGCGGCTCACCTCCAACTGCGCAATGCTACACACTGTTCACATCCAGCTGCCGCTGCCCAACACTACAATGGCAGACAACAATGCAATCTAGCCACAGACTGCACACAGCACAGCCAGTGATTTTCATACAGAGTGCTACGTAACGTTGCCAATAAGAAAACATAAACAGCCTACTTACAAGTTTTCGTGGCCAACGCCACTACTCAGTCAAGTAGCTCCTCAACTGGCCTCACAATGGTTGAGTGCACTCCACTTGCCAGCACTCGGCAGACCCAGATGGTGACCCAACCAACAGCGCTTAACTTTGGTGACCCGATGAGAACTGGTACTAACCATTGCGGCAAGGTTGTTGGCGACATAACAAAACAGAGGTCATTATATCTTGTACACTAGCCGTTCCTCTTTCCTACACAACATTACTTAAAATAAACATTATAAAATACTAGCGACGGTAATAACAACAATTTCCGTCGTTTCCAGGAAGCGCAACGACGACGATGGTAGTGCTAAGCTGCTACCATGTGTCTTCCCATTGCGCCTAGCCTCAGCAACTATGACTATTACATTAGCCCTCATGCAGGCAAAGTACTATCTGGACTTTCCAAGTCGCCACACAACATTTATTTGAGGTTCAAAATGGCTCTGAGCACTATGGGACTCAACTGCTGAGGTCATTAGTCCCCTAGAACTTAGAACTAGTTAAACCTAACTAACCTAAGGACATCACAAACATCCATGCCCGAGGCAGGATTCGAACCTGCGACCGTAGCGGTCTTGCGGTTCCAGACTGCAGCGCCTTTAACCGCACGGCCACCTCGGCCGGCATTTATTTGAGGCTCAGTCCACACATTGGTGCCAATATTACTGCCAAAGCTGGCTCATCGTTGCCATATTCCGCGCTACGTCATGCTGGCAATACTTGCGATTTGAAAACGCGGTAATTAAGAAAAAGATCACATGGCAATCGATTTTATTATCACTTCTCCCTTTTTTCACCTTTGTCAAGATTTTAGGATGGGGTTTGAACCCCTAAAACTCCTTCTCTGGCTGTGCCCATGCTCCATTTTATATACTTCGGCCATCACTAGTTACGCAGGTGTGGTGAAAAGTAACGCCTCCAAAGTGTTTATGTGATAAACTCATACTACATTTTATTTTTCATGGTTACATATTTCCAGACCTCTGCCACTAGAGGACTCCGAACTGCAGCGTGTAACATAGCGGTGTCTAATGTAAATACACTGACGGGAAAATAATCTTAGTACCAACAGGGAGTTGCGCGACAAAGGTAAACGAATATATGGAGATGGTATCTGTTCTTTCAGAAATATCCGAAAGAACAGGTACCATCGGCGACCATGCAGCGCTCTAGAAAGAAATGATAAGTAAATCAAGACCCTACGCTGCCGACAGGCGTTGATACGCATCAACGGGGACAGTTGAAAATGTGTGCCCCGGCTGGGACTCGAACCCGGGATCTCCTGCTTACATGGCAGATGCGTCCGAAGAAACAGATAGCATCTCCATATATAGTTCAGGCTAATCGGCCATGACCTTCTTCTGTGCGGATGCACACGCATTGCCCAAACTCTTACGGGACTCGGTCAGATTGTCCGCTATGAGTAATGAGTGTAGTGGGCAGGGGCACTACGAATGTAGTGTGTGGACTTTAAGTTGGGAATATGGGTCTCACTGGGAGCGTGCGAGCGATAAATCCCTGCAGTAGCACTATCCTGTGCGCCATCGGTGGCTCAGATGGATAGAGCGTCTGCCATGCAAGCAGGAGATCCTGGGTTCGAGTCCCGGTTGGGGCACACATTTTCAACTGTCCCCGTTGATGTATATCAACGCCTGTCGGTAGCATAGGGTCTTGATTTATTTACCAAGGTAAACGAAAGTCGGTAGATGTGTCTCTACATCTGAATGATGATGTATATTAAAATTTCTCTCCAGTCGCGTAAGAGTGTCGCTAGTAGCGCCACTATGAGAATGCAGATCAGGTTTGCCATAAATACACGCTGCAATGGTCGTGAGCGTTAGTCAGCTTTGAGTGGACGTCGTGAATCGATGTTCGTCAAGAATGCCTTTAAGGTGGCAAATGCCTCATTATCAACACTTCACTGAATTTGAACGAGGTTGTGTAATAGGGGTACGAGAAGCTGGATGTTCCTTCTGCGACATTACAGAATTTAGCCACTGCAAGTGAATGCTGGAAGCGGCGGTCACGAGAATGTACGGGCTCCGGACTGCCACGTGGCGCTTTCGAGAGGGAAGACCATCGTGTTCGGCGTACGGCTCTGGCGCATCATGCTGCGGCTGCAGCCGCAGTTTCGGCAGCAGTTGGTACCACACTGACACAACGAGCTGTTACAAGTCCGTTACTTCAAGAACACCTGCGAGCTAGATATACTGAAGCGTGCATACCACTGATCACAAACTACCGTCATTTGTAACTTCAGTGTTGTCAAGTGAGAGCTCGTTGGTGGACACGGTGGAGGTCTGTTGTGTTTTATGATGAAAGCTTTGCCTCTGTGCCAGTGCTAGCCGTGTGTCGGATAGAAAAAGACCAGTTGAGGGCCTGCAACCAACCTGTCTACGTGCTAGACACATTGGACCTACACCCTGCGTTATGGTCTGGGGTGCGATTCCGTATGACAGCGGGAGCCCTCTAGTGGTTATCCCCCGCATCCTGACTGCAAATCTGTACGTTAATCCGGTGATTCGACCTGTTATGTTGCCATTTATTAACAGCATTCCAGAGGGTATTTTCCAACAGGATAACGCTCACCCACAAACTTTTGTTGTAACCCGACATGCTGTACAGAGTGTCGACATGTTGCCTTAGCCTGCGCGATCACCAGATCTGTCTCCAATTGAACGCATATGGGACACCATCGGTGAACGCCAGCGTCATCCACAACCAGCATTAACCGTCTCTGTATTGAATGACCAAGTGCAATAGGTATGGAACTCCGTTCCACAAACTGACATCCGGCACCTGTACAACTCAATGCATGCACGTTTGCATGCAGGCATTCAACGATCTGGCGGTTACACTGGTTGTTAATGCACGACCATTCCACATTTGCAATGGCTTATCACTCGCATACAGTAACCTGTGATTTTGCGACGTTAATCACTTAAAGATGTTACTAGACAAATGTATTCACAAAATTTTACAACTCTACAGTAATTCTTTTTTGATGTTGCGATTTTTTTTTCGTCAGTGTACGTCGGTGCATGAGAAACAGCTTCCTGTAATCGATCTTCGAATTCGAAGAGTTCGTCTCTGTCCCGACCTGGCCCCTTCCGATTTTCATCTATTTCCAAAACTTAAATAACACCTTCGAGAACTTCGATAGTGATGAAGCGTTGCAAGAAGAGGTGAGATAGTGCCTCCGTCAACAAAGTCAAACTTTCTAAAGTGACGGTATTATCAGTCTCGTCTCTCGTTGGAAGAAATGTGTTCGTCACCGAGGTGACTAAGTTGGGAAGTTATGTGTATACATGAAGAAAAAGACTGTAGAATGTTGAATAATGTTTGTAATTTGTTTAAAATGCTTTAAGAGTGTTCACATAAAAAATTCGGAGGCATTTATTTTCAGTACACTCTTGTATTCTACTGCCCAAATAGCAAAACTTATCTACTTGGAGTATCTCATTTCCTAATCTAATTCCTTCAGAATCACTTTCTTTAACTGCACTACATTCTATTACCACAGTTTCACTTTCGTTGATGGTCATCTTATGACTTCTTTTCAAGACACTACCTAATCCATTCAACTGCTCTTTCAAGTACTTTGCTGTCTTTGACAGAGTTACAATATCTTCATCGAGTCACTCAGTTTGTATTTCTTCTCCCTCAACTTTAATTCCATTTCCAAATATCTCCTTCGTTTCGTATACCTCTTGCTTAGTGTACAAACTGAATAACATCGGCATTGGGCTAGAAATCTGTCTAAGTTCCTTCTCAACCACTGCTTCCTTTTCAAGTGCTTCGGCTCTCATAATTGCAGTCTTGTTTCTGTATAAGTTGAATATAACTTTTTGTTCCCTGTATTTTACCCCCGCTTCCTTCAGAATTTCAAGAAGTGTATTCCAGTCAACATAGTCAAAAGCTTTCTATAAGTCTACAAATGCTATAGACGTAGATTTGCCTTTATTTGACATATCTTCTAATAGATATACATTTACAAACAAACAAATGATTATAGTTTCAGAAAAAATTTATGATTTAAGAGAAATACATTTACAAGCTAAAAAAAGCACTCCGCCTTCAGACCACAAGTGGCCCATCGGGACCATCCGACCGCCGTGTCATCCTCAGCTGAGGATGCAGATAGCAGGGGCATGTGGTCAGCACACCGCTCTCCCAGTCGTTATGATGGTTTTCTGTGACCCGAGCCGCTACTATTCGGTCGAGTAGCTCCTCAATTGGCATCACGAGGCTGAGTGCACCCAGAAAAATGGCAACAGCGCATGGCGGCCCGGATGATCACCCATCCAAGTGCCGGCCACGCCCAACAGCGCTGAACTTCGGTGATTTGACGGGAACCGGTGTATCCACTGCAGCAAGGCCGTTGCCCTTTGCAAACTAAGCACTTCAATCTTGTGTTCATCCACCTCTAGCCCTTACACAAGCACTTATTAGGCTTTGCATTGATTGACAGAGTTGTTGGATGTCCTCTTGAGGTACACAGTGCCAAATTCTGTTGAACTGGCTTGTTAGATCGTCAAAATCCAGGAACGCTTGGAGGGCCCTGTCCATAATGCTTCAAACGTTCACAGTGGGAGAGAGATCTGGCGATCTTGCTGGTCAAGGTAGAGTTTGGAAAGTACGAATACAAGGCGTAGAAACTCTCACCGTGTGCGGGTCGGTATTACCTTGCTGAAATGTAAGCTCAGGTGTGGCTTGCTATGAAGGAGCACTAAACGGGGTGTAAAATGTCGTCGACGTACCACTGTGCTGTAGGGGTTCTGCGGATGACAACCAAAAGTCTCCTGCTACGACAAGAAATGGCACCCCCGACGATAACTCTCGGTTGTCAGGCAGTATGGTGGGCGACAGTCAGGCTGGCATCCCACCGTTGTCTGGGGCATCTCCAGACACGTGTCACTGGTCACAATGGTTCATTACGAAGACGGAATCATCACTTCAAATAATGCTACTCCAGTCAATGAAATTCCAGGCCGAAGACGTGTCGGGAGACGCCCTGGACATCGGTGACCGTCGACCGCCAAGCAGCCTGACAAGCAGCAGTGATGGTCTGGGGTGCCACACTTCAGACAAGTTACTCTTCAGTATTATCTAACTATAGCAGTGAAGATTTAAAGTGTATGTGTAAGTAAATTTTGCTTTCCTTCCCGTTTACATTTTACTGTGTGATTGGAATAGCTACAAAGCGGTTCCTGCAACCCTCTGAAGCACACTCGTTAAAGAAATTGCCTCCTCGTTTGCATCTTCCAACAAAAATTTAGTGATATTATGCGCAAACAGATGTGCTTGACAATGAAGGAGCTTCACGACATCTACGGTTCACCCATTTCTGGTATATGCAGAGCTTGACCAGAAATGAAAGCGACAGTCGGGCAAGCGTTTATAAAATAAATAAACAAATAAATAAATAAAAAATAAATAAAAGTATTTTTGGCGCAGTTCGTGGGAGTCATGAGCATTATATCAGAGAAGTTTCCTGTCTGCGGTTGGCTTAGCGGAAAGAGGACAGAACGCTAATATGGGCACCGTCAGGTCGAGTCTCTATGCGAAATTTTTTTTTCTATTTTAAATTTTTACATTACTTACACTTCAAAGAAATCAAAATGATGCTCAATATACTGTATTTATTAATATCTTCATAAGATGGATGAAAAGGGAAGACAAAAGAAAATTTGAAACTGCAAATAATTTTCATGGAAGCACTGTACTTCCAGCGTCCATAAGGACTCTACATACGACCTTTCAAGAAGTGATTGTATTTAAAACGTACAGAACTTCCGTTAGTTTCATTTTGACCTTGGAGCTGTCCTCCGCAGCTGCACGCATACAATAAGTTCCCTGTTTTTACGATATCACCTCAGCACGTGTACGCTTGCCATCCCTTCCTAGAAATTTATTTGTAATCCTAAATTTTTTTTAGCTTTTATTTTCATGCCTTTAACGAAAATGTTGATAAATCAATACACTAAATATTATTTCTGTTTATTTGCAGTATAAATAACGTAGAAATAGAAAATTAAAAAAAATTGTCATGTAGATTTTCGATCCCACGACTCTCGGATTACCGTCCTGCATTCTTTCCGCTGGCCTTCCGCTGCCTGGAAACTTCTCTACTGGGTCCCTTCCGACCTGCACCAAAAATGCTATTTTTTTTTCTAAATGCTTCTCCATCCTGAGTTCTCACTCCTTACTGTCACTTCTGGGCAAGCTGAGGTGTCCCGCAGTGCGGACAAGTCAACAAGAACACGTGAATAGACAAGAAAACCTACACTTTATTCATAAGTTTCAGTTTCGAATATTTGAGGCACAAATCGGTAAGAAAAGGTTTATCACTGCCCCAAGAACAAGCAAGTTAGAAATGAAGTTGAAAAAGTTCCTGTTCTAGAAATCTAAACGAAATAAAACAGTTTCTTTCAATAATTACATATAATTAATTCTTGAGTCACTACTTTGAATACGAATCACTGTCCAGTGGGCGGTCTATTAGTAAAGACATCCAATGAAAAAGACTGTTCAACGACATATTGCCTTCCTTGGCGTCTGAATTACACTGGAAAAAACTAAAGGCTGCTCTTAAGATCCCTTGGTAAACTTCGAATTCGGGGCTACGACGGCCTCAGACAAGTCCGCCAATCAGTTCAGCCACAATCAAACACCGGTGAGATACTGCACTTCCAGCAGAACGGTGCACTGGGTGATTGGGCTCATGAGGAGCGGGCGGCGCGGCTTCTGGCGGTGGTATGCTGCGTGGCCGGAGGTCATAGGAAGCTGACTGCGGCGGAGCTGCCTGCGGAGCCTCCAGCGCAGACCTAAATACGCTGGCGGCGGATGCATACAAAATTCCTATTGGCTGCGCGATGTATTTGCGGAAGCACAATGTAGTACTCCATTCTCTGCCAATCAAGCCAGTGGTGTGCGTGTGTCCTCGCCCTGTGACCTCTGCACCGCAGGTGTCATCTGGCGCCGGCCGCTGCACTTTTCTGAAAGCTCGCTTGCAGACGCTGGCCTGCTGCAGGGGCCCTATTCTATATCGTTCATACTGATCGGAGCAGTAGGGTAGTCTTGGTAGTGACGTCATTTTCGGTTCTTTATCCGAATTTTCTATTCAGTAACCTTCTGAGACCTACTACCGAACGGTCTTCCCGCCGATTTTTCGACAACTGTACCAAGAGATTTTGGATTTCGGTATGGCCATGTCATTCGGTTAGCCGTGGTTTATTTACACCCATAATTCCTTATTTTAAACATATTGAGCTGTTTTAGCTTTGGATTTAGTGTTTGTGTTATTAAAGAATCACCACAGGATGCATCCAGTTGGAAAGTGAGTTCATAATAGACTATTTTTCTTTGTTAGCAATATGGTTAGGTTAAGTTGTTATTGTGAATGATTACAACATAAAAAAAGTTTTCGGTCAATATTCTCTCAAAATACCTGTTTTTTATGCAATTAGGAATTTAAAGGTCATTAAATATCAAGACATCGGCTCTGCTTACGTATATTACATGAGTGTTAGCTGAAATTAGTAGTGACTTCGCGTACACTTTTCCGAAAATGGTTGACTTATTAATTATCGAAACGCGTTTAAAACTTTTAAGTAACAATGCAAAGGAATTTTGGGAAGCCTGATATAGGAAACCTTCCAAAATTTCATGCATTTACGGCTTGCGCCCGCATAATTCGGCAAAGAAGTCAGCCTGCGTCTCTCTCGATTGGAATTATACAAAATGAAGCGGAAGTAGCACGCAAGCTGTAGTAGCGAAGTTGGTAGTTCGCTAATCGTCAAACTTAAGCATTTTTGCGCAATATTCGTTGTAATTTACATGTAAGAGGGCGCTTTCTCAGTAACGAGTATCTCCGGTTTTGTGACTTCCATATGTTTAAGAAATGAAAGATGAAATTACTGTGTGGGAAACAACTGACAGTAACATTTAGACTTCTTCTTGTCACAAATAATTCACCATTTTTTTTCGAAATGCGTAGCGATTTCCGAGAGTGTGGTCAGACAGGAATCTAAGAGCACAATGTAAGTTACTGCTAATGAAACTAGCAGCAATCGTCTTTATACTGTAGATTGTCACAAGTATTCATCTACGATCGAATCGTTAACAACCGTAGACAGAGATGAAAGGTTTTAAATTACAACGAACTTATATAGCTGCACTCTCCACACACCCTTATAAAGGTGATATTTTAAAATTTTGTTTTTATAAACCAATCGTTGCTGTATCATATAACGAAGTAGGCTACTTCATCATTAGGATCTCTAGGAGCGAGCTAACCACATTCCATGCATCTTCTTATTCTCTGACACTCACTTAAACAATTTTTCGGGTTCGTGGAGATGTGTTTCTTCTATGCAACTAATTGAAGACAGTTTATTTCCATACGCATTTCGCTTCTTTTATTTGTGAAGCATCATCACGAATAAAGGAAGTGAAATGTATATGGCAATAAACAAACTGCCTTCAATTAGTTGCATAGACGGAGCGTGCCTCCACGAATTTCGAAGCAACTAAGGAACGACGGAAAAAAGAAAAAATGACGAATTTTTCGGGTGTTTCTATAGATATTTTTGTAAAATGTGGGACTACACTCCATTCCTAACTCATATTCCGAAACGTAAAATCCAAAACAAGTCGTCGATGTGAATGAGAATAAAATCACATAATGTGACATTTACGATAGTTTCCAGTACTTAGTCAATATTCTATCGTTATCATGCATTCATGGTCAGTGAAATTTGAACAGTATTACGTACTCTAACCACACTTTTCGGTACGTGAAGAATGGCATGCCTGTGTCGGCTGCTAGCCGCTTTGAGTTCGTGCCGTTGTGGCGCTGCAGTGCTCATGCGCGGATCTGAGGCAGATCGCTTTTCATTGGTTGGCGCGAGGAAAACTGACAAGAACGTTTCGGTTCGCTAGGACCTTTCAGCATCGCTTTCGAAATGCTTAATGAATAATGCTGGGGCTCTGTTTCGAAAACAAGACCGTTCGGTGCGCTCGCGTACCGAAGTGAAATGGCGGAAGGTACAGAATAGGGCCTCAGGCGTGAAATGGTAGGCCACCTGCCATGCTATTTTGGGAATGTGGTGTCGGCGCTTAGCCGCGACGTGCCCCATGCCCTGCATACCTCATACATTTGGACGAAATCGGTGACAGTAGGTAGCCATGGTTCCCTTGTGAGACTGCTATGCCATTCTTTGTAGTAAAGAGGTAGCAATGAGAACGCTTTAATTGTGCAGTGAGCCGTCGCCTCTTTGGAATATAGGAGTGCACTCGACCAGTGCTCAAGATGAGACTGTGTTTCTACACTGGACCTAAATTATTTTGTGGAAGCCGCACAAGAATCGATGCGGAACACAATTATAGAGCAAGTGTGACCTGCGACATTATCAACTGCTCTCCAACTTAATTCAGTAATGAACGAAATTCACATTAGCGACAACCAAGCCTACCAAAAATACAAGGCCCGACAAAAAAAGTGAGACCTGGCTGGATGTCAATGTAACTTCGTACTCGTACACACTGTTGGCAGGTATGTAAATGATTAAAGGTGCAGTTCTCTGCGGCAGGTAGAACGGTCACCACTGTTCGTGTGTAGTGTTGACATCAGGTCTGGTAGGTATACAAGAGCCGCTCGGGATTAGCCGAGTGGTCTGAGGCGCTGTAGTCATGGACTGTGCGGCTGGTCCCGGCGGAGGTTCGAGTCCTCCCTTGGGCATAGGTGTGTATGTTTGTCCTTAGGATAATTTAGTTTAAGTAATGTGTAAGCTTAGGGACTGATGATCTTAGCAGTTAAGTCCCATAAGATTTCACACACATTTGAACATTTGGTATACAAGAGACGTGAACCATTCAGACCTTGGGTGATCACTGTCGAGGACACGGTGATGCCGCGCACTTCTGCGAGACAGCGTTATCAGCACCTGACAAAATATGAAAGGGGCTTCATTTTTAGTCTCCATTTCATCAGCTGATCGATTCGTGAAATACCCAGACAGGTGGGAGATTCAGATGTGACAGTAGCCCAATGTTGGACTTCATGGGAACATGAGGGCAGGCATACTCGTCATCAGGGTTCCAGCTGACGACGTCCGACCACCACAATGAAGGATCGTCGCATTGTGCACCAAGGACAATGCTACTCCTTGACATCTGCATGTGCGTCAGAGAACAAGTAATGGGCTGAAACTTCCTGGTAGATTAAAACTGTGTGCCGAACCGAGACTCGAACTCGGGACCTTTTGCCTTTCGCGGGCTAGTGCTCTACCAACTGAGCTACCCAAGCACGACTCACGCCCCGTCCTCACAGCTTTACTTCTGCCAGTACCTCGTCTCCTACCTTCCAACCTTTACAGAAGCTCTCCTGCGAGTTTGGAAGGTAGGAGACTAGATACTGGCAGAAGTAAAGTTGTGAGGACGGGGCGTGAGTCGTGCTTGGGTAGCTCAGTTGGTAGAGCACTTGCCCGCAAAAGGCAAAGGTCCCGAGTTCGAGTCTCGGTTCGGCACACAGTTTTAATCTGCCAGGAAGTTTCATATCAGCGCACACTCCGCTGCAGAGTGAAAATCTCATTCTGGAAGTAATGGACTCCCTGCAACACTGTGTCATCCCGCACCATTGATCGGAGACGAGCAACATCTGGACTAAGAAATTACTTTTCCGTATGTAGGCCGCCAGTAACATCACAACGCGAACGGCTGTGTTTAGAGTGGCGCTGCGACTGCTGATGAATGAGCCCATATTGTGTTCAGCAGTGAATCGCTAGTCTGCACTACCTCGGATGACCATCGCTGGCAAGTATGGCGGCGACCATGAAAGAAGTCCTATTCTTCAAATGTTTTGGAGAGCGACTGCTGTGTTATTACTGACACCATGGTGTCGGGAGCCATAGAGTATAACTTCAGATCGCGGCATATAGCAATCGAAGGAATGTTGACGGCACAACTGTATGTCACGGACATCTTACCTCTCAAGCAACACCACCGCGGTGCCATTTTTCAAAAGGAGAATGATCAGTTACAGGAGGCATCTCTATGAACTGTTTGCGTGATGTAGCCAGGAAGATCTCCAGATCTGTCCTCGGTAGATCATGTCTGGAACCAGCACCCGTATTCAGGATGTCAAGCACCAGTTACGACAGTTGTGGACCAGCTTGCCTCGGGAGGGAATACAACGCTTTAATGACACTCTCCCCTACCGAATCAGTACATGCATTTAGGCCAGAGGGGTTCAACGTCACACTGATAAGTGGGCTCATACTGTGTAGTTCTTTCTTATTTTGACTCGATGATGCAATCACTGAAATAACGTCAGCTATACTCTCAACCCGTAGCGTATTATTTCGTTTCCTCCTCCTTTTCTGGGTGCTTCCCTTTCTTTGTCAGGCAGTATACAAGCACCCATAGAGATTTCTCGGTGTTCCCTTTCATCTTGGCCCACTTGCCCGGTTCCACCTGACTTATAACTCAATCCGGCTACGTAAACTCCAAAACTCTGAGAATAATGCTATTTCTCTCTCTCTCTCTCTCTCTCTCTCTTTTTACATACAACTAACGATACGGCGTCAGATATGGAGCGAAATACGAATTATTTTCTCTTGCCTCTTCTACTGAGGAAAGTAGTCATTTGTTAACAACGAAAAAAGAGAATTATTTACGATTGTCAGTTTGTTCTCTCTTCAAGATACGCGGTTTTCCTATCACCACAGAGAGTGCGCCACACATGTGGGTGAAATCATTGTTCTTTTAAGAAATGAATCATTTTTAAGTTTTGTTTCACGAGCTTCTACTGCAGTTGCTCTATAACGTCTTGTTCAAAAAATGGTTCAAATGGCTCTGAGCACTATGGGACTTAACTTCTGAGGTCATTAGTCCCCTAGAACTTAGAACTACTTAAACCTAACTAACCTAAGGACATCAAACACATCCATGCCCGAGGCAGGATTCGAACCTGCGACCGTAGCGGTCGCGCGGTTCCAGCCTGTAGCGCCTAGAACCGCTCGGCCACCCTGGCCGGCATAACGTCTTGTTACTTGATACTAACTCCATTAAGTTCTCTGTCGAAAAAATAATGTTAAATTTGACTGTTACAGCTTCGAAAGAGAGGAAACACTGACTTCGAGTCTTGTGTACACAACATACGGCAGTTGTACCTCATACCCAAAACATTTCAGTGTTGTACTTGACGGAAATGATCTGAGGCATGTGACAATATTCCAGTATCGCAAGGTAATATGTGAAAAGAAGATAATGAAATCAGGAGAGAAAGAGTAATTTCACTTCTTCCCTTACTGAAAATAAAAAAAAAAAATATTTCACAATCATATTTATCCCGAATAGTTCTAGTACTGATCTGAACACTACGAAGACAAGCCACGAAACCGTACATGTAGGTTCGAAACTGTACTGTTGGCAATATTGCAGTCCCCAAAACTCCGCCACCATAAACTCCTACAGCTCTTGCTTCCGCATGATCGACGCCCTGACGATAGCTTCCAACAACAAATAAAATACCCTCAAGTGAAGCAGCGGTGTGAAAAAGGTCGCTAGACCACAGAGCATTGGTGGTCGAGATACAGCACCCTTTGAGTCTCTCTTAGTGTAAATACTCTCTTTATTGTTGTACCTGTTTAACAGATGCAATACTTCGTAATTAACTTACCTCTTCTATGCTTTCAATTAGAGAATGTAATATAGTCACCGAAATTACTGAAACAGGGATTGATTCTGAGACAGTAGATATTTTCAGCAATCAAAACCTATTGAGAGTTACATCAAGGTACGACAATACGGTACAATCTGTAACAGGAGAGCTAGGGTCTCGGAGGCCCGTTCCGAGCAAGACACTGATCACAGCTTCAGTTACGGCAGCTAGCAAAACAATGGCATTCAGGAATCCCTTAGCCTATTGTTCTTGGGCACAATAGGACTAACAGATTAATTAACATCTTGAAGCACTGACATTCAATAACAAATAGTCAGCAGCAATAAGATATTAGTAAATACAGTGCGACTGCCGACTTGCATAAGTTAAAATTCACAAAAAACGACAGAAGAAGTCACGAAACTTTTCTAACTAGGTTAGGTTACATTGAATGTCAGAACCAAGAAAGACAGCATAAAGAAATTGGCGGAGGCGGAAAAAAACTACTCCGACAAAACAAATATTGGTGTATTATTGAGGAAGAAGTTTCTGAAAGTGGATATGTCGAGCACAGTGTTGTATAGATCTGAAATACAAATTTTGGGACTGATAGAGGAAAAGAATTTTAGAAGGTGATGCAGAAAAACGTTAAAAAGTACGTGGATAGGTGTATTCCGAAATGAAGAGGCTCTAGAAACAATAAGAGAGCAAAGAAAGCTACGGCTAACTCTTAACAGGAAAAATCTATTGGTTGCAGCAGTCTGGAACACTTAAGTTGGCGTTAGAAGGAGCGACTAAAGGGCAGGCAAAGACTACAGTGTTCTAGTTGTTATTGTGAGAGACTGGTTTGATGCAGCTCTCCATGCCACTCTGTCCTGTGCAAGCCTCTTAGTCTCCGAATAACTACTGCAACCTACATCCTTCTGAATCTGCTTAGCATATTCATCTCTCGGTCTCACTGTACAACTTTTACCCTCCACGCTTCCCTCCAGTACTAAATTGGTGATCCCTTGATGCCTCAGAATGTGTCCTACCAACCGATCCCTTCTTGTACTCCAGTTGTACCACAAATTCCCTTGCTTCCCAATTCTATTCAGCGCCTCCCTATTAGTAGCGTGATCTATCCATTTAATCTTCAGCATTCTTCTGTAGCACCACATTTCGAAAGCTTCTATTCTCTTCTTGTCTAATCTGTTTATCGTCCATGTTTCACTTCCACACATGGCTACACTCCATACAAACACAGTCAGGAAAGACTTACTGGCACTTAAATCTATACCCGATGTTAACAAATTTCTCTTCTTCAGAAATGCTTTCCTTGCCATAGCCAGTCTACATTTTATATCCTCTCTACATAGACCATCATCAGTTATTTTGCTCCCAAATAGCAAAACTCATTTACTACTCTGTCTCATTCCCTAATCTAATACCCTCAGCATCACTTGATTTAATTCGACTATATTCTATTATCATCGCTTTGCTTTTGTTGATGTTCATCTCATATCCTCCTTTCAAGACACTGTCCATTCCGTTCAGCTCCTCTTCAGGTCCTTTGATGTATGTGACAGAATTACAATGTTAGCGGCAAACATCAAAGTTTTTATTTCTCCTCCATGGATTTCAATTCTTACTCCAAATTTTTCTTTCGTTTCCTTTACTGCTTACTCAATATACACATTGAATAACATCGGGTATAGGCTACAACGCTGTCTCACTCCCTTTCAACCACTGCTTCCCTTTCATGCCCTTCGACTCTTATTACTGCCATTTGGTTTCTGTACAAATTGTAAATAGCCTTTCGCTCCCTGTATTTGACCCCTGCCACCTTCAGAATTTCAACGAGAATATTCCAGTCAACATTGTCAAAAGCTTTCTCTAAGTCTACAAATGCGTTTCCTTAATCTATCTTCTAGGATAAGCCGTAGGGTCAGTATTGCCTCGCGTGTTCCAACATTTGTAAGGAATCGAAACTGATCTTCCCCGAGGTCGGCTCCTACCAGTTTTCCTATTCGTCTGTAAAGAATTCGTGTTAGCATTTTGCAAACGTGACTTATTAAACTGATAGTTCGGTAATTTTCACACCTGTCAACACTTAGCTTTCTTTGGGGTTGGAATTACTGTATTATATTCTTCTTGCTCATCAGATGGTAGAATTTTGTCACGGCTGGCTCTCCCAAGGCTATCAGTAGTTCTAATGGAATTTCGTCTACTACCGGGCCCTTGTTTCGACTTAGGTCTTTCAGTGCTCTGTCAAATTCTTCACACAGTATGATATCTCCCATTTCATCTTCACCTACGTCCTCTTACATTTCCATAATATTCCACTCAAGTACATCGCCCTTGTATATACCCTGTATATACTCCTTAGATCTTTCTGCTTTCGCTTCTTTGCTTGGAGCTGGTTTTACATCTGAGCTCTTGATATTATTACAAGTGGTTCTCTTTTCTCCAAATATCTCTTTAATTTTCCTGTAAGCAGTATCTATATAACTCCTAGTGATATATGCCTTTACATCCTTACATTTGTCCTCCAACCATTCCTGCTTTGCCATTTTGCACTTCCTGTCGGTCTCATTTTTGAGAAGTTTGTATTCCTTTTTACCTGCATCATTTACTGCTTTTTTTTCTCCTGTCATCAATTAAATTCAATATCTCTTCTGTTACCCAAGGATTTCTACTAGCCCTCGTCTATTTACCTACTTGAGGCTCTGGTGCCTTCACTATTTCATCTCTCAAAGCTACCCATTCTTCTTCTACTGTATTTATTTACCTTGTTCCTGTCAATGGTTTCCTAATGATCTCTCTGAAACTCTCTACAGCCTCTGGTTCTTCCAGTTTATCCAGGTCCCATCTCCTTAAATTCCTACCTTTTTACAGTTTCTTCAGTTTTAATCTACAGTTCATAACCAATAGTTTGTGGTCAGAGTCCTCATTTGAACTTCACTAATTCCCACTATATCTAACTTTAACCTAACTATTTCCCTTTTTAAATTTTCTTACTTGCCTGCCCGATTGCGAAATCTGACATTCCATGCTCCGATCCGTAGAATGCCAGTTTTCTTTCTCCTGATAACGACGGCGTCCTCAGTAGTCCCTGCCCGGAGATCCGAATCGGGAACTATTTTACCTCCGGAATATTTTACCCAAGAGGACGTCATCATCATTTAATCATACGGTAAAACTGCATGCCCTCGGGAAAAATTACGGCTGTAGTTTCCCCTTGCTTTCAGCCGTTCGCAGTACCAGCACAGCAAGGCCAGATCAGTCAATCATCCAGACTGTTGCCCCTGCAGCTACTGAAAAGGCTGCTGCGTCTCTTCAGGAACCACACGTTTCTCTGGCCTCTCAACAGATAACCCTTCATTGTGCTTGCACCTACGGTACGGCTATCTGCATCGCTGAGGCACGTAAGCCTCCCCACCAACGGCGAAGTCCATGGTTCATGGTGGGGGGGGGGGGGGGGGGCGGTGGGGGGGGGGAGAGGAGAGGAGAATATAGCATGAGAAAAAAATTGTGGAGTGTGTTATGTGTAGTAGGAATATTCTTGTACTGTGAGCTGCATGAAACAGATCTTCGGACTGAGCACAATAAGCACAAATAGGGGAAAATATTAGCGCTGCTTTAGATTTAAAACTGTATGAAAATGATGTTCATATAAATTCTTTTCGAGCTGGTGATAGTACTGTTTCTAATGACAAAGGTGATGAGTGATAAAAGCAACGTTATGTATGATAATGAACGAACAGAGTTAGGTATGCTTAGCTTATACGGGGTGGTACATTGATCGCGACCGGGCCAAATACCTCACGAAATAAGCGTCAAACGAAAAAACTACAAAGAACGAAACTTGTCTAGCTTGAAGGGGGAAACCAGAGGGCGCTATGGTTGGCCCGCTATATGGCGCTGCCATAGGTCAAACGGATATGAAGTGCGTTTTTTTTAAGATGAGAAGCCCCATTTTTTATTACATATTCGTGTAGTACGTAAAGAAATATGGATGTTTTAGTTGGACCACTATTTCGCTTTGTGACAGATGGTGCTGTAATAGTCACAAACATATTGCTCATAATTTTAGACGAACAGTTGGTAACAGGTAGGATTTTTAAATTAAAATACAGAACGTAGGTACGTTTGAACATTTTATTTCGGTTGTTCCAATGTGATACATGCACCTTTGTGAATTTATCATTTCTGAGAACGCATGCTGTTACAGCGTGATTACCTGTAAATACAACATTAATGCAATGAATGCTCAGAATGATGTCAGTCAACCTCAATGCATTTGGAAATACGTGTAACGACATTCCTCTCAACAGCGAGTAGTTCGCGCCGGCTTAGGCGGCCGAACGGTTCTAGGCGTTACAGTCTGGAACCGCGCGAACGCTACGCTCGCAGGTTCGAGTAGTTCGAAGTTCTAGGGGACTGATGACCTCAGAAGTTAAGTACCATAGTGCTCACAGCCATTTGAACCATTTTTTTTGAGTGGTTCGCCTTTCGTAATGTTCGCACATGCATCGACAATCCGTTGACGCATGTTGTCGGGCGTTGTCAGTGGATCACGATAGCAAATATCCTTCAACTTTTTCCACAGAAAGAAATCCGAGGACGTCAGATCCGGTGAACGAGCGGGCCATGGTATGGTCCTTCGACGACCAATCCACCTGTCATGAAATATGCTATTCAATACTGCTTCAACCGCACGCGACCTACGTGCCGGACATCCATCATGTTGGAAGTACATCGCCATTCTGTCATGCAGTGAAACATCTTGTAGAAACATCGGTAGAACATTACGTAGGAAATCAGCATACATTGCACCATTTTGATTGCCATCGATAAAATGGGGCCCAATTATCCTTCCTCCCTTAATGCCGCACCATGCATTAACCCGCCAAGGTCGCTGATGTTCCACTTGTCGCAGTCATCGTGGATTTTCCGTTGCCCAATAGTGGATATTATGCCGGTTTACGTTACCGCTGTTGGTAAATGACGCTTCGTCGCTAAATAGAACGCGTGCAAAAAATCTGTCATCGTCCCGTAATTTCTCTTGCGCCCAGTGGCAGAACTGTACACGACGTTCAAAGCCGTCGCCATGCAATTCCTGCTGCATACAAATATGGTACGGGTGCATTCGATGTTGATGTAGCATTCTCAACACCGACGTTTTTGAGATTCCCGATTCTCGAGCAATTTGTCTGCTACTGATGTGCGGATTAGCCGTGACAGCAGCTAAAACACCTACTTGGGCATCATAATTTGTTGCAGGTCGTGGTTGACGTTTCACATGTGGCTGAACACCTCCTGTTTCCTTAAATAACGTAACTATCCGGCGAACGGTCCGGACACTTGGATGATGTCATCCAGGATACCGAGCACCATACATAGCACACGCTCGTTGGGAACTTTGATTACAATAGCCATATATCAACACGATATCGACCTTTTCCGCAATTGGTAAGCGGTCCATTTTAACACGGGTAGTCTATCACGAAACAAATTGCGTCTTCACTGGCGGAATGTTACGTGATACCACGTACTCATACGTTTGTGACTATTACAGCGCCATTAATCACAAAGCGAAAAAAGTGGTCCACGTAAAACATTTATATTTCTTTACGTGTTACACGAATATGTAATAAAAAATGTGGGTTCCCATTTTTAAAAAACGGAGTTGATATCCGTTTGACCTATGGTTGCGCCATCTAGCGGGCCAACCATAGCATCATCTGGCTTCCCCCTTCAAGGTAGACGAGTGTCGTTCTTTGTATGTTTTTCGTTTGAGGCTTATTTCATGAGATACTTGGTCGCTATCAATGGACCACACTGTAAATAGGAAGCTTGTTACTAGGCTAGTGATAATCTTAGAGAAGGTAATACTCTTTTCACCTTTTTCCATTTGCGAACAATTCACCAACCCAGTAGAGAGGATTTGGTAAAAGTGGGAAGAGGGAAGCGCTGTAGTTTATCATAGAATCTGAACTCGACACAAGTAAGATTTTCCATTTTCGTTAATATTTTTCTAATGTAAAAGTCGAACTAATTTTTGGGAACGGTATCGGGAGATTAACCAATCAGTCATGGAAGACATCTTAGACATTCGTATTTGAAGCGAGCAATAAGCCAATTGTAATAGTACTAGTTATAGCATAGTTAAAGAATGCTTTAATACCACTAAAAGTCTAGCAAATTGTATATTACCCGATCTGCAACATGAATGGATAAACGTTAGAAAGTATGGTTTTTCTTAACTTCTATCGGCAAATTAAACTTATATACAGAATCAACATCATTAACATTATTTCAGATAATTTATCTGTAATAAATAGAAAGTTGTAATTAGTTAGAAAACCTGATGTTACAAAGTGTATCAACATACTGTTGCAAATTTCAGCAAAATTTGTGATTTTATTCTCGTGACTGCATTATTAAATTCCCATAGAAATGTTAGCAGAAATGTCTACTTTGCAATTAAACCGATAATTAATTAGCAAACTTTGTAAATTTCAACTTAAGTAAAAACACACTTTTGGAAACATTTATCCATCATTTCATGTAATTATCGTGACTTTTGAGCTTTGTGTGTCATGTCAATAACGAAAAACCAGTTACATCAGTTGTAATTAATTTTTTATTATAAATCAGTAAATGTAATTGTTTTTGACAACAGGCCAAAGAGCATAAGTTGTTAAGATGGGTATATAATGTGCGGTGCAAAGTACTTGAGGTCAGTCGCAGTTTGGCCAATGTAATGAGGCAAAATCTTTAACAGTTGCTGTTTCGTCAGTCATGTTGGTAGAAAACAGTCTATGTGTGAACATCTTTGCAAATGTTTACGGAAAATACATCTGCTGTTAAAAGGATTCATCACTGTGTTGGAAAATATTATTTTAACCTCCAAGATTTCAATTATTCAAAATGACAGTCATAATCGCATTATTTATTTTGCCGCCAACCGGTTTCAACCCGCGATGGGGTCATCTTCAGGGCAATTTACACCATTTTGTCGCTCGCTGGAGTCGTCATTCTGCCTGTGCACGGGCGGCAACAGTGCACATACGTATCGAACACAAATTTTTAGCTTCAAGCTAGAGTGGAGGGTGCGGCAAATGCCCACCGTGGGTACGCCCATGTTCAGACATGATAGTTTAACAAGGGTTACTACAGTGCCTACGTCAGTAATTGACCATGTGGCCACAAATATGGACGGGGTAAAAATTTGATGTAGCTCTGAAAGATCTTGGACTACCAGGCCATTTCTGCCAAATAATAGTAAAATCGAGTGTGGAAAAATTCTCTAAACTGTAAGCTTAGAAAAGACATGAAAGAAAAGTATAAGATTTCCCCAAAGAGCTAGAAGCCAGTGCTGAGATGAAATGTATGGAGAAACTAATCTGTGAAATTCTCTGAATTCTCAACATTATTTAAATTGAACTTTACAAAAAAAATTCCAGAAGTCCCCACATCAGTATCATTGCTTCACAAAAAAAAAAAAAAAAAAATAACAGCAGGTATTAAGAAGTTCAAACCTTTAAGTAATTAGATTTTATGAAAAAGAGTCATACTGAGCCAGAGTTTTTGAATTTCTATCATATGTACAAGAATATTTATAGGAAGGTGCTGCTGGCTGCAAAAAGTCATGTAATGACCATACACAATGCAGAGAATAAAAGCAAAGCAATCAGGGATGTCATAAAAAAGAAAACAGGGAGAGGCAAAGACATAATAATGTACTGATAAGGTAAGGGGATAAGGTAATAAATGATCCACATCACCTAACAAACTACGTGAATGAGTATTTTTCAAACATATTACTCAGACACCGCAGAGAGGTTACAGAAAAACTTCCCAGAAACAAATATAAGACCTTTAAATAATTATGAACAAAGTACAACGATGTTACTATCAAACACAGAAAACGAAGTCAGTAAAACTGTACAAAAACTGAACAATAAAAAGTCAATAGTATTTGTTCAAGCAAGACTGAAACAACGCAATGGAAGCACAGAAAGCCTTTAAACAAACATAATAAATGGATAATTCACATAAGGGAAATTTTAAGACAGAAAGAAGTTGTACCTCTGCTAAAAGAAAGAAACTGCAGAAGATGTAGATAATAACCAGTCCATTTTCCTGCTGTCACCACTCCCAAAAATAATAGAATCCATTATGAAAGATTAATGAGTTTCTTTATTAAATGCAACCTTTTAAGTGAATCACATTTTGGTTTCTGAAGTGGTAGAAGTGTGGAACCAGTTATAGTAGAATTCCCAAAAGTGGCATTTCATTCTCTTGACGAAGATGATTGTGTCATAGGTGTCTTTGTAGATCGTTTTAAGGCCTTTCAGATAGTTGTCCATAAGTTAGAAATATTATGTATAAGAAGGTTAGCTAATGACCGGATCCAATCATACCTAATGGATAAGGTAGAAATAGTAGAGGCAACACGTTACTCAAATAATTGTAATATTCTATTAAAAGACTTATAAGAGCCAAAATAAATTAATATGGGAGTTCCCCAGGATAGCATTTTAGTAATAATTTTGTTCCTGATATACATCAATGACTTTCGCAGAAGTGTTATTCGTGGGGCAAAAAAGAATCTTTGTGGATCACAGCAATATTACAGTCACTGAGAAAACATGAGAACTCCTTGCAGAAATGAAATGATAGTATGGCGTTGTTGGCCGGGAGATCCCATTCGGGGTTGTTCGGCCGCCGCATTGCAAGTCTTTTTTGGTGACGCCACAACGGCGACTTGCGAGTCAATGAAGATGAAAATGATGATGGACACACTACACCCAATCCCCTGCCGGGAATCGAACCCGGGCCCCATGCATGGTAAGCGGTAACGCTACCGCTACGCTACGGAGGCGGACCTCCTTGCAGAGAAAGCATATGAAACCACCAAAAAAGCTTACAATAGGTCAATAAAGTGACACTGAACATAAAGAAGAGCTCATGAATCTCAGTTTGAATAGCGAAATGACGCTTTAAATTAAATGTAGATGACAACTCTGTAGAACAGTGTAACAGATGCAAAATGTGTAGGGACGAATATTTATTCACAGCTGAAACGGTGTTTAAAAGTTACATGTTATTCGTATGTACACTCAATCCTTAGCTATGGCATTTTTTTCTAGGGATCAAATGCACAACATATGAACACAGTTTTCAAACTACAGAAAAGATCCGGAAGAATAATAACCAAAAATATTAGTCGAGCTCATTTGCAGACATGAGTTCAAAACGATAGGAATTTTAATTATTCTGTGTGAATACGTTTACCAAATAGTTGTACACATCGAAAATAACAGTGATAATTACTGCACAAACAGCTCTGTCCATGACTGTGGAACAAGGTCTAGACTGAACTTACATCTATCAAGAAAAAATAAACAAAGAACTCAGACAAGTATTTTCTATCAAGGAATAAATCTGTACAACAAATTACAAAAGAATATTAAAGGAATTACTAAAACAAACTTATTTAAAAACGCAATTAAAAATACCGATTAACCCAAACATTCTATACATTTAAGGATTCTTAGATTACACAGAACAGGGGCTGGTAAAGAACGTAACAGAAGTAATAATTACGACAGTAAAACATCTAATATTCCATGTAAATGTTTCACATTGTATTTTAGCCTTCTTTCTTTCTTTTCTGGAAAAACTTATTATGCATTACATAACACTAACACCTCATCCTCCTTCTGAGCTCAGTATATCACTCGTTACAGTGGAATGCTCCCTCACTTTTTCAGGCTAGCAAATGGGAAGTTGTAAAACACAAAATGGTCCTGATATCAGCTGACAGTGTGTGTGGTGTTATGAAACAATGTGTGAATAGAGTATGTAGTGTATGCCTTGACTGGGAGTGAGAAATGAATGAACAGTGTACCATTAGCCATTTGTCATTATTAAATAATTTATTTGTAAAACAGTACATACGCTAGGGGCAAACACAACGAAGTAGAACTGTTTTAAACAGAGTGACCTTTTATTATGGAGAGTGGAGGTTCCAGTCTTCATCCAGCCATCCTGATTTAGGTTTTCCGTGGTTTCCCTATATTATTTCAGGCAAATGTCTGGATTCTCCTACTATAAGACCAAGGACAACTACCTCTCCCATCCACGCTGCTGTAGACCTGTACGTCAATAAATGACTGTACATGTGAATTACTTTATCTTTGTTGTTCTTAAAATGTAATGGCAATATATTTCCAATATCCTTGTAAAAGAGACCTACAGATAAATAAATCTAGAGCCACTACTACTACTACTACTACTGTAGTCCGATTAAAATAACTTGATAGATGACATCTGTCACTTGCCTATACAGTGTTGCCACATCGGCTACCGACTACCGCTCGGTTATGCGGGATGTAATAAAAATATACGGTACAAATTGCAGGACACATTCCTCACACTCAGACGAAGAAATTATTTTATATGAACATAGGTCTGAAAACGCTTTGTTTCCATATTACAAATCGCTTTTCTCCAACTCTTTAACCATAGGAAACACACACGTACAGAACACACCAGCACACCACATGCAACTGTTTCTCACAGGAGATGTTCAATATGTCCTCCGTGCGCACTGATACGTGCATCAACCCATCTTCGTTAATGTATCCCTGGAGTACTGCGTATGGTTTCGCAGCCCTCCTTAATACGGTAGCGGAGACTCTGAACATCATATACTGGGATTCTATACACAAGCTTTCAAATTCCCCCCCTCCCCCCACAACAAATAAAAATCCAGTGAGCTTAGGTTAAACGTTTTCCTGTCAGTGTATCTTCATCCTGGAACCTCTCCCGGTGCAAACGTTGAGTGCGAGTGCCATTGCCGTCAGCTAATCCATGCACCAAACGGGCATCTGCCATCTCTGCATTTGTGTACATTACATGAGCCAAGTCTGTGATTAACTCTACGGAGTAGCCCGTGTGCTTTCAACGGCCATACTGATGGCTGGGACAGTTGATGTTACCAGTAAACAAGCAACAAGGATATGTGGAAGAGAACACTGGAAGTACACAACGTAGCCATATGTCACCAAAAGTACATTTTCTTCATAATTCTAACGTTCTTTTCTTACGATTAATGAGTTGGAGAAAATGAGTTTTAACATGCAAACAAAGCGTTTCCAGACCCATGTTCATATAAAATAATTTCTTCGTCTACGTGTGAGGAATGTGCCTTGCAATTTGTGCCCTACATTTTTGCTACATCCTGTATAGATGACACCCATATACGGCGGGTCACTTCACAAATGCAGTCAATGTGTAACGCGGAGGAATGTTGGCTCCGCCGGCGCCATTTTCCCATTCGGCTCCCGCCGGTGTCTGTCCTCGGTACCCCCGTCCCTTGAACTCGTACTGCGAAGTACTTGGGCGTTACCCTGGACCGACGCCTCACCTGGCGCCCCCACATTGATGAGATACGTCGAAAGACGACAGGGTGGTTATGCCTGCTCTACCCCTTCATCAATCCCACCTCCTCTCTCCCTACACACATTGCTGTCAGACCGCACACCTCCCTTGTTCGTCCCATCCTTGAATACGAGGCGGTGGTGTGGGGCAATGCTGCCCCCACCCACCTCCGCCGACTCCAAACCGTCCAAAATCGGGCTCTCCGGCGTGCCCTCCACCTCCCTTACGACTTCCCTACCCACGAACTCCACATCCTGGCCGATGTGCCACTCCTTCACTCCCGCATCCTTTCTGCAGCCGCTTCCTTCTACCAGCAAACCCGCCACTCTCCCAATCCCCTAATCCTTTCCGTGTCCACCGCCTGGCCACCACCCGCTGGCCTGACCTCCTCACCCGCCCCCCCCCCCCCCTTGACTCACTATCCGCTACTCACCTTCATGTCACTTCATTTTTTCATATCATCGCTTCATTTCATCACCACGTCATACCATCCATCCCCTCCCCGTCCACCACCGCTCACGCCATCCCCACCACCCCTCACGCCCTCCCCAACCGTCGGCCTAATCACTACAGTCCCTTCCTGTTTCACTTCTCCGTCTCTCTCTCTCTGGCATCTTTCTCTTCCCCTCCCCCCCCCCCCCCCCCTCCCCCACTTCATCACGTCCTCATGACCGTCTGCCACCGACGCCGCCACGAAGATCTGGCCAGGACAATGGTTGTTCGTTTTCATTTATCTCTTACCGTTTCTTCTACTTTCCTTTACACTGTCATATACCACCAACCTTACCAGCTAGCCAATGGGCCGTTCGTTTTCCCCACTCTCTCATTGTCCCTTCTACTATCCTTTCGTCTGTCGTTATTAAATAATACGCTGGCCAGCCAATTGGGCCGTTCGTGTTCCTGCTTCTTCTTCTATCCCTCTAACTATTATTTCATCTAACAAGAAAAAAAACAAAACAAAAATCAGAAGCACACCGTCATGTCACATCAGCCCCCCATGAAGATTCCTCCACTTACCATAAAGTCAGAAGGTGAAGCGCTCCAGAAGCGCTAGTACTTCATCCCTGCCGAGGTCAACGCCTTTCCATGTGCGTAACGTAGGAATGTTGACAGTAGCTGCCGTGAGATACGTGGGAAATGCGAGATGCTCGATAGCTGATTTTAAGTGACCAATGACTGAACTACGGCAGACGACGCGTTTTGTAGCTCTGAATTTAAACTCAGGTCCTAAGCTAACCACAATTTCGTGATGTGCAATGTATCCGACAAAATCGCGGTCAACGATCTGTGACCGAACTGAAATCTCCATGACATTGTTCGGGCGATTATGGCGAACCTTTAGGAGAAAACTCAAGATAGAAAAAAAAAATCAGTTTCATCGCTAAAAGCAAACTTACATTTTTTGCTGTAATTGGTTACTTGAAACTATCCCCCCACTTGCTAAACTTGCCGCCGCGTTACCAACTGACGAGCAGTATTCGTTAGCATTTGCTTGTAGTTTATAGGCGACCCAGGCAGATTCAAAATGCAACAAGAGTAATAGGAAGAAAAATAAGAACAAAAAAAAGTCAGTATGGTGATGAAAATGACCAACAAGGAACTCGAAATAAAAAAATCCATTTAAACTAATTCATCTAGTAAAAATAATAATCAAACACTTCTAGATTTAGAAATAAATAGATTTCGCTACATTTGTCTGTAATCGAAGCTATGGCCTTCTACACGTCAGATTCACACGCTAACCATTGCGCTACACCACGGAAGTGGGAGAAGTAAATTTATGACTGGTGCTCCAGTCGTAAACGATGAACTACAGCCTTCAAAACTTCCGCTTCACGCAACGTCGTCCGAGTTACCTAATGTATGCCGATCTCTCTAATTATGATAACTGTATTATATGACGACGAATTGCGTCTTATGCGGAAGTATCCAGTAGTGTTTGGTTAGTGCTGTGTATGAAACTTATGTATTGGTTAAAAACAGTCTTGGTTGCAATTTTATTTTTTTTATTTTTCAACGACGCGTTTCGCCTTATTTAGGCATTTTCAGGTTACCTACATAGTAAACAGAGAACAAATACAAGTATTTAAGAATCGTGATAGCGTTGTGCAGACTTGGATAACCTGTAAGCATGCATAAACAGATCACCTATTGAAAATATAAACAGATCACCTATTGAAAGAGCAAATACCTTAATTTGGTATTTCTTAAGAATCTTTTAGTCAGTGTAGCCAAAGGGCATCGTCGAATATATCAGGGCAACATCGCCTTCGTTAAGCTCAGTGAAAACTAGAAATACAAAATAGTAAAATTGTTACCTTTTCTAGATGGACGCGAGAATGCATAACTGCATAACTCGTTCCCGTTCACAGGAGCGAGTAACAGTAAGATGGGGGCTCAGGTAATAAGCATAATGCGCCACAGCGTCGAGTGCCAGTACTGAAGCCTAATACAGAATCACCTCAAGAGGTGGCGCTGCGACGCAGCAGTGATTAAAAATAAGAAATCGTGAACAAGTTAGAGTGAACATGGTCTGGGCGTACTGCAAAATATTTGTATAAATTAATTTTTATGCAGTATACTGTCTTCATTTGAAGTAATGCCCATATAAATTCAAAATAAATTCGTTGACGGCGAATTGGCCTCCGCTGTGTTACGTATACATCACTACCCATTGTGGCCCACTTCACGTACGACGGCGCTTCCGCGCCTAGAGTGGGAGCGACAGGGAAGCGTGAGAGGGAGGAGGTTTGCGTATGCTGGCGGCAGAGAACGGGCAGACGAAGCCCGTGTTGCCGAACTGTGTTGCTGCGAACAACAGTCGGCTTCATTTGCCTTCGGTACATCGTATTATACATTCAAATGTAAGAGGAAATCATACATTCTAAAACCGATTTCGATCATTCGTGTACACGAGAGAAATCTTACTTGTGAGTGTTGAGGTTGAGACCACTGCTCCGCAGCAATTGTCTGTGTGGCGTCGGAAGGCGAGAATAGCTGATACAGCTTTGTGGAGGCGTCAAGTGCAATTATTTTTGTCATCGAAGATAGTTGCAATAATTGCCATTTATTTCGATTTGGACTGTATTATAATTAAAAATGTAATACATAACAAATTAATCTTCAAACTCAAATCGAAATCATTATATTTGACAACCGCTTCTACTCCATACATTTTTTTTTCAAAAAATGTTTCAAATGGCTCTGAGCACTATGGGACTTAACTTCTGAGGTCATCAGTCCCCTAGAACTTAGAACTACTTAAACCTAACTAACCCAAGGACATCACACACATCCATGCCCGAGGCAGGATTCGAACCTGCGACCGTAGCGGTCGCGCGGTTCCAGACTGTAGCGCCTAGAACCGCTCGGCCACTCCGGCCGGCGTATAATTTTTTAAATGTGTATAATGCGCGTATGTGGGTGTGTTTTACTGTAGTTCAATGTAAATCACTATGCGTAAAAAACAATTACTGGTAGCAAACACCAGTACAAAAGACTATCGTAAGAATTGTCAGTATGTTATCATATTCGGTGTCAGCAGGCATTATGAGTTTAAACTAAATCGTCCGGCATTACAGGAGGAGAACGCATTTATGATCCATTGAAGAAGCTAACAATTAACCATCTTTTGTGAATAACTCGACGGAATGCTGACCGATTACGTCGAAAACCACCGATATCTCGACAGGTAACCCACCCTTTCATTTTAAGGCATTTACCAGTTCGTATCTTGAAAATGACAGGGCTTTATGTGTCGACATACTGCAGTTCTTGACGAATTTATCCAGCCGCATTCTCGCGAGTAATACAACAGGTTAGGAAAAGTTAAACTTCCGCTTGGGCAAGGTGTTGTACACTATAATCCGAATACTTCACAGGCTACATATTACTAACAAATAAAAGCTAGTAAGTTCCCATGTATAGTGCATGCAACTGATATGATATGTTGACAGAAACGTTTTTAAACCATGAGTCTTTAAAACCAAGAAAGATAATTATTTTGTTTCAAAGTCTACATCGTAACACCATCTGCTACCTGAGTCCATGTCCGAACAATCTAATTGTGAATTTAGGATGATACGCTCATGGCTTTTATCCATCTTCACCTCCCTGTGAAAGACTTATTTCTGAAACTTTTCAGCGTGTCACACACAGTGTGAACACGCTGAAGAACGATACTGTCTATTGCTTCAGGTATAAGCCTTTCAGTGTCTGTTATCTTGAATGTTTTGTTTTTTCTCCACATAACTTGTAACCTGTGCACAAATTAGTTCTATCAGATTATGCTGACAGTAATATGTAGGTAAATGCAAAACTGTGTGACCACAAGCACAAACAAGAAAGTCAAATTTGTACATTCTGTCACGTGACTTTTATAAATTAACGAGCTGCAGGAGTCTGGTTTATATTGTCCGGAATATTTTTATTTTTCAGGCAGAGCACAATATTCCCTTTCGTGGTGCTCGTACTTGGTCATTTCTCTGTAACAGTTGAATGATAACTGGCACGGTAATTGTAATGACAGACTTCAGAGCTAAGTATGGCAAGAATTATTCAGTGAATTGCTTCTTGAAAATGACGGCGTTCATTTCCGAATGGTACAGGGCGTTTCAAAAATGACCGGTATATTTGAAACGGCAATAAAAATTAAACGAGCAGCGATAGAAATACACCGTTTGTTGCAATATGCTTGGGACAACAGTACATTTTCAGGCAGACAAACTTTCGAAATTACAGTAGTTACAATTTTCAACAACAGATGGCGCTGCAAGTGATGTGAAAGACATAGAGGACAACGCAGTCTGTGGGTGCGCCATTCTGTACGTCGTCTTTCTGCTGTAAGCGTGTGCTGTTCACAACGTGCAAGTGTGCTGTAGACAACATGGTTTATTCCTTAGAACAGAGGATTTTTCTGGTGTTGGAATTCCACCGCATAGAACACAGTGTTGTTGCAACAAGACGAAGTTTTCAATGGAGGTTTAATGTAACCAAAGGACCGAAAAGCGATACAATAAAGGATCTGTTTGAAAAATTTCAACGGATTGGGAACGTGACGGATGAACGTGCTGGAAAGGTAGGGCGACCACGTACGCAACCACAGAGGGCAACGCGCAGCTAGTGCAGCAGGTGATCCAACAGCGGCCTCGGGTTTCCGGTCGCCGTGTTGCAGCTGCGGTCCAAATGACGCCAACGTCCACGTATCGTCTCATGCGCCAGAGTTTACACCTCTATCCATACAAAATTCAAACGCGGCAACCCCTCAGCGCCGCTACCATTGCTGCACGAGAGACATTCGCTAACGATATAGTGCACAGGATTGATGACGGCGATATGCATGTGGGCAGCATTTGGTTTACTGACGAAGCTTATTTTTACCTGGACGGCTTCGTCAATAAACAGAACTGGCGCATATGGGGAACCGAAAAGCCTCATGTTGCAGTCCCATAGTTCCTGCATCCTCAAAAAGTACTGGTCTGGGCCGCCATTTCTGCCAAAGGAATCATTGGCCCATTTTTCAGATCCGAAACGAATACTGCATCACGCTATCTGGACATTCTTCGTGAATTTGTGGCGGTACAAACTGCCTGAGACGACACTGCGAACACCTCGTGGTTTATGCAAGATGGTGCCTGGCCACATCGCAGGGCCGACGTCTTTAATTTCCTGAATGAATATTTCGATGATCGTGTGATTGCTTTGGGCTATCCGAAACATACAGGAGGCGGCGTGGATTGGCCTCCCTATTCGCCAGACATGAACCCCTGTGACTTCTTTCTGTGGGGACACTTGAAAGACCAGGTGTACCGCCAGAATCCAGAAACAATTGAACAGCTGAAGCAGTACATCTCATCTGCATGTGAAGCCATTCCGCCAGACACGTTGTCAAAGGTTTCGGGTAATTTCATTCAGAGACTACGCCATATTATTGCTATGCATGGTGGATATGTGGAAAATATCGTACTATAGAGTTTCCCAGACCGCAGCGCCATCTGTTGTTGAAAATTGTAACTACTGTAATTTCGAAAGTTTGTCTGCCTGAAAATGTACTGTTGTCCCAAGCATATTGCAACAAACGGTGTATTTCTATCGCTGCTCGTTTAGTTTTTATTGCCGTTTCAAATATACCGGTCATTTTTGAAACACCCTGTAGTTACTACTGTTTTTCTTACACCTAAATACAAAAATTTTTGGATATTTGTGGTAAGGTCTTATGGGACCAGTCCGCAGTGGTCATCGGTCCCTAAGCCTACACACTACTTAATGTAACTTAAACTAACTTACACTATGGACAACACACACACCCAAGCCCGGGGAAGGACTCGACCCTCTGACGGAGGGAGCCGCACGGACCGTGACAAGGCACCTAAGACCGCTCGGCTACTCCGCGCGGCACCTAAATACAAGTTTACTCTCAGGAACCAAATCAGGAGGAGCCAGCATGCAGAATAAGTATCCCAGAAGCTTTTCTTAAGGGAACTTTAAAACCGGCAGTACCATCACTCATTTTCAGCAGGTATTCATGGAATGACTCTGATTCACCCATGTTTCATCAAGGTAATACACCTTAGAACAACCTACTCCTGTTGTAGCGTGCATCTTTATAACGGACGTGGTTTGTCCTGTTTCAATGTCACTTCTTTCAATTAAAAACTCACTTTTTAACATACCTGAAACCAATGTGTTTTTCAAATTCTTTGCGATGACGAAGCGCTACCTTTGAAGCCAGTTTGCTCAGGCATAAATGTAACAAGTTTTTCTGATGTTGGGTATTCCCTTCTTAGGTACATTTCAAGCGCGGAACACTTCAAAACATCGTTGTTAAAACCATCTATCTCTGTTGCAAGTTTTTTGTGATTTCGGTGATTTTTGGGCGACACGAAAATCAATTTTTCTGAGGTTTCTACAGCTCCGACAGTTTCCTTTACTATTCTCTATACAGTTCTTTTGCCGTTCTTGAATCTTCAAAATGTCAGAAATAGAAGTATCACTTTCAGATTCACGTTTGAAAAAGTTATAAATGAGGGACATAAACCTCCTCGACTGCTTGTGAAGCATCTACATCTACATGATCACCCTGCAATTCACAATTACGTGCGTGGTAGAGCGTTCATAGAACCACCTTCAAACTATTTCTCTGCTGTTCCCCTATTGGACAGCGCGCAGGAAACACGAACGCTTTGATCTTCCCGTGCGAGCTCGATTTCTCTTATTTTGTTATGATGATCATTCCTCCCTATCTAGGTGGGTGCCAAAAACATATTTGCAAACTCTGAGGAGAATGTTGGCTACTGAAATTTCATAAGAAAATCCTACCACAACGAAAAACGCCTTTGGTTTGATGATTGCCATCTCAATTCCCACATCATATCCGTGGCAGTCTCTCCCCTATTTCGAGAAAATATAAAATGAACTGCCCTTCTTTAAATTTTTTCGATCAAACCTATCTGCTGTGGAACCTACACGTGGCAGAAATACTCCAGATGAGGGCGGAAAAGCATGGTGTAAGTTGTCTGTTTAGTAGACCTGTTGCATTTTCTTAGTGTTCTACTAATAAATCGCAGTCCTTGGTTTGCTTTCCACACAACGTTATTCATGTGACAGTTGCATTTTAGGTTATTCGTAATTGTAATCCCTAATTATTTAGTTGAATATACAGCATTTAGAATCGTGTGTTTTATCCTGTAAACCGAATTTAGCGGATTCCTTTTAGTCTCAGACATTTCATTATTTAGAATCAATTGCCACTTTTCTCACCATACAGATATCTTGTCTAAGTCATTTTCTGATTTGTTTTAATCTCTGATGATTTTACAAGACGGTAAATCACAGCATCATCTGCGAACAGTCTAAGAGGGCTCCTCAGATTGTCTCCTAAATCTTTATTAGATCAGGAACGAGCGCCTGTAACACTTCCATGCAAACGCCACATAATTTTTCATTTGGAAATCATGCTAAAGCGTTTGCATGTACACTTTCATAGCTGTATTGCTACAAGAACGTAACATCGACATCTGAAAGAATATAATTCGGTCACTCTGTGAAAGAAACTGCATTGTCGCAAAATACGGCTACAGCGCAGCATGTGGGAGGTTCTCGCAGTCTAGTTCGTAACTCGAGGCTAGTCGCTCGGAAAGAGAATGAATCTTGAATGAGATTTTCACTCTGCAGGGGAGTGTGCGCTGATGGGAAACTTCCTGGCGGATTAAAACTGTGTGCCGGACCGAGACTCGAACTCGGGACCCTTGCCTTTCACGGGCAAGTGCTCTACCAACTGAGCTACCCAAGCACGACTCACGGCCCGTCCTCACAGCTTTACTTCTGCCAGTACCTCGTCTCCTACCTTCCAAACTCGCAGGAGAGCTTCTGTTAAGGTTGGAAGGTAGGAGACGAGGTACTGACAGAAGTAAAGCTGTGAGGACGGGGCGTGAGTCGTGCTTGGGTAGCTCAGTTGGTAGAGCACTTGCCCGTGAAAGGCAAAGGTCCCGAGTTCGAGTCTCGGTCCGGCACACAGTTTTAATCTGCCAGGAAGTTTCAGAATGAATCTTATTGGCTGCTAGCAGTTACTGGTGGGGGATGCGCAGAACTGCTGAAAATAGGGCCGCCTTACAACATGACGCTAACTTATAGTGACATACGAAAATTTGTGCCGGACGGGAATTCGAATCCGGATTTTCGCTTATCGCGAGCCGTCACCTTAACGACTTCGGCAATCCGTGCGTGCCAGTTTATTTAGAATTAATTCTGGACACCTGCCAATCGTCATTAATGACTGTTCATCCAGACATGCAAGTAAATAATACCTCTGTGTTACTTTCAAATCGGAAACGTGAATGAGAATCCTAGCACAGGTACAAACACTGAAACTCCTGCAGTTTCCCGTAACAGCTGTTACTGTTGGAAGTGAAGTTGATTTATCAGCTCAAAGTCCTAAAAAAGAGAAATTAAAAAGTAAAATAAGACTGCTACAAGTAAAAACCGATATTTACAAAACAAAGTAGCTTCACTAACAGATGAAGCTAAAAGTAGTGTCACTTCACAGCCTGAAAAGGTGAATTTAAAAAGCTTATGCGATAAGTTTTTATTTAAATATTTGTAACAGCTCGCTCTTTAGCGTTCCTTTGGTAAGTTTTCATTTAGTCGGTTAGATTACTTCCGTTTCGTAAGGATGTCGGTTTCGAGCCGTAATAGCAAGCAACCATCGTTTCGAGTTTACTCGATTTCAGTATGGTGCAACGCATGACTTCATACGAATCAAAGGAGTCGCCTTCTGCTTTACTTTCTGTATACTCTCTATTCTGTGCCTTCGTCAAGTTCACTGCCTCTTACTAGTTTCGCCCTTTTTTCTGTCCATTCTCACACAACTTTCAATTTTTTTACAAATCTTGTAATTTTATTCATTTCTTATAACCACCCACTGATTGTTCTTTCAAGCAGACCACACTCACATGCTAAACTTGCTTTTATATTACCATTTTTGGCACGATCATTAATTTTTGTTTATTACTCACAGGATATACTTTTGTTTCTGCGACATCGTAAGAAGTAAACACAAAAATACAGAATCTGAATGAATCATGTATGGTGCGCATTGTGGTTGTGCGGATCTCGATTTTTGTCAAGCATTGTGATGTAATCATTTTGTTGACTACATCATTATGTTAATGGCCCTTATAAATGATTAACCGTAATTGTTAAATTCACTGTTTCCTATCCACAGTTTTATCGGACAAGACTGCAGGGATAAACGTTACTAGAGAAATGTCACACGCAGACTGCAATGACATATACTGCGACATCCGTATCCTCAGTTTACCGACAGTATATCGAGTCAAACACTCTCGTTATTTAATGTTATCTTTAACACGTACATCAACCAGATTCTCCAGTGGAGCAGAAGGAGTTGACCACGAAAAATTTCTTAATTTTTTAAAAACTGTGCATTATTAGTAGGTAAACTTTTTAAGGCTTTCGAAAATAGCTACTACGGCGCCTTCGGGACTTGTACTTTGATTCTGGAACTCTGAGTGTGTGTTGTGTAACATTGCACTAGTTTTCGTTCGTTGGTAGGGATCTGATGAGATCAGACATTTGGTGAGCAGGCTTACAGGTGTGCCAAGAAGTGGCTACACTTAGCTTACGTAGCTGTGAGGTGTCCGCCAAGACAGATCTATGACCACTTTTGTTCGTGTAGGTTTCACTGGTAGGAGTTTACACTGAAGAATTGGCTCTGAGTAGGCAAGAGTGATCCTTTATTGAAAAGTAATTATTTGTAGTTGATGTTTAATGTTGAAGGAGCAGTAGGAGCCGAGTATTTGTTTGATAGAATGAATGTGTTGAAATGATGGTCTTGGAATGTTATCCAATTGAGTGAGTCATGTACTGCTAGTTGACCGATAGCGCCTCCAGAGGTAACTGAGTACCGTAGCCATTTGTTGCTGTGATTTAGGTGGCTTTTATGGTGTCTCGAGCGAGGTACTGCCTCGAGTGCATATTGTGTAGAGTTTAGGCCCTTACAGCTTACAGATGAAACCACTTGGTAATTCTGAATTCGCCCGCAAATATTCACAAAGATCTTATCCTTGGCCGTCATGTAAAGTTTACTGCAGTTAACTTAACTATTGAAACTAACAGCACATAGCAAAACTTTGATTTCATTATTAACAGTGAGTATTTCAAGTAGAAATTGTAGTGGGACGTGGCTTTCCATGACTGTTTAACTTTCAGGATCTATTAAGAAGCGATGGCAGACTCTTTCTGTTTACCTTTTTTTTTTTTTTTTTAACGCTCCGTTACCGTTCGTCTGCATTATAGTTTCTTTGTTGCGCTCGGTCACTAGCTCCGTGATTGTTGCATTGAAGTACAGAATTTTTGAATCAAATAAAATGCTATTTGCCTTATAAAAAGTATAACAGAGTTCAATTTTACTTTTTTTTATGAAACTTACAGAATACACTTAATTACAAAGATTTCAGTATTCGAGAGAGACAGATTTTTCATTATTGGTCAAATAACAATGAAAAGAATTACGCTGGCATAACGCTTACCTAGTAAAGATAAAATAATAGAAAGAATCCTAGCTTGATGAATGAAGTTCACTTAGAGATGAGAAAACCAGTAGGGATTACAGATAAAAGAAGTCTTAAAGAAAATACACACATAGAAAAAGTTTTGCATCACACCAGTTCACAGAACTCCTGACGATAGATGTTGACTGTGGATATTGTCTCACAGACACAGTCCCTTTGACTGTTCAGAGATGTCACTAAACCCGCCCAAAGATGTAAACAACCATACATGAGCAGCACCTTTTAGACGGAGGGGGCCCGACAGCCGATCAATTCCAGACATTCCACCAGGAAGGTGGTACACGGCTCGTGTTGTCTGTAGTTCAACCATGCCTAGACGGTCAATACCGCGGTTCGATCGCGTCCGTATTGTTACTTTGTGCCAGGAAGGGCTCTCAACAAGGGGAGTGTCCAGGCGTCTCGGAGTGAACAAAAGCGACGTTGTTCGGACATGGAGGAGATACAGTGAGACAGGAACAGTCGATGACATCCCTTACTCAGGCCGCCCAAGGGCTACTAGCGCAGTAGATGACCGCTACCTGCGGATTATGGCTCGTAGGAACCTTGATAGCAACGCCACCATGTTGAATAATGCTTTTCGTGCAGTCACAAGATGTCGTGTTACGACTCAAACTATGCACTATAGGCTGCATGATGTGCAACTTCACTCTCGACGTCCACGGCGATGTCCATCTTTGCAACCACGACACCATGCAGCGCGGTACAGATGGGCCCAACAACATGCCAAATGGACCGCTCAGGATAGGCATCACATTCTCTTCATCGATGAGTGTCGCATATGCCTTCAACCAGACAATCGTCGTAGACTGGAGGCAATCCGGTTAGGCTGAACGCCTTAGACACGCTGTCTAGCGAAAGCAAGGTGGAGGTTTCGTGATGTTTTGGGGTGGCATCATGTGGGGCCAACGTAAGCCGCTGGTGGTCATGGAAGGCGCCGTAACACCTTTATGATACGTGAATGCCATCCTCCGATCGATAGTGCAACCGTATCGGTAGCATATTGGCGAGGCATTCGTCTTCATGGACGACAATTCGCGCCCCCATCGCGCACATCTAATGAATGACTTCCTTCAGGATAACGAATCGTTTGACTAGAGTGGCCAACATGTTCTCCAGACATGAACCCTATCGAACATGCCTGGGATAGATTGAAAAGGGCTGTTTATGGATGACGTGACCCACCAACCACTCTGAGGGACCTGCGCCGAATCGCCGTTGAGGAGTGGGACAATATGGACCAACAGTGCCTTGATGAACTAGTGGATAGTATGCCACGACGAACACAGGTATGCATCAATGCAAGAGGACGTGCTACTGGGGATTAGAGGTACCGGTGTGTACAGCAATCTGGACCATCACCTGTGAATGTCTCGCTGTATGATGGTACAATATGCAATATGGTTGTTTTCATGAACAATAAAGAGGGCGGAAATGATGTTTATGTTGATCTCTATTCCAATTTTCTGTACAGGTTCAAGAACTCTCCGACCGAAGTGATGCAGAAATTTTTTTATGTGTGTATGAAAATAGGTTTTAAGACTTTAGGTTGGCGAAGTGTTAGCTGGTCGTAAATTTATCATTTCTGTAGCGAAGATGGGAAAAGCAGTTCAAATTAATGTTCTGTGATCAACCAGCACGAAAAAACAGCAAAAAATAAAGGCCGCAAAAACAAATAAGTAATTAGAATTTTTAATAGAAGAAATAGAAAATTTTGGTTTGTTGACAAGGGTTATCTCAGGCAAACAAAGATAGAAATATCTTTGTCGTATATTACCACAGCTAACAGACGTTCTAATGATTTAAATACGGAGATACATTTAAATAATAAAAGAATAATTCATGCAGTCCTGTAGGCTAACATCTTAGTAGAATGCAAGAGCCCGAGAATATATAAATAGATTAAGAAAGATATGTATTGTCAGTTAAAATCACAGTCAGAGGAAGCTATTGAGTATAGGAGAGGATTATCTCTGACTTGGTGCCACGATATATCATTGGTTGAAGCAACTGAACTTCTTGTAATAAACCAAAGAGTGCAATTTGTTGCATGAAAGAAAGATTTTCTTTACTAAGTAAATTTCCGCCTATATTGGCTTCTCTTAATATTAATATGTGATGATTTTATCTTTTATTTCGCTATTAGCCTGGAGTAGGATCTGTGTCGATTGAGATATTTTTTGGATAAGGTGCTCAATCTGCGAGATATCTTTCAGTGTAATGTGCGGTTGCCTGATTACGAAAGCACATTTTTACGTAACTAAGAAATGTGACTAATATCCCACGAAGGAATGAATTAATATTAATATGTGATGATTTTATCTTTTATTTCGCTATTAGCCTCGAGTAGGATCTGTGTCGATTGAGATATTTTTTGTGTAAGGTGCTCAAGTCTGCGATACATCTTTAAGTGTAATGTGTGGTTGCCTGATTACAAAAGCACATTTTTATCTAAGTAAGAAATGGGACTAATATTCCACAAAGGAATGAAATATGGAAAAATATCTCGCTAAATACATCTCGAATATTTTTTTGGTATTCCGAATAAAATACGGAATCTACTGTTAAAGATAAGCAGTAAGAGTGGGGTTGGGTTGGGTTGATTTGGAGGGAGGAGACCAAACTGCTAGGTCATAGGTCTCATCGGATAGGGAAGGAAGTCGGCCGTTCCCTTTCAAACGAACCATCCCGGAATTTGCCTGAGGCGATTTAGGGAAATCATGGAAAACCTAAATCAGGATCGCCGGACGCGGGATTGGAAATTTGTGGTAAGGTCTCATGGGACCAAACTGCTGAGGTAATCGGTCCCTAAGCTTACGCACTACTTAATCTAACTTAAACTAAGTTACGCTAAGGACAACACACACACCCATGCCCGAAGGAGGACTCGAACCTCCGACGGGGGCAGCCGCCCGGACCGTGACAAGACCCCGCAGATCGCGGGGCTACCCCGCGCGGCGGACGCGGTTTTGAACTGTCGTCCTCCCGAATGCGAGTCCAGTGTGCTAACCACTGCGCCACCCTGCTCGGTGCAGTAAGAGTGATTACTGTATACCGGTATGTATTTATATTTTCTGATGCATTGGGCGGCTACTGTACCGGAGTATTAGAGTAACAGAGCACCAGATTAAAGGCAAAGTGACGTCTTATACATTGGCTTTGTTTGTCATAAGAACGCAAAGGTAGTTAGTGCATGGATTTTCACGCCACAGAATACACTGGACAGCTGAGTGTGTTGTTTGAACGAAGGTACAATGTTTTTCTTTGTCGCTAAAGGTAAACAAAACTCGTCATTTCCCAACAGGCAGTCGAAATGTGCCTGGTCATGTGACCATTCACTGACACTTCTAGCAGACCATACGCCCCAGGGAGACGCCTTCTGCTGCTGCAGGCCTCTGACAGAGCATAAGGCTTCCGCTGGATCCTCCGCTTCTCTCGTTTGGTCCTTGCACTTTAAAGATGGCCTTTTTTTTCTATTTAAGCACAAGATCATTATTTTAGTCTGTTTAAACCGGACCATCCTTTACAGGTGGTCGAGGTTTTAATTGTTGCTGGCCCCAACAGCAAGATGCCATGCTGTTTTGTGGGGATTTCATCCTGCCATCCCTTACGCTCCAAGAAGCTGACCCATCGGCTATGGACTTTACCCTCCGGACGAAATAACTGTGAACCTGAGGATCCAATCAACGAAATTTTTTCCAAATCTTACGAAATGCCATTTACATGCACATGGTTCTCGCAATGATCCTGGCATCGCCCACTCCACTTGACGTGTGCTATAAAACAAAAATGTTATTTCTAATACTTTATAATGTTAGTGTGCTTCGTTTTGTTTCTTGATTTAGTGATTTTCAGTGTGACAACTGGAGCTAAGGGGCTAAATCTGGTGGTAAACATAAAACGCCGAGCATGTGAAAGGACAAGTCGATTCTGTACGGTAGAGCAAGTACAGAGTTTGTGTTAGAAAGTCTGTGATTGACATGTAGAGTAGTGTGGAGGCGGATGAGCAAAGCGTTAGTTTGTCCTCTGCATGCCTCATTTCAGCGCTATTGTCCACATGGCAACTGAAGAGCCCTGACAGTTAAAGTGGGCTAGCTACGGAAGCTTCGCCCGTCTGCCACAACCAATCGCGTAACGCGATTTTGTATACGTCACTATTGTAACCGGCAACGCCTCAGTGTTGCCACAACTCTTTAGATGAGTATTGTTTTCGCCAGCAGCCTCTTTGTGCTTCACAGTTGAAACCTGCAGCAGTGCTGTCATTTGAGTACTGCACATCGGCAGATCCGGTGAACATAAATCACAGACGAGACGTTCTAACACAGTGCACCTATAGCAATCAAGAGAGACATATACGTATATGATAAATGTGGAATTTGATAGTGAAAGACGCACTAGTTATTGTTTAACATCGTAGAAACGTCTGGGGTAAAAGTAAAAATAATAAAATGTGTGCTGTTCAAAGCAGTGACTTCTAAGAAATTTATTTATAAATAATTCAATTTGTTGATCATGAACTCTAGCTTAACTTTTTTCAAACAGTAATATTCCCCTTACTGATAATTTTGAGGTGTCTGAAGCCAATGTCCTTAAATATTCCATTGACTGTTTCTAAATTTCACGGTCTCTAACCTGCGCGAAACTAAGATTTCTGCAGTTAGGTTGGTTGGTTTTGGGGAAGGAGACCAGACAGCGTGGTCATCGGTGTCATCGGATTAGGGAAGGATGGGGAAGGAAGGCGGCCGTGCCCTTTCAGAGGAACCATCCCGGCATTTGCCTGGAGTGATTTAGGGAAATCACGGAAAACCTAAATCAGGATGAACGGACGCGGGATTCTGCAGTTAGGTATTAGCCTTTAGAATACATACAGAATATTGTGTGATGCAATAAATTCATCTGGGTAGGCAAATTATTTCTCAAGATTGAGTCGTTAGCTTCATGATCTGAAAGATAAAGGAAGAACGCAGATTAAGATTTAACGTCTCGTCAACGACATGATCACTGGAGACGGAGCACAATCTCATACTGATGAAGAAAATCGGTTGTGGCCTTACCAAAGGAACCATCCCGGCATTTGCCTTAAGCGATTTAGGGAAACCAGGAGAAACCTAAATCTGGTTGGCCGTACAGGAATTTGACCACTGAATTCACGAGTACGATTCAAAACCATAATACTCCGGGAAAGTCTAAAGTTAAGCATCAGACTCATCAGTTTCCTACACTGATGAAATTCTCAATGCGGTTTCCACGGAGCGAGCAGGTGCAGCAATGGTTTGCGGGAAACAAAGAGAAACTACGTACTTGGTTCTTAAGCGTAGGCTCCGTGTTCCGAGAAACATAACTATCAATTAGCAGAAAATATTCCAGAATGAGATTTTCACTCTGCAGCGGAGTGTGCGCTGATATGAAACTTCCTGGCAGATTAAAACTGTGTGCCGGAGCGAGACTCGAACTCGGGACCTTTGCCTTTCGCGGGCAAGTGCTCTTTCAACCGAGCTACCCAAGCACGACTCACGGCCCATCCTCACAGCTTTACTTCTGCCAGTACCTCGTCTCCTACCTTCCAAACTTTACAGAAGCTCTCCTGCGAACCTTGCAGAACTAGCACTCCTGAAAGAAAGGATATTGCGGAGACATGGCTTAGCCACAGCCTGGGGGATGTTTCCAGAATGAGATTTTCACTCTGCAGCGGAGTGTGCGCTGATATGAAACTTCCTGGCAGATTAAAACAGAACATATTGTCTGTAAGTAGCTATGTGGTCATTTAACTAAGAAAAGTAATTTTTCAGCATACACGTAGCGACAGTATCGCAGAAGACACTCGAAGTTGCATACATGACATCCCGAGCCAGCACTGCAGATCACAAAAAAATCTGCACGTTTTGCTTCTGAAAAGTAATACCAACGCAACAGCATGTTTGGAGCGAGTGTGTGGGCACTCAGACTGCCACCGAAATGTACGGGATCATACTGAGGAGAGAGCAGCTGTGGGTCCTCCCTTGACTCTCCGAAGCTGTCAAGACTACACTGGCTGAAGCCGAGTTAGTGGTTCTTGGAAAATGTCCAGTCGATATAAGTGTGACACATATCGTTGCATCGTTCTTGTTGCAGTGAAAAGATCTAAATAAGGTATATGAAATTACCGGCCACTGTGGCCGAGCAGTTCTAGGCGCTCCAGACAGGAACCGCGAGACAGGTTCGAATCCTGCCTCGGGCATGGATGTGTGTGACGTCCTTAGGTTAGTTAGGTTTAATTAGTTCTAAGTTCTAGAGCTTAGTGCTCAGAGGCATTTGAACCATTTTTTTCTGTGAAATTAGAGGTTCCGTAATCAGTAACGAATGCAGCCTAAAACTCTGGAAAATGAACGAATGGCAACGTGAGTGTAGCGAACCTTCTAAAGCGAAACCACTCTATGGTATATTCCTACAACTGAATCATTTTAACCTAAGTTAATGTCATTAGTAGGAATTGTTCCTTCCCGCAATGTTCATATAAAATTGTGAAACATTTCTGAAATGTGTGACTTCTGTTCACGTTGTGACTCCTGAGCACACAGTATTAATTGCTTCACTTATGGTAGGTGTCAGGGAGCATATTCCCACAGAATCTTTGTATAACTTTCGAAGAGATCCCAAACTATGGTCTCAGTGTACACAACCGCTCGTAGACTTTCAAAAATAGAGCACCGGAACTTCCTTGTTCGACATCGTGCCTGTGATGCATATTTAGTCACACTGAATTGTAACTACGTATTTAATGGTGCTAAAATGTAGCGGCGCGACCTTTATTTTCGGACAGTAGCGTATTTAGTTATCTGTAGGTACGTTTCTCACTTTTGGCCGAATCCACCTTCAGTTTCGCTACTTAGTTCCGAGGATCGTATATGACTTTCGAAGAATTAAATACGTGTATATTAAAGCAAGCTCATCCGCTCTACTGCTCGAATTTTGGGCACTAATCCGTATCTTTACTAGAGAAGTGCATATTTTGACAACCATCTTCTGAGTGTACTCAATTTTATTATGACACCCCACCATTGTGAACTGATTTTTGAAGTGGATAACTTCCCGAAAGCGGGACTCCGTAATTGTTCATCCACTTTATGGAAATATAACCACTGTGAGTACTTGTCACTGTTTTTTGGTGAACGCCAACACTTGTTCTGTCTTTCTACCGCTTCAAGAATTTCACACAGAGATTTCTAGTCTCGACAGATAAACCTGAAGATGGGTCAAACCAACGCCACCTTAAAGACAAGGCCGCACAACTCGGCTGTGACGTCATGAGTCTAGGGCGGCGGGGACCGGCAAGCTATGCCGTTATGAGGGCTAAGACGTTGCACTGGATTGACTTTGGATCTCGAAAAGTAGCAGGCAGCCAAATGCATTACGGATAGGCGCAGGAAAATTTCGCGAAAACGATAAAAAAAATCAATCCGTCTTCAGGTCACGAGTGGCCTACCGGGACCATGCGACCGCCGTGTCATCCTGCAAGGATGATGCGGATAGGAAGGGCGTGGGGTCAGCACTCCGGTCTCCCGGTCGTTATGATGGTATTCTTGACCGAAGCCGCTACTATTCTGTCGAGTAGCTCCTCAATTGGCATCACGAGGCTGAGTGCACCCCGAAAAATGGCAACAGCGCATGGCGGCTGGATGGTCACCCATCCAAGCGCCGGCCACGCCCAACAGCGCTGAACTTCGGTGATCTCACGGGAATTTGAAAGAAATGTTCAAATGTGTGTGAAATCTTACGGGACTTAACTGCTAAGGTCATCAGTCCCTAAGCTTACACATTACTTAACCTAAATTATCCTAAGGACAAACACACACACCCATGCCCGAGGAAGAACTCGAACCTCCGCTGGGACATGAATTTGAAGAAATAGCTGAAGAAAACAGTGTACGACAGTTTCGTAACTTTCAGTTTTTGAATGTTGAACTTTTATTTTGCCTTTTTTTGCTCAAGGCCGTGATTCGTGCATTATCTTAAAGTATAGTTCATTCCCCACATAACAATCTATCATGTGCTGCAAACAAAATAGCACTGAAATTGACAAAATAAACCACCGAAACTGGCTAAAAACACAAAATTGGACAGTAAACCACTTTTACTTGGCAAAAGCAGCAAAATTGGCTAAAATAACGAATTTAAAAAAGATTTATCATTGGTAAAACATTTAATTCTGGCAAAAATAGCAGCCATGTTTGACAAAATAAATTCCCAACTTTTGCCAAAAATATTAGCAAAATTTGGCAAGAAATACACTGAAACAATTCTTCCTGTCCCTAAGTATGGATGTCAAAGTAATGAATATGACGTAATTAAGACGTTATTGATCATGCTATCACTGACAGCAAGTACGCTACAAGCAGGTGTTTTGTAAAGTACATCAGCTGTGAAACAACGGATGTGCATCACTGTAACAAAACTTCTTTTACACTGTATTTGTTTCAAAATAGTTGTTGTTTCTTTAACACTAACGCAGATAACGATAAGCTATATGAATAAATAATTACGAGAATTCAGCTACAAACCTCGAACAAGTTTTAGACCGGTACAGCTTATGGCATAAAATGCTGTGTGTTGCTGTTGCCAACAGTTCTCTTGTAAAAAGGTTTCTGCAAATGCGTTTTTCAATAAGAAATTTTCGATACTGAAGAAAGTGGAGATTTATCACTATACTCAAGTTTTATTTACGGTAAATATGTTTTGTTAATACAGCTGGTCCATTAACATTACGACATCTAACAGAAAGCTGACATTTACGTCTTATAGGTACAAATACTTACGATAATTTCTCTGCAAACTTGCAAGAACTGCTTCTCTGGTAAGGCTTATTGCACAAAACCGTTCAAATAGCTTATCATTTAATTTTTCAGGAGAAAGAAATGAAAGAGCTGGTGTCAGTTGTCTCTTACTCTTAACAGCGCAAGTATTTATGAGAATAGAAGTGCCCCACTGGAAAATAGTTAGGAAAATTAATGATGAAGCTATTCAGACTTTTAAATCACATTTCCAAGACTTGGACTGGAGACCGGTATATAATTTAGGTAATGCCAAATGCATGTACGGTTTAATCTCTACATATTAGTGGTCATACTAAGTTATGAATTGTAGTTTTTTAAATTATTACCAATTTGTATTTCAAGCCTTTGTCTGTAGTTCTTAATGATATGAACAAAATAATGAAACTACTGTTTTGACTCATTCCACATTCATATATTAGCACGCGATAATGGGTCTATGGAATACGTATTACAAATAAATACCGAAGATAAAAAATGCTAACAGATGAGCCAATCATGACAGAACCATCTTCCTACAGAACTGGTAACAGTATAGCTCATAGGTAAACATGAAGGCTTCAGTAAATGATTCATACAGTTAGTAATACTTACTGTTTGTCTCTAGCTCTACACACACACACACACACACACACACACACACACACACACACACACACACAAAAGCACTATCATTGTAAACAGGATTACGTAGAAAAAAAACTTGCAAATAACAGGAATGAGTTGTATTGTACTGTTTATTAATCATCTGGTAATACAACATGAAAAGAAGAGAAGTCATATAATTCATAACTACTTATTGCCTCTCTACCCTTAACAATTTATGCATTTTGAATCACATATCTCACATTTAAGAGAGAACACAAACTCGTGGGAGTACATTCTAAACTTGTTTAACTGGTGCCATAAACTTACAGTTACTAAGTCACTGATAAATACACAAGAAGTATATAAAACTATGTACAGCTCTTTTTAGTTTCAGTGTTTAAAATATGTCCACCTGCAACAGTTTTCAGTTTTCTTCTATTTGAGGATCTTTGCACCTTGTCGTTTTCCATTTTACAGTAGTTGTTAAGAAGTATATTAACACTGGTAAACACAACAGACTTCCAAATTTCTGCTGATGACTGTTTGTCATATACTTCTACCAAAAAATCATCATCATGTAGTATGGAATCGAGAATTAATTTGCTTGCTACTTGACACTGGTTTTGAAGTCTAAGGAAGGACTCACTATGGTCGTCTGACAACAGCTTTTGCATCCAGCAGAAAGAAGGCATCACAACCAACACTGTAATTTTGTGAGGATATTTCAAGCTACCCCTGTCTAAAGTTTTAATAAGTTTGTGCTCTGCACCACATGCCTGTTCTCCATCCACTGTGAGGAATTGAGCACAATTCCTACATCGTAATTTTTTATGGACACTGTAGCAGCAATAGCCTGCAATAAATGTAAGCACTGGTAATTCTGGGATTATACATTCGAAATCAGCCTGACTGACAATTATTTGACTCAAAGTATTTGGTACAGAGCTGTCAATAACTGTGTTAAGATATTCTGATTGATCACAACTGGGTAGAGATCCAATTATAATTTTCTTAGTTGAATCACCTTGTAAAGAGAGCTCTAACAAAGAAGACGGTCTCAACTTCTTTTCTGCTTCATGTATCTGCCTTAGTGATACATGGTATTGGGTTCCTGAGAGCCTTCGACATAATCCAACCCTTGCTTCCAGTGCATCTGTCTGAAACTTTCCTGGTAGTACATGTGACGTTTTTAGTTCTGACATACAGTAGGTTCTCAATTCTGGTAATGCATATGTGCTATGCCTATGTGCAGAATGTGTTTCTTTAGTTAGCATACCTACTGACAAATTCATGGACTCCCATTTATCTAGCCAATCAAGAAACTTATCTAGAAATACACATCATCTTCTTGATGTTTTGTAAGTGGTTTCTGCCTCACTTCCTTAAATCTTAGTCCTTTAAAAGGGGTCTTAACATTAACAATCTGCCACCAAGCGCTAATTATGTTTACAAAGTAATCAGTGCCTTCATAATATTCAATATGATCTGTGGGTCCTAACTCAAGTAAACTACTCTGGATGTTTTCATTGAAAATTTGGCAAACAAGCGTTACATTCTGTTTTTCCAGTGAAGATGGCCACAGTACTTTCAAGCTTAAACCATCCAAATTTTAGTAATTTGTTGCTTTCAGTTTCAAATAATGATCTTATTGCAGAAACTGAAGCTAGCATTGCAATAGGTGTGTTCTCAAAACTGGGGAAAAAGTTGTTGTTGTTGTGGTCTTCAGTCCTGAGACAGGTTTGATGCAGCTCTCCATGCTACTCTATCGTGTGAAAGCTTCATCATCTCCCAGTACCTACTGCAGACTACATCCTTCTGAATCTGCTTAGTGTATTCATCTCTTGGTCTCCCTCAACGATTTTTACCCACCACGCTGCGCTCCGGTACTAAATTGGTGATCCCTTGATGCCTCAGAACATGTCCTACCAACCGGTCCCTTCTTCTAGTCAAGATGTGCCACAAACTCCTCTTATCCCCAATTCTATTCAATACCTCCTCATTAGTTAACTGATCTACTCATCTAATCTTCAGCATTCTTCTGTAGCACCACATTTCGAAAGCTTCTATTCTCTTCTTGTCGAAGCTATTTATCGTACATGTTTCACTTCCATACATAGCTACACTCCATACAAATACTTTCAGAAACGACTTCCTGATACTTAAATCAATACTCGATGTTAACAAATTTCTCTTCTTCAGGCACGTTTTTCTTGCCATTGTCAGTCTACATTTTCTAACCTCTCTACTTCAACCATCATCAGTTATTTTGCTCCCCAAATAGCAAAACTCCTTTACTACTTTGAATGTCTCATTTCCTACCCTAATTCCCTCAGCATCACCCGACTTAATTCGACTACATTCCGTTATCCTCGTTCTGCTTTTGTAGATGTTCATCTTATACCCTCCTTTCAAGACACTGTCCATTCCGTTCAACTGCTCTTCCAAGCCCATTGCTGTCTCTGACAGAATTACAATGTCATCGGAAAATCTCAAAGTTTTTATTTCTTCTCCATGGATTTTAATATCTACTCCGAACTTTTCTTCTGTTTCTTTTACTGCTTGCTCAATATATAGATTGAATAACATCGGGGAGAGGCTACAGCCCTGCCTCACTCCCTTCCGAACCACTGCTTCCCTTTCATGTCCCTCGACTCTTATAACTGCCATCTGCTTTCTGTACAAATTGTAAATAGCCTTTCGCTCACTGTATTTTACCCCTGCAACCTTTAGAATTTGAAAGAGAGTATTCCAGTCAACATTGTCAAAAGCTTTGTCTAAGTCTACAAATGCTAGAAATGTAGGTTTGTCTTTCCGTAATCCATCTTCTAAGATAAGTCGTAGGGTCAGTATTGCCTCACGTGTTCCAACATTTCTACGGAATCCAAACTGATCTTCCCAGAGGTCGGCTTCTACCAGTTTTTCCGTTCGTCTCTAAAGAATTCGCGTTAGTATTTTGCAGCTGTGACTTATTAAACTGATTGTTCGGTAATTTTCACATCTGTCAACACTTGCTGTCTTTGGGATTGGAATTATTATATTCTTCTTGAAGTCTGAGGGTATTTCGCCTGTCTCGTACATCTTGCTCACCAGATGGTAGAGTTTTGTCAGTAGTTCTAGTGGAATGTTGTCTACTCCCAGGGCCTTGTTTCGACTTAGGTCTTTCAGTGCTCTGTCAAACTCTTCACGCAGTATCATATCCCCCATTTCATCTTCATATACATCGTCTTCCATTTCCATAACATTGTCCTCAAGAACATCGCCCCTGTATAGACCCTCTATATGCTCCTTCCACCCTTCTGCTTTCCCTTCTTTGCTTAGAACTGGGTTTCCATCTGAGCTCTTGATACTCATGCAAGTGGTTCTCTTTTCTCCAAAGGTCTCTTTAATTTTCCTGTAGGCAGTATCTATCTTACCCCTCGTGAGATAAGCCTCTACATCCTTACATTTGTCCTCTAGCCATCCCTACTTAGCCATTTTGCACTTCCTGTCGATCTCATTTTTGAGACGTTTGTATTCCTTTTTGCCTGCTTCACTTACTGCATTTTTGTATTTTCTCCTTTCATCAATTAAATTCAGTATCTCTTCTGTTACCCAAGGATTTCTACTAGCCCTCGTCTTTTTACCTACTTGATCCTCTGCTGCCTTCACTATTTCGTTCCTCAAAGCTACCCATTCTTCTTCTACTGTATTTCTTTCCCCCATTCCTGTCAATTGTTCCCTTATGCTGTCCCTGAAACTCTGTACAACCTCTGGTTTAGTCAGTTTATCCAGATCCCATCTCCTTAAATTCCCACCTTTTTGTAGTTTCTTCAGTTTTAATCTACAGTTTATAACCAATAGATTGTGGTCAGAGTGCACATCTGCTCCTGGAAATGTCTTACAATTTAAAACCTGGTTCCTAAATCTCTGTCTTACCATTATACACTCCTGGAAATTGAAATAAGAACACCGTGAATTCATTGTCCCAGGAAGGGGAAACTTTATTGACACATTCCTGGGGTCAGATACATCACATGATCACACTGACAGAACCACAGGCACATAGACACAGGCAACAGAGCATGCACAATGTCGGCACTAGTACAGTGTATATCCACCTTTCGCAGCAATGCAGGCTGCTATTCTCCCATGGAGACGATCGTAGAGATGCTGGATGTAGTCCTGTGGAACGGCTTGCCATGCCATTTCCACCTGGCGCCTCAGTTGGACCAGCGTTCGTGCTGGACGTGCAGACCGCGTGAGACGACGCTTCATCCAGTCCCAAACATGCTCAATGGGGGACAGATCCGGAGATCTAGCTGGCCAGGGTAGTTGACTTACACCTTCTAGAGCACGTTGGGTGGCACGGGATACATGCGGACGTGCATTGTCCTGTTGGAACAGCAAGTTCCCTTGCCGGTCTAGGAATGGTAGAACGAGGGGTTCGATGACGGTTTGGATGTACCGTGCACTATTCAGTGTCCCCTCGACGATCACCTGTGGTGTACGGCCAGTGTAGGAGATCGCTCCACACACCATGATGCCGGGTGTTGGCCCTGTGTGCCTCGGTCGTATGCAGTCCTGATTGTGGCGCTCACCTGCACGGCGCCAAACACGCATACGACCATCATTGGCACCAAGGCAGAAGCGACTCTCATCGCTGAAGACGACACGTCTCCATTCGTCCCTCCATTCACGCCTGTCGCGACACCACTGGAGGCGGGCTGCACGATGTTGGGGCGTGAGCGGAAGACGGCCTAACGGTGTGCGGGACCGTAGCCCAGCTTCATGGAGACGGTTGCGAATGGTCCTCGCCGATACCCCAGGAGCAACAGTGTCCCTAATTTGCTGGGAAGTGGCGGTGCGGTCCCCTACGGCACTGCGTAGGATCCTACGGTCTTGGCGCGCATCCGTGTGTCGCTGCGGTCCGGTCCCAGGTCGACGGGCACGTGCACCTTCCGCCGACCACTGGCGACAACATCGATGTACTGTGGAGACCTCACGCCCCACGTGTTGAGCAATTCGGCGGTACGTCCACCCGGCCTCCCGCATGCCCACTTTACGCCCTCGCTCAAAGTGCGTCAACTGCACATACGGTTCACGTCCACGCTGTCGCGGCATGCTACCAGTGTTAAAGACTGCGATGGAGCTCCGTATGCCACGGCAAACTGGCTGACACTGACGGCGGCGGTGCACAAATGATGCGCAGCTAGCGCCATTCGACGGCCAACACCGCGGTTCCTGGTGTGTCCGCTGTGCCGTGCGTGTGATCATTGCTTGTACAGCCCTCTCGCAGTGTCCGGAGCAAGTATGGTGGGTCTGACACACCGGTGTCAATGTGTTCTTTTTTCCATTTCCAGGAGTGTATAATCTATCTGAAACCTTCTAGTATCTCCAGGGTTCTTCTACGTATACAACATTCTTTCATGATTCTTGAACCAAGTGTAGCTATGATTAAATTATGCTCTGTGCAACATTCTACCAGGCGGCTTCCTCTTTCATTTCTTAGCCCCAATCCATATTCACCTACTATGTTTCCTTCTCTTCCTTTTCCTACTGTCGAATTCTAGTCACCCATGACTAATAAATTTTCGTCTCCCTTCACTACCTGAATGATTTCTTTTATCTCATCATACATTTCATCAATTTCTTCATCATCTGCAGAGCTAGTTGGCATATAAACTGGTACTACTGTAGTATGCGTGGGCTTCGTGTCTATCTTGGCCACAATAATATGTTCACTATGCTGTTTGTAGTAACTTACCCGCACTCCTCTTTTTTTAATCATTATTAAACCTACTCCTGCATTACCCCTATTTGATTTTGTATTTATAACCCTGTATTCACCTGACTGAAAGTCTTGTTCCCCCTGCCACCTACTTCACTAATTCCCACTGTACCTAACTTTAACCTATCCATTTCCCTTTTTAAATTTTCTAACCTACCTGTCCGATTAAGGGACCTGACATTCCACGCTCCGATCCGTAGAACTCCAGTTTTCTTTCTCCTGATAACGGCGTCCTCTTGAGCAGTTCCCGTCAGGAGGTCCGAATGGGGACTATTTTACCTCCGGAATATTTTACTCAAGTGGACGCGATCATCATTTAACCATACAGTAAAGCTGCATGCCCTCAGGAAAAATTATGGATGTAGTTTCCCCTTGCTTTCAGCCGTTTGCAGTACCAGCACAGCAAGGGCGTTTTGGTTACTGTTACAAGGCCAGATCAGCCAATCATCCAGACTGTTGCCCCTGCAACTACTGAGAAGGCTGCTGCCCCTTTTCAGGAACCACACGTTTGTTTGGCCTCTCAACACATACGCCTCCTTGTGGTTGCACCTACGGTACGGCTATCTGTGTCGCTGAGGCACGCAAGCCCCCCCACCAACGCCAAGGTCCATGGTTCACGGGGAAAAAGAATGTCATAAAATCGTTTTTTAGGTTAATCAAATTATTCCTTATGCATTTGAAAATATGAATACTGTCAATAAAATAGAACAAAGGCCTGGAATGATTTGCAGGGTGTGGGTAAGCAATACTGAACTGTGATGGAGTTGCAAAATTAGATATTGCCTTGCTATTAATTGAGTTGTTGTCTGTTGTAATACAGGTAAATACCTAAATTTTCTAACCCAATCAGTACATTTCTGATTACACTGTATAAGTCATCTTATTTACAGGCAAGATGTGAACGTCATCCTTGAATGGTGACATCACACCTTGCACCATAAACACATGTGCTGTTGTTGCAAGAGCTGTACAGTCATGTGCCATTCCTACCAGATTTCCACCTTTATAATCCATGGCTGATTTAATGTGTATTTCATCCAACATGAGTGTCACAAAACACTCATGATTCAATACTTTCTCCCCAATGTATGCCAAAAAGTTTGAATTACTAGGATTAACTTCAGCATTACCACAAATGTTTGTATTGGCATGGGGCAGAATAATATTCCCAGCACTACGTATAAACCTCTATGCATGACTTGAAATTAAAAACAACAATGATGCAAAAATTAATACATGAGGAGCAAATTTGTGTCTTTTAGGAGGTGAACAGCTCAGTTGAAGCTGACTTTTTTTTAAAACTCAACAGAAGTTTTAGTTCTGCCTTCACACTCTAAATTGCGCAGCAACTCAACGATAATATCAGGTAGATGACTTTCTTCTTGAGTATGTATCAAACCTTCTGCAAATGTTTTAAATTTCTCGATATCAAGAATAGTACTTACAGTTTTTGCAATTTTTTTGCAGGAGACTTCTTTGCCCTTAGGAAAAACACTTATGCTCAGATTTGAATTAATAACTATGTACAGAACATCATGTGATGTTTTCTCAACATCAAAATAAAAAAATGAAATATATGAATCCTTAACTGCTGTAGACCACTTTTCGCTACACTTCACACACTCAAGTTTCTTCGTTAGTTCTTCAAACGAGCTGAAATTTATCTTGTTGTTGTATTCCTCCAGCGACTTAACACTGGATTCTGTTACTGATTTCAGTGCAGCAGCCTCACGTTTTTGCTGCTTTTCACATGGAGATTCCCTGATGGATGGCATTGCCTTGGAGAAGTAAGATGGGCAGTTAGGAAATTTACACGGTACAGCAGTTTTTCTGAGTTTTGGCTTGCTCAGAGGTGAAGTTACTGTAACACACGTCTTCCAATCAACTGGACTCGTTTCCTTTAATAGATCGCCTTTGAAAAAGCGTAGGTGACATACCTACGAAGAGATGAAAGATACACGGTATTGACATTCTAAAACTTTTACTACAAAACTACATTAAACTGCTAGGCACTTTCGTCATTCTATCAGTGTTTAAAATGAAAGATACTTATCACAGAATGCTTGCTAGGAGTAAAATTATCCCTTTTGAATGCAGATAACCATTTTCCACGTATTTCTTCATCTGAAGGGAATGTGAATACGTGCACATTGTTCTTATCGTTGTAGTTACCGACACAGCCAGGAACACAACACTTTTTGACCATTGTACTGACTAAAGTTGAGCTGTTAATGATACCTTATGCCTCAGGAAATACTACAGTGATTTCCAACAACAATTCAGTCCAATTTAGTAGTACAGATCAACCAAAGCCGTTAACAGTTTGAAACAATAAGCTCCTTTGGCGGTAAGGCAACTTAACATTCATGTAGAGTCGTTTCCAAACGAGCTACTGTCGTGGCTCTGGCTTGTTCCACCTAACCGGCATAGGTAGCGTTGCTGGAGCGTAGCCGGTAGACCGTGACGTCACAGCCTGATTCTCAGTGAGTTGGGAGGCCTTGTCTTTTAGGTGGCGTTGGTCAAACTGACGTAAAATTCATTGTTACGATTTATATCTCACTCATTGTGGCCTGGTATTTAGCTGTCACTTTTTTTGTGTTTTTTTTCAGTTGCACATTGCATTCGTGTTCTCCTATGCGTATGCGCATGCCCTCTCTTCTATACTGTATAGGCGACGTCTTGCTCGCGGTGTATTTTTTTGCACGTGAAGTGTTTATAAGAGCTTTGGCGGTATCTGTCCCGGACCTTACCTTAGTATGGATACGCCGGCCTCTCTTGAAAACTGGTTTAATGCCTGCTCCGTGTAGCATATTACCTAAAGTTCACTGATGCTCTTTACATGAGAGAGTTTATGTACGGAGAGGCTCTCTACTTTAGATGGTGTAAATGTGCCAACGGAACCTGTTCCTGATTTTCATTTTCCTGTATTTTTACTCCAGATGGACTTTGTTGCCGTTTTGCGTCAAGAGAAATGCAAACTTTTGCAGGCGACATAAATTGTTCAAAAGTCATAGGCACTTATTGCATACACATATAGAGTGATTCAACGAAGCTGTTTCCCTTAACTGTTTAAGATATCGTAATTCTGTTTTCATCCAGATGAGTTGTGAAGAAATTCTTACTCAGCTACATACAGTTACTTTTCATAGCTATGTAAATTACAGAGCTCGGTATCAACTTCGCTTTTTCAAACTGAGCTATAGTGAATCTGCAGGTAATGCAGTATTGTAGGGCTAAAACAGAAGAATTACTAGTTTCGGAGTAATTGTAATTTTTATAACTTGGGATTTATCTGTTTTGACAAAATATAGAAGAATTTACATCAGTCAATAATAAAACGATGCGATAAACTTGCAGCGCTCCAAGGAGTTTGACAACGTACCAAGATCGTGTTTTGGAATCTCTATGTAAATCACACGCTTCTTGCTGGAGGAAGATACTTAGCGGCATGACGATACATAAATCTCTACATGATATAGAGCGGAATATCCTAATCTTACGTTTTGCTGTTGGATCCCATCCAAACCACCACCTCTGCAATTGTGGCATGTTCCCGAAAGAAGCGCCAAACGTGTGTGACAACCACGATTGTAAATTACATTGCTGTTCACCTCACTCACACTTATTTAAACTGTGCAGTTAGGTTCCAACATAATCACCACCTAGGGACTCGCGGCGTATTCCGAAAGAAGCGCCAAATATGTGTGGCAATGATGTTTATAAACATCGTTGCTGTTCGTTTCCTTTTCTCTTTGTTCCTGACTTAACCGCCATTACGGGAATCGTTCTATATTTCGAAATAAAGAATAAAAAAACCGTACACCATGCACCACATATCTGACGGAGTATCAAAGTCTTTGTATTTCTTACGAAGTAACATTCCACCAAATCCCATTTAGTTCATAATTTTCCGCAAGAGTTGCTACATGTAGAACGATTTAAATAATTCGTAGATTACCCAGAAGAAGCACTACCATGGACACGATTTATCATTGCCAACTTTCTTTCAGTTCGGACTAATACTGAAGGAGATTTAATATAACAACAATCGGTTTTGTCTTGTGACGGAAGTAACATAGCCACTGCAAGTCTCTCTGTTGTGTATTAACAGCTACCGGTATTTAGTAACTGTTAAAGTACGACGATGTGTGTAAGTCGTAATTATTTGTTAAAAATCGGTTGTTGTTGATATTTCATGTGGCAGCAGTCATGTAAATACGCTCATCTGGTTATGATAGAATAAAAGAAATTTCTTAGTGCATTTCTCTTTCTGTGTCGTTTACTGTTACAGTATTAAGTATTGTGTATTTCTTGACAAATTTTCATAGTCTACATTTTTATCTTTTAGGTAACGTTTTGTGGAGATTATTCGGTGTTTTGGGAAGTAAGATTGGCTATTACTTTTAGTTATTTCTTGTTTGTACCGTATTCTGCGTTGCACGACATTTTGTGTTCTCATTAGTTCCGTATATCTCGTCTTCTTAGACCTTCAACTGTCAGATCGATTAGCAGCAGTTTGCCATGCATTTCTGTGTTCGGCCTTCCTTGGTGCAGCTGGTATCCTGCAGGATCTGGTTGATGAGTTCTAGTCTCGGTCTGCTTCTTGAATTTTTCCCTTCTACTGTTCCTTCAGTGATACTTTTAATGATACCATCACCTCTCAGCAGATGGCCAACCCATAAGTCCCTTTTGTGTTTGATTAGCGTCAGCGGACATCTCTTCCTCCACTTTGTGGAGCACCTCTTCGTTTGATATTTTGTCTACCCAGGAAATCTGTAACATCGTGCGGTAGCACCACATCTCGAAGGCTGTTATTTTAGGTTTTTCTGCTTCTCCAAGTGTCCATGTTTCACCTCTGCAAAGCAACAAACTCCAAACAAAGGTATTTATGAGGTTTTTCCTGAGATGCTTGTCTATGCTGCTGGATGCACAAAGATTTCTCCCCTTATTAAAAGTAGCTTTTACCTGGTGGATTCGGCTTGCAGTATCCTTCCTTGTGGATTCGGCTTGCTTTATCCTTCCTTGTCCGTCCGTCTGATGTAATTTTACTCCCTAGCTACACAAAGGATTCGACAGTCTCCAGTCGCTCATTGTTAAGTGAGCCTTGGGCAACGGTCTTTCGTCTGCTCACCGCTAAGATTTTTTACTTTTATTAATTTTCGTATTACAGGAAGAGCTGTAGGCAGTTGCCATCCGGGCCAGCATCGCTCCTAATTGTTCTCCATCTTCACCTAACACCGCGATATCGTCAACAAATGTTAGAATGTCTATTTTCTTACCATGATTTTAATTTCTCCTGTAGCTCCTAGTTTCTCCCTAGCTTCATCTGTTGTCGTCTGAATGTACCCATTGAACAAGACAGGAGCGAGTGAGCAGTCCTGCCGTACACCCTGCTTAATGATGGCGTCTTCTTGATGTTCTTCACGCCTTATCACATCCCTCTCTTGTCTACACAGTCTCTGCATTAGTCTCATGTCCTTATCCTTGATGAAAATCTCTTTCAGGATCTTAAAAAGCCATCGCCAGTCTACCCTGTCAGATGCTTTTTTAAGTCGATCAAGGCTGTGTGTTTGTCTTGACCCTTCTTTAGTCTTTTCTGAAGAATTAATTATAAGCCGAGTATTGTTTCTCGTGTACTCTCTAAGAATTGTTGTTTAGTATATATGAAACTATCAGCCCCGAATGCGCGAATGAAACCAACCTTTTCCTAGGTTTCAGCCCAAATAATTGAACCCTCTTCAGAAGATATATCTGAATCTATAATTTGTCTAAGAGAGCATGACTAAGTCAACACCTATTCTTAACTTAAGCTCTGGGGTGCGCTTCGTTTCCGTGGACGCCGTGCGGTGGGCCTCGGGAGCTCACGCGAAACTAAGGAGGACTAGATAATGTGCTGCAAATCAACATGGCGGGGAACATTGCGACTGTCTAACTGAGACCATGACTCTTAAAGATAAAAGACCAACACAATTATATCTTAAAACAAATGACTTACAGAAAGGTTGAAAATCTTAAACATAAAGCCTCTGCACTAGGTCATGACTAAAATGTAACAAACTATGTATGAATTTATATAAGTTCGAACACACTACCCCGACTTACACTATTAGAATATATCGGCTCTTTCACAACGAATGATGCATAACGCACCCATCGTAATTAATGAAAGATGACAAAGGACATAAAACATCGAAACTGTAGTATGTAAACGCCATAATGCAATAATCTCGTTTAACCTGTACACAGATGGTCGAGTAGGTGTTTTCATCAGTTGATGTAGATATACTTCTTATTGCTGACACGCACTGAGTGAAGAATATTATCAAGATTAATTTTTTATGGTATTACTAATTATTTTTTGACTCCCAGTTGATTTCATTCCTCAGTGCTCTACATTACCTATGTCTTTCCACAGTGTTATCTTGTTTCAGGTTACGTCTTAAATTTATTTTTGTTATTATGCATTCCGTAATCCATTCCTTTTTACGCTTTGCCTTCTGTCTCCCAACTACTTCGTCTGCTGCTCGTGGGCTATTGAACTCCAAGGACTCCACCTTTCTTCAACATTTTTAGTGTTTGATCATAATTGCATCCATGTTTGTTTGTTCCTCATATGTCGACCTAACCGTATCATCCTTTAATCTATTCAGATCTCATTTCTCACAAGTTCTAAGGTTTTTGAATTTCAGATCACATTCTCCTACCACTTTGATACGGTCATTATCAATGTCTGGGTAGGTTCCACGGTCTCTTATTTGATTCCAGAACATTTGTGTAACTAGAATGAAGTCAATCTGATATCTCTTCCCGTTTCCAGGGGCTTTCCAAGTATATCTTCTCCGTGGGTAGTAATCTATTGAAACCACGTTTTATTGGTTGATGTTCTGTACAGAATTCCTCTAATACGAGGGCGGTTCAGAAAGTAACCTCCGATTGGTCACAGTGCGTGTTGTGGGGGGAGTAGCGACGCCATCTGTGCGTTCACGCACTCAACAGGTCAGTCGGCATCAAGCCGTGGTCGAGTGAACGTCGTACCTGCGCTAGTTTAGTTTTTGTGGCAGTTTGAAATGTGTGCTGCAATAGAAAACACCACCAAATGTGAAGTGCGTGCTGTCATAAGGTTTTTTACAGCCAAAGGATATTCTGCAGCAGCTATTCATCGTGAGCTTTGTGCCGTGTACGGACCAAGAGTTATGAGTGAAGGAGTTGTCCGTGAATGGATACGTTTATTTAAAAGTGGACGAGAAAACGTTCATGATGAAGAGAGGAGTGGTAGACCATCATTGGTGACTGACGAACTCGTTCAGACAGTTGATGCAAAAGTTCGTGAAAATCGACGTTTCTCAATGTCGGAGTTGTCTACTGGTTTTCCACAGAGATCTAAGACTCTCTTGTACGAGATAGTGTCAGCAAGATTGGGTTACCGTAAGTTCTGTGCACGATGGGTGCCCAAAATTCTTACCGACCACCACAAAACTCAAAGAATGGCCTCTGCATTAGACTTTCTGTCACGTTATGAGGACGAAGGAGAACCATTGTTAAACAGAATCGTGACCGGTGACGAAACCTGGATTAAGTACGTGAACCCTGAGACAAAAGAACAATCAAAGATGTGGGCACATTCAAATTCGCCTACCAAACCAAGAAAAGCCTCGCAAGATTTTTCTGCCAGAAAACTGATGGCAACGGTGTTTCGGGATGCCAAGGGGGTGTTGTTGGTTGAATTCATGGAACGTGGTACGACCATTAATCAAGACGTGTACTGTGAAACAATAAAAAAGTTACGACGGGCTATACAGAACAAACGCCGTGGTATGCTGACTTCCAGTATCGTTTTTTTGCACGATAACGCCCGTCCTCACTCTGCTCGCAGAACAACGGCCCTTCTTGAGTCCTTCAAGTGGGACGTTATCAACCATCCACCTTACAGCCCAGACCTGGCGCCAAGTGATTTTCACCTCTTCATGCATTTGAAGAAATGGCTCGGGTCACAGCGGTTTGATGACGACGAAGAGCTCAAAGATGCGGTCACAGGCTGGCTCCAGGCACAAGCGGGTGATTTTTATGCAGAAGGAATTTCAAAGCTTGTGAAGAGATACGATAAGTGCCTCAATCGCTATGGAGACTATGTGGAAAAATAGTGCAAAGATGTAGTTGTAAGATGTATATATTAAAATATTTTTATTTAACTTGGTGTATTTTTTTAAATCAACCGGAGGTTACTTTCTGAACGGCCCTCGTATACCTCCCTGCTCACTTCTTTGTCCAAGCCCAAAAGACCCTACCATGGTAGCGACCTCCTCTTTCCTCCACTGACGCATTCCAGTCTGCCAGCCGCGCGGGGTATCCGCGCGGTCTATGCGCCTTGTCACGGTCCTTACGCCTCCCCCCCCTCGGAGGTTCGAGTCCTCCCTCGGCCATGGGTGAAGGTTGTCTTGTCCTTTGACCATACTTACAGCTCCTTTCGTCTCACTGTACACTTTTTCCACTTCTTCTTCATCATATGTTGATGTCGGCGTCTACACTTGTATTATCATTGTCTGTTCGGTTCTGTGTCTAACTGTACAAGTAATATTGTTCCGCCTATTTGTTGGTAACCATTTACGATATGTCCAATCTCCTTCCAAAGGACCACTCCTAACCCTCCTTCTCCCGGTCGCTCCTCTATGCAACCCTTGTGTATAACTCTGAAGTCACCACCCTGTAGTCTGGCTATATCATCTCGCTCACTCCTAGAACACCAGTTCTCATTCCTGTTATTTCCAGCCTGAGGTTCTCTAGCATCCTGCACCTCAGAAGAGTTTGGACATTCCACGTTGCGATTCGTTTTCCTATACTCTCCATAACTTTTATTTTATTGGACGCGCAGAATTCTGGAGTGCCCTCCCGGCGATCCGAATGTGGGACTATTCCGAGATCTTTTACAAAGTACGCTTGATATTCGTTTCTCAAGTGAAACGAAGTTGCTGCGTCTTGAGATACCCTACGGATCTTTAATATGGGGTTCTCCCCTTCCTCCCATATACTATCCCGTTGACTAGCGAATAGTTCTTCCGTCTTTGGGAGGAATTTCTCCTTCCAAGGGCTACAGCGTGCCTTAGATCTCTACTGGCTCATCCGCTTACCAAAGTGGCCGTTGGCACTTGGTGGAGCGGGATTCGTCATCCTGGGAATCATTCGGTCCATGAGCTCGTTAGCCGTTTATCACAAACTCCCCCCCCCCCCCCCCCCCTCTCTATCACGGGGAGGTGAGCATCAGGATTTTCCTTTCATCGAGACGGCATTTCCCAGTCTCTCCAGTATTGTGACCGCTAAGCTGCCATGCCGCGTTTCGTTGTTTCGTTATTGCAGTAAGGCTGCCATATGATTATTTTGAAATGCTTCTCGTTATGTGCTGAAATCTTCACTGGAATTTTACAATTAAAATTTAATGTGAAAAACAAGTTGCTATTTATTCCGTATACATACCTAAGACAAAAAAAGAAAACTACGCACCACGAAAGAATTATCCGAATGGAACGGAAAGCTGTAGATGTGATATACATCTACAGGCAAACAACGATTACAATTTCAGAAAAAAGTGGATGATTTATTCAAGAGAAAGAGCTTCACAAATTGAGCAAGTCATTATCGCGTTGGTCCACCTCTAGCTCTTAATGCAGCAGTTATTATGCTTGACATTGATTGACAGAGTTCTTGGACGTCCTCCTGAGGGATATCTTTCCAAATTCTGTGCAACTAAAGCGTTAGATCGTCAAAATCCCGATCTGGTTGGAGGGCCCTGCTCATTATGCTCCAAACGGTCTCAACTGAGGAAAAATACCCGGCGACCCTGCCGACCAAGGCAGTGTTTGGCAAATACGAAGACATGCAGTAGAAACTTTCCCCGTCTGCAGGCGGACATTATCTTGACAAAATGTAAGCCCAGAATGGCTCGCCATGAGGGCAACAAACCGAGGCGTATAATATCGTCGATATACCACTGTGCTGTAAGGATGCAGCCAATGACAACAAAAGTGGTTCTGCGATGGAAAGAAATGGCATCCCAGACCATCATTCCTGGTTGTGTGGATATGGTAGCTGACAGTCAGGTTGATATCCTAATGTCGTCCAGGGCGTCTCCAGACAGGTCTTCGCTGGCCGTCGGGGCTGAATGCGATGCGGAACTCATTACTGAAGACAATTCTACTCCAGGCAGCGAGATTCCAGGCTCACGGCGAGAATTTCTATCGTTTGTCTTCGTGGTTCCCAAACCCTACCTTGGCGCTATAGGTTGCTGGAACTCTCCCCACTTGAAAATGCTTGGAGCATTATGGGCAGGACACTCCAACCAGATAGGGTTTGGACGATCTAACTCGCCAATTGGACGGAATGTGGCAAGATGTTCCTTAGGAGGACATCGAACAACTCTGTCAGTCAACGCCAGCCGAATAACAGCTTGCCTAAGGACCAGGGGTGGACCAAAGCGTTATTGACTGCCTCAGTTTGTGAAGCTCTATCTCTTGAATAAATGCCAACGGCTTTGCCATGTTGGTAAGAACGGTTCCCACCCAATCAACGAAGTTGAAACCAATGCCTTTAATTATTTTTATCATTTAAACACTGACCTACAGAATTTTCTCTGACAAAGACTACTCAAGCTTGACCTATTCATGTATTACCCACAATATACAAGCCCAACGCAATCTGACTGCTATACAGCGACAACATGACTTCCAATAATGAACACAAAAGAATGGACTTGAATTGCAAGAAATCCCAACAATAATAAAAATCCAAAAAGTATGAAATTAAATAAATATGAAGCTGCCTCAAACTCTGTTAATTGCCTAAACTCATTTCAATCACGAACCACATTTTTTTTATCTTGGAACTCTTCCATTTGGTCCGTGTTTGCATAGAAAAACAGCAATATCAGAAATTGAGTCCGCCTTGATGCAAAACACTTTGTCATTCGTTTACTTCTTTATTCTCCCAAGAAAAAAGTAATATCAGAATTTGAGTCCGCCTTGATGCAAAACATCTTGTTATTCGTTAAATCAGAAATTGAGTCCCGTGGGAGAATAAAGATATAAACGAATACCAAGGTGTTTTGCATCAAGGCGGACTCAATTTCTGATATTACTGTTTTTCTTGGGGGAATAAAGAAATAAAAGAATAACAAGTGTTTTGCATCAAGGCGGACTCAATTTCTGATATTACACATTTTTTTTATAAGTCACTTACCTCACAGAAAATCTTCATAACACGAACTACAGCCGTTACAGCAAGCAGCAACTACAGCCAGCTAAATAAAAAGATCCTAACTACTATAGACTCTATCTACTAGGAGGCATATGGTTAACAAAAGAAAGATTTTGTTGAAGAGCAAACAATGTATTTAGATAACTTTACCTTATTCATGTGACATTCAGTTCCACAACTTATATAGTTGTCAATAATTCCAATACCCAAACATTACCAACAACATCCGTTCTCATTTTACATTTCTTGCGTCTCACTTTACAATGCATGTCCTACCAACACAGTCTCCACTAAGAAAAATCATGTCCATATCCTTTTCTATCCACTCGCTAACTGCTACTCCGTCCAACCACAGAATCTCTTGCCCAGGGCGCAGAGCGTTGTCACCGATATTAACCCAGTCTATAGGGCAGCCACCATACGAACAGTCAAGTTAAGCAGCATTCGGTCTGGCTAGTAGTGGGAAGGGTGACCATTCGGGAAAAACCGGGTGCCGTTGGCTTTATGGACACGCATATCGCCAAAGTGATATTCAATTGAAACAATTGAAAGACTTGCACCAGGCCGTGGTGCCACATGACATTTATTTATTTCTTGAACCAATCATCCAATTTTTCTGAAATTGTGATCATTTGTTGTCTGTACATGTTTCTTTTTCTTAAAGTGTTTGTTCGACTTTTTTGTTTGTAGCAGTGTATCCCAGTATTCACTCAAGGTGCATAATGTAGTTGCTTTACGATACACATTGCTGATACGTAGGCTTCGGTTTTTAGTTCATACTGTGAATCATACTCTTCACTCGAACTTTGTTGCTAATTAACACACATTTTCCGCAATGAAAATTGTCTGATTAATTTCCATTGATTTGCTTTTATTTGTAAGTTACTGTGCATCTTGGACCGCACTGACAATAAAGTGTACTTTTCCACACTCCAAATTTTCCTTTACATAGTGCGGCAAGTTGAAAAAGAGAGGCAGGGGAGAGAGACAGTGAGATATACGAGCGTATGATAAACCCCTTCCCTTGACAGTTTCTCTCCTTCACATCTCCTCTGAGTTACCACAGATGTGACACTGATCTCATTTGCACTAACAAGGGAACCTCCCCATCGCACCCCCCTCAGATTTAGTTATAAGCTGGCACATTGGATAGGCCTTGAGAAACTGAACACAGATCAATCGAGAAAACAGGAAGAAGTTGTGTGGAACTATGAAAAAAATAAGCAAAATATACAAACTGAGTAGTCCATGCGAAAGATAAGCAACATCATGTACATTCTTGACTTAGTAGCGCCGTGGTCCCGTGGTTAGCGTGAGCAGCTGCTGAACGAAAGGTTCCTGGTTCAAATTTTCCCTCGAGTGAGAAATTTAATTTTTTATTTTGAGACAATTATCAAAGTTCAGGTACTCACACATAATCAACTTCGCTCTCCAAAATTCCAGTTCATGTTCAGATTTGCTTGGACATATGCAGGATTTGACGGTCTACACGCGGAAGAATTTGAAAACGTTAAAAACATATGTTCTGACAGAGCACAGGGAAAACTGTGCGACTGTGAAACTGTTGCATTTATTTGTTGCAGTTTATGTGACAAACTCTTATATTTTCATCACTTTTTTGGGAGTGATTATGACATCCACAAGAAAACCTAAATCGGGCAAGGTAGAAGAATCTTTTCACCCATTCGCCAAGTGTACAGGTTAGGTGGGTCGACAACATATTCCTATCATGTGACGCACATGCCGTCACCAGTGTCGTATAAAATATACCAGAGGTGTTTTCCTGTGGAGGAACTGGTTGACCTATGACCTTGCGATCAAATGTTTTCGGTTCCCATTGGAGACGCACGTCCTTTCGTTTACTAATCGCACGGTTTTGCGGTGCGGTCGCAAAATACGGACACTAAACTTATTACAGTGAACAGAGACGTCAATGAACGAACGGACAGATCATAACTTTGCGAAAATAAAGAAGGTAAAATTTTCACTCATGGGAAGACTTGAACCGAGAACCTTTCGATCCGCAGCTGCTCACGCTAACCACGAGACCACGGCGCAATTGAGCCCACAATGTTCTTAATGTTGCATATCTTCCACATGGACTACTCAGTTTGTATATTTTGCTTATTTTTTTTCATAGTTCCACACAACTTCTTCCTGTTTTCTCGATTGATCTGTGTTCAGTTTTTCAAGGCCTATCCACTGTACCAGCTTATAACTAAATCTGAGGGGGGTGCGATGGGGAGGTTCCCTTGTAAGATAGCAGTACACGTGAGGTGCCTATTTGCTTCTACCGCCCTGAGTGGAATGCGTAAGTTCTAATAAAGGTTCACCAACCTGGAGTCTTCTACAGTTGTCCCCTGCGCACAAAACAGCACGTAGAGCGTGACTACATTATCTTGAGGCTGTAAGAAGCTCTTACCGAGGAATTGTTATTTTAGAAATAATTAAATCTCCAATCAGTTTGTTTATACGGGATACCACTAGCTTTCTATTAGCAGAACGCGAGAAACTACACAATTACATTCCACTTTAGAGTCACAAATAATTTGTGTCCTTCAACAAAATAATGAACTACATATTTCCGTAATTACTGTCACACTGTTCTCAACTATGTGTGCCAAATAACCATACATTGATAACAAAGTCTTAAGTGACACCGACGGCGGCGGACAATATGTCTGTCATCCGGCACTGCCGAACCAGCTATGATCTTACAGCCGAACCGCTTCGCCCGCCACCCAAGTTAAGCGCGATCCGAAGATCACCGAAGTGATTCGTCTGCCTTTTCGTTTAGCAGTTGTTCATTATTCTGCTGGATATTAATACTTGTGAAATAATGGAATGATAGCACGCTACTGAGAGAGGCATTAATTTGAAATGCAAGTAAATATGCTGTTTAGTTTGTCTAATATTAATAAGAGATCATCATTTTGGTGTGCAAATTCCGAATGTAGCAGCCAATCACAGAGAAGGACCACAATTTAGGCGGTCTTTTTCACGATGCCCGAACCGAACAAAGCACCTGTCATCGGCAGGCTACCTCACACCAGATTATGTCATCTGCCTTCTCAGCTGCTCTAAGAAGAGCTTCTTGTACCTCAATATAAATGCTGTAAAGCCAGAAATATTACAATAGGTGCCTGCTTTATGTACATTTTGTACTTATCTGTAACTCGTTGTAGGAATGTCTCGAATTCATGGGGTATGTGGCGTGCCCATATTCAGCTTAAAAGATTTCACAGTGGATGATGAGAAATTTTAATGTATGATAGATTTCATTATAATAATGTATGCGTCCAAAACACTAGTCTCTTATCAAGGATCCTGATATTTCGAATTTCGCAAAGATATGAAGTCAAAGTCGCTATGTTTATTATGTAGGTTGGGTGCATACTCGCCGTGTTGGTTACGTCAGTGCTCAAACACTGCATTCTGTACCATAATTATCACTTTGAGATAAATGCGACGGAAACTGTTCCCGAAGTTAATTTCCTGTGGCTCTGTCCGCCATGAACTTTGGAGCGTGGCTTATTATTCCGTTGTATTGACTGGTTCGGAAGGTGACGTGTAGCTCCTACAGTTTTTGTTTCATGTCATCGTCACATATCCGATGACGTCGTGCGGTCTGTGTGCTTGGGACAGAGCAAATCGTGCCCAACTTGTACGTGTGGGCTGGTTTTCGATTGATCTTATATCCGAGTGTGCTGCTGGGAATTCTGCAGAGCACCACATCCTGGAATGGAGTCTTAACATAATGTTCTCGTTACTGCGCAAATTATAGCTTTTTGTGCAAGCCGTGGAGATTCTAAAGCATCTTTTGCTGCTCCAGTTCCCCATGAGTAGTTGCATATATGTGGCTACTAGTTTTACTCATTGACGTTTCATAGGTTACTCTTCATAGCCTATTGTTACATGTAAACAGCGGATTTTCCACATGAGATGTTCCTCAGCAACAGTTTGCCGACAGATATCATGTATGCTACTTTTAACCCTGTGAGTACATATTGATGGTGGCTGTTAGGGTTATATGTGACTGTGATCGCTTTGCTGGTGTAACTCTTTGTACGTGTGAGTTCCCAAGTCCATTATAAGAAAAAAATAAAAAATGCAATATAAGTTCGGTTCCAATTTTATTTTGTATGGATAACAATACCACACTTTTATTATTTAATTTTATGATGTGATTTGTCTTTTTTTTGTCATGAACTATGATTTATGTCTGTGCTCTCATTCTGTTCTATCATATCGTGTGTGTTTCTATATGTAGGAGCCTGAAGATGACACCATGTGGTGCCAAAACTGGTAGCTTGTATTAAAAAGAATAAACGAAGGTTGATTCGAATACAGTTGCTGGTTTTGCTATCATTATTTAAGCGCTTTTGTTCACTGCCAGGTCTTCATAGACATTCTGCAAGCGCCTAAGAATAGATGCTCTGGTTTTTCGCCAAAATAAACTCAGTGACAGCCTCTGGTTGCAACCATAGAGTAAATATCTCTGGAGTGAGCATTGCGTTCTGCGCATTTTATCAACATTAAACCAAGATTGTCACGTGATTTCGGGACTTCGCTGTGCGTGTGTGCTTTCTGCAGCGTTTGAAGTTTATAATATCGAGAGTTTTTGCTGTGTTTCACTGTTTGTTGATAATGTAATAGCGATGGTGAACTACTGTTGTTACTACGGATGTAAAGAAAAATATGTGAAAGGAGGGATAGCAACTTTTCATGGGTACATACCATGTAGTTCTAATTCTAGTTATCATATTAGTAAGAGACACTGTATAAGTTAAAAATTTCCAGACGCATTATAATTAAGGCTAGATTCTGTAGACGTATTGTTCTACGATTTTATGACTATGTAATAGATATTATGGCTCGTACAAAAGCTCACAAACAATCGATTCCTCTCGTAAATTTGCTAGTGGAACAGGAAAGGGAATGGTTAGTTGTTTCAGCAAATACTATCCTCCATGCGCATTTATCAGTGACTTGTCGATTATGTTATAGATTACTCAGTCTACTATTTATTTAATAAACTGGGGGCAAGTACGTAAAATGCGTTAAATAAATACTTCAAAGTGAAACCAGTAAGAAAAATTGTGTTTTAGGTTGCAAAAACGAGAAAATAAATACTCAGAAATAGCAGAAAAAAGGACGAATTAGCAGGGATATAATCGCTAATGTGTGGCAAATTCGGTGTTTTTCGGACACTTGCAAAAGTACTAGCACACTGTCAAGTCGTTTTGCAAGACTATCACTGTAAAAATGTATGTCAGGCTATGTAATACTATAAAGTGCCGTATCATACCGAAAACTACCAAAAATCGAGTCCATCTGAACTGTGACACCTATCGCAAAGAAGCAGAATTCAATACCACCTGCCCTTGAAAGGTACGTAGCTGGTTTATTCCCGGTATCAAATGGATACTGATAAAATGTCTGCGCAACATATATAAATAACCCACGACACGTACGAAAAGAATCCGTCTGTACTAGGGATGTAGTGACATTCTAAATATACAGGGCGCTATACGGACAAACACACGACGTACCGAGAACACGTGACCAGGCCGGCAATGTATGTTGACAACACAAAATCTGTTCTGCGCATGTAAATGCTCACTCCAGAGATATTTATTCTATGGTTGCAACGCACCTCCGTCCAGTCACCATTTTGAAGGCTACGTATAGCGCCGCCATCTGTCTGAATTTCATGAAACTAGAGGGGCTGAAGTGGGAATATTCCACGACGTTTTCACAACTTCCGCGTTTTTTTAAGCGAAATTGGCCGAGAATAAATGTATCGCAGTACTTATTGAATGCCATTCGTAGTTCTGTTGATATGGTTTGTCATTTTCTGTACAGAATGTGTGGGCATCTGTAACGTTAGTACCACGTGGATTGCCGCATGTTCGAAAGGAGTTCTTCTAGTAGCTGCGGTAGCATATCTGTTAGGAACTGTAACAGGGTTTGAATGATAGTATTCTTGAAAAGCCTGCACCATACATTGACAGACCGTTCTTTATCCACTAATATAGCCAGCGTGGATTTTCAACAGATCAGCAGTGCATGCTGCGAAAATTGATTTCCCCGCGGTTTCTAAACGATTCTTTGTTCGTAAACGAAATATTATACAGGAAACCTTGAGAGGAGGTACACCACTCTCTCACTTTAACAACTTTGTCACTCAGATTAACTTTCATATTTTAGGTCGTGATCTAGGTATTCCCCTGTGCTACATTTGGTATGCGTGGTTTATGACTTTTTTTGCATGAGGAAGTTGTGGGCTGAATGTTCTTATAACTGCATGTGTAACCTGTAGAGAACTCGTACCAAATGGGCCTTAGTGGTGGTGATGGGAGAGGAGGGAGAGAGATGGGTTGGGGGCATAAATTTTGAGTCCAACGTCCAGGCTGTGTGAGTGATTCCGGGAAGCAGCACTCGGTGTATCGTATATGCAGAGGGATTTCTACCCAAAGCACTCTCTTCCTTCTGCTTAGCACTGGACAGGAGGGCACTGGTTCGCAAAACGTTTTACCTGGTCTAGGCAGCAGTCTGTCACGAAGGCGGCCATTTGCCAGAAAGTGGATGGAGGAAGCTATTTAAGAGAGATTGCTGTACACTGAACCTTTGTGCGAACGTTGGGAGGTCATAAAACTCAGTGCATTCTCATGTTAGAAGCCGGGACATTATGTACAGAGCACCTGGCGCACGTGTTTGCTTGAAGCAAGACTGTAACTCCCCTGACGCCAGGAAGTCGCCAGTTTCTTTTCGCGAGCGGCAAAAAACATATATATTTTGCGAACATGATTGTCTGGGAAGCTTAACAGCCTTCTTTAGGGAGTTGGAAATAGCCATCCTGGAAAGGTTCGATCTCTCCGTAAATGAGGTTCTATGATCCCGTCTAGGTAGATGTATTTTTCCAAAAACATTACCACGCTTACCGCGAGTACGACGTCTATCTAGTCTAAAATCTCCTTGTTTCAGACAAAAGAAAGTTGGAGTCACTGATTGGCTGCTCTATGATATGTAAAGTGGAAGCTTGCTCCCCTAGTGTGGGAACTCTGGTGCTATCTGCATTGGCTAACAGGACAACAGAACAGTCAAGAGGGGAGATTCAATGAGTAGAGGATAGTTCAATTTGTTTGTGCAATGTGGGGGCGGTTTCGTTTTTTCTAATTCATCTCCTGTAGCGAGGGTTGGTGGAAAATAGTTGTGATTCTTTCCTTTTCTTTGTTTTATGGTCCTCCCCTCATGGGGAACTCCAGGTCTTTCCCTAGTGGGTGAGACTTGTGGTGCCTATCATGTGGTGGACTAAGAGCCAATGGCAGTTTCTTTTGTATTCTCCAACAGTTTATTGAACGTAACTTCTTCTACAATACAACAGCTGGCTGTGCAATAGATGTAGACGTCCGTCGATCTAGCCGGAGATGTGGTTCCTCTCGGTCGGCTGGTACTTCGATCGGCGGTGCAGTTCAGCGGCTTCGGTGATATCTTCTCGGAGACTCTGCTATAGCGGTTGCTATTAGCAGCGGACGAAGACTGGTCTGCCTTCGACCGGCCGGGCCTATATAGTGAGCTGGAGCCAACAGAAACCCGGCGTAGGAATCCGTGGCCGGATATGTCGCGACGACCTCTGCAAGGAAAGGTTCCTATTAATCGACTGGAATCTTCGGCATGTTTACCTGATGTCTCTGCCTGTTTGGCTATTGGTTTGTTTCCCTCATAACGTGGCTGTTATGCGGTGCTGCCTGCCATTTAGGGGAACCCGATGGCAGACAGTACAGTTTCCCACTTTGGGTTGGATTGTTTGCGGGAAGAGACCAAACAGCGAGGTCATCGGTCTCATCGGATTAGGGAAGGATGGGGAAGGAAGTCGGCTGTGCCATTTCAAAGGAACCATCCCGGCATTTGCCTGGAGCGATTTAGGAAAATCACAGAAAACCTAAATCAGGATGGCCGGACGTGGGGTTCAACCGTCGTCCTACCGAATGCGGGACCAGTTTCCCACTATACGAACAGTGGAACTGCATATCATCTCGGACATATTGTGTGTCACTAGGGTGAACTTATTCGTGCTGTGTCGGCCGTCTGAAGTTTGACATTTCTAGCAAGCTTCGTCGTGCCTGTGAGTCGAATTGGTTTGACCAGACCAGCGAATGGGTGCACCTCGCACTTAAGTCTGTCAGGATTTCAGAGCTCTGATAGGGAAGTTTCCTATGTTCTGATAATCAGAAAGCCTGACTGCGTTGTTCGCAAATTTTCGTGGACGGGTCAGAACATTGCAGCTGCTGCAGCTTACCGCTTCTCGCCTACAGCACGCTGTTTTCTGCTGCCGCCTGAACCTAGGTGAAAAGTTATTTCAAAGAGGACTCTACAACTTTAAAAATTCATAGAAATTTATTGAAAGAAGATATCGAGCTGCGTTTAAGGTCATTGTGTAGGGAAAAACATCAAGTTTTTTTTAATCTTAAACTAAAGATGTTGTATGTGGCTACCGTTGGTTATCCTGTATACATCTCATCGGAAGTCAATTTCTTCCCTAACTCGCTGTAGCATTGCAGGTGTAACGTGCTCAGTGATTCTTGCTCTAAGTTTAGGTAGAGAAGCCAGCAGGAGAAGTACAAACACGATTTCCTTGATGAATCGCCATTAAAAAAATCTAGTGGTGTCGGGTATGGGGAACGTGGGGGCCTTACAATTGGCCCATCACAGCCAACCCATTAACCAGAAAAGCGGTCACTGAGAAATTCCTGGACGTCAGCCAGATAGTGGGGTGGTACACCATCTTGCATGAAGTAAATATTTCGTTCTTGGTCATCCTCATCGATCTGTGGTATCAAAAATTGTTGTAACACAGCCAGGTACACTATCCCGTTCCCCCTCTTCTCCGTCGGAGGTTCGAGCCCTCCCTCGGACATGGGTCTCCGTATTGTCCTTAGCCTAAGTTAGTTTAAATTAGATTAAGTAGTGTTTAAGCCTAGGGACCGATGACCTCAGCAGTTTGGTCCCATAGGAACTTACCACAAATTTCCAAACTGTGCCGTTGATGGTTCTCTCGCGGAAAAGAAAGGGGCCGAACACTTTGTTCTTGCTCAATGCACAAGAAAGGTTGTTTAGGGCTATCACGAACATGTTACAATGTCTGATGTGGATTTTCACTGCCCCAAATCCTACAGTTGTGTATGTTAACCTTGCCACTTAAGCGAAAAGCCGACTGTCAAAAAAGATGATATTGTCCAAGAAATGTTCATTCTCATGTAATCAGTTTCAACATATCTGCACAGAAGTTCTTGCAAGCAATTCTATTAGTGTCTTTTATTGCTTGTACGAATCTGTACGGTTTCAAATGCAAACGGTTTCTCAACACACGCCAAACAGTCGTATTTGCGATTTGCAGTTCGCGAGATGCACGCCGGGTCTATTTCGTTGACAAAACGTTGTCTCACTCGCTCAACGATGTCGTCGGATGTGGTTGGACGACCTGATGATTTCCTATGTCTTACCGAGCAGCCTGTTTCTACAAAACATTTATGCCACTCATAAATTGTAAGCCTACTAGGACGATCTCTGGCGTACTTGGTACGGAAATACGCTAAACTGGTGTCGCCGACTTCGATTCTTCAAACCAAAACACACAGCTAACACGCTCGGGTCTAGTCAAGGCAACCAACTTTAACATAACTGCCGCTAGCGCTCCTTTTAGGGTGCGATCCGGCATTAGCGAACTACGTGAGACAAAACTTGATGTATTTCCCTACAAATTGACACTGCAATCGCCTCTGTAGATACTATCAATTAATTTACATGAATTTTCGAAGTTGTAAAGTCTTTTTTGAAACGCCTTGAATTGCTGCACAGGCGTTGGGTTGTTAAATGATATTCACACCTCCCTGTTCTAAAAAAAAATGGCTCTGAGCACTATGGGACTTAACATCTTAGGTCATCAGTCCCCTAGAACTTAGAACTACTTAAACCTAACTAACCTAAGGACATCACACACATCCATGCCCGAGGCAGGATTCGAACCTGCTACCGTAGCAGCCCCGCGGTTCCGGACTGCAGCGCTAGAACCGCACGGCCACCGCGGCCGGCCCCTGTTCTCAGGTGAACCATAGTTTGAAGTATACTTGGTCGTAGTTGATTCCATTTGAGTAAAGTAGGGGCTTGCAGTGGATTCATCTAAACAAAGTCACGTTGTAAAAGGGATTAATTCAGAGGAGAATTTGTATAGCTTCCACCCCAATGTATGCTTTGCCAATCAAACACCATCCCTTTTCTGATTTGTGTTTGTCTTTTTTTGTGTAAGATTTATCAGCTCGTTATAATTATAAAAGGATTAATAAAATTTCTCATTATTTTGTAAACTTAAATACGCCACTATTCTCATTCATACTCTCTCAAGTATTCAATGTGTTTTTTTAATGTGGTGGTAAACCAGCAATTTAAGGTTAAATCTTATGAAAGTAATTAATTTGATTATTAATTTGAATTATGAAAGTGGCCACAGGCAATAGCAACAAAAGTGCCATGAGTAAATTCAGTAATTCATATATTACATTTACTGCTGTATGGTAGCATCTATATTATTAAGGGTGTAGCTCACGATTTGAAGGTTATTGAGCAGATAATATTTTTCTGTATGTAAAAATAATAATATGTAGCATAACTCCGACATATATTTATGATTAAAGCAAGCGACGGCTTGCAAGCTGCATCATTTTACAGATTTCGCAGTCATCATTTGCAGACCCATAACGTATTCTGAAAGGCACTGCCACGAAGGTGTTGATGGAGCGAAATATATAAAGGATGAAATGCCTTAATTTAGAGTTAGCAAAATACTTTCTGCACATTAAAGCTGCTCGGTGATGACATGTAGACTTAGTGTAAACGTTGCTAAAATTTTAGTTGCAATTCTATCATTAGTTGCTTCTCCTTTCGTTCGTTTAGTTTAACATCAACACTTATAGCTTCTTCATTTTCCTACGATGTTTGCAAATTCAGATTGTGAGGACATAGCACCATCAACATGCCTTTCAGCACACAACCGAGTCGTTTCTGTAGCAATTTGGTGACATTCACCATAAACGAAAACTGTATCCAGTTTTAAAAGCCTACAGGAAACACAGAAACTATAACTGAATTACATTTGCTGCTGTATGATAGATCCCTGTGTCACCTTTTCTCCTGAACGTGGACAATGGTTTGCAGTCGCTATTATATTGTTACTATTTTATCTAGTTTCAGTCCTCTACGAAGGCCTTTCCAATGCCACAGAAAAAGTAATTAGTTTCGTAAAAAAGCGAAGTCTGTTTCATCACTGGGCAGCTATAAATGTTAAAAATCACTTGCGTACGTCAGAAAATTCTCCAATGCCCACTATAAATTCGATACATTTATTGGTTTTGGGGATAAATGGGTGGCTTGTCTTAGTTTCCTGATCCTTCTATATTCAGATATTTCTCCTACGGAACAGAAGGAGTTACCAAGTGGATGTTATTTCAATATGCGCTTGACATTACTTTTTGTATGTAATAGATTCTTCACATCATTGGGTAAGTCGTCGAAGATTTTCACGACTGAAAACTTTATCGCTCTCTCTGACAAGAGGGAGTGATGGAGAGGGGTAATTTCTCTTTGTATTATATGTAATATTGTTACTACTGTTTTAGAATAATTGTGACTGATTATTTACGACGAACTACATATCCAAGTAAATTTGCTGTGAGACTAAATAATCCTCTCTGGCTTGCGAATGGTGCTCAGAGTTACGTAAAAGCAGGCATGTGAATTACCTATTTTACGACCGCGTGCTTAAATTCAACGTACCTAGTTTCCCCGCGTCGGTTGCCATCTTACTGCTCCCACTGCCGGCTAAAGATAGAAACCTGTTATCTTTATTAGTTCGGGCAGGATGGGGAACACTCACTGAATGGTAGTCACGAGTAACTGATAAATAATGAAATATATTGTACCACGAACTCAATAAGTGGGCTGTGCTGTTGCCATATTACCTAAATATTGGCACTTCTCCACGTAATCGGTTGAAATATACTGATGTCTACTGTCGAGATATCAATTGCTCAATTCAATTACTTGAAGACGCACGTAAGATTAACTGTTCGAAATAACATTGTTAGAAGTTTAGATATGTGTCGCTCTTCTTGCAACTACTATTAATCCGTTCTAGTGGCGGCACTATTACTTTTAGAAGGGTACGCGAGATCTACCGCTACGCGGTTGCTTGACGCTCTTGTGATACGATATCCGAAAGAAGAAAGAGTATGTTACGCCGATTATATGCCTCTTTTCCCTTAGAATGTTCACTCACATTTTTTGTTGACGTTATTTGTCCGGTAACCATCGCGCCGCAGGTGATTGTTGACACATGACACGACACAGAATTTCGGAAATACGAGGGTAATCCCAAAACAAAAGTATCCTGTTTTTTTTTATAAGTATAGAACTCTGTGTGGCAGTTGGTCACACTGTTATGAAGAGTACTTCACGCGCTGTGTGTAAACATTCGCACGCGGCGCTGAGCCGCTGTCTTGGCAGCCGTTGAGAAGGGAGCTCCCGTTCCATGTTACCGCCAAGTGCGAATTGCGCGCAGTTATTCGGTTTTTGAACACAAAGGGCACTGCGCCGATTGAAATCCATCGCCAATTGACGGAAGTGTATGGTGCGTCGTGCATGGATGTCAAAAATGTTCCTAAGTGCTGTAGAGAGTTTGCAGCTGATCGGACCGAAATTCACGTCGAACAAAGGAGGGACCGTCAATTTCTGAGAAGACAGTGTTGAAGGTGAGCAAAGCATGCGTGAAGTTCGGCGGATCACCCTGGATGATCTATAAACATTCGTTCCTGAGGTTTCCCGAAGCACCGCTCACAGAATTTTAACGGAAACATTAAACTACCGGAAGGTGTGCGCAAGATGGGTGCCAAGCATGCTGACTGAGGACCACATGCGGCAACGAGTTGATGCTTTCCGCGCATTTCTTCACCGCCTTGCAGCCGAACAGGACAACTTACTGGACTCAATTGTCACGGGTGTCGAAATCTGGGCATACTACTTTACACCTGAGACCAAGCAATAATCACGCCAGTGGCGACATCTTTCTTTGCCAAAGCCGCGGAAATTCAAACAAACACAGTCTGACAGTAAAGTCATGACAACCGTTTTTTGGGATCGGAAACGGGTATTGTTGGTCGACGTTATGCCCACTGAGACCACAGTTAACGCTGACAGGTACTGTAAGACTCTGAAAAAATTCAAACGGGCAATTCAGAACCGGAGAAGAGGAATGTTGAGCAAGGGCGTACACATTCTCCATGACAACCCTCGCCCACACATCGCTCGGCAAATCGTTTCTGGTTGGTTGGTTGTTACGGAGAAGGAGACCAGACAGCGAGGTCATGGGTCTCATCGGATTAGGGAAGGACGGGGAAGGAAGTCGGCCGTGCCCTTTGAAAGGAACCATCCCGGCATTTGCCTGGAGCGATTTAGGGAAATCACGGAAAACCTAAATCAGGATGGCCGGACGCGGGATTGAACCGTCGTCCTCCCGAATGCGAGTCCAGTGTCTAACCACTGCGCCACCTCGCTCGGTAAATCGTTTCTCTCCTGCAACAGTTTCAGTGGAACATAATCACCCACCCACCCTATAGTCCTGACTTGGCGCCCAGTGATTATCACTTGTTCCCTAAGTTTGGCCGGAAAGCGATTCAGCTCCGACGACAAGGTGAAAGAAGAGGACAGCATGGCGGCGAACTGGTATGACATGGGCATACAAAAACTGCCCCAGCGTCTACAAAAATGCATCGACAGAAATGGTGATTATGTCGAAAAATAGCTAAATGTTCAATCTGTAAACCATTGTAGAAATAAACAGGTCTATGTACTTATAAAAAAAATAGGAGACCTCGTATCAGCACTCAAATAACTCACTAAACCGAGCCGCGAACAATGATGTAATACTCGTGTACACTACATCCGTAGAGAAGACGTTAATTAATTCATCACAAACCGTTGACAACATTTTTCCACACAAGCGACTTTCTGTTTGGCGCCCCTCCCGCGCCGCCCTTTCCCACGTGTACTTCCACCGGTTTCAATTTTAGCTATTAACTGTGATTCGCACTGCATACGGATCTTAAACTTGGGTGCCACTGCGCCCTCTCAAGTTGGCGTCCCAAGTGGCTACAAATTACTATATGTCATGTATACAGTGTGGTCAGAAACAGTCTGAAATGCTCGTAATGATGTCGTAGGATAGGTTATGCTGAGAAGTAACTGTTAAGAAAAAAATACGTCAAGTTGCGCCGTTTGCGAGTTAATTACCATTGAAGTTATCCAATCATGGCGTTGTGCGCGCAAATTCAAGCGGCCCGCCAGAGATGGTGTCGCCAAACGGGTTCTCCGTTTGGTTTTCCAAGAGAACGATACGAAAATTGGACATGGGATAGTAGTGAGGATAGAATGCCAGCCAGGGGCTGAGCAATATTGTACGCTATCACCTGCACTACGAGCACAACTGACATTCATTGCGTCAGGCGAGCTGCTTGAATTTTCAATCGCAACGGTCTTATTGGCTAACTTCACCCCGAAAACGGCGCAACGTATTGAATTTTTTTCTGAACAACTGTTCCTCAACACGATTTACCTTGCAACACCCTATCAAGCTTTTTAGACTGTTTCTGACCACTCTTAGAGTTGCACTTCTCAGCTTGGCGCCACAAGCAGCGGTTTGTGTCGCTTGGCTCTTAAACCAGTCGTGAAAATACCGTAATTTGCATTCTTGCAGCCGCGACGTCGAGTCGACACTCGAAGATACACGTACCACGGATGCTGAACCACGACTCTCGACAATCGCGTTCTGTACTTGCCAGAGTGGCGACTATCGATACCGCAGAGAGACAGGCAGCGACACAGTAGTATGCTTACATTTTTGTCAGTATGCCCAGCTCTTTAAGAACTAGCTGCAAGAAATTCTTGAGTAGACACGACATATTATCGTTGTCACATCCTTCTTCCGAGTGAAAATTCACCCCAAGATAATCTGCCATAAGACTTTGATGAATGAAAATAGGATAAGTAAGGCATCTTTTTGACATTTTCATCTCTAAAGTGTGCCATTACTCGCAATGCATAAGTTTCACAGCTTAGTCATGTAACACCTAAGATTTTAAAATATTCTGTTTCATTTATTGATTTCCTCTCGTACATTATTTCTAACAGTGACGTCAGACATTGTACAGTTCGGAATTAAATGTATCGTAGTTTCTCAAACTACAGCTACAGTTCATTTGCTGAAAACCAATTATTAAACTTCAAGAAATTTTCAGGTACTGAAGCCGTTCTGTTTTTAATGGTGGACCAGAACGCGGACCGTCATACTATACCGGTATTTTCCATGGAAGCTGGCGTGTTATTTTGCTGCGATATTCGAATGAAGTGACACAGTTTGTAAAAATCAAGTTAGCAAGTGAACATTGTTTCCTTCTCATTCAGCAATGGAGCAACGATCATTGTTGACGGTGGAGACAATTCTTCCTGCAATGATTTCAAAATAAAATTTGCTCCTGAAGTTTTTACCACTTATAAGCCGCAGTAATTTAACACCGACATCAGTTCTGTGGGGCCTGTATCTCACGGAAGCGAGAGCAGCAGATTCACAGTGACAATGGCCAGATCATACGTAATTTGCGCTTGTGCGAAATGAGTGCAAGTCTCTACTAAATAATCCGCAGATAATCTCAGGGACACGCTTTTCTTATAGCAGAATGAAGTCAGTGGCTGAACACGAACTGTATTCGGTACATTGCGTCTGTTTACCATGATGTGCTGAGCTTGTAGTTCCAGCTAGCTTTTCAGAAACAGATATTATAAAAATCATAAATTGTGTACGACTTAATAAGGGGGGGGGGGAGCACATTTCTTTTTAAATGAAACATAAATTAACCCGTTTTTAACATATGTAATTTTAAACAAAAAGTAATTCAACCATAGAGAGAGACTGTAATGAAATTTTCGCTCTGCAGCGGAGTGTGCGCTGATATGAAACTTCCTGGCAGATTAAAACTGTGTGCCGGACCGAGACTCGAACTTGACAGAAGCACTTCTGCGAACGTTGCAGAACTAGCTTCTGTGAAGTTTTGAAGGTAGGAGACGAGGTACTGGCAGAATTGAAGCTGTGAGGACAGGTCGTGAGTCGTGCTTGGGTAGCCCAGTTGGTACAGCACTTGCTCGCGAAAGGCAAAGGTGCTGAGTTCGAGTCTCTGTCCAGCACACAGTTTTAATTTGTCAGGAAGTTTCATAGAGAGAGACTAACGAACGCTAGTTGGGACTATACGCGTATGTACGCACTTTGTTTACAACTATTTTGACAGACATTTTACTTGGCAAAAATTGCTTGGTTTGAGAATGAGCGTAGCGTAAAACTGGTTACCGACTGAATAAACATCCATTTTAGTTAGAACTCTGGATGTCTCTTTTTGCATCACAACCTAAAAACGAGTTGGTATCCAATTATACACAGCACGCTGGAGTTGTGCATGTACATATACAATCTGATTTTATGAGCTGATAGATACTGAATTAATGACAAGTAAACAAATTTCTCTTTTGTCTTTTTCTTTAAGAGTTCTTTCATTTGAACTGGTGTGTAGTTCAATTTTATATGTTTATGAAAATTTACAACAGTTTTGAACGGTCTCTTCTTCGTCCAATGCTATGTAGACTCGCTGAATCCAGACAATAGATGGTTTAAATAAATTGGTGATACATTTTAATTTCGTGCGTGTTTGTTACTGTTTTGACGATCTGCGAGCTTAGGCGTAGGTGTGGCGCAGAGGAGTGGGAGCACCTCACCCTCTTCCGTTCAGACAGATAGCGCTGGGACACTCCAGCACGTGACTGGATCAGCTGTCGTAGGCTGCGTTGACAACTGTCTATCGGGGCTAGTCAGGTATGCTGCAGTAGTGCTGCCAGCTCACTCCACCGATATTTGGTTATGAATGCATAAAACAGCAGTATCAATGGTATGACAACGATTGTAAAGCGCTGAGCTGCCAATACAAATATCACTGCTATTCCAGTAACCATCGAGGGAACAGTCTGCAACCAACTGCAGATTGTAGCGCACGTTGGAACAACTGATGCCTGTCGACTGGACCGCGAGGTCATACTTGGTTCATTCCAACGATTGGCAGAGAAGGTTGAGAAGACCAGCCTTGCTCATGGAGTTCCAACGAAGCTCACAATTTGCCGCGAACTGATCGCGGTCCTTCGGTCCTGAATCGAGTGGAAGGACTGAACCAGAGACTTCGAAGGTTCTGTGACAAACTAGGCTGCTACTTACTGGACTTGCGCTATAGTGTTGACAGCTGTAGGGTCCCCCTTAATGGGCCAGGTGTGCACTACGCGTCATAGGCTGCTATTCAGGTTTCAGACTTTGTGTGGGGTGCACGCAAGGATTTTTAGATTAGGCGACTCTCCATCCATACCGAGTAACGACAGCTGTAGGAAGCCCAGAAGTATCAGTTTAAGATCGAAGAAAGTGCCGCCGATAGGTGAGAGTGTTAAAATCCTAATGGTTAACTACCGAAGCATTCGCAACAGTTTAAAGCGCTCCTGAAAAGCAGTGAAGCTAACATAATACAGGGCGTACATAAAGTCGGGGAACACTTTCAGTTATTTATTGCACACGAACCAAACATTGTACAAATATCACACATATGTCATTTTGAAGAGAAACCATGAACTTTTTTTTTTTTTCATGTATACCCCCACAGCGTGGTTTGGTAATTTGCCGATAGTGAGCGCTAGTTGCAAACATTGCGAGTTCAGGTGCGGAGCCAGCTTTCTGTGTGTTGGAGTTCGACAAGTGTGCTACAGCTGTTCAACGGATGTTTAGAACCAAGTACAGTAAGAAGCCACCAACAAGGAAGGCCATTTACCACTGGCACAACAAATTCGTTAAGACGGGTTGCTTGTGCCCGGCAAAGAGAAGCAGACGTCCCAGTGTGGGTGAAGTGAATGTGCAGAGCGTACGAGAGACATTCAAGAAGGAGTCCAAAGAAATCGGTGCGTCATGTATCCCGTGAACTCGAAATGGCTCCAATGACAGTGTGGAAAGTCCTGTGACAGAAGCTGTCTCTCTCCGGGAGAGAATACGGGAAGCGACTGCCACAGACGATAATGCCATGCTGGGAGCGGTATGGCAATAATTCGATTACCGTATTGACGTCTGCCGGGTCACTCATGGTTCGTATATCGAATGTTTGTAAAAAAAAAAGTTTCAGAGTTTCTCTTCAAGATGCAGTATTTTTGACATCTGTACAATCTTTAGTTCTTGTGCAATAAATAATTGAAAGTGTTCCCAGACTTTATGTGCGACCTATACTAGGTACATAAAGCTGGTTGAAACCTGAAATTGACAGCAGTGAGATTTTTGGGAAAAATCTGAGTGAGTATCGAAAGAATAGGGAATTGAGAAATGGTTGTGGTGTATTTGGTGCAAGAAACTGGGATCCACCGAGAGAGAAACTGAAGCTGCATGTGACATTGTTTGGGCAAGACTCAGTATCACGGATTGGCACAAAATGATAATTGGATCCTTCTATCACCCACCAGACTTATCTCCTGATGTAATCGAAAACTTTAGGCAAAACCTCAGCTCACTTGTACGTAATTTCTCTAATCACACTGGAATCATCGGTGGAGATTTTAATTATCCAACAAGTAGATGGGAAAATTACAGTTTTGTTAATGGTGGGCGTGATAAGACATCATGTGAAGCATTACTAAATGCCTCCTCTGAAAACTATCTAGAACGAATATATATTGGATCTAATGGCAACAAACAGACCGGACCTCTTTGAACATGCTCACATCGAAACTAATGTCAGTGACCATGATGTGTTTTTGGCAACAATGATTACCAAAATACAAAGGATAGAAAGATATGTATGTTCTGTGAAACAGGTAAGAAATCAGTAGTGTTATATCTCAATGAGGAACCTGAAACACCCGGCAAAGGGTAGGAGAATGTAGAGGAACTATGGCTCAACTTTAAAAGAAATGTTGACCATGCACTGGATAGATACGAACCTCCATAGTATACAGTCACTGTAAGGAAACTCCTAAAGAAACAGACATTACTGCATAATAGGTGTAAAACAAAGCGAATAAAACTCGTTTGGCTGTCAACGGAGCGGTGCGTAATGCCTTCAGTGACTACCTCAGCAGAATATTGTCAAACGATATTTCACAAAAGGAAAAGAAATTCTGGTCGTATGTTAAGGCCGTTAGTGGCACCAAAGTTAGTGTCCATTCCCTAGTGAATGAGGCAGGAGCTGCAATTGAGGGTAGCAAAGCAAAAGCTGAAATGTTTAACGTCTCTTTACAAAGGAAAGCCCAGGAGAATTACCCCAGTTTAATCTTCGTACTACTGAGAAGATGAATGAAATAAGTATTAGTGTTAGCGGTGTTAAGAAACAACAGAAATCATTAAAATTGAACAAAGCTGCAAGGCCCGATGGAATCCCTATCAGATTCTATACTGAATTTGCGACTGAGTTAGCCCCTCTTGTAACTGTAATATATCGTACATCCCTCGAACAAAAACCCACTTCCAGTTTTTGGAAAAAAGCACAGATCATACTCGTCTACAAGCAGGGTAGTAGAGGGGATCTACAAAACTATCGTCCACTATCCTTGACGTCTATTTGTTGTAGAATCTTGGAACATGTTCTGAACTCAAACATAATGACGTATCTTTAACACAATGACCTCCTCAATCCCGACGAGCATGGATTTCGAAAACATCGATCATGTGAAACCAAACTCGCACTTTTCTCACATGACATACTGAAAAGCTTTGGACGAAAGGCCGGCCGGAGTGGCCGAGCGGTTCTAGGCGCTACAGTCTGGAACCGCGCGACCGCTACTGTCGCAGGTTCGAATCCTGCCTCGGGCATGGATGTGTGTGATGTCCTTAGGTTAGTTAGGTTTAAGTAGTTCTAAGTTCTAGGGGACTGATGACCTCAGAAGTTTAGTCCCATAGTGCTCTGAGCCATTTGAACCATTTGGACGAAGGCAGTCATGTAGAAGCAATATTTCTTAATTTCTGAAAACCATTTGACTCAGTACCACGCCTACGCTTATTGTCAAAAGTACAGTCACATGGGGTATCAAGTGAAATTTTGACTGGATTGAGGACGTTTTGATGGGTAGGACGCAGCAAATTGTTTTGGATGAAGAGTCATCGTCAGCTGTAGAAGTAACTTCATGTGTGCCCCAGGGTAGAGTGTTGGGACCCTTCCTGTGCATGTTTTATATTAATGATCTTGTAGACAATGTTAATAGTAACCTCAGACTTTCTGCAGATGACGCACTTATCTGCGACGAAGTGCCGTGTGAAAGAATCTGCATAAATATTCAGTTAGATATTCACAAGATTTCAAAGTGGTGCAACGATGTAATATCTAATGACTCAAATTCAAATGGCTCCAATCACTATGGGACGTAACATCTGAGGTCATCAATCCCCTAGACTTAGAACTACTTAAACCTAACTAAGGGCATCACACACAACCATGCCCGAGGCAGGATTCGAATAGGCTCAGTTATGGGTAAAGCGAGTGATAGGCTTCGGTTTATTGGTAGAATACTGGGGAAGAGCAATCAGTCTACAAAGGAGATTGCTTACAAATCACTCGTGAGACCTTTTCTAGAACACTACTCAAGTGCGACCGTAGCAGCAGGTCGGTTCCAGACTGAAGCGCCTAGAACCACTCGGTCACAACGGCCGATTATCCAATGACTATGAAGTCAATGAGTCACTCACTGTTGGAGTCGGCCAGCTCGTATAGATACTTGGATGTAACACTTTGTTGGGATATGAAATAGAATGATCATATAGGCTGAGTTATGGGTAAAGCGAGTGATAGGCTTCGGTTTATTGGTATAATACTGGGGAAGTGCAATCAGTCTACAAAGGAGATTGGTTACAAATCACTAGTGAGACCTTTCCTAGAACACTGTTCAAGTGTGAGGGACCCTTACCAAATGGGACTAGCAAGGGGTTATTGAATGTATACAAAGAAGGGCAGTACGAACGGTTACAGATTTGTTTAATCAGTGGGAGAGTGTCCCCGAGATACTGAAGGCAAAGAATTGGATGACTCTTGAAGATAGACGTAAACTACCCTGAGAAAATCGATTATCAAAGTTTCAAGAACCGTCTTATGGTGACTCTAGAAATATACTACAACGACCTACCTATCCCTCACACAATGATTGTAAGGATAAGATGAGAATAATTACTGCATGCACAGAGGCATTCAAACAACCATTCTTCCCGCCCTCCATATGTGGATGGAACGGGAAGAAACCCTAATAACTGCTACAGTGGGACGTACCCTCTGCCATGTACCTCAAATTGATTTGCATAGATGTAGATTGACGTAAAATGAGTTTGCAGTTAGTTTACGTGATTACGATCTGTAGGTATAGATCTTGAGCTGTACTCAGATTCAAAGTTGGTATTCGCTCGTGTCCGTGGTTTCTCAAACTACTCTATTCAAACTAAATCAGTTCGTTTTGCTGCCACTGGAGTTCTTTATTTAATGTTTTCCCTTCAAAATAATCTAATTTCTGTGTGTCACTCGATTAAAAATAACTGGTTTAAAATTCAAACAGGCACTTAACGTCACATTCTGACAATTAGTTGTTGTAGCAGAACCCAGTGTTGTTGGCGGCATTTACTTCGGCGATCTCTCATGGATTTACTATGCGTGCATTGGTGTGAACGTTGTAGAAGTCGTGTCCGCATCCCGCATTTTCACAGGATACTGTGTTTATGAGTTCGTCATTTATTTCTACGCACCACAGTTGGGCAGAGGTGAGTAACTCTCACTGCACACATTCACATTTTTTGTTTTGTTTCTGCGTGCAAAACAAGAGCCGTTACGATGATTTTGGGCGTTGACATTTTTGTGGTCTGCAAGAAGCGTGGCAGCGCCGCTTCTACGAGCGTGATTCCGTCCATTGTCGTGTTGACTTGCTGAATGCTGCGGGCTCCCGCCACCGTTGCCATTCAAATGTTTTGCGTCTTCTTGAATCAAATCAAGAGTGTCTGCCACCGATGGAATATTTTCCGCTTTGTCTTCAGGTGCGTGGATGAGCTTTTCTCGAATAGTACAATTTTTGTCCATCTTATCTGGCTGTTGCTTAGAAATTTGAGCAAAATTCTCTTTCATTTTAACGGATTGTTCATTTGCAATGCAAGTAAAATTCGCAGTTATTCGCGTAATTCATCAAAAGGTGTTAATGATTGTTTTGGCGGTGGAACTTCCGCGCAGATTTGTGGTTGTGTGCTTACTTCCTCAAATAAATCGTTTACTTTCGCGACGAGATTCTGACACTTCAGTATCGGAATCTGCTGTTTAAAGAACAGTCGGCTCGGCTGTATTGTCGCCATCGACTGGAATTTGCTTTTGTGCGTCGGGATCCATCTCCATTTTCTATGGCTTCCCGAATGTTGTATTATTAAAACGAATCCCAGAATTTAAATATCATACGCAATGAAAAAAGACTAATGACTGAGTCCATGGCACACTTAAATGCGTAAGCGCCGCGACACATTACGTAAACTAATACAACAAGATGGTCGCTCATTTAAAAGAGAGAAGAATGGCTAACAGTCCATCTTGCTATGCGTTGCTTTATAGGGCCGTGGTGGACAACTTGAGTTTTAACAATGCTTTCTATAATTTACAGTTACAAAGCAATAAACTGATTTTCATAAACTCTAAAAAATGAGCCATACATTAATTACTCGAATTTTGAGAACTTGTCGAACACGCTAAGGCAGGCGAGCTGTGCTGGCGTTCCTTACATTTTTTTACAGTTCGTTGTCGTATCAACGATAAATTTTCCTTTTAGAAAAAGACGAAATAAGATTGAGTTTAACGTCTCGCCGACATCGGATCTCTTTACCATGATGTGCCGAGCTCGCAGTTCCAGCTAGCTTTTCTGAAACAAATATTATAAAAATCATAAATCATGTACAACTTAATAGTTTCCTTTGAAATGAAACATAAATATAACCTGTTTTAACATATTTAATTATAAATCAAAAATAATTAAATTGCAGAAAGAGACTTTGCATAAAATACATTTGCTCACTTCGATGGAGAAAAGAGTAAATTTTGCTGAGCTGAGCTCCTCTTCTAGCTTTCATTTTGTTATAAACATTTGAAAATATAAGTCCTCCGATTCGTTTCAGCCACGTGCTGATATCGCTGATATTGTTGACCTGAATTCACAGTTCGTACGAGTTTTACTACATTTTTCATTGAAAACATGAAACATTTCCTCAAGAAAAGAGCGCACATTCGTGCAAGAAAATCACTTTGAAATATTTATTTATGTTTAAAAAGAGATGACATTCTTCAAGTAATGCTTAAAAGCGCTTGACACTGTCATAAATGCATTTTCTGCCCACTGCTTCTGGTTCCATCCCTTGCATGAACACCTACCTGTCACCATGTTTCGTAGTTTGTAGCAGTACACGTATTCTCGGCGTTTCTCCATTATGCTATCAATAGTTTTCACACTAATTCCAGACTAAAAAGAAATTTGCATCAACCTAATGCGTTAGAGGCTACATGATGTTTTTCGACGCTTTATCGATGTGTATGAGTACGAATGTATTTTCATCACACTTTGGCATGCATAGAATGAGGCGCTAACTTTTGATTCACATAACTTTTGACTAGTAAAGATATATGTATTTGTTGACTCGTTCAAGATATGTTTTGACTTACACAAACATCGACGAAGGTCTCAATAAATAAAGACTAATGCAGTTTCGCAACTTCATTTCTCACCGAGATAACGCATCACCTTTGTTGTCTTTTATATAGAACTATGGTTTGTTTGTGTCAGAATAACAGATCTGTCAGATAAAAATCTTGCGATATATCTCTTATATACCTCTGATAAGAAATTACTGAGTAGAAATACACCAAATTTGCGGATTATTAAACATGCAGTTAGTTAAATTCAGGCAAGTCAAGCATATTACGAGCAGGTTAACTATGAAGTTGTAAATAATTTAGAACCGCACAGTGATGCAGGCATCTTCCAACAATGCAAGCTGTGAGTAACTAAACGCCCTTCTGTATACATTACCATTTTATTCTCGCAGATGTGTAATGCTTTAAATCGCAGGACACCACAACTTAATGAAATAGACTTGAATGATCTGATTCAACAATGGGGTAGGTTTACTACTCTTCACAAATGAATAATGTGGAGTTTGAACTTTACCTTTTTCTTTTAAGGCTTCTTCGAGTTTAATCCTATGCATGAAATGTTACATTGGACGCTACGCCTCCTGAGCATCAAAATGAAATAATATTCATGCGTATGTGCTTGAGTCGTCCCAGGTGTCAGAAGGGAATAACGTTCACAGCAGTGAGTGTTGCGCCTTTATATGTTAGAATATGATAATATTCAAGAAAAATATTTGTTTATGCTTTTCATACTACATTAATCATAAATTATAAGCTAATATTAAAATGTGCAAGTGCACCAACTTGTCATTATAAAGCGGCATAAATTCTCAAATACTATTTACATGCGTGATATCTGCATTGCCTAACAATGTTTATGTTGCCACTCTATGTCACAGAGAGCCGTGCGCAAATATAAGAGTGTATTTTTATTAACAGGACATTGCGTATGGAGTTTTAGGAAGATAATCCGAAATTTGCTACAATGTTCACTGTAAAGATGCGAGGTACACGAAATATTTCTGGAACAGTAATTTTCTGTTACCTCTTGCAGGAACAAAACCACGAAAGAGATTTTAACATTTGTAGCTTATGCGTAGCAAACATTTCAACACAGCGCAGTGGCCCACCTTAACCGACACCAATTCACAAAGGCAGTTCCCTCCTTTTTAGCCACCACCGTCCAACGAAATTACAGTCAATAAATATCCTTAATTCCCGACAGTGAATGATCGTCATCAATGGCCATTGGACATCCCCTGTTCTATAAAAGTCCCCTCCAGACTTCTCAATGCATTATGGTTTCCAGTTACACGTATCCCTACTTTTGTTGTATGTCGTCTTGTCATACATCCACATTCCACACTCTTGCAATTCTGAAAAGGACTAGCTTGATCTAAATGCAAAACATTCCCTGGCTACATTTTCAAACACTTCCATTTTACTTACATTACTCTCAAAATTACGTCTTTCATTCCAATCTATTCCCTGATTCATGTGTTTCTCATGTATGGTAGTAATTACCAACACGCATCTCTCCATCGTCCGTTGTGCAACCATCAGTTTTTCAATGATTTCGCGTTACAAGTGCTTATCTAAATGTCAGAAGTCAAAACTGGTAATATATACTGATTATAAAATCAGTGATTAGTAATGAAAACGTCCTCGGTCCCGGGTTCGAAAACCCGCCACTGCTTAAATTTTGGTTAATAATCAGCATTGGCGGACGAAGACTTCTGGCATAAGAAGACACCCTAATTCTGCCAACGGCCTTGTCAAAGAGGGCGGAGGAGCGGACAGAGGTTCAGGCACTGTCTTCTACTAGGGATGGGAAACTGCCCCTAAAAGCGGAAGAATCAGCAATGATCAACGGCATGAGGATGCAGAAGGAAATGGAAACCACTGCACTGTAACGTGTATCCACAGGTCATTTGACCTATAATTGAAAAAGTGTCATGATGATCTCTCCATTGGCAAAAGATTCCGGAATGGTTCCCCGTTCGGACTTCCGGGAGCGGACTGCCAACGAGGAGGTGACCGTGAATAATCAGCGAAAGGACAACATTCTAAGAGTTGTTGTTGTTGTGGTCTTCAGTGCTGAGACTGGTTTGATGCAGCTCTCCATGCTACTCTATCCTGTGCAAGCTTTTTCATCTCCCAGTACCTACTGCAACCTACATCCTTCTGAATCTGCTTAGTGTATTCATCTCTTGGTCTCCCTCTACGATTTTTACCCTCCACGCTGCCCTCCAATACTCAATTGGTGATCCCTTGATGCCTCAGAACATGTTCTACCAACCGATCCCTTCTTCTGGTCAAGTTGCGCCACAAACTTCTCTTCTCCCCAATCCTACTCAATACTTCCTGATTAGTTATGTGATCTACCCATCTAATCTTCAGCATTCTTCTGTAGCACCACATTTCGAAAGCTTCTATTCTCTTCTTGTCCAAACTATTTATCGTCCATGTTTCACTTCCATACATGGCTACACTCCATACAAATACTTTCAGAAATGACTTCCTGACACTTAAATCAATACTGGATGTTAACAAATTTCTCTTCTTCAGAAACGCTTTCCTTGCCATTGCCAGTCTACATTTTATATCCTCTCTACTTCGACCATCATCAGTTATTTTGCTCCCCAAATAGCAAAACTCCTTTACTACTTTAAGTGCCTCATTTCCTAATCTAATTCCCTCAGCATCACCCGACTTAATTAGACTACATTCCATTATCCTTGTTTTGCTTCTGTTGATGTTCATCTTATATCCTCCTTTCAAGACACTGTCCATTCCATTCAACTGCTCTTCCAAGTCCTTTGCTGTCTCTGACAGAATTACAATGTCATCGGCGAACCTCAAAGTTTTTATTTCTTCTCCATGAATTTTAATACCTACTCCGAATTTTTCTTTTGTTTCCTTTACTGCTTGCTCAATATACAGATTGAATAACATCGGGGAGAGGCTACAACCCTGTCTTACTCCCTTCCCAACCACTGCTTCCCTTTCATGCCCCTTGACTCTTATAACTGCCATCTGGTTTCTGTACAAATTGTAAATAGCCTTTCGCTCCCTGTATTTTACCCCTGCCACCTTTAGAATTTGAAAGAGAGTATTCCAGTCAACATTGTCAAAAGCTTTCTCTAAGTCTACAAATGCTAGAAACGTAGGTTTGCCTTTCCTTAATCTTTCTTCTAAGATAAGTCGTAAGGTCAGTATTGCCTCACGTGTTCCAGTGTTTCTACGGAATCCAAACTGATCTTCCCCGAGGTTGGCTTCTACTAGTTTTTCCATTCGTCTGTAAAGAATTCGTGTTAGTATTTTGCAGCTGTGACTTATTAAGCTGATAGTTCGGTAATTTTCACATCTGTCAAGACCTGCTTTCTTTGGGATTGGAATTATTATATTCTTCTTGAAGTCTGAGGGTATTTCGCCTGTCTCATACATCTTCCTCACCAGATGGTAGAGTTTTGTCAGGACTGGCTCTCCCAGAGTATTCTAAGAGTAGGGGCCTGGAATGTCAGAAGCTTGAACGAATTAGGGAAACTAGAAAATCTGAAAAGGGAAATATGAAGGCTCAGTCTAGATGTAGTACGGGTTAGTGAAGTAAAATGGAAAGATGACAAGGATTTCTGGTCAGATAAGTACAGGGTAATATCAACAACAGCAGAAAATGGTATAGCGGCAGTAGGATTCTTTATGAATAGGAAGGTGGGGCAGGGAGTGTGTTACTGTGAACAGTTCAGTGATAGGGTTGTTCTTATCAGTATGAGGGTATTGAAAGGGCTATACAATACGTAAAGGGAGATGAAAATCTAATAGTCGTGGGGGACTGGAATGCAGTTGTAGGGGAAGGAGTAGAAGGGAAGGATAATATGGGCTTGGGACAAGGATGAGAGAGGAGAAAGACTGAGGTCTGTAACAAGTTGCAGCAAGTAATAGCGAATACCCTGTTCAAGAATCACAAGAGGAGTAGTTGTACTTGTAAAAGGCCGGGTGATACGGGAAGATTTCAGACAGATTTCATGGTCGCACAGAGATTCCGAAATCAGATACCGGATTGTAAGGCGTACCCATTAGCAGATATAGACTGAGATTACCATATAGTATAGTGATGAAGAGTGAGCTGAAGTTTAAGACATTAGTCAGGAAGTATCAATACGCAAAGAAGTGGGATATGGAAGTACGAGATACGCTTGAAGTTCTGTAAGACTATAGATACAGCAATAAGGAATGGCTCAGTAGGCAGTACAGTTGAAGAGGAATGGACATCTCTAATAAGGGCCATCACAGAACTTGGAAAGAAAATCATAGTTATAAAGAAGGTACCTGAGAAGAAACCGTGGGTAACACAAGAAATACTTCAGTTGATCGATGAAAGAAGGAAGCAGAAAAACGTCCAGAGAAACTAAGGAATACAGAAATACAAGTCGCCGAGGAATGAAATAAATAGGAAGTGCGGGGAAGCTAAGACGAAATGACTGTATGAAAAATGGGAAGATAACAAAAAAGAAATGATTGTCGGAAGGACAGACTCAGCTTACAAGAAAGTCAAAACAATCTTCAGTGACATCAAAAGCAAGGGTGGTAACAATAAGAGTGCAATGGGAGTTACACTGCTAAATTCAGAGGAGAGAGCGGATGTGTGGAAAGAATACATTGAAAGCTTCTATGAAGGGGAAGATTTGCCTGCTGTGATAGAAGAAGAAGCAGGAGTCGATTTAGAAGAGGTAGGGGATGCAGTGATAGAATCACAATCTAAAAGAGCTTTGGAGGACTTAAGGTCAAATGAGGCAGAAGAGATAGATGACATTCCATCAGAATTTCTAAAATCATTTGGGGGAAGTGGCAACTAAACGTCTATTCACATTGGTGTGTAGAATATATGAGTCTGGCGACATATCATCCGACTTTCAGAAAAATATCATCCACACAATTTCGAAGACTGCAATAGCTGACAAGTGCTAGAATTATCGCACAATCAGATTAACAGCTCATGCATCCAAGTTGCTGACAAGAATAATATACAGAAAAATGGTAAAGAAAATTGAGATGGACTAGATGACGATCAGTTTGGCTTTAGAAAAGGTAAAGGCACTAGAGAGGCAATTATGACGTTGCAGCTAATAATGGAAGCAAGGCTAAAGAAAAATCACTTTCATATGATTTGTCGACCCAGAAAAAGCATCTGACAATGTAAAATGGTGAAGGTGTTCGAAATTCTGAGAAAAATAGGGGTCATCTAAAGGGAGAGACGGGTAATGTACAATATGTATAAAAGTCAAGATGGAATAATAAGAGTGGACGATCAAGAACGAAGTGCTCAGAGTAAAAAGGGTGTAAGACAGGGATGTAGTCTTTCGCCCCTACTGTTCAATCTGTACATCGAAGAAGCTAAGATGTAAATAAAAGAAGGGTTCAGGAGTGGAATTAAAATTCAAGGTGAAAGGATATCAATGATACGATTCGCTGACGACTTTTCTTTCCTGAGTGAAAGTGAAGAAGAATTACGTGATCTTCTGAATGGAATGAACAATCTACTGAATATGGATTGAGAGTAAATAGATGAAAGACGGAAGTAATGAGAAGTAGCAGAAATGAGAACAGCGAGAAAAAACATCAGGATTGATGATCACGAAGTAGATGAAGTTAAGGAATTGTGTTACTTAGGCACTAAAATAACCAATGACGCATGGAGCAAGGAGGACATCAAAAGCAGACTAGCAATGGCAAGAAGGGCATTCCTGGCCAAGAAAAGTGTACTAGTATCAAACATAGGCCTTAATTGGAGGAAGAAATTTCTAAGAATGTACGTCTGGAGTACAGTGTTCTATGGTAGTGAAACATGGACTGTGGGAAAACGGGAGCAGAAGAGAATCGAAGCATTTGAGATGTGGTGCTACAGACGAACGTTGAAAATTAGGTGGACTGATAGGGTAAGGAATGATGAGGCTCTACGCAGAATCGGAGAGGAAAGGAATATGTGGAAAACACTGATAAGGAGAAGGGACAGGATGATAGGATATCTACTAATACATGAGGGAATGACTTCCACGGTAGTAGAGGGAGCTATGGAGGCCAAAAAGTGTAGAGGAAAACAGAGATTCGAATACAGATAGCAAATACTTGAGGACGTAGGTTGCAAGTGCTACTGAGTTGATGAGAGTGAGATGAAGAAGTTGGTGCAGGAGAGGAATTCGTGGCGGGCCGCATCAAACCAGTCAGAAGACTGATGACACACGAAAAAAAAAAAAAAAAAAAAAAAAATGTAAAATTTCTGCTTCAGATACGTTGGGAGCTTCGGACGCGTCGATCGAATATTGGATCGACACGTTTGATGGTTCGAGATTACACTCTCCAGTCAAATTAATGTGACAAACTTTCAAAAGCCTGAATAAAAACGTTTTGCAGCGCGGAACGTTGCAAGAGGGGTAGAAAGAGAGTTGGCGAGGCTGTGGAAGATACCGACAGGGGTGTGGAGCCATGTTGATTCCAGTGCCGTGGTGGTTCCACAAATTGACGAACTGCGTTTAAATTCGGGTGTTTGTTGGCCAGGGGAGTAGTTTCACTCGTCCTAGCGCTCTGCGAATCACGCACTTACACTGTGACCTGTGTGACTCGTTGCACTGTACTGCTGGTAGATGCCGTCGTGCCGAGGAAAAACAAACTGCATGTGAGGACGAACATGATCCCAACGATAGATGCATATTTGTGTTGATCCATCGTGCCCTCCAGAACGACGAGTTTATCCAGTGAAAGCCACGAAAACATTCCCCAGACCACAACACTGCCTCCTCCGGCCAGGAACCTTCTGATGACTGTTGCATCGTGTTTGCTCTCAAACGTTTCACGCCAGATCGAACAAAACGTGGTTTATCTGGCAACCTGCCACCTGCTGTCTGTAGGTGGTTACTGCACGTTGACGTCGAATATGAGCGGTGGGCACATTAGTGTGACTGGACCGCGTATTTGCTACAAAAAAAGCCCGCCCGTTTAGCCGAGCGGTCTAACGCACTGCGTTCTGGAGTGGGAAGGAGCGCCTGGTCCCCGGCACGAATCCGCTCGGCGGACTTGTGTCGAGGACCGGTGAGCCGGCCAGCCTGTAGATGGTTTTTAGGCGGTTTTCCATCTGCCTCAGGTGTGCCGTAGGACCGTTGCTATTCACAATATATATAAATGACCTTGTGGATAACATCGGAAGTTCACTGAGACTTTTGCGGATGATGCTGTAGTACATCGAGAGGTTGTAACAATGGAAAATTGTACTGAAATGCAGGAGGATCTGCAACGAATTGACGCATGATGCAGTGAGTGGCAATTGAATCTCAATGTAGACAAGTGTAATGTGCTGCGAATGTGTGTGTGTGTGTGTGTGTGTGTGTGTGTGTGTGTGTGAAATCGTATGGGACTTAACTGCTAAGGTCATTAGTCCTAAGCTTACACACTACTTAACCTAAATTATCCTAAGGACAAACATACATGCCCATGCCCGAGGGAAGACTCGAACCTCCGCCGGGACCAGGCGCACAGTCCACGACTGTAGCGCCCTAGACCGCTCGGCTAATTCCGCGCTGCGTGCTGCGAATACATAGAAAGAAAGATCCTTTATCATTTAGCTACAATATAGCAGGTCAACAACTGGAAGCAGTTAATTCCATAAATTATCCGGGAGTAGATACTTGGAGTGATTTAAAATGGAATGACCATATAAAATTAATCGTCGGTAAAGCAGATTCCAGACTGAGATTCATTGGAAGAATCCTAAGGAAATGTAGTCCAAAAACAAAGGAAGTAGGTTACAGTACACTTGTTCACCCACTGCTTGAGTACTGCTCACTGGTGTGGGATCCGTACCAGATATGGTTGATAAAAGAGATAGACAAGATCCAAAGGAGAGCAGCGCGCTTCGTTACAGGATCATTTAGTAATTGTGAAAGCGTTACGGAGATGATAGATAAACTCCAGTGGAAGACTCTGCAAGAGAGACGCTCAGTAGCTCAGTACGGGCTTTTGTTGAAGTTTCGAGAACATACCTTCACCGAGGAGTCAAGCAGTATATTGCTCCCTCCTAGGTACATCTCGCGAAGAGACCATGAGGATAAAATCAGAGACATTAGAGCCCACACAGTAGCATAACGACAATCTTTTTTTCCACGAACAATACGAGACTGGAATAGAAGGGAGAACCGATAGAGGCACTCAAGGTACCCTCCGCCACACACCGTCAAGTGACTTGCGGAGTATGGATGTAGATGCAGATGTAGATGCCTCGGAAAATGCGGGCTGGTTCCCCTTATTCCGCCTCAGCTACACTATGTCGGCGATTGCTGCGCAAACAATTTCTCCACGTACGCGTACACCACCATTACTCTACCATGCAAACATAGGGGTTACACTCGTCTGGTGTGAGACGTTCCCTGGGGGGGAGGGGGGGGGTCCACTACTGGGGGCCGAACCGCACGAAAACCCTGGGTTCGGAGTGAGGCGGCGGAGGGATGAAGTGGACTGCGGTAGTCGTCGTGGGGTTGTGGACAACTGCGGCTGCGGCGGGGACAGAGCCTCTCCGTCGTTTCTAGGTCCCCGGTTAACATACATACATACATACTATAAAAAAGAAGAAATTCGAAGTGTAAGTGGAGAAATTAATAACATTTGTACGTTGAAGGTATGTTTCCCATGCCATTTCTGTTCTAAAATAGTAGTAGTACTTACTGAAATGGGCTAGCAAATTTTCATAATCCCACCAATTTGCAGGGGGGGTAAAAGCTGTATCTCCGGTTCCGTGAACATTCATTGCGGGCACTGACCAGAGAGGCCAAGCAGCTCTACTCGATGTGTTGGTAGTGAATTACGTGTTGCAGAAACGTGTGGCTTTTAGCTGCAAATCTGTGTGGTCTGAGCTCAAAAGCGGCATTTCCTTCCTGAAGCTGGTCGGAGCCAGACCGGTCAGGTGAGGGGATGCCACTAAGGGTAACCACTGTGTCAAGGGCCATTAGTATTTCGAAGCTAGTCAGTTGTGGCTAACGCGTTTTCCGTCTCTCCTTTATCAAATATGTTTCAATAGTGCTTTAGCGTCATTTCGCGAGTGCAAGTTATTCAGTTTAACCGATGCTTTCAGTGTGAACTTGTCCACATGGCGCTAGGCATATCTCATGGTGTTTTCCACAGTGCTTCTTCCTCGCAAAATTTGTTTAAATAGTATAATATCACTTACGATATTTCGCAAATGTATTTTATTTCATTTATTCATTTTTCAACTTGGGCACGTAGCAGTATGAAAAAATTTAGAAATTTGTGGTGCGGAGGTCATCGGACCCCAGGCTTACACACAATTTAATCTAACTAACTTACGCTGAGGACAACACACACACCCATGCCCGAGGGAGCACTACTCGAACCTCCGACGGAGGGAGTCGCGTGAACCGTGGCAAGGCGCCTGAGACCGCGCGGCTACACCGCGCGGCATAGCAGGAGGCACCCTCTGTCACGTCACATACTCATGAATAGTTTTGCACCGTATGCTGTGCGTGATGAATACGTTTCAAAAGTGTTTTTAATATATGTTTCACTGTATTGCACATTTCATTAATTATGAGTACTTGGTGCTGACATGGGTACTACCGCGCGAGGTGGCGCAATGGTTAGCACACTGGACTCACATTCGGGAGGACGACGGTTCAAACCCACCCTCGGCCGTCCTGATTTAGGATTTCCGTGATTTCCCTAATTCACTTCAGGCAAATGCCGGCATGGGTCCTTTGCAAGGACACGGCCGACTTCCTTCCCTATCCTTTCCTAAGCCGATGGGACCGATGACCTCGCTGGTTGGTCCCCTCTCCCCAACCAAACAACCATGTGTGCTAATAGGGGCTAGCCCGGGGCCAGTACTTGAGGCGAATGCGACTTTTGTTTTTGTGTATGTTCAAATGGTTTAAACGGCTCTGAGCACTATGGGACTTAACATCTGAGGTCATCAGTCCCCTAAAACTTAGAATTACTTAAACCTAACTAACCTAAGGACATCACACACATCCATGCCAGAGGCAGAATTCTAACCTGCGACCGTAGCGGTCGCTCGATTCCAGACTGAAGCGCCTAGAACCGCTCGGTCACACCGGCTGGCTGTTTTGTGTCTGTGTTTTACGCTTTATTCTTTTCTGCGTGTTTCCCCATCCACGTAGCACAAAATGAGTCATCTCTCTACAAATACGTCAGACAGCTGAGTTTGCGACTGTCCTTCATTACCTTTTCCTTCTTGCCCACACACAGGAAATTTTCTTCATTCATTACAAGAATATTAACATCCCTATAATTAACGAGTCGCTAATTGTTGACTTTTGGTGTTGCATATCCATACAGATGTGTCTTCGCAGCAGGGTGGCCAGCGTAGATGGTTGCCATTCAGAGGACCTGCACTCGATTCCCGGTGTTGCCAAGGATTTTTGATGGGTGCGGAGAATGGTACATGGTGCACGAGACCTCCTGACACCGACTGAGGCGCTGCTTGAATGAAAAGTAGCGGTTCCAAGGTCAGGACAGTCGGCAAAACGGCCGGGAGAGCAGTGTGATGACCACATGCCCCTCCATACCGCATCCGTGTGATGCGGAATGGCAAACTATAACACGGTAGCCGGTCGACATCCCTTGGGCCTTCAGGGCCTCGGTGAGGAGCTCGTTTTGTATCCATATAAATAATCTGCATTAATGAATATGGAAGTAATGGAAGTCTGTGCATCATTCATGGGAATAAATGCTAATGAGGTTTAATAACTTAGTCCTTTATTGGAATTCTAATGACAAAATTCCCCTCCCTTAATCGATTTGTAAACTAATTAAATTGCATTGTGGCTGACTCACTATACTCCTACGCTAGGACCTGTAATTAAAACAAGATCCTATGTGAGCGTCTTGCATATATGACGACGCATGCCATGGTCTTGTTATAAATAACCCCCCCCCCCCCGCACCCTCTCCCTAGCCACCTTGTAACCACTATTTCGAAAAGTTTATTCAGCTAAAAAAAACACTCTAGGTCATATTTGTCCCTCTGTTCATTTGTTTTGCTGCACATCCAGCTTTACAGTCAATGGTTCAAAAATGGTTCAAATAGCTCTGAGCACTATGCGACTTAACTTCTGAGGTCATCAGTCGCCTAGAACTTAGAACTAATTAAACATAACTAACCTAAGGACATGACACACATCCATGCCCAAGGCAGGATTCGAACCTGCGATCGTAGCGGTCGCTCGGCTCCAGACTGCAGCGCCTAGAACCACACGGGCACTCCGGCCGGCTACAGTCAATCAGGGTAACTTTTTACAAGTCGGGGTATCTTTGTAGCACTTAGAATTTTTGTTTCAAATGGTTAGTGTCTCACATACTGGCATAATTATGTATTACCTTTGTTGCTTTTAGAGCAAAATAAAGCCAATAAGAGGGACACCAGCCATTTGAAAAAGAAATCCTAAGTGGTACAAAGATACACTGACTGGTAAAAAGTTACCCTGGTTGACTGTACGTGTTACCAATCCGCAACTACCATCAGCGATAAGTTTTATTAGCAACTGTTCGGTTGATATGGAAAATCAATAGGGAAATTTCTCGGTTTTAAGACCATTTTCAGCGAAAAAAGCATTATTTTATGAAGTGAAGTTTGAGCCGAAGTATAATCTCTTGGCTACACCGATTGGCAACCGTTTCTGGAAATTTCACACATACTGGAAATTTAGTTTAGAAAACCAGTGGCATCCCAGGTCATTTCCAATCGTTTATTTATTTTTTGTCTTCCCATCAGGTCGTTGTTTCCAACAGCTCTAAATGAACTTGATACGTGACTTCATTGTTGACAAGTACTATTTTCTTTTCGCTATGTTGGATATACATATTTATAACCTAGCTGTGGCTGATTTCCGAACCTACATTCAACTTTCTCTACTCAGTTCATTCAGTTGTAATAGAAATTTATGTGCACTGTGTCAACAGGAAAAAGAAGGTGCTTGCTGTCGCCACTAGACAGTGATATTGAGTGCGACAGAGGGCGCTGTCGGGACAAGACCCCGTATTCTGACGTTAAGCACTGCTTACAGCAGTCTTCATGTAAAGAGTTCGGCTCTGCAGCTTCACTGCACGTGTCGAGCATCTAATTAGCTTCACACTGTATTGTAGCGGCCCAGGAACCTGACTGTACGTAATCACCTGAAGACTACCTCAGGGAAGGGGTAATGCCAGGTCTGTGGCGACGGCGAAACTAGAGCATGCTCCTAGAAGATAAATAGCTTACATTGCTAGCTTCTTCTATACAGCAAAGTCGGCCAGTGCCCATGGATGGAGACCGCTGAGTCCACAGAATCCCATGACCGCAATGCCAGCAACGTCAGCTGGATCGACGTTGCCAAGGTGGTTGGTGTCAGTACGGCTCCTCCACGGAGAAAATGCCGGCAGTGAGTGCTCTCGTCAGTCTGGGAGGCGGCAAGCCGAGCTCGGAGTGGTCTGGGTCGAATCCAGGATCGCTCGAGACGAGTGAGTGCTAATCACTGGCATGCACTGAACAGGTCCCATCAGAGTGGACCCAGAAGACACCCGACAGCGTTAGGTTAGCTGGCTCTAGCAGGTCCGAGACAGCATTTAATAACTGGTGCGGACGGAGGAGGCAATCAGTTGGTGCCGGCACTGCATCAAGCCTTAGACTGGAATCGAAGCCAGTACCGAGTTTGAAGCGCAGCAGGCTCCGGCGATGGTCACGTCTGACGCCAATCTGATGTCAACATAGGACAGGTCCAACCTTGGGTGACGAGAGACGAGCCCCCAGTGCAAAGCTGGCAGCAGTCAGGTGAAGCAGCCTTGTTCAGGTGGTTAACTATTTTGAGTAAACATCATATTTGCGCCATCAGCTGCAGAATTGTATATTTATTCTCTGCTGATTTCAGTTATAACAACCATTATCACTGCAGAAAACTGTAAGGTAGAAAAGAGACGAATTTAAAATATATACAGGCAACATAGAGAATAGAAGAAACTAAAAAAAGCTTTTAAAAACGTAGTACTTATGCAATGTACACCAATGGATCAAAAGTACATTTTCGCCAAGTACGACACAACCAAATATGGAATATACATAGCTGTCATAAGAATGTGTCTGAACGTAATCTATACAAACGTTTTGTGCACTGGCACAATTACGTTAATGTACGGTATGCTTGGTGACAACTTCACTCTTAATAACTGACGCATTATAGCTTTCAATGGTACAAATGTTATGTGATCGTAAAAGAGATCATTTGAAACGAATACAAAGTGTAGGTGCGTAAATGGTTACAAATGTTCTTCGGTCTAGTCAAAGCTTACAGTAACAAAAATACGGTACTGATATGGCGTCTATTTTAAGAAAAACAGATACATTCCGCGATATAATGTCTATGTCGACCACAGTTAAAAGCAAACTTAGAGAACGTCTGTTTGTAATGAACAGTTAATACTATTCATCCTTAAAATTTTGTTAAAGTGTATAAGAACTAGTATTTATGTAATATTTGACTCGGTTGGGAATCTGTAACTGACAGTAAAAGACCATTTACGGAAACTCTCACTTAAGGCTGTTAGTTTGGCTCTATGCTATGTCTAAAATGTACATTCTTTGTGATTAATTTACTTTTCGTTTTTGCTGAAACTCTGCTAACGAATAAATAGATTGCCTATGCTGTCTTCACTGTCTCATACGTAAACAAATACCCTTCACAGATACATAGATATATTCAGTGGTTTGACACTTGTCTACATGTGCTAAACCAAGATAATTCTGTAGGTCTCTCACGGTAGCTATTGATTTCCACACGAGCCAAATATTACACCAGTACTAGTTACTATTTACTTTAAGATAATTTTAAGGCTGAGCAGAATTAATAGTTTATTACTAATAGGTGTTGTCTGTGCATCCTTTCAGTGTTTTTAATACTTTTATTGCTTCTGTCAATCTACATACACTAATAACATCGGCAATTTATTACATAGTATAATGTTTCGAAGGTCCTACTCCATTACGATGATCTAGACTGACTCCTCTCACAGTGTTTACTTCAGATAAATACCTTCTATTTAATTTCTGGAAGACTAAGGTCGGCATATCACATTATATCAGGTTATGTATATATGTTGTTTTTCCAGAGAATGAACGTCATACCAGTACTGCAGCCGGCCGTTGTGGCCGAGCGGCTCTTGGCGCTTCAGTCCGGAACCGCGCCGCTGCTACGGCGCGCCGCTGCTACGGTTGTGGGTTCGAGTCCTGCCTCGGGTATGGATGTGTGTGATGTTCTGAGGTTGGTTAGGTTTAAGTAGTTCTAAGTCTAGGGGACTGATGACCTCAGATGTCAAGCCCCATAGTGCTTAGAGCCATTTGAACCATACTGAACCGATACTGCATTTTTGTCACTGATTAGACCAAAGAAAATTGGTAACCTGTTAGGTGCTCAGACTTAGTATTTCTTTCATACGATCTCTTTGATCACATTCATACCATTTTATATTTATATAACGAGTCAGTTATTAAGTTGAAGTTCTTAGCACGTATACATTACTACAATTGTGCTACTGTACAGTTCTTTTATATGGATTATATTCAGACTGACTCTAATGACAGTTATTTACGTTCTACATTTGGTTGTGTCGTATTTCACGAAAATGTATTTTTGATCCATTGATGTGCAGTGTCTCAGAACTACGGTTCTAAAAACCTTTTTTAATTTTTCCCAGCCCCTATTGTGCCTGTATATACTTTATATTCGTCTCTCTTTTGTATCTTACAGTTTTCTCCTGTCAAGACGGATGTTATAACTGCAACCGATAAAGAATAAATATGCAATTGCTTTAGACCTGTTCCATTACCACACATTCCTTCTTCATTTTCCCAGTTTAAGTGTCTGAAAAATACCGGTAAGTTCCCTGAAAAATAGTTTTCCGACTAATTTTATCACATATCTGTAAGGGCTATCCTTAACATCGTTTACACACTGTAGTAAGGTGCTCGCTAAAATTAATTTTATATTGTGCTGAATCATATGTTACCTTTTGAGGTTGTTATACTTTATTATTGCAACAGAAACAAATCGGATCTTTTAAATTTGCATTTTTGAGAGATTTCACAACAATGTTTCGCTAATTCGCCCAGCCACTAAACTGTAATAAATCAATACTAACGCATGTTAAGTACAGACAGTTTGCAGGTAAACAATGTTACATACCCACTGGCGAATTTTTAAAAATAAAATTTTGGAGAGAATTTACCGTTTTAAAAACATGCGTTACTGCAGATATATTTGAAAACAATGACTTATCTGAATGTCCGTCCCCGGTAGCTGAGTGACGAGCTGCGTTATCGTAATGGTTAAGGTGATTGACTGCAAAGTGAAAGACTTTGAGTTCAAACCTTGTTTCTTTAGCCGGCACGGTAGCTCAGTGTGTTCGGTCAGAGGGTTAGCAGCCCTCTGTAGTAAAAAAACTGACCTAATCGATCAACAACGAACTTAAACGGATGTCTTACGACGTCCGCCCCGAGCAGATGCAACGAACAAAAGCGAATAAAATGAGATTAAAAAAAAAAGAAAGAAAAAAAGTGGTCAGCGCGACAGAATGTCAGTCCTAAGAGCCCGGGTTCGATTGCCGGCTGGGTCGGAGATTTTCTCCGCTCAGGGCCTGGGTGTTGAGTTGTCCCAATCATCATCATTTCATTCCCATCGACGCGCAAGTCGCCGAAATGGCGTCAAATCGAAAGACTTGCACTCGGCGAAAGGTCTACCCGACGGGAGGCCCTAGTCACACGACTTATCTGAATAAAAAAAATCACGTTAGTAGTACCTGAAATATATTACTTATGAAATTTTGTTAAGGATTTCGTGTACAATAACCAGATTGTCCCTTAGCACTGTTTAGTCTTCAATACAAACAATGGTCGAAATATTGGTGTATTTTGCAGTATGACGTGGTCTATATTGTTGTTCATGTTACGATCCTTGGTCCGAAGACTGAACGGATGCAGCTCTACATGCTTGTCTCTCCTGTGCAAGTTTCTTCAAGCCAGCATGACTATTGCAACTTACAACAAACTGAACTTCAGTGAATCATATGTCTCTAAGTTTTACGCTTTCGCCCCACCTCCTTCCATTGCGAAACTAACTAATCTCTGTTTGTGCCCTAACAAGCCATGCCTTCCTTTATTTAAGCAGTGCCATAAGCTCCTCTCCTCTTTCACCCCCCCCCCCCCTCCCCATTCCTCGATCTGCCTATTTAATTTTCGGCATTCTCCTATAGCACCATATTTCAAAAGGTTCTATTCTCTTCTACTCTGAACAGTTCACGCTTCTCTCCACTACACTCCCACCAAATACCTTCCAAAAAAGGCTTCCAAACACTGAACTTTACCTAAGATGTCAGCAAATTTCTCTTTCTAAAAACGTTTTTCTTGATCTTGCCAAGCTGAATTTCACATTCTCTTTTCTTCTGCCATCGTCAGTCATTTTGATGACCGAAAAGAGAAACTAATGATCTAATTCTCTCACATTAGCCTCATTTAATGTGACTAGTCTCCATTCTTTTCTTTTTGCTGACGATTTTCATCTCATCTCATTTCAGCTATCTACCAATACTACCTAGCTCAAGATATTAAATGATGTCCACCATGAGGACATTCGGATATCGGCTGGAGCCTATCGAACCAGCTCAGTCTGTGTGCAGAGTCTCGTAAACCACCACTCGGGATCGGTGGCACCTCCTTCTGGCTCGACATGCACAGGAAATCTCAGCAGTGCCTCAGTATTTGGCATTTGGGATTTTTCTTCGATTTTAAGTACTTACCGCAGTTTTGTAGTTGTATGTACTTGTGAGGTACAATCTGGCTGTTCAGCGGTTTTCACTGATAGGATTGTCCAAGTACATCTTCTGGAACAATTTGCAAATTTTGATCTGAAATTACTTAACTTTATGACGGCACTGGAGTGGATTAAAAGGCATCACAGTACGAAGTTGCTCATCTGTTTTGACTCTCTCCTTGCGCTACAAACGGTTCACCGTGTGTATCTAGTTGACCAACTGATTCAGTTGATCCATGACATCCAATAGCGCATCAACATCGAAGCAAGGGGGCATATTTCGGCTATGTGTCTTTTATACTGGGTAGTCAGAAACAGTTCTGAAAACCTTGTAAGGGTGTTGCTGGGTACGTTGCGCTGAGAAATAACTGTTGAGGGAAAAAATTCAGTATGTTGCGCTGTTTCCGATTTAATTGGTATTAAAGTTATCGAACCACGTCACTGTCCGCGCAAATTCAAGCAGCATGCCAGAGACGGAGAATTCTTCGTTTGGATTCCTAAAGCAGAAACAAGAGAGCGATAAAAAAATTGGACATGGGGACAGTTGCAAGGATCAAATGTGAGCCAACGGCTGAGCATTCTCGTTCGCTGTATCTACGCTTTGAGAATTACTGTCATTAATTCGGATTCGCAGGGCCGGCACGGTTAGCAACGGATCTGGCAAGGTTAGGTTTTAAGGGGTGGCCGGATGCCCTTCCTACCGCCACCGCGTACTCCCCAGGACGGAATTAGAGTACCCCAACTGTCTGCAACTAGTGTAATCCATGGAATAGTGCGAACGTGTTCAGATGTCTGCGAGTCGTGTAACTGAGGCGGGACGTGGGGACCAGCCCGGTATTCGCCTAGCGGGATGTGGAAAATCGCCTAAAAATCACATCCAGGGTGGCCGACATACCGGTCACCGACGGTAATCCGCTGGGCGGATTCGAACCGGGGCCGGCGCGCCTACACTGGTGGTGATAAAAGTCTGCCTAAGTAGGTAGATTACCGTCGCTTTGACATGTCCTACCGCTCCTGCAAGCTACCATCTGTAGTAAATGGTTTCTTAAATTCGTGTGATCCACGAAATTGGTGGCCCCTGCGAGTTATTGCTGGGTATTAATAATTTCTAGCGGAAGGTTTTAACGAACCGGTAAAAATTTGAACGCAACGGATAACGCATTTTTTTTGAACCACTACAGAAGGCACCTATACAGGGTTTAATAGGCAGTATATAGCTTTTATTTGCGTTCATGACCCAGAATACGACTGTGGTACTGACTGCCACCTATTCTGTATGATGGACGGAGTAAATAATAGTCGAAGGTAGAGATTAATTGATATTTATTCAGTACCGATGGTATTTCAACAACTAGTCGTGTTTCTCTTACAATGTACATCATCAAAACCGGTCTCTAGTTAACATGGTTCAGTTTCGCCACGTAATTATGGAATGGGACAGAGGAGCGCAGACCTGGCTTCAATGTAATTTTATACAACCGCACATGGTTATTACATTCAGTTGCTATAGATTACTCAGAACAAGTTCCGCAAAGACACTACAAGCAAAACTAGGTCAGGGTGGAAGAATATTTTGCAAATCTTTATCAAATCAGTGGGCATTAAAATCCGATACTTTTCCTAGTGGCACGAGTATTTTACTTAACGCACAACATCGCCAACAAATCAAATTGTTATGGGGGTGCACAAGAAACATCACTTCAATGCTGTTCAACCCACATGGCCAAGTTTCAGTAGCCAACCGAAACCCAGAAAAATATGGACACACACGATTATTCCTTCCCTGTTTTACACTCATTCACTATCATATGATTATTCATCGCGTACAATATATTTTGAGACCAAAACTACAATTTATCAATGCGGCGGTTGCTCCAACCGACCGTGAGCTTAAGGCACATGGTGCGTTGCCTGAACAAGGCACTAGCGCAAGGTCTACCGAAATTTGAGTAAATTAAGAAAATCAATTCCCTTATGGGGTTCAGTGGTAATTTCGCACCTGATTTCAACATCTGGACTTCATTACAGAGCAGATTTCAGACAATCTAATACCTATGTTAACATTACCAAAACGAGAGCTGCGTCTCCATGTCTGTCCAGCACCACGACCCAGGAACAAGTGTTCTTCCAACCGAATTGGCCTAACCGTTCCGCTTACAAACGTGGTGGGGGTGGCGCGCCAACCTGACAGAGCCAATACGCGCGCCTACGTGTCACCTTTGCCCTGACCTGCAAACTTGGTCTCTGCTAAACTTGTTCACGCTTGGGGGTTGGTACTATCCTACCCCAGAACGACCATTCATGTAGTGTTACAATCTGTGCCTAAAGCTTTCTGCTAGTTCACACACTCACTCATTTATACCGTCCAGGCCGCACTAAGGAAAGGAAAATGGGAAACGTGGTACACAACAGGAAAAAATTCAATAAATAGCACTGTTTAGTCCATCCTTTTGGACACCAGCTGAGGTATTACCTGCAAGAGAAGAAACTCTTGCTAATAATTTCTGCGTGCTAGCAATTTAATAAAACATTGGAACGGTAGAACAAGTTCCGTTTCACTTAACTCGGAAAAGGCTCAACATATCATTTCTGAGAACAACATACCGTGCAACAACCTTTACAGATTTTCAGACGGCTGCTGACCAACCTGCCGCCTGTTGACACAAGGAAACCCTCGGTTTGGATGGAGATGTGCCCTCCATCCTCGCTGACACCACCAACAGTGTAACGTGAATCGTCGGATCTCACGTCTAAAGGGCTGTGGAGGGAAGGTCGGCGTGCTCTGAATGGACAGCTTGCCCGAGCAGTTTAACACTTTTATTGATCGATACTAAGTATCATAGTTTGGTGTATCATAACGGAGTTTTTTTAATTGATAGGGGGATTTTAATTCACTATGAACAGGTGCGCCTGTATGGGAACAGCCCTAGCGTCCCCCTCTCCCCTCGCCCACCCTACACGAGGGTGGCATGGTGACACTTCGTAAAGGCGCTGATGTTCATGCCGTTGAGCGCCCGGAAACCAACATCATCGTCGTCTAGTTTTCAAAGTCTTCTGCTGTACCTCTCAAAAAGCAAATCGAAGTCAGGTTACCTTCCATTCAGAAGGTTGTTGCACACAGTGACTATTATATTGACTTGTAAATAATGGATTTCAGCTACCAGTCGTCCTTTTTAAATTTTATTGGCAGATCTAGATTTCAGCTAGAAACTAACCATTCTCAGCGCTAAGAATACAAGAGGTATATGGATGATGTCATAAAAAACTTTCAATTAATGGCTTAACTCATATGGTTTGTATGTTACATACCACTGTCATTTTTGATCAATGCGTGTAATGCCTGTTGGTCGGGCTTCATCCACAGTTCATTGAATACTACTGTTTGCGGAAGGCGGGCTGTATGGAGAACACATCGGTTGGTTACATGGCGCCATCTATGTGAACTACATATAAACCTCAAGGGAAGTAAATCTCTTCAAATTTAATTAGCACCCTCTATACCTATAGCGGAATAGCCAAATTGTAATAACCATGCATCTGACTGATGTTTGGCCCCATCTATGAACTATTTAGTAAATCAATATACTTATGTTTTAATAAAGGGAGATGTAATATAAAACTAAACATATTTGAGCCATATCAACTAATAGGTCTATACAGCATGTGTCTTCTAGTGTTTTATGAATTAAAAAAAATGTTTTTAAAAAATTTAAAAATGTTTTACCCACCTAACGTAATTTAAATGTTTTAATAATAATAGCGGACGCACAAGGAGTGAACATGGAAATTGTATTACTTGGTAAATATGAAATAAGTCTGGCAAGAATATAAGAATTTTACTTATGTTTCATTTTATGTGATTAAATTTGAAGTGGTTTACTTCCCTTGAGGCTTATAGGTAGTTCACATAGATGGCGCCATGTAACCAACCGACGTGTTCTCCATACAGCCCGCCTTCCGCAAACAGTAGTATTCAATGAACTGTGGATGAAGCCCGACCAACAGGCATTACAAGCATTGATCAAAAATGATAGTGGTATGTAATATACAAACCATTTGAGCTAAGCCATTAATTGCAACATTTTTATGACATCGTCTAAGTATGTACCTCTTGTATTCTTAGCATTGAGAATGGTTAGTTCCTAGCTGAAATCTAGATCTGCCAATAAAATTTAAAAAGGACGACTGATAGTTGAAATCTATTATTTACAAATCTTGAAGTTATAATTTATGCTTCTGGAACTTTAATTATTTTCCAGAATTTCTCCTCGGTTTTCTTTAGTGCTTTCTATATGTACAGATTGAAGAACATAGCGAATAGGATGCGACGCTAACTTATTCCCTTGTCATTTAGCTATTGCCTTGTTTTTCCATGTCCTTCGATGCTTATAAGTGTGTGTGTGAAATCTTATGGGACTTAACTGCTAAGGTCATCAGTCCCTAAGCTTGCACACTACTTAACCTAAATTATCCTAAGGACAAACACACACACCCGTGCCCGAGGGAGGACTCGAACCTCCGCCGGGACCAGCCGCATAGTCCATGACTGCAGCGCCTAAGACCGCTCGGCTAATCCCGCTCGGCTGCTTATGAGTGCCGTTTTGTTTCGGCACAACTTATAGATAACTTTTCATCTAATGTATTTTAGCCATGATTTTCGAAGTCTGTATTCTAGTCAAAATTACGAGAATTTTGCAGAAAGACGGGGCGTCATTTGTGAACCAGTTCACATTTCACAACTGTGAAGGGAAGAAGCAGGCGAATAAGAGGACTTGGTCTGGTATTCGGGCCGCGGTAGTTTAATTACAGGAAGGGGCAGGCGGAAATGGGCCCCGGGGCTTGAATTCTCGGACCGCGCCCTTCAGTGGAGCTATTGTGGGCAGCATGTGGGGCGAGCGAGCGCGCCGGCAGTTCTCGCGAGGCAGACTTGAGGGGCTGGAGTGGCGCTGGAGCGCTGGAACGAGCCGCAGCGAGAAATTGGCCGCCAGCCGCATTTCCAGCTCCAGTGGCAGCGCGCACAAGCGGCTCTTGGCCTTTGTGCGGGCCGAGTGGGTCTCCGGGTAATTGACTGTCGTCGCGGCGGCGCCAGCCGCAGTCGTAGCGGTCGCGAAAAACAGCCGGCCATCTCAGCCGCGTTTAGTTCCGCCTCCCCCGCCGCCTTTCTCACTTTGGCCTGTCCGGCCGCTGGAGCCGCATAAACACACACACATACGAGGCGGCGTGCAAGAGTTCCTGGAAATAGAATTTTGCTGGCAAATGCTTACGATTACTTTAAAACACCGCTGGGTGTATCCCGATACATCCTTCTGAAGTCTGTAAAGTGTCTACGAGCTGAGTCGTTTGGATAATTGCTAGTAAACATACACTAAGGTAACAAAAGTCATTGGATAGTGGTATGTACAAACACAGATGGCGGTAGTGTCGCGTCCACAAGATATAAAAGAGCAGTGCATTGGTGGAGTTGTCATTTGTATTTAGGAGATTCTTGGGAAAAGGTTTACGATGATTCTGGCCGCACGACGGGACTTAACAGACTTTTAACGCGGAATGATAGTTGCAGCTACACGCATGGGACATTACACTTTGAAAATCGTTAAGGAATTAAATATTCGGAGATCAACAGTGTCAAGAGTGTGCTGAGAATAGCACATTTTAGGCATTACCTCTCACCGCGGACAACGCAGTGGCTGACAGCCTTCACTTAACGACTGAGAGCAGCGGCATATACGTAGATTTGTCAGTGCTAACAGACAAACAACACTGCGTTAAATAACAGGAGGAATCAATGTGGGACGTACGATGAATGTATTCGTTAGGACAGTGCAGTGAATGTCAGCTTTAATGGGCTGCGACAGCAGCGACCGATGCAAGTGCGGTTGCTAACAGCACGACATCGCTTGCAGCTTCTCTCCTGGGCTCGTGATCATATCGGTTGAACCCTAGACGACTGGAAAACCGTGGTCGGGTCAAATGAATCCTGATTTCGATTGGTAAGCGCTGATGGCAGGTTTCGAGTGTGACGCAGACCCTTCGAAGCCATGGACCTGTGTTGTCAACAAAGCACGGTGCAAGCTTGTAGTGGCTTTGTAATGGTGTGGGCTGTATTTACATGGAATGGAGTGGATCTTCTGAACCGATCACTGACAAGAAATGGTTATGTTCGGTCATGTGGCTATAATTTGCAGCTATTCATGTTTCCAAATAACCATGTCATGTCACCGGGCCAAAATCGTCCGCGATTGGTTTGAGAAACATTCTGGACAATTTGAGCGGGTGATTTGGCCCCCCAGTTCGCCCGACATGACTCTCATTCAGCATTTATGGGACACAATGAAGTGGTCAATTCGTGCACAAAATGACTCATTATTTCTGCAGGGGACTTCACATAGAAAGCGTCGGAAGCTCTTCAAGACTGTTAGCAGATGATACGGTTGGTCGGCCGGGGTGGCCGAGCGGTTCTAGGCGATTCAGTCTGGAACCGCGCGACCGCTACGGTCGCAGGTTCGATTCCTGCCTCAGGCATGGATGTGTGTGATGTCCTTAGGTTAGTTAGGTTTAAGTAGTTCTAAGTTCTGGGGAACTGATGACCTCAGATGTTAAGTATCATAGTGCTCAGAGCCATTTGAACCATTTTTTTTGACTTCCAACGACTTATTGAATCCATGCCACGGCGAGATGTTGCTCTACTCTGGGCAAAAGGAGGTCCGACACGATATTAGGAGGTATCGAATGACTTTTGTCAGCTCACTGTAACTGCAGTTTGAGACTCTAGACCTCAGCCTATTGAGAGCCTTACAGATTGTGAAGGATTTGTTGCTTCCAACCCCAAGTTCTTCCTTCAGCTCCAGGATAGGATTTGGAGCTGCCTCCTTCCATGGTTGAAGCCTCTTCGATGGTGACGTTGACTGCTCTGACGTCCAAAGGAATCTTTTTCTTGAGTGAAGCCTCATCGGCTGTTGTTGATGCCTGTGTTGTGGGTGACGATTATCTGTTAGCTGTTTGGCTGTTGATATACTTTCCGGGATGTGAGGTCGTGGTCCAAGAACTTTTCTGCTCCTTACGTTTCGTCCAGGACTGCGCTGGACTTCCTCAGAGGCGCTGCTCCGCTTAGTCTTGCCCACTGACTGGTCGAGTGTCTGAGAGCGACTTATATATTGTGAGAAAGGGGGGCGTGGTTCAGGTGACACGTGATGAGCAGTGATAATCCACAGCAAAGATAAGGTTGACTATCGATTACCACCTTGTCAAAGATAAAAATTGTTAGCAATTTTGCAGAGCCACTGTCCATATATCGCTAAGTTTCATAGCCTCCTCTTTCCTATTAAAATTATCGTGATGTTTATAAATGTCAATAGCTTCTCTATATAGCCGTGGATAGTAATTTAACGTTGTAGATAAAACTTCGGTATCCGAAAACTTCACTTGGTGGTTGCCTGGTTGAAGAGCATGTTCTGCTACAGCTGATTTTTCTATTTTTCCAAGTCGACAATAGCTTTTATGCTCTTTCAGTCGCGTGTTTACGCTTCTTTTGGTAGTACCAATATAAACTTTACCACAGGTACATGGAATTTTATACACACCACATGTCGACAGGGAGGGCGTTTATCCTTCACAGATCGTAGTACTTGACTTATTTTCTTTGTTGGTTTAAAGACAGGTTTTATGTCATGTTTTCGTAAAATCTTACCGATCCGATCTGTTACTTTTTTAATAAAAGGGAGAACTACTGTATTTTTCTGTCGTTGTGGTTCATTCTTATCTTTTGGTCTTCTATTCCTTGGACGCAAAATTCTATTTATCTCTTTTCTTGAGTAGCCGTTTTTTTTCAAAAGCCTGCTTCAGATGTTTCACTTCAGCATCCAAATGTTCAGGTGTACATATCCGTTCCGCTCGATCGACAAGACTTTTTATGACACCCCTTTTTTGTTCTGGATGATGATTAGAATTTTTATGTAAATATGTGTCCATATGTGTTGCCTCACAATATATAAGTCGCTCTCAGACACTCGACCAGTCAATCGGCAAGACTCAGCGGAGCAGCGCCTCTGAGGAAGTCCAGCGGGGCCGTCCGGTGTGGCCGTGCGGTTCTAGGCGCTTCAGTCTGGAACCGCGTGACCGCTACGGTCGCAGGTTCGAATTCTGCCTCGGGAATGGATGTGTGTGATGTCCTTAGGTTAGTTAGGTTTAAGTAGTTCTAAGTTCTAGGGGACTGATGACCACAGATGTTAAGTCCCATAGTGCTCAGAGCCATTTTTGAAGTCCAGCGCAGTCCTGGACGAAACGTAAGGAGCAGGAAAGTTCTTGGACCACGACCTCACATCCCGGAAAGTATATCAACAGCCATGTCACCCGGTCGTGAAAGCCTTCATGTTAGCTGTTTCTTCTTCTCCACCTCGGCAGCTACTTGCCACAGTATACTGGGGGGGGGGGGGGGGGGGATTATTCCCTATGAGGGGTACATCTCTGTCGACGTGGGCCTTAAACATCCTGATATGATGTGGGATGACTCATTTATGGCCACGACAATAGGTTTCAATGTCTTGTTCTACACAGGCGCAGCATGTTCAGCTGCCGACAAACAGTGCAACGGTTGCTGTTTCTAATACTTGTGAATCAGTACCCTAGTGTGTGTTGGTCAGTTTACGAGTGGTATTATTCCGAGCACAGATTTTTTTCCTTGTGTCCAAAAAGTGCTGTTTAAATGACAGAGTTCTGTCCAACTTGGCGCGTAAGTATTTGGGAGCGCAATAGTGTTCTAGCTCTTGCCCTTGTCCTTGTGTCTTCCTTATTCCTCATGTGGAAACTGCAAACTTGCGTGTTTGCTGGGTTTGTTTTTAGGTGGTTTTGGTGATAGTAATCCCCCAGTAGTTCAAAGTTCATACTTAATTTTTTTCTCCGCTTCTACGAATGTGCTCACTTGGGCAGCCACGGCCGTGTCATCAGCATCTGCCTTCCATCGGGAAGCGTTGGCAGGTCGTTCGTGGATATATTGAACAGCAACGGAGCTAATTCACTACCTCGATTACGCTATAATACACTAAAATTACATTGAAAAACCGCTGGGTGTACCCCTACACATCCTGAAATCAGTGTGACAATTGACTGTGAACTGAGTGGTTTGGTGAACATATGGGGATGCAGGCTTTCTCATCGAATTTCGGTGATGACATCTCGGATTGTCAGATGAGCCTTGACATAGTGGTGTTTCAAAGTTTCGACGCATTTCCCACTCGTCATTTTCAGGCAAAGCATCAGCTCAACGTCCAGTTCATTCCTTTATAGCCGCTGGACCACACACTCCTCTGCTGAGAACCCAAGATAGGCTTACCGTGTCCCTCTGGAAGTGGCTGGTTGGGGAGTGGCCTACTGGCGGGGTGGAGGGGGATCCGGGCGTTGGAACGACACAGCAGCTTTGTCTGTTCGAAATAAAACATGTGACCTTCGTCGATGCCATGCAGTGGATGTTCTTACTTTATAGCGAAGACAAGAAAGTATACAAAAATAAAATTCAAAGCGCACGGATAAAGAAACGGGAGACGTTTGTTCCGAAAAAATTGCGAACTAATCTCTGTGGATCTCCTTTCAAAACACCAGCAGATAAAATCTAGCGCCTACTACTAATGTCGACGATAGAGAAAAAATGTGGCAGAATGACACACGGTTGGAAGAACCTGCTGGACATCTATTAAGCTTTCTACTACGACTGGGCACAGAACAAAAGTAGCAACTTCGGAAGCTGACAAATGACCCGATAACGCGTCGGTAGTGGTAGCACCATTTGCACGTGAGGAAGTGCGGGATGCAATTCAGTCTTTAAAGAGGGGCAAAGCTCCTGGCCCAATAGCCAGTGTTGCTGCAAGACGAGCAGATTTAGCTACCGCCACATTTGACAGCACTTTGAGTGAGTGTTTGTTGTAGGGAAGAGTGCCTGACACATAGAAGGCGCTAATGCAGTAAATTCTAAAAAAGAGAGGAGCAAGATCCTAGTTCGGCGAAGTCACACCGACCCGATATGCCTTTCCAGTACTCTCGGAAAAGTCCCAGAAAAGCTTTTTGGCCCACCGTTTCTCACCCTTATGGAAATGACCAGAATGAATTGTAATCGGTATGACTTCCTGAAGGCTGCAATAAATCGGGCGCTAGAATTTCTCGCGAGTGTGACGTCTCGCTACGCCACAGAAGTGATGACAGATAATCGAGGGAACTTTTCGATCACTTGTGGTGGCCCTCCCTTTTCGTCAGACTCAGGAAGTTGAGAGTTCCGAGATATCTTCATTTGACGTTGCTAGATTACTGCAAAAACTAGAAGGTGGATGGACCACACGGGCAACAGTACTAAGAGGTATTACTAATGGGAACCCACAGGGACCCATCCATGGGCCTACCTTCCGCGTCATAGTGAGAGAGAGCTCCTTCAGAAGTTATTTAAGTTGTAGCATACGCAGATGACCTATCAGTTATTTTTTAGGAGATTCCAGAGCACAGGTGTAAAAGAAATTTAATGAAGCTTTAGAGTTGGTGCAAAGTTTGTGCTTACACAGCATGTTACAAGAGACAGTAAATAACTTACATACTCCTCAAGGACGCATTTTCAAGGACACGGAATCCGAATAACAGACTGTACAACGTGTCAGTCGAAAGGCAAAAAACGTGTCGATGTCGAGGACTCATGTAGACTAGGAACTGACTTGTATAGACCACATAGAAGCAGCCTCAGAACGAGCACAAAAATTATGCTCAGGATTGCTAACACAGTGAGATAACATCATGAGGCTATCCTGACGGCTCTAGTTTCATTTGGAGCTAGTGTCGAGACGTATAAACGGAGGCAGGCGGAGCTGGTGAAAACCATGAAAAGAATGCAGAGGGTGATGTTCTTACGAGACACAGGCGTGTACAGTAAAAAACCAATAGAGTACCGACTAGTAATCTTGTGAGTATAACCCACAGACAAGCAGAGGCGAACGAGGGTAGCCATTCTCTGGGTACAAACATGAAAGAAAGAGAAAGTATGGGCGATAACTGAAGCCGACAGCAGAGAAGCAGTATGGAGATCGGTAGGCAAAAAATGGCAACATATTTCGGGAATGAATGAAACTTCAGTCCTGGTGCAGAGTTGATGCTTGTGCAACAGGATGTGTTCACTCAGGTCAAATGTTGAAGAGTGGAGTAGAATAAAACACTCAATTCCTACAAGAGGTCCATTTCATCTCTGGGTGTGGACCCCCACTGCATCACACTTGTATTTATAGGTTGAAGTGTAGAAAAGATGACAGCTTTGTGTGTGTGCTTACATATATGTGTGGATCACCATTCACCATGCTGAGTGATACAAATTTCACTGTCCACAGAGAATTTTTTGCAGAAATCAAAGTAGACAGTTTTTATACATTTTGATGCGCTGACCACGAATATTACTATTGAAACTGTTTCCTAGCTCAGGGTTAAAAGTATGTTGAGACTTTGTTTCAGGTATATTGATACCATAATCAGCAGCATATGTATACAGTAACTGTACTCACCTAGTTTATTTGCGTTGTTTCTTTGCCTTCCTCCTTGGGCTGTGTCCGGAGCATATCTTTGTAACATGCAGCAGCAATCAACCAACATAGTGTTAGTCCACCAACCTGTGTGCTGCTGTTCCAAGAGAGAAATGTCATGGTGGAACCTCGAGCCATGATCATCATCATTGAATGCACCACAGTACTCTGGTAACACATCGAGAAGGGAGTACAACAGGTGCACCTGCAGAGTTATGTTGAAGCCAATAACCTTATAAGCATGAATGAGTTCGTCCATGCTGTCCTTGTAATTTTCGGCTCTCCTGTTTCCCAGAACAATGTCATGTTATGAGAACAATGCTATGCAGTCAGCTGATAAGGGGTTAGAGTGAGCTCAGAGTGTGTCCCCCCCAAACAGCTGGTGAATCTGTGCTGAGTCTTGGAAACTTCTTACACAACTATTGAAACGCTGCCTCTTTCCTGTGCACAGCCATAAAAAACGCTATCATGAGTCTCAGCTTAATGCGAAATGATGGGAGAACAATTTTGTCCGGATTCACTAGACGTTCTCAGGCAATGCATTTTTACCCACCACCATTTCCTCTCTGTCTAGTGTTTTCCTCTTGCACGATTACCCGTCTCACACAAGTAGCAGCAATACATAATGTAACCCTCTTGCAAACCCAACAGTGTTTGCAATGAATTTGAAATCTCCAAGTAATAGGCATTCATGCTTATCGTAATTAACACAGTACAACATATTTCAACACGGTATAACTTCCTTTACCTAAGACAACATATACAATGTAGATGTATGGCCATTCATTACTGCTATCAATCGACACTGCCTTCAGGCTTGTTTCTGAACCACCTACAACGCGTCTCTACTCGTCTGGTTTGTATGTAATGGTCAGGCCTTCCAACAAACCATTGTTGTCACTGCAGAATGTAACGCCACCTTCAATACTGAAATGACACTCAGTTTTGTTCTGACGCTTCCGAAACACAAGCACACGTACGGTATCAGTAAGGCTATTCAGTGACCGGGTTGTTCTAATCAGAATCGACAGCAGACCAACACCGACAACGAAAGTTCAGGTATACATGCCGACGTCGCAAGCTGAAGATGAGCAGATAGAGAAAATGTATGAGGATATTGAAAGGGTAATGCAGTATGTAAAGGGGAACGAAAATCTAATAGTCATGGGCGACTGGAATGCAGTTGTAGGGGAAAGAGTAGAAGAAAAGGTTACAGGAGAATATGGGCTTGGGATAAGGAATGAAAGAGGAGAAAGACTAATTGAGTTCTGTAACACGTTTCAGCTAGTAATAGCGAATACCCTGTTCAAGAATCACAAGAGGAGGTGGTATACTTGGAAAAGGCCGGGAGATACGGGAAGATTTCAATTAGATTACATCATGGTCAGACAGAGATTCCGAAATCAGATACTGGATTGTAAGGCGTACCCAGGAGCAGATATAGACTCAGATCACAATATAGTAGTGATGAAGAGTAGGCTGAAGTTCAAGACATTAGTCAGGAAGAATCAATACGCAAAGAAGTGGGATACGGAAGTACTAAGGAATGACGAGATACGTTTGAAGTTCTCTAACGTTATAGATACAGCAATAAGGAATAGCGCAGTAGGCAGTACAGTTGAAGAGGAATAGACATCTCTAAAAAGGGCCATCACAGAAGTTGGGAAGGAAAACATAGGTACAAAGAAGGTAGCTGCGAAGAAACCATGGGTAACAGAAGAAATACTTCAGTTGATTGATGAAAGGAGGAAGTACAAACATGTTCCGGGAAAATCAGGAATACAGAAATACAAGTCGCTGAGGAATGAAATAAATAGGAAGTGCAGGGAAGCTAAGACGAAATGGCTGCAGGAAAAATGTGAAGACATCGAAAAAGATATGATTGTCGGAAGGACAGACTCAGCATACAGGAAAGTCAAAACAACCTTTGGTGACATTAAAAGCAACGGTGGTAACATTAAGAGTACAACGGGAATTCCACTGTTAAATGCAGAGGAGAGAGCAGATAGGTGGAAAGAATACATTGAAAGCCTCTATGAGGGTGAAGATTTGTCTGATGTGATAGAAGAAGAAACAGGAGTCGATTTAGAAGAGATAGGGGATCCAGTATTAGAATCGGAATTTAAAAGAGCTTTGGAGGACTTGCGGTCAAATAAGGCAGAAGGGATAGATAACATTCCATCAGAATTTCTAAAATCATTGGGGTAAGTGGCAACAAAACGGCTATTCACGTTGGTGTGTAGAATATATGAGTCTGGCGATATACCATCTGACTTTCGGAAAAGCATCATCCACACAATTTCGAAGACGGCAAGAGCTGACAAGTGCGAGAATTATCGCACAATCAGCTTAACAGCTCATGCATCGAAGCTGCTTACAAGAATAATATACAGCAGAATGGAAAAGAAAATTGAGAATGCGCTAGGTGACGATCAGTTTGGCGTTAGGAAAAGTAAAGGGACGAGAGAGGCAATTCTGACGTTACGGCTAATAATGGAAGCAAGGCTAAAGAAAAATCAAGACACTTTCATAGGATTTGTCGACCTGGAAAAAGCGTTCGACAAAATAAAATGGTGCAAGCTGTTCGAGATTCTGAAAAAAAGTAGGGGTAAGCTATAGGGAGAGACGGGTCATATACAATATGTACAACAACCAAGAGGGAATAATAAGAGTGGACGATAAAGAACGAAGTGCTCGTATTAAGAAGGGTGTAAGACAAGGCTGTAGCCTTGTACATCGAGGATGCAATGATGGAGATAAAAGAAAGGTTCAGGAGTGGAATTAAAATACACGGTGAAAGGATATCAATGATACGATTCGCTGATGACATTGCTATCCTGAGTGAAAGTGAAGAAGAATTAAACGATCTGCTGAACGGAATGAACAGTCTAATGAGTACACAGTATGGTTTGAGAGTAAATCGGAGAAAGACGAAGGTAATGAGAAGTAGTAGAAATGAGAACAGCGAGAAACCTAACATCAGGATTGATGGTCACAAAGTCAATGAAGTTAAGGAATTCTGCTACCTAGGCAGTAAAATAACCAATGACGGACGGAGCAAGGAGGACATCAAAAGCAGACTCGCTATGGCAGAAAAGGCATTTCTGGCCAGGAGAAGTCTACTAATATCAGTTACCGGCCTTAATTTGAGGAAGAAATTTCTGAGGATATACGCCTGGAGTACAGTATTGTATGGTAGTGAAACATGGACTGTGGGAAAACCGGACCAGAAGAGAATCGAAGCATTTGAGATGTGGTGCTATAGACGAATGTTGAAAATTAGGTGGACTGATAAGGTAAGGAATGAGGAGGTTCTACGCAGAATCGGAGAGGAAAGGAATATGTGGAAAACACTGATAAGGAGAAGGGACAAGATGATAGGACATCTGCTAAGACATGAGGGAATGACTTCCATGGTACTAGAGGGAGCTGTAGAGGGCAAAAACTGTAGAGAAAGACAGAGATTGGAATACGTCAAGCAAATAATTGAGGACGTAGGTTGCAAGTGCTACTCTGAGATGAAGAGGTTAGCACAGGAAAGGAATTTGTGGCAGGCCGCATCAAACCAGTCAGTAGACTGATGACCATTGCAGCAGTCATGAGGGCAGAAGTGAGGCGTTACATTTTACAACACCTAAATCACTAATCAGATTACTGAGTTCTCACTGTGTGATTTTGTGTGGATCTCCAGATGAGGATGGCGATGTTGGTGAAAATGTGAGGTCAGCATCACTGGCGGATACTGCACTTCTTTGGCTGTATGTCTCCGTTCAGCGCCATCACTATTACTACTTGATGGTGTTATATTTGGTGGAACAGGAACTAGCAATCCTTCCCCATGAGCCACAAGGCGAAAGACAGATGGGATGTCAGGGCACTTGGTACTGGCTTATTTCCTCAAAGGAGGTACCCTGCAAAAATAGCAATTTTATGCATGATTTGTAGGTTACGCCAAATAATAGGCGCACCAATCTTTATGGGGCCCGTTTTACCATGCATCCAAGCACTCAGAGTCGATGAACGGGAGGTGCACACAGTTTTGAAGTCCGTGATTTGTCTTGGTCTCCAACACGACACGTGAAATACAAGGTATATGCGTGTTTCACTACTTTAGTCAATGGTCGCTTTGTTGAACCTCAAATAACATCTGCACAAATGTAAAAAAACTGATCAGGATTGTTACTGTAGGTGTGGAACAGTTTTCTGAAAGTTTACATGTGCACAGTAACCCAGTTCTTCAATTTCAACACTTCACCTCACGTACACTCACTGTCAACCGCCACGACACTCGCGCCAGTAACAAGTGACTACCATAGCACAAGAGCACGCAGCCATGACAAACGACAATGAAGATCGCATCTGGTTTCCACATTCGACAACGCTCACATGACTGGATGGTATCCACATGAATCATGGTGTAAAGCAGTGTTGCCAAATTCTACTGGAAGCGTCCACCTCACTCACTTACGGCAGAGGAACCCATGCCATAACACCTTTGCGTGTAGTTCTTATAACAAACCGAACTATTAGTTTAATAAGTCACGGCTACAAAATACTAACACGAATTTCTTACAGACGAATGGAAAAACTAGTAGAACTCGACCTCGGGGAAGATCAGTTTGGATTCCGTAGAGATGTTGGAACACGCGAGGCAGTACTGACCCTACGACTTATCTTCGAAGATAGATTAAGGAAAGGCAAACCTACATTTCTAGCATTTGTAGACTTAGAGAAAGCTTTTGACAATGTTAACTGGAAAGGTCGCTTTCAAATTCTGAAGGAGGCAGGGGTAAAATACAGGGAGCGAAAGGCTATTTACAATTTGTACAGAAACCAGATGCCAGTTATAAGAGTCGAGAGGCATGGAAGGGAAGGAGTGATTGAGAAGGGAGCGAGATGTTATTTAATCAGTATACTGAGTAAGCAGTAAAGGAAACAAAACAAACATTTGGAGTAGGAATTCAAATTCATGGAGAAGAAATAAAAACTTTGAGGTTTGCCGACGACATTGTAACTCTGTCAGAGGCGGCAAAGGACTTGGAAGAGCAGTTTAACGGAATGGACAGTGTCTTGAAAGGAGGGTATAAGATGAACATCAAGAAAAGCAAACCGAGGATAACGTAATGTAGTAGAATTAAATCAGGTAATGGTGAGGGAATTAGATTAGGAAATGAGACACTTAAACCAGTAGATGAGTTTTGCTATTTGGGGAGCAAAATAACTGAGGACGTAAAATGTAGACCGGCTACGGCAAGGAAAGCGTTTCTGAAAGCGTTTTCTGAAAGTATTTGTACGCAGTGTAGCCATGTATGGAAGTGAAACATAGACGATAAATAGTTTAGACAAGAAGAGAACAGAAGCATTCGAAATGTGGTGCTACAGAAGAATGCTGTTGATTAGCTGGGTAGATCACGTAATTAATGAGGAGGTACTGAACAGAATTTGGGAGAAGAGAAAGTTGTGGCACAAGGGATCGGTTGGTACGACGCACTCTAAGGCACCGAGTGATCACCAGTTTAGCATTGGAGGGAACATGGAGGGTCGTAATCGTAGAGGGAGACCAAGAGATGAATACACTAAGCAGATTCAGAAGGATGTAGGTTGCAGTAGTTACTCAGAGATGAACCAAGATGAAACCACGTCCAAATGTCGTGGAGCTGGGCGACCAACCCTCTTTACAGATTTCGGACGTCAAAGACTGGGTAGATTGGTAAAACAGGACAGGCTACGAACTGTGGCGGAACTAACGTCAGACTTTACTGCTGGGCAGAGTACAAATGTGTCTGAACAAACAGTACACCGAACACTCCTAATGGTGGGCCTCCGCAGACGACGACCCTGGCATGTGCCAATATTTACGACATTGGCAGCTACGACTGAAATGGACACGTGAACACCGGCACTGGAAGTTGGTACCTTGGCAGAGCGTTCATGATCTGATAAATCCCGGTAGATTTCTCATCATTCCGAATGGAGGGCGCCAATCCGTAGTCCTCGAGGGGAACAGCTCCTTGACTCCTGTACTGTGGGACGGAGTGAAGCTGGCGGCAGCTCCACTGCGCTTTGGACAACATTGACGTGGGCACTCATGGGTCCAGCGGAGCTCGTGCCAGGCACCATGACGGCCAAGGAGTATCGTACGCTGGTAGCAGACCACGTACACTCCTGCATCACGATCATGTTTCCCGACGGTAATGGCATTTTTCAACAAGGTAATGCGCCATATCACAAGGCCAGGAGTTTGATGGTGTGGTTCGAGTAACACAGTGGCGAGTTCCAGTTGATGTGTTGGCTCTCCAACTCACCAGATCTGAACCCGATCGAACGCATCTGGAATGTGATTGAATGTGGCGTCAGAGGTCATTGCTCCTTCCCAGAATTTATGGGAATTAGGTGACTTGTGTGCAGATGTGGTTCCAACTCCCTACAGCGACCTACCAAGGCATAATAGCTTCCATGTCACAATGCATCGCCGCTGGATGTTATCTGTGCCAAAGGTGGACATACCGGCTATTAGGTAGGGGCTCATAATGTTCTGGCTGATCAGTGTATGTCGCTGCAAAATATATACAACGTGATAGTCCGAGGGCAACGATGTTCGATGGTGGCAATACATTCGAATGCTTTCCAGTGTAAGGACAAGACGCAGCCAACACGCGCAGTATGCAGATATCGAAGAAATAGAGCCGATAGCGCAATGTCCACTCGTGTCTTGCTTCAGACAGCGATCACTGGTCGTGGAGATGTGCCGAATGTTCATTCCGGACATTCAGCAACCGAAGCCTAAGGAGATGGAACCCGTGGCCACATTGGGAGGTAGGTTGGGGCGAACCGGCAATGAAACGAATCGCTGCGAGAAAGGATGTGGACGCAGATTCCTGAATCTGTGTCAGATGTACATATTCTCTTCTGATTGCCTCACAGCTTATTGTGACATCACAATATGCACTTTGTCCAGTGGTCAGAGACCAGGCCATGTCACCTGGCTTAGAGCTGAAGCTGCGAGAGAGGTGTGGTAACGTATGTATACCTTTTCATACTCCACGCGCGTTTGAGACATGATCAGAGAAACATAAAAATGTGGTGTAATAGCACTAAAAAGTAGAGGTAATTTTTTTAGAATGTAATAAACAAACACAAGTGAGCGTGGACCTATTATACTAACATAGATTTATCATATAGTGTTCTTCTAACTTAGTTATAATATACTAACACACTAAACACCTTGTCATTAGGATAGTAGTTGTAATTTACTAACGTATTAACATAACATAGCTGGGTGGTATTCTTACTTTGTAGACCAGAAAGCTTTTGCAATCAGTTAAAAATTTGTAATAATGGATGTAATACGACTAGGCAGCAATTCGAAGTTCAGTGCTAGCAAATAAATCAACAAATAATTAAGACTTGCCTACTTTGATTAAAGACAGAAATAGTGCCGAAGAAGAGCCTGTCAGAATATCGCGAATTTGTTTCCAGCTTTTTCTACGTCACTCACATTAGGTGAAATAATGTTAAGATCTTTTTGTTTATTATGTTACCTCGGCGTGAAAGAGGTGAATTACTTATGCTACTACTTGAACGAATGATTTGTTGTACAGATCACTCTGTACAAGAAATCATTCGTTCAAGGAATACGATGATAAAACTGCCAAGAGTCCATGTTTACTTGTAATAAACAAAAACAAGAGAAATGAAGAGGAGGATAAGAATAAGAAGAGCACGACGACGACGACGACGACGACGACGAAGAAGAAGAAGAAGAAGAAGGAGGAGGAGGTGATAGTGATAAAATGAACTAGAAAACACTTTTTTGGAAGATGTCAGGTTTTTACTAGCCTTAGCTTATTTTAACAATCTGTTTGTGGTGTCATTACTAATGTTATACTTCCATGGGTAAGTAATATCTATATGTTAATAGCTCTTAGGGAGTGTTTACTATTTTCCACCAAGAGGGATTTTCATGTTTTCTTTCCGTCATTAAGGAGACATCTTTTAGGAGACTTTTTTTGGGTCATCACTCTTCTGACCGGGGGTGACCTGGACGCTTTGTCTGTGACCTCTGCGTAGCTCCACTGATGACCTCGTGATTACTTCTAGGGAGTAGTAAGAGGCTAAGGAATATCCGTAACTCGCTCAAGGCTGTAGTGTGCAGACTGCTGATATTTACAAAGAAGCAATGGATGCTGAGTACGCAGTACTATATTTTCCAGTGAGCAAATTATATCAAAAACTCAAATTTCTGTTGTGTGTGTTTATTCAAATAAAATACTAAAAGGAGCAAATTCTGTAGGCGATAACAGAAACTGTCATTGAAATTTTGTATTAAATAATAGATACTACATGAAAACTAAATTTCAAATTAAAATTTTATGCCAAATGTCTTTGGTCATGCTGAAATCACAAGGGAACTGTATAATCAAAGCTGCGATCAACTTCTTGGGAATGCTGTAATGTTAAATGATCATTATACCAAAATTCCTAATACTTTTTACAAAAAGTGAATTGCTGATTTCGTGTATTTTTAGGATATTTAACGACTGCTAAATCCTCCAAATTCTTTCTCTGTTCACGGGCACTAAATATGGGTCAGTAAAATTGATTCACACACAGTCGAATCTGCTGATAATGAAACCGCGAACCCCAAGGGAGAATGGGTCGTTCTGGATTAAACCATTTCGACAATGTAACTATTTTCTAGATTTGACATGTATTATAGGGAAGAAATGCATTTAAATTAAAGACTGTGTGTTCTTGTAGTGGGCTGAATGCATTCTCCATGGTGAAAAGCTTCGCCAAGGTAGCTGTTTGTATTGCCCTTCGATGCATTAGAATTACAGGAAATGGTACGAATGTCTACATTAAACAGTTTTTTTGTGTATTTTAGTGTCATAAGATACTTGCCTATGTTGACGGGTTTGTGTGTGGGTGGAGGCGGGGAGGGGATCGTAGAGCATCCCCCCACACTCCCCTCCCAGCTTTTATGGGCGCACGCCACCTGATTGACTTGATGCGGCCAGCCACTATTTCATTTCATTTACCAATATCCTCATGTCACAGGAACCGTTACACCCAACGTTGAATTATTTGTTGTATGTATTTCAGCCGCTGTAAACCCTACAGTTTTTGCGCCCTGCGGCTTTACAACACTACATCTCAAGCTCCGTGATTCTCTTCTCTTTGGGTTTTCTAACAACCCACATTCACTTCCATAAAATAATGTGCGCCAGACGTACGTTCTCAGAAAATTCTTTCCCAAATGAAGGGATGTGATGTTATTAGTGTATTTTTTTCCCAAGGAACGCACTCTTTTCCTGTGCTAGTCTGCTGCTTATGTCATGCTTGCTTGAGTTACCAGCTGTATCAATACTCTGTCGAATGTTTATCCAATATGGTTGGGAATTTGAGGAGATCAGTTTCTCGTACCGTGTTATAGTTTATTTGCTGTAATGGCCAGTTCTAGAACTTTTATTCATCACTTTAGCTCATGGTTGGACTGGAACTATTTCTGTGGCCGATATACACAGGATACGTATTATCAGTGAAATCACACCAGCCACAAACGGCTTCCTCCGTGTGTCCGAATGCTAGCCATGTATCAGCGGACCCCACTGTTGCGCGGAATATATGCAAACTAATCATCGGAGATGTGCACCGGCGTCCGAGTCACATATGAATGTCTGCTACTAAGCATGACCGATGTTTGGATAATTTCCTGTTTACGGATGAACGTGTGTCATTGTGAGAGCAGTGAAACGTAATGATAATGGTTTAGCAGTTGGCGTAGTGGGTAACATCCGCTCGGCGCTTGCAGAGACAGGCTCTCGCTTAATTGCAACAGAACACAATGCACACCTTTTTTGGTACAGAACTCTTGTAAAATGGCATCAAAGGACAATTAAATAAGTGAAGCCAAATATTTTAAATTACTAGGATTGTAGGCAGATGAAAGCATTGGAAGTATCAAATTCACTGTGTTATGAAAAAAGCAGGTGCTAGAATCTTGTTAACAAAAATGATCTATACAGTTACTGCCACCGATACGTAAAAGTTTGACTACATTGCTTATTTTCATTCTGCTCTATCCTGTGGCATCATCTACATCTGTATCTATATCTACATGGATACTCTAAAAAGCACACTTAAGTGCCTGGCAGATGGTTCATCGAATCACCTTCACAATAATTCTCTATTATTAAATTCTCGAAAAGCGCGCGGAAAAAACCACCACCTATATTTTTCGTGCGATCTCTGATTTCTCTTACATTTTTATGATGATTGTTTCTCCCTATGTAGGTCGGCGTCAACAAAATATTTTCGCGTTCAGAGAAGAAAGTTGTTGATGGAAATTTCGTGAGAAGATCGCGGCGCAACGACAAACGCCGCTGTTCTAACGTTAGCTCCCATGCAATCGCATGGCATGAATCAGGCATTCTCCATCGACGTAGGTTCCACCCCTATCACATCTCTCTCCACCAAGCGCTGCATGGAAACGATTATGAGAATCGTGTTAACTTCTGTTCATGGGCTTTAAGACAGGATATTCCAGATTATCATGTATCTTGTTTAGTGATGAAGCCACACTTACCAGCCATGGCCATGTAAACCGCCGAAATATGTACTATTGGTCTGTTGACAATCCCAGTTAGCTTCATCAGGTGGAACATTAGCGTCCATGGAGCGTAAACGTGTGGTGTGGGATAGTGGACCGTCAGATCATAGACACGTTTTTCATAGCTGGAACACGGAACGCAAGCAAATATCGCAGCCTCCTAACAGGTCATCTTCCATGGATGCTAGAAGACGTTCTTCTGCAAACTATGAGGAACCTGTGGTACCAACATGATGGCTGTTCAGCCCATAGTGCATGAAGTGAAACAGCATGTCTTCACGAATTGTTTCCAAATCGCTGGAGTGGACGCAGAGGACCTATACCTTGGCCGGCCTGTTCCCCGGGTTTGACGTCTGTAGACGTTTTTCTGTGGGTAAAAGTGAAAGACGCTGTCGACAAGGACATGTCAATTACACTGCTTGACATCCAACGAAGTATCACAGCAGCCTCCTCGAACACCTCCGCTGAAATGCTAGCATGCGTGCAGCAGTCGTTCCATACCAGAGTGTACTGCCGCTGCCGGTATTATTTTAAACACAACCTGTGATGGTAAAACGTCTCGTTACTGATCAGAATCCAGATAACTTCTGTATGCACTTGAGTTGTTCTTTAGCGTGTGCTACCACGGAATTGTACAAGTGTCGGCGAGGGAACTTTTAAAAATGCGATAACTCGTAAACGTCTTGCACTAGACTCCTGCAACAAACGTCACTGACATTCTAATTTACCCTCCTTTCGGTTTGTTATCGCCAATCAACATGCTTTCATTTAGAAACTGTATGCTTGCACAAAAACTATACTTTCTACGTATTATTACAATCTGTGTATTTGCTAACAGTACGAGTCGCTAACTTCCAATCCATTCTGTGAAAATCGCACACTAATAGCACTTCCCATTTCCACAATACTTGCGGTGCAAATTTTAGGTGATTCACCCTGTATAAGCGGAGCAGAGACAAATAAGAACTCATTCTAGCGATGATAAAAGCCGCAAATGGGGAAATTCACTGATCTAAGCAATATTATGATAAAGGGCACATTGTTAGGGCCGGCGCCTGGGAACGAATATCTCAGCAACGGCGAAGTTTCTCGACTGATTGGATGCTACTCTCATGAGCACCTACAGAAAGTGGTTGAAGGATGGTGAAACTCGAACAGGAGACAAGGTACTGAATGTCTACGCCTCATCACAGAACGTGGTGGTCGGAGGCTTGCCCACTCTGTTAAGAAAGATAACTGGTGATATGTGGAAAATCTGACAGCGGACTGCAATGTTGGTGCAGCCGCAAGTGTTTCGGGGCACACCGTGGAGCGCATATTATTGATCATAGGGCTCCACAGCAGACGATCCTTACTTGTCCACGTCTTGATACGATTTCGTCGCCAATTACGATTGCACTGAGCACAGGATCATCAAAATTGGATCGTGTAGAAATGGAAATATGCTGCATGACCGGATGAATCACATTTCTTATTACATCAGGTCGATAGTCATGCCTGGGTGCACCATTATCCAGGCCAATGGCTGTTTCGAAACATGCACCGCACCACTGACACATCCCAATGGGGCCAGTATTATATTAAGGGGGACAGTCACCCAGGCGTCAATAGGACCTGTGATAGTAATCGAAAGCACTATGACAGCTGTGGACTACAGAAATATTATTGAGTAGAGAGGGTGTAGAATAATGTGGCAGGAAGGTGCGCAGTTGGCAGAGCAAATATAGGGAGAGCAGTAGTGTGGGGGCGGGGGGGGGGGGGGGGGGTGGTTAGGGGCAGTCACTGCAGGGGAAATGCCGAGTGCAGGAGGGGAAGTGCTGTTTGCTGTTCTAAGCTGAAACCTAGGCTCACATTTCTTGTAAGCATTAAGACGAGCCCCTCCATGCCTACACTTGCATGGTAGTCATTAAAAAAAATCTTCTGTCACCTCTGTGTCGGTTAGTATCTAAAAAGAACTCTGCCGAAAATGCAACAAAAGCAGAAATGTATTGTCTTGTTAACTATTTGTAACTTTTAGAGAATCGTTATGAGTGGCGAATTTTGAGTAAAACCTACATTTTTCTTGTTGCCATGTTAAAATTCGCTTCTTCTGCGAAAACACAGCTGAGTTTACACAGTATCATCTCATTATCATGTTGTGCAGATGTAGTTACAAGAAAATTCTAAATCAGTGGTTTATTAATTTTATTAAACGGGGAACTGAGGACAAGTACGGTCAATAGTTTATGAAAAAGCTCGTTCTCAATACAAACATAAACGTGTGATGTCTTCACTTATCTTGCTCCAAAAGTCAAAGCATTTCTTGTTTCAGTATCTATCTATGGCCCTTAAAAATTGCACTCTTTCATCGAAAAAGTCTGTACTTAGTGGAATAACATGGTCGATGATGCAGTTTTGCGTAATAACCATATGGCAAAGTACTCTTCTCTTTCTGTGCTATTATTTGCCAAAATCTCATTTCGATATCTCATATCGTTCACGAAATATGAGGAATATTGTGGGAATTTCACTCTGGTTCAATCGCTGGCGCACGTTATCGCAAATGAGTGTGCTACAACAGATCAATTTCCTCGTGATATGCGACAGACTTCTACCCAAGTCTAAAGAGAAATTCAGTATGTTAACTAAATTTCATATGCAGAAACATATTATGTAATACGCATCAAACTCAAGATCATAGAGACCTCTACTTTTCATTGTAAACTTTTTCGAATTTCGCGCAGTGTCTTACTTCCATTCAAATATCACAATAACTATGACAGTAAGCAAAATGAGCACATCATCATGAAGCTGACATATAAAGCAATAAGTAACGCAAATATGGAACTTTTTTTACCAAATAGTTTCTATAAAAGTCGTTGTGAAAGATTGCAGGTCGTGCATCTCGATTGTGTCGTCGCCGGCGCTTTATAGATGAACCAGCATACTGATAAGCAAGTATTCATTAATGTGTAACACTAGGCAGTACACAGTATATAATTTCGAAAACTTATTGTTTAAATTCAGTGCTTGCATTTTCACCCGTTCTTAAAGAACTTCATATAAGAGTTAGTCCATTACGAGACTACCAGAAAAATGGAAGGACTAAAGACTGGACTAATTTTTGTTTAGTTTGAAATGGAAATTTCTGGATTGCATGTAAACATGTGAGATATTTCCTGCATGTTGTAACAGTTTGTCCTTCCTAGTTGAAATGTCCATCCAAGATTGTGCCGAGATCTTTTAAAGTTTTTTGAAACGGTAATTGTATACGATCAAGAAGTATTGGAGGAACTGCTTCACGAAAATGTCTGGTGATGATCTTTCGAGGTGATACGATGACCTATGACTTCTTAAGGTTCAGTTTAACACCCTGGTTTTGTGCTTATAGTGCTACTACACAAAGAAATGGTTCAAATGGCTCTGAGCACTATGCGACTTAACTTCTGAGGTCATCAGTCGCCTAGAACTTAGAACTAATTAAATCTAACTAACCTAAGGACATCACACACATCCATGCCCGAGGCAGGATTCGAACCTGCGACCGTAGCGGTCACGCGGTTCCAGACTGAAGCGCCTTTAACCGCACGGCCACACCGGCCGGCCTACTACACAAAGACCATAATTCATATCTGGTACGGCAGCAGTAATGTTCTTAGGGCTGGCACGGAGGTTAAACTGTGTATCGTCAACATGTAAGTGGTAGTTACAAGAGTGAAGTACAGATGAAATATCATTCATATACTGCGAGAAAAGCAGTGGATCAAGGACAGAGCGTGGGGGGCTCAGAAGAGCTCATGATTCCACGATGACTTCTCCGATCCACAGACAACTTGTTGACATGTGTTTTTGAGGTTGCTTGTCGCAAGACTAGCTTCGCCAAACAAATCAGCCAACGACATGTTATCGATGTGTGTTGATGTCTACCGCTGCAAGCTGTTGAACCACAGTATAATAAATGATTTATGGAAATGAACAGTACCAAAAGCCTTGTTGGAATGAAGCAGTGTTAAAATGTTCACTTCACGTCTGTTTATGCGGTTCTGCTATAGTAAATCAGTTTGCTTAAAGGAGTTGCTGTGCTATGGTGCTTTTGGAAGGCTGATTGATATTGATCGCTAGTGTTACGAGTTTTAAGGTAACCAATCAGCTGTTCATGGGCAATGTACGGCAAAGCTTTTGATACTGCTGGTAATATACTGATCAGCCAATAGTCACCTAGCGATTTTAGGTCATCATTCTTGGGTTTTGGCTGAAGTAAGCTTTGGTTCCATTCAATAGAACATGGACAACTAACGAGAGAGAGACTGAAGATATCTGTGAGTCCTGTAATAATAGCATCGACAACGTTTCTAATCAAACCTATGCTCATTCAGTCATAACCTTCTGCCGCAGCAGATTTTCATGGTTGCTCCCGTACTGCGTGTATAGAAACAAGTTTTGAGAAAGATGTGTCAGTTGAAAAGTTGCAATTTTGTGATTGATCATAGCTGACTGCTGTTGAAAAAAGATAATTTAATTCGCCTGCTGATGCCTTAAAAACAGTATCAGAATTTTGCCTTTTTTTTATGCTGAGGCTGCCCAGTTTTTTTGCAGGATTGGATACGTGTCTGATTTTGGCGTTGCTTCGCTTCGTTCGTAGCTTCCTATAAACTTCATATAGTTCAGGTGTTGGATTTCGCTCGAATATTTTCTATACAGCATCTCGTTTATTTATTGTCCGGCAGTCATCCATGGAGCAGGACCTGTCTTTACTCAGCCAGAATGTTTAGAGGTATGTTTGTCATATGCTGAAATGGGTCAGCGACTTAATTCCTGGACTTGACTCTCTAATGTCGACTCGGTGCTTATATTCTGGCATGGAATACCTGTACAGTCCTTTTGTAGGGCATCATGGTTAACTTGTTTTATGTTTTTGTTGGTAAGAATATCACATCATGGCAGAAGGGCTTTGGGCAGAAGTCTCACTGGCGCGAATTACTTTATCTGGAAACTTCGTTGCTATTGTATCCATAAAGGTGTGGCTTTGATGGGTTGGGTCTACAGGTATAATAATAATAATGCCGTTAGAGTCGAAGAGTCACCTTAAAATCTCTCATCACAATATTTTAAGTGCAGATCTATATTTGTGCCTTCCATAGCGATTATGTAATCTCATTGTAACACTAGCAATAGCAAGGCTGATTAGAAGGATGGTGAAACCAGTTTTGGGTGGTTTATACAAGTAGATTATCCGAAAAAAATTTCTGATTAACTAAATTTATTTTGAAAAACATAAACTCTGTTTCTCTCTCATCATTTCTATCCGGTGTCGTTAGTATCTCGGTTTTAGATCGGAGCGTAGATAAGCGCGCCTACACTGTCCCTTTGGTGTGTTTAGGAACCAGCCTCTAAAAACTTATAGCCTGTGAGAAGAACAGGATCGGAGAAGAATTTGGTTTCCGCTAAGTCTCTCACGAAAAAATGACTTGGAAATTCGACTTGTGGGACAGATCGTATAACTTGTCAAAGTGAGCAATCGATGATTGCACGATGGTCTGTGAGACGAGCAGCTCACCGGTATGTCTTACGGTGATAGCACGGAGGCTAACATGCGTTCATCTACCTTCTAGCTTGTATTCGCTAAGGTACACATTCTGCAGGGGGAAGCAACGGAAGGCCGTCACGATTGTCAGCAGTTTTGGTGACTGACGGACTGATTGCTTCTAAGAATCTAAAAGAAGTGGACTCTTTAATGACAAAGGGTAGTTCTCGATAAGGCGCTATAACAGATGCCACTCTGAGTGCTTCTGTCTCTCGTAGCAATTAAGCAGTGGCAAAGGGAAAGGATTTTATAGATTACTTCTTACAAAAGATTAATAGGAGCAACCATCCACTTTTAACAATACTGTTTATTGTGAACAAATGGCGCTATATATCCATTACGAACCGAAGGTTGTTCATGTTTAAAGTAACCGTTATATCCTACTACTCGGCTACTGTTTGTATTCAGTACCTCAAACAAAGGAATATTGGTTAAAACATTAGAATTATGGGGAATTTGTATCCCTGATAAATTGTAGGATTAGTGTCTAATGAGGAATTCTTTTACTTTGTTTTTGGACGTCTGGGAATTTTCAATTTGTGGTTGATTTGTGTCTGCAGAAAACTACATGTTTATGGTGTTGTCATGATCTAACAATAGTTTACGTGGAATCCTATTAGACATCTCGTCTATGTCGAGTCCGCTCTCGAATGATGCACCTGCGTACCTGGAGTGGACAAGATATTTCTTCAGGACAATGAGACGTTTACTAAATGACGCAAAATGTTAAAAGAGGTTATGAATTAGCGCGAGGAAAGTTTCTAGTTCCACCGTGACGTATGTTTCTTCATTTTATTTATTTTTGACATGAATTGGTCATACGTGGAAATCACGCGCTCACGAGGCATGGTGTGCTACCTTCTAAGAAACGAAAGTGAATAAAATAGTTAGTTACAAATTCCATGGGTTGCTTGGCATGATACATTATAATGATGTGGAACAAAACAGTTTACAGAGTATTAACACAATAGGTATTTAAATGTGCCTGCAAGCTATTTGCAGATATTTTCACATAACAATAGATAATATTCACGTTAATAACACAAATAGCTACGACGTAACACTAAATAAGCTGTAACTTTTAAATAAAAATTCCTCTCTGGATTATGAGTTGCCCAGAAATAACTTTTTCAACTTACTTTCGAATTTAGCTTAGCTGTCAGACATTTAGTATCATTGGATATGTGATCAAAGATTTTGATATCAGCCTTATTGATCCTTTTCTGAGCTAAAGTTAATTTTAATTAAGACCAATGGGAGCCATTTTTGTTCTAGTAATGCAGTCATGGAAGTCATTGTTCCTTCTGAATTCTAATGGATTATTTACTGCAAATTTTATGAAAAAATATTGCAACTTGATGCTCTAGTTGAAATACCTAACTCCTTACAGTTTAAACAGTTGTCTACGAGATGATCGAGGATGAGCGCCGCATGTTGTTCTTGTAACGTACTTTTGAGCAATAAAGGTATTCTCTCATAAAAATGAGTTAAACCAGAATACAATTCCATAAGATATTACTACAGTAAGCAAATTAAGTTAATGACTTATCTTTCTGCAAGAGCGAAAGTAAGTGAAATGTGTTACTTACAAAACTCTAGAACAAGTTTCTCCAATTTAAATTTTCGTCTATATATAAAACCAAAATTTTTGGAGATACTGCCTTGCTTACTAATTGCTGCCTATGCTTTAAAGTTATCACTGGACCCTTTTTAGTGCAGAATTGAATATGTTGCATTTTTTTAAATTTAAGAAAGAGCGGCTATTTATAGAACCACAGTTATACTCCTTGTAAACACGTTATTTACAATTTCCTCTGTTACTGTATGTTTATTGGGATCGATTATAGTAGTTGCCATCTGCAAAAAGAACTAGTGCAGAATCAGTTTGCGTGTGGTGATCCTCTGCCCTCATACCGTATGCAAATACGTATGTAGTTAATGTTAGCATAGTATAATAATGCATATCGGTTACTGTGATGATTGCGCGCTTACAGTATCAACATTATGATGTTAAGATTTCCGGGCGAAACAAATGTTTGTGCTGTTATCAGGTACATATTAGGCCGCACTAGTTTTTGCAACACGATATCTCGACAGCGTAAATTGCCGTCATCTTCTGGTGATACCTGTAGAATGAGCGTTTCTGCTACATCCCATCAACTTTATCGTCTCCCACTCCTATCTACACTACCGGTCGCATCCAGCGGCAGGAGTGTGAGTGTTGGTCGCGGGGGGGGGGGGGGGGAGGGGGGAGGGGAGGGGGTGACTGCGCCGCTAGAAGCTGTGAACGAACAGCCTGCGTCGGCCGCGAAGTCGCTCGCGACCAACGCTGTGATTGACTGAGTTCTGGGTCCCAAGCTTTGCTGAGAGTGAACACAGTGTCTCTGTTGACCAGCCCAGTCAGCCACTCGTATTTCAGTTGCTTCCTTCAGAGTACACTCACAAAAAGGCGAGGTCTGTCTTAGCACTTCCGTTTCTTCATACGTCCTGTAGTCTCCTATAACCATGCAGTGTTCTACAATCACAGATTTTATCGGTTGATCAAGTTCGGTGCGTTTTTACACTCCTGGAAATGGAAAAAAGAACACATTGACACCGGTGTGTCAGACCAACCATACTTGCTCCGGACACTGCGAGAGGGCTGTACAAGCAATGATCACACGCACGGCACAGCGGACACACCAGGAACCGCGGTGTTGGCCGTCGAATGGCGCTAGCTGCGCAGCATTTGTGCACCGCCGCCGTCAGTGTCAGCCAGTTTGCCGTGGCATACGGAGCTCCATCGCAGTCTTTAACACTGGTAGCATGCCGCGACAGCGTGGACGTCAACCGTATGTGCAGTTGACGGACTTTGAGCGAGGGCGTATAGTGGGCATGCGGGAGGCCGGGTGGACGTACCGCCGAATTGCTCAACACGTGGGGCGTGAGGTCTCCACAGTACATCGATGTTGTCGCCAGTGGTCGGCGGAAGGTGCACGTGCCCGTCGACCTGGGACCGGACCGCAGCGACGCACGGATGCACGCCAAGACCGTAGGATCCTACGCAGTGCCGTAGGGGGCCGCACCGCCACTTCCCAGCAAATTAGGGACACTGTTGCTCCTGGGGTATCGGCGAGGACCATTCGCAACCGTCTCCATGAAGCTGGGCTACGGTCCCGCACACCGTTAGGCCGTCTGTACTAGTGCCGACATTGTGCATGCTCTGTTGCCTGTGTCTATGTGCCTGTGGTTCTGTCAGTGTGATCATGTGATGTATCTGACCCCAGGAATGTGTCAATAAAGTTTCCCCTTCCTGGGACAATGAATTCACGGTGTGCTTATTTCAATTTCCAGGAGTGTATGTTCCTTGCATTCTTCTTCGATTGACCGTGGAGACTGATACACTGGTACACAGGGCCCGCGCAATGTCCGACGAAGGAAGCCTATCAAGGGAGCTTAACCACAACGAAATTTTCACTCTGCAGCGGGCTGTGCGCTGATTTGAAACTCCTGGCAGATTAAAACTGTGTGCCGGGACTTTTTCCTTTCGCGGGCAAGTGCTCTACCACTGAGCTACCCAAGTACGACCCACGACCGTTTGGAAGGTAGGCGACGTGGCACTGGCTGAATTAAAAAGATGTGAGGGTGGGTCGTGAGTCATACTTGGGTAGCTCAATCGGTGGAGCACTTGCCCTCGAAAGACAAAAGTCGCGAATTCGGTTCTCGGCCGGCACTCAGTTTTAATCTGCCAGGAAGTTTCACGAGCATAACCAGCTTAAGCTTGTTTTCAAAACAACGGGTACGACGAGAGACGAATCGGATGTGCTTCCAGGCAGAAAATAGAAGCCCAGCAGACAGGAAACGACGAGGATGAAAAGAGAGTGACGCCGGCAAAGCATCGAATAAAATCGTCAGAATCCTGGCTCGACGTAACATTAAATGCATTTTCCGTCCACCTCCGAAAACGCATGCCGTATTAGATACGGTGAAAGATGACTTGGGGCTTCGTAAACCAGATGTTTACCATATTCCATGTAAACGCGGTAAGGCGTCTATGGGGAGACTGATGGCTCTGAGCACTATGGGACTCAACTGCTGTGGTCATCAGTCCCCTAGAACTTAGAACTACTTAAACCTAACTAACCTAAGGACATCACACACATCCATGCCCGAGGCAGGATTCGAACCTGCGACCGCAGCAGTCGCACGGTTCCGGACTGCGCGCCTAGAACCACGAGACCACCGCGGCCGGCTCTGTGGGGAGACTGTACAGACAATCGAAGAAAGATGCAACGAACACAGAAGACACACCGAACTTTCACAACCAACAACATCAGCGGTTGCAGAACACTGAAAGGTGACAGACGACTCCAAGGAGTCTGAAGAAACGAAAGTGCTGAGACAGACCTCGTCGTTTTGGGACTGTGTTCTGAAGGAGGCTATTGAAATACTAGTGGCTGACGGGTTGATTAACAGAGACACTGGGTTTACTCTCACCAAAGCTTTGGGACTCAGCATTCAGTCAATTAAAATCACAGCGTCGGCCGAAAGCGGCTATCGCGCTCGACGCTGGCCGCAGGAGTACCGAGGGATCACGATTCGTGTCCCCCTCCCCTCACCACTCCAACCGTCTCGGCGTGCAGCCGGCAGTGGAGATAGGAGTGGGTGGATATAGCAAAGACGCTCATTCAGCAGGTATCACAAGAAGATAACAGCAAGGCAAGCTATCGAAATATCGGCTGACGAAATGTCGTCCTACGAAAACGACTGCACCCGGCTAGACGCCCGACAACGGTACAAACAGTACCAACAGCAATTTTTCTTTAATGAAAAAACTGCCTAGATCGCGTTTTATTAACTGTTATTACCAATTTCTACCGAATGAATGCTATCTTCAGCTCAAAACTGGTTATAGCGTTTAATAAAACGTGATCTAGACTGTTCTGCTCATTTAATAACAAATCAAATCACTGACTTTCCCCGCAACAAAATGCTACGTTTCTGTAATTCATCTATTTCTCGGTTTGCTTAGGCGTAAAGCTGAGCACCCTTAGTACAGAGTCGCATCGGGCTTAAAATATACAAGTAATAATACACTGAAGTGCCAAAGAAACTGGTATAGGCATGTGTATTCAAATACACAGATATGTGAACAAGCAGAATACGACGCTGCGATCGGCAACGCTTATATAAGACACAAAGTGTCTGGCGCAGTCGTTATATCGGTTACTGTTGCTACAGTGGCAGGTTTAAGTGAGTCTGAACGCGGTGTTATAGTCGGCGCATGAGCTATGGGACACAGCATCTCCCTGGTAGCGATGAAATGGGGATTTTCCAGTACGACCGTTTCACGAGTGTACCATGAATATCAGGAATCCAGTAAAACATCAAACATCCGACATCGTTGCGGCCGGAAAAAATCCTGAAAGAATGGGACTAACGACGACTGAAGAGAATGGTCCGACGTGACAGAAGTGCAACCCTTCAGCAAATTGCTACAGTTTTCAGTGCTGGGCCATCAACAAGTGTCTGCGTTCGAACGGTTCAATGCAACATCATCGATATGGGATTTCGGAGCCGAAGGCCCACTCGCGTACTCTTGATGACTGCACGTCACAAAGCTTTACGCTTCGCCCGGGACCGTCAACATCGACATTGGACTGTTGATGACTGCTGATGACTGGAAATATGTTGCCTGATCGGACGAGTCTCGTTTCAAATTCTATCAAGAGCATGGACGTTTACGGGTATGGAGACAACCTCATGAATCCATGGACCCTGTATGTCAGGAGGGGACTGTTCAAGCTCATGGATGCTCTATAATGGCCGAGGAGGGGGGGGGGGCGTGCAGCAGGAGCAACGTCTACATACGACTCTGACAGATGACACGTACGTGAGCATCCTGTCTGATCACCTACATCCATTCATGTCCATTGTGCATTCCGGCGGACTTGGGCAATTCCAGTAGGACAATGCGACAAGCCACACGTCCAGAATTGCTACAGAGCAGCTCCAGGAACACTCTTCTGAGTTCAAACACTTCCATTGGCCATCAAACTCTCCAGACATCAACATTATTGAGAGTATCTGGGATGCCCTGCAACATGCTGTTCAGAAGAGATCTCCACCACCTCGTACTCTTACGGCTTTATGGGCAGTCCTGCAGGATGCATGGTGTCAGTTCCCTCCAGCACTATTTCAGACACTCATCGAGTCCATGCCACGTCGTGTTGTCTCACTTCTGCGTGCTCACGGGTGCCCTACACGATATTAGGCAGGTGTACCAGTTTCTTTGGCTCTTCAGTTTATGTTCAAAAGCCACACAAGTCAGTTTATCCAGTTTGAGGAAATCAATGTGAATTAACCAAAACAAAGTCGTAAAACCATATGGCAGCCATGACCGATCCTGCTGTTAAGTTATCCGTTTCGGCACTGCCAAGGCCTCGCACCAGCCCGTCTGCTAGCTGTGCTGCCTAGGGAAAGAGCACTTTACGCAGTTAGTGAAGATAGAGTATGTCCAAATAAAATCGGCCTGTCACCAACACATACATTCTAATATTTTTTTAATGCGTTATTTGTTGCCTCTGCGTGTACTGTTATATAGAATGTACAAGATAAAAACGACACCGCCTCAATAATACGCACGTTCAGCATGGAAAACAGGTTTCATCATCAGTCACAAATCGGCGTAAAAAGTCTTACGGATTGCGATTAAACATCACCAGACATCATGTTGAAGTGTTGTGCAGGATGCGCTTTTGGTCGACTGTGAACAATCACGCCATTCACCTTGCACAAAGCTTCCGCATAGCCAGTTCTCCGTGCAGGATGTTATGCGTTCGCTCAATTGAGATGCCTACAGTCTCAGAAATCTCACGAATTTTTATTCGGCGGTCTTCCGTTAACGCCTGACGGCTTTTGTCAATGGTTCCGTTTATGGAGACCTCAATTGGAAGGCCGGAGCGCACGTTGTCTTCGATGCTTGTCTGACAACGCATAAATTCATTAATCCAAAAGTAAATGGTTTTCAGTTATGGTGCAGAGTTCGCGTGAACTTCATCTCGTTCTATTCTAATTCGTGCGGTAGTCCAGCCCTTCAAATGGAAATGCGTAATAACAGCCCGAAACTCGGTTTTCTCCCATTTCCATCGCAGTCGACACACTGATCAATTCAGACGGTTGTCAGCAACGATCTGGACGCTGAACATTGCTGAAATTCTTTACACGATTCTTGGAATAATCAAGCTTACCAACAATGAAGGCACAACAAATACGTTCCTTTCTGTCATAGAAATTTACGACTTACCAAACCACCCTCGTATATGCTCCAGTGCGGGCTTGAAGTGGAGTTACCGCAGGTGTGAAGTACGCAAATTACCGCAACACCGCCAATGCGACCCGGGTTGTAGTAACTTACTTCGTTGAAATAAAATGAAATGATCGTGTGGCATTGATGTCCGGGATCCCCACCTGGAAAGACTTGCAAGTATTTTCAGTTGACGCCACACTAGGCGACTTGTGTTTCGATAATGAGGAGGGCAACACAACACTCAGCGCACAAAATCTCCGACCCGGCAGGGAAACGAACCCTGGCCTGCAGCATAACAATCAGCTGACCACTTAGATAGGGAGGCAGTACTTCGTTGGTTATTGACCGAAAAATCGTGCCGCTGCTCCTAGCGGGCGGCTGGACACAATACTGTGCCACTGGGTTACGGCAAGTAGTATGATTATGCAATGAGCCCTTACCTCGGCTCTCGCCGTTACATATTGAGATCTGTGCAGACTGCCTGTTGGATACTTTATACGTATTTGTGCATAAATTTCCCTCCACAACAGAATAATTGGAATTTGGTACGCAATTTCTAGCAGTCGATTATGGCTCCAGTCCACTTCGAAACGATTCTCAATACAGACGTTTAGTTTCAAAATTTCGGGAATTCCTACTAACAGTTAAAGGGACATCAGAGGCAGTACTGATTTTTGGCATTCCACACGTCTTGTCAGAAGCTGTCTCGTATTCATAAAGCCTTTACAGAACGCAAAGCAAAGATTTGTTGCTGACTCATTCGCCGGAGCTATACGCTTATGATTTATATTTGTGGGGATATTTAAAAGGAAAAGTATACAAAAATAGTGCTTAAGTGGTTGAACTACTGAAGTAAAACATATGCCGAAATATCGAAACGATCTGCATCACACTTGAGGGTGAAGAGAGTTTGAATGTGGGTGAGATATGAACGTGAATGAGCAAACGGAGCGCACTTCTCTCATTAGCAAAAAGATTAAAGTGATTCCACTATCACAAAATGCATAGAGATGGATGTGTTTCAATTTTTAAATTGTTTTAAGTTTTAAAAGTGTATGAGGATACTGAAAGGGTAATGCAGTATGTAAAGGGGACCGAAAATCTAATAGTCATGGGCGACTGGAATGCAGTTGTAGGGGAAGGAGTAGAAGAAAAGGTTACAGGAGAATATGGGGTTGGGACAAGGAATGAAAGAGGAGAAAGACTAATTGAGTTCTGTAACAAGTTTCAGCTAGTAATAGCGAATATCCTGTTCAAGAATCACAAGAGGAGGAGGTATACTTGGAAAAGGCCGGGAGATACGGGAATATATCAATTAGATTACATCATGGTCAGACAGAGATTCCGAAATCAGATACGGGATTGTAAGGCGTACCCAGGAGCAGATATAGACTCAGATCACAATATAGTAGTGATGAAGAGTAGGCTGAAGTTCAAGACATTAGTCAGGAAGAATCAATACGCAAAGAAGTGGGATACGGAAGTACTAAGGAATGACGAGATACGTTTGAAGTTCTCTAACGCTGTAGATACAGCAATAAGGAATAGCGCAGTAGGCAATACAGTCGAAGAGGAATGGACATCTCTAAAAAGGGCCATCACAGAAGTTGGGAAGGAAAACATAGGTACAAAGAAGGTAGCTGCGAAGAAACCATGGGTAACAGAAGAAAAACTTCAGTTGATTGATGAAAGGAGGAAGTACAAACATGTTCCGGGAAAATCAGGAATACAGAAATACAAGTCGCTAGGAATGAGATAAATAGGAAGTGCAGGGAAGCTAAGACGAAATGGCTGCAGGAAAAATGTGAAGACATCGAAAAAGACATGATTGTCGGAAGGACAGACTCAGCATACAGGAAAGTCAAAACAACGTTTGGTGATATTAAAAGCAACGGTGGTAACATTAAGAGTGCAACGGGAATTCCACTGTTAAATTCACAGAAGAGAGCAGATAGCTAGAAAGAATACATTGAAAGCCTCTATGAGGGTGAAGATTTGTCTGAAATGATAGAAGAAGAAACAGGAGTCGATTTAGAAGAGATAGGGGATCCAGTATTAGAGTCGGAATTTAAAAGTGCTTTGGAGGACTTACGGTCAAATAAGGTAGAAGGGATAGATAACATTCCATCAGAATTTCTAAAATCATTGGGGGAAGTGGCAACAAAACGACTATTCACGTTGGTTTGTAGAATATATGAGTCTAGCGATTTACCATCTGACTTTCGGAAAAGCATCATCTACACAATTCCGAAGACAGCAAGAGCTGACAAGTGCGAGAATTATCGCACAATCAGCTTAACAGCTCATGCATCGAAGCTGCTTACAAGAATAATATACAGAAGAATGGAAAAGAAAATTGAGAATGCGCTAGGTGACGATCAGTTTGGCTTTAGGAAAAGTAAAGGGACGAGAGAGGCAATTCTGACGTTACGGCTAATAATGGAAGCAAGGCACTATCATAGGATTTGTCGACCTGCAAAAAGCGTTCGACAATATAAAATGGTGCAAGCTGTTCGAGACTCTGAAAAAAGTAGGGGTAAGCTATAGGGAGAGACGGGTCATATACAATATGTACAACAACCAAGAGGGAATAATAAGGGTGGACGATCAAGAAGTGCTCGTATTAAGAAGGGTGTAAGACAAGGCTGTAGCCTTTCGCTCCTACTCTTCAATCTGTACATCAAGGAAGCAATGATGGAAATAAAAGAAAGGTTCAGGAGTGGAATTAAAATACAAGGTGAAAGGATATCAATGATACGATTTGCTGATGACATTGCTATCCTGAGTGAAAGTGAAGAAGAATTAAATGATCTGCTGAACGGAATGAACAGTCTAATGAGTACACAGTATGGTTTGAGAGTAAATCGGAGAAAGACGAAGGTAATGAGAAGTAGTAGAAATGAGAACAGCGAGAAACTTAACATCAGGACTGATGGTCACGAAGTCAATGAAGTTAAGGAATTCTGCTACCTAGGCAGTAAAATAACCAATGACGGACGGAGCAAGGAGGACATCAAAAGCAGACTCGCTATAGCAAAAAAGGTATCACTGGCCAAGAGAAGTCTACTAGTATCAAATACCGGCCTTAATTTGAGGAAGAAATTTCTGAGCATGTACGTCTGGAGTACAGCATTGCATGGTAGTGAAACATGGACTGTGGGAAAACCGAACAGAAGAGAATCGAAGCATTTGAGATGTGGTGCTATAGACGAATGTTGAAAATTAGGTGGACTGATAAGGTAAGGAATGAGGAGTTTCTACGCAGAATCGGAGAGGAGAGGAATGTGTGGAAAACGCTGATAAGGAGAAGGGACAGGATGATAGGACATCTGCTAAGACATGAGGGAATGACTTCCATGGTACTAGAGAGAGCTGTAGAGGGCAAAAACTGTAGAGGAAGACAGAGATTGGAATACGTCAAGCAAATAATTGAGGACGTAGGTTGCAAGTGCTACTCTGAGATGAAGAGGTTAACATAGGAAAGGAATTCGTGGCGGGCCGCATCAAACCAGTCAATACACTGATGACCAAACAAAAAAAGGAGTTCCCCTTCGATCTTGATGGCGCGAACTTCTGTGATCAGTGTGGCGCGGCCATTTTTCATTCGACGTTAATGGTGCAAGCTAAAAAAAAAAAAAAAAAAAAAAAAAACCTACGGAAGCTTCGCCCGTCTGCCACAACCAATCACGTAACGCGATTTTGTATACATCTCTATACGTCTCTATTGTAACCGGCAACGCCTCAGTGTAGCCACAGCTACAAAGCAGTTCCCGTTCCCGATTTTAAGTAGGATTATTTTTCACTGACTGAGTACACGTATTACTGACGAGGGCTCTTTTTGCCTTGGAAATATTGCATAACAGTACTTACACAGAAAACAGTTTACGCATTAGAAAATCACGTAGAATATGGAGTCTACACTACATTGCGTAGTGTGATTTAGCGGTATATATTTTCTCATATAGTGCTAATACTACTGTACAGTGTTATAAATTAATGTAACAATGCTATGTGTGGAAGAGTTCGTTCAGCTTATAAAAAACGTTCCTAGCTTTATTGTTGACAAATTTGTCAATTATAACATTGAAGTTTAACTGACGAGCCAAAATCAACCCCATACCAAATACTCCTCCATCGCATAATCTATTTTGCATCACTCTGGATTGTATAGTATTCTTCGCTCTTTCCGATGTCCTGAACGATCTTTCAGTTGCAGCTACAAATACTGGCAGGGAACAAAATGCTCTTACACCAATGCAGGCATTTAGGAAAATGTTGGTTAGTATGTATTCAGGCATACAAACGATTGATGTTTCAGAATTTATTCAGGAAAAAGATATTCACAACAGAAAAATTGGAGTTTGGTACGCAATTTCTAGCAGCCGATTATGGCACAAGTCCACTTCGAAACGATTCTCAATGCAGACGTTTAGTTTCAAAATTTCGGGAACTCCTACTAACAGTTAAAGGGACATCAGAGGCAGTAATGATTTTTTTGTCGTTCCACACGTCTTGTCAGACCAATTGTGTGATTGGATTGAGGAGTTCCTAGATAACAGGACGCAGCATGTCATTCTCAATGGAGAGAAGTCTTCCGAAGTAAGAGTGATTTCAGGTGTGCCGCAGGGGAGTGTCATAGGACCGTTGCTATTCACAATATACATAAATGACCTTGTGGATGACATCGGAAGTTCACTGAGGCTTTTTGCGGATGATGCTGTGGTGTATCGAGAGGTTGTAACAATGGAAAATTGTACTGAAATGCAGGGGGATCTGCGGCGAATTGACGCATGGTGCAGGGAATGGCAATTGAATCTCAATGTAGACAAGTGTAATGTGCTGCGAATACACAGAAAGATAGATCCTTTATCATTTAGCTACAAAATAGCAGGTCAGCAACTGGAAGCAGTTAATACCATAAATTATCTGGGAGTACGCATTAGGAGTGATTTAAAATGGCTGGGAGTACGCATTAGGAGTGATTTAAAATGGAATGATCATATAATGTTGATCGTCGGTAAAGCAGATGCCAGACTGAGATTCATTGGAAGAATCCTAAGGAAATGCAATCCGAAAACAAAGGAAGTAGGTTACAGTACGCTTGTTCGCCCACTGCTTGAATACTGCTCAGCAGTGTGGGATCCGTACCAGATAGGGTTGATAGAAGATATAGAGAAGATCCAACGGAGAGCAGTGCGCTTCGTTACAGGATCATTTAGTAATCGCGAAAGCGTTACGGAGATGATAGATAAACTCCAGTGGAAGACTCTGCAGGAGAGACGCTCAGTAGCTCGGTGTGGGCTTTTGTTAAAGTTTCGAGAACATACCCTCACCGAAGAGTCAAGCAGTATATTGCTCCCTGCTACGTATATCTTACGAAGAGACCATGAGTATAAAATCAGAGAGATTAGAGCCCACACAGAGGCATACCGACAATCCTTCTTTCCACGAACAATACGAGACTGGAATAGAAGGGAGAACCGATAGAGGTACTCAAGGTACCCTCCGCCACACACCGTCAGGTGGCTTGCGGAGTATGGATGTAGATGTAGATGTAGATGAGCAAGTCAGTAACGCGTTGGCCCAGTTCAGGTCATTATGCAAGACGGGTCTTTGCTGGTATCAGGGCTCAGTTCGAAGCGAGACTCATCACTGCGCTTTTGGCTACTGTCAGTCACATTCAGGCTGCTGCCTCGGGGCATAGCGGTGGCTGGCACCTCTTATTGGACGGCTCAGGTGTCGCTTGTTTCGCCCACGGGCTCTGCTACTGAGGCACCTCCTTGTGAATCCAAGATAGTGAATCCGCCCATACAGCAGAGTGAATGGCAGGTGGTAGCGCGTTCGCGATACTCGAGATGCAGGGCCAATGTGGAGACTGATCGTCCGTCCTCGCCCATTCCCCCTGTGAGTGGACACGTGGGTACTCCTTCAGCAGGTTCCGAGCAGGCACGGGGGGGGGGGGGGGGGTGTTACTAGTGATCGGGAGCTACGGCGTTCGGCGCGTTAGTTACAGCCTAAGGCAGATAGCATTCAGGGCTGGAAAGAAAGCCAATGTGCATCGGTATGTCTGCTGGGGGGGTCTCATCCAAGATGTTGATGTGGCCTTACTTGCGGCTGTCGATCGTGCGGAGTGCATCTGTCTGCAAGTTGTGGCTCACGTCGGAACCAACGCCGCTTGTCGCTTGGGTTCTGAGGCTATCCTCAGTTCATACGGGCAGCTGGCGAAAGTGGTGAAGACTGCTGGCCTCAAGCATGGGGTGCAAGCAGAGCTCTCAATTTGCAGCGTTGTTCCCACTGTTGATCGAGGTCTTTTGGTTTGGAGCTGAGTAAAGTTTCTCAGCCAAAGGACTCGTCGACACCCTGGGGGTCTTGGTTGCAGACTTCTAGACCTGCGTAATCGGTTAGGGATTTGTATGACTCCCTTTGATAGGTCAGGAAGGAAGCAGCTACTAGGGTAGCAGAGCACTTGTGGAGTGTACATGAGGGTTTTTTAGGGTAGGCAGTAGTTCGGGTACTCTGATGAACACTCGACAGTCGATTTGCAGCAAGGGAAGTCAGACCGCGTTCGAAGTAAAGACGCTTCAACAGTCAAACTTTTATTAGTAAATTGTAGAAGTATTCGTAACAAAGATTCTTAATTTACTGCTCTCCAGGAAAATTCTCGCACTCAAATTATTCTTGGGACTGAGAGCTGGGTGAAACCCAAAGTGGAAAGCTCTGAGATATTTAGCGAGTCAGCCGCAGCCTTGCCGCAGTGGTAACACCGGTTCCCGTCAGATCACCGAAGTTAAGCGCTGTCAGACTGGGCTAGCACTTTGTTGGGTGACCATCCGGTCTGCCGAGCGCTGTTGGCAAGTGCGATGCACTGAGCGCTTGTGAGGCAAGCTGAGGAGCTACTTGATTGAGAAGTAGCGGTTCCGGTCTCGAAAACTGACATATGACCGGGAGAGCGGTATGCTGACCACATGCCTCTCCATATCCGCATCCAGTGACGCCTTGGGCTGAGGATGGCATGGCGGCCTGTCGGTCCCGTTGGGCCTTCATGGCCTGTTCGGGAAGAGAGTTTTTTAGCGAGTCATGATATGTACACCGGAAAGACATATTAGAGGCCACAGGAGGGAGAGCGTTCATTGCGGTTGACAGGTCACGTATAACAGGTCTAGGTCAAACCAAATTAATTTTTGAACGTTTTTACCGGCCACAGATTATGCTGTGACAGTTATAGAGTCATTGAAAGAATGTCTACGGTCATTGGCACTCAAATTATTCTCGGGACTGAGAGCTGGCTGAAACCCAAAGTGGAAATCTCTGAGATATTCAGCGAGTTAGCCGCAGCCTTGCCGCAGGTCATGCACTGCTAGGTGGAGGCGACTTTAACCTACCGAGTATAGACTAGGATGTCTATGGACGCATTGCAGGGGTTACAGACACAGTCATGTAGTACTTTTGAACACGTTTTCTGAAAGCTATCTTGAGGAGCTAGTTCTGCAGCTCACACGCAATGGAAATGTATTAGACCTTGTAGCTACAGACAGGCCGGACCTTATCGACAGCGTCCGTATAGAAAGGGTGATTAGCTGTCATGACATCATTATAGCAGTTATGGTTACGAAAGTTAATAAATAAGTGAAGACGGCTAGGAGAGTGTTTCTGCCAGGAGGAGCAGATAAGTAGTTTTTAGCATCTCACTTAGGCAGTGAACTGACATAATTTATTTCCAGTAAGATGGACGTAGAGGAATTCAAATGGCTCTAAGCACTATGGAACTTAACATCTGAGGTCATCAGTCCCCTAGACTTAGAACTACTTAAACATAACTAACCTAAGGACATCAAATACATCCATGTCCGAGGCAGGATTCGAACCTGTGACCGTAGCAGCCGCGTGACTCCGGACTGAAGCGCCTAGAACCGCTTGGCCACCACGGCCGGCACGTAGCGGAATTATATGCAAAGTGTAAGGAGATTGTAAATCGTTGTCTAGTGAATGATGTGCCTAATAAGTGGATTAAGGGCGGAAAAGACCCACCATGGGTTAATAACGAGATTCGGAAACTGCTTAGGAAGCAGAGGGTGTTGCACTCTCGGTTCAAAAGAGAACGCGCAAATTACAAGTAGAGTGCGAAGGATACAACTGTTACCACTGTCATCCCTTAGCAAAAGATCTAGTGGAGAACCCGAGAAAATTCTGGTCTTACGTAAAGTCGCTAAGTGGTTGTAAGGCTTCCATCGTGTCACTTGTTGACCAGTCTGGTGAGGCAAAAGTGAGCCGAAGTTTTAAATTTCACTTTCAAGAAACCGTTTACGTAGGAGAATCTTACAAACATACCGTCGATTGATAATCGAATAGACTCCTGTATGGACGACATGGTAATAAGCATCCCTGGCGTAGTGGAACAACTGAAGGAGTTGAAAAGAAATAAGTGACCAGGTCCAGAGGAAATCGCAATTCGGTTTTTAAAAGAGTGCTATACGGCATTGGCCCCTGAATTAGCTTGCATTTATCGTGAATCTCTGGTGCAGCGCAAAGTCCCAAGCTACTGGAAAAAAGCGTAGGTGACTCCTGTGTACAGACGTCAAAAAACGGACTCGCAAAATTACAGACCAATATCCCTACATCGATTTACTGCAGAATCCTTGAACATATTCTCTTTTCGAATACAATAAATTTGTTTGAGACCAAACAGCTTATGTACACGGATCAGCATAGTTTTAGACAGCATTGCTCGTGCGAAACTCAGCCTAAGCTTTTCTGACATGACATACTGAGAACTATGGATGAACTGCAACAGGCAGGTTCTATATTTCTAGATTCCCGGAAAGTGCTTGGCACGGTACCCCATTGCAGGCTGTTAAAAAAGTGCGAGCATATGGAATAAATTCACAGATATGTGCGTGCCTTGAAGACTTCTTAAGTTATAAAACCCAGTATGTTGTCCTCGACGACAAGTGTTCGTCAGAGACAAGTCTATCGTCAGGAGTGCCCCAGGGAAGTGTGATAGGACCACCTGTTGGTCTCTATATGCATAAATGGTTTGGCGGACAGGGCAGGGAACAGTCTGCGGCTGTTTGCTGTGGTGTACGGGAAGGTGTCGTCGTTGAGTGACTGTAGGAGGATTCAAGATGACGTAACAAAATTTCTAGCTGTTGTGATGAGTGACAGCCAGCTCTAAATATAGAAAAATTTTAAGTTAGTGCGGATGAGTAGGAGAAACCAGCCCGTAATGTTCGGATAAAGCATTAGTAGTGACCTGCTTGATACACTCACTTCGTTTAAATATCTGGAAGTAGCAGTGCAAAGCGATATGAAATGAAACGAGCAGGTGAGGATTTTAGTAGGAAAAGGGAATGTGCGACTTCGGTTTATTGGGAGAATCCTAGGCAAGTGTGGTTCACCTGTAAAGGAGACCGCATATGGGACGCTAGTGCGGCTTATTCTAGAGTACTATTGGAGTGTTTGGGGCCCACACCATCTCGGATTAAAGAAAGACACCGAAGCAATTCAGAGGCGGGCTGCCAGATTTGTTACCGGTAGGCTCGAACAACGCGCAAGTGTTACGGAGATGCTTCGTGAGCTCAAATGGAAACTTCTGGAGCGAAGGCGACATTCTTTTCGAGGGAGACTACTGAGAAAATTTGGAGAACCGGCATTTGAAGCTGACGGCAGAATGATTGTGTTGCCTCCAACTCCGCGTAAGTACCACGAAAAATTATTGCTCCTACTGAGGCACATAGACAGTCGTTTTTCCCTCGTTCTGTTTGCAAGTCGAAATGACTAGTAGTGCTATGGGTTATGCTCCGCCACTAGTCGTAAGGTGGATTGCGGAGTATCAATGTAGATGTACACTCCTGGAAATTGAAATAAGAACACCGTGAATTCATTGTCCCAGGAAGGGGAAACTTTATTGACACATTCCTGGGGTCAGATACATCACATGATCACACTGACAGAACCACAGGCACATAGACACAGGCAACAGAGCATGCACAATGTCGGCACTTGTACAGTGTATATCCACCTTTCGCAGCAATGCAGGCTGCTATTCTCCCATGGAGACGATCGTAGAGATGCTGGATGTAGTCCTGTGGAACGGCTTGCCATGCCATTTCCACCTGGCGCCTCAGTTGGACCAGCGTTCGTGCTGGACGTGCAGACAGCGTGAGACGACGCTTCATCCAGTCCCAAACATGCTCAATGGGGGACAGAACCGGAGATCTTGCTGGCCAGGGTAGTTGACTTACACCTTCTAGAGCACGTTGGGTGGCACGGGATACATGCGGACGTGCATTGTCCTGTTGGAACAGCAAGTTCCCTTGCCGGTCTAGGAATGGTAGAACGATGGGTTCGATGACGGTTTGGATGTACCGTGCACTATTCAGTGTCCCCTCGACGATCACCAGTGGTGTACGGCCAGTGTAGGAGATCGCTCCCCACACCATGATGCCGGGTGTTGGCCCTGTGTGCCTCGGTCGTATGCAGTCCTGATTGTGGCGCTCACCTGCACGGCGCCAAACACGCATACGACCATCATTGGCACCAAGGCAGAAGCGACTCTCATCGCTGAAGACGACACGTCTCCATTCGTCCCTCCATTCACGCCTGTCGCGACACCACTGGAGGCGGGCTGCACGATGTTGGGGCGTGAGCGGAAGACGGCCTAACGGTGTGCGGGACCGTAGCCCAGCTTCATGGAGACGGTTGCGAATGGTCCTCGCCGATACCCCAGGAGCAACAGTGTCCCTAATTTGCTGGGAAGTGGCGGTGCGGTCCCCTACGGCACTGCGTAGGATCCTACGGTCTTGGCGTGCATCAGTGCGTCGCTGCGGTCCGGTCCCAGGTCGACGGGAACGTGCACCTTCCGCCGACCACTGGCGACTACATCGATGTACTGTGGAGACCTCACACCCCACGTGTTGAGCAATTCGGCGGTACGTCCACCCGGCCTCCCGCATGCCCACTATACGCCCTCGCTCAAAGTCCGTCAACTGCACATACGGTTCACGTCCACGCTGTCGCGGCATGCTGTGTTAAAGACTGCGATGGAGCTCCGTATGCCACGGCAAACTGGCTGACACTGACGGCGGCGGTGCACAAATGCTGCGCAGCTAGCGCCATTCGACGGCCAACACCGCGGTTTCTGGTGTGTCCGCTGTGCCGTGCGTGTGACCATTGCTTGTACAGCCCTCTCTCAGTGTCCGGAGCAAGTATGGTGGGTCTGACACACCGGTTCAATGTGTTCTTTTTTCCATTTCCAGGAGTGTAGATCACTGAAGGCAGTTATAGTCCAGTCAGTGAGATTCCACGCCGAAGACCCGTCTGGAGACTCCCTGGGCAGAGGTGGGATGCCAATCTGAGTGTCGTCCGCCTTACGGCTCGATAGCCAGAAGTGGGGTGCCATTTCTTTTCGTAGCAGGACTTCTTTGGTTGTTATCCGGGGCATCCTACAGCACAGTGATACGTCGACGATGTTCTACACACCGTTTTTTTGCTCTTGACGGCAAACGATCCTGGCCTTACGTTTCAGCAAGATAATGACCGCCCCCTTGTTTTCGAGCTTGTCAAACCCTATCTTGGCCCGTAAGGTCACCTGATCTCTCCTATCAGAACTTCTCTGGCATTATGGACGGCGTCCTCCAACCACCTCGGGACTTTCGATGTAAGGTGCTAATCGCACCGAATATGGCACGATATCCCTCAGGAGGATATCCGTCAATCAGAACCAAGCCGAATAACTGCTTACATAAGTGCCAGAGATGTACAGACACGTTATCAATTTGTGAATACCTTTCTCTTGAATAAATCATCAAACTTTTCTAAAACAGAAATTATTTGTTTGTCTGTGTATTTACAAGGGTTAGAACTTAAATAGTGGCAACTATTTATTCACAACCGTTGCAAAAGAGTTACATGTTTGCACCTGTTACTGTCCTTCAAAGCAGTCACCAGTGTTGTATAGAATCCGTTGCCAGCGATGTGGAAGGCGTAGTATACCGTTAGCAGAACTTGTACTGTTGATGGTGCGAATGGGGCGGTCTACTGCCTGTCGAATCTCTGAAGGGAATGCCACGAAGTGGTTCCTTCATCTTTGGAATCAAATCAAAGTCAGAGAGTCTTAAGTCCGGGGAGTATGGTGGATGGTACAGTACTTCCCAGTTCCATCGACCGAACAGAGCAGCCACAGCTTGCGCTGTATGCGCCCGCGCATTGTCATGCAAAATGATGTGTGGGTTGCGCAGAAAGTGTCGCCGCTTCTTTCCTAAAGCTGGTCGCAAGTGATGCTCCAAAAACGAACAGTAATACCGTGCGTTGACGGTCTGCCGTGGAGGAACGTAATGCGTTAGGATAACACCATCACAGTTGTACACGAGAATCACCATAACTTTCACCACACTGGGGCTCTCACGCACTTTCGATTTTCGCGGCGACGCATAATGACGCCATTCGTTGGACTGGCGTTACAGTTTTGGTTCGTACGATATGGCCCATGCCTCATACAGTGTTACGATACGGCGTAAGAAAGCCTCTCCTTCGCGCTCATAGCGCTGCAATTCCGTCTGAGCAGCGTCGTAACGCATCCAGTTCTGCATTTCCGTCAAGTCATGCGGAACCCATCGTTATGCAATTTTTCACTTGCCCTGGCGTTCCTTCAGGATGCGAAGCACAGTCATATGCGGTATTCCGGTTTCGTGGGCTAGCTCAGGAATCGTATGGCGTCGATCACTGTCCACTAACGCGGCAACAGCATGCACTTCTTCTTCAGAGACGCTAGGACGATCTGCCATATGCATGTCTGTGCCGACCTTCGTTGAAGTCTTTTACCCAACGTGCCACTGTTCTGCACGGCAATGCCGATTCCCCGCACGCCTGTTGAAGACCTTGACGACACTGTTGTGCTGTACGACCTCTGGCACATTCAATCTTGATCCAACTCAGTTGTTCCTGTTTCGAAAACACAGTGACACCGTTACGTTAGACCACTCGCTCACAAGTGACTCGTGAATTCCCTAAATCGTTTCAGGATAATGCCGGGATGGTTCCATTGAAAGGGCACGGCCGATTTCCTTCCCAATCCTTCCCTAACCCGAGCTTGCGCTCCGTCTCTAATGACCTCGTTGTCGACGGGACGTTAAACACTAACCACCACCACCACCACCACAAGTGACTGTGTTTCCCTCGACTGTTCGCATGCCGGTGAGATGTGATGGGCGAGTCCATTTGCTCGGAGGTAAGGTAGGTATGTCAAAAGCGTGTGCTATCGGCGACAACAGTAGATTCCATTGAATAGTGTCTCCGCAGCAAGTTCTGATATAAATTTTTCCAAGAATGTGGATTAGTTAACAGCAGCAGATATTATCTGTCGTTAAAAAGAGTTAATTAAATGTATAAAATGAGACTGCTCTGGGTATAAGAAATTAGAAACAAAGCCTGGCTGAAATAAGTGTATGAGCCATAGTAGATTATGCGGAAGCGGGTACAAAACTTTAAACTTTGTACAAGCAGGTAGGCCTGGACATTATTTTATAAAACATTATATGTATGTATATGGATTTGCTTTACGAAAAGAAAGTGTTTAGAGCACAAAGAAATGTAAAGTATAAGCTGAGGAGTAAAATACGTTTGACATCTGGGTAATGTTAAGTATTAAGTGAAGGAATTTATACGAGGCACTTTCACACAATTAAAATAAGGTTGTACAGAATCTACCCACAGAAAGGGCTGAGCAATTCTTTTATGAAACGATTTATATTGTTACAGTGACAACTGATCACGTTCAAGGAATGGGTTTCCCAACTAGTTAAGATAGAGGTTTTTCCCAATTACAGTGTATGAGAACCTTTTACATCTTCATGTATTTGAAGGCGGAAATATTTTAAATTTTGATGTATACGCGTAAGAAAGGACGTCCAGTCAAGAAATGATCTTCTGAAAAAGTCAAACATGGTAAAAAGATGTATAAGGGAACAAATATGTAAAAAATTCCTTTATTGAGTTAATATGTTAAGGAAACAAACGATATCCACCTTCAAAGGAAAGGCTTGAATATTTTAAAAGAAATGAGTTTAATATGTAACAAAAAGAGCCTTGATAAGGTATAATTTTTAAAAATGACACATGAAACTTATAATGGACGAAGCATGTTTTATCAAATACTGTTAAACCTGAGATTGATTAATATGCACTAGTGATACGTATAAATGACGAACTTGTTGAGAAACTAAAGATATTGATGCATATGAATAAGCCATTACGCACGACAGCCTTAGCCTGAACGCCGGGATATGTAGCGTTCACTATTGATATTCGTCCCGGTTAAAAACGTTCGAGATAGCGGATATTTGTTAAGAAGTGTATAAAACAGGAGCAGATACTGTGCACGCGGTCTGTGTTTGTACACGGCGACAAATCGTCTTATGCCTGGCGTTCACATGCTGTACAAGACTATGTATATGCTTTGTCATTCCTAGTTGGCCGTGTCACTGACAGCTTGGAGTAAGGGGGATGTCGACAATGTCAACGGGGACACGAAACAAATGAATCACTTTCATGTTAAAGAGAACTTTTATGTACGGCCTAAGGGTCAGTAGGTGTTAATGTTTGATCTTTGATTAAACTACTTTGAGTTCTAATTATTGGGATCTGTCATTGAGAGACATGATGATTTTAAGTACAAGGGAGTGCAAATGAGATTTCGGAGTTTATATAGTACCTCGAAGTAGTCGTCGTAACGTAACTTTTCGGTATCACCCAGCAAGGATCGAAGTCCAGAAAAAAAAGCAAGTTCGTACAAGTCGGTGGGACGCAGTAGCTGGACCACCAGAACAGTTTCTAAAGGCAGTCGTTCATCAACAGGTAACTGGCAGACCTGACACGATGAAAACGTTCCAAGCGCAAACAGTAGCTGAAGTACGCCACTAAGACGACCACTACACTTTCATCGTAAGTGGGTGCTCAGAATGACATCAAATTTGAACAGCATATTATTGACGCAGAGGGAAACGTCATGAAAAAGAAAACAAACGAAAATCTGACCAATAGATGGCGCTGCGGTAAGAGTAAGAATATCCACAGTCGGGCGGCGCACGGCTGTTCCTCAGTTTGCGCCCGAGACGCACAACACGACTGTCGCCATGAAGAATCGAACGCTGCTGATAAAGCTCTTGCACAAGAACGGCGACTGTGCGCCAGTTAGCCCTGCAGTAGTCTCTGACACTCAAGGATGTGAAAAAAAGCATTCGTCCGATGTATGCTAAGAGTCTGGAGAAAATGAAAAAAAAAAAAATTCGAAAAGACTGGTTCTTTTCAAGTTCTGTGTGGCAGTTGGAGAAAGCAATTAATCCGACGTCTGCCAAAGATGTGACCACCGCACTGCAGGAGGGTTCGAGCGGTGATGTGCGATCATGCAGTGCACGGAAATTGGCAGAACGTTGGATTTGCCTGCGAGCACGGTGCATTAAATTCTAAGAAGCATCGTCCATAGCTTTCCATACAAAATCACCCATGTTCAGTAACTGCTTCCTGCTAACTCTCCAGCAAGACAAACTCTGGAATTTCTTGCTCATATAGAAATGCACAGTGATTAGCCATGGAAAACTCTGTGGACAGGCGAAGTCCATTTCCCTCACCAAGAACATGTCAATACGAAGAGTTACAGAATATGGGCAACGGAAAATCCTCACGCATGTCAACCGGTACCACTTCATTCTGCAAAGGGGGTTAAAGGTGGGGTTGACGGCATCGTTTATCGTAGGGCCGTATCTTTTCGAGGAGATGAATCCTTTCAGCTACGGGCTTATCTGAAATATATTTTCAGTGCTCCAGTTACGAACCTAGCTCAACTATGGCACGAATTATCAACGCATTTTGAACGTGACCCCTGAGACACTTCGATCTGTTGTCTGTTACTCTATTTCAACTTGTGCCAGAGAACAGTAGGCAGCATACTGAACATGTCTTGTGCTGGGCTCACAACAATTAGAAACCGATATTATTTTGCTTTTTTGCTGTTTTTGGTCCCAGGAAGAATAAAAACCGATGTCATTTTGCTTTCTGTTGGGTTTTTAGCTTCAGGACACTTAAAAGCCCATCTTTCCAACCGGATGAGCTACGACCTTGCCGCCGTGGATGGGCGTACCTAACAACAGTGCCACAACTGGTGACTGCCGAAATTGTGCAGTCATGCACATTGAACAGTACGGATAGTGTAATGTGCAACATAGCCGCCCTATTGGGATTCATCTGTCATTTGTAGCCGTCCCCATTTACGTGAAGACGCTTACAGCACCATCTTTATGTAAAATTTTCGTTAGACTTTTTTTGTTCCATGATGTTTCTCCCTCCGCCAATAATATGCTATCCGAATTTGACCTCATTCTGAGCAGTAGTTCTTTTTCTACAACTCTTTACAACTGGAACTTTAATTGAGTATACCCTATACAGTGGCGTGCAAAACTTAAGGACGAAACAACTTCCGCTTGATGTGTCACTACCAAATAACACAACTCCATGAAACTTGGATCATGTACAGAAAGAACTGCTATAGTGTAATACATACTTTCATTGAAACGAACAGAATGACACTTTTAGTCAAAGACAATATGCACATTGAAGTCACCACGATTCATGATGGTCTTCTGGACATTAAAAATGTGGGACAAGGCTTTTCCATTCCTATACAAGCGCGATTGACAACCGTTGGATGGTCGTCAGTCCATGTGGACGTGCTGCCATACATCTTCTCAACGCTTCAAACTCGTGCTCAACGGAATTTAAGTCGGGTGAAGGGGCAGGCCAATCCATTCGCCGAATATCCTGTCGTTCCAATAGCTCCTCCTACGGTCGCACATTGCCATCTACAAAAACGAAGTCAGGACAGAATGCATCCCTGGTGGGTTACGTATCTTCATACGGCGGGATGTGGGAACGCGTATTGCACCCAGGAACATTGTCGAATACGGTGGTTTTGTTGTTTCAGGTAATATGCTGTGGGTGGCATAATGCTGTGTGAGTGTACTGATCTCCAAATCCTTAAACGCCGTACGCTCATGAGGTCAGGGTGATGGTGACGCTGTACTTCCCATGTACGCCTTGACTTCATTTTTATGGCTGACGTAGTACGACCACATCGAACAGCACTAGTGTTGGAGCTCTTGGAGCGAGAGAACGTTCAACGGATGGACTGGCCTGCCCAATCCACCGGCGTAAAACTCATCGAACACGTATGGAATGCGTTGGGGAGATGCATTGTAGCATGTGCACTTGGCAGCGACGAACATCAAGCAGCTGTTAACAGGGATGGTGGAGGACTAGAACGAACTATCACAAGAGCTTCTCACTAACTTTGTGGCCAGTATGGGAGCACACTAGAGAGCATGCATTGCTGTCTGTGTTGACCACTCACCCTATTAATAACCGTGTTCCACCTTTTGAAGTGTCCGTGACACCATCATGAATCTCGGTGACTTCAATGTAAATATTGTCTTAGAATAGAAGTGTCATTCCATATTTCTTTCATTACCTTCTATGCAGGCTGTACCAAAAAGAATCATCCACTTTAAAAAAAAGCTACGAGGCGTGTTTTTTTTAAAGTAAGGTCCGTTTTGTTGTATACACTAGTAGTTCGCGCGCATACCGCAACGAGCTCGTGCGTCGTGTACCGGCATGCCTTGGAAACAACTGTGCTCAATTTCAGCTCTGTATCTAACCTCTACGGTTCTGTTCTGTGCTTTCAAAATATTTAAGACTATCAACTCGCCCACCGCGTGTAAGGTTCGCTTAGTGATACGGTTTTTGTCAGCAAGGAACCTGTCTGCTGAAGAAATTCAGCAACAGATTTGCGAAGTGTACGGTGATGATGTTATGAGTGAAAGTAAAGTGCATAAGTGGGTACGAGAATTCAAAGATGGCCGTGACAACGTCCATAATGAGAACCTCTCCGGTCGTCCTTCTTTGATTACAGACGATTTGGTGGCTTCAGTTGAAGCGAGGATTCGTGACAACAGGCGCTTCACAATAACAGGTCTCTCAAACGAATTTCCTGACGTGTCGAGATCAGTGCTTTACAACATTGTTTCTGAATACCTAAAGTTTAGGAAACTGTGCTCCCGTTGGGTCCCGAAACTCCTAACAGAGGACCACAAAAGCCAAATATTTGAGTGTGCGATTAATTTCTTGTTATCACGAAGAGGGTGACGGCTTCTTGAGTCAGATCGTACCTCGAGACGAAACATGGGTTTCGCGTATCGCACTCGAATCGAAGCAACTGAGCATGGAATGGAGACACTCACACTCGCCTGGAAAGGCGAAGGGCAAAAAGACTCTGTCCCAGCGCAAAATCATGGCGTCGGTGTTTTGGGATAGACATGGTGTTTTGTTGGTCGACTTCATGCAACGAGGAACCACTATCAATGCAGAAGCATACTGCCAAACCCTGAGAAAGCTACGCAGAGTGATTCAAAACAAAAGACGTGGCATGCTGACAAAGGGAATTGTCCTTCTCTATGCCAACACAAGACCTCACACTGCAGGTCAGACCCGCGATTTATTGGACAATTTTGGCTGGGAAGTTTTAGACCACCCACTCTACAGTCCTGATCTTGTGTCGAGCGATTACCGTCTGTTCCTCCACCTCAAAAATACCTTAGCGGCAACCGTTACATTGATGACGATGACGTGAAAACGGCAGTGAACTCTTGGTTATCGGAGCAGGTTGCAAGTTTTTATGAAGAGGATATTATAAAATTGGTTGAGAGGTGTGATACGTGTTTCAACAAACTTGGCAACTATGTCAAAAATACAGCGAAATATGTACTTTCTGAAAATAAATTTACTTTTCTGAAATAACCTTTGGTTGTGTAATTATGTTCAAACGGACCTTACTTAAAAAACATCCCTCGTACTATTACGTTATTTGAGACATGTGCGTGAACTACATGCTGCTGGAAAGAACAAACTCCCAAGTTTTACATGATTTCCGCTGGGTAGCTGCAGTGCGTGCCCACTTCAGTTCTAATAAAAATGGTGACGTTTTTTACAGTGCTCGTCCGTAATAGCTGTCCAGCGTGATTTTCGTACTGGGTATGGTGTGGATCCTCCTACAGCACAGAGCATCAGACGATGGCATGGACAATTCCGAGGAACAGATTGTTTTTGTAAAGGCGAATCGTCGGGCTGTCCCCGAGTGTCTGACGCAAACATCGAACGTATCCGCCATAGTTTCACAAGGAGTCCGCAGAAATCCGTTCGCCGTGCACCTCGACAGCTCAACATGCTCCCGATGTGAATCTGGCTTGTTGCGTCGACGTTTCCACATGAAACCATACAAAATTCAGCCACTTCAAGCTTTTCGTGAAGGTGGCAAACAACCGCGTGTGGTGTTCCATAATTTCGTTCTTGGCAAGATGGAGGAGACAGTTTTCTTCCACACTTAGTGTTTGGTGACGAAGCAACATTCTATTTAAATGGAAAGTTGAACCATCATAATGTGAAAAATGGGGTACGGAACACTCACAGCAAGTTGTACGACATGAGAGGAACTCTTCAAAACTTAATGTTTTTTGTGCAGTTTCAAGGGGAAAAAATGTATAGTCCACTTTTCTCTGTCGAGATCACTGTTATAGTAAGCACATATCTCGATATGCTTGAGAACTTTCTATTTACGCAGTTGGAGACTGATTCGAACGACTTAATTTACCAACAAGATGGGGCACCACCACACTGGCATCTGGAAGTGCGGGAATGTTTAAATCAAAGGATTACTAACGATAGATCGGTCGCACTGGAGCAAATGAATCAGCCTTACATTACTGGCCTCCAAGGTCAGTGTATGTGATTATTTCTTGTGGGGGTTTATAAAAGACTGTTTATGTGCCTGCGTTACCAACAATAATGACTGCAAGACATGCTCGCTGCAGTGTGGGAACAATTTGAATACCACATTGACATATGCCATGCATCTCAACGGGGGCGTACTGAACACCTATGAAAAAAAAAGCTTTTTGAGTTTCCCGTTCATTAGAAAACGTAATTCATTGTATCTGTTTATTACTTTCAAAAATACAGACGTGCCAAATAGGATAATTCTTTTTCATAAATCCTGTACTGTAGTTACTAAACTGTACTATACTGTATTGTAATAGTTCTTTGTATGTATGATCCAAATTTATTCGAGTTACGTTATTTGGCACTGACACATACAGTGACAGTTACTTCTGTCTTTACGCTTTGCACACCATTGTGTTATGCATATAGGAAACATTATCATTTCTAATACTTTCCTTGGAGCGCATGTGATGCTACTTTCCTTTTTGCTAAACATTCGACATTCAGTGTAACGTACTGGGTTCTGTTAATCACAAATTCTACTAGCCGATCATACAGGGTGTTTCAAAAATGACCGGTATATTTGAAACGGTAATAAAAACTAAACGAGCAGCGATAGAAATACACCGTTTGTTGCAATATGCTTGGGACAACAGTACATTTTCAGGCAGACAAACTTTCGAAATTACAGTAGTTACAATTGTCAACAACAGATGGCGCTGCGGTCTGGGAAACTCTATAGTACGATATTTTCCACATATCCACCATGCGTAGCAATAATATGGCGTAGTCTCTGAATGAAATTACCCGAAACCTTTGACAACGTGTCTGGCGGAATGGCTTCACATGCAGATGAGATGTACTGCTTCAGCTGTTCAATTGTTTCTGGATTCTGGCGGTACACCTGGTCTTTCAAGTGTCCCCACAGAAAGGAGTCACAGGGGTTCATGTCTGGCGAATAGGGAGGCCAATCCACGCCGCCTCCTGTATGTTTCGGATAGCCCAAAGCAATCACACGATCATCGAAATATTCATTCAGGAAATTAAAGGCGTCGGCCGTGCGATGTGGCCGGGCACCATCTTGCATAAACCACGAGGTGTTCGCAGTGTCGTCTAAGGCAGTTTGTACCGCCACAAATTCACGAAGAATGTCCAGATAGCGTGATGCAGTAATCGTTTCGGATCTGAAAAATGGGCCAATGATTCCTTTGGAAGAAATGGCGGCCCAGACCAGTACTTTTTTAGGATACAGGGACGATGGGACTGCAACATGGGGCTTTTCGGTTCCCCATATGCGCCAGTTCTGTTTATTGACGAAGCCGTCCAGGTAAAAATAAGCTTCGTCAGTAAACCAAATGCTGCCCACATGCATATCGCCGTCATCAATCCTGTGCACTATATCGTTAGCGAATGTCTCTCGTGCAGCAATGGTAGCGGCGCTGAGGGGTTGCCGCGTTTGAATTTTGTATGGATAGAGGTGTAAACTCTGGCGCATGAGACGATACGTGGACGTTGGCGTCATTTGGACCGCAGCTGCAACACGGCGAACGGAAACCCGAGGCCGCTGTTGGATCACCTGCTGCACTAGCTGCGCGTTGCCCTCTGTGGTTGCCATATGCGGTCGCCCTACCTTTCCAGCACGTTCATCCGTCATGTTCCCAGTCTGTTGAAATTTTTCAAACAGATCCTTTATTGTATCGCTTTTCGGTCCTTTGCTTACATTAAACCTCCGTTGAAAACTTCGTCTTGTTGCAACAACACTGTGTTCTAGGCGGTGGAATTCCAACACCAGAAAAATCCTCTGTTCTAAGGAATAAACCATGTTGTCCACAGCACACTTGCACGTTGTGAACAGCACACGCTTACAGCAGAAAGATGACGTACAGAATGGCGCACCCACAGACTGCGTTGTCTTCTGTATCTTTCACATCACTTGCAGCGCCATCTTTTGTTGAAAACTGTAACTACAGTAATTTCGAAAGTTTGTCCGCCTGAAAATGTACTGTTGTCCCAAGCATATTGCAACAAACGGTGTATTTCTATCGTTGCTCGTTTAGTTTTTATTGCCGTTTCAAATATACCGGTCATTTTTGAAACACCCTGTATATTTGCGATCATATTTCGTATGATTGTATCATGGTTATGGGTCGATATTATTGTAGAAAAGAAATTTTTAAATGTTTGACACCAAAGCTACTGTTTATTTACTGATTGACTAGTTTAGAGCTTTTCCCACGTATTTCTATTTAGGATATGTTTGGTGTGGACTGTTCTGTTTATGTCATCACACTTAAATGTATCTCATATCTTCATTATCCAAATTAGAATAACAACTACGATAAGTAGTCCAGCGTAGCACACAGCGTAATCCAATAAGAACAAATTCTCCATTGTATATAAAATACTGCTGTCACCAGGATCTCATAATGTTCGGTAGTGAAGATATGAGATACATTTCAGTGTGATGACATAAATAGAACTGTCTACGCCAGACATATCCTAATAAAAATACGATGCTTGTGGAAAATGGGCAAAACTGATGCGACATGCTGCAAACGTTTGTGAGTCAATATCATGGTACAGTGGCCAAAGCCTTTGGGAGTGTTCATTAGTTACGTGACGCCTTTTCCTTAAAGCATGGCTCCCCCCTCCTTCCCCTCCCCCCCCCCCCCCAACCCCAATCTCATTTGGCGAGTTTTTGTAAGATACGATGGGAACCTCCCACTCTTCCTCACATGAGGCCTAGCGCGTAGTCGCGTAAAAATACGTAAAAATGAAATTTCTTAAAATTTGTTTTAAACTTTGATTAAACACTTTATAAAACCAGGTTTTATTTATAAAGTGCATTGAACAGATTTCCCCAAGTGATTTTAAACAAGCCATTCTTGAGTAGTATTTGGACGGATAGACTCACAGAGACAGACGGGCGAAAAGGCTCAACGAAAATGGTGTTAACCGTTTTGATGGATCCATAAAAAAATCGACCTGTTATTGGCGTCTATATAGATGCATCAATGAACCTTTACTTACTTTGCAGATGAAAAACAACATCGTGTGTACTTTCCTTCGAACATTATGATTGCGTAACTTTTCAATCTCTTGATTTATATGCTCATTAAGAGTGTTGTTTTTGGTGAACTTCAGCTTAGCTTCCTTCAACAAACAATTAACTTGTACGCACGTGTGTTTCGACTTGTCGGCATATCGCTTAACACGCGCATTGTGAAAGTTTTGGTACAAATTCGTGTTGAACACGATAATATCGGCTTTATATGCGTTGCACTTACTCACTAACTGATACGTAGTGACTTCGAACGACGCAGCAGAGAACTTCCCGAAGGAAATCTAGCATTTGTGCGGCACTCGTTTCAAATCAAGTAATCACGGCAGTTCAGATCAGAGGATCCATAACGATTGGTGGGAACTGTATTGTCTATGCGTAGGATTCATTATTCAAAAGAAAATGTTATCCTTTATAATAACGTATATTCTCTGAATTAAGAAGTTATCGTGAGATTATCATTGCACCCTCCCCCCCACCCCCTTCATATGATTTTTCCAGCCTCCCCTTTTTGAGCTAACTTAATTAATGCCTTAGGAAATCTAGCATCCACTATTAGCAAGATACGGTGTTTGTTTCACAGGAGTGGTTTCTCCAGAACAGATGTTGATTCTGTAGGAGAGCTTATTTCCGTCTCGGAAAGTTATGTTCGAGCTTATAACATGGTCTATGATTCCGAGAGACACGGGCAGTAGGAATATTGGTCCATAACTGCGTGTTCCGTTTCTTTGCAATTTTGACACAGGAATGCTTCACGCTCTCTGCCAGTCGTAAAGTACACTTCGCTGCCCTAGAGATTCTCTACAACAATATGCTAGAAAAGAGTCAAATTCTGCGACCTGTCCGAGTAAAATCTAATTAGAAGTTTTTCAGGGCCAGGTGTCTTGTTAGCCGTGAATGGTCTCAGTTATTATTCAGTACTGGGAGCGCCTAATTCAATATCACTAATTTGCATATGTACAGAGTGTTTCGAAAGCCTATTACGGGTCTCTAGCTGTTATAGAGGGGTTCAAATGGCTCTGAGCACTATGCGACTTAACTTCTAAGGTCATCAGTCGCCTAGAACTACTTAAACCTAACTAACCTAGGGACATCACACACATCCATGCCCGAGGCAGGATTCGAACCTGCGACCGTAGCGGTCGCTCGGCTCCAGACTGTAGCGCCTAGAACCGCACGGCCACTCCGGCCGGCTGTTATAGAGGGGACTTAATAGCTAAGGAACCCATGTTCAGAAGTGTACCGTTTGGAAGTTTGAAGATCGGATCACTTTCAAATCTGCCGCTTCACAATACGATGCGTAATGGTGGAACTTCACAAAGAATGTGTCGAGAAGGTTTTCGGAACGCCTTAGCCGAGCACGTACCATTTTCGTCCTATTACATCAACGGCCGCGAGTAATTGGTAACTGGCACGGTTTCACGGAAGCTCACCAGAGTTTTAGGGAGCATATGTACGAAAGCCTGCGTCGCAGATACACGTTGTACATCGAACACCGAGGGATGGCACGTGAAGCACGCAGGTCGGAGATCTTCGGCTCCACTGCGTGCGTACCGTTAAGCGGAATATGTCTGTGTGTGGATCAAAAACTTATTTTGACACATGGAATGTATTATATTGTGTTTTTATCTGCTGTCTTCAGTTTCAACCCCAGACTGACCAAGAGACACTAGACAAACGGTCTTAATCCGTTTATTGCCTTTGCAAATGACCTAAACGTCACGGTAAATGATAACAGACAAACAATTGCAGGATAGAGGTTTATTGAAATCCTTGACCACGGTTTCGGTATATCTAAATATACCTTCATCAGAAGCAAAAATATACCTGAACAGGAAGACACCTTCATTAGCAAAAAACTTAGCACCATAACTGAGATAGAAGGAAAAAACAAACACTTATAGCTTTAAGTAACCATGAAAATTACCAAAGTATTACAAGCACAAAAACTGTTGGTCACTTACTAAAATCACATACTGCACTGTAGATACAAGAAACAATCGCGCCAAAGGCGTCGTCAGTAGTTAAAATTAAGGTAACACTTCCATCTGTACAGCATAATTATGAAGATATGGTTGATGCGAACACGGCATATTATGGGTTCTTAGCCTGTGAACTAGCGTGAAGAGGGTGTGGAAGCACCAGGCCAGACAGTTCAGCGAGAGAGGGCACTCGTGGTATGCGCGAGACACTCGCGCACATTAAAACTCAGGAATACATACTCATGCGCGTCAAAATTTTAAAGGTTGTGCTAGTTCAAACCCTCTGCCTTAATAAATAAAACATATCAAAACCATTTAAAACACCTACATACAATAGATGAACACCAATTTGCCCATGTCGTAGTGTGAAGGAGGTGAAGCTTGCGCTGAGGAACACAAATAACAGGAGAGGGCACTAGCGCTATGCGCGAGAATTTCGCGCAAATTAAAGACTAGGATAGATACTAGTGAAAACGAACAAAATGTTGTAGTAAACCGTGAAGCTATTCAACAGATTCTCCTTCAGTCATATTTAAAATTTTGACCTAAACGTTCTAGGATTTTGTAGTACATTTAATACAGGATATTTTCATAAAAATGTTCATCCCCTACTTCACCCCCTTCGAGTTTAAGTTTCCAAAAACACGTATTTTTTATTTCCAGCCGACAAGCCAAATATGGATTTTCATAGTTTTAGCTTTAAAAATACTTTGATAATGAAATATTATTATTAAAATTTTCATCTCTTATTTCACCCACTTAGGGGGTTGAATTTCTAAGCACAATGAAACATTTTTTTCATAATCTTTCCGTACTTTGGCGCCACAGTAATATAATACCGTTCAACTGAAAGATCCGCCATTTGTCAATTTCTAATCAAGAAACCAAATACTAGTTTTCATAGATGTAGCTCCAAAAATGCGTTAGTAGTTCTTTAAGAATGATTTATTTCAAAAATAACTTTCACACAGTATTACACCCCCTTAGGGGTTATATTTCTAGTGAGAGGCACCCACATGCCTTGCTCATACTGTGGCATCAAGCAGTCAGGCCTGCAAGATGAGTGGATTCATTCTCATTTGTCGAGTAACATGAACTCTAGTACCCACAATTAAGTTACAAATTATTCTCCTGTATGAATATTACGCAACGGAAACGCAATTCTGACTATTAGTAATTTACACTATTCTGACTATTCACTACGCACTGGCAATATCACATTTTCTTTTTTTATTTAACGGCTTTTATCAACACGTGCCCATGGCACTGAATATGAATGGCGCACACATTGTAAATTCTGGATATCATGACAACATACAATTCGAAGGAAAAGGCCACCAATCTTTTTCTTTTCACTATCTTATTTATTCCGATAAATTCTATAACCTAAACACACAAATTCTATAACCTACAACAATAACACATGAGAAATTCCGCCCAGTGGGCGTGGCTTTACATTGGTGATTCTCTATCTTATGGTCTCGTAATTATATAATGCTACAGTGCACTTTCTGGATAGGATGGTGGATCCTTTTTTTTTTATATCTCACACTTCGACTATCAAAACCATCATCACGAAACTTTCCTCCAGACCGAGCGGTACAAAAGGAACATGCATAACCCACTACCTCTGAAACTACCTTGCTACTCTCCCATGCAAACCACACATACTTAAATTACATGACATACACCACACTGCAACATGGAATACAACATAAGGAATAGTCACAACATTATAATCACATCACTTTCAGCTTTCCCACTTCAATTAGTATTCATCCCAGTTTCACACGACACTGCCCCACTTCGTAACTTTTCTTTCCTACTACGAACTCTGGACGATATATGCACGTCTTCCTGTGCAATGCGAGCCAAGTGGCGTTGCTGGATAGACGGCTGACTCACCTTGCTTCTCTCTCAGAGCATTATAGTTTGAATCAAGCGTCACACGGTAGCATAACACGCAAAGTAATATTAAGAACATATTCATCACACACGCGAGTCCTCAACTGATACCATGGACGAGTACTTCTCTTTATCCTTTGAAACTCACACAGCACTCACGACGTGGAAGTACTCGTCTCTAATTTCAAGTCCTGCACACGCCATTTCTTAAATATTTCCAACTTATAGTACACACGCTAGTAATTCAGCTTAACTTAAGCACTCGGAAGTATTTCAACTTATTGCTACACATGGTTTCATTGTGACCGTTGGTCACTTCCGAAGATTACTACGATCCCCTTAATATTACCTGCCTGACATTTAATTCTCCCCACAAAAGTTCCTGAAATAGAGAAATTATTATTCTAAACTACTCTTAAGTATTTCACATGCATACCATGTCTCCACTCTTTTGTCCTTACGGAGCACGCCTAAGACAGGTCTTACCAACACTAGATCCAGCGGCAGAGTGCTGAAACATGACTGTTCTTCAGGTTTTCTCGCACCTCTGCCAAAGTGGGGGAGCACCTTGCTACCGTATTGGTCAGCCACATTTCAGGCGCTCAAAGCTCAGGTAAATTTCATCTCTTTGGTCCCACGAAAGGTGACCCAAGTACCGTCTCAAAGATGATCATATATTCACATTCACTATCTGCGGTTAGCAGACGACCATACATTCATTCATTCATTCATTCATTCATTTCACAGATCGTACCAAACTGGATGTAGGGATTTATTTTCTGGGAGTGCACATGTGATCAATTAAATAAATAAATTGTCATTCTTTCCCACACTGGTATCTGGCTTCACAGTATTAATTGAAATTGAGTTATTATTTTTACAAAAAATATGTTGTTCTGACAAGAATAATGAAGTATGTTGTACCTATTTTCAATGTCGGGCGGTACTGTACCCTTTCACCACCGGCTACCCATGCAGAAAAAAATGGCGCGGTACTATCCTTGCAATGTGAGGGTAGTTCCGAACATTTTTTAAGAAAGCTGTATTAGAGCAAACGTAACAAGTCATCATAATAACCAGGAGGAGACCTTAGCCCCTGGTGACCTCAGATAGACGACCAAATGCTGTTACTTTACCAAATTATTGACACTGTTGTTGCATTATTGTACTCTCCACAATCCAGAGTAATGTACACATACAAATTTACAACAATCCACATGACAAATAAAACATTACCTCATACAAATAAAAAATAATGTTGAGATAAAAATTTTCTTAGTTACTGGGATCTTCATTATTTTTATGAGTAATCCAAACTTCACTAATTCTATAACAAATAAAAAACATACTAATTGTACTCATGATATTTTAAATAGCTCACCATCCAAACACAGAGCAAGTAATCTGAGATTCATAAATTGCGGGGTAAAAACCTTTACACAGCAAAGCCTAAATATAAAACAAAATTAACAAAAGAAAAACATTACATACACTAGTTACATGTAGAATGTCAGGCTCCATACCATTACTCTAAAATATACATCAAACCTACAGAGAAATAAAACTGAGAAGAAAAACAATGAAATATACCACAAGTTACATACTGGTTATGTAATATAGTTCATCTAAGACATCATGTCATACCTCATTAACTATCATCACTTAAGCAATTGCCACCACTACTCGACTGTGAGTTTATCCTTGTCCACCAGTACAAATACCTGCTGCTGGGTTAGTCAGTCCATCAACTTTGATCAATACACGCAGTAAATAGTTAGCAATAAGTGCTTGAATCCACCAGTAGCTCTCGTATCTTACTCTACTGCTCATTTCTCTGTTGTTACACCTTTTAGACGACAAGAACTTGCATTTCGACTGGCCTTCGTTACACTTTAATGTGAAATATCACCACTGTGATAATGCAAATAAGTGGCTTCAGCCAACACTGCAACAAGATCGAGACTATCCACGACGTCAAAATGCATCCGTTAATTCTGATATTTGTTGTGCAATGCAAACTCTTGTCCCCTGTGACAACCTTACTGACCAATGCAACAAGAGCCACTACATTAGTATTACGACACTGCCTAATAATTAAAGCATCCTTGTACCAAATATTCTAATAAACATGCTACGTGAACTTGATAACCCAGAACAAACAAAAAAAAAAAAAAAAACTAACTATTCTAAACACAAATGTTAATGGAAATACAATTACACTTGCTGTCCCTTCAGGAATGAAATATATAAAAAAATTACACAATTACAAGTACAAATACATTATTCCCTATGTTGTGAGTCACACGGAATCATTTCATTCTGTGATTTTCTTGGGGTCAAAAAGTTGCTGATAGTTTTCCTAGAAACACTGTCTCGGTGTCAAAGCTCTCCCATGGTTACCCAGACGAAAGTCTTTAAGTCACTTGAATCAGCATTTTGAACACGCACTGAACAGTTAAGTGTATCTCACATTAAACACAAATGTCATAGTCAATCTCAGAGTACCATCCACACGAGTCTGGTCGTCCAGAAATGGCCCTGCAACTACTATTATCCACGGTCCTGCCCTTTCAGTTCATGGTGTAATTAAAAGTCTTAAGTTCCAGCAAACAGCACTTATTCCCACACCAATCAAAGAAATGTCTCCTACTAGAAATGCAAATATCAATGTCCCACTTTAGTTTCTTGCGTTCAGACAATAATTAGTCACCATACAACAACTGACCTCTTTAAGTATAACAAGCGTACCACATGCAATTTACAAAGCACACTTAATAAGTCACTGCCAAAAGTTTATGGATCCCACCATTCAGTGGTCAAGACAAAACAAAACAATCGTCCTGTCTGCTAAAGACAAAATCTTTTCCACCACTCACAACATGGAAACATCAGTCCTTCTCTTTCCACCTTATTGAGACATAAGAGCAGTCATCTTGTTTCACGGCTCCACTGTCCAGTACTAGTTAATAGCTACTGTTAAAAAAAATGCCCGCCGGACTCCACCACGCGTCGTTCATTCTGCCGTCGCTCCGCCACCGCGTGAGCCGTTGAGCCGAAGAAACCACCCGCTGTTGCCTCTGCGGGATACTGTCTCCAGTCGTAAGGGTGGCGGATCTTATGAATGGCAGCCAGTGGTAGGTGCGTGTCGCCCCAGGCCGTTGACCTGTTGTAGCGGGCGCGTGGAATGTACCCCGACTGCCAGTGGAGTGGGGAGTGCAGTGGCTTTGTCACCTCTCCCATGGCGACGTCAGCTTGCCCTCCCGCTAGCGGTATGGGCGCGTTCTGCGTAGCACCGCAGAACTACAACACCCAATCAGTCAGACCCTTCCGTGCATCTCGCAACATTACAGACAAAAGGATATTCTTACAGTATTTAAATACTCATTGATTACATGTATGATCTATTAGATACATTGGTAATAAAAGAATCTTTGTTCTAAAAAACATAAAATCATACATCCTAGTTTTCTACACATACAACATCAACATTTATCTCTTTTCTATATACAGCCCAGACTTGTGATATTGATTGTACCTGTCGTCCCTCATACAAAATATGAAAGCGTCAAAAAAAAAAAAAAAAAGGAATAAGAAACAAAATATACAGCTCATAATTACAATATCAAATAGTAGACTACTCTAACATCCTATCACAGTGGAAATATTAGAAACTGTTGATTCTAAAACTACAATATACAATGAACCTTTGTACTTGTGACAGACTGAAATTAATACGCCTTGAAAGTGTTCTAACAAAAAAATAAGAAATAATCTACACAGCTCACAATTACCTACCACATGTTGTTAAATAGTAAACTACTTTAACATCCTAACACAATAAACATTTTAGAAACTGATGACTCTAAATCTACAACATACAATGCACCTTTGTGCTTGTGACAGACTGAAATTAGTATCTCTTTATATATTTTACCTTTTTATTATATATAACAACATTTCTAGGACATGTATGTACCATCCACATGATATCAGATCCTGACCTGCCATCAAGGTTCATCCAAATCAAACAATAAAACACAATAATGTTTTAGTTATGGATCGGTAGCATCCCCTTTACTGGAGTGTGCGCATTGATCACACTACTCTACGACTCTCACTCAACAGACATCACATTTTCCTTCTCATTCAATCCATTAATACACTAACAGAATAGGTCTAGAAGTCAGCTAACCTTAACACCACCACACTCACGACAGCATACCATACCTTTGCTCCCTTATGCTCAACCACATAACACATGGAGTTATTTCGGAGATAGCATTCCGGTCTCCGATTACGTCCTTTCACTCTGCACCTTTCTCCATTGGCTTACCTCTGCATTCACTTTACCGATTATTCATCCTGCTAAATATCACTTTAGAATTGCGACATTTCATCTAAGAACAAAAAATACACAAATTATTCATCCTGCAAAATAACTGTACACATTCTTAGTACCGTTTTGATTAGTTATACTGGTACCAGGCTTCAACAACAACAACAACAAAAATTATTTTTTTCTTATTGCAAATGTTATGGTAAGAATTAGATTTACACTTATATTACATCTTGCGTCAGTATTCCACAACGTTCACCATCTGGATCTCATACTCCCTTTATGTCCTTTCACGTTGTGCAGTTGTCCTCCTCTCTTCATTCGTATTTCGGCTCTCCATCCGTCCATTACTCCATCATTTCCTGGTCTTCCTTCGCCATTGCCATCAATCTCGATTGCAGTATACACAGGCCTCTCTGTAACATACATCTAAGACATCTCCACATTATTAATTCTACTCACCTTTATTTACCACTGTTTCATCACGTCGAATCTCTCTTTATTAATCACACTGATTCACGTCGCTTCTCTCCTTAAATATCACCTTTATCAACTACTATTTATCATGTCGCTTTTCTCAGTATCTACCATCTTTATCCTCTCATTACTCATCACGTCGTTTCTGCTTGATCCTTATTCATATGACAAAAAATACGGACATACACCACTCTGTCGACTCCTGTTCATGACTCATTCGACCAGTCTATTCCGTCATACTTCCTGACATCCCGCCTGAAAATTCTTATGTCCGATTTGACCCTGCACAACGTTACACACCACAAATAAATACACTGACTATCTACCATAACTTGCCTACTTTCGATCTATCCTTAACTTTTCCATAATTTGATGTTAGAAATGTGATGAAAACCATGCGATTGTTTTCCCTTGATCGTCTCAAACAGTACAGCATTTTCATGGACAATCCGCCTCACTCTGATTGGTCCACTATACACAGTAAATAATTTGCTAGTTAGGAATCTGAGCTTTCATGAAAATCAAATGTGTGCAGAGAATATACAAGCTGGGAGAAATGGGACAGCCCAAGTGTTAGAAACTTTGGTGCTAGTGGTCTCTTTCCCTAACACCAGATTACGAACAACCATACGCAGCACCTCATTATAACTGGCACCACGACAATGACATACTATAGATCAGACGGCATCTAATTTAAAAACTTCGATCACATTGCTGGTGTTATCTGTAACAGCAGTGTAAATGTAGCCCATGCCATACAGATCACAATGTTGACTTTTTTACATTACGTGTTAAGTACCTGCAATAGTCAAATCGCACTAATTAAACTGGACTCATTGGCATTTTTACATAACATTTTTAGCAACTGGTTTTTTTGAGGAAACAGTCCTTTTAATTTAGTGTTCCAAATCAAAATTTGCAAATTTTTCTCTGAGAGACCAGCCTAACAGATTCTATTACTGGTATTTTATTCTATGATCTGAAGTATGGTATTTGCATTCCTACATATCAGCAGAGTATGTCTGCTACATAGACAATTTTCAGTGCCAGTGGCATGTGTTTTAAGGCAAGATGCTAAGGGCTGATATGTCGGATTAGTTTCTCCTATCCATCAATCTATTACGACAAGAAAGAAATGCCAGGATTCCATGCTCTCCTGTCAGTCTGATAGTTTCTGCCGTTCCTATCCTCGACTCTGTCTGACCTATGAGTCGTGTCTCCATTCACAATGTTGCTCTCATTTCCCAGTTCTCGTAACAAGCGCTGAAATGACGCAGAATCGTCTAAGCCTCTGCCTGCTATCACTATATCTCTGCGTAATTTCACTGGCAACTTCGTTATACAGATCCTAATGAGCTCCCCAGGTTCGTATGGCACATACAAATACCTACTTCCTCTCAGCATTTCCTGATAGCACGCCACTGGATCTCTTATACCACCTTCGTTACAATTTGGCATCATCAATATGCTTTGCTTAACCTGGTCCTGCCTACTTTTAGACCAGAATTCATTTAAAAACTTGTCACAAAATATCTTGTAGCTACTACAGTCTTTAATAACTTCCTGCATTTTCACTCTAGCCTCGTCCCTCAAATGGTTACACACAAACTTCATTTTGAGGAGCGGCCCCCACGATGAAGGTAATGAATCTTGAAATTGAGACAGCAACAGGCATGGATGTTGATAGTTATCTGGATCTGGAAAACAAGTGTATGTTTGTACCGACACGAAGTGCCTCCTACATTCTTCTTCCACATTTATGTTTTCCGACCTTGGATTATACCCAGTTGGGTTTGCCACCTGTTTTATCCGACACAACCGTTCTTCTAACTCTCTGAGTTCGTCTTCCTCTTTCTGCCTACTTTCGTTTTTTGAATTTATCTCACTCACCCTCTGCAATCTACCTGGTGGTGTTTCACCTTCGCTACTGCACGCTAATTGCAACTGTGCTTGTTCTTCCCTATGTTTCCTATTTATTTCTAATTGTGCCTCTTTAGACTGTAATAGTGATTGTATCTCCTCCTGGTCAGCATAAACCTCTCGCTGCGTACTGTCTGAGCCTGTTTCGCCTCTTATACTGATATTTTCTACATCTGCACTAATCGTATTCATTCTGACCACTACCTCCGCAACTTCATCCCTGTGTTTATTTAGCGCCACTTCCTGCTGGGTGACTTGAGCTTCCATGCTGTCTAATGCCCCTTGTTTATCTGCGAGTAAGTCCTCCACTATCTCTTTGATTTGCTCATCCGGCAACACGTCCCTACGTCCTGTAATATCACTCTCTATTGCATTTATTCGTACCTCCAAATTAGTGGCTTTTTCTTTCACGGCATCACATACTTGCTTCAACGCATCCAGATTCTTCTCCCCCTCATCTAACCGATTATTAACTGTGGACAGACGCTCGTCAATAGCTGTGTGTAGCTTCCTCATTGCCTCTTTATTTCCCTTATCCATTGCCTCCAATCTTTCCTTATTTGCTTCCAATCTTTCCTTAGTCTCCCTATCTCTCTCCTTATTATCTCTATCCATCGCTTCCAATCTTTCCTTATTATCTCTATCCATCCTCTGTAAAAACTGCAATAGCACATTGTGATTTGCTACTTTCGGTGCGCTCGCCTCGTTTGCCTGAGAAACCGTAGCTTCGCTAAGGGTAGCTACATTTTCACTGCATACCTGACCTAGTCCCGGCTCACCCACGCCGTCGGGAAAAGCCCCCGATTGTGGACAAAGCCCGCCGCTTAAAGGATCACCTTGCCGCGGTCCGCTGACCAATTCAGCCCCTTCTGAGTGTTTGCCGTTCTCGCTCATTAACCCAAGGTCGACACCTACTTCCTGCTGCATTGCTACATTCACCCCAGAATCACTATTCTCCATGGTGACTACACTTTTTGACTGCGACCTAGTTACTACGGACATTACACAAAAAAAAAAAAATTATGCAACGATCTTCCAGCCTTGGATGATATAGCAATTAGTTACATAAAAAAATAAAAGATCCTCACCAATCCAGAAAGATATTGCAAACAAATAAATTTTACTTCTTAGCGCTATCACAATATATCCCATCAAAAAAAAAAAAAAATTGAAACAGCAAACCCTAACAGCAAAATCCTGGCAGGGTCGAAATTATGAGAGGCACCCGCATGCCTAACTCATACTGTGGCACCAAGCCGTCAGGCCTGCAAGATGAGTGGTCTGCCAAGCAAGTGGATTCATTCTTATTTGTCGAGTAACATGAACTCTAGTACTCACAATTAAGTTACAAATTATTCTCCTGTATGAATATTAAGAACGGAAACGCACATCTGACTATTAATAATTTACACTACTCTGACTGTTCACTACGCACTGGCAATACCACATTTTCTTTCTTTTATTTAGTGGCTTTTATCAACACGTGACCATCGCACTGAATTGAATGGCGCACACATTATAAATTCTGGATATCATGACAACATACAATTCAAAGGAAAAGGCCACCAATCTTTTTCTTTTCACTACCTTATTTATTCCAATAAATTCTATAACCTAAACACACAAATTCTATAACCTACAACAATAACACATGAGAAGTTCCACCCAGTGGACATGGCTTTACATTGGTGATTCTCTATCTTATGGTCTCGTAATTATTTAATGCTACAGTGCACTTTCTGGATAGGATGGTGGATCCTTTTTTTTTTATATCTCACACTTCGACTATCAAAACCATCATCACGAAGCTTTCCTCCAGACCGAGCGGTACAAAAGGAACATGCATAACCCACTACCTCTGAAACTACCTTGCTACTCTCCCATGCAAACCACACATACTTAAATTACATGACATACACCACACTGCAACATGGAATACAACATAAGGAATAGTCACAACATTACAATAACATCACTTTCAGCTTTCCCACTTCAATTAGTATTCATCCCAGTTTCACACGACACTGCCCCACTTCGTAACCTTTCTTTCCTACTACGAACTCTGGACGATATATGCACGTCTTCCTGCGCAATGCAAGCCAAGTGGCGTTGCTGGATAGACGGCTGACTCACCTTGCTTCTCTCTCAGAGCATTATAGTTTGAATCAAGCGTCACACGGTAACATAACACGCAAAGTAATATTAAGAACATATTCATCACACACGCGAGTCCTCAACTGATACCATGGACGAGTACTTCTCTTTATCCTTTGTACATACACAGATTGAAACTCACACAGCACTCACGACGTGGAAGTACTCGTCTCTAATTTCAAGTCCTGCACAAGCCATTTCTTAAATATTTCCAACTTATAGTACACACGCTAGTAATTCAGCTTAACTTAAGCACTCGGAAGTATTTCAACTTATTGCTACACATGGTTTCATTGTGACCGTTGGTCACTTCCGAAGATTACTATGATCCCCTTAATATTACCTGCCTGACATTTAATTCTCCCCACAAAAGTTCCTGAAATAGAGAAATTATTATTCTAAACTACTCTTAAGTATTTCACATGCATACCATGTCTCCACTCTTTTGTCCTTATGGAGCACGCCTAAGACAGGTCTTACCAACACTAGATCCAGCGGCAGAGTGCTGAAACATGGCCGTTCTTCAGGTTCTCTCGCACCTCTGCCAAAGTGGGGGAGCTTCTTGCTTCCGTATTGGTCAGCCACATTTCAGGCACTCAAAGCTCAGGTAAATTTCATCTCTTTGGTCCCACGAAAGGTGACCCAAGTACCGTCTCAAAGATGATCATATATTCACATTCACTATCTGCGGTTAGCAGACAACCATACATTCATTCATTCATTCATTTCACATATCTCACCAAACTGGATGTAGGGATTTATTTTGTGCGAGTGGACATGTGATCAATTAAATAAATAAATTGTCATTCTTTCCCACACTGGTATCCGGCTTCACAGTATTAATTGAAATTGAGTTATTATTTTTACAAAAAAATATGTTGTTCTGACGAGAATAATGAAGTATGTTGTACCTATTTTCAATGTCGGGCGGTACTGTACCCTTTCACTAGTTACGTTGTAAGACATACTTTTTTTTTTGACCGAGAAACCAAATACAAATTTTCGTAGTTCTAGCTTCAAAACTGCCTTAATAACGACATATTTTCAAAAACTATTTCACCTCCTTAGGAATGGAACTTAAAAAAAAATCTCTTCTTAAACAATGCCTGTAGCATAAGGTCAGAACCCTCTTCAGATTTAAAATTTCTGTCGTTTTCAGTTTGGGCTGGGCGATGAAGAGTCAGTGGGTCAGTCAATACGCTTCCTTTAATAACTGACGGTTGTTGCGTATTGACTGTGACACGACATTACATCATCATGCACAAGGAATTTAAAGATTTAGTTGACGATGAAAAATTATAACTATAGAGACGATCAGTACGGGATTGATTCTTCTGCACATCAAGATGCACTATGTGTTTAATATGCAAGTATGGAACCCATGATGTAATTGGTGGTACGATTAGTAAAATTTCTGAATTGGCATGCATTATTTCACCGTCAGTTGCAACAGTTTTGGATGGAACTGAACTGGGAGTTCGGAGACATTATACACTGAAGAGCCAAAGAAACTGGTGTAGGCATGTGTAATCAAATATAGAGATACATAACAAGGCAGAACACGGGCCTGCGGTCGGAAACGACAATATAAGACAACAAGCGTCTGGCGCAGTTGTTAGATTGGTCATTGCTGCTACAGTGGCAGGATATCAAGTGAGTTTGAAGGTAGCTCAAGCTGGTGGAGGCTCTGTAATGGTGTGGGGCGTGTGCAGTTGGACTGATATGTGACCCCTGATACGTCTATATACGACTCTGACAGGTGACAGGTTCGTAAGCATCCTGTCTGGTCACCTGCATCCATTCATGTCCATTGTCCATTCCGACGGGCTTGAGCAATTCCAGCAAGACAATGCTACACACTACACATCCAGAATTGCTGCAGAGTGGCTCCAGGAACAGTCTCCTGAGTTTAAAATCTCCACAGACATGAACACTATTGAGCATATCTGGCAATGCCTTGCAACGTGCTGTTGAGAGGAGATCTCCACACCCTCGTACTCTTACGGATTTATGGATAGCCCTGCAGAATTCATGATGTCAAGTCCCTCCAGCACTACATCAGACATTAGTCGAATCCAAGCCACCTCGTGTTGTGGCACTTCCGCGCGCTCGCAGAGGCCCTACACGATATTAGGCAGGTGAACCAGTATCTTTGGCTCTTCAGTGTATATTACTGCAAAGTACGTTGATTAAGTCAAAGGACATGTCTGCAACGAATTTTCGATTTCAGATCTGCTATTGGTGAATTTCTGAAGGCCAAAGGAAGGCAAGAACGAAAATTAGAAGATCCTGAATGGATTGCACACCTTACACTCTAAATACAGTTGACTGCAGATTGCGCTCAGTACGACATTGCAAGATGAGAAGCGACCTATTTCTGACTTCATAGCGAAAGAGGAAGCATTCAAAAAGAAAAACCATTGTCGAAGGTACATCTTCTGACAAGGACATCTTCTATTCCCCTGAGCTCACTGGCGTTAAACAAAACGCGAACTTCGAAAGATTCGGTGTCACACTGAAAGAATTACAGGAGTTCCTTTGTAAACGTTCGAGGTCACTACCAATCTTACATCTATTTCTGAGCTTTCTTTGAGATCGCTTGCCATTGCATGTGAAAGCACCCCTGTCGAGGTGCAGATGGAAATGGTCGTTACACAATATAATTCTCGTTTAAAACACATCTTCTTTTAGGTTAAAACTGTCCAGGATTTCTAAGCTGCTTTCCTCAGGAAGAGTTTCGACATCTCCATAATGAGGCTGAAAACGTGACATCAACGTTTCGATTAACATATGAAAACGAAAGTTTTTTTAGATTATGAGATTAAATGTCACGATTATGTGGCAACCTGAGTGACGAAAATCTGCGAAACTGTCTGCATGTGTCCGTATATCATCAGTTTGTGTCAGTTATATTTCTATTATGTCTTCGACGCATCAAAAATAATTAAATAATATTAAGAGTTTGATTTGTTTGTGATTCTATGTTACTGAGAAATATGAAATACGAAACAAAGCTGCATGCTGCATGTGGCACTTTCGCAATTTCCTCCTTTCCCCCCTCTTCCCACTCAGACCGTGTGACATGGTGGAGGGGGGAGTGTGCAATTAGGAGAGAGAGACTGGCACTCGTGCACGAGCACTGCACATAAGCAGAGTTCTTCGTCATCCGGGCTTTACACAATTTTTAATAATCATATTACACGTCTAACAGCGCAACACATGTAGAAATCTGATATCGTCTACTGTCGCTACATCGGAGTTACATTGAGGCTTACCTTGAACGTGTATTCAGTGAAAATGGCAGGTAGAATGATTAATTCGAATTGTGGAACTTATAAACATGTTATTCGCCTTACTTGGGTGGAACCAAGGCTTAAAGCGAATGTTTGACTGTAATTACAAATAATATTACCCTTTACGATGTCTTGATTATTGATATTTATCTTCCCACTGGCACCTTTTCTTCTATGTAATGCATTCTTCAGGGCTCATAGCTGCTTGAAGTTTTTTGTTATACTGGTAATCGGATTTAGGATATGTTGGCGTTCTTCAGAGATCATGTAAAATTTCTCGTAAATCTGTGAACCTTCTACATAATTCAGAGTTTTGAGCAGTGTTCGTTTTTTGTCGAATCATTTGTTCTTGACACAATCTGTCGAGTTTCTGTACCAATGGCTGCCACGCTGATCTATCCTGTGTTGGTTCGTCCATCGTTGAATAACTACTGCAACCTGCGACAACCCGATCCTGCTCATTGCAGTCAAACTTCGGTCCCCGAGTTCTCGATGCCTCAACATGTGTGCTATCACCCAAGCCTCTCTTTTAGTCAAGTGGTACCATAAATTAGATTTCTCCTCCGATTTGATTCACTAACTCCTCGGAAGTTATGCTATATACAGTTCAGAAAAGACTTCCTAACTCAAATTCATTAAAACATTTAACAAATTTACTTTCCTCAGAAAAGACTTCTCCTGCTATTGCCCGTCTGCATCTTATATCCTATCTATTTCGAATATCGCCAGTTATTTTGCTGCCGAAATACGAAAACTCGGTACTTTTAATGACTCATTCACTAATCTAAGTCAATCTGCATAGCCGGTAACGCGGTATTTACTTGAACTCGTATATTCAGTACTGTCGAAAAGTTTTGGTTCTGGGTTTCTGCATTTGGCCAACGGCCTTGCCGCAGTGGTAACACCGGTTCCCGTCAGATTACCGAAGTTAAGCGCTGTCGGGCTGGGCTAGCACCTGGATGGGTGACCATCCGGTCTGCCGATCGCTGTTGGCAAGCGGGGTGCCCTTAGCCCTTGTGAGGCAAACTGAGGAGCTACTCTCACGGTCGGGAGAGAGGTGTGCTGACCACATGCCCCTGCATACACGCTTCCAGTGACGTCTGTGGGCTGAAGATGACACGGCGGCAAGTCGGTACCTTTGGGCCTTCATGGCCTGTGCGGGAGGAGTGCTCTGCATTTATTATTTTTCTACGCTTTAAAACCTTTTTTTCACCTTTGTGGTATTTATATAGTGACTCAAGTGATTGGACTGCATTAGCACGTAATCGTAGGCATACTCGTCGCCAAGGATGTGGTCGACACCGTCTGATCACCACGAGGCAGGACTGCCGTATTGTGCACCGAACAGCAACGTTTGGAGTGAAAGCATGAATGGTATCGCATTGTGTTCAGCGATGAATCGGCTTTCAGCAGTAGCCCGGATGACAATCGTCGGCGAGTATGGCTGCGACCTTGAGAGACGTCCCATACCTCCAGTATTTTGGAGAATCATAGTTGTGTCACTCCTGATGACACGATATCAGGAGCAATCGAGTATGACAGATCTCTAATGCCTGCTAGAGATGTTAGAAGTGAAGTTATAAGCCGTTTATCGAAGTGTTAAGACAAAAACGGACAAACGTTGAAGAATGATAACACTGGCAGGAAGTGTGAAAGAAACTAATGTGAAGCATTTTCTCTTTCACGCAATGAGATTGTAATTATGTTATGAAATTAATATCAGTGTATCAAGTGTAATTCATTGTATAGTTGATCGTAAAACAGTATAATACCCATCCTACCAGAAAAGAGATTTGGTAGGATAATAGAAATGTGGTTCATTGTGTGGGTTCCCGTTGTCATGTCCTAGTTCATGAACCACGGGTAACGTATGAGTGGCCAAGTAAGTGGTCCCGACAGTCGGGATACCAGTTACTTTGGAATAAGGCTGGGCATCTCGGACATATTCTGAGTCGTGGTCACCTTTGTGCTCATACGGCAAAGACTACCAAATCCACCGGTTAGTCCCTCAACCGTTAGGGTTAAAACTCAATGGGACTCGGGGCAAGTAAGGCTAGCAACCTGCTTCCCTGGTACTTTAAATATGATGGTGGCAACAATCAGAGCAAAATGCCTCGGACCTTTGGAGGTGACGGAGTCCCACCTCTAACTGACAAACCAGGGACTCCTAAGATACGACTTGGCAAACAAATGGTAATGAGATGGGGAGCTATAAATATCAATGGGGGCTACTCTGGGAAGAAGGTAGAGCTGGCAGAGGCTGCAAGTAAGATGGGGCTAGACGTTTCAGCTGTTAGTGACATTCGAGTAAGGGGTGAGAAAGAAGAGGAAGTGGGAGGATACAAGGTCTACCTGTCAGGAGTCAAAGCAGGAATAGCACAATGGGGTGCAAGGCCTTACATGAGGAAAGAAATGGAACCCAGCGTAGTTGCAATAAGGTATGTAAATGAATGACTGATGTGGATAGATTTCACAGTGTCTAGCAAGAAAATTACGATTGTGTCAGTATATTCGCATTGTGAAGGGACAGATCAAGATAAGATGGATAGTTTTTATGAGGCACTCAGTGATGTAGTTGTTAGAGTAAAGGACAAGGACAGTGTTCTGCTCATGGGTGATTTTAATGCCAGGATTGGAAATGGAACAGAAGGGTATGAAAAGGTTATGGGTAAATTTGGAGAGGATGCGGAGGCCAACAGGAACGGGAAACAACTCTTGGATTTCTGTGCCAGTATGGGCTTAGTAATCACAAACTCCTTTTTTAAACATAAGAACATTCACCGATATACTTGGGAAGGCAGGGGAACCAGATCTGCCATTGACTATATAATAACAGATCAGGAATTCAGGAAGGCTGTGAGGGACACATGTGTATTCAGGTGATTCTTTGATGACACTGATCATTATTTAATCTGCAGTGAAATTGGTATTGTGAGGCCGAAAGCGCAAGAGGTCAGGTCCATATGTAGGAGGATAAGAGTGGAGAAACTTCAGGATAAGGAAATCAGGCACGAGTTCATAACAGTGATCTCAGAAAGGTACCAGTTAGTTGAATGTAGTCAATTACAGTCACTGGAAAAGGAATGGACAAGGTGCAGGGACCCAGTACTAGAAGTGGCTAAAGAATGTCTTGGAACAGTAGTGTGTAAAGGTAGGATGAAGGAAACAGCTTGGTGGAATGACACAGTCAAGGCAGTCTGTAAAAGGAAAAAGAAGGCATATAAAAAATGGCTACATACTAGAACTCAGGTAGACAGAGAAAGTTATGTTGAAGAAAGAAACAAAGCCAAACAGATAATTGCAGCATCCAAGAAGAAATCTTGGGAAGACTTTGGAAACAGGTTGGAGACTTTGGGTCAAGCTGCCGGAAAACCATTCTGGAGTGTAATTAGCAGTCTTCGAAAGGGAGGTAAGAAGGAAATGACAAGTATTTTGGACAGGTCAGAAAAACTGCTGGTGAATCCAGTGGATTCCTTGGGCAGACGGAGGGAATATTTTGAAGAGTTGCTCAATCTAGGTGAAAATACGATCAGTAATGTTTCAGATTTCGATGTGTAATGGGATAGGAATGATGATGGAAATAGGATCACATTTGAGGAAGTGGAGAAAATGGTCAATAGATTGCAGTGCAATAAAGCAGTTGGGGTGGATGAAATTAAGTCGGAACTCATCAAATACAGTGGAATGTCAGCTCTTAAATGGCTACACAGGATAATTGAAATGGCCTGGGAGTCGGGAAAGGTTCCATCAGACTGGACAAAAGCAGTAATCACACCAATCTTTAAACGTGGAAACAGAAAAGATTGTAACAACTACAAAGGTATCTCTTTAATCAGCGTTGTGGGTAAAATCTTCTCAGGTATTGTTGAAAGGAAAGTGCGAGCATTAGTTGAGAACCAATTGGATGACAATCAGTGTGGGTTTAGGCCTCTTAGAGGTTGTCGGGACCAGATCTTTAGCTTACGGCAAATAATGGAGAAGTGTTATGAGTGGAACAGGGAATTGTATCTATGCTTTATAGATCTAGAAAAGACATATGACCGGGTTCCTAGGAGAAAGTTGTTGTCTGTTCTACGAGATTTTGGAATAGGAGGCAAACTTTTGCAAGCAATTAAAGGTCTTTACATGGATAGTCAGGCAGCAGTTAGAGTTGACGGTAAATTGAGTTCATGGTTCAGAGTAGTTTCAGGGGTAAGACAAGGCTGCAACCTGTCTCCACTGTTGTTCATATTATTTATGGATTATATGTTGAAAACAATGGACTGGCTTGGTGGGATTAAGATATGTGAACACAAAATAAGCAGTCTTGCATATGCGGATGACTTAGTTGTGATGGCAGATTCGATTGAAAGTTGGCAAAGTAATATTTCAGAGCTAGATCAGAAATGTAAGGACTATGGTATGAAGATTAGCATCTCCAAAACGAAAGTAATGTCAGTGGGAAAGAGATATAAACGGATTGAGTGCCAAATAGGAGGAACAAAGTTAGAATAGGTGGACGGTTTCAAGTACTTAGGATGCATATTCTCACAGGATGGCAACATAGTGAAAGAACTGGAAGCGAGGGGTAGCAAAGCTAATGCAGTGAGTGCTCAGCTACGATCTACTCTCTTCTGCAAGAAGGAAGTCAGTACCAAGACTAAGTTATCTTTGCACCGTTCAATCTTTCGACCAACTTTGTTGTATAGGAGCGAAAGCTGGGTGGATTCAGGTTACCCTATCAATAAGGTTGAGGTTACGGATATGAAAGTAGCTAGGATGATTGCAGGTACTAGTAGAGGGGAACAATGGCAGGAGGGTGTCCACAATGAGGAAATCAAAGAAAAACTGGGAATGAACTCTATAGATATTGCAGTCAGGGCGAACAGGCTTAGATGGTGGGGTCATGTTACACGCATGGGAGAAGCAAGATTACCCAAGAGACTCATGGGTTCAGCAGTAGAGGGTAGGAGGAGTCGGGGCAGACCAAGGAGAAGGTACCTGGTTTCGGTTAAGAACGATTTTGAAGTAACAGGCTTAACATCAGAAGAGGCACCAATGTTAGCACTGAATAGGGGATCATCGAGGAATTTTATAAGGGGACTATGCTCCAGACTGAACGCTGAAAGGCATAATCAGTCTTAAATGATGATGATGATGATGAATAGAAATGTCTCATACTGTAAAATAAAATGTAGCTCATTCCAGGTATTAGAATATGTAACAATGATATTGTGTGTTAAATGTAAATGTTTCTCTAACAGGAGAAGATCGATTTATATGTATTTCTGTCATGGACAAATGTGATGCAGTTATGTGTGTCTTTTGAACGTTATTGTAAAGCAAATACACACATCATAAAAGTTTTCCATCATCCCGGTTCCCAGAACTCCTGAAGATAGACGTTGACTGTAGATATTGTATCACAGCCACAGTCGCTTTGACTGTTCAGAGATATCACTAAACCCGCCCAAAGATGTATACAACCATGCATGAGCAGCATCTATTAGAATAAGGGGGCCCGACAGCCGATCAGTTCCAGTCATTCCACCAGGAAGGTGGTACACGGCTAGTGTTGTCTGTAGACGGTCAATACCGCGATTCGATCGCGTCCGCATTGTTACTTTGTGCCAGGAAGGGATCTCAACAAGGGAAGTGTCCATGCGTCTCGGAGTGAACCAAAGCGATGTCGTTCGGACATGTAGGAGGTTTTGCGTCCTCACCGTTTTCTCAAATAAGTCAAGACACATTTTCTACTCTTCAAAATGCGAATATTGCCGGTTCAAATGCACTACCGAATAGCACTGAGGAACATGTTTCAGACACCAGTGCAATGTTATTACAGTTAATGCAACAAATGGGACAAAGGCTACTAAAGTTAGACATAACGCTTGAACAAAATCAGAAACAAATGGGACAAAATCTTCAAAAGTTAGACACAATGGAACAAAATCTTCAAAAGTTAGTCACAATGGAATAAAATCTTCAAAAATTAGACATCATGCTTGAACAAACACGTGAAGATTTAACTACTGAGTTACATAAAATCGAATCGATATGTCAAAAAGTCTGTAATGACGTGAAAACACAAATTTGTGAGCATTTCCAACCGATTTTTTCGCGTCATTAAAATGCATTACAGAATCACGAAGCAGCCATAAAAGAACTGCAAACTATTGTTCATGAAAATCATGAGACGTTGCAAGCTAAAATTGACTCAGTTGCATCTACCGATTCGGTTACGCAACTTGCAAAAACTCAGGAAAACCTAAAGGACACAGTAGATACGATTTCAACACAAATGGACACTCTGAAACTTGGTTCAGAAAAAACACACTGAGAAAATAAGTTCACTATCGGAGAAAGTAGCCGAAGTTTCGGATCAGTTCACTAAATTATCTACAAAGGTGGATGATGATCTGAATGACGCAAGAACTGCAGCCTTCACTGACACAGAAGAGTATGAACAAATTAAGAAATTCAAACAAAATCAGAATCAAATTAATACGCAACACAAAAGAGAAATCCAGGACGTACGAGATCAGTTGGCACGAGTAATACAAGAATTACATATTTCAGAGGAGACTCGCGCTCCTACACGGGAAGAGGGACTTCGAAACACGGAAAAGTCGCAAAATAATAACACAGGGCATTTCGGAAATTATGAAAGAAATTGGCAAGGTACCCCGAATTTTGAGATGGAACCGCCGACAGGACGTAACAATGACCGATATGCGACTCGCCGACACGATGGTTTTGACTATAAGCTGTTCATTACTACACGTAAATTCAAAACATTTAAGAATGCTGGCAGCGACATTCATCCACAAGCGTGGCTTCATCAATTCTCTCATTGTTTTCCTCCCAACTGATCATTAGAGCACAGATTAGAATTTATGTGTGGCTACTTAGAGAATGAACCAGCTGAAAGAATGCGATTGGTCATTCGCGATTATCACAGTGAAGGAGAATTTTCTCATGCCTTCCTCTCAGCATATTGGTCTCAAGCTACACAAGACCAAGTAAAACATAGCATCATAATGATGAAACATTTCGAACAATCTGAGTTTTCCAGCGTTGTGAATATTGTGAAGAAATGTTGTATAAGAATCAGTACCTGTCAAACCCATACAGCCCCTCAGAACTCATCCGCATTTGCTTAATCAAATTGCCAGAACATTTACGACACATTATTTTGGCAGGACGTTGCAAAGACGACATTGGAGCTTTTCAGGGACTCTTACAAGAATTGGAAATTGACACTGACAATCGCGGAACGTGAAAACAGGAGCACAACAATTACAGGTCACATCCGTCACAATTCCGAGATGACAGAAATAATAAATGGACACGACAAGGCTATTCTTACAACGTAAATTGTGACCAAAACAGACACCACCCTTATGACAACCGTTGGCAGAGTAGTAATAATTACTGGGAAAGATCTCCTCTCCGTGGTAATAACTATCACAGAGACAATCAGAGAAACAGACAGCATGGAAACCAAAATAATAATTATCAAGGGAGACAGAATAACGTCAGACGCAACGGTCCAGCGCGCAGTCACGATTCAGGGAGAAATTCTCCACCACGTGACCGACAAGAAAGAAACTATGGAATCTACCGACATGACGACAGACGATATGATCGTAACGACAGACCTGAATTGCATCAGAACTGGCGGGATTCAAACAGGCAGGGCCCTCTCGACAAGGTGAATTTGTAGAAGTTAGGTCTCCTAATCCCAATAACATCGCACGCCAACAAAGAGACAGACAATGACTCACACCACAGGCAGCACGTGCGCCGGCTGGCTCAGCGAAAAATAACATAGATGCTAACCTTGAGAAAAATTTTAGCATTCCTTACCGACGTATACAACATGATAATTGCGTTCAAGTTGAAACTCTGCGTACCAGGAAGAGTAAAGGTTTACACCACATTTCACATGTAAAACCGTTTATTGAATGATAATCTGCTTTTTAACTTAGTGTTTGCTATAAAATTTTTCACTTCACATTACTAGTACTCTTTGTCACACTTACAAACTGTTAACATGCAACTATGTTTTAAAGTTAACTATCCAGTCAAGAACCTAGGGAACTTAGACAAGTAATTACGAATGCATTGTTATAGTGAACAGAAAAGACAGTGTTGTTATTTGTACATTCTTCCTTGTTAGGTGCACGATTATGTAACGAATATATGGCTTACATACTTAGAACATATACTGCTAATGAGATTTTAATGCAACTTTTTGGTTTACTTGGAAAGACATTCTTTATTTGAAGTACTTTCTGTGAGATTAAAGATGACTTAGTCTTTGGTTTCTTTGACAGCTACACGATTATATCATGACGCTACTGATATGTGACACAATTTACATTGTTGCTTTTGTGGTGTATCTGTTTTATATCTGCACAGTTTATCTGAATTCTTCTGGAAAGGAAAACATGTCTTAGTAGTAACTTTGTGGTATAGCTACAATGAGAGAGCCTTTTCTGTAGCACAACAATATGTTACAGTATAGTACTTTCTTGATTACGGTATTGTACATAATAACTACGATATCTATACACATAGCATTGCACCTTTTTTATGATGAGGTAAGTACATTGACTTCTGCAGAACTTAGCTTTCAGAGGACGATAACTACGACACTTCCACAGAATTATCTTATAGCAAGACGCACATTTAGCACTAAAGGACACGTGTTTGAGTGATTAATTTTGTACTTAAAACATTTATTTTTAAATATTTTTGAATTACAATGATACAAAGGTTTTCCGTGATACATTTCATTCCATTGCTGTAATCTGTAACACCTGAGGGTATAATTACATTAATCGTCAGGGGTGTACACGCTTACTTTGTGTACCATGTGTTTGGCAAGCACAAGGAGCCCTAGCTAATATGGTATATGCTTATACAACCTTACACATCGGTACCATATTTCTCTAACACATAAATTGTTGTGACTTGGCAAGACAGCCAAGCCACTAGGAGAGGAAGCCGAAAGGCATGCATTTAAGCTCATGCAGGCTGGCGTGAGGTCTGGAACAGGTAAGGGAATTTATAGTAGCAAAGAACGTAAGTAACTACTGGAATACTTAACTTTAATTCATAATTGGTGAACATCGGTCTGACGGTACATGCATCACAAGATAAATAGCAAATGATAATGGCGCCTTGCTAGGTCGTAGCAAATGACGTAGCAGAAGGCTATGCTAACTATCGTCTCGGCAATTGAGAGCATAGTTTGTCAGTGAACCATCGCTAGCAAAGTCGGCTGTACAACTGGGGCGAGTGCTAGGACGTCTCTCTAGACCTCCCGTGTGGAGGCGCTCGGTCTGCAATCACTGACAGTGGCGACACGCGGGTCCGACGTGTACTAACGGACCGCGGCCGATTTAAAGGCTACCACCTAGCAAGTGTGGCGGTGACACCACATTAATTACACAGCTATCTGATCATTTAACTGAGAGAGAGAAAAATTTTTTTTTACTACATCAGTGACAGATGTTTACGCAGTTACACAGCTGGATAACTTCACACTTATGAAATTGTATTTTGTCTGTACTGTGTGAACCCTTCATATTTTTCGGAACCATTGTGATACTATGAGAGCTTTGAATGAAGTATTTGGTATGGGATCCTGATTTTTAAAGTACCTTTGAGGTAGATGACACTATTGAAAGGAGCAGAAAATTCTTTTTAGTTTTTGAAATTATTGCAGAAAGCTACGACGATTTTGAGATTTGACTGAGGTGTTATAATGTTGTTATTACGCTGATGATGTGTATAATGCTGTTGAGGTATGTTTATGATCAGTGAGATGATGATATATGAGAAATCTGATTATGCTATGTATTTATTATGATGAAATATTGAAGATGTGTTGATGAATATGTATATCTATAATAAGGTAAGGAATAAGGAGTAGTGGTTAGGGCCTCTGATTTATGAAAAGGATGTTGGAAACCAAGAATCGTACTTTAAGAGTTATGAAATGTGTGTACATACGTGAATGTTAGTTACCACAATGCTGACAAAACTTTTTGGACACTGTTATATATGAGATTTTGTTTCTACACACTTCTAATGTAAATTTCTAACCTTTGAATTTTTTTATTTTATATGAGACTGTCACTGTAGTGGTAACTGCTGCCATAAATATTTCAGTAAAGAAGGTAGATGACCTTGATATAATGCACTGTAAGCACCCAGCTGTGCAGCAGTCGCCTGGAAAAAAACCATTAGTGTGTGCCGTTCAGAGGCACAGGTGGAGAAAAAAGGAGGCCATTATCCTTGCTATTGACATTTCTTTGTAGAAAGCATCACAAATATGACACGCTCAAACTTGAGAACACATTATTACACTGCGGAGCTCTTAATTTATGATATTTACCAAAATGCATAATGAAATGATGAGAAACATTTTACATGTATTGTCTTTCTAGTTGAGAGATCGCTCATTTTGTTTAATATCTAATTTGTAGCTGCACTGCAGCATTGGTTAAAATAAAATTTAATAGATGTACTAATATAGATATTTTATGCCTACAGGTCCAGTAAAAAATAATTTTATGATCTACTTCCAAAAAAAAAACGAGGGAGCACAAGAAGACATTTCCCTTCACAGGAATTGCACATATAATTCTTTTACGATTTGGTAACTTGTCTGCTAGAGTAAGTTATAGTGATGCATCACTCTAGTGTTAAGATGTGACATAGGTATTACACATGGCCATCTTAAGTGTAATATTTTTTCTGCTTGAGCTTTGTCATGTTTGGATGTAAGTTATTGCATTTGCTGCTGCTGCTTGCCAGGCATAGTGCTACTAAATTTCACTTTGTATTACTCTGTTAAGCCAGTTTTACTACTGATTTATTTTTCTTTTTGCTGCACATTGGCTCATATTACTGATAATGTTGCATTTGCTTTGCTAATTTATATATATATTGCTGCTTGCTTTGCCAATTTGCATTTTTTGTCATTGCTGTTTGTGTTAATTGTTTTGTGCTGCTGCATTGCCTCGTCCCTTAGTTTAGCATCTGAGCTCAGTAGATTTAAGTTAGCTTCAGAGGGGGTAGGCGATATAAGAGAATGAGTTGTGATGAATTGGAAGTAATGAATTGACAAGGTATTAAAAAAAGTGAAATAAGAGGAAACATCTATGAAATGAAGTTTTGGGTTGGACTGCAGTACCGAATGTTACACTGAAAACGAACCCTGTCCTTTCGTTTTGTATTTGTCCGCTATGTGTATTTTTGTTTTTCCTGTCTTTATATGTTTAGCTGATAACAGTTATGTTGTAGAATTTTTCTAATACTATGTTATTTACTTTGTAAAGATGTTTAGACGTTATTTATTCTGTTTTGTTTTAATGCTCACACGTGACGTTGATGTTTCGAAAGTTAATCTGATCTTTTATGTATGTACTTATGTCATAATTCCTGTAACACTGACGTATCTGTTTATTTCTATTCTTATATAAAGCTTGTACTACTACAAATGTTATCTGTATAGTTAGGTTCTTTAATGATGAATTTTGTACCTTTGTTATTGTATTCTCATGTTATAAAATTGTATTTGATACCAGTTGATCAAATTAAGTAACTTGTAAGCATTCATTTCACTGCATGCGTTTCTGTTGGTCGTAGTATATGCACAATATGTGAAAAAAAAGAGGACTGTTAGCGCTCGCACATGTGTTGATAATTCAGCAAGGGACTGGTTAACAGCATTGCTGGTTCTAAGTACATTCCAAAAAGTTTGTGAGTACACAAGTTGTGGTTTATGGACTTGCTATATTGTCCGCAAGACTCTTCGATTTTGATTGTGCACCTGGACAGTCACAACAGATGGCTGCTGGCCATCTCTATAAGGACTGCAGTGGGTCTGCACCTTTGATGTCCAACCAATACCATTATTTCTACAAGGACTGCAGCGGGTCTGCACCTCTGGTGGCCCACCAATACGATAATCTCTACCAGGACTACAGTGGATCTGCTCTGTGATGAGCTACCTACCAATATACTTCAAAACTTCGACTGACTCTGCTGTGGGTTTGCTCTGTTGTGGCCCATTACCTGTCTGCATGTCAAGTGTCAGCACTGTCTTTCCGTTGGAAGGACAACATTACTTCTTCAAGACTGCATGGAAATCCACTACTTCCGTGTGCATTTTCTTTTACTGCTCAGACTTTGAGAAAAAAAACTGCAGTTACTACTGTGATGAATGATCAGGACTGTCTTTATGGACTGTGAGAAAATTTTAGCTTTTGACCAACATTGTATCAATAAGTGTGTGCATTTGATTTCTTTGTTATTGTAATTATGAAAAATTTGTTCATATCTGTATTGGCCACTGCCCAAAACAATTTGTAAAATTTTTGTGGGGAGCATGGGGGCTATGTAAGTAGGCTGTTTATGTTATGTTGGTAACGCCACATAGCGCTCTATATGAAAATCTCTGACTGTGCTGTGTGAAGGCTGTGGTTGGTTTGCATTGTTGGAGTATATGCTATTGTAGTGTTGGGCAGTTGACTGTTAACAGCGCTTAGCGTTGCGCAGTTGTAGGTGAGCCGTCAGTAGTGGTGGCTGTGGGGAGAGAGATGGCGGAATTTTGAGAGTGGACGATCTGGACATGTGTCCGTAAGAAAGACTAAATTTGTAATATTGGATATCATGGACTGATATATATATATATTATGACTTTTGAACACTATTAAGGGAAATACATTGTTTGTTCTCTATCAAAATCTTTCATTTGCTAACTATGCCTATTAGTAGTTAGTGCCTTCAGTAGTTTGCATCTTTTATTTAGCTGGCAGTAGTGGCGCTCGCTGTATTGCAGTAGTTCGAGTAACGAAGTTTTTTGTGAGATAAGTGATTTGTGAAAGGTATAGGTTAATGTTAGTCAGGGCCATTCTTTTGTAGGGATTTTTGAAAGTCAGATTGCGTTGCGCTAAAAATATTGTGTGTCAGTTTAAGCACAGTCATTTATAATTTTTCTAAGGGGACGTTTCAGAAGGTCTCGCTGTATGGTGGTACAACATGCAATGTGTGGTTTTCCTGAGCAATAAAAAGTATAGAAAGACATTTGTGTTGATCTCTATTCCAATTTTCTGTGCACTCTCGGAACCGACGTGGTGCAAAACATTTTTTGATGTGTGTATGTTTGTTCCCCCATTAATAGTATAAAAATTTGTAGTTTCTGAGGACAGTGCCTACAGATTTATCCGTAAGTGTGGGGGGAGTGGAGAGGTCATATATTTTTTAAAAAATGCAACGGCTGAAAGGCATCCAGAACGAATTAGTTTTCTAGAAAGTACTCGGGGTACAAAGGAGACGCCACAGGAAGGGCGTGGGCTTGGTCATTGACTTGAAATGTTACGTGGACTCGCGAGGTATCACGTGAGTTCACGTGTCGATCTTCGAGATGTGGCAGTGCGTTGGTGGTGACCATACATGGTGACAAACGAGGCATTGCAGGGCAGTATGCGGAAGCGCCAACGTGATATGAGCGGCGTGGTCTGCCGCACAGTATAAAGATGGAGGTGGCGTAGCCCGTGCGGGAGTTCAGTACAGACACTGGTCCAGGAGGACCGTTTGCATAGGTCAGGCCTGAGGCCTGGACTTGTAGTACTAACTCTGGCTCTGTTAACGGCCATATTTAGGCACGTGCCTCCTTCGATGGGATTTTTCAATCAGAAGTAGTGTACTTTAATTCAAGTCATTGTCTAATTCTTGCTTAGACGGGCAAATAAAGATTGTAGTTATTCAAGTCTTGCCTTTATTCGATTATTTCCCGACCGAATTCTATAACTCTTTCAAAATTCCAGTTACCCATCTTCATGTTAGTTGACTGGACGGACCTTCTCCAGTCTCCAGTGTCATTGCCGGCCGTTGTGACCGAGCGGTTCTAGGCGCTTCAGTCCAGAACCGCGCTGCTGCTACGGTGGTTGGTTCGAATCCTGCCTCGGGCAAGGATGCATGTGATGTCCTTAGGTTAGTTAGGTTTACGTAGTTCTAAGTCTAGGGGACTGATGACCTCAGATGTTAAGTTTCATAGTGCTTAGAGCCATTTGAACCATCCAGTCTCATTAAGCGTCTGGACCGCTCGCTGAACGCAATTCCGCGCCTTTGATTGGAGACTACGAACAACAGGACTAGGGAATTACCGTCCCACGCGTAGGCTGCCGTTAACGCGCATTATAAACGGGAGCGTTTGGAGTACAAGTATGGATGGTATCGCATTGTGATCAGGGATGAATAGCCCATCTCCACTACCCAGATGACATCGTCTGCAAGTATGGCGGCGACATGAAGAGACGTCCCACACCTCCAGTATTCTGGAGAGACATAGCTGTGTCATTCCTGATGACAAGATGTCAGGAACCATCGAGTATGGCTTCAGGCCACGACTGGAAGTAATTGAAGGCACTCTGACGGCACGGACACCCTATCGTCGTGTGTCACATCTCATGTGACGGTAGTGTGGTGCCATTTTTCAGCAGGACAGTGGTCATCCACACATGACATGAGTCTCTATGAACTGTCTGCGTGACGCTGAGGCACTCCGGCGGCCAGCAGGATCCCCAGAGAATATGAGTGGGACCAGATCGGACTTCAGCTGCGTGTCAGAGCCATTATCTAGAACATCGAGGACCATGTACAGCAGCTGCGGGCAAGCTTGCCTCATACTGATGAATTTCTTCATACTGCCGAGTTCTTTGCAGCCCTCTTAGGTTGTTTGCAGATTATGTTGTCGCTTATCGTCTTGTAAGTCATCAGAAGATCAAAACAAGCTGCAAAACGATTTAGAAAAGATATCTGTATGGTGCGAAATTGGCAATTGACCCTAAATAACCAAAAATGAGAGATCCTCCATATGAGTGCTAGAAAGAATCCATTAAACTTCCGTTAAACGATCAATCAACCAAATCTAAAGGCCGTAAATTCAAGTAAATATCTACGAATTCGAATTACGGACAACTTAAATTGGAAAGAACACATTAAAAATGTTGTGGGGAAGGCAAACCAAGACTGCGATTTACTAGCAGAACATTTAGAAGATGCAACCGATCTACTAAGGAGATTGCCTACACTACCTTCGTCCATCCTCTTTTCGAGTATTGCTGCGCAATGTGTGACCCTTGTCAGATAAGGATTAACGTAGTTCAAAGAAGGGCAGCACCTTTTCTACTATCGTGAAATAGGGGAGAGGGTGCCATGGACATGTTACAGAATTAGGGGTGGACATCATTCAAATAAAGGCACTAATTGTTGCGGCGGGATCTCCTCAAGAAATTTCAATCACTAGCTTTCTCCTCCGTGTGCGAAAATATAATGTTGACGCCGACCTACATAGGAAGAAACGATCATTATAATAAAATAAGGGAAATCAGATCTCGCAGAGAAACATATAGGTGTACGTTTTTTCCGCTCGCTGGTCGAGAGTGGGAAACAGAGAATTATTGTGAAGGTGGTTCGATTTTGCAGAGCATCCATGTAGATGTAGATGTAGATGCGAAAGTTGACTCGAGTTTGTAATCGCTGAAATAAAATCACATACCCTTTCAATCAATGAAGTTTAATTTCGTTTCCACCCCCTGCCCCTCGTTTCCACCGTCCCCCCCCCCCCCTCTCCCATTCTGTGTGCTACATTTTGTCGGGCAGAGTACCCTCATTTGATCGGAAACCAATCGGAGCTTTAAAATGAACTAGTAAACGGAAAGAACAAATAACATAGCAGCGATTATATGACCGTCTGTATTGCTCTGAGACCTGTAAAAGTGTGCTCACAGCTATGGCTGCTGCCACATCCTTTAGGATGGGACCTATATTGGGTCTACTCTAGCCTCACGTGTTAACTTTTTATGTTGAAGTATCCTGAAATTATTGCAAACAGACAACGGCCGAAAGATCGGTTCTTTTAGAAGGCCAAACTATGGAGTCCGTAGAACTGTTGCTGATTTTTCTGGGGACTCCTTTTTTGCGATAATATATGGCCTCCACTCTAGCTCCTCTTGAGGAAAATGACTTCGGCATTGGTGGAGTTAAATAAATATAAGTCTATGAGTATTATCTGAAATCCAAAATAATGAATATCGACAGAAAATTTAGGGTAATTTTAATATCAGTGTGTAAATAACACAACTGAGAGGCCACAGTTTGTAGTAGTAACCCATCATCAAAGGAAGTAAACGTACCACAGTAAAGAGTTGTTCCATATGAATGCGTAATGAACCACAAGCTATTCTGCCGCACAAATTTTAGCTTAAGCCTGTTTATAAAAACTCAGATACACTCTTCTTTCTGTTCAAGGACAGTTTCTTACTACAATTAAATGGCAGCCCTAATCAGCGAAGTGAAATGTGAAAGAACAAGAAAGGGTAATAGTTACAAAGTTTCAGTGTACTGTTGTAGGCGTGCCAATGAAAGTTTCTGAATTAGTACAACCATTTTACAATATGTGACGCACGAGTTGTTTCAGCAACGAAACTTAGGTGAGATGTGCGCACTCATTTTGCTGTCTGATTATTTTCGACAAACTCCACCGAACTTATCGCAAAACAATTGTTGGATGTCGGGAGTGGGAAAATGGCAATCGGTGAATCCACAGAATGTTTGACTTTGCCAAAAAACTTCTGTGAAATCACAGCAACCACAGACGAATTGATTCGAAAAGTTATCTCAAATACAGCACAAAATTACAGAAATGATCAGTGACTTAGTGCAAATGCTGCATTGGCAAAAAAAAAAAAAAAAAAAAAGGACGAAGTTAATACCATGGGTTTGAACTTTCAAAGCGAAATACCAGGGGAAGTGGCAACACATCACTATATGAAGTTGTCGGTTGTACACTGAATTCTTGAATTCAATTAATTTGCTAGGCATGCCACTCACGCTTTAACATTGAAAATTAGCGTACCTATGATTCTTCTTTGAAACGGGAATTCGCCACGGCTTTGAAACGGTACCAGCATTTCAGTGAAAAAGATGACAGACAATATCAGCGAAGCTACAATTTAAAATGGAACATTTACAGACAGAGAGAAAAAGTAAAATAAAGTAGTATGGCATGACTGTCTGGGAGACCCAGAACGGCAGGTTCACCCACCTAATTGGAAAGGTTGTAAGTGCGCTGTTTAGGTTTTTATGTTGGTAACGCCACATAGCGCGCTGTCTGAAAATCACTGATTATGCTGTGTGCAGTCTGTGGCTGGTTGGCATTGTTCAAATATTCGCTATTGTAGTGTTGCGCAGTTGGATGTGAACAGCGCGTAGCGTTGGGCAGTTGGAGGTGAGCCGCACGCAGTGGTGGATGTAAGGACAGAGACGGCGGAGTTTTGACAGCGGATGATCTGGATGTCATGAACGACTTTTGAACACTATTAAGGTAAATACATTGTTTGTTTTCTATCAAAATCTTTCATTTGCAAAGTATGCCTATCAGTAGTTAGTGCCTTCAGTAGTTAGAATCTTTTATTTAGCTGGCAGTATTGGCGCTCGCTGTATTGCAGTAGTTCGAGTAACGAAGATTTTTGTGAGGTAAGTGATTCATGAAAGGTGTAGGTTATTGTTAGTCAGGGCCATTCCTTTGTAGGGATTATTGGAAGTCAGATTGGGTTGCGCTAAAAATATTGTGTCTCAGTTTAGTGTTGATCAGAATAAGTAAAGAGCGAAATGTCTGAGTATGCACAGTTTTGCTCAGCTGTTTGAAAATCAAATAATGTATGAGGTTTATCAGCACATTAATTCATAAATTTTTCTAAGGGGACGTTTCATATGTAGACCCTTAGTCGAGGATACCTCACTGGAATCTTCTGATTTTTTCTTGTAGTTTGTGTAATTAGTGTAGCTATTGTTTATTTCTAGAGCGTAATTGTAGAGAGAATTTTCTTTGTAGTTGTAGTTTTTCATTGTTGTACAGAAATACAGTTGTGGCTTGCATGTAGATTTGCACCAAGTATTTCGCAGCTGCGCTTGGAACTAACTAGATATTGTTTTCTGTGCTATGTTAATGTGTTTTCTTATTTTTGCTCTTCAAATTGTGCTTTTCTTGTTATCGTGTAAAATATGTGATAATTATTGCGTGTTAAAAACGTAACACTAGGCTCCAAAGAAAATTGTGAAATGATAGTGACGACGAGCGTAGCTTATCAGCACCACCGTGTGATGAATTAACAGACATTCAAAGTAGTAACTTGGTAATTGTGCATAGGGAAATGGAGTGGGCCGCAATTAATGGTGTAGACAGTAAAACAATTAGTGAACAGGGAAGCATTATCGATCGATCGGTCGGCAACAGCTCGCCTCAGGAATCCGAAATGACAGGACACAATCTTGAAAATACTGTAGATTCAGGTTTTGCGTCCTCAGCGTTTTCTCAAATAAGTCAAGACACATTTTCTGCTTTTCAGAATGCGAATATTGCCGGTTCAAATGCACTACCAAATAGCACTGAGGAACATGTTTCAGACACCAGTGCAATGTTATTACAGTTAATGCAACAAATGGGACAAAGGCTACTAAAGTTAGACATAACACTTGAACAAAATCAGAAACAAATGGGACAAAATCTTCAAAAGTTAGACACAATGGAACAAAATCTTCAAAAGATAGACACAATGGAATAAAATCTTCAAAAATTAGACACCATGCTTGAACAAACACGTGAAGATTTAACTACTGAGTTACATAAAATCGAATCGATATGTCAAAAAGTCTGTAATGACGTGAAAACACAAATTTGTGAGCATTTCCCACCGATTTTTTCGCGTCATTAAAATGCATTACAGAATCACGAAGCAGCCATAAAAGAACTGCAGACTATTGTTCATGGAAATCATGAGACGTTGCAAGCTAAAATTGACTCAGTTGCATCTACCGATTCGGTTACGCAACTTGCAAAAACTCAGGAAAACTTAAAGGACACAGTAAATACGATTTCAACACAAATGGACATTCTGAAACTTGGTTCAGAAAAAACACACTGAGAAAATAAGTTCACTATCGGAGAAAGTAGCCGAAGTTTCGGATCAGTTCACTAAATTATCTACAAAGGTGGATGATGATCTGAATGACACAAGACCTGTAGCCTTCACTGACACAGAAGAGTATGAACAAATTAAGAAATTCAAACAAAATCAGAATCAAATTAATACGCAACACAAAAGAGAAATCCAGGAAGTACGAGATCAGTTGGCACAAGTAATACAAGAATTACATATTTCAAAGGAGACTCACGCTCCAATACGGGAAGAGGGACTTCGAAATACGGAAAAGCCACAAAATAATAACACAGAGCATTTCGGAAATTATGAAAGAAATTGGCAAGGTACACCGAATTTTGAGACGGAACCGCCGACACGACGTAATAGTGACCACTATGCGACTCACCGACACGATGACTTTGACTGTAAGCTGTTCATTACTACACGTAAATTAAAACATTTAAGAATTCTGGGAACGACATTCATCCACAAGCGTGTCATCATCAATTCTCTCATTGTTTTCCTCCCAACTGGTCATTGGAGCACAGGTTAGAATTTATGTGCGGCTCCTTAGAGAATGAACCAGCTGTAAGAATGCGATCGGTCATACACGATTGTCACAGTGAAAGAGAATTCTATCATGCCTTCCTCTCAGCATATTGGTCTCAAGCTACACAAGACCGAGTAAAACATAGCATCATAATGATGAAACATTTCGAACAATCTGAGTTTTCCAGTCTTGCGAAATATTTTGAAGACATGTTGCACAAGAATCAGTATCTGTCAAATCCATACAGCCCCTCAGAACTCATCCGCATTTGCCAGGACATTGCAAAGACGACATTGAAGCTTTTCAGGGACTCTTACAAGAATTGGAAATTGACACTGACAATCGCGGAATGCGAAAACAGGAACACAACGAATACAGGTGACATCCGTCACAATTTCGCGATGAAAGAAATAATGACTGTACACGACAAGGCTATTCTTACAACGCAAATGATGACCAAAACAAACACCACCCGTATGACAACCATTGGTAGAGTAGTAATAATTACAGGGAAAGATCACCTCTCCGCAGTAATGACTATGACAGAGACAATCAGAGAAACTGACAATGTGGGAACCAAAATACTTATTATCAAGGGAGACAGAATAACTTTGGGCACAACGGTCCACCGCGCAGTTATGATTCTGGGAGACATTCTCCACCACATGACCACCAAAAAAGAAACTATGTAAACTACCGACATAACGACAGACCTGAATGTCATCAGAACTGGCGAGATTCAAACAGGGCAGGGCCCTCTCGACAAGGTTAATTTATTAGAAGTTAGGTCTCCTGATCCTAATAACGACACGCGCCAACAAAGAGACAGACAATGACTCGCACCGCAGGCAGCCACATGCGCCGGCTGGGTCAGAGCAAAATAACATAGACGCTAACCTTGAGAAAAATTTTAGCATTCCTTACCAACGTATACAACATGATAATTGCTTTGAAGTTGAAACTCTGTGCACTAGAAAGGGTAAAAGATTGCACCACATTTCACATGTAAAACTGTTTATTGAATGATAATCTGCTTTTTAACTTAGTGTTTGCTATAAAATTTTTCACTTCACGTTACTAGTACGCTTTGTCACACTTAAAAACTGTTAACATGCAACAATGTTTTGAAGGTAACTATCCAGTCTAGAACCTAGCGAACATATTTAGACAGTAATTACGAATGCATTGTTATAGTGAACAGACGACACAGTGTTATTGTGGGTGTACATTCTTGCTTGTTAGTTGCACGATTACATAACGACTATAAGACTCACATACTTAGAACATCTACCGCTACTGCTAATGAGATTTTAACGCAACATTGTGGTTTACTTGAAAATACATTCTGGATTTAAAGTACTTTCTGCGAGATACCAGATGACACAGTGGTTAGTTTATTTGACTGCTACACGATTATATCACGACACTACTAATGAGTGACACAATTTATATTATTGGTTTTGCGCTGTATCTGTTTTATATCTGCACAGTTTTTCTGAATTCTTCTGGAAAGTGAAACATGTTTTAGTAGTAACGTTTGTGGTATAGCTACAATGAGACAGCCTTTTCCGTAGCACAATAATACTTTACAGTATAGCACTTTCTTGACCACGGTAATTTACGTAATGACTACGATATCTACAAGCATAGCATTTCACTTTTGTTTATTATGAGGTAAGTACATTGACTTCTGCAGAACGTTGCCTACAGACGACGCTAATTACGACACTTGTCACATTTTTTACCCTTAAGTAATGACAGAGATTATCTTACAACAAGACGCGCAGTTTAGCACTGCAGTACACGTATTTGAGTGATTAATTTTGTACTTAAAACATTTATTTTTAAAGATATTTGAATTTCAAAGATACAAAGGTTTTCCGTGATACATTTCATTTCGTTGCTGTAATCTATAACACCTGAGGGTATAATTACATTAATCCTCAGGGGGGTACACACTTACTTTGGGTACCATGTGTGTGGCAAGCACAAGGAGCACTAGCTTATACGACATTACACATGGTTACCATATTTCTCTAACACATAAATTACACAGCTATCCTATCATTTAACTGAGATAGAGACAAACATTTTTATTTCACTACGTCAGTGGCAGATGTTTACGTAATTACACAGTTGGATAACTTCACACTTATGAAATTGTATTTTGTCTGTACTTTGTGAGCTGTTCAAATTTTTTTGGAACCATTCTGATACTATGAGAGCTTTGAATGATGTATTTGGTAAGGGAACATGATTTTAGAAGTACGTTTGAGGTAGATGGCTTTATTGAAGGTTTTGAAATTATTGAAAGAAGCTGCGACGATTTTGAGATGTGATTGATCTGTTATGATGTTATTATTACGACGACCATGTGTATTATGCTGTTGTGGTATGTTTATGATCAATAAGCTGATGCTATATGAGGAATTTGATTATGCTACATATTTATTATGATGAAATATTGAAGAAGCGTCGACGAATTTGTATATGTGTAATAAAGTAAGGAATATTGAGTAGTGGTTAGGGACTCTGATTTGTGAAAAAGGATGTTGGAAACCAAGAATTGTACTTTAAGAGTTATAAAATGTGTGTACATGCGTGAATGTATGACAATGCCGGCGAAAATTTTTTTGACACTGTTATATTTATAGGATTTTGTTTCTATACATTTGTAACGCAAATTCTCGGCCTGTGAAATTTTTTTATATGTGACTGTCACTGTAGTGCAAACTGCTGTCATGAATATTTTGGTAAGAAAGCTAAGTGACCTTGACGTAATGTGTTATGGGCGCCCAGCTGCACCAGTCGCCTGGAAAAAAGTCATTAGGTGGAGAAAAAAGAGGCTATTAACCTCGCTATTGACATTCCTTTGTAGAAATCATCGCAAATATGACACACTGTTACTTGGAAACGTAATGTGGAGCTCGTACTTTGTGCTACATACTGTAATACGTATGAATTGATGGGAAATATTCTTACATCTGCACACCTGATTGTGACAAGTGTCTTTCTACGAGAGTTGAGAGAATTTCTACTGACTTATGAAATGCCACATGGCTATTGAATGATGTTTTTATGCTTTGCTTTGTACATAGTTGCTTATTTCATTTGATATCTGGTTTCCAGCTGTGTTGCAGCATTGGTTTTATAAAATAGAGTTAAATGCATTTGCTAATATGAACACCTTCTGTCAACAGATCTATTAAATAATAATTTTATGATCCACATTCTTCGAAAAAGGAGCACTTGGAAAGGAAAGAACAATAAGAAGGTACTAATAACAGTGACTGCATACGTAATTTTCTTTTCAGGTACTTGGTGGTAACTTTTTTGTAGAATAAGTTGTTGTTAATGACATAGACATTAAGATGTGAATAGACATTTCCCTTATCTGCATTGTTGTCTTTAGTGTAGTATTTTTTCTGCTTGTGGGTTTGTCATGTTTAGATATAAGTGACTGCATTTGCTACTGCTGTTTGCCAGGCATAGTGCTACTGAATTTCACTTTCCATTACTCTGTTAAGCCAGTTTTACTACTGATTTATTTTTCTTGTTGCTGCACATTATCTCATATTAGTTGTAATGTTGCATTTGCTTTGCTAATTTAGATATAGTGCTGCTTGCTTTGCCAATTTACATTTTTTTGTCATTGCTGTTTGTGTTAATTGTTTTGTGCTGCTACATTGCCTCATCCCTTAGTTTATGCATCTTAGCTCAGCAGATTTAAGTTAGATTAAGAGGGGGTAGGCTATATGAAAGAATGAGTTGCGATGAATGGGAAGAAATGCATTGGAAGTTATACGAAAAAGTTTGTAAATAAAAGGTACTGTACAATAAAGAATAATTATTTTGAAAGAGGATATGAACAGAATACAGAAAGCAGGTATAGATAGGACTTTTTGGGAATAATGATGAACGAAGGGCGATCTCCAAGAAGTAAAGAAAGTTTTGTTTGCAAAATACTGCTGTAAAACAAACCCTGTCCTTTCTTTTTGTGTTATTCTGCTATGTGTTTGTGTACCCTTGTGTATTTGTGTTCTTCCTGTTTCTGTGTACTGTTTCATAGAATTTTTTTCTCTTCTAATACCAAGCTACATTCACTATGATGAGGAATACTGTTATCCTCAAATATAATTTGCATTAATGATATGTTATTTACTTTGTAAAGATGTTTAGACATTATTTATTCTGTTCTGCTATGTTATTTACTTTGTAAAGATGTTTAGACATTATTTATTCTGTTCTGCTTTAATGCTAATGTGTGAAATTAATGCTTCAAAAACTATTCTCATTTTTTTATTTATTTACTTATGTCATAATTCCTGTAACACTGATGTATATGTTTATTTCTATTCCTTTGTGAAGCCTGTATTACTACAAATGTTATCTGTACTATTATGTTCTTTAATGATGTATTTTGTACCTTTGTAATTCTTATGTTGTAAATTTATAATTGCATAGACACCAGTTCTTCAAATTAAGTTTCATTTCACTGCACACATTTCTGTTGGTCATAGTATATGCACAATATCTGAGAATTGAAAAAAAAGGGGCCTGCTAGTGCTCACACGTGTGATGATAATTCAGCAAGGGACTGGTTAACAGCATTGCTGGTTCTAAGGACATACCAAAAAGTTTGTGAGTGCACAAGTGGTGGCTTATGGACTTGCTTTATTGTACACAAGACTCTTCGATGGTGATTGTGCACCTGCACAGTCGCAACAGATGGCTGCTGGCCTGCTCTACAAGGACTACCGTGGGTCTGCACCTCTGGTGGCCTACCAATACCATCTCCTCTGCAAGAAAAACAGTACGTCTGCTCTGTGACGACCTATCTACCAATATTCTTCAAAACTTCTACTGACTCGGCTGTGGGTTTACTCTGTTGTGGCCCATTACCTGTCTGCATGTCAAGAGTCAGCATTGCCTTTCCGTTGGAAGGACAACACTACTTCTTCAAGACTGCATGGAAACCCTCTACTTCCGTGTGCATTTTCTTTTATTGCTCAGACTTTGAGAAAAAAAACTGCAGTTACTACTGTGATGAATGATCAGGACTGTCTTTATGGACTGTGAGAAAATTTTAGCTTTTGACCAACATTGTATCAATAAGTGTGTGCATTTGATTTCTTTGTTATTGTAATTATGAAAAAATTTTCAAATCTGTATTGGTCACTGCCCAAAACAATTTGTAAAATTTTTTGTGGGGAGCATGGGGGCTATGTAAGTGGGCTGTTTAGGTTTTTATGTTGGTAACGCCACGTAGCGCACTGTATGAAAATCACTGACTGTGCTGTGTGCAGTCTGTGGCTGGTTGGAATATTCGCTATTGTAGTGTTGGGCAGTTGAATGTGAACAGCGCGTAGGGTTGGGCAGTTGGAGGTGAGCCGCCAGCAGTGGTGGATGTGGGGAGAGAGATGGCGGAGTTTTGAGAGCGGATGATCTGGACGTGTGTCCATCAGAAACAGTAAATTTATAAGACTGGATGTCATGAACTGATATATATATATATATATATATATATATATATATATATATATATACACAAGGACTTCAAGGACTACAGTGGGTCTGCACCTCTGGTGGCCTACCAATACCATCTCCCCTGCAAGAAATACAGTATATATTACGACTTTTGAACACTATTAAGGTAAATACATTGTTTGTTTTCTATCAAAATCTTTCTTTTGCGAAGTATGCCTATCAGTAGTTAGTGCCTTCAGTAGTTAGAATCTTTTATTTAGCTGGCAGTATTGGCGCTCGCTGTATTGCAGTAGTTCGAGTAACGAAGATTTTTGTGAGGTAAGTGATTCATGAAAGGTGTAGGTTATTGTTAGTCAGGGCCATTCCTTTGTAGGGATTATTGAAAGTCAGATTGGGTTGCGCTAAAAATATTGTCTCAGTTTAGTGTTGATCAGAATAAGTAAAGAGCGAGATGTCTGAGTACGTACAGTTTTGCTCAACTGTTTGAAAATCAAATAATGTATAAGGTTTATCAGCACAGTAATTTATAAATTTTTCTAAGGGGACGTTTCAAGGTTTTCATATTCATCAGGCCCACAGGCATCTATCCTTCACGAAAAATGAGGGTTATGTGCATAAGTATATCTTTTAAGTGACGGTGACTGTGATGGTATGTGTTTACTGTGGTGTCATCTTCGTTTTGGAGATAATGAGAGAAGGTAGCGGGTGAAACACGGTGCCGACACATAGACTACTCCTTGCAAATAGCACTTAGGGGACCGCCGAACATAACGTCATCATCCGACGGACGGATCACCAACAGTGTCGCAAGTCCTCGCTTCGTGAGACACTGCGGAAGGGTTGGGATTTGGATCCAAGAGATTGGTGCAAAGACAGGTGATCAGGGATTTTATGCCATCACCCCTTTACAGTGAGAATCACAAACACACGGACAACCGCTACAAGTCTGTGGACTAAAATTAGCAGATACAAATCTCTCACATGGACAGCTGTATCTAGCCAGCTCATCCTTCAGAAAACCTTCTGAATTATTGGTGTATGCACCAGACGGACAAAGAACAAATATGCTGCAACCAAAAGCACTTAAGAAACAGAATTTTAACACAAACACTCTCTTTACTTGAAGGCATTGCAACGCATGCCATAAACTCGCTACAGGCAGATAACTTGTCACTAATTGGAACTTACGGCAATAGAAAACACGCGAGCTTGCGAACAGCTAAGTTAAGCAAGAATAGTGTCTCGTCCCTAATGTAGTATTGAAGCTTAGTGAACACCAAAGAACTGCTTCTGGCTTTGACTGCAAGACTGCTATGTTCAACCGTAGTTCAGTAGAAGGCGAAAGGAAGTCTTATAGCATATGTCAAAAGTACACTCTCATAGAACAAAGATGACGCAAAATCTTAAATGAACCCGTTGTCAGGAATGAACATCACACAAGGTATTGATACTTGTCATGTTCTGTTTGCCCCATCGTGAAATTCTAGTTGAACAAGAACAGCATCCCAGCCGCAGGGCAGATAATAGGAGACTGAGCCACCCCAACCAAAATGCCCGCTGTGTCGGAGCTAAATTATTCTGCTCGCCGTAGCTAAACGGAACGGGTGCTAATAAACACTAGCGGACTAATTAATCACTGCTCAGATTCGCTACCCATGCATCCGTGCCAATCACGATGAATTGCATCCGAACGCAGCACAAATACAGAATGTCGTAATAAACTGATACGTGCTTACACCAGCAGAACAAAATAATATAGCATTCTCGCCCCATGCATAACATTATATAGGCTACTGTTTGGTAAAGCTCACTATTTAAATGAACACTATTGTCAGTCATATATTAATCTGGTAGTGACGAGTGGTATATTAAGTTATTTGAGTTGGCTTTTGCTAATTGAGTTTGACGCTTAAATTAAGAACTAATTCAAAAGGACAGTTTAAAAACTTTACTGGTGAATGTCACGATAGGAATGAATTGCTTTTTCTTCTCCTTCTAAAAGAAATCCTGTTATTACTCTCCCTTGCATTATCGTATTTATAGGCATTCAAGTCTTGACAGTGCAGGAATATGTCAAAAGAGCAAATATAGGCAAAATATATCCGCATTCTAGTAATTTTTGCATATTCATTTCTATGCTTTCAAACCAACACTGCGAATATTTATCCTCGTAAAGACAACAAGAAAACCTTTTCTTTCGTAGTGCTTACAGACGTCTATTTAGGAAGAAAATTGTTTTAAAAACTGTTTTGCTCAGATGAATTTGAAATATTTCTCACAGAAGACATTCATAAAATAGCGCCTTTAATTTCGTACATGGAACGATTCGCAGAGTTCTGAAACATAAAATTATAAAAGAAATATAAAATATTGACGATATCATTGACGTTGTACGGGAGTGAGACACTGGCGCACTGTGTAAAACATTGGAAAAAATGTATGGAAATTAATTTCATAAGTGTGTGAGATGCGACAGATGTGCAGAGAGGGTATGAAAGCAGACTGAAGTGTGGAACATTTAATCATTGTTTAAAAAAGTAAATTTAAAGTATGTTCATAAAACTTATGCCTTACATGCATAGACATCATCGTAGTATGAGATGCCCGAGGCCAAGACATTTGTAACAGCAGATATTCTTGTTCAGCCCTGAAGACGCTACTGAATTATGGTTCTGAATTATAATTGCATATATTGTTTGTAATGCTCAAGAACTGAAGAATGAATAGATATAAGTCACAGTAGATGTGTATAATACAGATGTGTTACACGAAACGAACATCTCTAATTAGGAAATTACCATACCCGCAGATTCTTTAAAGAATCGAACATCCATCTATAAAACAGCACCGTTTTGAGAACAGCTACTTTTTGAACTCACTTCAATATGTATGACAACATATCTCCTGAACTATGTTTCGTAGCTTGATATACATTACTGGCCATTAAAATTGCTACACCAAGAAGAAATGCAGATGATAAACGGGTATTCATTGGACAAATATATTATACTAGAACTGACATGTAATTACATTTTCACACAGTTTGGGTGCATAGATCCTGAGAAATCAGTACCGAGAACAACCACCTCTGGCCGTAATAACGGCCTTGATATGCCTGGGCACTGAGTAAAACAGAGCTTGGATGGCGTGTACAGGTACAGCTGCCCATGCAGCTTCAACACGATACCACAGTTCATCAAGTGTAGTGACTAGAGTATTGTGACGAGCCAGTTGCTCGGCCATCATTGACCAGACGTTTTCAGTTGGTGAGAGATCTGGAGAATGTACTGGCCAGGGCAGCAGTCTAACGTTTTCTGTATCCAGAAAGGCCTGTACAGGACCTGCAACTTGCGGCCATGCATTATCCTGCTGAAATGAAGGGTTTCGAAGGGATCGAGTGAGGGGTAGAGCCACGGCTCGTAACACATCTGAAATGTACCTTCCACTGTTCAAAGTGCCGTCAATGCGAACAAGAGGTGACCGAGACGTGTAACCAATGGCACCCCATACCATCACGCCGGGTGATACGCCAGTATGGTGATGACGAATACACGCATCCAATGTGCGTTCACCGCGATGTCGCCAAACACGGTTGCGACCATCATGATGCTGTAAACAGAACCTGGATTCATCCGAAAAAATGACGTTTTGCCATTCGTGCACCCAGGTTCGTCGTTGAGTACACCATCACAGGTGCTCCTGTCTGTGATGCAGCGTCAAGGGTAACCGCAGCCATGGTCTCCGAGCTGATAGTCCATGCTGCTGCAAACGTCGTCCAACTATTCGTGCAGATGGTTGCTGTCTTGCAAACGTCCCCATCTGTTGGCTCAGGGATCGAGACGTGGCTGCACGATCCGTTACAGCCATGCGGATATAATGCGTGTCATCTCGACTACTAGTGATACGAGGCCGCTGGGATCCAGCACGGCGTTCCGTATTACCCTCCTGAATCCACTGATTCCATATTCTGCTAACAGTCATTGGGTTTCGACCAACGCGAGCAACAATGTCGCGATACGATAAACCGCAATCGCCATAAGCTACAATCCGACCTTTACCAAAGTCGGAAACGCATTCCTCTTCCTTATACGTGGCATCGCGAGAACGTTTCACTATGGAACGCCGGTCAACTGCTGTTTGTGTATGAGAAATCGGTTGGAAACTTTCTTCATGCCAGCACGTTGTTGGTGTCGCCACTGGCGCCAACCTTGTGTGAATGCTCTGAAAAGCTAATCATTTGCATATCACAGCATCTTCTTCCTGTCGGTTAAATTTCGCTTATGTAGCACGTCATCTTCGTGGTGTAGCAATTTTAATGGCCAATTGTGTAATATTGCAGGTACAGTCTGTTGTATATTTGGGTATTCTCTGAAAAATGACTGCAAATAGAGTTAGTAGTAGAGAAGTAACGAATTAAAATTTTACGCCTAATGCTGAAGATTTACTGCATTAAAACGAAATTGTAGTAAGTGATAAATTTATTGCAGATTTGTCAGGTAAAAATAGTTCCGAAAATGGTTTAAATTACGCTTGAAGTTCTTTAGTGGTCGCTAAATGCTCCCATTCTCCAACACTGGATGAATATAGTCCGGATAATTTGCACGTGATGACTTAACGGTGTCTGAAGACATATATAAACACAGCTCTAAGTTTAATATTGGACTTATCGTGTTAAGCCTTTAGCAGAAGTTTTACATGTCAATGACAGGATTATGACAGAATTTTTGGTTTTTTAATTCAGCTAATAATTCTACGAAGTACTGAAAATAATTTTTTTTTTCCTGGAGGCCGTTAGGTAAGCAACATGTAACAACCGTGTGGCTGTTTCAGGCTTTCAGTGATATAGAAACCAATGAAATGCTGGCGTATGAGTGAACTTCAGTATAACGATGTACCCTGTTATTTCTAGATCAGTTTTTGGTCGTCATTCCATAGACAATCGGGTCGAGTCTGGCGTGACAGCTGTACGTAACTGTTCTTCAACTGAGAGCATTAATAAAATATAAACACATAGTTACCAAAAATAATGAAAAATGTAAACTTCGTAAATGTTTTCAAAACTTTTAGAGCTTACTTCTGTTCATTTGTAACGGAACGGTGAAGTGACAGGGCTGAGTTGAGCTGTGATTGAACGTTAGCCACAAGTATATTATTCCACACAAAATGTGACGCATTAAAAAGGAACGCTAATGATTTCCGAGATGAATGCTCAAGATTCGTTATTTGCACACTGATCATATTAAGTGCACCTTTATGACACTAACAAGAAACCCCTTGAGTGCCAGGTCAAAAGGCCAAAGATATTTACGGCATTCGACGTCCCACGTATTGTCTAACATGAAGTCACAACATTGGCAAGTTAATGGCAACAGGGGGCGGGACCGGAGATATCCAATGGTGAGCACAGCATCAGGCTAAGGAGCGTAGGTGAAATGCTTTGTCGACGAGTAACTCACAACAGTGCTACAGTGCTAGCGGTGTTGATACAAAGCAGAGCAATGGCAACGATAAACGAAACAAACATTGCATTATATTTACAACAACAGTTGCCGAAGTTGACATTTCGTCTGAAAGGAAGCCAAGAAATTTCGCAGAATGAGAAAGAAGCGGTAGATGAAATATTAGCGCTTGTGCAAGTTGAGTCAGTGGAATGCGTGGCGTCGTATATGGCCGTCTGTACGGGCAGTGTACATGAGTACAATGATGACGGTACGAGCTTAACAAGTGAAAGTGATATTGAAGGTCATATCCTTGTTGGACAGGGAGTCACAAATCCCGTTTCCAGTGAAACGTAGTAAAGTGCAATCGTTTCCAAGTAGCGGGTACTAAACGTAATTACATACATGGAAGATCATCCACAGCATAGTTAAAAACAATATTATGAGCAAATTTCGAATAAGTCAGTAGCAGTATGGCCACGTAGTGCATAAAAAACGGATATTGAATGGAGAACTTGTTACAAAAACTGGTCTCTGCGCGTTTCAAGGATGTTCGATATAATTTGCAGGATGTGAACGATAGTTACGCACATCAACTTCCGCGACATAGATTACAGTGATTTCAAGGAAACAGATATAAGGTTGCATAACTTCAAACATTGCTACAGAATTGGAAGTCGAAAGATAACGAAATTTCAAACAAAGCGTCAACTTGGCGATGCACAGCAAACTGCGGAGTCGACACGAATATTTGTGGGTCTGATAAACAAACTTATCCTATCGTTCAGTAAGGAATAATTTTTCAATTCCGACCAATCGGTACCTGAAGAAGAAATGCATGTGAAAAGAACCCGGGAAATTAGAGGTACCAGGAGGGTTGTATCAAGATCAACTAACATCAGTGCCTTAACGCATTCGTATAGAATTACGCCGACTGTCAATATGTATGGTAAATTGGTTGAAAAGTTATTTATTGCGCTGCGAGAAGCTGGAGGTGGTCTAACGCCTACGATTCTTTCTCGTGTGCGTGAGCTTGCGACGGCAGTAGGGAATATTTACGCTACAGAAAGCTAGAGTGGGAAAATGGGCATAAGAGAACTACAACCACGGTATGAGCGCTGCTTTTGGCCAATAGGTGGTCAAAATGGCCTGATTTTGCTTGATCCCTGATCTGAGTATAAAAACCATACTCCTCTAAAGGAAACCATATACAAAAGTGTGGGATATTACAGTTTGTACCTCGTGGAACCACTGGACAAATTCATTCTCTGGATGTTTCTTTTTTCTATGCCTATAAAACATTATCAAACTATCTGCAGCCAGTTTCACAATAAGCTCCATGACAGACCGTGTCGCATGCAGTTGCATGCCATCACTTTTCATCAGTTTCCACACCCTGTTACACCAATCTGATTCTATATGCATTCTTTAAGAGTGGATACCTAGCTGAACATCCTACATGGTTTGTAACTCTCAAGAATTTCGCTTTATATGTTGATAGTGCGAACCTTTGTGATCACCGTTGCACGCCAATTTTTGTTCTGTGTTCATGGTGCAACTTAATGGTCTCTTTTGTACATTTCTTGAATGTCGACGATGTCAATATTGTGAAGTGCAATAGATACATCCCATAAAAGGTTGATCTCCGCACTTTCTGGATATTCATTTTCTGTCGACCTCCTGATGCACCTGGTGAGTCATTAACAGCTAATATTTTACCTGTCATAACTGTTAACTCATATTTTTCAAATGAGGTTTGCTAAAGATAGAACTTGTGGCCTCAAATTAAGGCGTCCCTTGTAAGTAAAATACATTTAATCTTAATGGTCATGAATTAACCAATATTAAACAAAATAGAACAAGTGTATATTATTCTGACAACTTATGGAGAACGTAACTTCTACTTAATAGCGGTTTACAATTAATTAAAATAGTACCACAGTATAATCACTAAAATTGTTACTTGCTCAAATACTGTTCCACCGAGCACTGGCCGGCCGGAGTGGCCGTGCAATTCTAGGCGCTACAGTCTGGAACCGAGCGACCGCTACGGTCGCAGGTTCGAATCCTGCCTCGGGCATGGATGTGTGTGACACCCTTAGGTTAGTTATGTTTAATTAGTTCTAAGTTCTAGGCGACTGATGACCTCAGAAGTTAAGTCGCATAGTGCTCAGAGCCATTTGAACCATTTGAACCGAGCACTGTTCCAGCACATCAGTTAAAATGTGATTGACTGCGCAGTTTAAGACCTTGCCATTATTGGATATCACAATGTTTATAATGAGAATTTATTCCGGTAATTACATGCAAAAATCTTTCTATTAACCAACGGTTATTCGTTCGGTTATAAGAAATACTGATCATACATGGCACCGAGAAAGTATAGTCATCCAAGGCCCGAGAGATTAGCCTCCTACATTGCCATAACGTTGCATCGTATCAGCTATCGTCATTCGTCCCGTCACGGGCACAGCTGACTATTCACCACAGAGCTCGGCGCGCATCCAAAACCTCTCTTTCTCAGAGGATACTTTCAGAGGCTAGCTCTATGAGTTCCATCACAAGGCGATACTCAGTGGCATACATACTGCCGCCATGCCCATGTCATGTTAGCGCGGCCTTTCAATTGCCACGGAGTTGTGGCGTCTCGTGACGCCACAACAAAATGGTTCAAATGGCTCTAAGGACTATGGGACTCAACATCTGAGGTCATCAGTCTCCTAGACTTAGAAGTACTTAAACCTAACTAACCTAAAGACACCACACACATCCTTGCCCGAGGCAGGATTCGAACCTGCGGCCGTAGCAGCAGCGCGGTTCCAGACTGAAGCGCCTAGAATCGCTCGGCCACAGCGGCCGGCACGCCACAACATTTAAGATTTTCAGCAGTACGCTGCTGCCTCTTTAAAATACGGTCAGTTGCTGGTAATCTTCATAAAAACGGAGCAGTCGACTTTATTCGACCTACAGGAAATGAGGAATAGGTTAGGAGGGTTGCTGGAGAGATTATGTTTTGGAAAGTATGTGCGGTAGAAGAGTTGGGGAAGAGTTTGGAAAGGGAAGGAAGAGAGGAAGGCTGGCTGGAAATGGGTGGGAGGGGAGCGAGGAGGATCCCCTGACATGACAAGGGTGGGAAGTATTCTGTTAAAGCTGGAAGGATGGACAGGACGAAGGACCTGTTTATTGCTCATCTACGGGGAGTCAGATAAAATGTGGTTGGGATAGAATGTGTAGGTGTAAAGTTGGGAGTATTCGCTGGTTTAACCGCTGCAGAGTATGAAGGTAGATAATCGGAAATGAGAGGACATGATGATTGGTGTCATGTTTGAGGAAATGTAGGGAAACTGAAGATGTTCGATGTTGGAGAGGAGAGAGGGGATATTATTAAGTTTGTACAGGATCCTAGTGTGGGCTGTAGGCAAGATGGACTGCTTGGCGTTCGAGGATTTGGAGGGAGTGGTAGAGTTTTGGTGGCGCAAATATCCAGGCGACATTGGTATAAGGGAGTACTTGTCGAATTAAGGCTTTGTAGCTGTGGAGTACGGTGAAAGTGTGCAGTGCTCATATATGACCGCTTAGTAGTTCAAGTGAGATTTTGTTGGATGGTTGCTAGGTGCGGTCTCCTTGTTAGATTAGGTCGTGAGCTAGTCCAGGATATTTTGATCTATTAATTAATTACATAGAACTGTTGGTTATCGAGAGGAAGGAGTCATTGTGGTGGAAGCTGTGGGGTGTTGTAAGGGCTAATTTTAAGGAACCATTGGCTGCAGCTGGAGATTTTTGGAGATATATGATTAGGAGGGTAGTACCATCGGCGTACTGGAGGAGGTTGACAGGAGGAGAGTGTTTTAGGCGAATCAGCAGTGTAGAGGTTATATCTGAGTGGAGAAAGTACAGAACCAGGGGCAGTGCGATGGAAGATTCGCGAATTAGTGCTGATTACGGTTATATATCATGGGCGGTTGGATAGAAACGAAGCGATAAGGTAGATATAGTTTATTTACCTTGAATACGTCTCAAATCTGAAATGGAGACAGGAATGCCATACTTGGTCATACGCAGGTTGTTGCGTTTTCGTAGTAGGAGGTGGGTACTGGGGAGTGTGGTCGGACGAGAAACTGAACGGACGCTACACTGGTCTATAGACGGCGTTTGGCGCTAGTTTAGGTTTTTGTGTCTGTATTGCGAGAGGATGGATGCGAAGACCTTGCTGAACAACAATGTTAGGCTGCTGGGTCTCCAGAAGGAGATGGCACTAACAGGTTTCTTTGATTTAAAAGGAAGTAGAATACTGGAAGTTTTCCACAGCTCAAGATAGAAGAAATCGTGGAGATTATCACTGAGTTCTAGGATGGAGTGTGGCAGTTCTTCCAACTGTTGATTGGTAACAGAGTCGTAACCAGAAGAAGTGTTTCGTTTTTTACTTTGTATGACGCCCTGTGCTATGTGCGGAGTATTAGGATATGCTTGTAGTTCGTGGTCTAGGTTCTGGAAACTAGGGGCAAGAGGTGGGACGGGGTGTCGATTGCTAATCAGACTGAAGGTCTTTTTTACGGACTGTAGAAATACTTGGAAAGAAGCAGCATAATAATTCTGCAGGAATGGGTAGCAGAAAGTAGGATTGTTACCAGTGAGGCAATGAAAAGATTTCCACTACTTAGAGGAGTTGGAGGGTGGTGTAGTGTTGAGGTTGGCGCATGTTTGACGCCAGCGTTGATCTTTTCCATTCTCGTCCAGTGTATTTCTTAACACTACCTTGAATTGCATTAAGGCATTTTAGTCGAGAATCTTGTTGTCCTGACTGTCCATTGTGATCCCTTCTTTCGCAGATTCGTCGGTCATTTCATCCCGCGAAAGCCGTAATGGCCTAATAGCTATAAAAATAACTTTGTTATATTTCTTGTACACCAGAGGCTTCTTATGGCGTTTTAGCAGTGGTTTTCCACATTTATAGTACTAATTGACAGTTCGTGAACATAACACACTTCAATTCAACGTTTTGGGAAGCATACCTTAGGACCGCCGAAATTGTTCAAAAATGGTTCAAATGGCTCTGAGCACTATGGGACTCAACAGCTGTGGTCATAAGTCCCCTAGAACTTAGAACTACTTAAACCTAACTAACCTAAGGACATCACACACATCCATGCCCGAGGCAGGATTCGAACCTGCGACCGTAGCGGTCGTGCGGTTCCAGACAGTAGCGCCTTTAACCGCTCGGCCACTTCGGCCGGCCCGAAATTGTTATTCATTCTGGCGTCATAATCATAGGGCAATTTATATCGTTCTGCAACTCTGGAGTGTATGTTTGCACCTGTATTATGTTTTGATCGGTTTGTATACATGTGAACACGGACTCCATAGAAAAAGATTTTGGAGGTTGTACAGGGATATTTCCCAAGTATTTTGACATGTGAGACGCGTTGTCTTCGGTGACTCGTTATATACTGGGTGGTCCATTGATCGCGACCGGGCCAAATATCGCAGGAACCATCCCGGCATTTGCCTGGAGTGATTTAGGGAAATCACGGAAAACCTAAATCAGGATGGCCGGACGCGGGATTGAACCGTCGTTCGGGAGGACGACGGTTGAATCCCGCGTCCGGCCATCCTGATTTAGGTTTTCCGTGATTTCCCTAAATCACTCCAGGCAAATGCGGGATGGTTCCTCTGAAAGGGCACGGCCGACTTCCTTCCCAATCCTTCCCTAATCCGATGAGACCGATGACCACGCTGTCTGGTCTCCTTCCCCAAACCAACCAACCATCGAAATAAGCGTCAAACGAAAAAACTTGTCTAGCTTGAAGGGGGAAACCAGATGGCGCTATGGTTGGCCCGCTAGATGTCGCTGACATAGGTCAAAAGGATATCAACTGCGTTTTTTTTTTAAATAGGAACCCCCAATTTTTATTACGTATTCGTGTAGTACGTAAAGAAATACGAATGTTTTAGTTGGACCACTTTTTTCGCTTTGTGATAGATGGCGCAGTAATAGGCACAAACAATGGCTCACAATTTTAAACGAAAAGTTGATAACAGGTAGGGTTTTTAAATTAAAATACAGAACGTAGGTACGTTTGAATATTTTATTTCGGTTGTTCCAATGTGATACATGTACCTTTGTGAACTTATCATTTCCGAGAACGCATACTGTTACAGCATGATTACCTGTAAATACCACATTCATGCAATAAATGCTCAAAATGATGTTCGTCAACCTCAATGCATTTGGCAATACATGTAACGACATTCCTCTCAACAGCGAGTAGTTCGCCTTCCTTAATGTTTGCACATGCGTTGACAATGCGCTGACGCAGGTTGTCAGGCGTTGTCGGTAGATCACGATAGCAAACATCTTTCAACTTTCCCCACAGAAAGAAAAATAGGGGACGTCAGATCCGGTGAACGTGTGGGCCATGCTATGGTGCTTCGACGACTAATCCACCTGTCATGAAATATGCTATTCAATATCGCTTCAACCACACGCGAGCTATGTGCCGGACATCCATAATGCTGGAAGTACATCGCCATTCTGTCATGCAGTGAAACATCTTGTAGTATCATCGGCAGAACGTTACGTAGGAAATCAGCATACATTGCACCATTTAGATTGCCATCCATAAAATGGGGGCCAATTAAACGCCTCCCATAATTCCGCACCATACATTAACCCGCCAAGGTCGCTGGTGTTCCACTTGTCGCAGCCATCGTGGATTTTCCGTTGCCCAATAGTGCATATTATGCCGATTTACGTTACCGCTGTTGGTGAATGACGCTTCGTCGCTAAATAGAACGCGTGCAAAATATCTGTCATCGTCCCGTAATTTCTCTTGTGGCCAGTGGCAGAACTGTACACGACGTTCAAAGTCGTCGCCATGCAACTCCTGATGCATAGAAATATGGTACGGATGCAATCGATGTTGATGTAACATTCTCAACACTGACGTTTTTGAGATTCTCGATTCTCAAATATGGTTCAAATGGCTTTGAGCACTATGGGACTTAACATCTGTGGTCATCAGTCCCCTAGAACTTAGAACTACTTAGGTTAGTTAGGTTTAACCTAAGGACATCACACACATCCATGCCCGAGGCAGGATTCGAACCTGCGACCGTAGCAGTCGCGCGATTCCGGACTGAGCGCCTAGAACCGCGAGACCACCGCGGCCGGCACCCGATTCTCGCGCAGTTTGCTACTGATGTGCGGATTAGCCGCGACAGCAGCTAAAACACCTACTTGGGCGTCGTTATTTGTTGCACGTCGTGGTTGACGTTTCACATGTGGCTGAACAGTTCCTGTTTCCTTAAATAACGTAACTATCCGGCGAACGGTCCGGACACTTGGATGATCTCGTCCAGGATACCGAGCAGCATACATAGCACACGCCCTTTGGGCATTTTGATCACAATAGTCATACATCAACACGATGTCGACCTTTTCCGCAAGAAAAACACCGTCCGCAGTTTCGGAATGTTACGTGATACCACGTACTTTTACGCTTGTGACTACTACAGTGCGATCTATCACAAAGCGATAAAAGTGGTCCAACTAAAACATTCATATTTCTTTACATGCTACACGAATATGTAATAAAAAATGGGGGTTCCTATTTAAAGAAACGCAGTTGATACCCGTTTCACCTATGGCAGCGCCATCTAGAGGGCCAACCATAGCGCCATCATGTTTCCCCCTTCAAGCTAGACGAGTTTCGTTCTTTGTAGTTTTTTCGTTTGATGCTTATTTCGTGAGATATTTGCCCCGGTGACTATCAATGGACCACGCTGTATTATTTGCATTTCGCTTGATTCCCTCCACCCATTTATCTGTATTGCACTGAAAATTTCTGCACATCGATGCAAATGTCGATGGTACTAGATGTGTGTCATGTTTGGAAACAAACTTGTTCCGTTTACTTGCAGAACTTGTTTTAGACAACAATAATGCTCAAGTTACTCTTCGCCTTCAAGCATGCCGTCAGTGCTGCCTGGCCGTGTCTTTGGTTTGTTTGGCCGGCACACAGCAGTATGGATAGCTTTACTGACGGAGAATTGGCCGATATGCACTCTGTGTGAGTGTTTAGTGAATGAGTGGAGGAGCAGCATAACAGTATTCAGTTAAGCCGTTCCCGCAGCGACGGCAACCACTTCACACTACTTTTGCATCGATCTCTGAATTTAGTTCCAATGGTTCAAATGGCTCTGAGCACTATGAGACTTAACATCTGAGATCATTAGTCCCCTGGAACTTAGAACTACTTAAACCTAACTAACCTAAGGACATCACACACATCCAGGGCCGAGGCAGGATTCGAACCTGCGACCGTAGCAGTCGCGCGGTTCCGGACTGAAGCGCCTAGAACCGCTCGGCCACCACGGCCGGCTCTGGACATCATTTTGGGTTGTATGAGAAATGCAACTGGCATTTTTATGGGTACTTTCAAAATGTTGCCGTGATGTTTCCTCACCTGACTGTACTCTAAACTGCAATGTTTTTCCTCAGAAGCTAAGTCATGTAACGTACGAAACAATGCTCAATAAATATTTGATTTCAGCTTATCACGATTAGTTTGTACTAATTTTGCACGACTCTTATCGAGGAATTATTCTACATTCTTAGTCTGGTTTGTCTTAGTATTAATGCATCTTTATGCCATTCCGAATTGGTTGCATTTTTGCAGATTCGTTAAACTTTTTGCAATTCCCGAATCAACGACTTGTAACTGTGCAGTGATACTGCCATGAATTATACGTGGCTGAAAAGGCACACTCAGCTTAGGTAGTGTATCATTATTTGCTTTACAATAAATAACGCGTGGATATAATGACAGTCTATTGAAGTGTTCTCTTTATGCATCATTCTTGAAATTATAATTTTTGTAAGGCTGACATGAACTCAATAAAATCCAGTACTTTTGGGAATTGCCAGTTTCCTTTTTTGTCCATGTAATTTCTTACATCGGAAATACTGACCAGAACACTATTGAAATGTAAATTTAATTTTACGCTCTTCGTCACGTAGGTTTATTGAATAATTCAAGGATGTTTAATGTTTAAGATTTTGCTTCATTCTTCACAAGTTAGTGTCTATCGTCCATTTATGTGACAGCAATTCATTCTTCTATATGTTGGCAAGAACGAACAATGCACATGCCACTAGGAACAACGTTAGTGTTGCTCACTGATGTACTCGTGCGACTTGAAAATGGATTAATGGTTCGTATGCTTATTGTCACTGTCACCTCAATGTTGTGAACTTGTACCAGGCACGGGTATTAAAAGATCGATATTGTACCAGACATAATGTCCATTTGTGAAATTTAGATATTCGTGTGTCGATTTTTTAGATTTTCTTTTGTACCTAAAGGAGAACAGTAAGGGCACACTCCAGTTGTTTCGAACTAGAAGGACGTGTTATCCGATAACAGACGTTTCCTCGCTTTTCGACAACCCCTGACTGCTGACTATGTGATGAAGCGATCGTATGGCGTTGTTAGGGGGGCGACCCCGTCTGGGTTTGTTCGACCGTCTGTTGCAAGTCTTTCTATTCGACGCCACTGCGGCGACTTGCGCATCGTCGAAGATAAGATGAAGTGATCAGGATAACACGAACACCTAGTCTCTGAAAAGAAAATATCCACCCCAGCAGGGTCTCGAACCCGGTATAACACTACTCCCTAATAACTGAACCTTTATTCCTTTGACGGGAAAAGCTACGTATAACACTAAATGTGCCGTGAAACACGCTAATGTTCCCTTCTGAGAGGATTTCAAAGTTCGACCGTGCGTGTATCTAATGGAAAAGGCTATCGGACCATAATTTCGGTTTTTGTGAAGTTGACAGTAAAACCAAACGGGTATTGAAACTTCATGGCAGATTAAAAGTGTGTGCCGGACCGAGACTCGAAATCGGGACCTTTGCCTTTCGCGGGCGAGTGCTCTACCAACTGAGCTACCCAAGCACGACTCACGCCCCGTCCTCACAGCTTTAATTCCGCCAGTACCTCGTCTCCTACCTTCCAAACTTTACAGAAGCTCTCCCGCTAACCTTGCAGAACTAGCACTTCTGAAAGAAAGGATATTGCTTCTGTAAAGTTTGGAAGGTAGGAGACGAGATACTGGCGGAAGTACAGCTGTGAGGACGGGGCGTAAGTCGTGCTTGGGTAGCTCAGTTGGTAGAGCACTTGCCCGCGAAAGACAAAGGTCCGGAGTTCGAGTCTCGGTCCGGCACACAGTTTTAATCTGCCAGCAAGTTTCATATCAGCGCACACTCCGCTGCAGAGTGAAAATCTCATGCTGCAAACGGGTCTTAACCTTGGGAGTTAACAGAAGTAACACACACACCAGCTCATACTAATGACGCCCACAATCAATAGCATTACTTAATAAAAATACTGAAACATCACTGCATGTGGTGCAGAACTAATTTTGAACGTAAGGGGCTACTAGCTTGACTGACATGAATAACACAAATAAAGATAAGTAATATCTTACATACACTGTTTAAGCCCCTCTGCATATAGCAATTTTTTTCTTAATAGGGGGAGAATATGATGAGGACCTATAAACTGGTATAGTTCAGTAGCCAAGGTTCTTTGATTATTGCAAAAGTAAAAACTATGTCTAAAAGCTAATCATTCACTTAGATGACTTCTCAAGGTAATAAAATGCAACACTGGGCTTAATTAACTACAAAAGGAACCATTCATGGTGGGTACCAAAACTACACCATCTTTGAAAATGTGCATAACTTCACTTCTAACAGTACTACCGCAAATTGGTTCATTAAAGATCGATATGTACTTGTACTTTAATCACCTGTGAAGCAGGCATTCTTGGCAATAATATTTATGCAACCTTGCACTGTAATCCTACAGAACTATATTTTATAATAAACTGGATACTTTAGCTAAAGCCATCCAACTTCACTTTTATGGTTTTAGATTTTAAATAATTAAGATTTTCACTTTCCTGTTGACTGATCTTTAAATTTTTGTACTTCCTAGGTTAAGAATTTCACTTGGAGCAGTCCATAAACAAAACATCCAAATTTTACTCTTACTTTAACTTTTGTTACTCCTTTTCCTTTAGACAAAAAATCACTTTTAAAAACATGAATGCCAGAAATGGTCATATAAATCAGGAGAAACCACCTCCGTTTGGACCTTGCCTAGTCGGCGGTGCGGGTCTCCCTCATCGTTCCCCTAAGCTCCTTGGAGTATGGGACCTCATCATCATCATCATCATCATCACTCAATTAATTAGTAGCATTTAGGTGAGGACCGGGGGTACGTTCGTGATCAGGATTGAAGTTACGGTTTCGAACACGAATTGACGTTTTATGTGATTACTATTGAAACAACACACAAATTAGCGAGTCCATGCCAATATATATTACGTAACTTAATGTACGAAGTCTGTGAAGCAGTGGCGAAGATTAGTGGCAGGCGAAATAGCGGCTAACAGTACTCACGGCTCTTAATGTGCCAATGCTCTATAAAATCTCTTCTTGGCGTCGTATTTTCAACATACACTACTGGCCATTAAAATTGCTACACCACGAAGGTGACGTGCTACAGACGCGAAATTTAACCGACAGGAAGAAGATGCTGTGATATGCAAACGATTAGCATTTCAGAGCATTCAACAAGGTGGGCGCCGATGGCGACACCTACAACGTGCTGACGTGAGGAAAGTTTCCAACCGACTTCTCATACACAAACAGCAGTTGACCTTCGTTGCCTGGTGAAACGTTGTTGTGATGCCTCGTGTAAGGAGGAGAAATGCATACCATCACGTTTCCGACTTTGATAAAGGTCAGATTGTAGCTTATCGCGATTGCGGTTTATCGTGTCGCGACGTTGCTGCTCGCGTTGGTCGAGATACAATGACTGTTAGCAGACTATGGAATCGGTGGGTTTAGGAGGGTAATACGGAACGCCGTGCTGGATGCCAACGGCCTCGTGTCACTAGCAGTCGAGATGACAGGCATCTTATCCGCATGGCTGTAGCGGATCGTGCAGCCACGTCTCGATCCCTGAGTCAACAGATGGGGACGTTTGCAAGACAACAACCATCTGCACGAAAAGTTCGACGACGTTTGCAGCAGCATGGACTACTGTATCAGCTCGGAGACCATGGCTGCGGTTACCCTTGACGCTGAATCACAGAGAGGAACGCCTGCGATAGTGTACTCAACGACGAACCTGGGTGCACGAATGGCAAAACGCCATTTTTTCGGATGAATCCAGGTTCTGTAAGCGTATGCTTCCGCGGCCGTTGTCTTCTTCAATAAAATTCTTCAGGGTATCAGACCGCATCGTCATAATTTAAATGCGCCAACGTTTCGGCCAGCGTTGCAGCTAGCCTTCATCAGGGCCTTACGTTAACTGCTAAATGAACACACTTGATTCCTTAAATAGCTGCACGAGAAAACCGTGTCGTTACTTGATTGGCTGTAAAAGGAGGAGGAGGAGGGGTGAAAGGTATGCTTTATTGGTGTTTCCTTTATTATCTGTCATTGGCTGAAATAGCTGTTTTCTATTGGTCTTTATATTAATCCACCCCATTGGAGGAGACGGACGAATAGCGAACAGGTGATGGCTGTGACGTCACACTGTTTCCATGCTGTCCAGAAGCCGGCTGCGGCGTGCCATTGCTTTGTGTGCTCGCGACCACTACTGCGGCTCTCCGCGTGTCTGCATGGGCCGCCACGGCTCTGCCGCCGCTCCGTAGCCCTGCTATTGCAGGCAGCCAAGACCTCGGAAGCTTGTACCCGTCCTCTCTATTCATGTTGGCGGGTCTTTTGGCTATTTCTATCGCCTCTCTAATCTTTCTTTTGAAAGTGATAGGCTGTTTCGCAAGGACGCGGGCTTCTTGAAAAATATTGGTTTCCCGCACTCGTCTCGGTGTTCCGCCACTGCTGTTGGCGCATTTAAATTATGACGATGCGGTCTGATACCCTGAAGAATTTTATTGAAGAATCCAGGTTCTGTTTACAGCAGCATGATGGGTCGCATCCGTGTTTGGCGACATCGCGGTGAACGCACATTGGAAGCGTATATTCGTCATCGCCATACTGGCGTATCACCCGGGGTGATGGTATGGGGTACCATTGGTTACACGTCTCGGTCACCTCTTGTTCGTATTGACGGCACTTTGAACAGTGGACGTTACATTTCAGATATTTTATGACCCGTGGCTCTACCCTTCATTCGATCCCCGCGAAACCCTACATTTCAGCAGGATAATGCGCAACCGCATGTTGCAGGTCCTGTGCGGGCCTTTCTGGATACAGAAAATGTTCTACTGCTGCCCTGGTCAGTACATTTTCCAGATCTCTCACCAACTGAAAACGTCTCGTCAATGGTGGCCGAGCAACTGGCTCGTCACAATACGCCAGTCACTACACTTGATGAACTGTGGTATCGTGTTGAAGCTTCATGGGCAGCTGTACCTGCACACGCCATCCAAGCTCTGCTGGACTTAAGGCCCAGGCGTGTCAAGGCCGTTATTACGATCAGAGGTGGTTGTTCTGGGTACTGATTTCTCAGGATCTATGCACCCAAATTGCGTGAAAATGTAATCACATGTCAGTTCTAGTATAATATTTTTGTCCAATGATTACCCGTTTATCATCTGCATTTCTTCTTGGTGTAGCAATTTTAATGGCCAGTAGTGTATTAGTGCCATTCCGTTATTTTGTGAATACGAAATAATAGCCAGATCCACATCCGAGGCAAATCTCTTCTAATGCAGCTTCCAATTGCCTCTCTTAGCACCGTCGAGGTGTACCGTGCTAAGGCTAGCCACACACTGCGTGACGTTCACACAAAGGAGCCGCTCAGTTTGACCGCCAAACCCATCTTTTACATCGCGCCATGCCACTTTCTTTGAGGAGGGACTTCCCTACAGCGTTTGCAAGTTACAAATACAAGTGCCCTAAGCATGAACCAGCTTTTAACAAACATCCTTCTTTTATAAGCATATTCATATTATAACAAATTAAAAGTTCTGTATATTCTTTTGCTTTTTTCATATATACATTACAAAACTCTAATTTTCTTGCAATACATCAAGGAGTTCAAACAACACAGAGTGCACACTTCATAAATTGCAGATACACAGTTACTTAAAATAAACCTACTCCTAATCGATATAAGTGTTACACCGGGACCCCGTGATCTAGGCACAGAGGCACCAGCCACAATACCACGAGCTGCACACATGAGTTATCAAGTACTGCAACAGTTCCGAGATGGTTATGCAACGATTTTTGGCACATCTTCAGAGAATAAGATTTCTTGAAAAACGACGTAGCAATTTTAAATTAATTATTCTTTTTGCAATTTCAGTTTTTAATTACTGTAACTCATCTTATAACTCACTTACCGTATGTTTTGTAACCTCTGTAGGACTTTCAGTTATGCAGCGACTTTTGCACGTAGCGCGCTCTTATTATTATTCATAATCCTCTTCAACAGCCGTGCGTCACGACCACTTGTGAATTAGCGAATGATGTTTCCCACCTTTCCTGTATGCGTTATAGATCTTCGATACAGTGCCTCTTGAAACACCAGGCGCTACGGTTACCTCGGTTATTCAAGCACCCAACATACGAACAACAACGATTTTCCCATGTTCGAATCACTTAGCTCCGACACAGTGCACTCACAACTACACAGAATACTGTCCTGACCGCAACTGACACTTGCAACGTATTGAGGACATTGTGTGTCAAAACTGTTCAAATGTGTGTGAAATCTTATGGGTCTCAACTGCTAAGGTCATCAGTCCCTAAGCTTACACACTACTTAACCTAAAGTATCCTAAGGACAAACTCACACACACCTATGCCCTAGGGAGGACTCTAATCTCCGCCGGGACCAGCCACACAGTCCATGACTGCAGCGCCTTAGACACATTGTGTGTCTGTGTGTGTGTGTGTGTGTGTGTGTGTGTGTGTGTGTGTGTGTTCGAGTAGAGGGCATCTAATAGTTACTGTTTACGAAGATAGGTCCAACGCGTTTACTTGGTTCGTATTTCTCCATTTGCAATGCTGGCGTCGTCGTCAAAGATTCGTTTGTGCGAATGGGGCCTCCCGGCCAACAATACCATACGCTCATTTTATTTCATTTCATCCGATAAATGAAATACGAGACTTGTTTCATTCTTTCATCTTCTGTTGGATAAGTTCATGTGAATAATTTATGTCGAATATATGTCTCTACGTTTACATGGGGCACCCAAAACCGGATTTCCTAGACCGATTTCCCGGTACCGTGTCGGGTTGATCATGTAAACGCTTCAAAATAGGTCCTTCAAATACGGTTTTAGTTGCCAGAATTCCTGATCCACAATCGATTTTTACTCCCACGTAAACGTACAACCGTTTTTGAAACGTACCTTGGTTGTCGGATTACGTCTTGTTTTCAAAAATTTTCGTCTAATCTGGACGGAGTGACTTGTACTGTGAAGTAGAAGTAGATGTATCGGACTGTGTTCGAAGTTGCCTACCTCAGATATTTAGTTGAAAAGAAACAACTATTGCGCTGACTGAACTGAAAATTGAAACAGCTGATTACTAGAGGCCATTTGCGTAAAACAGGAAACGATCGGAAAACCAAATATTACCTGTCTAGCAAAATCACTTCAGGCCTTTCGTGTAAACGGGAAGCAAAAACTGGTCTGCCGAATTCAGTTTCGTCTTCTGAAAGTTGTGTCTCACGTAAACATAGCACGTTGCAAGTTGAAGAGAGCTATATTTAAACTGATAAAATAAAGGTGAGAAACTGTGTTTAAGTCATTGAACTGCTGGCTGTTACAGTAAGGTCGGGAATAATATCGAAAAAGTTGTTACTAAACTGGAAAAACTAACACTTGTAAATTATAATTACAAGTTTCCGAACCACAGTGTTATGTCAGAATTATTGTAAGGTTCCACGGAAGTAACAGATGTGTCGGCAGTATGTGTTATCGTCTTAGTCATTCTACGCATATTCTAGAAGTTTCAAATCAGTTTCATCCAGCAGTTTACACATTCTCGATTTAGATACCCCTAAAGGCTTTGCGGAATCTTTACAGCGTACTTCAACTGAAAATAGTACTTGACGATGTTAAACGATACGTTTTACTAGTCTCTAATAGCTTACCGGTTACATATAAGCTGGTACCTTTCTGTCGAATTCATCTTGACTATAGTTTAATATTTTACCGGTAATATCCTTCAAAAATCTGTACATCAGTATGATTATCGTCGAAACGTCGCAGTTTGAAGACACCGCCACCCGGCTGGAAGCCCGAGAACTCTTCGCCAGCTGTATACGTCGGGAAAGCATACATTCACAAGTATGATTATTAGTGCAACTATTAATTACGAATGGAGATTGTATATATTATTTATATAAATACTAATCGCTTGTCGTCCAGTCTTAACAGACAATTTTCTCGTGCATCGCATCCAAAGCTTTTGACGGATTTGTATTGCGGAAAAATGGAAAAAAATCAATAAGTTTTTCAGATTTGAGGACGGCATGGTTCAAATGGCTCTGAGGACTATGGGACTTAACATCTGAGGTCATCAGTCCCCTAGAACTTAGAACTACTTAAACCTAACTAACCTAAGGACATCACACACATCCATGCTCGAGGCAGGATTCGAACCTGCGACTGCAGCAGTCGCGGGGTTCCGGACTGAAGCGCCTAGAACCGCACGGCCACCGCGGCCGGCAGGACGGCATGTCGAAAAGAAATTGTTGGACTGCTTGTGCATGTACTCTTTATTATATTCGTGGCTAAATGACGTTTTAAGTCTTGAAGTTAATCATGAGAATAATTACTACGACTTGGAATGGGATCCTGTCGTTAATTAGCTGCCAGTAAATATGAAAGACGAGATTAAGAATCTACACCAGCTAAGAAATTAAATGTTATTTTTTCCCGCATAAATAACGTTTGGCGAACTCGTTACTGAAGACTGTGAGGAATAACAGATGGTTGGCTTTCTATTTCTTCATGTGACTTTGGCTACTAAAATGAGAAATGTGAAATCTCCGAATTTTGGTTATTTCTGCAGAACTAGAAATTAACTGTCAACTGCATAATTCAGTATTTTTACTCTGCGGCTTTAGCGGTTAGTTGCATGTAGATGAGAATTCAGCGTGCATTCTATTATTACTACCTCCATTCCGAGGAAAATTATTGCCACAGAGGAACACAGGAATCCCATATTTGTATATCTATAGAAATAACCTGTTATTCCCATTGAAAAGTACGTATCATAGACCCTTAATGCTCATATCTGTGGTTAAATAGAACGTGCCCGAAGCAAGCACTTCGGTAAACAGCTGATGCGCAGCATTGGTAGTTATTAAAACAACTGCCAAATACAGCTAACCTGTTGTTAGAATAAGTGAAGTATGATGGACAGGACGTAGTGAAATGTTGAAATGTACTCATGACTGACAGTGCATTCGGAAATAAAATGTGATTCTGGCAACTGGCATACCACTTTACGCCGTTTTACTTTCAGAAATTGTTTGGTCTGTTTTTCCATCAGCCAGCGACAACGCGAATAACTAACAGTTCTTAATAACCAACAAAACATTTAGTGCGATAACACATTTTGCAAAATAACTGTTTAACCTATCTCAGCTGAGGAAAAACCAGCGATTTACTCTTTAGTGGAGAGTGCAGCATGTGAATGTAAACCTAACAGTTGCTTCGTGTCGTTCGAGTTACTGCAGTTCTTTCTGTAACGTAACGATGATTTCATGTGAGTATAAATGCCTACTGTGCAGTTCGTTTCTGTTAGCTATTCAGGAGTCCGCCCCGTTAGCTGAGTGGCCAGCGTGACGGATTGCCGTCCTACGGGACTGGGTTCGATTCCCGGCTGGATCGGAGATTCTTCTCGGCTCAGGGACTGGGTGTTGTGTTGTCTTCATCATCATTTCATCCCCATCCGGCGTGCAGGTCGCCCACGTGTAATAAGACCTGCACCAAGACGGCCGGACCTGCCCCGCAAGGGGCCCCCAGGCCAATGATGCCAAACGCTCATTTCATTTCCATCTATTCAGGATCTGCAAATATTAAGTAAGTAGGAATTTATGCCGACTGAGACCTTGGCAGAGACGATGTCACCAAACTTGTCTCCGTTTGGTTTTCTAAAACCTAATAAGAGAGCGACACAAAATTTGGACACGGCGCGGTAGTAGGGATCTAACGCGAGTCAACGGCTGAGCAGTCTGGTGCGCCATCATCTACGTAGTAAAACAGCTGATATTAGTTTATCTGGTGAGGCGCTCGAATTTTCTCGCTCAACGGCCTGAGTGGCTAACTTCAATGCTTATTTTCGGATTGATTATTGCTACTTTGTTGAAAACTGACATTCTGAGCCTGTGGCTGTGTACAAAATATAGATTGACTCTTACATAGAAGATAACAGCAACCAGTCACTTTTTACAATGCTATTGATTTATTTAAAGATGCCGTTACCAGTTTCGAACATTACAGGTTCAACTTCGGGCGGCTAGATCACGTTAAGACACATTTCACATTAGCTTTCACTTTTTGTTTTCCCAAATGATGAAATTTTCTCAGGTGCTGTTGAAAAAAGATGGCCGTCTTTGTATACATATTTCCATGTGGTGAAACTTCTTGATGTTTGCGTGTTGCTGTAGATTATGTGTATCCATATACATAAAGAAAAGTACGTTATACTGTCTTTGCTACTGCATATCACAACCGGTTAGCAGTGAAACGTAACAGCGCTGAGTTTTCGTCGACACCACCGCCTCGAGGAAATTTCATCATTTGGGAAAACAAAAAGTGAAAGCTAATGTAAAATGTATCTTAAGGTGAACTAGCCGTCTGAGGATGAATCTGTAATGTTCGAAACTGGTAACGGCGCTATTTAAATAAATAAATAACATTTTAAGAAGTGGCTGGCTACTGTTATCTTCTATGTAAAAGTTAACCTGTATGAATGATTATTTCCCAGTGCAGCCAACCCTGTAACATCCTTAAAATATTTTCGGATTGTTTCTGAACACCCTGCGTGTATACCGGTTTTCTCTTATTGATGAACTGTGATTGTTGCGTACTTTGGTAAAGTAAACGGTCTCTCAAAGTTCGTACTGGTTCGAAACAGAACGCACTCTCATTTACGGAGTAAATCACCAACTTTCTCCTCAGCGTGTGAAAATATTTTGTTGTCGCCCATAAAATAAGAGAAATCAGAGCATGCACGGACAGATTTAAGTGTTTACTTTTTGCGCGGGCTGTCCGAGAGTGGAACGATAGAGAAATAGCTTGAAGGTGGTTCGACGAACTCTCTGCCAGGCATTTAACTGTGAATTTCAGGGTGATCATGTAGATGTAGATATAGATGTAGATGTCTCGCTTCGTCTTGACATTGCTTAACCACAAACTGCCAAAGTCACATCAAGGAAGCTGAAGAAACTACCCCGAACATTCATCATTCAATCAATAACAGTCACGAACAAATGAATACATCACGTGCAGTACATTAAATACACATTCGGTGACTTATTACAGCGGTACTGACAATGTGAAATCAGTGTCGTGCGTACAGGGTGTTTCTGTGATAACGACACAGATTTTCAGGGGCGGCGCAAAAGGGCAAATATATCAGTTTGAGCTATCGAAGCCTTGTCCGGGCAAGACTAAATCGAAAGTTGACATACAAGCAAAAATGAGAAAGTATCAAATTTTCCTTTCGTTCGTTGAAGACAATAATAATAATAATAATAATAATAACAATAATAATAATAATAATAATAATACAGACACAGACGTTATCCGAACAATTTCACTGGTGACGACATTTATTCTCATGAGAGCCTTAACCCCTATGACGTTTTCAGTTTTGCTCGATGCGGAACACTATTGTGACTTGTAAACAGCTTTACATTCGTTAATTGCAAATGAAAACCGGTATTGTCACAGCCTTGGTATATATGAATAGAATCTACGTTATTCGCAAATGAAAGTCAGAATTGGCACAACCTAGATATATATGTGCAGAATCTGAACAGCACGACAATATTCAGGATACATACAACTGCGCCTCCAAGTTCATCTGGAAGTATGACTGTGACCTCCAAATAACTGCTTGGAATTTTGCGTAGTTTTTCACACGGAATTTCAGTAGTATTGTTTCCTTGAGTCCAGAATGTTTCTAAGTGTGCGTTTGACGATGTACTCCAAAAGCCCGATTACGTAGGAATAACAGATTGCCACATATCTAAGATGGTGTCGAGTGGATGGGCCGGCCGGTGTGGCCGAGCGGTTCTAGGCGCTTCAGTCTGGAACCGCGCGACCGCTACGGTCGCAGGTTCGAATCCTGCCTCGGGCATGGATGTGTGTGATGTCCTTAGGTTAGTTAGGTTTAACTAGTTCTAAGTTCTAGGGGACTGATGACCTCAGCTGTGAAGTCCCATCGCGCTCAGAGCCATTTGAACCATTTTTGTCTAGTGGATGAACATGAATGACAGTTTGTCATGTTTCTAAGATGCTGTATAGTGCAGGAATATATGACGAACGGAAACACCGCGAGAACTCTTCCACAATCAGAAAGGTCACTCCTACGTCACGCAGAAATTCACGATACGTCATACGGACGGAGTACCTCAGGTACTGGGAACCAAGAGAAATTATTCGGTCTATTCCACATGCAGAATGCCGGTGAAACTGAATCATACGACATTGCTAAAATGTTTATTGACGTTTTCCCAGGAAACCAAGATGTATCACCTGTTCGGTGCATCCGTTATTACGAGGAGCTTTCAATAAGTAATGCAACATATTTTTTTTATCTCGTCCAATTTCGACTGAAAAAATGTGGAATTTGACGTCGTGGAACATTCCCTCTGAAGCTCTCACAGTTTCATGTGGTTCCGATGTATGGTGGCACTATACGTAGCCCTCATAGTGGCATCTGTAACGGACATCCAAAGCATCGCAGATATTCATAGCTGCTTGTAGAAAGTCTACGGAGATCAGGCAGGGAACAAAAGCACTTCGGCGAGGGCGAGGGAGAGGTCGCGAAAACCTAGTACGTAGCGGCCGGCTGCGAGCTGCGGGCTGCTGTAACTCATGCAATGTTGGAACGTGCGGACACTCTCGTTGGAGCTGATCGAAGAATCAAACACCGCGCTGCACAACTGGACGTTTCTGTAGGTAGTGTTGACACTCTTATCCACCAGTTGTTGAACTCGATGATGTGTGCCCCTTGGGTTCCTCGCCGCGTAACAAATACCATGAAGAGGAACGAGGGACCAACTGCGTGGAATAGCTTGTGCGTTACAAGGCTGATCGTGACAATTTTTTGTCGAACATCGGCACAGGCGAAGAAACGTGGGTTCATCACTTCGAACCGGAAGCAAACCGGCAATCCACGGAGTCGCACCAGACCACCTCTCCTCAGAAGAAAAAGTTCAAAGCCGCAACCTCAGCTGGGGAAGCCGCGGTGACAGTCTGCTGGAACTCTGAAGCGGTTAGTCCGATAGATGTCCTCCCTCATGGTGCAACGGTCAGTTCTGAAGTGTACTGTGCTACCATCATGAAACCGAAGAAACGACTTCAGCTTGTTCGTCGCCAAAAAAATGGTAATGAACATCTACTTCTGCAGGACAACGCAAGGCCTTACACAAACCTGCGCACCCGAGGGGAACTCACAAAACTTCATTCGACTGTTCCTCCTCATCCCCCCTATACCCCGGATTTAGCACCTTCCTACTTCCATCTGTTTGGCCCAATGAAGTATGCACTCTGCGGGAAACAGTACATGGATAATGAGGAGGTCATTGACGCAGCAAAGCGTTGGCTCCGGCGTCGGCGCTGATAACCTCGGCGTTGAGCACCCCTAAGCTCCTCTCCTCTCCCGCCGTCGCCCGGTACCATGCGGGCGTACGGGCTCTCCCAGTACGGTGGCGTAAGGTCGTCGCAATTGATGGAGGTTATGTTGAAACACAGGGTTCTGTAGTCAAAAGAGTGAGGAATAATGTGGCGTATTGGAATCCTGAATAAAACTAACCTGCTTTCAGGGAAAACTATGTTGCATTACTTATTGAACATCACTCGTAGCGCCCGTCGGGAACATAGAAAGAGCGGTGCTTACGACGCTAAACTCGCGTCCTAGAGGGTCAGGATTCAAATTAGGGCGAGTGCTGGGTTGGTTTCTTTACAAACGCTGCAGCCGATTTTCTTTGACGTCTTTGTACAATCCGTACTTATGCTCTACTTCGATGATCTCGTTGTCGAATTCAAATACTCAGTCTGCCGAGAATACTGCCAAAAGATTACCTTCTGACGCCTCGCCGGCGCCAGGGGAATGACTTAATCTTGTTAGAGTCGACGTCTGGACATGGAATGTGCTGTCTGAGCATTCCATCAAGCTTGCCGAAGATGAGTATTATTCGCTGATGATCCATGTAGCGATCTAGGATGGCTGAGATCAGCGATGAACTGTATCAAACAGGTCATAATCCCTGCTTGTGTGCAGCCCTTTTTAATTCTTCTCTCTTCTATAATTTCTATGACATCTGGTTCCTTCTGTTTTGTCCTATTAGTCAGAAGTAATATACAGAGTAATTATAAAATACATGAAAAATTTCAAAATATCGGTATAGGTCAGTGGTTAAGCATAAAGTAACAGGTTGTAATGTCCCCACAGCAAATACCCTCTACCACTCACCAATTAATCATTTTCAATCAAAACATCCACATTCATTCACTCTGGAAAAGTTATCTGATCTGATTTTCTCGTAATACATGCGGCGACGGCTCGTCGACGCTAAAGTATTTTCTAGTGCATTTATTCTTTGAAATAAGAGAGATGCATATATGCATTCTCCATGGTTGTTAGAGTGGTAACGAGGACAGCTTCTGGAGTATCGGTGGAGGGGTTGACGTGTTTCTGAGAGATACATATTCTGCTTTTCTTCTCGCTAAAGCGAGCCAATTACCATTTGAGTGAATGAACGAATGAGTTTTTTCTGAATCATTTGTTGATCACGTTGGCCCTGTAATTAGTGGGGAAGTTTCAGCTGTGTCGAAGAGAGCCTGCAATCACTGAGTCTGTGTTAAATCGTCCAAAAAGGCTTCGTACACATCTGGAATTCGTAATCTTTCGTAAAAGGAACAAATTGTCCAAACGATTGATTCTCCAGACTGACTGCAGTGTTTAACAGTAATAACAAATGTTAAGATCTCTTACAGCAAGCCAGCCGCTGATTACCAAGACGAAGGACGCCACCAAAGATTCTATTTGGCTGATTCTTTTTATCACTATATCACGTAATGAAATCTTATATTAAAAACTATACATAGATAAAGGAGAGAAAGAGAGAGAGCGAATGAAAATAGAGATAATACTAAGACTCCTCCATTAGTCTAACTTTTCGCCTGTCTTATCACGGATCAGCCAGGAACTGGGAGGGCCTTACTTTACTGTATAGACTTATGTGTGAAGGTGAAGGGATCTTAAAGACAACAGATACACGTCTATACAGACAAGACATTACACAGAGATAGCGGCTAGCTGCATTGATCATCGATTCTTAGATTAAAGAGACGGCAACTTATTATACGAACATTAAAATGTTAAAAGGTGAAACAACAAAACGAAAGACAACTCTCAAAGTTTTTTCTTTTTGTTTCTTAACATGTTACCGGTAATTTAATTTATAGAATGTAACTGCTTGCAAGGGAGCCTCCGACCGTAGTTACTGAAAATATTAACGAACCAAGCAGACAAAGCATTTTGTACGTTAGAATTTGTCCGTTGCCAATCGGTAGTGAGTGTCCAAAGAGTTTTCCGTGGTAAGTTTCACAACACACCATCAGTTTTCAACAGTATGGTGCAGTGGTACAAGAAATTCGAGGGGTATCATTCTTTGTGCGATGCAAAACTTTCGGGCCGATCGGGTGTGTCAGAACAGACAGTTGACTTTGCGAGGGACGTGACGTTGTGAAGTACCACAAAATCTACCAGCCGACATAGTGCAGAACTGAACATTCCTCAGCCGCCAGTGTTGAAAATCGTTCGTAAGCAATTCAGTGTAGAGCTGTACAGATTTATTTCATCATAATCGATGAAGCCTACAACTGTGTCATACTTGATTTAAATATTTATAATGATTAAATAATTTAAATAAGTGAATACAAGACATTTAACAAATTAAGATGTCTAAACTAGCCCACTGTGCTTTGTGCCCCATGCCCCTTTCCTTTCTTAGCCTATCTCACAATAGTATCAAAATGAGGTTCAAATGGTTCAAGTGGCTCTGAGCACTACGGGACTTAACATCTGAGGTCATCAGTTCCCTAGAACTTATATAGAACTACTTAAACCTAACTAACCTAAGGACATCACACACATCCTTACCCGAGGCAGGATTCGAACCTGCGAGCGTAGCGATCGCGCGGTTCCAGATTGAAGCGCCTAGAACCGCTTGGCCACAGCGGCCGGCTCGAAATGAAGGAGCCCAAAAATTCAACTGGTCCAGTTGTGCTATGTAGCCTCACCCTCGCCTCCTTTACAGCCGATATGTAGTGTTAAAAGGACGTGTTATAATATTGTCAAATGTCAAATATGGAGAAAAAATTCACTTGACTTTAACAGACACTATGTCAAAGATATTTGCCTCCGAGTTGTAAGTGTGTGAACACCCCCTCCACCCCACTCCTTCCCACACACGCGCATACAATAACACAAGTGAAAGAGTGTGCATGCCCGCTCGCCCAAGTCAAAGGTATGGATTATTTTAGTGTGAGTCAAAGATATTTAAGTAAGATATTTGACACTGAATTACATAAGTACACACCCACACACAGACACACACACACACACACACACACACACACACACACACACACACACACGCAAAAGAGTGCTTAGAAAGAGCTCAAAAATACACGAAAGCTCTTCTTGCCTCATTATCTAAAGTATTTATCCAAAAGCTACATAAGCCCTCACGCACCAGCCCTCCCGTTCCCCCCTCCCGCCCCCCCCCTCCCCCGCCAAACACGCACTACGTAATTTACCACATGCCTCTCTTCTCCTGCAGTCAGAGCATAGTATTTCAGCCATCATTAAAATGAAAGAGCAAATTAAAGTGTAGCCCCATTTTGGCTGTGTTCAGAACCATCCAAACGACCTGAATTATTTATCAAAAATACGTTACACCGTTAAAAAGTATCTGAGTTGCGTAAAATGACGAAAATTTTGTCAACCATGTTTCCCTAACTGATTTACAAAATCGTTTATGGACTGGCTCACAAGGTGCTTTGTAAATATGAGTGAAAGCTGTATACCATTTGCTATGGAATGTTAAATCAAGTTTAAAGTATACTTTCCATAAATAGTTAAAAACAAGGACTTGAGTATTCAAAGTAATTAACAAATTATTATGTAGTCGCTGAGCATGAGTTTTACGTTAAATACTATTCCCCAAAGCTTCGAAATCATAAAACAAAATCAACTGCTGCTTTTCTCCTCCAGTTACTTGTCTTTGTCAACAGACGCCTGCACTGCTACATGTTCGAAGTTCGATTGTTATACCATAGCATAAGACGCAACGGAGCCTTAAATTAATTACTTAGCGCATCTACGATGGTTGTCAACCGTCACAATATTCTTTCCAAGTTCGCAAAATGAATCAGCAATGCAGAAAAGTGCAATATTTACCTGAAATTGGTGTAGAAAACATGACTAGGAACTCTGAAGTAAGTACCTGAAGGCTATTTTCACGCCTAAACACATACGGCTTGCAAAACAGGCAGGCAAATATTAAAAAAAATTTCGGACCTGCACTCATAGTCGTTTATTCATCCCACGATATTTCGACTGGACACCTGCGAGCTATCTTCAGGTGAGCTATCGATGGAATATCTCAAGATTCATATCAGGTAGGTAAACTTCTTATGGAGTGTGAGAATGAGTATAAAACAGTCTACATAAGTTGTTAAAACCAAAATTTTCTTATGGAGTGTAACTGAACGGCGCCCCAACGGCAAGACCACAAACCCAAAACACGCAGTGTCTCCTCTCAATACGCTATTCTTGCTGTGCAATGGTTTTATCTTGGGGAGACAAGTTAACTTATTTTTTGAGGTACCCTCGTATACAAAGGGCGTCCGATGAGTAAAATAATCATTTTTTAAAATGAAAGTCGGTTGGTTTTATTCAGGATTCCAATACACGATATTATTCCCCACTCTTTTGGCTCCAAAATCCTATTCATCCACATAATCTCCGTCCAACGCGAAGGCGCTATGCCATCTTGCTAGAAGGACCTGTATACCTGCACCGTGCCACTCTACAGGTCGACATCGGAGGCAACGTCTTGTTGCATCAATAACCTCAACATCTTCCATGTACTGCTTCCCGCGCATTGCATCCTTCACTGGGCCAAACAGATGGAAGTCGGAAGGTGCGAGAACCGTGCTGTCGAGATGGATGAGGAAGAACCGTCCAATGAAGTTTTGTGAACTCCTCTCGGGTGCCAGGCTTGTGTGAGGTCTTGCTCCGTCATGGAAAAGGAGAAGTTCGCTTGCATTTTTGTGGCGACGGACACCCCGAAGCCGTTCCAACACTGTAGGAGTCACAGCTGTGTGCGACCGGTTCGCACGCGGGAGAAAAAAAATGTTCAAATGTGTGTGAGATCTTATGGGGCTTAGCTGCTAAAGTCATCAGTCCCTAAGCTTACACACTACTTAACCTAAATTATCCTAAGGACAAACAAACACACGCATGCCCGAGGGAGGACTCGAACCTCCGCAGGGACCAGCCGCACAGTCCACGACTGCAGCGCCTTAGACCGCTCGGCTAACCCCGCGCGGCACGCGGGAGATCGAACAGGTTTGCGCAGCCTTGTTGCGATGGTGACAGACGCCTCGCCCAACGATTCACTGGGCTTCTGTTCACAACCAGGTCTCCTAGGCATTCTGCAAGTGTCTATGAATATCTGCGATGCTTTTGTTCTTCGTCAAAAGAAAATCAGTGACAGTGCTCTGCTTGGATCCCAGACCAAATATGGGCGCCATTCTGAGGGCTTTGTATAGCGTCGCTCCCTATCAGAATTTCATGAAACTGTTGTTGTTGTTGTGGTCTTCAGTCCAGACACTGGTTTGATGCAGCTCTCCATGCTACTCTATCCTGTGCAAGCTTCTTCATCTCCCAGTACCTACTGCAACCTACATCCTTCTGAATCTGCTTAGTGTATTCATCTCTTGGTCTCCCTCTACGATTCTTACCCTCCACCCTGACCTCCAATACTAAATTGGTGATCCCTTGATGCCTCAGAACATGTCCTACCAACAGACCCCTTCTTCTACTCAAGGTGTGCCACAAATTTCTCTTCTCCCTAATTCTATTCGTTACCTCCTCATTAGTTATGTGATCTACCAATCTAATTTTCAGCATTCTTCTGTAGCACCACATTTCGAAAGCTTCTATTCTCTTCTTGTCCAAACTATTTATCGTCCACGTTTCACTAACATACATGGTAACACTCCACACAAATACTTTCAGAAGCGACTTCCTGACACTTAAATCTATACTCGATGTTACCAAACTTCGACCATCATCAGTTATTTTGCTCCCCAAACAGCAAAGCACATTTACTACTTTAAGCGTCTCATTTCCTAGTCTAATATCCTCAGCATTACCCGATTTAATTCGACTACATTCCATTATCCTCGTTTTGCTTTTGTTGATGTTCATCTTATATCCTCCTGTCAAGACACTGTCCATTCCATTCACCTGCTCTTCCAGGTCCATTGCTATCTCTGACAGAATTACAATGTCTTTTTGTTTCTTCTCCATGGATTTTAATTCCTACTCCAAATTTTTCTTTTGTTTCCTTTACCGCTTGCTCAATGTACAGATTGAATAACGTCGGGGATAGGCTACAACCCTGTCTCACTCCCTTCCCAACCACTGCTTCCCTTTCATGCCCCTCGACTCTTATAACTGCCATCTGGTTTCTGTACAAGATGTAAATAGCTTTTCGCTCCCTGTACTTTACCCCTGCCACCTTCAGAATTTGAAAGAGAGTATTCCAGTCAACGTTGTTTGCCTTTCCGTAATCTATTTTCTAAGATAAGTCGTAGGGTCAGTATTGCCTTACATGTTCCAACATTTCTACGGAATCCAAACTGATCTTCCCCGAGGTCGGCTTCTACTAGTTTTTCCATTCGCCTGTGAAGAATTTGCATTAGTATTTTGCGTTCGTGAAACTATACGGGCTAAAGCGGAAATATTTCACGATTCCCCAAAACAAATACTGCATTTATTCAGCGGATACTGGCTGAGTAGAAACAGGTTTTGCATTAGTTATTGAACGCCTGTTTTATATTCGCTGCGCCGGCCGGTGTGGCCGTGCGGTTAAAGGCGCTTCAGTCTGGAACCGCGTGATCGCTACGGTCGCAGGTTCGACTCCTGCCTCGGGCATGGATGTGTGTGATGCCCTTAGGCTAGTTAGGTTTAATTAGTTCTAAGTTCTAGGCGACTGATGACCTCACAAGTTAAGTCGCATAGTGCTCAGAGCCATTTGAACCATTATATTCGCTGTTTACATATGGTTTTGCTCTCTTAGCAGTGTCTTGGGCACAATATTAAAATTGCTGGAAGATTCTTGATCGCCTGAAGTTACACAGCTGCGTTGTTCTTTTGATGACAGACATGGAGTACTAAATGACACATATTTTGTTGTAAAGTGTCTCTCCAAATTTGATTTCTTGTTGTGAGCCAGTTTTTCGTGACAAGTGAGTTTAACAAGTCACGGCTGCAAAATGCTAACGCGAATTCTCTACAGACGAATGGAAAAACTAGTAGAAGCCGACCATGGGGAAGATCAGTTTGGATTCCGTAGAAATACTGGAACACTTGAGGCAATACTGACCCTACGACTTATCTTAGAAGCTAGATTAAGGAAAGGCAAACCTACGTTTCTAGCATTTGTAGACTTAGAGAAAGCTTTTGTCAATGTTGACTGGAATACTCTATTTCAAATTCTGAAGGTGGCAGGGGTAAAATATAGGGAGCGTAAGGCTTTTTACAATTTGTATAGAAACCAAATGGCAGTTATAAGAGTTGAGGGGCATGAAAGGGAAGCAGTGGTTGGGAAGGGAGTGAGACAGGGTTGTAGCCTCTCCCCTATGTTATTCAATCTGATCTGTATATTGAGCAAGCAGTGAAGGAAACAAAAGAAAAATCCGGAGTATGTATTAAAATCCATGGAGAAGAAATAAAAACTTTGAGGTTCGCCGACGACATTGTAATTCTGTCAGAGACAGCAAAGGACTTGGAAGAGCAGTTTAACGGAATGGATAGTGTCTTGAAAGGAGGATATAAGATGAACATCAAAGAAAGCAAAACTATGATAATGGAATGTAGTCGAATTAAGTCGGGTGATGCTGAGGTTATTAGATTAGGAAATAAGACACTTAAAGTAGTAAATGAGTTTTGCTATTTGGGGAGCAAAATAACTGATGATGGTCGAAGTAGAGAGGATATAAAATGTAGACTGGCAATGGGAAGGAAAACGTTTCTGAAGAAGAGAAATTTGTCAACATCGAGTATAGATTTAAGTGTCAGGAAGTCGTTTCTGAAAGTATTTGTATGGAGTGTAGCCATGTATGGTTGTGAAACATGGACGATAAATAGTTTAGACAAGAAGAGAATAGAAGCCTACGAAATGTGGTGCTACAGAAGAATGCTGAAGATTAGATGGGTTGATCAAATAACTAATGAGGAGGTACTGAATAGGATTGGGGAGAAGAGAAGTTTGTGGCACAAGTTGACTAGAAGATGGGATCGGATGGTAGGACATGTTCTGAGGCATCAAGGGATCACTAATTTAGTATTGGAAGGCAACGTGGAAGGTAAAAATCGTAGAAGGAGACCAAGAGATGAATACACCAAGCAGATTCAGAAGGATGTAGGTTGCAGTAGGTATTGGGAGATGAAGAAGCTTGCACAGGATAGAGTAGCATGGAGAGCTGCATCAAACCAGTCTCAGGACTGAAGACCACAACAAAAGTCCGAACACTGTTTGATGCAGACCTCAACGCTGTTCTATGCTGTACAAGCGTAACTGTTGAAACCTATATTCATTTGAAGCTGTTTACTCTATCGTAGCCTTGGCCTCATATAGAATTTTTATTCCTATTCAATACTCCATTCATAACTGAGTATCCCTTCATGCTTCAGGATGTGTTCCATTAACAGATCCCTTCTTTTATTTAAATACACTCCTGGAAATGGAAAAAAGAACACATTGACACCGGTGTGTCAGACCCACCATACTTGCTCCGGACACTGCGAGAGGGCTGTACAAGCAATGATCACACGCACGGCACAGCGGACACACCAGGAACCGCGGTGTTGGCCGTCGAAAGGCGCTAGCTGCGCAGCATTTGTGCACCGCCGCCGTCAGTGTCAGCCAGTTTGCCGTGGCATACGGAGCTCCATCGCAGTCTTTAACACTGGTAGCATGCCGCGACAGCGTGGACGTGAACCGTATGTGCAGTTGACGGACTTTGAGCGAGGGCGTATAGTGGGCATGCGGGAGGCCGGGTGGACGTACCGCCGAATTGCTCAACACGTGGGGCGTGAGGTCTCCACAGTACATCGATGTTGTCGCCAGTGGTCGGCGGAAGGTGCACGTGCCCGTCGACCTGGGACCGGACCGCAGCGACGCACAGATGCACGCCAAGACCGTAGGATCCTACGCAGTGCCGTAGGGGACCGCACCGCCACTTCCCAGCAAATTAGGGACACTGTTGCTCCTGGGGTATCGGCGAGGACCATTCGCAACCGTCTCCATGAAGCTGGGCTACGGTCCCGCACACCGTTAGGCCGTCTTCCGCTCATGCCCCAACATCGTGCAGCCCGCCTCCAGTGGTGTCGCGACAGGCGTGAATGGAGGGACGAATGGAGACGTGTCGTCTTCAGCGATGAGAGTCGCTTCTGCCTTGGTGCCAATGATGGTCGTATGCGTGTTTGGCGCCGTGCAGGTGAGCGCCACAATCAGGACTGCAGACGACCGAGGCACACAGGGCTAACACCCGGCATCATGGTGTGGGGAGCGATCTCCTACACTGGCCGTACACCACTGGTGATCGTCGAGGGGACACGGGACACTGAATAGTGCACGGTACATCCAAACCATCATCGAACCCATCGTTCTACCATTCCTAGACCGGCAAGGGAACTTGCTGTTCCAACAGGACAATGCACGTCCGCATGTATCCCGTGCCACCCAACGTGCTCTAGAAGGTGTAAGTCAACTACCCTGGCCAGCAAGATCTCCGGATCTGTCCCCCATTGAGCATGTTTGGGACTGGATGAAGCGTCGTCTCACGCGGTCTGCACGTCCAGCACGAACGCTGGTCCAACTGAGGCGCCAGGTGGAAATGGCATGGCAAGCCGTTCCACAGGACTACATCCAGCATCTCTACGATCGTCTCCATGGGAGAATAGCAGCCTGCATTGCTGCGAAAGGTGGATATACACTGTACTAGTGCCGACATTGTGCATGCTCTGTTGCCTGTGTCTATGTGCCTGTGGTTCTGTCAGTGTGATCATGTGATGTATCTGACCCCAGGAATGTGTCAATAAAGTTTCCCCTTCCTGGGACAATGAATTCACGGTGTTCTTATTTCAATTTCCAGAAGTGTAGTACCATAAACATAGTTCACCACAGTTCGATTCAATACATCTTCCTTGGTTGCCAATCTACCTATTTAATCTTCAGTACTCTTCGGTAGCACCGCATTTCAAAAGTTTCTACTCTGTTGTTATCTGTATCTTTATTGGCAATATTTAACATTCGTACGGAGGAACACTCAAGACAAATACTGTTAGAAAATACATCAGAACATTTAAATTTTTATTATGTGTGAAAAACTGGGTGAGAAATATTTGAGGAAATGCTTGGATTGCAATCAGTTTTCGTCAAGGAAAGCCATCTGCCTACAGTGGTGCTTTGACTATGGATAAAACTATTGGTTTTCAAGTAAGACTTCTTGTAACACCGGATTTGGCGCTCTGAATTCCACCTACGCCCACATATACAGAAAACATTTAAAGTTTAGCTGAAAGTAAATATACAGGGTGAGTCACATGAGACGTAACACGGCTTTTATTTCGTGAACAGTTACACATATGGAAATGCGGTTTTCGGCAAATGCTAGAGTGCCGAGGGAGATATTGAAGCAAGTGCGGGTTTTTAAAATGGAACTGTATGCCTTTTACAACTGCGCTAGGATGTGAGAGCACGGTGGCTGGAAACGGCATTTGCGGTGCAAACACTTCCAAGCAGACGTCTCGGACCAGGCTGCGTAGCTGTATACCGTATGGTGGGCCTGCACTACGAGAATAAAGCATTATTTCCCCTTGGACCAACTTACGACCTAGATGCAGGTTCACCTACGAATGTTGTATATGGCAATACAACATAGGGTGGAATCTAGCGTGTCACAAAGGAATTAGGAAAACCATTTCACATTTGTTTATCCTCTCAGATTTACGTGGGCTGAAAAAGCGAAATCAAGTGTTCATTCTTCCAAAATAAAGAGGTCTTCGTCGCTGCAGATAGCCACTACTGAATTAAATACCTAAAAGCAAGAAGGAAGATTTGACGTCTCTTTTCCTGTACATAGCTCCTTCTTAAAATACATGCTGTCGCACAACTGTTCCTACCTATATTGCTACTATGTCATATGGGATACATTCGTTGAATTAAATTTTTTTGTTAAAAATGATGTGGTGACACCTGTACACCATAAAATAAAAAAAAAAGTCGTTTCATGCTTAACGTAAGCGTGTAGTGACAGTGTTACCAGCTACTTGCAACATACGCTGTCGACTCACTTGGCACTGCAGTGCTATTTCGTATACGCGTAAATGAAATAAACAATTTAATAACAATGATTTGGTAACCACGCAAATCACATATCATAAATTTCGTCTTCCAAAAAAATAATCTTATCCTTTATTTAAGCATGTGTTCAAATTGTTGACCATGGACTGAAAGGCACATTTGTAATCGCCGTTCGTTGGGGCTTCGTTATAGATTACATCTTTGAGTGCTCCCCAAAGAAAGAAATCGATTGGAGTCAAATCGGGGTACCTCGTAAGCCATTTGACAACAGAATTTCGTCCTATCCAACGTCCAGGGAAGCTCTCACTCAGTATTTGCATTGCAAAGCGGGACGATTGAGTTGGAAAACCGTCTTGTTGCAGCCGCATACACTGTCGAATATGCACTGGAAACTCTTCTAGAAGAACCGGCAGAATGTTCGTCAGAAAGTGTGAGTACGAATGTTTGTTAGGACGCCTGAGATGAAGTAAGGTCCCACAATGTGATTTCCTACGATTCTACACCATACGTTTACGCTCTTCGACCGTTGATGTTGGACCTGACGAAGCCAGTGTGAATTTTCGGCTGCCCAGTAGTGCATGTTATGATAACTTGCATTAGCGTGGTTAGTACAAGTTACTTCATTCTAAAGGGTAAGCGCTGGAAAAACATAGGGCCAGCTCTTAGTAGCTGCAGGGCAAACCGACCAAATTCTGTACGGCGTTGCTCGAATCACAGTCGTCCAGCACCTGGTGTAGTGACAGGTGACAGGGATAGAAAACTCTGTCAATGCTGGATGCGAATGACACTAGTGTGGCTGATTCCACATTCCACGGCGATATGTCTCGTACCACTATCCGGATTCTTTAGCGTCATAGTCAAAACAGTTTCTTTGTGTTCTCTGTCAGTTGCACTCTTCTTTCTCGTCCTCTTTTTGATGTTCAGGCGGGCAGTCCGTACTAGCGTCTTAACAATTCGTGCAACTGCCTGCCACGTCGGACATTGACGATCCGGATAGATATCACTATACTGCTGTTTTTTTAGGGCATTTCTTTCATGTTCACCACAGAAAGTAGTATATCCAACTTCTCCTCATTGGTGTACATGACTGCACGCAACGATTGTTGAAGCAGACAAGTAAATAGGCAAACGTATTGACACTCTGACACAGCGTAGCACGAGAGCTCTGCTTGGCGGTGTTTGCACCGCTAATGCCGATTCCGACCACCTTGCTCTCAAGTCTAGGACACTTCTCGAATTTCTTTTTATGACAGCCTTCAATGTCAACATTAACTAACGCTGTTGTTGTTGTTGTTGTGGTCTTCAATCCTGAGACTGGTTTGATGCAGCTCTCCATGCTACTCTATCCTGTGCAAGCTTCTTCATCTCCCAGTACCTACTGCAACCTACATCCTTCTGAATCTGCTTAGTGTATTCATCTCTTGGTCTCCCTCTACGATTTTTACCCTCCACGCTGCCCTCCAATACTAAATTGGTGATCCCTTGATGCCTCAGAACATGTCCTACCAACCGTTCCCTTCTTCTAGTCAACGCAATATTGTTGTAATTGTCTTCTCATGAGCTATCGAATGCATTTATAAAAATCATATGGTTCCATTTAAAAAACGTATTTGCTTCAGTATCTCCGTTGATACAAGCGCTAAAAAAATGAACAAACAAAAAACTACGTGCCTCTCGACGCTCTAACATTTGCCGAAAACACCGTTTCGTTATGTGAAACCGTTCATGAAATAAAAGGTGTGTTACGTCCTACCCGACTCAATCTGTATACGAGGGTCGTTCAATGAGTAATGCCCCACATTTTTAAAAAAAAGCTATTAGTGTACATAGAGAAACGTCCTTGTTCGTGCTTCACATCTGATGTTTGCTCTGTGCGCCGATGAAGTTTCGAACCGTTCTGGTAGATGGCAGAGCCGTACTACAGCGTCAAAATAGCGTCGACATACGACTCACGTTACAAGCAGCGTATCGTTATTGAACTCCTGTGTGCAGTAAAAGAAACCGTGGTGAACATCCATAAACCTTTGTGTGCAGTGTATGACGTTGCTGCAGTTGATAAGAGTACAGTTGGGCGATGGGCAAAGAAGGTTACAGACTCAGGAAATGCAGAAACAGAGCTCAATGATCAGCCACGCTCGGGACGTCCTGTCACAGCCACTTCTCCAGACATGCTGAACTGTGCGAATCCCTTTTATTCATGCCGACCGCCGCATCACAAATCGACAATCGACTCTAAAGTTGTCGGTGAACATTGGAAGTGCGTCTGCAATGATAGAGACTCTCGTACATTCAAAGAGATGCTCACGATGGGTTCCACAAATGCTCATAGCGCACCACAAGATTGAAAGAAAGACCAATTCATCTGAATTGCTGGAGCGTTTTGAGACCGACGGAGAGACCTTTCAGTCGCAGATCGTTACGGGGGACGACTGGGTGCACCACTTTGCGCCGGAAACAAAAAGGCAGTCCATGCAGTGGCACCATCCTCATTCATCACAAAAGATGAAATTCAAGACAACCCCGTCCGCCGGAAAAGTCATAGTGACAGTTATCTGGGATTGTGATGGCGTCATTCTCGTGGATGTGATGCCAAGAGGGTCAACCATCAATTCAGAGATATACTTGAAGACTCTGAATAAACTCAAGAACCTTTTCCGATGTGTTCGATCGGACAAAAATCCGGCAGAAATCTTGCTCCAACACGATAATGCACGCTCACACACAAGTCTGAGAACCCGAGAACACATCGCCAAATTGGGTTGGACATCATTGCCTCATCCACCCTACGGTCCAGACCTGGAACCCTCGGACTTCCATCTCTTTGGGCCGCTTAAAGATTATCTACGAGAATACAGTTTGAAGATGACGAGAGTGACAGTCATGTACGAAAAACGTGCTGCGCCTACAGGACAAGAGCTTCTACCAGCAGAGAATACATGCTCTTCCACAACGTTGGCGTACGGCCATAGAACGTGATGGAGACTACGTAGAAAAATAGAACATGGAAATATTAACCGTTTCCCTGTAGGAAGTAGACTCACGTTCACCGAGAAAACTACTTTCAAAGAAACTGACTCAGTTAAATAGAGTTTTTACGACTAGGCAACGAGAAGACGGGGAAGGAACATTGTAATGGCTCCCATACTGAACTCCAAAAGCATTACAGAAACTGGTACATTATGAATAAGTGACTACCACAATGTGACAGGAACAGATGCAAGTGATTCGGGTTAATAACATGCGATCAGTCGGCGAAGCAAGCAACACAGTTTGTTGGTGACAGCGCATTTCATCACTTGCTAACGTTTCGTGCAAGGCAGAGCAGTTTCATTATTATATCGCATGTGATGAATGACAGGCATGTATTAGAGGAGTCTTTTGTCACTAGCAGTTGAGTAAATTCGATTTCTCTGAGCGACACTGCCGACGGATTGTACGTCAGTGCAAGTTCAGATTTTGGCTTTTGTGCCAGTCCTAGACTAGCGTGACAAAACTCTTCGTTACATACAGCTAAAAATTATTCAACCACAATATTTTCTTGTTAGCAGATCTTTTTGAGACACATCAGAGCCACATTTAATTCCTAGGCCTGAAAAAAAATTGGGAAAGAAATTTATATTGAATATGCGTGTTTTATGGTGATATTGCGGCCGTTGAACTGACTGACTGCCCGGACGTTTATTTTACTCTACGCTCAAGAATGACATAATCATCACATACTGCTTACCTCGGCACGTCATTCGAAAGTCCGCAATAACGGTACAGATATATCTATTTGAATGTGATTTAGTACTTCGTCATCATTTTACCATCTTTCGGTGCCACCGTAGCCAAGACACAGATATATGATTTCGGTCTGTTGACTTATGTTACTCACGATAATTACATTTTTATGATCTTTTGACAACTCAGTAGGTATGCAATATTGGCGTACAGTCTTCTTCAGATAAAGGTTCTCTAAATTTACCCACCAAGGTTTCAAGGGAATTGTGTCTTCTAAGGACTCCAATTCAAGTTTCTAGAGCATTCCTCTTGCAATTACTTACTAATCTGTTACGATCCGAGCCGTTTGTCAGTGAATCCTTTCGATGGCTATTGTCATGCGTAATTGATAAATGTTGCAAATACTGGAGAAATATCTTAGCGTTGTTTGCACTGATGTTATGTATCTGACTTTCTTTACGGCGCATTTAAGTTTCCTAGGACCGCTCCAAAGACCCTAACAAGAAACCCCTTGAATGCGAGGTCGCAAAAGGCCAGTGACGTTTATGGCATTCGACGACCCACATATTGTCTACCATGTAACCACAATATTGGCTGCTAATGGCAACAGAGGGCTGGGCTGAAGGTGTTCAATGGTGAGCACAACATAAGACTACGGAGCGCAGTTGAACTGTTTTGCCGACAAGTAACTCACAACAGTGCTGCATAGCTAGTGGTGTTGATACACAGTATTGCATTATAGCTACAACACTTGCCGAAGTTGACATTTCGTCAGAAAGGAACCACAGGAATTTCGCAGAGTGAGAAAGAAGTGGGAGATGAAATATTAGCGTTTCTGCAAGATGAATCAGTGGAATGTGTGGAGTCGTATAGGCTCAACCGTGTGGAGAATGTACATAAGAGTACAATGATGACGATACGTGCTTAACAAGAGAAAATGATATCGAAATAGGCCTCGAGCCATGTGCCTTATCACCCGTCTCCAGAACAACGTAGTAAAGGTCAATTGTTGTCCAAGGAGCGGCTACTAAACACAATTACGTACGTGGAAGATAATCCGCAGCATAGTAGAAAAAGAATTATGAACAGATTTCGAATAATTCGGCAGAAATATTACCATGTAGTGCATATGAACATATGAAAAACTACGGATATTCAAGGGAGGATAACGAGCACATGTGAAAAAAAAAAAAAATTAAAATCCTGGTGTTTGCAGGTTTCGAAGGTGTTACATACAGTTTGCAGGACGCGCAAGATAGTAATCTACTACATTATGCACTTGAAATTGCACGCGACATAGATTACAGTGATTTCAAGAGAAGCAGTGGATGGTTGCATAACTTGAAACAGTGCTACAGAATTGGAAAACGTAAGATAATGCAATTTCAAGCAAAGCGTCAACTTGAGGATGCACAGCAAACTGCGGAATCGGCCTGAAAATTTGTGTTTGAGATAAACAAACTTATACCATTGTTCAACAAGGATTTTGTGCTCAACTCCGACCAATCGGAATTTGAAGAGGAAATGCATATGAAAGAAACCCTGGAAATTAGAGGTACCAAGACAGTTGTATCAAGATCAACTAACATCAATGCCTTAACTTATTCGTATACAATTATGCCGACTGTTAATCTGGTTCTCGCTTCCCACGCCCGGGTTCCCGGGTTCGATTCCCGGCGGGGTCAGGGATTTTCTCTGCCTCGTGATTGCTGGGTGTTGTGTGCTGTCCTTAGGTTAGTTAGGTTTAAGTAGTTCTAAGTTCTAGGGGACTGATGACCATAGATGTTAAGTCCCATAGTGCTCAGAGCCATTTGAACCATTTTTTTGTTAATCTGGGTGGTAAATTGGCTGGAACATTGTTTATTATTGGATGTGCTCTTCTCCCTAAGATTCTTTCTCGTGTGCGAATTCTTGCAACTGCAGAGTGGAATATTTACGTCACAGCAAGCAATAATGGGAACATAGGCGTAGAACTACTACTACGGTATGGGCACTGCAACCTACTTCCTCCTGAATCTGCTCGGTGTATTCATCTCTCTGTTTCCTCTACGATTTTTACCCTCCAGGCTGCCCTCCGATACTAAATTGGTGATCCCTTGATGCCTTAGAACATGTCCTACCAACCGATCCCTTCTTCTAGTCAACTTGTGCCACAAATTCCTCTTCTCCCCAATCCTGTTCAGTACCTCCTCATTAGTTACGTGATCTACCCATCTAATCTTCAGCACTCTTCTGTAGCACCATATCTGGAGAGCTTCTATTCTTGTCTAAACTATTTATCGTCCATGTTTCACTTCCGTACATGGCTACACTCCATACAAATACTTTCAGAAAACACTTCGTGACACTTAAATCGATACTCGATGTTAACAAACTTCTCTTCTTCAGAAACTATTTCCTTGCCATTGCCAGTCTACATTTTACATCCTCTCTACTTCGACCATCATCAGTTATTTTGCTCCCCAAATAGCAAAACTCATTTACTACTTTAAGTGTCTCATTTCCTAATCTAATACCCTCAGCATCACCCGACTTAATTCGACTGCATTCCTTTATCATCGTTTTGCTTTCGTTGATGTTCATCTTATATCTTCCTTTCAAGACACTATCCATTGCCGGCCGGTGTGGCCATGCTGTTCTAGACGCTTCAGTTTGGAACCGCGTGACCGCTACGGTCGCAGGTTCGAATCCTGCCTCGGGCATGAATGTGTGTTATGTCCTTAGGTTAGTTAGGTTTAAGTAGCTCTAAGTTCTAGGGGACTGATGACCACAGATGTTAAGTCCCACAGTGCTCAGAGCCATTTGAACCATTTGAACACTATCCAACTGCTCTTCCAAGTCCTTTGCTGTCTCTGACAGAATTACAATGTCGTCGGCGAACCTCAAAGTTTTTATTTCTTCTCCATGGATTTTAATACCTACTCCGAATTTTTCTTTTGTTTCTTTCACTTCTTGCTCAATATACAGATTGAATAACATTGGGGATAGGCTACAACCCTGTCTGACTCCCTTCCCAACCACTGCTTCCCTTTCATGCCCTTCAAATCTCATAACTGCCATCTGGTTTCTGAAAAAATTGAAAATAGCCTTTCGCTCCCTGTTTTTGACCCCTGCCACCTTCAGAGTCTGAAAGAGAGTATTCCAGTCAACATTGTCAAAAGCTTTGTTTAAATCTAAAAATGCCAGAAACTTAGGTTTGCCTTTCTTGAATATATCTTCTAAGATAAATCGCAGGGCGAGAATTGCCTCACGTGTTCCAACATTTCTACAGAATCCAAACTGATCTTCTCCGAGGTCGGCTTCTACCAGTTTTTCCATTTGTCTGTAAATAATTTTACGTCTGTGGCTTATTAAACTGAGAGTTCGGTAATTTTCACATCCGTCAACACCTGCTTTCTTTGGGATTGGAATTACTATATTCTTCTTGTAGTCTGAGGGTATTTCGCATGTCTCATGGACCTTGCCGTTGGTGGGGAGGCTTGCGTGCCTCAGCGATACAGATGGCCGTACCGTAGGTGCAACCACAACGGAGGGGTATCTGTTGAGAGGCCAGACAAACATGTGGTTCCTGAAGAGGGGCAGCAGCCTTTTCAGTAGTTGCAGGGGCAACGGTCTGGATGATTGACTGATCTGGCCTTGTAACATTAACCAAAACGGCCTTGCTGTGCTGGTACTGCGAACGGCTGAAAGCAAGGGGAAACTACAGCCGTAATTTTTCCCGAGGACATGCAGCTTTACTGTATGGCATGGAGAGCTGCATCAAACCAGTCTCAGGACTGAAGACCACAACAACAACAACATACATCTTGCTCACCAGATGGTAGAGTTTTGTCATGGCTGGATCTCTCAAGGCTATCAGTAGTTTTAATGGAATGTTGTCTACTCCCGGGGCCTTGTTTCGACTCAGGTCTTTCAGTGCTCTGTCAAACTCGTCACGCAATATCATATCTCCCATTTCATCTTCATCTACATCCTCTTCTATCTCCATAATATTGCCCTCAAGTACATCGCCCTTGTATAGACCCTCTATATACTGCTTCCACCTTCCTGCTTTCCCTTCTTTGCTTAGTACTGGTTTCCCATCTGAGCTCTTGATATTCATACAAGTGGTTCTCTTTTCTCCAAAGGTCTCTTTAATTTTCCTGTAGGCAGTATCTATCTTACCCCTAGTGATATATGCCTCTACATCCCTTCATTTATTCTCTAGCCATCCCTGCTTAGCCATTTTTGAGACGTTTGTGTTCCTATTTACCTGCTTCATTTACTGTATTTTTATATTTTCTTCTTTCCTTAATTAAATTCAATTTTTCTTCTGTTTCCCAAGGATTTCTACAAGCCCTTGTCTTTGTATCTACTTGATGCTCTGCTGCCTTCACTATTTCATCTCTCAAAGCTACCCATTCTTCTTCTACTATAGTTCTTTCCTCTGTTCTTGTCAGGCGTTCCCTAATGCTCTCTCTGAAACTCTCTACAACCTCTGGTTCTCTCAGTTTATCCCGGACCCATCTCCTTAAATTCCTACCTTTTTGCAGTTTCTTCAATTTTAGTCTACAGTTCATAACTAATAAATTGTCGTCAGAGTCCACATCCGACCTTGGATATGTCTTAAAATTTAAAACCTGGTTCCTAAATCTCTGCCTTACCATTATATAATCTAACTGAAATCTTCCAGTGTCTCCAGGCGTCTTCCACGTATACAACCTTCTTTCATGATCCTTAAACCAAGTGTTAGCTATGATTAATTTATGCTCTGTGCAAAATTCTACCAGGTGGCTCCCTCTTTCATTCCTTACCCCCACTCCATATTCACCTTCTACTTTTCCTTCTCTTCCTTTTCCTAGGCAATAGTCGATCAAAATAACTTGCTTTTCTTTCATTCCTGGACTGCCTATTAAAATCATAACACTTTAGGGCAAACTATGTCTCCTGTGAAGAGTGTACATTGCAATTCATACCCCCTGGAGCCAGTTGACAATTTAAGCTTCTGAATGTTTCTTTTTTCCTTGCCTATGGAACGTATTATCCCAATGTCTGCAGTTACATCTTCAAGGATGACCAGTTACACGATAAGTTCCACGACAGACTGTTCCACATCCGGCTGCATGCCATCACATTGCATTGGATCTCATCATCCTTTTACACCAATACGTCTCTACGTGCATCCTTTAATAGTGGACACCTAACTGAACGTGCTGATGTTTGTAACTGCCTAGGAGTAATGAGAAGTAGTAGAAATGAGAACAGCGAGAAACTTAACATCAGGATTGATGGTCACGAAGTCAATGAAGTTAAGGAATTCTGCTACCTAGGCAGTAAAATAACCAATGACGGACGGAGCAAGGAGGACATCAAAAGCAGACTCGCTATGGCAAAAAAGGCATTTCTGGCCAAGAGAAGTCTACTAATATCGAATATCGGCCTTAATTTGAGGAAGAAATTTCTGAGGATGTACGTCTGAAGTACAGCATTGTATGGTAGTGAAACATGGACCGTGGGAAAACCGGAACAGAAGAGAATCGAAGCATTTCAGATGTGGTGCTATAGACGAATGTTGAAAATTAGATGGACTGATAAGGTAAGGAATGAGGAGGTTCTACGTAGAATCGGAGAGGAAAGGAATACGTGGAAAACACTGATAAGGAGAAGGGACAGGATGATAGGACATCTGCTAAGACATGAGGGAATGACTTCCATGGTACTAGAGGGAGCTGTAGAGGGCAAAAACTGTAGAGGAAGACAGAGATTGGAATACATCAAGCAAATAATTGAGGACGTAGGTTGCAAGTGATACTCTGATATGAAGAGGTTAGCACAGGAAAGGAATTCGTGGCGGGCCGCGTCAAACCAGTCAATACACTGATGGCCAGAAAAAAAAAAAAAAAGGAGTTCCCCTTCGATCTTGATGGCGCGAACCTCTGTGATCACTGTGGCGCGGCCATTTTTCATTCGACGTTAATGGTGCAAGCTAATGATTTGTTCTGAACATTTCTTGAATGTCGACGATGTCCATTCTGTAGAGTGTAATACATGCACCCTATAGCAGTTTGATGTCTGCATCTCCCGGAAACTTGTTTTCTGTCACCCTCCTAAGGTACATGGCGACACAACGGTTTCAGATGAACCTTACTAAAGACTGAACTTGCGACGTCGCTCTCAAGGGGTTGCTTGCTAGCAATAGTATCTACATAGATTGAATTTTTATTGATCTTCTGAGTTACTGTAGCACTTTATTCATTTGCATGATATAAGTTGCAAACAACACGAACTTATAAGCCTGCTTTATGGCGTACTTAAGGTGCAGTTATATTTCATGATTTACCGCTTATATTGTTCGTATTCCATTTTTATAAATAAACTAGATAAATCGTGTGTCAGTTGAGCATTATGGACGTGTTATTCCACGTTTCATTGTTGAATACTTTCCGCAATTGCTCAGATGGTACCCTTAATTTTTCTTTTCCTTCTTCCTACTTTGATACCTTCACATTTTTTGGATCCTGACTCGTCTCTTCAATGTTGCTCCCTGACTTTTAGTATGTAATTCTGGTCCAGGAGATATAAACGAAAAAAAGTCAAAGCGATTGTCTGATATTTGTTACATTCATCTGCTTGTGCCTTTTCTCGTAATGTAATCAAAATTATTTTTTGGAGACATGCTGATAAGTCTTCTTACACCAGACACCAAATGAAGCAAGCATCTCATAGAATTTTGCTGAACTGTTCGAGCTGAAATCAAATAATGCTGATCAAACTCTGAGTACATCATCATATCCACAGGACTGCTTCAATTTCCCAACTGCCAATATCGCTCATTTAATTTGTTGAAGTTTTCATGCATTGTACAGTATACTACTATTGTACAACGAATTGGACAGAATCGATCCTTTCATATTGTAACTGCAATATTTGATGAGTGTTTGTAAGGGCGGACATTATATTGCTATCTTCCTGTTTCGTAATTAATGAGCTTAGTATTAAATGGCTCTAGCTGTCCCTTTCAGTACTGGTGTCCGTTACTGAACCGGCGCTCGTTGGTGCTCAGCAGGCCGGCACGCGCACGGGAGGCAGTGGTTTTGTGGTTTTTAGCGTGGCGCCCCCTGCCGGGGATTCCCCCGGGCCTCTAATGGCGTCCGGCGGAGCGCGGCTGTCGGATTTCTCAGGGGAGCGCAGCCAATCAGCGAGCCTTGTCCGCCGGCAGCGCCGCCGCCGCCGCCGCCTCTGTTGCTCGCCCCGGGGGTGGCCCGCTATTATTTCAGGGGGATTACGCCCGCGACGCGGACCTCTCTGCTCGTTCGTTGCTCGCATTCATTTCCCTCCCGTTTTTCCCGGACTTTGTAATTCGCATGCGTAAGTAAACTGTAGCTTTGAGAGCCTTGAAGCTCACCAGTTCTTCTCTGTTATGTAACTTAATTTTCACAACATTGGTTACAATTAAAATTACTCAGTTTGCAAATGTAGGAATTCTTAGTTTCATGTTGTTGTGCAAAAGACAAAACTTTTCCGTTCTTGTGCTCATCCAAACGAAGTTCAACATCTCTATGTCATCATTAATGTGTCTCTTTTTGCTTATTTCTGGAAATGACTCATACATTCAGTATTAAATTTTCTGTGGTTGAGGGTAGTATAAGGGCCACACAAATGAAAGTGATAAGAGATGGAAAAGAAGTAAGTTAAGTGTTTATTATTTCAAATATAATAATCATAGCTGTTAATACATTTATCCCACTGTGAGGCAAGATAGTCAATGTTTTCATGGACAAATATTTTCAGATGGCTACAAAACCTAGTGGTGCACCACATCATCCAAAGCAAATCGACAACCATGAATGTCTCTCTTCAGGGTGAATTTAAACTGATGTATACAAAGCTGGTGTTACTAATTCCAATGCATGATAGAAACAACTATTGTTCCATTTAAAAAATTTGTATCTTTTTGCTCTAACTAATAAACTATGTTCATAGCTCCACAGATAGTGTAAAGTTTCTTATGGTAACCTACCACAATAAATATTTCCGTCGCCTGTTACTTCGTAACCTACAGAGGCAAAAACATTTAGCGAAACACCCTGTATAATGTGTGATTGTGTGAGAGTGTGTGTACATGAAACTACTTCACATCACTGAAGAAACATTTTACATAACATGACATTTACAAGATAACAAATGATTTCATGTTTGCACAGCATTTAGTAGTTAGTTAATATTAGTAAAAATCTTGAAAAGATCTTGACCGATTTGCTTCAGACTTTTACATGATACTCTAATAAACATTCAGGCGCCGGCCGAAGTGGCCGTGCGGTTAAAGGCGCTGCAGTCTGGAACCGCAAGACCGCTACGGTCGCAGGTTCGAATCCTGCCTCGGGCATGGATGTTTGTGATGTCCTTAGGTTAGTTAGGTTTAACTAGTTCTAAGTTCTAGGGGACTAATGACCTCAGCAGTTGAGTCCCATAGTGCTCAGAGCCATTTGAACCATTTGAACATTCAGGCTGAGGACATATGATACATATTTTTTCATATATATGATGTATTATGGTTTGTGTAACATGTAAAGAGAAACCGTTTACAGCAAAAAGTTCGAAAATTTACACACTGATTTACTTCAAATTTAATCTTTCGGAAATTTGAAATCCTATGCATTCGCAGATGAAAACTTTGCAAAATACTATCATTGAAGTCACTATCCTCACAAATCCAGCAGCAGGAGAGGTCTCTGTCATACCCTGCAGCCACTGATCCGAACAGGATTACCCATTCATTCTAAGTGGCTTCAGTTTCCGGTCAGCATTTCGTTTGCAATAACAATAAACAAGGGTGAAGGTGAGACAGTGAGGGGAAGAGATTGGTTGGTTGATTTGGGGAGGGGAATACACACCGAGTCATCGGTCCGCTTAAATTAGGGAAAAAGGGGAGGAAGTCGGCCGTGCCATTTCAAAGGAACCATACCGACATTTGCCTGAAGCGATTTAGGGGAATCACGGAAAACCTAAAACAGGATGGCTGGACGCGGGCGTGAACCATCGTCCTATTGTACTTCGGATGTTTTGTTATCTCTTGTAAGTTTGGTCTTTCGTTGCCTCGTAGCATTCTGCTGTGCTCATTGTGAAGATTATTATGTAAATGATAGTTAGATTTTCTAAATTTCTAACAAAAACCGTGACACTTTTATGTGATTTTTAATTTGTATGATGTGTTCTCAGAGGATCGCTGCTGGAACAGAGGCGTCGATGGCACATTGTTCGTGGACGTTAATGACCAAACTCTTTTCGTGTTCTGCCATTACTTTTCGTTGAGTCTTACGCCACACGTCCCTGATATACTTGGAACGCTCATTTTATTAGTATCTTGCATGAGTTTCACGCAAACTCTGCAAAGAATGATTCGGTCATTTGTCTACTAACTATGAAGTCGTTGTGCTGTCTACACCATTTGGACACAGACCCAACGAACATTACAAAGTTTTTGATGGCGCTTAATTTCTCACTTTCACACCGAACTCGATACGAAGCATTGCCTCTATTAACGCACTGAGTCGTACGTATCGCGGATGACAATAAGCGCAACCACCATCTAGTGGCACCTACCCGATTCTTTAAAATTTATATTAAATCAATGAAATAACTGTTTTTGAATCCATTTAAGGGTAATACTACGCGATTCTGGCTCCCAGCTTGAGCTAGACAACATTTCTATTGTCCGAATCTGTGCTGTGTTCTGTGTTTCGCGTACCATATTTCGAGAGCCGAAGTGGTGAAAAATTATTGTAACCCAAAAGAAACGGACTACTGATGAGAAGCTGCTTGGTCGGCAAGGTAGGGAAAACGAGTATTGCAAAATACTGGGGTCTCACAATTACGAAGCTGTACAACACATCTGTGGAAAAGGTAAGGGACATCTACGCACCTAGCCAGTTTTACATGTTTGACGGCTTTAAGTAGTTGCTCAATAGCTCATGTTTTGGCATATTTTTTCAAGCAGTTGTATAATAAGTGTTAATTTTCGTTACAAAGTCAATTTTCATTGTTGCCATAAGTTGTCATACATGTCTGCCTTTCCGTTGTGCCACGACAAGATGGCATACGTCTTTTCCAAATGTTTTGGCCTACCTTCAGGCATCCGTCTTATCTTTGAAGTTTAACATTATTGCAGCTGCGCATATTATTAACACATCAGTACTTTGTCATTATGAAGTTCAGTTTCATTACTATTTTTAATATCAATTTTATAGTCATATCTACTGTAAATGCCGCAATACCGCAAATTTTCCAACATGAATACCAGCATAAGACAAACGCATGTCGCTGGCGACATTGCTGCCGATCCAATAACAGCGCGCACGGATTCCGAGAAGGACGTTTCGGAATCCGGAGTCGTAAATTTTCCAACCTATTTGCGTCAGAGGAGATGCCACCGAGAACGAGTGTAGCAACTGAGCAACCGATTGCATCATTCAATGCCATATACCAAAAGCCAGCTAATACGTTGACTGAGGTTACTGCACAACAAAGTGCCGACTTGACAAAGGTGTTAAGAAACGTAAAATTTGAACCAGAAACACTCAAGAGAAATTTGATAACGTATCAGAAGACTCAGGTAATGAATTACATTTAAAATTTAGTGAGCAGAGCACTGAATTAGATTCGAAATTTCAAGACTTCTCCAAAAATATGAATGAGAAATTTGAGACTATGGTGACGGATGTGAACGGTCAATTACATGCAGAATCACGCAGATCAGAACCGAGAATACGACTTCACAGAGGCACACCGGAAATTTCTGTTCAAGTTAAAGGTTGTCTGAAGGTGTAAAAGAGTTGGAAGACACTCAGAGAGCTGTGCAATAAAAAATGTGAAATTTGACAGAGCAGTTTAACGATATTTTCCTTGAGCAAGATCACAAGACGCATAAAAATCTCGCTGCTCAAGGTGGAAAATTAAATAATGTTTTAGATGAATGTATTTCTGAACGCAATGTGGACATACTTCAGAAAGTGGAGAAGGAATACGCGCCGCAGCGCAAGCAGTCGGTGCGGAAGTATTGTCCGAACCGGGAACATCAGGCGAATCTCTTCGCAATGAATTCGATCAGATACAAAATATTTTAACAAATGAGTTGTTTGGGTGAAAGCAACAAGTCGATGACTTAAAGCGGCAAGCCCGACAGATACGAATCGCCGCACGTAATAGTATCTGAACCACCGTTTTTGCATGATAATTCGCAGGGTGCGGGAGGAAACAATGTAACATTACCACAAAATACTGAAACTTATAGTCTGTATGGAAATTCCCCACTGGAACCCGTGGCGGCGGCAACGACTTTAACCGCGGTGTTGTTAGAAGGATTACTGAAGCATCGCCGATTTCAGATTTTCATTCCTGAAAAGAAATTCCCACGCCCGTTGGGTTTATACACTACTGGCCACTAAAATTGCTACACCAAGAAGAAATGCAGATGATAAACGGATATTCATTCGACAAATATGTTATACTAGAATTGACATGTGATTACATTTTCATGCAATTTGTGTGCCTAGATCCTGAGAAATCAGTACCCAGAACAACCACCTCTGGCCGTAATAGCGGCCTTGATACGCCTGGGCATTGAGTCAAACAGAACTTGGATGGCGAGTACAGATACAGCTACCCATGCAGCTTCAACATGATACCACAGTTCATCATGAGTAGTGACTGACGTGTTGTGACGAGCCAGTTGCTCGGCCACCATTGACCAGATGTATTCAATTGGTGAGAGATCTGAAGAATGTGCTGGCCAGGGCAGCAATCGAACATTTTCTGAATCCAGAAAGGCCCGTACAGGACCTGCAACAAGCGATCGTGCATTATCCTGCTGAAATGTAGGGTTTCACAGGGCTCAACTGAAGGGTAGAGCCACGGGTCGTAACACATCTGAAATGTAACGTCCACTGTTCAAAGTGCCGTCAATGCGAACAAGAGGTGACCGAGACGCGTAACCAATGGCACCCCATGCCATCACGCCGGGTGATACGCCAGTATGGCGATGACGAATACACGCTTCCAGTGTGCGTTCACCGCGATGTCGCCAACCACGGATGCGACCATCATGATGCTGTAAACAGAACCTGGATTCATCCGAAAAAATGACGTTTTGCCATTCGTGCGCCCAGGTTCGTCGTTGAGTACACCATCGCAGGCGCTCCTGTCTGTGATGCAGCGTCAAGGGTAACCGCAGCCATGGTCTCCGAGCTGATAGTCCATGCTGCTGCAAACGTTGTCGAACTGTTCGTGGTGATGGTTGTTGTCTTGCAAACGTCCCCATCTGTTGACTCAGCGATCGAGACGTGGCTGCACGATTCATTACAGCCATGCGGATAAGATGTCTGTCATCTCGACGGCTAGTGATACGAGACCGTTGGGATCCAGCACGGCGTTCCGTATTACCCTCCTGAACCCAAGGATTCCATATTCTGCTAACAGTCATTGGATCTCGACCAATGCGAGCAGTAATGTCGCGATACGATAAACCGCAATCGCGATAGGCTACAATCCGACCTTTATCAAAGTCGGGAACGTGATGGTACGCATTTCTCCTCCTTACACGAGGCATCACAACAACGTTTCACGAGGAAACGCCGGTCAACTGCTGTTTGTGTATGAGAAATCGGTTGGAAGCTTTCCTCATGTCAGCGCGTTGGAGGTGTCGCCACCGGCGCCAACCTTGGGTGAATGCTCTGAAAAGCTTATCATTTGAATATCACAGCATCTTCTTCCTGTCGGTTAAATTTCGCGTCTGTAGCACGTCATCTGCGTGGTGTAGCAATTTTAATGGCCAGTAGTGTAAGAAGTCTTAGAGGAGCGTTGCACAAATCATGGACAGATCGCCAGAAAACATAGTTCACAACAGCTTGCCGGGGAGGCGAATTTGCACTGTGGGCGACAGCAACCGCCGAATAATGTTCTAAAGACGATCAGTTTGTGCAGGCGTACTTGGCCAAGTATTGGTCACCGCATATGCAAGCCTGCCTGTGACGGGAAGTTTTTAATTCTGAAATGTACCACCCTAAGCAAGGCAGCCTTGGAAAATATTTCGAGCGGCACAATAATAAGTCACGATAATGGGTAATCCCATCGCACCCAAGGATGTGCTCAGCGTACTATAAGGCAAATTACCGGTGGACGAACGTGAAATGTTAATTCACGCGTCAGATGATAACACTGAGACGTTCCTGTCTGTCGTCGATGTTTGGTTTAATCTATGACGACAAGCGACACAAGAACGGAAACGGTGGCGCGCCAACAGTGCTTTCCTGCAGCCGTAACAACAATGGCCACAGCTGCACTGCTCGCAACTGTGCGACCCCTCCAACGCCAGAAGCACGGCAAAACACCAACTGGAAAAAAAAACAGGCACATAACGGCACCGGATTCCAGCGTAGAAACCGGAATAATAGGTTCCACCCAGGCTGTCAGTGTGGTAGGAATGAATCGCATGCTAGGCAGTGGTCATCGGGGCAGACCCATAGTAACCGGTGGAGACAAAACTGTTCACACAATAATAATCCACCGAACGGAAATCACGGCTGGACTCAATTTGTTTCCGGGCTGAGACCGCCAACAGGACGTTCACAAACCCCGCGAAATGACACAATACAGATTGTGGATTGTGTGGATGAGCAGTCTCCACAAACGAAGAATGCGTCAAACTAAATGCGGTCTCATCGTCCTCCTTTGATAGTGGCCGTGGGAATTAATAGGGCAACAGTTCTTGTAATCCCAGGAACATGCTTCGTTATAATGATAATGAAGATATCCGTGTTGAAGTGTGTAGTAATCCGATATCATGTATAAAAGTCTAAGAATATACGGTACAGGTGGCAGTGAATGGTGTAGTGAGATTCCGGTCACCATAGTGCTGACACCGGAGCTAGAATGAGCGTGATAACCATTCATTTGGAAAGAACTAAGATTTCGACACTGACGCTACAGAATTGTTTTGTTTCGGGATCTACTGGCGTCCGCACGCAAAGAGTGGAGGAGCAGCTACTGGTTTTAATAAAATTTGAGAGCGGAGCTGTTAAGTGCTTTTGGTGGTTAAGGGTCTGATCGTACGTTGCTTGGTAGGGCTGGAGTTCCTAAGACGGAGAATTGCGTGCGTCAGCCTCCAAGACGGAAAATGCACCCTACTCGTTTATGAGAAGGAAGTGAAATTAAAATTAATTCGTACTAAGGAACGTCAGAGCAGATTATGCCAGATTCTGTCAATCAAGTTAGTTGGCTTAAATGTGCTGGGGGCAGACAGTCATTTTACCAAAACTACGTCGGCCGAGGTGGCCGAGCGGTTCTAGGCGCTACAGTCTGGAACCGCGCGACCGATACGGTCGCAGGTTCGAATCCTGCCTCGGGCTTGGATGTGTGTGATGTCCTTAGGTTAGTTAGGTTTAAGTACTTGTAAGCTCTAGAGGGCTGATGACCTCAGTAGTTAAGTCCCATAGTGCTCAGAGCCATTTGAACCATTTGAACCAACCAAAACTACAATACGAGTGTCAGTCAATGCGAGTGATGATCTACTCGAAGTAAACAAAATTTGCACCAACGCTCAGGAATTTGAATGCCTTGAGGAACAGCAAAAGAATGAACTTATGCACTTATTGGCGACGTGTGTGCGTGTTTTGTCTAAAAAACCTAGCATTGTCAAAGGCTACGTCTATCACATGAATATTGTAGAATTTTCTTTTTATTGTTGTATATGGCTATATCTGTACTTGTTTTATTTTGACATATTTTTATCTTATGCTTTGTATATGTAAATATGTCGGTGTAAAATAATGGTTCTGAGCACTATGGGACTTAACTTCTGAGGTCATCAGTCCCCTAGAACTTAGAACTACTTAAACTTAACTAATCTAAGGACATCACACACATCCATGCCCGAGGCAGGATTCGAACCTGCCACCGTAGCGGTAGCGCGGTTCCAGACTGTAGCGCCTAGAACCGCTCGGCCACTCGGGCCGGCAGTCAGTGTAAAATAACTCGATATTTCGTCAAATAATGCATGAATGATAGAGCTTGTCGCTTGAAATACTGAGTACGTATGAGGCAAGTGCAAGTAGTAACCTATTCACTTTGATGCCAGATTTTATGGTAACCTATGCTGTATTATAACGCTGATTCATGTTTTGCGGATTGTGTCCTCTAAAAAACCAGATAGTCCCTTCTGCACTACAAATTTTAGCAAGGTAAGTGAATTCAAGCTAATAGTTTTTATCTTGTCATTTGCCTAATGTGTTCTTTTATGTAATGTAAATAATAATCTAGAATTTAGTCATTGAGGATGTGGTTCCTTTCGTTAAATGTGTCATTAGTGAGTGAAATTTCAGTATAATTACCTGTGTGAGAATGACTTATGCGCCTACAGCGCGTCTAATAAGAACATTCATAACCAGTCATTACATATACTACTAATCGCAGCAAACATGGACTTTGCGCTAGTCGCTATTCAGTAACTTTTTGCGAGACACAGCTCTCTCAAACCAAACTGTATATGGTAGTCTTAAGATTCATGAACTGAATGCTTCAGTGGAAATGGTTCGTAAGTGCCTAATTAGTAAACTAATTTTAAATTCTATCATTTTTGTGGTTTCTGTAATGTATTGCATGATATGTTTTTCTCAAGTGTATTTGTATTTATGCTTTGAGTTGTATGTACGTACGTCTATTTTGTCTATGCTTCGAACTTGATGCGGAACTAAGTTATTGTGTAGATGTTTAAAGTGCGTCATGTAAGGTTAGCTTCTGACGTTCTGCCGTGTTGGCATTCCCGTTCGCGAGCCTTGTTGTTTTCCTGGCTTTGGTCGTTTTGTTTTGGTTTCGGTCATGTTCGGGTCTAAGGGGCTTGATGTCCCAATCTTTTATCTCTATTGTCTGATCTGCTAGACCTGGGACCATTGGCAGGTGTCCGATTAACTGATAAATTCCAAACATGGAAAATACAGCCGACTTTTACTTACGCTTTGTATTTAAGAATCACTGATTAATTGTTAACTGATCAATTGTAATTGATTGGAAAGTACACTCTTACGAAAAAGTATCTTAAAAAGGCTGTTGTCACGATCCTGGGACTGTAGTACAAATATTACGCTCAGTTCTCGTACACAAGTTATTCATACACAGTCGTGTGACGAACAATGATGCATAGACACTCTGTGAAATGAAGAAACTCGCAAACGCTTTGGCGAAGCAAAACTTTCTCACCTCCGTGTGAGGTCTATAAACATGGAACACAAGAATGTGTAAAATGGTGGTGTTTGCTCACCCCTGCCTGACCTCGAGCGGGTATCGTACTGATGTACTGCGAATCCCTTGGACACTATAATTCTGTGATCCTGCAGGTAGTGCAATCTTCACAAACACTATCACGGAATAAACACGCGTGTGACGAATTTAATAGCGCGAGAATTCAAGAGTCGCCAGCGCGTGCGATGTAGCCAAGGGAAAAAGACTCAACTATGATTTGATTATTGTAACGGCATGTGCATTATTTAACTTCAAAACTTTCTGCTATGGCAGCAACACTTTACCTGTGTGCCATATATGGACACTTTGGCAGTGCGTGTTGGGTCATTTTAGTATAAATGTGTATTTAAGAGATACTTCTGATCTCTCGTGCAGTGTTGTTTGTTTAGGATTAAATGCTTTGAATACTAGTATATGTTGAGACAGCAGATAGGGCGTATAGTGCCAACTTATAGACAGTATACATAAAGCGAGTCCCCAGTGAAGCGTATCATGACCAATGCTTTGCATAAAACCAGAAAGTGCGTCTGGACATCAGAACAGTTCAGAACATGTGGTTGGTGGCAATGCATGAAGGAGTCTTTATTAAACACTGATGGTGGAATCTGACTTTGTTTCATGAAGCCTGTGGAGTACTCGACAAACAGTTGACAACACTCTATAGCCTACCATCGTATGCCTGCGCTCTCGACGCTCCTGGTTCCTGCACACCGCCATCGCGCTTCCTTTCTACCCCTCTACCACCGAGCGCTCTTCCGCTAGGGCACGGAATGAAAATACCAACAACGAGTCTATATTGAGTTTGTATCATTTAAATAATTCTATAAACAACTCCGCCAGATGACCACGAGTCTACATTGCTACTGTATACATTCATTTTCCTAGATCACTCCGACATTACTCAACATAAGACGGCCTTCTAGTATCTCTAGAAGGCCATCTTATGTTACAATCTATTGGTTATGAACTGTAGATTAAAACTGAAGAAACTGCAAAAAGGTAGGAATTTAAGGAGATGGGACCTGGATAAACTGAAGGAACCAGAGGTTTTAGAGAGTTTCAGGGAGAGCATAAGGGAACAATTGACAGGAATGGGGTAAAGAAATACAGTAGAAGAAGAATGGGTAGCTTTGAGGGATGGAGTAGTGAATGCAGCAGAGGATCAAGTAGGTAAAAAGACGAGGGCTAGTAGAAAGCCTTGGCTAACAGAAGAAATATTGAATTTAATTTATGAAAGGAGTAAATATAAAAATGCAGTAAATGAAGCAGGCAAAAAAGGAATACTAGGGGTAAGATAGATACTGCCTTCAGGAAAATTAAAGAGACCTTTGGAGAAAAGAGAACCACTTGTATGAATATCAAGAGCTCAGATGGAAACCCAGTTCTAAGCAAAGAAGGGAAAGCAGAAAGGAGTCTATAGAAGGTCTATACAAGGGCGAGGTACTTGAGGACAATATTATGGAAATGGAAGAGAATGTAGATGAAGATGAAATGGGAGATATGATACTGCGTGAAGTATTTGACAGGGTACTGAAAGACCTAAGTTGAAAAAAGGCCCTGGGAGTACACAAAATTACATTAGAACTACAGACAGCCTTGGAAGAGCCAGTCCTGACAAAACTCTACCATCTGGTAAGCAAAATGTATGAGACAGGCGAAATACCCTAAGACTTCAAGAAGGATATAATAATTCCAATCCCAAAGAAAGCATGTGTTGACAGATGTGAAAATTACCGAACTATCAGTTTAATGAGTCACAGTTGCAAAATACTAACATGAATTCTTTACAGACTAATGGAAAAACTGGTACAAGCCGACCTCGGGGAATATCAGTTTGGATTCCGTAGAAATATTGGAACACGTGAGGCAATACTGACCCTACGAGTTGTCTTAGAAAAAAGATTAAGGAAAGGCAAACTTAAGTTCCTAGCACTTTTAGACTTAGAGAAAGCTTTTCACAATGTTGACTGAAATACTCTCTTTCAAATTCTGAAGGTGGCAGGGATAAAATACAGGGAGCGAAAGGCTATTTACAATTTGTACAGGAACCAGATGGCAGTTATAAGAGTCGAGGGACATGAGGGGGAAGCAGTGACTGGGAAGGGAGTGAGACAGGGTTGTAGCCTCTCCCCGATGTTATTCAACGTGTATATTGAGCAAGCAGTAAAGAAAACAAAAGAAAAATTCGGAGTAGGTATTAAAATCCATGGTGAAGAAATTAAAATCTTTGAGATTCGCCGATGACATTGTAATTCTGTCAGAGACAGGAAAGGACTTGGAAGAACAGTTGAACGGAATAGACAGTGTCTTGAAAGGAGGATATAAGATGAACATCAACAGATAACTGATGATGGTCGAAGTAGAGAGGATATAAAATGTAGACTGGCAATGCCAAGGAAAGCGTTTCTGAAGAAGAGAAATTTGTTAACATCGAGTAGAGATTTAAGTGTCAGGAAGTCGTTTCCGAAAATATTTGTATGGAGTGTAGCCATGTATGGAAGTGAAACATGGACGATAAATTCTTTGGGCAAGAAGAGAATAGAAGCTTTCGAAATGTGGTGCTACAGAAGAATGCTGAAGATTAGATGGGTAGATCACATAATTAATGAGGAGGTATTGAATAGAATTGGGGAGAAGAGGAGTTTGTGGCACAACTTGACTAGAATAAGGGATAGGTTGGTAGGACATGTTCTGAGGCATCAAGGGATCATCAATGTAGTATTGGAGAACAGCTTGTAGGGCAAAAATCGCAGGGAGACCAAGAGATGTATAGGCTGAGCTGATTCAGAAGGATGTAGGTTGCAGTAGGTACTGGGAGATGAAGAAGCTTGTACAGAATAGAGTAGCATGGAGAGCTGCATCAAACCAATCTCAGGACTGAAGACCACAACAACAACAACAACAACAACAACAAGATGCCCTTGAGTCTACTTTGATTTATATGAATTCTTTACAAATTAGACATTTTCTTCGACAATCGTCACCAGAACATCTCGAGTCTACTTTGCTTTGTATGAATTGATTAGCTTCGAACTTTTCCATGTCAACCATCATCAGAAGAATGAGTCTACTCTGTGTATATATAAATTCACTTTTCGTAAAACGGAATTGCTCAGCCATCCAGGAAGGCTACCGAGCCTACATTGTATTTATATAATTTCAATCTTCCTTTGGACCATTGCTGACTGTCGATCTGCATTGAAGGTGAGTCGTCCTAGCATTATATCAGGTCAAATATCAAGACAATAGTAATGATTTGAAGCATGATATTTCCAAAATTCATTATTTGCAAATTTACGACATAAAATCATTGGAATTCGCTAGAGTATGTGAAATCTTTAAGCAAACAAGTTGTGAAGTATTTGATTTGTAAAACATTCCACTTTTATGAAAAATTTTAATCTTTTGTAGTTATCACCGATCTGCGGATCCATGTATCACTTGTAAAAATGCAAATACTTTAAGATTAAATATGAATTATAATTTACTGAAATAACTATAACCTATGCAAGTAACTAAATCACAATCACTGATTCTACTGTATGTAATAAGCTCTGAATTTCTAATGGTAAATGTATACTTAATCTGTGTACCAACTTATATTATGTACTGAAATGCTTTGTGTAGTAAAACTATGGCAACCCATTATACCATGGTTTTTACCAAACATTGGTCGAAAACTTGAAGGTATTCGGTGTTTCGCATACCTTCAAACCTTCGAGGAGGTCACGTATTATTACTTGTTATGTCATCCTATTTTGTATGTGTGAACTGTTTGTGAAATAGCTCTGTAAGCGAGGTACCTGTGCTCTTACTTTAAATTTACACATTTACATGAGTGTATCGACTCTTAAAACTACATACCTAATCCCTGGACTAATTTCATTCGTCTGATGTATTGTTATCTCTTGCAAGTTTTATCTTTTGTTGTCCCGCTCTCGTAAGGTACGGACACCATTCTGCTGTGCTCATTGTAAATATTATTATCTAAATGATAATTAGGTTTTCTTAACACAGTATGAAGTTAAAGTTATTCTGGATTTTATTGCAAACAAAAGTCATGTCACTTTTACATGATTTTTAATTTGTATGATGTGCTTCCTGAGGATCGCGGCTGGAACAGAGGCGTGACAGCACATTGTTTTTCATTGCGTGTTATGCTTTATGTCCCTAAATAATTGGAGCGATTATTTTCATTGTACCTTGCATGATTGTTATGCAAGCCCTGCAAAGAATTATCCGGTCATTCGTCTACTAACGACGACGTCGTCGTACGGCCTACACTAGTCTGACACAGGCCCCACGAACATTAAAAATTTTTTAATGGTGGTTAATTTCTCAGCTTCACGCCGAACTCGGTACGAAGCATTGGCTGTGTGATCTCTCTGATCCATATGTATTGCGAACGATAACAGGCGCAACCATCATGTGGTGACACCAACTCTTTTTTTTTAAATTTATGTTAAGTCATTGCAATTACTGTTTTTGAACCTACTTAAGGGTAGTAACGTGTCAGTGGCCACAGAGAGGGAAAGGAGGAGGAGGTGATGGTCAGACAGAGGGCGAAGAAAGAGGTCAGGATGCATATACATTTCCCATACATATACAGCATCTGCAAAGTATTGCTGGGTTCGCTAGACGATGACTCAAGAGAAAACGAATTTTGAGGTGAAACTAGAGGTAACACTGTAGATGGTGATTAACTGTGAAACAAGCTATTTTAAAGTAGGTAGATGACACATGAGTGACATAGAGAATTTGTAAAATATTTTTAATTTAATTAAATATATTTTAGTAATTGCCTTGAGCAAACAAAATATGTTTAATTAACTGAATATTTTTAGGATAAAGGATTCTGCTTTGAAAAAACAAGATTTTCTTCTTTTTCATCCACACAGGTATATCTGCAGTTTCGCTGTTACCAATGGATTCCCTTTATTTTGCAGCTAATAACAGGTAAAGATTTTCATGTTAATTTATACAGTTTTGGGATCATGTTCATTATAGGCATAGCATTTTAACAATTTACCTGAATAGCACATACGTTCACGTAATTGTTTGCAGTACTTCTGATGTTTTGCTACAGTTTCCCATCTGTAACTAATTTGGATTTGTCTATTCTACATTGAACTTTAGTCCTAAGCCCACGCGGTCTAGGGCGCCTTGTCACGGTCCGTGCACCTCACCCCCGTCGGAGATTCGAATCCTCCCTCGGGCATGATGGGTGTGTGTGTTGTCCATAGTTGTCCATAGTGTAATTTTAAGTTACATTAAGTAGTGTGTAGGCTTAGGGACCGATGACCTCTGCAATTTGCTCCCATAAGACCTTACCACAAATTTCCAAATTTTTAGTCCTAACATGAAACTATTGGTGTCCGGATTTTTTCCGTGTTGTGTTAATGTTACATTATACAACTGCAGTTATTGAAATGTTTCATTCCGCAGTGCATAGTACTTTGTTAGTTATCATTCAATGTTTGTTTGCTAGGTTATTGTAATGGCTTTCGAAAGTATTTCTACTTATACATTGTGAGCAATTGTTACTCGTGATGGGCTTTGTAAACTGGTGAGTGTGGGGAGAGAGCTGTATATCCTATTAAGGTATGTATTTTGTTAAAATTTTATGAGTAAACTACCATAATCTCAAAAGTGTATATATATTATCATGCAAATTTTTACCTGAACCCACTAATTTTGGCGAAATTTTCCTGACACATGTGTGGGTGATAAAGAAGTATGGGCAGAATTCTTTTTCCAAAAAATATATTTTTGAAAGCAAAGACAGACAGAAAGTGAGCTTTGTCCTCAAGATGAATATCTATTAATTACTAACAGCTTTGCAAATCCAGATGAAATGTTATTACGCAATCACCTACCTTCGTTGCTTTGCTCAAGTATAGTACATCTCACTCACTCCTTTTGATGCTCATGATATATTCGAGTACTCACTCTGGAAATGGGGAAAAAAGGAATGCAGTGATTTGTTTTACTATTTAGTCAGAAATTTCACTTCAGAGGCAGCGGTTACCCAGATTTTCTCTCTAACACTTGTGATTTGCATGATAAATACGATGCAACTTTGCGCGCAAATCGAGTATTTTGCTGGGAGCCTAATTACCACACAATCAGAGACAACTGAGTTCTGTCATTTATTCTAAATCCTAACAGAACTACCTACCTAGAACCACATTTCACCTTGTGACTGTACTCATTTTTCCATCAGAGATAAATTTTCCCCTCTTCTTGTTCGGCACTTTCAGTGGGCATGTCATCGATGGCTCTCTGAAGCTGTATTTATTTGATTTTCTGTTGAGGGACACGGTGAGGGTCTTTTGACTTGCTAGGATCCAGCTGTCTAGATTGACTGCCACTGATTTTTCTGCTAGTACATGGTTTTGCAAGGAAAAATTTCCCAATGATGTCCAGCCAAGCAACCGCTCTTAAATGCACTCTGCACTTACTGTTGAATATGTTTCCAGGGTTATCCTTAGTAAAGAGCGGTGTGCTGACCACATGCCTCTCCTGTCCGCATCCTCAGCTGAGAATGACACGGGGGTCGGATGGTCCAGAAGAGTCACTTGTGGCCTGAAGACGGAGTGCCTTTTTTATTCTTATTCAGCTGCTAACTGTCGTCAATACCGAACTAGCAGCAAAACATTAGCCTAACACATGAGCAAGAGAATGTTTTCTTCTGACAGTATATACTGATCAAAACAGTCCATTATTCCTGGGACGCTAGCAGTACAGCATCATGTGACAGTCTGAGTAGTGTTCGGGAGAAATGAGAACAGTCGTGTACGAAGTTGAATTCTTGAGTCTGTAATGGGTGCTCAGTTGACTCACCAAGGAGAGCCATATTTAGGTTTGAATCCCATCCTGCACAGATTTTTAACGTCACAAATAATCTTATCCTTACCTGTTAATCTTCAGGGACTTGACTATTATTTCTCCAACAATGTGGAGGAAAATAATTTAAAAGAAAAGTAGAAAGATGACCCTGCAAGAAATTTTGGGAATCAACAAATGTATGACACAGATACCACATTAGTATTAAATATTCTAACGCAGTTTCCTTTTCTCCCTCTTTTAAATTATGTTTTAGTTAAAATTAATGGATTGAAATTATAAATTCACAATTACTTTTCCGTTGTTAAAAGTACCTCCAGAAAAAAACTTTGTTTCCTTTGTTATATACTGTAATTATGTTTGCGTGAGATGGAAAAAATTAATACTTTTCTATGTAATGAATCTTCATGTAATCATTTTCGTATATTTTGTATCTTCTCTGTAAATAGTGTCTGTGTGTCGCACGTTATCGCACATGTGTTTACAACATTCAGTTGTCACCTGAAGATTGTGTAAGTAGTCAAAAGCTGGTTCGTGACAAAAGAAATAAAATTTTTCAGAACGTCAGGAAATTAATATAAATAAAAATTTTCTTACCATCGACCATACAGATATTACCTGTAACTGGCGAGGAAGATAATTTCCCACATTGTAAACTGAAGATAGCAACGAGCGGCATGATGCAAAGATTAGAATACTACACTTATCTTTCTAAAGATATCATTCCTGATCACTACTGGCTGACGTGATTTAGGTTTCTTATTAGGGCCCTTTTGTCACCTCTATGAACGCTGGTATGGTTCTTGTAACAGCTCACAGTAGACATCCTTTCCTATCACACTCCAACTCAGCACCGTCTTACCCGGACCCACAGCTTAGGTACCATGATGCAGTAGTTTATTTGAATGCCTGAGGACTCGGAAGTTCTGAAAAGACTGTTTTGTTGAGAAAAACAGCTTACTAACCTGTTGCTCACTAGTCGTTACTGTTAAACACATCGAAATTATCTTGATAAATCGTCATTTCTTCCGCAGCCGGACTGCAGGCTCTTCTATGCTGCTACTAACTGATCTTCAGCGATCTACTGCTGTGTATCATTGCTCGCCGTAATTTGCATGTTTGAATTCTGTATTCGTAAGTGTTTGACGATTTATTGCGTGTAGTTTCTCCTTATTGACTGAACACTGTGTGGCGGATCCTTAACCATTGATTCGCTGTGGTAACAGCACTGAAAGCCAGTCATGTAAGTGCTTGCTAAACTATTGATTATTGTTCTCAATGATGTAATATAAATAAATGTTTAATTGTATCTTTAGTCGACTGTTGTTGGAGTAGAGTCGTACTGACACATTCTATCCCGAATTTTAATTATATTTGGCCATTATCACTATAATCAAGCGCTAGGCCAAGCCAATTAGCCTGCAGTAAGAAAATAATCCGACGCTATACTTAACGGTCAGGACGGTGAGCTGGGATGATGGGATGCTCCTTTTAAGCCTTGACATTGGCCACAGTGTCCGTTTTCACAAGTGTTTTGATAAAAAATTGTTTCAGACATGTTTTCTAATACACCAAAAAAACTAATCTCTTTCTCTCTTACTTATTCTGGATATGCCATAAAATCCCAAAAATAAGTGGCGCGCTTGATCATATTAACTAAACAGGCAAGCTACATTCCGAACCCTTGACATTTCAGACTTACACAAGTCTAGCGTGCGTGAAAAATTGCTTCATAGAGAACTGGTGTACAACCAATTCGAGTCAAACTGTTTCATGAGATTGTCCTACAAATCACTTAGTTGGCAAAGTTGCTTGTGTTGTCAAAGAGTGAAGCTGAATACGTTACACTTCCAGACCAAAAGAAACGCGAGATGTACCATTTTTATTTGAAGAACATATAATATGGTGCAGTCCTACAGGTAGGTGTATATAAAAGAAACACATGCCACACTGCATATTAAGACATTGGGGTGTAACAGCGCCGTTCTATAGCTGTACTGAGCCCAGAAGACGGTTAGCTTCCAAACGACCTGTAGCTCTGATGCTACGGATGATACTTTTTACCTTAACTTTCGTCTTGCACTGTCGCCTTTCCAGAACTCTCTTGATGTAGTTGACCTGCTACGCAGAGGCACCAACTCTTGCCATGTGACTTCTCCTCCGTCTGCAGAGAGCTGAGGGCTGTAAGAGAGCTTTGATGTATTCAAACTAGACGGCTTAGCGTTAACTCTTCTGTATTTTACGCACACTGTTTTGGTATACAGCTTCAATCACAATGGTGTGTGAACACATCTCGTAGCTCGTGATGAACTATTAAAAGATACACGTGTCTTGCTTTCATACTAGCAGTTGACCGAGTGAGAGTTCTTGTAACGATGTTTCAGTTGTTTTATCGGTCACAGTCTCACGCTTGTCTTTTTGCTTTTTGTCCTCCAAGGGACCGCAAGGCCGGCATGTCCAAAAAACAAGAGAGGCTCCACAAAGGGTGGCACCGTACAATCGACGTCGCTCCTTGCCGATGTCCGCAGCTGGCTGCTTTCGCATCCCACCTGTACATAAGTTAATAATACCTCCATCAGTGGGATATCCGGACATTTACAAATTACGTAAACTACGTTTACAGATACCACGAACATCTTTCGTCGGTCTAAGAGCAAGAAGGGGAAGAAACAAGAAGAATATAATAATTCCAATCCCAAAGAAAGCAGGTGTTGACGGATGTGAAAATCACCGAACTATCAGTTTAATAAGCCACGGCTGCAAAATACTAACACGAATTCTTTACAGACGAATGGAAAAACTGGTAGAAGCCGAACTCGGGGAAGATCAGTTTGGATTCCGTAGAAATGTTGGAACATGTGAGGCAATACTCACCATACGACTTATCTTAGAAGGTATATATTAAGGAAAGGCAAACCTACGTTTCTACCATTTTTAGAATTAAAAAAAGCTTTTCGACAATATTGACTGGAATACTCTCTTTCAAACTCTGAAGGTGGCATATGTCGTATATAGGGAGCGAAAGGCTATTTACAATTTGTACAGAAATAAGGTGGCAGTTATAAGAGCCGAGGGGCATGAAAGGAAAGCTGCGGTTGGGAAGGGTGTGAGACAGGGTTGTAGCCTATCCCCAATGTTATTCAATCTATATATTGAGCAAGCAGTACAGAAAAAAAGAAAAATTTGGTGTAGGAATTAAAATCCATGGAGAATAAATAAAAACTTTGAGGTTTGCCTATGACATTGTAATTCTGTCAGAGGCAGCAAAGGGGCTGGAAGAGCAGTTGAACGGAATGGACAGTGTGTTGAAAAGAGGATGTAAGATAAACATCAACAAAAGCAAAACGAGGATAATGGAATGTAGTCGAATTAAATCGGGTGATGCTGGGGTATTAGATTAGGAAATGAGACACTTAAATTAGTAAATGAGTTTTGCTATTTGGGGGGCAAAATAACTGATGATGGTCGAAGTAGAGAGGATATAAAATGTAGACTGGCAATGGCAAGGAAAGCGTTTGTGAAGAAGAGAAATTTGTTAACATCGAGTATAGATTTAAGTGTGAGGAAGTCGTTTCGGAAAGTATTTGTATGGAGTGTGGCCATGTATGAAGTGAAACATGGACGATAAATAGTTTGGGCAAGAAGAGAATAGCAGCTTTCGAAATGTGGTGCTACAGAAGAATGCTGAAGATTAGATGAGTAGATCGCGTAACTAATCACAAGATATTGAATAGAGTTAGGGAGAAGAGGAATTTGTGGCAGAAGGTGACTAGAAGAAAGCATCGGTTGGTAGGACATGTTCTGAGGCATCAAGGGATCACCAATTTAGTACTGGAGGACAGCGTGGAGGGTAAAAATCGCAGAGGGAGACGAATACAATAAGCAGATTGAGAAGGATGTAGGTTGCAGTAGGTACTGGGAGATGAAGAAGTTTGCACAGGATAGATTAGCAGGGAGAGCTGCATCAAACCACTCTCTGGACTGAAGACCACAACAACAATAACAAGAGGAAGAATAATACCATGTTACACCACAACACTCAGAGACAAAGGTTTTCTCTATGTTGATAATATTATGCTTGAAGGAAACGAAACATTTTTAGGAACAAACTACGGTAAGGCTGCGGCACAGGCAAGAGATCGAATTAAAATGCTTGTGTAAAGTATGAATGAAACGGAATTAAATGCTTGATCTTAATTTGGCAGGAGGAGGATGAAATTATTCACAACGACGAAATACACATTATATGAGTTGCATGACTCACTCCTTAAGGTCGGAGCGGAGGAATGGGAGAGGGAGTCAGAAATGTGAACCTTTTTTGAATGGGTAGTGGATAGGTGCAGAGCTCATGTTCGGGTATGTATGAACATTCTCACATTACGTTCACGTTAATGGACGCATTTTAAGTAATATACGACATTATCTTTCAGTATGTCGGCAGGCGCTACAACGTGTTATGTTTCAAATTCCGATAGCATCGTACTGATAGCTGCACGTGTATAATGGCAATGCACGTGATCTATTCATGTCGTTGTAGTTGTGGTCTTCAGTCCAGAGACTGGTTTGATGCATCTCTCCATGCTACTCCACCCTGTGAAAGCCGCTTTATCTCCGAGTAACTATTGCAACCTACGTCCTTCTGAATCTGCTTAGTGTATTCATCTCTTGGTCTCCCTCTACGATTTTTGCCCTCTACGCAATACTAAATTAGTCATCCGTTGATGCTGCAGAATTTATCCTACCAACAGATCCCTTCTTTTAGCCAGGTTGTGCCACAAGTTTCTCTTCTTCCCAATTCTATTCAGTACCTCCTCATTAGTTCCGTGATCTACCCATCTAATCTTCAGCATCCTTCTGTAGCACCACATTTCGAAAGCTTCTAGTCTCTTCTTGTCTAAACGGTTTATCGTCCATGTCCATACATGGCTACGCTCCATACAAATACTTTCAGAAAAGACATCCTAGCACTTAAATCTATACTCTATGTTAACAAATTTCCCTTCTTCAGAAACGCTTTCCTTGCCGTTGCCAGCCTACATTTTATATCCTCTCTGCTTCGACCATCATCAGTTATTTTGCTCCTCAAATAGCAAAACTCATTTACTAATTTAAGCGTCTCATTTCCTAATCTAATACCCTCAGCATCACCCGATTAAATTCGACTACATTCCAGTATCCTCGTTTTGCTTTTGTTGATGTTTATCTTACATCCTCTTTCATCACACTGTCCATTCCGTTCAACTGCTCTTCCACGTCCTTTGCTGCCTCTGACTGAGTTACAATGTCATAGCCAAACCTCAAAGTTTTTATTTATTCTCCATGGATTTTAATTCCTACACCAAATTTTTCTTTTTTTATTTACTTCTTACTTAATATATAGATTGAATAACATTGGGGATAGGCTACAACCCTGTCTCACACCCTTCCCAGCCACTGCTTTCCTTTCATGCCCCTCGGCTCTTATAACTGCCATCTGGTTTCTGTAAAAATTGTAAATAGCCTTTCGCTCCGTATATTTGACCTCTGCCACCTTCAGAGAAAGCTTTTGGTGATGTTGACTGGAATACTATCTAAGTCTACAAATGATAGAAACGTAGGTTTGCCTTTCCTTAACCTATCTTCTAAGTTAACTCGTAGAGCCAGTATTGCCTCGCGTGTTTTAAATGGTTCAAATGGCTCTGAGCACTATGGGACTTAACATCTGAGGTCATCAGTCCCCTACAACTTAGAACTACTTAAACCCAACCAACCTAAGGACATCACACACATCCATGCCCGAGGAAGGATTCGAACCTGCGACCGTAGCGGTCGCGCGGTTCCAGACTGAAGCGCCCAGAACCACTCGACCACATCGGCCGGCGTGTTCCAAAATTTCTACGGATTCGAAACTGATCTTCCCCGAGGTCGGCTTCGACCAGTTTTCTCATTCGTCTGTAAAGAATTCGTGCTAGCATTTTACAAACGTGACTTATGAAACTGATAGTTCGGTAATTTTCACACCTGTCATCACTTGGCTTTCTTTGGGATTGGAACTATTATATTCTTCTTAAAGTCTCAGGGTATTTCGTCTGTCTCATACAACTTTCTTACCAGATCTAAGAGTTTTGTCATGCCTGGCTCTCCCAAAGCTATCAGTAGTTCTAATGGATTGTTTTCTACTCGTAGGGCTTTGTTTCGTCTTGGGTCTATCAGTGCTCTGTAAAATTCTTCACACAGTATCATATTTCCCAGTTCATCTTCATCTACGTCCTCTTCCATTTCTATAATATTGCACTCAAGTACGTCGCCATTGTATAGACCCACTATATACTGCTTCCACCTTTCTTCATCCCTTCTTTGTTTAGGACTGGTTTTCCATTTGAGCTCTTGATATTCATACACGTGCTTCTCTTTGCTCCAAAGGTCTCTTTAATTTTCCTGTAGGCTGTATCTATCTTACCCCTAGTGATGTATGCTTCTACATCCTTCCATTTACCCTCTAGCCGTCCCTGGTTAGCCATTTTACACTTCCTGTCGATCTCATTTTTGAGTCATTTGTATTCCTTTTTGCCTGCTTCATTTACTGCATTTTCATATTTTCTTCTTTCCTTAATTAAATTCAATGTCTCTCCTGTTACCCAACGATTTCTACTAGCCCTCGTCTTTTTAACTACTTCATGTTCTGCTGGCTTCACTATTTCATCTCTCAAAGCTACCCATTTTCTTCTACTGTATTTCTTTCCCCTTTTCTTGTCAATCATATCCTAATACTCTCTCTGGAACTCTCTACCACCTCTGGTTCTTTCAATTTATCCAGGTTTCATCTCCTTAAAGTACTACCTTTTTACAGTTTCTTTAGTTTTAGTCTACAGTTCATAACCAATAGATTGTGGTCAGAGTCCACATCTGTCCTGGAAATGTCTTACAATTTAAAATCTGATTCCTAAATTTCTGTCTTACCATTATACAATTTATCTGAAACCTTCCAGTGTCTCCGGGCCTCTTCCACGTATCCAAACATCTTTAATGATTATTAAACCAAGCTTTAACTATGATTAAGTAATGCACTGTTGCAAAATTCTACCAGGCGGCTTCCTCTTTCATTTCTTACCCCCAGTACAGATCCAGCTACTACACTACTGGCCATTAAAATTGCTACACCAAGAAGAAATACAGTTGATAAACGGGTATTCATTGGAAAAATATATTATACTATAACTGACATGTGATTACATTTTCACGCAATTTGGGTGCATAGATCAGTACCCAGAACAACCACCTCTGGCCGTAATAGCGGCCTTGATACGCCTTGAATGGCGTGTACAGGTACAGCTGCGCATGCAGCTTCAACACAATATTACAGTTCATCAAGAGTAGTGACTGGCGCATTGTGACGAGCCAGTTCTCGGCCACCATTGACCAGATGTTTTCAATTGGTGAGAGATCTGGAAAATGTGCTGGCCAGGGCAGCAGGCGAACATTTTCTGTATCCAGAAAGGCCCGTACAGGACCTGCAACATGCGGTCGTGCATTATCCTGCTGAAATGTAGGGTTTCGCAGGGATCGAATGAATGGTAGTGCCACGGGTCGTAACGCATCTGAAATGAACGTCCACTGTTCAAAGTGCCGTCAATTCGAACAAGAGGTGACCGAGACGTGTAACCAATGGCACCCCATACCATCACGCCGGGTGATACGCCAGTATGACGATGACGAATACACGCTTCCAATGTGCGTTCACATTGATGTCGCCAAACACGGATGCGACCATCATGATGCTGTAAACAGACGGACTTAGCTGCTCGAGCGCGCCTATATATTTTTACTAGTCTCTGTTGCTGGAAAATCAAACTTGCGCAACTTCCGGCAGTGTTATTCTTATGGAGATTAGAGCGCTGATAAGGAAGTTGACTTGAAAATCAAGTGAAAATCAAACGCCGTTCTGCAGCAACAAGGGACCTAGATGACGTTTTGCCATTCGTGCACCCAGGTTCGTCATTGAGTACACTATCACAGGCGCTCTTGTCTGTGATGCAGCGTCAAGGGTAATCACAGCCATGGTCTCAGAGCTGATAGTCCACGTTGCGATAGGCTACAATACGACCTTAATCAAAGTCGGAAACGTGATGTTACACATTTCTCCTCCTTACATGAGGCGTCACAACAACGTTTCACCAGGCAACACCGGTCAAATGCTGTTTGTGTATGAGAAATCGGTTGGAAACTTTCCTCATGTCAGCACGTTGTAGGTGTCGCCACCTGAAAAGCTAATCATTTGTATATCACAGCATCTTCTTCCTGTCGGTTAAATTTCGCGTCTGTAGCACGTCATCTTCGTGACGTAGCAATTTTAATGGCCAGTAGTGTACTTTTTCTTCTCCTCCTTTTCCTACTATCGAATTCCACTCCCCTATGACCATTAAATTAATTAATTACATTTCTTCAATCTCTTAATCCTCTGTGGAGCTAGTTGGCATATAAATTTGCACTACTGTGGTAGGCGTGGGCTTCGCGTCTATCTTGGCTACATAATGCGTTTACTATGCTGTTGGTAGTAGGTTATCTGCGTTCCTATTTTTTTATTCATTATTAAACTTACTCCTGCATTATTCCTATTTGATTTTGTATTTATTACCATGCATTCATGTTACCAGAAGTGTTGGTCCTCCTGCCATCGAACTTGACTAATTGCCACTATGTCTAGCTTTAACCTGTCCATTTCCCTTTTTAAATTTTCTAACTACTTGCCCAATTAAGGAATCTGACATTTCACGTCCCGTCCATAGAACGCCAGTTTTGTATCTCCTGATTACGACGTCCTCCTGAGTAGTACCCGCCCGGAGATCCAAATGGGGGATTGTTATACCTCCGGAATACTTTACGCAAGAGGAAGCCATCATCATTTAACCATACAGTAAATCTGCATGCCCTTTGGAGACATTATGGCTGTAGTTTCCCCTTGCTTTCAGCCGTTCGCGTTACCGGCACAATAAGGCTGTTTTGGTTGACGTTACAAGGCTAGATCAGTCAATTACCCAGATTGTTGCCCCTGCAATCACTGAAAAGGCTGCTGCCCCTCTTCAGGAACCACGCGTTTACATGGCCTCTCAACAGATACCTCTCCGTTGCGGTTGCACCTACGGCACGGGTATCTGTATCTGTATCACTGAGGCACGCAAGCCTCCCCACTAACGGCAAGCCCCATGGTTTTATGCGGGTGGATCTATTCATATAGCATTTATTGTTCAAGAGCAGTGAAGAGAAATGATTTTGTGAGAGTAAAAGCAACGGTTTCATCTGAGAACGTACGTAATTATATTGTTTACTCGATTAGTAATTTTTTGGAATCTTGTAGTAACGTCTTATGGGACCAAACTGCTGAGGTCACAGTCACAGATGAAAAGACGTATAATCAGTGTCGAGAGATGCATTCACATGAACCACCTGACGTGATGCAGTACGACTGCAGACTAAGATACTTTTTGAGAACTTAGCCTGTGCTGAAATGACCTTTCTTATGCTGTTTTTCCCGCTTTTTGCCAAGTTACTTCGGTCTTTTCCGTAGATTTTTCCTTATGGTCAATTTGCCACTTTTGAGTTTCAGATTGGAAGGTCATGAATTGTGTGACTTTTAAAGTTCGGACAACTATCACATTGCTCCCTACCTTTTTTCTAACTTATGGTTTCGTAAAATTCACCTTTAATCTGGCACCATTCTCTTCATACGGCCGTAAGCTTTAATCTGTGTGTACTAGCGTCAGTGTGAATTTGACTACTTACCTGGTATTTTGTCTCAACTGATTGACGCTGAACAAGAGATAGATATTAAGGCATGGAGTGTAAATAATGAAATATTGCAAATCTTAGAGACCCAAGTAGTTAAGTTATGTTTTCGACGCAAAGAGACGTTATGGTTTAATTCTGTTTGTTTGATAAAATATTTTTTGTTGCAGCTAGTTTTTGTGTGTTGGTATACTGTCTTTATTAGCATAAATATTTCTTTACCTTCTAAGCCTTCGTTTCGAATCCATTTTCCTGAATCGTTTCACTGAGAAACTTAATTCATCACCATCGATACTATGTTCTTCTTCTTCTTCTTCTTCTTTGTCTTCACATTCAGGGTTTAAACGTGCCACCTTTTCTAGCCTTAATCATGTTATCCCTTCTTGCGTCTTCCAATACTTATTTGTCATGTCGTACATATTCGTGGCTTACAGTAGTAAATGCCGCTCTAATGTTCTTTAATATGGTCCTTCCACTTAAATCTATATTGTTTTATTGGTTTAGTTTTTACCTCTTTCGTAATAATTATATTTTTATTTTCTCTAATTTTGCACACAGTTCTTACAAATCTCATTTCAGATCCTTGAATCTTCTTCATCTGTCGCCTGGTCCTGCAGGTCTCTCTGCCATACAGAAGAACAGAAACTGCCATTGTTTTACAAAATATATTATTAGTTTCTTTCCTCATCTCATTTTGTAAAGTTCTTTTTACAGTAAGGCTGAGTGTTTTACCCAGAGGATGCTGTACCTAGGAACGCGTGATGTTTTTTGGTCAGTACTTCAGTCCAGTGACTGATTTTAGAACCACATGAAGGAATGCCATACGCACTTTCCACCATTTTGTGTAGCTTTGTTGTTTTTAGATATGAGGTTCTATTTTGTGCAGCATTTGCAAATATTTCGCGTTCTGCACATTGGAATGCTGTGTAATATATCTAACTATTTGGAATATATTGTAAATTTTCAATTACAGAATTTTATGGCAAGTAAAATTATCTATATTTTAAAACCAATTATGTAAAGTGTGGACTGCAAGGCATATTTAATCGGTCGTGCAGCATCTTGTACGTTGAAACAAAAGGTCTTTTATCATGGAACGTGAGATCTTCATAAATCAACTGAGTTTCGTTAATGCCTTAACAGTTTCACCTTTCTAAAAAATGAAAATTTGTGTCGGATTCCAATAGCTTCAGTTTCAAAATATACGTAATTTCTAACTTGTTTTTCATTGTTCGATTTCACTTATTGATAATTGGTGTGTAATAAGGTAATAATGTATCAGGTTAGAAGACTAAATACCGTACTGACAAGATTTTCTCGATTGGAACGCTTTCAATTTTAAATAGAGAACGAATGTCTGTGCCTAGGTACATGATCACATTGTACTTTGGAACATTATTTCACATTTGAGAAGATCTTAATTCTCCGGAATATTCTTTTTTTTAATTTCAGAAAAAGACTGCAGCACATAAAAATTGAATGCCATCATTTACAAATGGAGTAAGAAAATATATTAAACTTCTGTTACAGTGCTCGCTAGAGGCTATAAATCTGAAAAGTGTGCCAAGCTACAAGTCTGTCATCTACCACACATACAGGGTGTCCCAAAAAAGTTGCGACAAACTTTGAGGGATTGTAGAGGGTGTCTTGAGGAACAGATCGTGGATAGGAATTCGTGTTCAGGAGCGACGTCCTACGACGCTACAGAACGTCGGATTTAGAGACACCGGCGCCTGTCGCGAGGCCACCACTTTGGTGACAAATTTGACTCTGTACGCCGGCGGAGCGAGGCAGAATGTCTCGCAATCCTATTTGTTATTCAGTAATGACGACTGATTGCCACGATCGCCAGTGGAGATGTAGCTAGCTGTTGCATAGAGAGGCCTTGTCTCCTATGAATTTTATGTTCTGTTACCTCTGTGGATAAGAATTGTGGATATGGATTTCCATTTCCAGGTTATTTTACTCCTGGAACATTCTAAAAAACCTTTAGTGGTTTTCGCTATAAACTGCAGATGGAAACTCCTGTCCGAAACAGTCATCCACCGAGGAAACAGCGTATCGCATTCATAGTCTACAGAACAGCTAGCTCCATCCTCTCCAGCTGGCCACTGTGGCCGAGCGGTTCTAGGCGCTTCAGTCCAGAACTTCGCTGCTGTTACGGTCACAGGTTCGAATCTTGCCTCGGGCATTAATGTGTGTGATGACCTTAGTTTAAGTAGTTCTAAGTCTTGGGCACTGACGACCTCCGATGTTAAGTCCATAGTGCTTAGAGCCATTTGAACCATTTCCATCCCCTCCACTGAATATCGTTGCAATCATTCGCGGAAACTCAATACCAAATAACATTGCAAGATGTTCCGCGTACGGTCTTCAGTGTCCAAAGTCATGTTTTCTGCCGAAGGGATGGTCTAGTGATAGGCACCAGCGCACTGTAGCGCCGTTGGATGATATTTCTGGACTCGGATTACAGTTCTCGATTCGTTCCTCAACGCACCCTCTACAACCCTTTGATGTCTGTCGCAACAGTTCTGGGACACCCAATGTATTTGCATTATGGAAGTTTTTTCCCTACAGAACTTCTACAGTACGGATATTATTTCCAAGATAGTTAAAACTTGTCACTTGTTCTACAATTGGACAAAAATGGCTCTCAGCACTATTGGACTTAACATCTGAGGTCATCAGTCCCCCTAGACTTAGAACTACTTAAACCTAACTAACCTAAGGATATCACACACATCCATGCCCGAGGCAGGATTCGAACCTGCGATCGTAGCAGTCACGCGGTTCCGGACTGAAGCGCCTAGAACTGCTCGGCCACAACGGCCGGCATAATTGAACAATTCTTACCTTGGATTTCTTTTCACTGAAATTCAACCTCACATATGCACAGAACAAGCAGGTGTTGTCGTAGGAAAAGGACTCGTAAACAGATCCTCAACATACGACAAATAACTAATAACAATTCTCTGAAATATTGTTTGGTATTGGGTGGTTGCGAATGGTTGCAAAGATCGTCAGCCGAGAAGATGGAGCTAGCTGCTGCGTGGACTGGTCTTGCCTCATATAAATGCGATGCTCTGTTTCCTCTGTGGATGACTCCGCAAGCCACCGTATGAAGCATGACGGAGAGTACCTTGTACTAGCACTAGTCGTCCCTTTCCTGTTCCGCCCGCAAACAGACTGAGAGCAAACCACCTACGTATATGGCTCCGTAAGAGCCCTAATTTCTGTCATCGTTATGCAGTAAGCTTCAAATGCTGGATCTCTAAATTTTATCCAAGGTTTTCTTGAAAGACAATGTCATCTTCCCTCCTGGGATTCCCACTTGTGTTCCCGAAGCATACTCACAATAATTCAGTGTTGATCGAACCTTTCGGCAAGAAATATAGCGGCCTGCCTCTGAACTGCTTTGGTATCTGCATTTAACCCGACTTGGTGGGGATCCTAAACACTCTAGCAGTACTCAAGAATGGGTCACGCTAGTGTTCTACGAGGGTTGTCCAGAAATTAAGTTCTGATCGGTCGCGAAATGGAAATCAATGGGAAAATCCGGTAAAGCTTTGCACAGATGTGTTGGGCAGTGTATCTAGTATGCCCGTCGATTGTGTCGCGTCGCTCTTTTCACTTTTGAGTGAACAATGAGCACGTAAAGATGCATAGGAAATAGCGTCTCCTGCCAAGTATGAGGGCCTGGTTAGAGATTTTGCCTGTGTCATGCAGCCCACATAACACAGTTGTCGAGCAGTTCCTTCTTCATGCCAATTCGCGGCCGCACACTGCAGGGGCAATGAAGACGCTCCTGCAGCGTTTCCGATGAGAAGTGTTTGATCACCCACAATACTGTCCGTAATTGGCTCCCCCTGAGTCTCATCTCTGCTCACAAGAACCACTGGCTATGAAGACAAAATTTTTCCACAGACAACGAGCTGCAGACCAGTGCAGATAACTGGCCAAAAGCACAGGCGGCTGCTTTCTATGACGAGGATATTGGAAAATTCAACACTACGACAAAACTCGAAGTTGGAGCGGCGACTATGTAGATTTCACTATGGTTTCCATTTCACGACGGGTCGGAACTTACTTTCTGGACAACCCTCGTATATGCGATGAACCACACATTCCTAAAATACTGCCGACAAACCGAAGCAGACCATTCACCTTTCCTACGTACTCGTTCCATTTCATGTCAGTTCACAACGTTATGGCTAGATATTCAATCGACGTGACCGTGTCAAGCAGCACGCTGCTGATGCTGTATTTGAACATTACGGCATTCTTTTTGGTGCTGATCTGCATTAATCCACATTTTTATACATTTAGATGTAGCTGCCATGTTCTGCGCTCCCGTTTTCACCTGCTTCCTTGACTATAGGAAAGCCTTTGACTGTGATATTTGGAGAAAAGTTGTGGCAGGTGCTTGCAGAGACTGGTGTTGCACCACACATGAAAGAATGATAACTGACCAGAAGCCAATGCAGTAATCACCTTGAAGTTGTGAAGAGAAGTTCTAGCACATCTGATTTCATCACTGTATCTAAAGGAATAAGAAAGGACTTTGTACTACCCTCCAACTGTACAACATCTATACCGCACATGTCATTAGGAACGCTCTTGATGGGTTGGACAAAAGTCCTCTCAATTGGTGGAAGAACTATTAACAATTTGTGCTTTGCTGGTGACTCTGTACTTCTAGCGAGCAGGGGCACCCATCTCGCTCAATATCGGTCCAAGTGGGTTCACTAGGACTGAGGCTGGGTGTCATGCAAGGTCATTCAAGTATCCTCATGTCCTTTGAGTAGTCTTTAAACCATTCTGACGCAGTGGAGTGATGCATTGTCTTGTTGAAAGTACAGGTCCACTGCAGGGTGCTCAAGATGAACAAACGGCTGTACTTGATAGCAAAGAATGACGGTGGTTATGATGATATCTGCTGAGCTACTGACAAAAATTAGGGTTGTTAGTGTATCACTTGGAGTAGACATCAGTCTCAGGAAATCCAAACTCATGATAACTGATCGAGGAGCACAGGTCCAATTCACAGGTCGATCAAAGAGTTAAGAAATTATGGATTGATTTATCTGTCTTGGATCTATCATCTGCTGCACGAGAAGTTGTGAAGATGACATGAGAAGGATGAAGCTAGGGCAAGTGGCTACGAAGCAGCTCACAAAAATCTGCGAGAACAGAGCGATAATGAACAGTGCAAATATCCGGCTTGTTCCATCTTTCTTATGGTTGCGAAACATGTGCTACCAATGTCAGAAACTGGCAGTGTACAGACATATTTGAACTTCGTTGCTGGCGCAGAACGCTGCGCATAAAATGTGTCCAGTATTAAGCTAAGTAATATTATCAGGCGTCTTTCTTCTCCAGTACTTTGGCCACATTGTGAGAAGAGATGAAAGCTTCGAAAAAATAATCGTGGAACGAAAGACCGATGATACGAGAGAGAGGGTCAGGGCAGCGAGCGGGTGAATAAATCAAATCGAGAAGACCTCTAGTCTGCTTCCTCAACAGGTGCCAAGAATATTTGGTATCCATATAGGCCGGCGACTCTTGGTTCGTGTGGTCACGGTGCTCAGCAATATACACAAGGAGTTGATGCTGCAGTCCCATTATTTCTGTTTTATGATTAAATATCGTCATATTATATTCTTGGCACAATCAACTCAACTTGGGCACAGCGGTTTGCGGTTTTTCTTTATCATCATATGTACTTCACTGGTTATCAGCTAATAAACAAGTGTTAATTTGTAGTTCGTTCGAAGTTTTCGATGCAGGGTGAACTAAAAATTCCCACTTTCTCAAGAGATTGTCAGATTGCCTAACCTGCTGATTTACTGGCTGGACCCAGCATGTGTTGTATTGCCACGGAAAGCAAAAAGTGTTTGGTTTTGTTATGTGTTTATTTACGTGCTTTTCGATACATAATATTTATGGTTTTTCCGTCTTGTTGTACCGTACTCACCGTTACTCTCGAAAAGTTACAAAGCACATATCAGTGCCGAGTATTGAAATTCAGTGAAATCGATCAATTATATGTGCAAATATATCAACAAAGGAAAGCGATATGGCAGTTTTTGGAATGTTAAATTCAACCGGAGCTATTGATGAAATCGACTAATATCAGCTGGTGCGGTACATGAATGAAGCAGTGTGTCGGATTTTATCACTTCCTGTCCGTGAACGACACCCAGCAGTTGTTCATTTGTGAGTGCAGCTTGAGAATGGACTGTGTGTGCACTTCACGATAGAAAATACAGATGTGAGAACATTGTTACCACAACCAACAACCTTAGGTGCTCGTTGGTTTCTGAAGTTTATGATGTCTTTTTCCTTTTTGTTTGATCTGCAAATCGACGATTTGTTTTTAGTTTGGGTGACGTAACTCATTCGACACTAAAGGAAATGCTGTGTGGCCAAAATTACAAATTCACAATCACCACCATTTAGTGTGTCACACATTTCACAGAAAATATGACAAATTCCGGATTCTGACGACAATTACAAGTTCACAATCAACATCCTTTAGTGTGTCACACCTTTGACAGAGAATATGTCAGATACCCGGATCATCAAGAGAGCTTACAAAATATTTTATCTATAGTTAACCTTTACATATTGTACCTCGATGATGTGAAAAACTTCTTTTGTTTGCAAAAAGTTAACGATGTTTTGGCAGTAGTACTGTTGTAAGTATTTTATTGGGGCGCCTTCCCATATGACATGCTTGAACTGAATTATATTTCTTTTACTTAATTCGTAACATATTATGCAGGGTCACTATGATTAAAGTTAAACTTTCAAAACGCTGTAGAAATAAACGCCACTGCTCAGAATGACGTCAAATTGCAACTGAATATTATCGGAGAAGGGGGAAAGCGTATGCCAGAAGAAGAAATATAGTGTGAAAATTGATCAATAGATGGCGCTGTATGTGTCAGAATAAGTAAATGAAAACACCTGTCATGCGCACGACCCACTGAAGTTGATATCAACACGCTGGATACATGGATTTTTCTCCTTCCGCGTCTGCGACGTTCGCCATTACTATCTCAATGCAGAATCGCGCTCTGCTTGTAAAGCTGTATTACAAGAATAATGACACTGTACACGTCACTCTGCAGAAGTTCTGGACACTGAAGGCTTAGAAAAAGGCGTTTGTCCGATGACTGCCGTGGGTCTGGAGAAAATTATTCGAAAATTCGGAAAGACGGGTTCTGTTGGTGTGCAACCTGGTAGAGGGAGAAAACGAATTGTTTCGACACTGGAAACAGTGGCCACAGCAATGCAGAAGGAAACGAGCTGTGAGGTGCAAGCGTGTAATGCACTGAGAATTGCCGGAACATTGGACATACTCTGAGCATGGTGCGTAAACTTTGCTATCAATTCCAAGTTATCCATGTGCACGAGTTGCTTCCTGTCGACCTGCCAGCAAGAGCGACCTTTGCTTTAGAATTTCTTGCTCGCATGGAAGTGTACAGTGATTGGCCATGGAAGGTTTTGTGGACAGACGAAGCCCACTTCTATCTGATATGATATGTCAATACACAGAATTGTCGAATAGGGCAACCAATACAACTTCATCCTGAAAAGGTCACTATGCGGTGCGAGTTTACGTCATCACTTATCATAGTATCAAATTTTTTCGAAGAGACGGGTGCTTCCAGTACTTTTCCCTGTACCGTCACTGGTAAGTGCTATCAGGGTCTTTTTCGCAAGCACATCATTCCAGCTCTCCAACAGCGTGGATGTGTGGTTGGGATCATTTTTATGCAGGATGGCGCACCTCCGCACATTGCAAATCCAGTTACGCAGCTGCTGAAGCGCCATTTCGGAAATGCCAGAATTATAAGCCGCCATTTCCCTACAGCCTTGCCGTCCCGATCACCTGATCTCAATCCGTGTGGCTTCTGGCTGTGGGGCTATCTGATAGATGTTGTTCCGATTGCAAACTTAGTTGCATTGAAGGCACACATTGCAAAACACATTCTGAACGTGAGCCCGGAAACACTTCGATCAGTTGTGGAACATGCTGTTCCTCGATTTCAACTTGTTGCAGAAAATGGTGGACAGGATGTTATATATGTTTTTCGCCAGTCACACGGAAATTAATAATCGATTTGATTTTGATTGATGATTTTTATGCGGTTTTTGGCCTCAGGGCCATTAAAAACCGATTTTTCCCATCCGATGTGATATGACCTCGCCGTGGTGGATGGGCTTACGTAACTAACAATGTCACACCTGTATACCCATGCACAGTTTGTTTAACGTCAAACCTACACCTTAGGCATTTTTGTATGATTCATTTATCATTTGCAGTTTACCACTATTAAACTATGATGCTTACAGAGCCATCTATTACTGCATTTTGTAACTAATTATTTTTCTGCAATTTTGTCATATAATGACATGATGGAGACCGTGGCTGTTGTTTGAAGACAAATGTTGATGGTGTTAGTGTGGTGTCACCGCCAGACACCAAACTTGCTATGTGGTAGCCTTTAAATCGGCCGCGGTCCGTTAGTATACGTCGGACCCGCGTGTCGCCACTATCAGTGATTGCAGACCGAGCGCCGCCACACGGCAGGTCTAGAGAGACTCCCTAGCACTCGCCCCAGTTGTACAGCCGACTTTGCTAGCGATGGTTCACTGACTACATACGCTCTCATTTGCCGAGACGACAGTTGCACACGTAAATTATTCTCACTGAACACTTTAGATTTGTCACTGAGAAGATTTCTACCACGCACCACATGTTTTGATACATTTACGTGTGCAACAATAAGAATGCAGTGGGAATGTGTTTACATCTGTTGGACGAATGTTATGAAAACAAACACTCCAAACCGACGTTTCACGACAATTAATCTGTAAAATACACACCACATGTCATAAAGAAAACGTGTAAACCGTCTGAGAATGAATCACAACGATTCGAAACAGGTAACGGTACCCTTTGAATAAAGGAACTGAAAGTAAATTTGTGGCTGGTTGCTGTCCTAACACCATCACTATTTATTTTTCTTCTGACGTACGTTTTCCCCCTTCTGCGATAATATTACGTTGCAATTTGACGTCATTCTGACCAGTGGTGTTATTTCTACAGCGGTTTGAAAGTTTAATTGTAATCACCCTGTCCCTTGATGTTCATTCATGAGCAACTGAATTAAAAACATCTACTTCACAGCATATAACACCCATTTTTCGGACTAGCGACAGTGGCCATGTATCAGGGCATGGACTCCACGAGACACTGATAGTGTGGCGGAGCCAGCCTGATTTGTGAACCACCGCCCATAGCGCACGTAAATTGATAACAGTTGGGTAAAAAGGCACTCATCATACTTGATATCGTCCTAGATATATTCACAAGGACTGGAGGTAGGTGTCGTGCAGTGCCATAAGTATCCTCATGTCTCTTGAGCAGTCCTTAAATCATTCTGACGCAGTTTCGAAGTGGTAGTGTGGGGCATTGTCTTGCTGAAAACATAGGTCGTCTGCAAGGAGCTCAAGACGCAAAAAGGGCTGTACTTGATAGCAAACGATGAGGGTGATTATGATGATATTTTATTCAAGTTATAATGGATCCATCTGAGACTTTAGATGCGACTTTAATTCTAATTTCATCTACACTACTGGTCATTAAAATTGCTACACCAAGAAGAAATGCAGATGATAAACGGGTATTCATTGGACAAATATATTATACTACAACTGACATGCGATTACATTTTCACGCAGTTTGGGTGCATAGATCCTGAGAAATCAGTACCCAGAACAACCACCTCTGACCGTAATAACGGCCTTGATACGCCTGGGCATTGAGTCAAACAGAGCTCGGATGGCGTGTATAGATACAGCTGCCCAAGCAGCTTCAACACGATACCACAGTTCGTGAAGAGTAGTGACTGGCGTATTGTGACGAGCCAGTTGCTCGGCCACCATTGACCAGATGTTTTCAATTGGTGAGAGATCTGGAGAACGTGCTGGCCAGGGCAGCATGCGAACATTTTCCGTATCCAGTAAGGCCCGTACAGGACCTGCATCATGCGGTCGTGCATTATCCTGCTGAAATGTAGGGTTTCTCAGGGACTGAATGAAGGGTAGAGCCACGGGTCGTAACACATCTGAAACGTAACGCACTGTTCAAAGTGTCGTCAATGCGAACAAGAGGTGACCCAGACGTGTAACCAATGGCACCCCATACCATCGCGCTGGGTGATACGCCAGTATGGCTATGACGAATACACGCTTCCAATGTGCGTTCACCGCGATGTCGCCAAACATGGATGCGACCATCATGATGCTGTAAACAGAACCTGGATTCATCCGAAAAATGATGTTTTGCCATTCGTGCGCCCAGGTTCGTCGTTGAATACACCATCGCAATCTCTCCTGTCTGTGATGCAGCGTCAAGGGTAACCACAGCCATGGTCTCAGAGCTGATAGTCCATGTTGCTGCAAATGTCGTCGAACTGCTCGTGCAGGTGGTTGTTGTCTTGCCAACGTCCCTATCTGTTGACTCAGAGATCGAGACGTGGCTGCACGATCCGTTATAGCCATGCGGGTAAGATGCCTGTCATCTCGACTGCTAGTGACACGAGGCCGTTGGGATCCTGCACGGCGTTCCGTATTACCCTCCTGAACCCACAGATTCCATATTCTGGTAACAGTCATTGGATCTCGACCAACGCCCGCATCTCGTGGTCGTGCGGTAGCGTTCTCGCTTCCCACGCCCGGGTTCCCGGGTTCGGTTCCCGGCGGGGTTAGGGATTTTCTCTGCCTCGTGATGGCTGGGTGTTGTGTGCTGTCCTTAGGTTAGTTAGGTTTAAGTAGTTCTAAGTTCTAGGGGACTGATGACCATAGATGTTAAGTCCCATAGTGCTCAGAGCCATTTGATCTCGACCAACGCGAGCAGCAATGGCGCGATACGACAAACCGCAATCGCGATAGGCTACAATTCGACCTTTATCAAAGTCGGAAATGTGATGGTACGCATTTCTCCTCCTTACATGAGGCATCACAACGTTTCGCCAGGCAACACCGGTCAACTGCTGTTTGTGTATGAGAAATCGGTTGGAAACTTTCCTTTGTCAGCACGTCGTAGGTGCCACCGGCGCCAACCTTGTGTGAATGCTCTGAAAAGCTAATCATTTGCATATCACAGCATCTTCTTCCTGTCGGTTAAATTTCGCGTCTGTAGCACGTCACATTCGTGGCGTAGCAATTTTAATGGCCAGTAGTGTATGTTCACTGTACAATCATCTATGGCTGACTTTGTTTGATGTGGCAATCCAGGCAAGAATCTGTGTGATGCTGCTGACGAAATCGAGTATGATGAGAGCCTGTACCTTCCCTGACTAATGCTCATGCATAGCCAACACTTCACATCCGCCGCAGAAGAATAGTCCTGCTTTGCCCCACTGCAGCCAAGCACCTTCCGTATGAACCTGAGACACCTACGCGAAATGATGGTACTAGCTGACCTTATTTAAAACTAGATGTGCTTCACAATGGATGTTAAAGAATGGTGAGGGAATATAGTCACTTCTTTTATTGGAATTCAATGCTCGGGTGACAAGAATAGACAATGAGGAAAGGAGTATGTGTTTGTGGCGAGGCGTATACGAAGCACAAATGCAAAAATTAGAGAATTTCATATTGTCATTTATTGAACATTTCATCTACTAAGCGCTCCACATCTCCCACCTACTTACCCACTGCATCTGATGGTTAGTCTTCGGACTGTGAAGAAGAAGATCGAATAGCTTGTGTTGAATCGGACGGAAACACAAACACAAAACACTCTCCTTTAGTATCTGAGTTCAACATGTAAATATAAAATTGAATGTTAGATTTTAACAATAATTGTTTGTAAACAATGTTCTTTACTCTTTTAGATACTGGCTACTCTTGTTCCATTACTAGCTGTTTACATTATTTTCCACTAAGGGAGAGCAATGGAGTCCACATTATCTATTAGTTGTATGAGAAGCGAGCGCAAAAGGGAATTTTTGACATTCATTTCAACTGCTAAAGGGTGTAAGTTGGCAAAATTCTTTCTCATAGGAGGCCCACATTATGTAATGCATTTGCTCTTAAAAGTTTTTTGTTATTATATTAACATCCACTTTGGCCACTTATGAGTTTTACAAAATCACTTCTCATTGAGAGTCTGCGATACATATTTATACCAACTTTCATATTTGTAGGACCGATGGTTTAGACAGGGCGATAATTCTGTAAAAAAGAGCCATTCCATATGATGTATTTGGGGAGAGAGAATTTCTATTACACTGTGGATGACAGGGTAAGAACTTACTGCAGCAGTCACATTGCATATATCGTTACGGCTCTAGAATTCAGTGACAATTTCTGAATTTTTTTTTGCGCTGATATTCAGCAACAATGAATTCTATTTTGCTGTGTTCTGAAGTAACCAAGCTAGATTATACATGAATTCTGTTGTTATTTTCCCAGATTTGATTTACCTTTCATTGATGATCATTTGTATCAATATTTTCTGTTGCCTCCTTTTACAGCTGTACATTAGTGTCATGCAATACGACATCTTTTGTTCGTTTTTTTTCATGTAATGTAGGTAGAGATTTTATTCTTTCTCTCACTTTCTACATGTACTTTTTCTCTTACCTCTTCTGGTGAATGCTGGTACCATTCCTGCAAAGGTGTATTCACTTGGATATACATCTCTATCGAAGGTAGTAGTCTACTGCTCATCTTCAGTACATCACTAATCAAAAGACATCAAAATGACAACATATTTTACCGTATCTGATGTTAGACGTATGACACAAAAACTTGTAGTCACATATATCCTCCCAAACGAGAGACTGTTCAAAACGTTTATGGCAAATAATATGTAATTTTGTTTGTGCCATATGCTGTGTGTGCATAATAATACGTGGAAAGTGATACACATTTGTTGTATACTTCATCATGTAGTGTTACCAATCAACACAGGCTATTGGATAAGCTGTATAATCGACACCACCCATATCTTTTTTTTTGATTTGAATTGGTCTGCCTTGGTAGTTTTATTAGGAGCATCAGACTCTGCATTTATAGGAGTATATCTTTCACAAACACTTAAGTATCAGTATGCAACAAATTTTTGTCAGTGGTTATCAGCTTAAGTAGTACTTCAGGCTACTATCACTTGTCATTTGCAATTGCTGTTTCTTTTACTTCTTTTGTGGCCTTTATTTTGATGCAGTGATTTTTTGACACTTGGATATGTTTGCAGTTATTTTCTGCCTGTCAGGTCCAGACCCATAATGTGACATATGTAGGTAATATCAGGGAAATGTTTAGTCTGAATGGGTATATGGCGGTGTCCAACCCAATACTTAATAATTGTCATGACCAGTCAAACAGTGACTACTGTTTTGTAAACAAATAATGATTTATGTTCATTCAAAACAGTGCTTCTCGCATGAAGACTGCATTATAACTGAAATGTTGATTATATAAGAAAATTTTCACACAACTTTTGCCTAAAATTTCTTCTCATTGTTGTACATTCACATAAATGAGTGTGCTCAGTTTTACCTTTTCCTTAAAATCGAATTATGACAAGGTCTTAATTGCCTAAATTAATGTCCAGAGCTGTAGAGTCCTTAATATGTAAATGAATGGTGTCAATGTTATACTTATTCTTTTGTCTATGTTCTTTACTATAATATATTATGAACAAGAGAGTATCTTATTTCCTTCATGGCTCTTGGATGGAGGTGAAGTTTAGAACAGCAGCATTAGTGTGGTATGATGTTGTGATGCTGTAATGAAATTATAGCAAAATTACTCATTAAGTTTTATTTTTTCTTGCTGTCACGTTTAGCCTCACAAAACAAACTTTCACTGATTTTTTTAAATCTTCATTCTACTCAGAGAAGTAACTATAAATTTGACTCATTACTGCAATATTGAGAAACTCAGAATTTTAGCCACCTCTGACTGGCAAAAAGTATTAAAAGTAATTCATAAGACAATGAGAACAATACAGAAAGGGCTCATGGTTCACAATGCTGTCTAATAAGAAATAATATTGGGTCTAGGGTAACTATTTTATTCAATTTCATGGTTGTGAACATTACCATATGATTTAGCACAATGTTACATCACATCCAAAAAATAAAAATTGATGTGCACTGAATTGTCCAAATACTTTAACTCAGTAGTTAACATGAAATGAATGGTGATATATGACTTAATACGAGTAACTTACTTGAGATAAGTTTTCCCCATTAATAAATATTACACAAGTAAACAGATTTTTAACAGATATACTTTTACTGAAATAATTCGAAAAGTCCTTTATTGTAGGTATTTTATCAGGGCTGGCAGAAAATGTATAACACTTTTCAGAGCTTTATGGTATAATGTTTATGTATAACTTGTTTAACTAACAACTTCCTCGGCAATCTAGGCAAGCTTTCATGTTTGATCACAAACACATTAACATTATTATAAATTTGTAATGTACGTGTCGTTGTTTTTAGGTAGTCTCATGGTTTCAGGAAAATTGGTGGATGGTTGAAAAAAATTGATTTGGCAAATAATAACATGAAATCTTACAAGTATTCCTTTAGATTATGACAATAGTACTAGAGATACACAAATAAAACAATTTATGTTAGAAGTAAATATACAGGGGACAGCATTCAAGCATTGGAAATTTGACTTCAGAAATCATTGAACCATAATTTACTCGTAAACTGCCCTTGTTGAGGAAACATCAAAAATTTGTCTCAAATTATTTCAGAATCAAGGTTCAGGAGAACTCAATAGTTTAGTAACTACATTTTCATTAATAATAAACTCCAAAGTTTGGTTATATAAAATTATCACTTAACTTGACTAAATCTGGAAGGAAGCAAGAAGCAGTTGTAGCTAAAAAAGGAAACTGTTTGATTGTAAGTAGAAAAAAAACTAAAGAAAACTACATGTACAGAAAGATTGGCAAGGAATAAATAAAAATTTACAGGTAACAGATATAAATAATGTTGTGTATTACGAATACTGCTTTAATCCTATAAAAGGGTGGTTCACACTTTTTTGTTTTAATATTTGCAGTAAAACTGAACACTGGAAATACAAGTGTAACAACTTTTCTTCTAAATATGTGACTAGGTCTCAGTTTTCTCTACACAATATACAGAGTGTGCAACAATAACTTTTAACAAAGGCATCATACACATAAACATCGTCAAGAAGTGCACAATAGTAATTCTTGGAGGGATACTTACAAAACAATAAATAACAATTATTTCTATCACAATTGTACCACATTGCTGTGGATTGTATATTATTTCTTTTCCTTACATCTATGTTGAATTCAGTCTAAGAATTTAATGACACATATTTGTAATATTAAACTACAACAATTAACTGTGTTAAGGCTTTTTGGGGAAAGTTCTTTCATGGTGACGTTTGTAGTCGTGGTATTTTGTACATGTTTTACTGAAATTTAACTACTGTATAAATGCACAGTCATAATATTTAATGTTTCTATTATACCACAACCAGTGCAACATTTAACATAGTACTGAAGACGTCTATGTTTTAATTTGATTGTCAAATAATAGCGATGAAAGCATTTTTATATATTTTGAGAGAAAAGGTTACCCATAAAATCAGAAATATAATCAATTTCGGCTACAGGTCTTCGTATTACAGTCAAAAGGTGTAAGTAACAAGTTTCTGAATGCTTTTGGTAGAAACAGAAAGAACAAGAAATTTAAGTAAAACATGGTTTCATGTACTTGTCCTCCCTTTTTTCGTGTTCATAAAAAGCCATTATGAGACTGAAAACGAAGTAAATGGTTTGTGATAGCTGTCATTGTTCTTTATTGAATGGATAGATAAAATATGCAGGCTGCTATAAATGAAAATTTAATGTGTTGTTTCTTATGTTAGTTGCTACATAATAAAATAGCTGAATCACACCTTCAGTGAAATACAGTTTTTGTTATGATAGTACACACCTCTTGATAGAGAAGCACAAAACTGAGGTGAGATCAACTAAATAACAGTAATTTATATTTGAAACTTATTATATGTTTACCTCAGCTGTTGTTGAATAATCTGTTTTTTGATCTTTTACAGTTTTTGGTGGTTAAGAAAGGGAATGATACTAGGTTTACCAAATACTAACATATGACGAAAATGGAAATCGTTTATTGAAGTGAGTGTACAATTGTTCCAATGCGAGTAAATATCGTACAAGAGCATTAATGAAAGAAAAAGAGCCCAGAAGAATTACCTTTGCTTCAATAATAGTGTGTGAATCGAATGGCTGGATAATGTTTTCGTCACATAATGTCTTATTATGTCTATTTCATTTGTTTGGTCACTGTCCATGGTTAATCGATTTCACCCAAATTCCATGCTAATGTCTACTTAGGTGATAACATCTACAGAATATTTCAATGGGCCACACATTCTTAGGGCTTTATTCCCTGCTCACTAAAATCTGCACAAACAAGTAAGTTCAAATGTACACACTAGCTGACATATCATGGTGACAGTCACTATTGTTTTATTATAGCAGCATCTTCGCTTGATAAATTAATTAGAATATCTTTTACCTCTACACCAAAAGCATACATATGCCACAACTATGACTATCAATGAATGTCTGAGAAAATTTGGTACATTGGTTCTAGAACATATTTTGAGCTCAGTCAAATGCATTAAGAAACCTGCTGGATAAAAATGTCCTGTGGCTGACATTGGAGGTTATTAAATCACAGATTTTACAGCCCTGTATCAACTCAGGAAATTATATTATCAAACATGTTTAAATGGACAATATACATTCATCTACAATAGTACTCCTGGAATAAAATGTAATACTGACCACCTTTATAGGAGGTGATACACATTTTTCATACATGTCACTAATGAAGAACTTGAATGCTACTTCACCTTCAAAACTGCTGGTCTTTGGGTCACGAAGAAACTGTGTATCAAAGTTCAAATAATAGGTTGCTCACATTGTGATGTTTCAGTTTCCAGGTCGTTATTGAATTACAAATCTACAATACAGTAAATAACAGCACAGGAAAAATTTTAAGGGTCATATGATGTAAGTTTATTAAAAGTTTATCTTTTACATTTTAGTTCATTTATTTTATCAGATATTTACTTAGAGAAACCACAGTTTAAAATGAATGTTTTAGGTATGTTTCTGATTTGCTTTATTATGTAGAATAACATTAAGGGAACTCTACAGATGAAAACTTGGACTGATATCTTCATTCTATAATTTTTTCTGCCTTATCACTGAGTACATATTATATTAACATAAAGCTAACTTCAATATGAAATGCACAATTCAGGAGTCAACTACATAGACTGTCTAGTTATAAAAATATACTGCTGAAAATGTTTGTCTTTTTTGCATATATTCCACTGGCTGAATGACCTTTTGGATTAGAACGAATTGTTACAACTATGAGCAAGAAGATAAGACTTGAAATAAAAACAAACATTTCCATTTGTAATTTATCAGCTAAAACTGAACATATCCTTTGTAAAACATTTAAAAAATCTCGTATTACTTGTACAGCTTAAATATATAGCTTTACTATGAATTCCCTTGGCTACAGTTAGTTTATCAACATTAAGTACATTTTTGCGTAAAGTTGGTCAACAAGAGACAAGCAATATGCAATAGAGCAAAGTCCAATAATAAATATACCTAATGAAATTGTGTCTTACAGATGCACTACTATATAAGCCTTCATATTGATCATACAGTTCTAAAATATTGCAGTTATAGAAGCTTACTAGGATGGGTGGCAAGAGATAACAATGGATGAGGAAGAAGAGAAAGGAGAGAGCACATCAATAGAAGGATCACAACAACTACACATTCCACAGACAGTGTGTTTGTGAATATTTCATACAGACAGAACCCTATCAGAAGAATTGATTCCAGTAACTTTTTTATTATGAGCACTGGAATAAAAAATTCTGAAGAGAGGCATATCATTTATCCTCATAGGAAAAAAAGTCATATTATGATTAAAAGAAGGTTTAGCAGAAATTGAGAGAGAATTGTAAACATATTAAGTCAATCTGGCAGCAACCAATTTTTAAGAAATACATATACAGTATGTGAGACATTTCTTTACAAAGAGAAAATACACTATATAAAATTTCTGAGTTACAGAAATGCAATCATATTTCTGTTACTCACTTTTTTCGAAACGATGTTGAAACAAATGATACTTTACACTGACTGAGCACAAGGAACCTTTCTTTTGTAAGGAATGTGCTTGTTAGGAACAAAACTAACGGAATTTGGATGAGTACCAAACAGCCATGGGCCAGATGTACTGCTTTTGAGCAGACTGACTGATGCTTACAAACATATCTTTCTCAGGGAGGAACATATTATCACTTCAGTTTACAGTTGTTTCTACATAGAAAAATTTTACTACAGTTTCCAAATAAAACAGTAGCAACAACAACATGAAATTAACTGGAATATCACGATTATATACAACAGTTTAATAACTTTTGAACATTTTTGCACAGTTACAAGATTCAAAATATATTTATTTTCTAGAAAATCTAGAAAACATATATGTAAATTATTTCAGAACACTTTAATGTATATTTAATCTATGGTTTTGTCATTTTGCCAGTTACTTTCTTCAAAATCTATATAGTATAAAATTCCCATGCGCTTATATTCAAACAAATAATAAGGTACAAAATTTAGTACACAGAAAAACTTCCCTCCATTCACACTTACATTCAGGATTTTAGATACAAATGTACAGTTCATAGCACTACATTTTGAACACAAATCTTTTAGTTTTATATCTTTTGAAGATAATTCTCCATGGTGTCAGAAGATAAGTAATAACTTACTGCAGTGCTCCTCAGTCTTTCTTGAGATGACTCCTTATTCTCTTATTTGTTGTCCTGTCTTCTTAGATATTTAAATCATTAACTTTATGTGGATCATAATATTCGAAATGAAACAGATTAAACACAAATTTTCTAGGCAGCTACAGTTATTAACGATTCAGTGAGCAGCAATTATTTTTCACGTGCATGAAATTGGTAAAGGACTTGCGAATTTTATATCAATGGTCATATATTCTACCATTACTCTCTATTCTCCTCCACCTCATCTATTCATTTACCCATTCTGACATATTAAAAAAATTATTTCTTCTTTGACTCGTTCATAATAAAAATTTCTGATTTAAACTTTGACTTACATTCTAGGTGTTCAGTAATATTATTAACTCTACAAAACTCTAACAGCATGGCAAGCATGATTATTTATTAATTCATGGTATGTTGCCCTTACTTGAATATCCTTAACAATATTTATTATTGTAGATTGGTCACTACAAATATCGCAGTCTCTTGTTATATCAACTTACGTGTGGTTTATTTTTGTTTAAAAAACCAAGTTATTGAGTTTATCAAGAACAGGTTTCATCTTGCATATATTGTGTCCTTCCTGCTCTTAGCAATTTTTGGAACCACATAAGCTAATGTTGTTAATCTGGTCGCCTCTTGTTGATGACCTTTTTTTAGAACCACTAAAGTTGATGTAATTTTATATGCCAGTGATTTCTCACTGCAAGACGCATTTACTTTCAATTTGGGACTTGATTTCATTCACCTGAGATTCTATCGTGTTCTTCAGCTCTGCAAAAAATGAAAACAGTGGCATATTTAGAACAGTGGAATATTACTCACTTAATTTTCTTTAAATACAGTAACAGAAGCATTGCTGGTTAGCAGCCAATTGGGAAGCAATAATAATGTAACATTTCTGGCTTATTGTTTACTGAGTGAAGTTACTACTGTGCGTAAAACACTAAGATGATTTAACTAAAATGTCTTGGAAAATTTGAAGTACTGACTTTTATTTATTCGTAAGCGCAAAAAATGTGGTGATAAGGCTAAAACTACTAACAGTTGTGCAATTCTACGTTAATAAACTGGCAGTCTTCCTTAAAACGAGCACATTATTATTACAGCAATGATTTTCAAGTGCTAGTCACCTTCTGACACACACACACACAAGCTGAGAGGTAACATTAACGCTTATAAAACGTAATACAGATATCGTTACTCACGAATTGCCTCTGACTATTGCTTTCCCAAACATTATAATGCAAAATATAAACAAATTTTACAGTACTGCATAAAGTTTTTGTTTCAGTAACTACTACCTGGGGAGGACCTGGCTAAAAATAAATTACAAGGGATTAGAAAAGCTGCCCTTTTATACCCAGTCTGCATGTCGATAGAGTACGATAAGGATGTAGTTTAACATTGAAACCAGGATGTAATTGTATAAATTTGTATGACCGACTGAAGGGATCGGCAACATTGGTTGCAAACTAAAGGTACTCTATTTTCTAGCGGTAAATTAACGAAGTACGCTGCTTAAAATAAAGGGAAACTTCGTCGAAATGTCCTTCTACATATTACGAAATTATTTCGTCTGGGTCAGCATTCGATAAATACTCACAGTATTACACGGAAGGGGAGCAAGACGGTTCCATATATGTACACGTGTCGATCGCACATTTGTGTAACGAGTTGGGGATCGTTCAAGTACTGCAATTTCAGAAGTCGTTATTGTGGCATGATAGAAGTCACATATAAACAATTATGGGAGAACAGCTTAGCAATTTCATAACATAAAATCTAACAAGTTGAAGCATGTGTTAACGAAATGGGTGGCTAATATTCTATCGGATGAGCTTATTATCAGATCAAAACATCTGGCAGTAAACTGGTTTGAGCTCAATGGTGAAGTTATGGTAGCTGTAGTTGGATATATTGCAGATCTTCTAGAATCGTACCTTTCGGATGTTCTCTGCTCTCTGAAAGAGCGTGGAATGAAATCCATGACTTTAAGGGGCACTATGTTGAAAAATAACTAGAAAACGTATAAATTACGTTGTTAGGCTGAGGCCAAAAACATCAATTAAATGAAACAACAAGTTCACTGTTACCAGTCACCGTTCTGTTTATTTCCACGACGCGTTTCGAAGGTTTAAACCTCCATCATCGGGTGGATTTACATTAGTAAGCGTTACATTTATGTGTGTGTTGAGTTACGATTCTTGGAGGAACTTGTGGCACTGCCTTCAGTGGTCACAGGTTCCTTTTGTTGTCGTAACACACCTTCGAAACGCGTCGTGGAAATAAATAAAACGGTGACTGGTAACAGTGAACTTGTTGTTTCATTTAATATCAGTAACAGTCACGGTAAAGCCTAACCTAAAAATGTTCGCATTTAAAGCAAAAACATCAATAAAATAACTTCCGAGAGCTGATGTTATTCTTGAATGCTTTTAAGCCGACGAAGACGCCGTTATCAACAGCTCACTGAGTTTGAACGAGGTCGTGTAATGCGGCTGCGAGAAAATGGGTATTCCTTCCGTGATATTTCAGAAAGACGTGGCAGGAATTTAGCCACTATAAATAATTGCTGGCATCAGTGGTCACAAGAATGTACGGTCACAAGAACACTGGGCTCCGGACGGTCATGTGGTACTACCGATGGGAAGACCATCGTGTTCGTCGTATGGCTTTTGTGCATCGTAGTGCATCTGCAGCAGCAATCTCAGCAGCAGATGGCACTACAGTGACACAACGAATTGTTACAAATCGGTTACTTCAAGGACATCTCTGAGCCAGATTCCATGTATTGAACATTCCACTGACCCCAAACCACCGCCATTCGTGACGTCAATAGTGTCAAGCGAGAGCTCATTGGACGGCAGAGTGGAGGTCTGTTGCGTTTTCTGATGGAAGCTGATTGTGCCCCGGTGTCGGTGATGGCTGTGTGTAGGTTAGAAGGAGGCCAGGTGGGTGCCTGCAACCAAACAGTCTGCAGCCTAGACACAATGGATCTACACTTGAAGTTAATGGTCTGGCGTGCGATTTGGTATGACAGCAGGAGCACTTATGTGGTAATCCGAGGCACCCTGCCTGCAAATGTGTACATCAGTCTGGTGATTCGACCTGTTGTGCTGCCATTCATGAACAGCATTCCAGAGGGTGTTTTACCAAAAGGATAACACTCGCCCACATACGCTGTTGTAGTTCGACATGCTCTACAGAGTGCCGACATGTTGCCTGCTCGATCACCAGATCTGTCTGCAATTGAGCACGCATGGAACATCATTGGACGACAACTCCAGCGTCATCCACAACCAGCATTAACCGTCTCTCAATTGACCGATCAAGTGCAATCGTCATGGAACTCCATCCCACAGACTGATATCCAGCACCTGTACAACACAATGCATGCACGTTTACATGCTTTCATCCAAGTATCTCGCGGTTGCCTCGGTTATTAATGTACCAGTATTTCACATTTGCAATCGCTTATCCCTCGCTTACATTGATCTGTGATATTTAAGCCCTAATAGCTTGTGTATAGCACCTAGACAAATGTATTACAGAAATTTCATTAGTCTACATTATTTCTTGGTGCTGGGATTCTTTTCTCGTTAGTGTAGGTCTGGGAACGTCGAAAGAATCAGAGTTCGTTTTAGATATGCAGTGTTCAGTAACTGACACGTACTCATTCCAAGTGAGGGAGGGTCATCAAACAACTGCATTGAGGTGAGCACAAAAATGCTTCAAATTGCTCTGAGCACTATGGGACTTAACATCTGAGGTCATCAGTCCCCTAGAACTTAGAATTACTTGAACCTAACTAACCTAAGGACATCACACACATCCATGCCCGCGGCAGGATTCGAACCTGCGACCGTAGCGGTCACGCGGTTCCAGACTGAAGCGCCTAGAACTGCACGGCCACACCAGTCGGCAGGTGTGCACAACTTTGTGCTACCGTGATGATGTAATAATTAACGTTGCCGGATCCACACCTTTCTGTGTACTGGTCCAAGAATTCTTCCCAAGATTAGAACCATATCATGGACTACCAGGATTAGTATATTAGCATATATTATAATGCATAACGCAGTATAACATTTTCCTACCTATTTATTACTAGGCTTATTCGAAAAGTAAGTTCCCTATGGATATATTTAAATGTTGGCAGCTTAGAACAAAACTGAACGAATGAAGTGCCATCTATTAATTGTTTATGAAGCGATAGAACTCACTATGTCTATTTAGTAGTCTTTGACTGGGTGATTGCAAACTGAAATGATTTCGAAAATCTTGCTTCCTCCAGTTGTGAAGTATTTGATGTTGGGTATGTGGGTTGAAAAGGAACTGTAGCAGCTCATATTCTTCAGGAGTTGGGTCTACTTTTTGTGCCAGCAATAATGAGTCAATGGAAGGTTAGAAACTGGTGTCGAGGTTGTAAAAGGCCCTACAAATCTGGGCGATGAAAACCAAAGTGGCGGACACAGAGGCCCACTATGGACGCCGATAAAATCGTGCAATTAGTGACCCAGAAACTGAATGCTTATCAATGGTTGACAACTGGTGCTCTCACTTATGAATTTAGTTATATTGGACGTTTCAGCGTTTCCACAATTGTCAAAGAAAAACTGGGTCCAAGATGGTTTCCGACAATGCTACCAATCCACACAAAGTGGAAACAGTGTCAAATGGGAAATCGTATTTAGACTGCTATCGATGAATTCCGTACCCATCTTGTTACATCACTGTGGAATCAGAACAACATTCAATGCAGTGACGCCATTCAACTTCGCCAAAAACGAAAAATTCAGTGTTTCCCTGCTTGAGTCGAAAAGTATTGGCTGCAGTTTTATGGAATGAGAAAGATGTTCATTTTGCTGCTTTTGTGTGACATGGGTAAAAAATTACAGCTGATGTGCACTACGATACACTTGTAAGATGGCAAGAACTATGCCCCTTACATGAAGTCATTAAAGATCACCTAACTCACGTTGAGCGAATAGTAGGGCTGAACAAAAATGACTGACAAGGCACAATGCATCTTGTAGAGGGTATAGTATGGACGTATTGGAATAATTAATGTCGGGTGATGGTTTTAAAGTACTTCACACGACTTGAAAACTTTGTGGAAATGCGTCGATTTACTGGAGGCTAGTTTATCCCATGGAAGTATACAGAGTTGACCGTGGCCAGCTGGGGAGCGGCAAAGGGAAGCAACAATAGGCTGCTTAGGGCAGCTCAAGCTCTGTGAAAGCGGTAACGGGGCACGGCCTCCAGCTGCCTTAAGATGAGTGACAGTGAGTGGGTAGTTGACCCCATGCTAGTGTACCAGGAAGCAGACGGAGAACTTGTACACCTGTTGATAAATGTCCGTCCACCCATTTTCAGTGAAACATGCAAGTAAGCTGCGCAAAGCTACGGTGAAGCGGTCAACAGAGGCCAAAATATGTGTGTTCGTGACTGTAGCAACTTCATGCTGAATTCACGGTCCGCAGAGTCTGAATTAAATCAGGTGAAGAGCGACAGAATGAAATACGCCGGTCTCCGATGGAAACATAGGACCAAGGAATTTGAAGTACTCTCCTGGGAGTCAGAATTCCAAAAAAATTGGTGTTTTGTGCAGATGCTAATTTTGATGGGTGGCCTGGGAGGAGCTAAATAGTAGGAGTTGAGAGTAAGGGAAATTTTGTGGGAGTTAGTTCACTTCCCAGAGCAGGCATTGGTCGGCAGTGGGAAGTGACGCATAATTAACGCGACTTGCGCTGCAATTGGCATAAGTGATTTTGCTGGAGGGGAAACCGAGGTGAAGAGCGGGCTGGGAGAAGTCCCCGTAGAGGTCTTCCGTTCCCAGCTTGCCTCGAGTGTGGACGTGGCGTTCTTTACTCAGCTTGCCTGAGAGAGAGTGAGCATCTCTGCAGTTTAGGACTTAGCAAACGGAATGACTGAGCTTGGAGATAGGAAGTTTTGGTTCAGCTATATACTGAGCAAGATAGCTAGGTGTGAATAGACGAGTGCAGCCTTGCAGCACCACGAGGCTGGCCGACGTCCGCACAACGACACCGCTCCGCCACGCTGAATTCGGTGATATTGCACCTGCTCCGGCCACTGATTAATTTGTTGGATCACGTCGGCAAAGTTTCCACGAGGGTTTCATGGGCTGTGTATTGTAGAATTGTTCTCACACTTTGCATTACCCCTGGGTCAGTCGATAGGAATTACCTTTGATTTATCGCGCTTTACTCCATGCAAACGCAATTTATTAACACTGCCTGTTAGGAGAGTCATGTAATGTGGTGATTGAAGGTTGTGAGTGAAAATAAATCTGTGCTAATCGACTGCATCTGTTTTCAATCAAGCAGTTGAAATCGCAAGTCACTTTCTTAATCAATTTTATGTTCAACATTTGCATCTGGTGTCGAATAGCTGCATATAACATCAATGTGCACTCATTTTTAATTAAAGGGGGTTAATTATGACTCAATTAATGTCAACACTGCCACGGCAGTTCAATCAGGAGTCACTTTCTTTGCTTTATCCGATATTGCGGCAGTTTTGCACTCTCTGTTGATCTGTTAGTCAATTACCAGGGGTGAACACACACCAGAACCAGATAAGTGACGGGGGGGGGGGGGGTGGGTGGGGGGGGGGTGTTACACACTCACCATACTGGGACGTAGTGTCCAGAACTGATTACGCGGGAGATTGTCCAGGGTCCAGGTAGCCCTCCACCATGACAACACGCATCCACAGTCCACACACAGTTCCCCGTATAAAGAATAAGTTTCAGCATTTCCGTTTCATACTTTTCTACTTCCCGCCCACAGAAGAGACATCACACCTGGCGTCTGTTATCTCTTCTCGCGCTTGAAACAATGGTTTGTAAACAAAGATTTGCAGATGACGAGGAACTCAAGGATACTGTTTCAGTTCCCAAGAGGAGAATATCTATACTGAGGACTGAAGACACTAGTGCATTTTATGAAAATTGTTTGGAAGTGAAAGGTGACTACGTGGGAAAGGGAAGTAAGTTTGTAGGAAACTGAAACCGTTAATAAAAGCTTTTGTAATGAACATATTTTTTATTTCTGAACAGTCATTACTTTTCGAATAAGCCAGATATCCTGACGGAATTCAAAGTTTATCCCTACTTATCGTCTGATACACAAAGTGTTTTGGATAGTCTACGAACGGAAGATGAAAGCGCATGGCCTTGTGTTTCAAGCGTGTAGTACTCTTTCCAAAGTAAATATTATTTCACGAGCAGTTTAAAAATGCGAAATTTGTCCGTCAGTCTGAAGCAATTGAAAGAAAACAGACTGCAAATGGAACCTTAAAGTCACTAACATATTGCCTGTTTCAGTTATGTGGACTTGGGTGCTGTTTCACTAGTAGCTGGAGGTGAAAAATTGCGTCAATCTTTCGTGGCGTTAATTGCGAGAAATAAAGGGCCGGGAGGTCTATGACACATTAAGGCGCCTACCGTCGTAGACGGGAAACGCGTAAACAATACTCATATTTTGTGCTCCAGCTACACAAGTTTAATCACTTTCTGTGAATATATATTCAGAAGACACTGGTGATTAAAAGCGTTCTCGTTGCTCTAAGCACTTATTTTAGTAGAACATGCTGTCCCGTAACCAACAGTTCACGATTATATCGTATATTCGTGGAGAATCAAGCTGTGCAGCCTGTTTCGTGCTATTTGAGAGGAGCAGTTGTGTTTCAGGTGGGAATGCCTGCTAAGATTAACATCAGATACGGCAATTTCCAATGCCAACAGAGACGGTAATTGTATTGCTTTATGGGAAAACGTGCAGTGAGACACAAGTGTGTCAGGATGAAGTTAATAATACTTTTAAAATATTTTAATTCCGTAATGAGTTTCGGCCTACTATGCCCAAGCCAATCTTCATTTCCACTTACATCGATTTTTTGGTCAGCAGCACATTGTCTGCTCCTTCACTACATAAGAATATTTGAATATTTAGAGCCACTTTATTTAATTTCTATTTCAGCAATAAAAACATGCTACTGTGCCCGCATGTATTTACATACAAGGTGAGCCAGTTGCTTATGCTGATGCATGTTCCAGTGGACGGAGATTTGTTTTGCTATGGTCTTTAAGGTTTTTCAGGACACGGTACAAGCTGTTGTATTGCAGGCAGCACACATATTGTTAATAAAGCACTGTGGAAAACTTCATAATTTTCTTAGTTTCAGTTTGAGCTTCACACTTGTTCTTGCCTTGGTGTTTTTGTTTACAATGCAAAGAGTATACATCAAACAAAGATATAAATATAGCCGGCCGGAGTGGCCGTGCGGTTCTAGGGGCTACAGTCTGGAGCCGAGCGACCGCTACGGTCGCAGGTTCGAATCCTGCCTCGGACATGGATGTGTGTGATGCCCTTAGGTTAGTTAGGTTTAATTAGTTCTAAGTTCTAGGCGACTGATGACCTCAGAAGTTAAGTCGCATAGTGCTCACAGCCATTTGAACCATATAAATATATCTTTGTTTAATGGGTATAATAGATCTCTTTATATCATTCGTTTCTTACTGAGAAAAAATGTAAAATACATAAGGAATATATGTGAGATGTGCAACATGTAAACAACAGATAAATATCTGAACTCTATAGGTGAACTTACTAGTAGAAGACAATAGTACAAGTTGGTTACAGGAAGGAATCGGAAATTTAAAAAAAAATGTTATCAGCAAGATGGTTGTTTTCAACAGTTGACAGTGGAAATTTAAACGAAATATTTCTGCTGTGAGTTGTTAAGAAAAAAGCTCCTGAAATCAGGTAGTTCAAAATGACTCTGAGCACTATGGGACTTAACATCTTAGGTCATCAGTCCCCTAGAACTTAGAACTACTTAAACCTAACTAACCGAAGGACATCACACACATCCATGCCCGAGGCAGGATTCGAACCTACGACCGTAGCGTTCCCGCGGTTCCGGACTGAAGCCCCTAGAACCGCACGGCCACCGCGGCCCGCGAAATCAGGTAGTACTATAGTCCTTTGATACTAAGTTTATCCTTAGAGTACAACCTTTTTTCCTGTTATTTACACCTTGTACTTCTCACACATATTTTCTGCTTAGTTTACATCTTTGCTCAATAAGAAATGAGTGATATCTTTATATCTTTGCTTAATGGATACCCTTTGTGTTGTACACAAAAGCACTTACAACTAGTTTACCTCAAATTTTAATTAATTGAGACACATTAGCGTGTTTTTATTAATGACAGAACATAAGGAGTGGCTCTAAATACTTAAATATTGTTGTTCAGTGCAGGAGCAGACGATATCCCGCTGACCAAATCATCAGTGTAATTGGAAATGTTAGCCATCTGAAAGATGGGCATGGTAGCCCGAAACCGGTTATGGCATTGAAATAAAATATTTCAAAAGTATTTGTGGCTGGTTTTGTTATTCATCAACTATCATTAACGTCCGCGGAGTTCACAATATCGAAAATGGATAAAACAACAGAGAGGTTAAATGGTTTCGAAGACTTCTGTGCGACTGTAAGGTCGATCTCGAATACCTTTTGAATATACTGAACAAAACTCTCAGCACAGAAAATTAGAATGAACAAAGAAAACAGAAAAGTGATGAACAGTTCGAGACAGCGGAGTAGTGAGTTGGTACAAGTCAGAAATATGGAAGACGCTTAAGAAGAACAAGCGAAAATATTCTTTTGTGTAGAAAAGGCGATTATACAAGGTATCAGAAACATTGCGCCATCAGAAGGTAATTAATGATGGTAGGGAAATATTTCAATAGGAAGTTCCCGTAACTTCCTTACGGTAAACAGCATTGCGCGAAAGGGAAATGTGGAGCAAGAGAAAAGTAGAATAAACGTAATTTTAGGCATTTGAAATGTGGACTACATAAAAATCTTATAAATTAAGCGATAAGATAAATTACTTAATGAAGAGGTACTAGAAACGTGTGTCAGGAAACAAGTGCGCGACAGACTGACACTAGAAGAATGGAAGGCTAGTGGTAAACTTATCAAACCGTCGGTGATAAGTTAACTTGGCTCCTAAAAGAGCAGATATAGACTAGACAGAATAGCGTGAACGAACTATCGCTGTCTGTGGGGTTTAGTACATGTTCAGATATGAAAAGAGTAGCACCCGTTTGGAACAGATATCTAGACAGATAGAGGGGGAGAAAGAAAGAAAGAGAGAGAGAGAGAGAGAGAGAGAGAGAGAGAGCGATATGTTGGGTATCAAATCAACCTTAAAAATGTAGAAAATAAATGTATATCCATGTGCTGAAACGAAAACTGTTGTGAGTAAAAGTGCCACCTTGTCTACGTTACATCTTGATGTGGATACTGAAATTTTTTCTACTTGTATTCCCATTATTATCGATTTATCGACTGTACCGATGGAGCATACAGTTACTGAACTCTACTTATTTCGATGGAGCTATTTATACGCTGACTGTTCATTCGTCGAAAGAAAGATGGAAATTAACAAACAGGAAACCAGAATGAGGCATACTGATAAAGACACTCCTTTTTTATTGTGGTAGAGAAATACAGAACAGATGAACAACACAAATTTATCGCTTTTTTCGAAACGAAATCAGGTGCAAGGTACAAGTCTGCTCATTCTCCTAATCACAGCAAGGACCTGCGGATTTCATCTAAGCAGCTGCTGCTCTCAGAGGTGAGAAGCGATGGAAGTTGCACATCGTGCTTGACTTCCACCGTAGTCTTCTACAGGGCTGAACAGATCTGAGATTTACATTGAATGACGTTCAATTAATAATCAGCTGCTCGGAGCTGCACTAATTTATGTCGAAGAAAGAAAATGTGGAGAATATTGCCGAAGCTTATTAAAATTCAGTCTTCGAAAGCATGATCGCTCATTTGACTTCTTTTCCTTTCTGAAACTTCCACGCTTCCTGTTTGGAAAAAAATATTATTGAAACAAACAAACTGAAATTAAATTTGTTTTCAGAATGTTAATTTTTGCGAATACAGATCACATAACAGTTTATACACTGATAATATAGTGTCTAATATGATTTAATTTCGTTGACGAGAGAAAAACTTTTTCTTCTCTGGTGTATCTCCTACTGTGTCCCTCCAGTCAATAATGTCGACTGGATAACACTCTTTGAAATTCTGAAGGCGTCAGGAACAGGGAGCGAAAGGTTATCGATAACTTGCTAGAACCTGTACAGAAACCAGATTGCAGTTATAAGAGCTAGGTGTACGAAAGGAAAGCAACAGTTCAGAAGAGACTGAGACTTGGTCGTAGCCTATCTCCACGTTATTTAGTTAGTACATTGAGCAAGCAGTAAAAGCAAGTGAAGAGAAATTTGGAAAGTGAATTAAAGTTCACAGAGAAGAAATAAGAACTTTTAAGTTCGTCGATTCCACCAGAGACAGCAAAGGTCTAGGATGATCAGTTGAACGGAATGGATGTCATGAAAAGAGGGTATAAGGTGAACATCATCAAGCCCAAAACAAATTAAATAAGACAATACTGAGAGAATAAGATTAGGAAACGTAACACTGAAAGTAGTAGACAGAAAATGATATTTGCCCAGCGAAATAACTGAAGACGGTCGGCGTAAAGGGGATGTGGAATGTAGACTGGCAATGCCAAGAAAAACATTTCTATATAACACGGGGCAGAAATTAAAATATTAGAAAGTCTTTTCCAAAGGTATTTGTGTGGAGTGAAAGCGCATAAGGAAGTGGAACACAGACGATAAACATTTCACAAAGGAACAGAATACAAGCTTTTGAAATGTGGTGCTATGGTAAAATGCTGAAGATTAGATGGGTAGAACAGATAGCTAATGAGGTGGTAACATGTTGGCCGAATAGACATTTCACTCGAGGACATTACATTCCTCCAAGTGAAACCTGGAAATGCAATTGAAAAGATCTATTTATCTCACAGTTTCTAAGATTTTTTAAGTAACTTATTTCTCAGAGCACAGTGGGTTTATTGTGTCAGCTTACTCTCGCTGTTTTTTTTTTTTTTAATCTGTAGGTGTGTGATTGCTTCTTGTGAGGAAATGTTAGTAATAAATAGTTGTTTTACAACGATGAGTGTACGAGGGCATCAAGAAGTAAAACCTCAAATTTTTATCTGAAAGCGGATTTATTTTATTCGAGGTTCCAGTAAACCAAATTCTTGTCCATTCTTTTGGCTAAAAAACCCTATTTTTCGCCGCGTGGGGTAGCCGCACGGTCTTAAGCGTTTTGCAACGGTTCACGCGGCTCTCCCAGTGAGAGGTTCGCGTCCTCCCTCGGGCATGGGTGTGTGTGTTGCCCTCAGCAAATGTTAGATTAAGTCGTGCGTAAGCCTATGGACAGATGACATCAGCAGATTGGTCCCATAGGAACTTACCACAAATTTCCTGTTTTTCCTATTTTTCACATATTCTTCGTTCAATGCGACGGCCTTACGCCACCTTACTGGGAGGGCCTGTATGCCAGCATGGTACCATTCTACTGATCGGCGTCGGAGCCAAAGTCTTCTTCATCACTAACCTCCCCATCATCTACGTACTGATCCCTGCGGAGTGCATCCTTCATTAGGCCAAACAAATGGAAATCGGAAGGTGCGAGATCCGGGATGTGGAATGGATGGGGAAGAACAGTCCAATGAAGTTTTGTAAGCTCCTCTCGGGTACTCAGACTTCTTCAAGGCCTTGCGTTGTCATGGAAAGGAAAGGTTTGTTTGCATTTTTCTGGTGAGGGACATGCTGAAGTCGTTTCCTCTATTTCCTGAGGGTACGCGGGAGACCGGACAGGTTTGCGCGAGCTTGTTCCAGTGATGACAGACGCCTAGCTCAACGACTCACCGTGCTTTTGTTCACTGCTAGGTTTCCGTAGACGTTGTACAAGTGCCTATGAATAAAGATCGGCGGTGCTCTGGTTTTCCGCAAGAAGACAGGTTTCTGTTTGGAGCGCACCTCCATTACAGATGTCATTTTGAAAGCTACGTATGGCGTCGCCACCTATCGGAACTTCATGAAACTGTAGGAGCTGAAGCGGGATATTCCACGACGTCCCACTACACATTCCGCACTGTTTCGGATGAGAAAAAAAAATGTGTTGTATTACCTATTGCACGTCCCTCGTAGCAATGTTTGCGACTCTGTATGGCTCCAGAACGTTGTGAGATTCGGCAACCGTTCAGGAACTTGTGGAGCTATGGAGAGTTTGTGTATTGTAGACGTCTGATAGGTAGCTTCCGTATAAGAAATATTATTTATGCCTATAGAATAAATGAACACTAACAATCTGTCGTAGTTCCATAATCTGATTTTAAGTTCGATTTTGTGTCTGTTCCTCAACTGAACGAGTATATTTTGCTAGCTAATCTCAGTTCCCTTGCTGGTTTTATAAAATTCAAGCATTTCGTAAGTAGGATTTCATGCCCAATCATATTTCAACAACTGTTTACCCTTATCACCAGAGCATTCTTATTTTCCGGAAATATGATACTACTGTGAGGTCTGCTTGTAAGCATTCAGCTGAAAAACCCTCGTCACAATGCTCTGAACAAGACATAAAAACATCACCACTATCCATCCTGCATGTCTGCCACCGAACGAGGTGGTGCAGTGGTTAGCACACTGGATTCACATTTGGGAGGACGACAGTTCAAATCCGCGTCCGGCCATACATATTTAGGTTTCCCGTGATTTCCCTCCATCACCCCAGCTAAATGCCGGTACGGTTCTCTAAGAAGGGCACAGTCGATTTCCTTCCCATCCTTGAATTTTTCCTAGCTGGTGCTCCGCCTCTAATTACCTCGATGTCGACGTTAGACGTTAAACCATAATCTTCCTTCTTTCCAGGATGCCTTCCATATCTCGTGACTTTTTGAACCTAAAGGCACTTGCCAACTTCGCTACATTGCCGGCCGAAGTGGCCGTGCAGTTCTAGGCGCTGCAGTCTGGAACCGCGAGACCGTTACGGTCGCAGGTTCGAATCCTGCCTCGGGCATGGATGTGTGTGATGTCCTTACGTTAGTTAGGTTTAACTAGTTCTAAGTTCTAGGGGACTAATGACCTCAGAAGTTGAGTCCCATAGTGCTCAGAGCCATTTGAACCATTCGCTACATTCATCATCCTTTTCATCATGCTTTTAGTGTGAGTGCGTATCATGACACTTACCCTCGAAAAGACAGGCATAGTCCACCAAAGTACTCTGCATCCTTTATCATCTTGTAACTGCTTTTAGTGAGCAGCTCATGTTCAGAAATTAAAGAAGATTAGAGTTTAACGTCCTGTCGGCGATGAGGTCATTATAAACCTATATGGAGTACATGCTGGGAACCATCGAACCATTCATCTTTAGAGATTTAGGGAAATCACGGAAAATCTAAATATGGTTGTCTGCATGGGAATTTGAACCTTCGTCCTTCAGAAAATGGCCCTAGTGTTTGACCACTGCGCCATATGAGTCGGTCAGCAATCCATCTTCGCTGTATAAAGCAAAAATATGACACCTGTGGACTAACAGGAACCACCTAAGGTTACATTTTAGAACCTATGTAAAATGTAATGAAATGCGGAGGCGAGATACGATCACCAACGAACTGGTATGAGGTAAAAAGTTTGAACGACTAGTAGTGGCTTCAGTCTTGCACATAATAATGTATTACTTGACGCAAAAACGGAAGAAACTTCTGCCTCAGATGGTACTGAAGAGTGGATAGCGAACAATTAATAGCGTCTGCATACACAAGAAATTATCTTAAGCTCGTTGACGTCATTCTAGCAGAGCTGCTGAGTGGTCCGTCACATCATCTTCAGACTTGTTACAAAGACTGCAAGGACGCACCGCAACGAGACACAGAACAACTAGTGTCTCCTCCGTCATACCTTTAAAGTGCCCCACTCGACCCTGGCGAGGCGCTCGACATTGGTTGCTACCTTCTGTGGCATAACGGTGTAGGAGCTCTCGTTTTTCATTTGTGTCGGTTGGAAACTTGCTCAGATTGTTGACAAACATTTGTAATGTGTTAATGCACCTGTATTTAGGATCCTGTGTAGAATATTTAATGTATGATTTAATCTCTCACTCAGGCCAAAAGAACCAGACATGTACTAGGCAACTGTATAATTTCCTTTTCCGTTGACAACATACAAATTACTAACACTTTTATTTGGTTTAACGCATGTGGTTCCCTCCCACGGGTTCACAACCCCACAGCAGACCACAGCAGTCCACCCAATCCACCGCCGCCCCACACTGGAGCCAGAGTGGTCGTGCGGTTCAGTGGTTCAGTTTCTCCCCCCCCCCCCCCCCCCCCCTCCTTCCCTCCTCCGGAGGTTAACTGGAAACCGTTCAAGACAGAAAGTTGCAATAGTGCAAAATAAAATAAAATTTAATATTTACAGGCGTCATTTAGTCACTCATAGTAGCTGTGGATGCGAGTTCAAAGAAAATAATTGAATCATTGATCCACCACGCACAGGGCAGTTAATGAAGCTTAACCGACTGGTAACGAAGATAATAAAGTAATAAGGCCTAATTTTCATTCGCAACTGTTTTTATAAAACACGTTGTATTTTCTAAAATAATAGCCGTGCGGGATTAGCCGAGCTGTCTCAGGCGCTGCAGTCATGGACTGTGCGGCTGGCCCCGGCGAAGGTTCGAGTCCTCCCTCGGGCATGGGTGTGTGTTTGTCCTTAGGATAATTTAGTGTGTAAGCTTAGGGACTGATAACCTTAGCAGTTAATTCCCATAAGATTTCACACACATTTGAACATTTTATTCTAAAATAATAACACAGTGATGATGACACACGTGTTTGGGCAAGAAAACTTAGGTTAGAGTAACCCAAAAATTTTGAATTATTTCAGTATTTCTGGTTTGTTTCAACGGTTTTTATGTTTTTTTGTTTAGTGCTTTATCACTTTCTCTTTTCCATACTTTCCTTTGCATTACACTAGCTGATCAAAAGTAAACGGACATTCCTATGCGATGCGAAATTTATGACTAGATATCGTCAGAGGAGGACTCGCCAGAGTGAAACGACGTTGTGAATATTGCGTTGTTAGGAGTAACAAAGGAATGGTTCCGCCAGAAGAGGTCAGTGACTTCGAAAATTGACTAGTTACTTAATGTCGCCCGAGTAACAAATCCATCAGGGGCATTTCAGTCCTAAAGCAGTCAAAGTCGACTCTTGGAGATGTGGCTGTGAGTTGAAAATGGCCGCGCGAGATTAGCCGAGCGGTCTAGGGCGCTGCAGTCATGGACTGTGTGGCTGGTCCCGGCGGAGGTTCGAGTCCTCCCTCGGGCATGGGCGTGTGTGTTTGTCCTTAGAATAATTTAGGTTAAGTAGTGTGTAAGCTTAGGGACTGATGACCTTAGTAGTTAAGTCCCATAAGATTTCACACACATTTGAACATTTTTGAACAGTTGAAAGTGCCAAGTAACAGCCACGACTAAGCAAGACCAGGCAGACGGCTGCACTGACGTAAACGGACTGTAGAGCGTTGTACAGCGTGGTTGTAGAAACGCATTAAATCACCAGGGGGACTCACTCGCGATTTTGTGCCATTAGGTGTAATGCCAACAGTGAAGTTTGCAGGAGGTGGTGTTACGGTTAAGTGATTTTCCTGATTAGGGTGTCGTCCCGTTACTACTCTTAAGAAAACGCTAAATACTGAAGATATGGGCACATCTGACAACGTTGTGTGCAGCCTACAGTAAACGGTATGGTTGGAGACGATGATTTTTTTTTGTATCAACATGAAAATGCCCACCCGAGACATTGATTTTATTTGATATGGTTATTTAATGTCGCCCGAGTAAGAAATCCGTAAGAGACATTTCCGTCCTCCTAAATCTGTCGAAGTAGACTGCTGGGGTTGTGGTTGCGGGTTGAAAAAGCGAAGCAACAACCACACTTACACCAAGACCTGGCAGACCTCATGCACTGGCGGACACAGAATATCATTTATTGCACAGGATAGTTGTAAAAATCGCATGAAATCAACGGAAGGAATAACTGCCATGTGTAATGCCAACAGTGAAATATGGGGGAGGTGGTGTTACGGAAAGGTGGTTTTCGTGGTTAAAAAGTGACTCTGTTATTTCTCTTAAGAAAACGCCAACTGTGGAAAGATATGAGCACATCTCACAAGATTGTGTACTGCGTACAGCAAAAGAACAGATCGAAGACGATGATTGTTTGTATTAAGAGGGGGTAGGACGTCAAACAGGCCGACTTGGAGCAGGAAAGGCACCACAGGACATTTTAATTTCCACTGTCTATAATTTTACAAACAAATTCATAAAACTTTAACAGCATGACCAGGAAGGATTCAGAATTTATACTCATAGCAGTGGAAGCTCAAAAACGTAACAAAACACATTTTTTTAAATGTGAAATTTCATAATTTTTTCACTTACTACTGGCTGCATTTGTTGCTATAGGTACACTTTTCTTCCTAAGTAAGAGAGATTCTTCGATGACTTTTGTACAGCATATAAACTGTGGTTAGAGGTGTATGAAACGCTAGAAGTTATTTAATTTATGAAAAAATGTATGAACTGTTACATTTTAAACTTCATGTTTAGAAAAAACTCAAGTTTTATAGTTCATTATCTCAATTTTTTCCACAGTTTTTTAATAGATTTGGAAAATTCTAGAGTTTCATACACCTGCAACTACGGTTTGTATGCTATGACAAATTCATCGAAGAATCTCTCTTATTTAGGAAGGAAAGTACCTACAGCAACAAATGCAGCCAGTAATAAGTGAAAAAATGATGAAATTTCAGATATAGAAAAAGGTATTTTGCTACGTTTTTGAACTTCCACTGCGATGAGTGTGAGTCATCAATCCTTCCTGGTCATGGTGACAAAGTTTTATGAATTTATTTGTAAAAGTATAGACAGTAGAAATTAAAATGTCCTGTGGTGACTCTCCTGCTCCAAGTCGGCCGTTTGACGTCCTACCCCCCTTAACATGACAGTGCACGCTGAACCCAATGGAACCACATTGAGATGAGTTAGAAGTGCACTTAGCACCAGTCTCCAGCGTCCAACATGACTACATTGTCAGGTATCAGCTTTTGAGGAGAAATGCACTGTCACTCCTTCACAGACGTTCAGGTAGCTGGTAAAGTGTCTCCAGCAGAGTTCAAGCAGTGTTAATGGCAGAGGGCGCACACACTTCATATTAACGTCCACTAATAGGTGTCCGCATACTTTTGATCATGTAGCGCACTTCATCACTTACAGCTTGTTCTGTTTGTCCCTAACTCTGTAGTAACCAGGGTTCCCATTCCACCTAAGTCTACTGTGAAATGCAGTGTTACAAAGTGCAATAATAGTGTTTATAATAGCTCTATATTTAGTGTTGGTATTCATGTACAACACAGCTGCATTCATCTGCTGTGGACAGTGCGTAAGTGTTTTAACTATAGGGAAACTAAAATGGAGAAGCTGTTGGGATGTATGTACATGTGTCAGTGTGCTGCGTTGCGACGTGCGAGAAATTGTCTGCGAAGCAGTTCAGCGGTTGGACGTGTGTGGCTCTATTAGTTGCTCGTGACAGCCAGTCGCAGCCCAGGAGACCTGGAAGCTGAGGGAAGCGAGCGGGCAGAACACGGGGTCCTCTGCTGGCGTTGCCCGTGCTGTGTCGTGCGGTGAGGTCGGCGCCAGCGGCTTGCGTTGCGTTGCAACTGGCAGCTAGCAGCGAACTGAAGCGTCAGCGCAATAGCTTAGCTTAGCGTAGCATAGCACAGCGTAGCGTGACTTAGCGTAGCGTGGCGAGGCGGGGGGGTGCTCGCGTCTGAACCTGTCTTACTCGTGAAGTCGTCCTCTTCCTCAGCCTCCGCCTCACGGGCTAACTCTTCGGGCGTCTTCTTCTTCCGCATTAGCGGATTCGGCTCTTCCTGAGGTATCTCTTGCACCTCTTCCTTCTTCTTTATGTTGTACTGTAACATCAAACAACATCACGCATTCAAAGACTGTACTAAGCAAGACAGCAGGGCAGAACAGTCACACATTATTCACACTCTGAAATTTTGAAGGTGCAGGTGTAAAGTACACTACTGGCCATTAAAATTGCTACGCCAAAAAGAAATGCAGATGATAAACCGGTATTCATTGGACAAATATATTATACTAGAACTGACATGTGATTACACTTTCACGCAATTTGGGTGCACAGATCATGAGAAACGAGTACCCAGAACAGCCACGTCTGGCCGTAATAACGGCCTTGATACGCATGGGCATTGAGTCATATAGAGCTTGGATGGCGTGTACAGGTACGGCTGCCCATGCAGCTTCAACACGATACCACAGTTCATAAAGAGTAGTGACTGGCGTATTGTGGTGAGCCAGTTGCTAGGCCACCATTGACCAGACGATTTCTATTGGTGAGAGATCTGGAGAATGTGCTGGCCAGGGCAGAAGTGCCCGTACAGCACCTGCATCGCTGTCTGTGATGTAGCGTTAAGGGTAAACGCACCCATGGTCTCCGAGCTGATAGTCCATGCTGCTGCAAACGTCGTCGAACTGTTCGTGCAGATGGATATTGTCTTGCAAACGTCCCCATCTGTTGACTCAGGGATCGAGACGTGGCTCCACGATCCGTTACAGCCATACGGATACAATGCCTGTCATCTCGACTGCTAGTGATACGAGGCCGTTGGGATCCAGCACGTCGTTCCGTATTACCCTCCTGAACCCACCGATTCCATATTCTGCTAACAGCCATTGGATCCCGACCAACGCGAGCAGCAATGTCGCGATACGATAAACCGCAATCGCGGTAGGCTACACTCCGACCTTTATCAAAGTCGGAAACGTGATGGTACGCATTTCTCCTCCTTACACGGGGAGTCACAACAACGTTTTACCAGGCAATGCCGGTCAACTGCTGTTTGTGTATGAGAAATCGGTTGGAAACTTTCCTCATGTCAGCAAGTTGTAGGTGTCGCCACCGGCGCCAACCTTGTGTGAATGGTCTGAAAAGCTAATCATTTGCATATCACAGCAACTTCTTCCATGTCGGTTAAATTTCGCGTCTGTGGCACGTCATCTTAGTGGTGTAGCAGTTTTAATGTCTAGTAGTTTAGTTATGGTATTAGAAGGACATGAAAGGGAAACAGTGGTTGAGAAGGAAATGGGACTGGTTGCAACCTATCCCCAATGTCCTTCGTTCTGCACATTCAGTAGTGAAATAAGCAGATTTAGTTCATTTTGTAGATGACACTAGTATTGTAATCAATACAAGCATAAATACAGATACACAAAAAATGTTAAACAATGTTCTTAAAAGTATCATTGAATGGTTTTCTGCGAAAGGTCTCACCTCCAATATTAAAAAAGACACAATATATTCAGTTCTGCACATCTAGGAGTACTAAATCAGTGATAAGTGTAATACATCGCGGGAAATAATAACTTTAAATTCTTAGGTGTCCATATTGACTAGAATTTAAACTGAAAAAAGAAACACGTTTAGGAACTCCAAAAAGAACTTAGTTGAACCACATTTCCACTTAGAATCCCTGACAATCCTGGAGAGTGACAAATCATTAAGTTGACATATTTTGCGTATTTCCATTCAGAAATGTCATATCGAATGTTCTGGGGTAACTCCTCTTCAAGAAAGAAAGTGTTTATCCTTCATAAATGTGCTGAAAGACTAATATGTGGTGCTTACCCACGATCATCTTGTGGACATCTCTTTAAGGAGTGGGACATTCTGACTACTGTTTCACGGTATAGTCGTATTTATTCCCTCATGAAGTTTGTTGTCTACTTAGAGAGCAAACTTCATGAGGGAATAAATACGACTATATATATATATATATATATATATATATATATATATATATATATATATATATATATATAATTATCGAAAGAAAAAGTGACATTCCACACGCTAAGGATGTGTTTAGCACAAAAAGGGGTGCACAATGCTACAACAAAAACGTTTGATCGTTTACTTGGTGAAATAAAATGTCTGACAGTAGAGTAAAATTTGAAAAGAAACTGAACAGGTTTCTTGTCGACGACTTCTTTTATTCCGTGGAAAATTTCTGTTGTAATGTATACAACGTGATGGATAAAATTACTAACTCACATCTGTACATTAGAAAAAACCCTCTAAACGTTCAGGGTGTAGCCAAGTTCACGAATTGATTTGCGATGTGAATGTCAAATGACTTGTTACAAATCATTACGATTTATCGTATAAAGTGATCCGTTTAACATGAATCTAACTAACTGACTAACTCAGCATGCATTAAAGGCACAAATGAGAAAATTGGAAAGGGAATTCAAATTCAGAGAAAAAAATTAATAACATTAGGATTGTTAATGAAACTGCAGTTCTGACAGAGACGGCAGAAGTCTTGGAAGATAAGCTGAACGAACTGTATAGTGTCTTCACAAGAGATTATAAAATGAATATCAAGAAATGTAAAATAAGGATAACGGAGTGTAGACAAATCAGGTGATTCTGAGGGAATTAGATAACGAAATAAGACACTAAAAGTAGCAGGTAAGTTTTGCTATTTGGATAGCAAAATAACTGACGATAGAAGAAGTTAAGGTATAAAATGCAGACAGGCAATAGCAAAGAAACTGTTTCGAGGAGAAATTTGCTAACATCTAATATAAATTTAAGTGTTAGGAAGTATTTCATGAAGTCAGTTCTCTGGAGAGTAGCCATTTATGCAAGTGAAACATGGAAGATAAACAGTCCTGACAAAAGAGAATAGAAGCTTCTGACATGTGACGCTACAGAAGGATGATGGGGGTTTGATGGGGGCTCAGATAACTAATGAAGAGATACTGGTACAGTTTGGGTGATGGTGGGAAGGGAAATGTATGAATGTGAGTGTTTGAATGTGTGTGTATGTGTGTGTGTGTGTGTGTGTTGGGGGGGGGGGGGGGCGCCCCCGTGTGTGTGTGTGTGTGTGTGTGCAGAGAAGAGTTTTACAGGGAAACCTAAACCTGACTGCAGTACGCAAGTTCAAATACTAGCTTCGACTAGTTTTCGAACTGAATACCACAACGACAGAAGCTTGTTTACACGTAATTTCTAAATCATTAAGGTAAAAATTACTATGTCAACAGAGGATCCTACACGCAGTGTTCCAGATCATTGGGGTCAAAATAATTCAATCGGCAAGGATCTTAGAGTAAGGAATTTGAGATACGGAACCAAAAGGCGGTCCGAGGTATTACTAAATGCCATATATTTCATAACAGACAACTGTCTGCTACAATGACGAGGATGGCGGTACCTTTATAACAAAATAGACCAATCTGTAATGTGCCTACAATGGAGTTTACCTCTGTTTATAATTCAACACTGACTGTTGAAGACGGGACGTTACATATCATAGGGTCTTGTAGATATATATTTATTTTACAGTGTGTAATAGAGAAGGATATTGTGTCCAGAAAGCTTTATGACAGTGGAGATAAAAGTATCGCAACAGGCATCATTCTAATTGGAAAATATTTTACGTTCTCGAGGGCAACTAGCGAGGAGTAATGAAACCAACATGTTCTAACAAAGGGCCAAATAATTTTGAATTCAGAGTTCTGTCGTGTTGATTATTGAGGGCATAGAAATAGGCATCCCTGACTCTGAAAAGCAGCTTAAAGTGTTGAAAACGAATAATTTGTCAGGTCGAGATGGAAAATCATTTCGGTTTTACAGAGAGTACTCTTCCCCATTGACCCCATACTTGGCTTGCATTTGCACGAATCCCTCGCACAGCGATGAATCAGAAGCGTCCGGAAAAACGGGCATGTGGCTTCCGAAAATAAGAAGGGAAAAAGACGAACCTGTAAAATTAGACTAATATACTTAACGTAGATTCTGAGAGAAAAGCTTCTATTCAAAATCAACAGGGATTTGTGAAACGTCCCCGTGCGAAAGACAGCTTATCGTTTTTTCACACAATTTAAAAAAAAAAAAATGGTTGAAATGGCTCTGAGCACTATGGGACTTAACTTCTGAGGTCATCAGTCCCCTAGAACTTAGAACTACTTAAACCTAACTAACCTAAGGACATCACACACATCCATGCCCGAGGCAGGATTCGAACCTGCGACCGGAGCGGTCACGCGGTTCCAAACTGACGCGCTTAGAACCGCACGGCCACACCGGCCGGCTTCACACAATTTCCTGCGAACCATGGATGACAGACAACAGGCAAATTTCCGGAAAGCGTTTGAGACATTGAGGCACGACAGACCTTTAAACAAAGACCGAGCATAAGGAATATATTCTCATATACGTATGTGGGTGGCTTGAAGAACTTTTAAGTAATAGGACCCAACACGTTGTCCTGGTGACTGTTCATCCTAGACAAAAGTATCGCCAGTAGTGCCCGAGGGAAGCGTGGCAGGGCCAGCCTTTTGCTCTATGAGTGAATGATCTTGAAGGTTGCCTCTTCGTTTGCACATTCATTTTCTGCCCGAAATATTTTTGATTTTTTTAAATCTCGAGTTTATGTTTGGAATGCTTTGCATGTTCGTGATGTGATCAGATTCGATTAGTCGAAACAAGTTCTTTGAGCGACTTCATTGTATCTCCACCCAAGCATTTTGTATCTCTGAAGTTCCGCTGGGCTATCAGTCAATGGGAAAAATTCGCAAATTTCGAAACACGAAACTATATGGTTTAGAATGAGTTTCTACTGTTCTGTGTCTGAATTCTGTGTGTAGTGTCTGTTTCTGGTGTTGTCTGGTGTTGAATTCAAGGCTGTCTGGTCTGTGCTGCTTCTTACTTTGTCTGGTGTCGATGCGAGCTTGTTCAGAATTATTGCAATGATGAAGTTAATGGATGAGATCTTTTCAGTTACTTGACGTGGTATCTAACAGGCTATTATTAAGTTATTTCAATCGTGGATTCCAAATATCTGCACAATTATCTTGAGAGTACACCACGCGGTGAAGTTTCATAGCTCGCTCACTTTCGTGAAATGGAAGCTGATATAGGGTCAAATTATATCTTTTCAATCCGTCGTATGGTAGATTCAAACTTATCATCCTCTCCTTCATTATTAATAATTTACTGTCTTACTAGAAGCCGTGTAATGAAAATAATGTGGTTTCCTTACTCTGTTCGAGAAACTTATTTGCATTAACTATGCTGAGAACTCATTGGAGTTTGTTAATGTCTGCACCGTTTTGAGAACTATATATATATATATATATATATATATATATATATACAACGGAACAAAGCAATTCAGTGATTGTATATATATGACTGACTTGCTTTGTTCCGTTACAATAATTTCATTTATTATCTTATGTAACGTAGTTTTATGTTGTCTTGCCACAATCTTGCTCACACTTGTTGCTGCAGGCCTCGGTACATCTATATTCATATGTAACACGAACAGTTACATGAGTTAATCATATGCTAACATTGCAGATCATTATCAATATGAATTCTGTTCTTTACGTGGATTACGATTACAGGTCCTGAAAGGAAGTCGCTGGATGCTGTTCTGGAAGACATGTTTTCCAGCACAATACACAATGTTACGGTGTATTAATGATGTGTTCTGTGAGATAAATGATAGCGATGTACTTTCTACTTGCTTTAGTATGTGGAGCTGTCGTTCTCAAATTATTCTCTGATCTACGTGTTTGAATAGGTTTTCTGTTGAAGTCTGAATTCAGTGATTGCAGATACGAGGAATCATCTTCATTGTACGGATTTTTGGCTATAAGCTGAAAGCAAACACGCAATATAATTTTCGATAGCTTCTTGATGAATGATTGCTGTTGTTTAAATACGTAGCTACGCAAAGTGCATTTTCATAAAAATATGGCATTTCAATAATTATTGAATACAAAAAATAGCGATCAAAACTGAAATGCCATATTTTTATTTAAAGATCGATCGCGGAAATCCCATTAAGATAATCATGTCTAGTTTTGATAAATGCATTTTCGTTGCACCTACATTAAGCACATGTGCCTGTGACTTCTACGTTATACATCTGTAGCCAGATCTCGTCTCTGATCTATTTTCTGGGAAATGAATCTATATTACTGTAGAGCTTAATAATTTAGGACTTTACTTAACTGCTAATTGTTGTAATTCATTTTTATCACAGAACACGGCTGACAGGATAAGCAGCAATCTGGCATTGTTTGCTGATGATGTTGCAATATACGGGAAAGGTGTGATAAATGGGCCGGCCGATGTGGACGAGCGTTTCTAGGCGCTACAGTCTGGAACCGCGCGACCGCTACGGTCGCAGGTTCGAATCCTGCCTCGGGCATGAATGTGGGTGATGTCCTTAGGTTAGTTAGGTTTAAGTAGTTCTAAGTTCTAGGGGACTGATGACCTCAGATGTTAAGTCCCATAGTGCTCAGAGCCATTTGAACCATTTGTGATAAATGGAAGCCTTCTCTAAATATGGAAAATATATGAGATAGTGAATGTAATGATAGAATACAGTGTTAACGGTGTGCTGCTTGAAATTACCACGTCGATTAAGTATTTGGCCGTAACGTTGCAAAGTGACATGAGACGGAACGACCACGTAACGTCGGTTGTAGGGAAGGCGAATGGTCGTTTTGAGAGAATTCTAGGGAAGTATAGGTCATCTATAAAGGAGACCGCGCACAGAACACTTATGCGACCCATTCTCGAGTACTGTTCGAGTGTTTGAGATATCCACGAGGTAGGATTAGGAAGACATCGAAGCTATTTAGATGCGTGCTGCTTGATTTGTTACCAATAGGTTCGACGAACACTCGATATTGTGTTGTATTGTATGTTAATCGGGGACCTAGAAACGACAGAGAGGCTCCGTCCCTGCCTCAGCCGCAGTGGTCCACAACCCCACGACGACTAACGCAGTCCACTTCACCCCTCCGCCGCCCCACACCGAACCCAGGGTTATTGTGCGGTTCGGCTCCCGGTGGATCCCCCAGGGAACGTCTCACACCAGACGAGTGTAGCCCCTATGTTTGCGTGGTAGAGTAATGGTGGTATACGCGTACACGGAGAACTTGTTTGCGCAGCAATCGCCGACATAGTGTAACTGAGGCGGAATAAGGGGAACCAGCCCGCATTCGCCGAGGCAAATGGAAAACCGCCTAAAAACCATCCACAGACTGGCCGGTTCACCGGACCTCGACACAAATCCGCCGGGCGGATTGGTGCCGGGGACCAGGCGCTCCTTCCCGCCCGGGAAGCCGTGCGTTAGACCGCAGGGCCAACCGGGCGAGCACAACACTCGATATACTCATATAGCGTAAAGCGCTCGTATCGTAGCGTGTGGTACACGGAGCTGAGCTAAGGTCAGGATGGAATTTGCGCAGCATGAATGTGGTTTTTAGGTGGTTCCCACGCTTGTTTAGACAAATGCTGGGCTGGTGCCCAAATTTCGCCTCGGAGAGGACGACACACAGACTGTTAAAATAAGATAATACACAAAAGAAAATAGTTTATGGAGGTGCTGTTGTACAGCTTTAATGATTGTTGAGAACTGCACTATCCAATAAAACAGCCGTAACGGCATATTTTGTTAGAGACGATTGATGTCGATCTAGGATCAGACCATCATCGGGTCCAAAAACCATCTCAGCTATGCATTTGTGTAACTGGAATAACAGTTCCCAGATGTACATTGTATATACGTAATATTGTGTCCATTGTCTGATAAAGGTTATTCCAGTTACGGAAATGTATAGATGAGATGGTTTTTTGACCGAATGATGGTCTGATCCTAGACCGAAATCGATCATCTCTGATCATATATAACATTACAGCTGCATAATGTACAACGCAGTTCTTAAAACACACAAAAAAGTTTAACGATTCCTATACATGTGGCGTACAGGACTTCCCTGCTTTAGGTTACCTGACGACAGCGTCGTCAGGACTGGCATCCGGAAGCAGAGCTAAGAATGCTGTCGGACGGAATCATTCTGTTCCACGATAACGTCCGCCCCCACACTGCCAAGGCGATGAAGGTTGGGCTTCAGCTAATTGGTTGGGAAGCACTACAAAATCCTACGTACTGCCCGGATCTATCAAAAAAATGGTGCAGATGGCTCTGAGCACTATGAGACTTAACGTCTCAGGTCATCAGTTCCCTAGAACTTAGAACTACTTAAACCTAACTAACCTAAGGACAGCACACACATCCATGCCCGAGGCAGGATTCGAACCTGCGGCCGTAGTGATCGTGCGGTTCCAGACTGAAGCGCCTAGAACCGCTCGGCCACTTAGGCCGGCCCGGATCTATCACCGTGTGATTATCATATCTTTGGCCACCTGAAAAAAAAAACATACGTGGACGTCGGTTTCAGTCGGACGAAGAAGTGCAAGAGTGGGTGCGATTGTGGATACGCCAACGGCCAACCACGATCAACGAAATGGGAATTGACTGTCTGTGTGTGAAATCTTATGGGACTTAACTGCTAAGGTCATCAGTCCCTAAGCTTACACACTACTTAACCTAAATTATCCTAAGGACAAACACACACACCCATGCCCGAGAGAGGACTCGAACCTTCGCCGGGACCAGCCGCACAGTCCTTGACTGCAGCGCCTCAGACCGCTCGACTAATCCCGCGCGGCAGAGCGCCTGGTCCCCGACACGAATCCGCCCACTTTCTGTTGGATGGGTTCGTCAATAAGCAAAATTGGCGCATTTGGGGGACTTGGAATCCGCATTTCGCGATCGATAAGTCTCTTCACCCTCAACAGGTGGCCGTGCGGTTTAACGCGCTGCAGTCTGGAACCGCAAGACCGCTACGGTCGCAGGTTCGAATCCTGCCTCGGGCATGGATGTTTGTGATGTCCGTAGGTTAGTTGGGTTTAACTAGTTCTAAGTTCTAGGGGACTAATGACCTCAGCAGTTGAGTCCGATAGTGCTCAGAGCCATTTGAACCTCAACAGGTGACTGCGTGGTGTGCAATGTCCCGTCACGAAATACTCGGTGCGATATTCCTTGATGGCACGGTGACTACCGAACGGTACCTGATGGTTCTGGAAGATGATTTCCTCCCCATTATCCAGAGTGACCCTGATTCCGAAAAGATGTGGTTCATACAAGGCGGAATTCAACCCGATGAAAGCAGAAGAGTGCTTGATGTGCTCGAGGAGCACTTTCTCCGCATCTGAAAACATGCGACTTCTTTTTGTGGGGCTATATTAAAGACAAGGTGTACAGCAACAACCTAAAAACCATTGCTGTGCTGAAGACAGTCGTTCAAGAGGTCACCGACTGCATCGATGTACCGACACTTCAGCGGGTCATGCAGAATTTCGCTGTTCGCCTGAGCCTCATCATCGCCAATGATGGCAGGCGTATCGAACAGGTCATAACCTAAATCCTAATATCTGTAGTGGCGCCTACACGTGGAATAAAGTGTGTGCATGCCGTTTTTTCATATAGTTTAATAATTGTAACGCTGTATAACTGCGGAGGAGACTGACACACGTAGAGAATTGAGCAGTAGTAAAGTTAGCTTTGAAAAGCGCGCTGCAGCGCGTAGCGTGAAGTAGTCGCCCTCCGTTTTCTGGCGGTGGTGCCGTTGTCGCAATTGAAGGCTTCGGTGTCTCCCTCTAGTGGGAAAGGGGAGAAGTGAGCTGTTCGCGTAGGTTTAAGAAGTGGCTGTATGGGCTCTCGTGGAGAGTTGGCAGTCGGGGCATCAAGAAGCGACTTCTCTGCTGGTGCTAGAGGGACAGCACTCAGACCGCGGTATCAGCGTAAGCGACGCGAGCAGCGGCTGCGTGGTATGGAGCGTTAACTGCTCGTCGCGAAAGGAATCTTCCTGAGTGTGGTCCCAAGGGGCCTAATCTGCAGTTCGGCCGTATGCTGACGACCAACGAGGAGGTTCTGAAAATCGGCGCGGCTTCCTGCGTCCGTTGAAACGGCTGGCAGCGGGCGGCTCGGCAGAGCATTTGGAGGTGCTGCGTTGGTTCAGTCCTGGGAGTCGTAACGCACCAGAAGCTGAGTATTGATTGTTAACAGATTTTATGAAGTTTAATTGAATTCAATTTACTGATTGTTGTTAGTTATACCAGCCGTATTTCCCGCCATTCATTCTCGTCTGCTGACCCGCGGGAAGGTGGTAATATTAGAAAGGGTGGTCCGTTTGTCTCCTTTTGAGGACGAAAGGGGGGGGGGGGAGAGTCAGAGTAAATCTGTGGTTCGGATTGCTTCTTTCCCCCTCCCAGCTTACCTACGGGTTTATTCGACTGTTAGCCTCTGCCATGCCTGTGAAAGTCTAAGGCACCAATTTCTGTCCTGTTTAAAACGCAAGGCACTGAGACCTGATCCATTCTCTCGCCTCATAACTAGTACTACTAGACTCACGTGTAAAAGGTACTCTAAGAAAGAAGAAAAATTCCTTTTGCCTCGTGGGAAGACCTAGTCAATTGCATAACGAATACCTGCTCATCTGCAAGCTGTAACTTACGTAAATTTGTGGTTATGTATATTTGGCTATAATCAAGCAAGGTTAATGTACGCCGTAGTGGATTTTTTGTATTGTTCTAGTCAGCAAAAAGTGTTATGTGTTTTTCCAATTCAATACCGTTTAAGGCTTTTACTCAACGTTCTTATGTGTTTTATACAGGCAGTTGGATATCAGTGTGTTTTCTTGCCATGCAAAATTTTGCCATTTCATTACGGGTAGAAATTGTTGCCTTGAAAGGAGAACGTTGTAAAAGTTCGCAAGTCCTACATGGCGAGCGTGTGTGTTTGCCGTAAGTTAACTGGCAGAAATTTGTAAAATTTGTTTTTTTACATATTTTGGAAATGTTAATGTTATTAACTGTAAATGTCCCCCCGTGTGCATGACTCATGCGTTTTGGTTTTTCTATTTTGAGAACTTTTGTAAACAGGATTGTCTTTATATGTTGCTGACAAGATAGATCCTGCGGCCATTTAATGACTGGAGTGAAATTCACCTGTAATTTAGCTGAGGTTGAAATATTATACAGCGTCGTGTTGTATATGTTAAATTGCTTGCCTGTACTTGCCTTTTACTGGCGTGAATTTCTTTATAATAATTTAATAATTTAAAAGTCCTTTCCTATCGTAAATTGTGACTTATTTGTTAAATGATTGTAGTTTTTTTAAATATCGTAAAGTCTTGCACCAAATTTGAATAAAGAGTGTTGCTGAAAATTGTGTGTAATTTCACCAGTTATTCCTTGGCACCTACTTCCACTCTACATTTTGTGTACTGATTGAGCTTAATAACCTTTGGTGAACTCGTAGTAATTTTACGGTTCAAGAATGATTTTTCCTTCGCTCCACGTGCGAAGAGAATAGGATATAAAGTAGCTAATATTAGCAACGAGCACCTTCTGCCTTGCACTGCACAGTTGCAGGTTGATACGCAGATGCAAGAGACTGTTTGAGGTCTTGCTCGAGAACAATGCAGGGATAGAAATGCGGGGAGAGACTTAACGGAGCAAAGCAGGCAGGCGGCGAGTTGCTGAGCTGTGTACGAACACACACACGCACCCAGAGAGAGAGAGAGAGAGAGAGAGCACGGCCGCTTTGAGCCCCGGCGGCAGGACCTCGGCTGACGTCACGCAACGGGGCGCTGTCCGCGCGGCTGACCAAAGGGCTGGGAGCCGCTGTGTGGCGTTGCAGGCCGGCTGCCTTGCCCACGCGAAACGCGCTGACGTTCCACGGGCAAACGCGTTCCGACGTCGCACAGTGCAAAGGAGAGTTTTCGGTTATGCAAATGCACAGTGCCCTGAAATGAGACTCGAAAATGACTATACACCACTTTTTTCAAGTCGGCGCTTGTACATACTTTGCAGCACTCGTACGACGTGTGACGAACGACGTGTAGCCTTTTTCAGGACATTACCGACAATCTTTGAGAGACGATGGGACACACGCAGAGGATCATTTTCTGTTGAGAAATATACGGCATGTTTCAAAGTCGTTGCATCAAAGGTCAGAGGTGATAGATCACTACATAGGGAACAACTTAGAGACAAAATGTTTCCTAACACTTGCCGGCAGCCATAAGGGTTCTTTAGTATTGGTGACAGGGCATAGGCGCTCTTCAGCGTGCGTAAACCCTTGTTTCTTGTAAATAATCGAGTCCTTTTCTCTGTGTGAGAGGTGGTAGGCCCAGTATAATTAAAGTTCCTCGTTTGCTTCTAAAATACACTAATGACCATTAAAATTGCTACACCAAGAAGAAATGCAGATGATAAACGGGTATTCATTGCACAAACAATCATACTAGAACTGACATGTGATTACGTTTTCACGCAATTTGGGTCCATAGATACTGCGAAATCAGTGCCCAGAACAACCACCTCTGGCCATAATAACGGCCTTCATACGCCTGGGCATTGAGTCAAACAGAGCTTGGATGGGATATACAGGTACAGCTGCCCATGCAGCTTCAACACGATGCCACAGTTCATCAAGAGTAGTGACTGGCGCATTGTGACGAGCCAGTTGCTCGGCCACCATTGACCACACGTTTTTAATTGGTGAGAGATCTGGAGAATGTGCTGGCCAGTGCAGCAGTTGAACATTTTCTGTGTCCAGAAAGGCCCTTACAGGACCTGCAACATGCGGTCGTGCATTATCCTGCTGAAATGTAGGATTTCGCAGGGATCGAATGAAGGGTAGAGCCACGGGTTGTAACACAGTTCAAAGTGCCGTCAATGCGAATAAGAGGTTCTAACAACCCTACCACAACAAAGGTCAAAATTTTAATAACGATTGTGGTGTTGCTCACGCTGCTAAATACTGCATTTTCGGGCAATATCAGTCATATTATGTGGCAGGTGTCATTAGAGCACAGTTAATAGTCATTTCATGTAATAATGAAAAAGCTAGGCACTCATATTTTTGTGTTTCCCACGCTGGTGTCATATTATCATGGCTCAATCGTTGAAAATCTAGGTGATTATGATTCCTAGCTCGGATGCAAAGAGGCCTAGGTTTTATTCTGCTATATTCAAAAGTTTTGTAGATGCGCTTCACAAACCATTCTTGAAGATTACACTTCTGCTGGACAACGGTGATGTATAAAATAATCAGCACTCCGAAATTAAGTTACACTTCCTTTTAATTGCTTTTATTGCAATATCACGTATCACACAAAACATCACGCCACAATACAAAACATACTTGAAAACATCTTACTCACAGTCACTGTTAAAGTTCACATTTTATAAGTGGACTACGTTATGCGTCTTTCCAACATGACGTCCAACAGTTGACCTTCTCAAGGTCCGACTCTCAGACAAGTTAACAACCAACTATCAATCGCTTACGGGCCCAAAAATCAGAGTTACAAGTACGTCAAAGATCATAGTGACAAAAGAATGAATACACATAAGAATAATATCATTGCATCGATGTATCAAAAGTGAAATCAAATCTGAATGTTGTCTCAGAAATATGTTAAGTAACAGAAAAACAGTAGAATATTACTGGTATCGAGAGGTTCAGATGAGGTACCGTAATGGTTACGTAATTCAAGTACCATTACAAGGTGACCGAGACGTGTAACCAATGGTACCCCATACCATCTCGCCTGGTGATACGCTAGTATGACGATGACGAATACACGCTTCCAATGTGCGTTCACCGCGATGTCGCCAAGCACGGATGCGACCATCATGATGCTGTAAACAGAACCTGGATTCATCCAAAAAAATGACGTTTTGCCATTGTGCACCCAGGTTGGTCATTGAGCACACCATCGCAGGCGCTCCTGTCTGTGATGCAGCGTCAAGGGTAACCACGGCCGTGGTCTCCGAGCTGATAATCCATGCTGCTGTAAACCTCGTCGAACTGTTCGTGCAGATAGTTGTTGTCTTGCAAACGTCCCCATCTGTTGACTCAGGGATCGAGACGTGGCTGCACGATCCGTTACAGCCACGCGGATAAGATGCCTGTCATCTCGACTGCTAGTGATACGAGGCCGTTGGGATCCAGCACGGCGTTCCGTATTACCCTCCTTAATCCACCGATTCCATATTGTGCTAACAGTCATTCGATCTCGACCAACGCGAGCAGCAATGTCGCGATACGATAAACCGCAATCGCGATTGGCTACAATCCGACCTTTATCACGTTTATGGTACGCATTTCTCCTCCTTACACGAGCCATCACAACGACGTTTCACCAGGCAACGCCGGTGAACTGCTGTTTGTGTATGAGAAATCGGTTGGAAACTTTCCTCATGTCAGCACGTTGTAGGTGTCGCCACCGGCGTCTACCTTGTATGAATGCTCTGAAAAGCTAATCATTTGCGTATTACAGCAGCTTCTTCCTGTCGGTTAAATTTCGCGTCTGTAGCACGTCATCTTCGTGGTGTAGCAATTTTAAAGGCCAGTAGTGTACGTTTCTCCTCTCAGAGACTTTTTTTTTATCTTTATGAAAATCACTCTGTGTATTTACTGGGGTAGTATTCTACGGCATTGGCTGCTTACCTAGCTTGCATTTATCGTCAATGTCTCGCCCATCACAGAGTCCCAAGCGTTTGGAAAAAGGCGCAGGTGCCTCCAGTAAATAAGAAGGGTAAAAGAACGGACCTGCAAAATTACAGACCAATACTCCTCACTTCTGTTTTCTGCAGAATCCTTGAACATATTCTCAGTTCGAGTATAATAAACTTTCTTGAGGCTGACAAGCTTATGTCCAAGAATCAGCATGGTTGCAGAAAACGTCTCTCGTGCGAAACTCAGCTTGCCCTTTTCTCACATGATATACTGCGAACTATGAATGAAGGGCAACAGGCAGACTGCAATTTTTTTAGATTTCCGGAAAACATTTGACACGGTGCCCCGTTGCAGCCTGTTAATGAAGGTAGGGGGATATGGAATAAGTTCACAGATATGTCGGTGGCTCGAAGACTTCTCATGTAGTAGAATCCACTACGATGTACTCGACGGCGAGTGTTCATCACAGACAAGGGTATGGCCTGGAGTGCCTCCTTACGGGACCAAACTGCTGAAGTCATCGGTCCCTAGGCGTACACACTACTTCATCTAACTTACGCTAAGGTCAACACACACACCCAAGCCTGAGGGGAACTCGAACCTCCGATGGGGGGGGGGGGGGGGGGGGAGGGAGGGGGGGAGCCGCGTGAACCGTGGCAAGGCGCCCTAGACGTCGCGGTGATGGGATTGCTGTTGTTCTCTGTATATATAAATGATTTGGCGGACAGGGTGGGCTGCAATCTGCGGTTGTTTGCTGATGATGCCGGAGTGTACGGTAAGGCGCTGAAATGGAGTGACTATAGGAAGATACAAGACGGCTTAGAAAAAAATTCCGGTTGATGTGATGAATGGGACTAGCCCTAAATGTGGAAAATGTAATCCGGATGAGTAGGAAGATCAAACCTGTAATCTTCGGATACAGTATTGCTAGAGTCCTGCTTGATTTAGTCAAGTTGCTGAAATACCTTGGCATAAGGTTTCAAAGTGATGTGAGGTGGAACGAGGAAGTGACAACTGTGGTAGGGAAGGCGAATGTTCGACTTCGGTTTATTGGGAGAATTTTACGAAATAGTGATTGACCTGTAAAGGAAACCGCATGTAGGACGCTGGTGCGACCTATTCTTGAGTACTGCTCGAGTGCTTGGGATCTGTACCAAGCGAACTGAAGAAAGATATCGAAGCAATTCAGAGGCGGGCTGCTAGGTTTGTTACCGGTAGGTTCGAACAACACGTAAGTGTTACGGAGATACTTCGGGAACTCAAATAGAAATTCCTGGAGGGAAGCCAACGTTCTTTTCGAGAAACTCTATTGAGAAAATTTAGAGAACCGATGTTTGCAGCTGACTGCCGAACGATTCTACTGCCGCCGACATACATTGCGCGTAAGGTCGACGAAGATAACTCATAACGAATTGAGTAGTGCTAATTAATTATCTTTTATTTTATAGACCACATACGATGCCTAATACGAATAGGTGACAAAGACTTGACTGAAAATGAAATAAACATTCAGTTCCAAAAGACGAGTAGTATTTATTCTTGATTGCACGGTAAATATAATTGTAGTAGAAACTCAGGAAGGACAGCAGCAAATACTAATAATGTGCACTCAGTCCTTGTGGAAGCAATCGAAGAGCTACTTGATTGAGAACTAGCGGCTCCAGTCACCAAAACTGACAACGACCGCAAGAACGGTGTGCTGACCACATGCCCCTCCTCTTCCGCAACCAGTGATGCCTATCTGATGAGGATAACATGGCGGTCGATCTGTATCGTTGGGTCTTCCGAGAACTGTTCGGACGGAGAGATTCGCGCGGCTTTGTTGCAGTGATGACAGATGCCTCGCCCAACGACTCACCGTGTTTTTGTTCACTGCCAGGGCTCCGTAGACGTTCTACAAGCTCAGGTGAATATCTGCGATACCCTGGTTTTCTGTCAAAAGAAATTCAGTGACAGGTCTCTCCTGTAACGCATCTCCGTTACAGACCTCATTCCGAAGGCTACGTATTGCGTCACCACCTTATCGAAACTTCATGAAAGTGTAGGGGCTAAGGCTGGAATATGCCATGGGACATATTTCGCATTTTTGCAACATAAACTGGCAGAGAAAAAAATGAATTGCGTTACTTATCGAACGCGCGTCGTATCCAGTTTCTCATGTAGATGTTTCGTTCCCACTCTGACAACATTACTTTAGACAAAGCAACAAGGCAACGTTGTTAAGAAAAATGTGTCGTCTTCTGCAGCAACCTGAATGAACTCCCTTGTCCCGACTTGTCCTCGAAGTAGTTCGCCGATATACTTCAGACAAACGACGGAAATGGATTTTAACAAAGCCATGGTCAAATATTTCACTTCTGCTCTATAATGATCCTATTGCGAGAAGAACTGAAAAAAAGCAGCTTATTTATTCAGTCGTAAACCGAAAAAAATTCCGAAATACTGCAAAAACTGGCAACTTCTTAAATGTTTAGAGATGTAATCTTGTGCACTTCATAAAACATAGTATTCTATCTCTACAAAATCAAAGAATTTTGAACCGGTAAACTCATGTGAATAGTGTGTACCTGTGTAGCAATTTGTAGGTGTATAGGCTAAAACGAAACGACCACATAGGATCGGTTGTAGCTAAAGCAAGTGGCAGACTTCAATTCGTTGGTGGAATACTATGGAAATGCCATCAATCTACAAAGGAGACTGCTTATAATGCATTCGTGTGACCCTTCCTAGAATATCGCTTGAGTGTGTGGAACCTTTACCAAAAATGACTAACAGGGTGTATTGAACGTATACAGACAAGAACAGCAAGAATGTCCACAGGCTTGTTACACGTCGGAAAGTGTCGTGGAGATGCTGAAGAAACTGAACTGCCAGATACTTCAAGTTAGACGCAACCTATCCCGAAGAGCCTACTTAAAAAGCTTCAAGAATTGGCTTCAAATGATGAATCTAGGAATATACTACAACCTCCTACCTGTCACACTTGAAAGAACGGCGAGGACAAGACTAGATTAATTACATTGCGCACAGAGGCATTTAGGCAGTCATTCTTTCCGCACTCCATATGTGAATGGGACAGGAAGAATTCCTAATTATTGGTACGATGAGAAATACACTCTGCCACGCACTTTAGAGTGATTTGCAGATTCTGGATGTAGATGTGCATGCAGATGTGACGTGACAGGCTAAATCAGGATAAGTGCAGATTACCGAACAACATTACACCAGTATTTATGTCACTTCCAGACTAATAATTAGAGCTGTTACAAGTCGTATGTTTTTATGTTGGTTACTACTTCCAAGTACATGTGGCAGGAACAAGCCATTAATGCTGATCTTCCCCTGGTTAGCAGCTCAGGTGCTGAAGTGTGGGCACGTGGACGTAAATCGTTAGTTTATCGTGAGACGCGTAGTCTTTTACCGGGGCAGTTATAGTCATGCAGTAAACATCAGGTCTTAAAGTTTGTTACATGTTTGCGGGAAAGCTGTTCGACACAGAGGAAAAAACCACCAACACGTGTACATATTAAGGTTACACATATAAAAATGTCTGCACTTTTACCCCTGAAACGCTGCATATTGGGGAAACAAACAGGTCACAGCGAAAATCTGTAGCCTGTTCTCTAACTTCTCTGCTGTCCGTGCCATAGTATTTTTAGTAATTTAATTAGATGTTTCAAAGATAGTACGCACGCTTTCGATCGAAAAGAGATGGAATGAGTAAGTTTACAAGCTCTATATACGTGTATCTGTTTTTTATTACAGCTGCATCATGGCCATTTATAGATTATCAAATAGCACAAAGGACTCAGTTCAATAACAGTTAACAAAGTGGTTCAAATTGCTCTGAGCACTATGGGACGCAACATCTGTGGTCATCAGTCCCCCAGAACTTAGAACTACTTAAACCTAACTAACCTAAGGACATCACACATATCCATGCCCGAGGCAGAATTCGAACCTGCGACCGTAGCAGTCGCGCGGTTCCGGACTGTGCGCCTAGAACCGCTCGGCCACCATTGCCGGCAACAGTTAACACATTAGTCCCTTTTCGCTATTCAAGGCACATATGAAACATAAATTTAAGAACAAAATGACCATGTTATGGTCTATACTGAATATATTTCCCGTGTTTAATTAAATTTTCGTCCATACACAGAGCTAACGAAAGTTGTGGGAACAACCTAATATTGTGTGGGACCTCCTGGTTCCTGGTGCTGTGCAGCAGCTCGACTTGGCATGGACTCAACAAATCGTTGGAAGTTGGAAGTCCTTCGTATTGAGCCATGCTGCTTCTGTAGCCGCACATAATTGCGAAAGTGTTGACGGTGCAGGATTTTGTACACGAAATGACCTCTCAATTATGTCCCATAAATGGTCGATGGGATTAATATCGAGCGATCTGGGTGGACAAATCATTCCAGTACATACTTCAAATCAATCACAACCAACCGTTTTCCTTTTACAAGGTGCATTGTCATCCATCAAAAATCCATCGTCACTCGGGAGCGTGAAGTCCATGAATGGTTGCAAATGGTCTATAAGTAGTTAAAATAACCATTTCCACACAATGATTGCTTCAGATGATCAGGAGGACCCAATCCATTCCATGAAAACACAGCCCACACCATAATTTCCCAATATATTCTCCTTAGAGGGTATCTGTCCGCAGCTCGTGGTCTTGCGGCAGCGTTCTCGCTTCTCGCGCACGGGGTCCCGAGTTCGATTCCCGGCGGGGTCAGGGATTTTCCCTGTCTCGGGTTGACTGGGTGTTGTTGTGTCGTCTTCATCATCATCATTCATCCCCATTACGGTCGGAGGAAGGCAATGGCAAACCACCTTCGCTAAGACCTTGCCTATTACGACGTGCGGGTCTCCCGCTTCGTCCCCTACGCTCCTCGGAGTATGGGACCTCAACATCATAAGAGGGTACATGCGAGGTCACTATGGGGAAGTATTATTCTCCCTGTTCCCTTTTGTGACATCAACACTTTCCTGGTAAGCTGCTCTAGAAGATTCAAATGGCTCTGAGCACTATGGGACTTAAATTCTGAGGTCATCAGTTCCCTAGACGTAGAACTACTTAAATCTTACTAACCGAAGGATATCACACACTGTAAGGTGTCAGGCAAATCCAACACCTTCCATGAAAATCCTGACATGATAAGCAAATCCAGTAGTATGTCACATAGCTCCGAATAAATCGTGACATTAAAGTAACCAAAGTAATACGAGTAACGAGTGAGCAAATGGAATACCACAGACTAACACAAGAATGCCTAAATGCATGTCATACCTTCCCACCGTGAGACAGACGCAGCTCCGAGGGGAGAAACGAGAACAGAAGCCGAGAGCAGAACCATGTTAAGCTGGAAGGCCCTACGATAAGGGACGGACGGACACCCGCGTCGCCAGCTAACTGCTAGGACCACACCACCCGCAAGTTTTAGCGTGAGACTTTTTCGCGTCTCTGTCACGTTAGGACCACCCCCCAGCCCATGTTAAAAGCTAGAGCTCTCCAGAAGAACAGTATAGACCTTACGATAGCACTAAAAGGACCACACCAGCTGCAAGTTTTAGCGTGAGACTTTTTCGCGTCTCTGTTACGTTGCAAACTTTAAAAACATTGCCCCACCACGAAAAGTATAACGTTTCTCATTGGATAGACAGAATTTTTGTAGGCGGAGCTTAAGGTTAACATTGAGACCCTGATTGGTCAGATGAAAACACAGCCAGATAGTTTTTTTTAAACCAACTTTGGTAAATTGTAGTAAGAAGAAGTTAGGAGAGAGTTAGTTCCGAGACGGCGAGGTGAGCGAAGCTGTGCTGCCTGCCGCCCCCTGACGAACACCGACTAGGTAATGAACGCACGCGATGCCGCATAACAGCGCATAAAGCTTCACTCAGAACTGCAGAAGTACTACTAGTGTCGATCGTCAATTAAAGCTCATGGTGTTCACATTTGCCACTTGAAGTAAAAATCTGAAACGCGATGATTTTTCTGTTATATAGTTATTGAGGAGGCACATCAGCCACTGTAATTTACGACAAGTTAAATAAGTAATTAAAGATAATTGAGGGTCACTGTAGAGCATTTTGATAGTTTTCTCTCTTGAGAAACTTAATTTAAACCTAGATTATAGATGTGATATGGCATAGGTCATCCTTCGATCCATTGTAGAACTTGGAAACCCACTCAGGGAATATTCGTTCACATTTTTGTTGAACGCAGTCGGTTTTTACCATCCTGTATTAAAACATTTCCTTTTATCAATAGTGCAATTTATAAACAATGTTTTGTGAGTAGAATAAAATTTCCAATGGTAAACTTAACTGCTTTTTCGACGTTATTTTACCAGCTAACTAAAAATAGGAAAGCCTTGAACCCCTTCCACTAAATTTAGTTAGTATTAAGATTCTTTTACAGGGAGCGCAGTGGAGCTGACGCTGAAATCATTAAGTATTTGGTCTCACTGAGCTCTTCTGAATTCTACATGTCATGTGTGGTCTGGCGTCTCCTTACCAGCAACAGGTCCCAGGTTGAAACTAGTCAATTCCCTAAAAAACACGCTCAGAGCGTCGTTGCGCGAAAGTGGTAGGGAGACACGATATAGAACAAACAGACACCACGCGGAATGTTTAGAACACATCCATACCCGAGGCAGGATTCGAACCTGCGACCGTAGTGGTCACGCGGTTCCAGACTGAAGCGTCTAGAACCGATCGGCCATTCCGGCCGGCACTCTAGAAGACTATGCCATAAGACATCAATAAGAGGAAATATGCCAAACACGTTAAGAAAGTGAATCATTTCTTTTTCAAAACTATGATTTATGCGAAGAGCAGGGTCATCAATATGAACACACTAAAATTTCGATTTTTGTGTCCCCCATACTGAGTCGATTACATTCTTTTTTGTGTAATTTTATTTGTTTTACAGAACTGAAGATACTGTGTTTTTAAATGAGAGACCATTTGCAGACGCCCACTTATTAATGTTTGGAAAATCCCTGATTGGATTAATTATTATACTTATATAATTACCAGAAAGTACCAACTCTGTTGTATGTGAAGTGAAGAGTCATTTACGTATGTAGGGAATGTGTGAGGACTCAAAACTGAATTCTGTGGAACACTTTGTAATTTCTTCCCATTCACTATTATTTTCTTCCATTCCTGCAAACACTTAAAGATTTATCACCACGTTTTGCGATCTATTTTTACAAAATAATTTTACTTTTAGTCCCAGTTGCGAACTTGACTGGGACTGGAAGCGGAAATACTAAAGACAAAACTACGGCTCTTTCTATGCTCTGCCACAGTAACGCTATTTTGTGTTAACGCCACCTAATTCCTCTAACAGTCATGTTCTGTATCATTCGTGTTCAAGGAGACTGCAGCGCCTCTGCCATTACCAGAGGTGGTGAATTACAGGCCTGTGTAATCTGTGGCTTCCAGCTCTCGTACTGCCGTAAAACATGCTAAAAACCTCTGAAACGCAAGTTACGTTTTTATAGTAATACGGCCATATTGATCGTTAATTACAGTGCTGTAAACAGCGGAGCTTATAAGTGCACGACGAAATTCAGTGGCCACTCCAAGCTCTATAGTAACCCTCACGTGCTAGCAGTTGCTTACAATCAGAGACTCAAGTAGTCACGAGAGATGTTAGTCTCCGATTATTCCAACAAGAGGGCGCCGCAGTATTTTTGAAATCTGTTTTATCGGAACGGGCAGTTCCAGATAACACTCTAAGGAAAAAAATAGAAAAACTACGCACCACGAAGGAATTATATGAATATGACGGAAATCAATAGGTGTGACGTGGACGTACAGACAAACAAATGATTGCAACAGCAGAAGAACGTATGATTTACTCAAGAAAAAGGGATTGAAAAATTGAGCAACTCAATAACGCGTTTGTTCACGTCTGACCCTTATCCAAGCATTTGTCCGCCTTGACATTGATTGATAGAGTTATTGGATTTCCCCCTGAGGGTTATCGTGGCAGATTCTATACAACTGGTGCGTTAGCTATTCAAAATCCAGAGATGGCTGCAGGGGCCTGGCGATTATGCTCCAAACTTTGAGGAGAGATCCGGCGACCTTGCTGGACAAGGTAGTGTTTGGCAAACACGAAGACCGACAGTAGAAACTCTCGCCGTATGCGGGCGGGCATTATCTTGCTGAAAAGTAAGCCCAGGATAGCTTGCTTGCCATGAAGGGCAACAAAACGGGGCGTCGTATATCGTCGAGTTCTGCTGTACTGTAAGGATGCTGCAGATAACAACCAAAGGGGTTCTGTTATGAAATGCCGCTCCAGACCATCACTACTGAATGGCGGGCAGGCGACAGTCAGATTCGTATCCCGCCACTGTCTGTGGCGTCTCCATACACGTCTAAGGCTGGCGTCTCATTGATTGGAGTAGAATTGTCTTCAGTTATGCGTCCCGCTTCGAACTGAACCGAGACAACGGGCGAGCAAGTATCTGGACACGCCCCGGCTCCGACATCGACCGTTCGAGTGGTAGCATGAGAGCACACAGGACCTCCCAGTAAGGTCGCCGCATTGAACGGAGTTTATGTCGAAAAAAAACTTTTTATGTTCAGAAGAAGGGAGAATAATTTGGTGTACTGGAATCCTGAATAAAACCAACCGGCTTTCGGGAAAAAAATGTGTTGTATTACTTATTAAACGCCCCTCGTATTTTAGTATCGCTTCTGCGACAGTCGTTCTATTCCAGTGAATAAGAGTAGCTTGGAAAGGTTTCCGAGGGGCTGTACATGAGATGATCTGAAACCATGCAAAAAGTGAAATTTTTTTTTTAATGAGATTTCGGGATTGCAGCCGGATCATGTTGACTTCTTGGCACGACGTTTCGGTTGGCAATCGTCCAGCCATCTTCAGGTGAGTGTCCGTCACTGGAGACTGCAAGTTCCCGGAGTCAATTTTATAGCAAAAAATTGGCGCGAAAACGTATGTGCATTGGCCTCCGTCACAGGAGCGTCCTCTGTCGAAATCCGCGACCTCTGGAGCTACTGTTCTATCTGTGGCGCGCAGGCGCATGCGGAAAGGTGAAAAAAACTACATGGTTGCCCTCTGTCGGAATGCGCGCCCGCGTCGCAAAAAACAGACATCAGATGTCGCCACACGTCTCATTATGAATAAAATATGTCCTCTCAAAGGAAATTAGAGAGATCGCCGGGTTCCAAGCCTTGTCCAGTTGAAAACGACATCACGATTTATAAGATTTTGCGCTGGGCGTATCTCCATAGATTCTTTAATTACTGAATCCCTGAAAGTTTTCGCTGGGGCCAAGATTGTCGTGGCAGAAAAATCCTTAGCGTGTCCTGTGGTAAGACAATACTCAGGAACTGCCGACTTACTGGGCTGCGAAAGGCGAGTGTGGCGTTCGTGTTAAACGCACATTTCACGTACTGTGCGTGTCGTCTGACCGGTGTAAGCTTTGCTACTGGCTAGGAATTTTATAGATCCCGGCCTTCCGCAGACCAGATCGTCCTTTACTGAACCGAGAATGGCACTAATCTTCGCTGGTAGCCGGAAGATTACTTTAACTTGATGTTTCCTTAGAATCCTGCCTATTTTAGATGAAAGGTTGCCGACGTATGGAAGGAACGCCCTGGACTTGAATAGCTCCTTATCTTCGTGATTTTGTAGGTGGTCGCGTTTCTTCCTTCTTAGCACTGTTCTAATCTGATGTGGAGAGTAACCATTACCTCTGAACACCGACTCTAAATGTTCCAGCTCATTCGCAAGGCTGTCTCCATTAGAAAGAACATGAGCCCGGTGCACCAACGTTTTAAGGATGCCGGTAGTTTGTGCAGGATGATGATAACTCGACGCTTGCAGGTAAAGGTCCGTATGTGTTGGCTTACGGTAGACAGAATGCCCTAATGACCCATCCACTCTCTTAGTAAGCAAGACGTCCAAAAACGGCAAGCAACCATCCTTCTCTATTTCCATCGTAAACTGGATGTACTTGTGGATTGCATTAAGATGTTGCAAGATCCGTGACAGTTCTTCTTCACCATGATAGAGGACGCTCCTGTGTCGGAGGCCAATGCGCATGCGTTTTCGCGCCAATTTTTTGCTATAAAGTTGACTCCGGGAACTTGCAGTCTCCAGTGACGGACACTCACCTGAAGATGGCTGGACGACTGCCAGCAGAAATGTCGTGGCAAGAAGTCAACATGATTCGGCTCCAATCCCGAAATCTCATCGAACATTCAATACGCCGGGAAAACTTCAAGAATCACAAAAAGTGAAATAGTGACAAGAGAAGCAGAGCAGATTTTTATTGCATGAGATGTGACACTGTGAGCTGAGAAAGTTGATATATTTGGGAAGGAAGGCAAGGAAAGAAATAAGAAGAGACGTTCCAGTTTCACGTCCCGCTTGGCGTTGCTGAAGGAACAATCTCGGCATTCACGAGAACAGAAAGAGCAATAAAATCCTAAATCAGGTTGGCCCTACAGGGATCTGAACTCTCTTCTCCACAAAACCTGAACGGAAAAGTGCCCCATATTAATCGGTGGAGACAATTTAAGAACTGAAATACATGGTTGTAGCTCCACTGAGAAGAATCATTTCTTTTTTTTATTTCTTGGTGTTGACTAGTTTCTGACACTTGTGTCCATTTTCAGATCATCAGTATCGTAAATGAGACAAATATAGTCGATGGCCTATGCACAGAAATTGCCCCCTGCAGTGACGAAAAAGAGGCACTATGGCCGACTCAAGAACAGTAAATAGACCACATAGGACGCACACTAGAGAACTCTGACTTGATCTCTCTTTTACTTGGGACAAACTCGCAGGTATTCTCATACTAGACAGATTCAAAATACCAACTGTTTACGCACGTATCTCATGCACTAAGGTTGTAATAAAAACACGTATTAAATCACGGGAAGCTTATTCACAGAGGGAGAGGAAGGTCGTAAGTAGTTCACTCATGCAGAAAGCGTATACAGTGTGATTAAAGGGGGGAACTGGGATGTTTTGTACAACACAAAACGCAGAGTGAAACAGTTCTCAGTAACAAGCTAGGTAATTAATCTCTTAAATTTTTTTAAATTTTTTTTTTCTATATATAATGCCTGTAGTAAATTCCGTAAATATTTTCAGTACTCCATAGACTCCACTCAACATTGCAACGATATACAATATTATGCATAGTCATTAATTTAAAAGTCAATAATGGTTAAATAAATTTGTGACTGACAACTTTATATAAATAACGTAATCCACAGAAAATGTAGTGCCTCCAACTGTGTCGAAATTCTTTGTGAAACCATACTGTGATATCATCTCTGTAGCATATTTTGACTTCAAAAACAAGCGGTGTGAGTGATGATTTGAGAGTGTGTGGTATTCCTGCGAAAGGGAGGAGGCACAGCATCTTTGAGAAGACATACAGAAATACAATTACTAACATTAGCATGTTATAGAAACATCCGAAGATTGATTTTGCCGGCAAAAAAGACTAAAGTGGAAGGGAGACAGAAAACCACAGGAGAAAATATTCGAAAAAGATATGTATGTAAACAACTAAAAGAATAAATTCTCCAAATGCGTCGCGCTAAGCACGAAAAAATACGCAACTGGTGCGGGTTTTCATTACTTAAATCATAAAAACTGGACTAGGTGTAATATTTTAGTACTGGCGTAAACCATACAGAGATTTACAGGATTGTTGCATTGTGTACCGAAAATTTAAGCATCTACATTACGGGCTTCGTGTAGTTTCAGTGGATATTAAGGAGAGTTTAAACGAATTTTATATTTAGACACAAATATAGTTGTGTTTTTAGGTAACTGGTTTAGACCGTCTCGAACAGTCATTCCCAGAAAAAAACGCGTTATTATGTTTTCCTCTGAAAGTAAAATATCATTGTAACACATGTTTCAAATACGGTCGTCCAGTGACTATAAAGAGGTCGAACTTATAAAATTATAGAAAGTGTTTCTCACTGTTCCCTGAACGTACAAAGTTTATTCAATAAGTAATGCCCCAGATTTTCTTAAAAAACCATTAATACACATAGATTAACGTCCTTGTTGGTACTTCACATTTGATGTTTGTTCTGTGCGCCGGTGAAGTTTCGAACCGTTCTGACAGATGGCAGAGCCATTGTACAGCGTCAAACTGGCGTCTACATACGACTCATGCTACAAGCAGCGTGCGGTTATTGAATTCTTGTGTGCAGAAAAAGAAACCTTGGTGAACATCCATAACCGTTTGTGTGCAGTGTATGACAGATGCTGTAGTTGATAGGAGTACAGTTGGGCGATGGGTAAAGAAAGTTACAGCCTCAGGAAATGCAGAAACAGAGCTTCTTGATCAGCCACGCAAGGGTCATCCTGTGGTATCGATAGCTACGATGCCACGGCGTAGGTGCAAGTTCTTAGATTGGCACTACGACACCGACACCGACGACAGCGCCCTTTAGCCAGCGCTGTGCAGATCTACGAGCTCCGCTCCAGATTCAACCCATTTGATTCCGAGGAGGCGACCTACCAACATTGTGTCTACTTCATAGGGGGCTAGCAATTACAGACTGTGTTACTTCAGTGATAGTTTATCCAACTACCAGTAGTAGTAAGCGTTGATGGCTGAACGGCTTCCCACCTACGTGCTCATCTGTACGCAAAGTAAAAGAGTTATAACCTAATTGCACTACCGAAGCATTTTCACCTTTTCCTGCTCCTACTCACTTCCTACATTCAGCCTACCCTTCAGTTTACAGGAGCAGACCCACGAGACGCCTTCCAGGCGGGATACAAAATGTTTCAAATGGCTCTGAGTACTATGGGACTTATCTTCTGAGGACATCAGTCCCCTAGAACGTAGAACTACTTAAACCTAACTAACCTAAGGACAGCGCACACATCCATGCCCGAGGTAGGATTCGAACCTGCGACCGTAGCGGTCGCGTGGTTCCATAAAGTAGCGCCTAGAACCGCTCGGTCACACCGGCCGGCCGGTATACAAAACATTCTGTCACAGCCACTGCTCGAGACATGCTGAATCGTGCGGATACTATTATTAGTGCCCACCGGCGCATCACAACTCGACAATTGGCCTTACAGTTGTCGGTCAGCATTGGAAGTGCGTCTGCAATGATCGACACTTTTGGATATTCAAAGATGTGCTCACGATGAGTTACACGAATGCTCACGGCGGACCACAAGATTCAAAGAGAGGCCATTTCATCTGAAATGTTGGAGCGTTTTGAGCCCGACGGAGAGGCCTTTCCATCACGGATAGTTACGGGGGACGAAAGCTGGGTGCACCACTTTGCGCCGGAAACAAAAAGACAGTCCACGGCGTGGCATCATCCTCATTCACAAACAAGAAAAAATTCAAGACAAAAATGGCTCTGAACAGTATGGGACATAACATCTGAGATTATGTCCCCTAGAACGTAAATCTAATTAACATAAGGACATCACACACATCCATGCCCGAGGCAGGATTAGAACCTGCGACCGTAGCAGTTGAATAGTTTCGGACTATAGCGCCTAGAACCGCTCGGCCACAGCGGCCGGCAAATTCAACACAACCCCCTCTGTTGATAAAGTCATGGTGACAGTTTTCTGGGATTGTGATGGGATCATTCTCGTGGATATGACGCCAAGAGGGTCAACCATCAATTCAGAGACATACGGGGTGTGGCTAGAAAGAAACCGGACTAGTACTGGTGAAACAATAAAACGAATGCCATGAGGCTGAAAGTCGCGTGGCCTGTCACGTGACTCTCGCTCCGCCTACTGCTCGAGTTTCATCTGCCTCCTGCACTCAGTGTGCCCGTGGCGTCTGTTTTAAGTAGTTGACGTTTTGTCTGTGCGGCGGAAAATGTTGAGTGTACAGAAAGAACAGCGTGTTAACATCAAATTTTGTTTCAAACTAGGAAAATCTGCAAGTGAAACGTTTGTAATGTAACAACAAGTGTACGGCGATGATTGTTTATCGCGAACACAAGTGTTTGAGTGGTTTAAACGATTTAAAGATGGCCGCGAAGACACCAGTGATGACACTCGCACTGGCAGACCATTGTCAGCAAAAACTGATGCGAACATTGAAAAAATCGGTAAACTTGTTCGACAAGACAACAAGTCAACTCCTGTTAACTCAGACACTGCTCTGATTGTTAAACGGCGATCTAGTCGAACAAGTTTACCGATTTTTTTAATGTTTGCATCAGTTTTTGCTGACTGGTCTTCCAGTGCGAGTGTCATCACTGGTATCTTCGCGGTCATCTTTAAATCGTTTAAACCACTCAAACACTTGTGTTCGCGATAAACAATCATCGCCGTACACTTGTTGTAACATTACAAACGTTTCACTTGCAGATTTTCCTAGTTTGAAACAAAATTTGATGTTAACACGCTGTTCTTTCTGTACACTCAACATTTTCCGACGCACAGACAAAACGTCAACTACTTAAAACAGACGCCACGGGCAGACTGAGTGCAGGAGGCAGATGAAACTCGAGCAGTAGGCGGAGCGAGAGTCACGTGACAGGCCACGCGACTTTCAGCCTTATTGCATTCGTTTTATTGTTTCACCAGTACTAGTCCGGCTTTTTTCTAGCCACACCTCGTACGTGCAGACTCTGAATAAACTCAGGAACCGTTTCCGACGTGTTCGGTCGGACAAGAATCCAGTAGCAAGTTTGCTCCAACACGATAATGGACGTCAACACACAAGTCTGAGAACCCGAGAATACATCGCCAAATTGGGTTGGACATTTCTGCCTCATCCTCCCTGCAGTCGAGACCTGGCACCCTCGAACTTCCATCGCTTTGGGCCGCTTAAAGATTCTCTTTGGAGAACACACTTTGAAGATGACGAGAGTGTCAGTCATGCGGTGAAAACATGGCTACGCCTACAGGACAAGAACTTTCACCAGCAGCGAATACATGCTCTTCCACAACGTTGGCGTACGGCCGTAGGCTACGTAGAAAAAACAGGATATGGACAAGACATGTTGACGTATACTGTCTCCGAATTCTGATTTTTAGCCGGCCGCGGTGGTCTAGCGGTTCTAGGCGCTCAGTCCGGAACCGCACGACCGCTACGGTCGCAGGTTCGAATCCTGCCTCGGGCATGGATGTGTGTGATGTCCTTAGGTTAGTTAGGTTTAAGTAGTTCTAAGTTCTAGGGGACTGATGACCACAGATGTTAAGTCCCATAGTGCTCAGAGCCATCTGATTTTTAAATATGTTCTGAGAAAAAAAATGTCCTGCGTTACTTATTGAACGACCCTCGTAAGGAAGCCGAAGACCGTTGCTGGTGACCGGGAATAGCTTCTATCGTCAATATCGGCACTGAGTACATAAAATTTGTTTCCACTGGTCACTGATCCAGATCAAACACAACACGGCTCAATGTCCTCTCCGTCTTCAACGTGGGCTGCAATTAGTGCCTCTCGTATTACCCCTCCGATGATTCTACCAGATCTCTCGTTTACACACACACACACACACACACACACACACAAGCAGTGGCTCAGCGCGCGTGCCGTACACGGATCTGGGGTGCTCTGATACGGCGGGCATGTCGGCAGATAATGCTGGTTGTTTACCGTGGGCATAGCGCGGCCGGATAATGCAGCCGCAGGGCTAATACGCGCATAGGCGGCTCCCCAAACAGTGGCCGGCGAATAAAACGACGCGTCCTCTGCGGCGCGGGTTTGTCACGCTAATTTGGAGCGTTTGCCGGGGATAAATGGCGCGATTCCACGCCGCGTAATGGCCGCGGTGGCTGGTGGTCGGCGCAGCTGCGCTCTGCAATGGCCGGCGTTCTTGGCGCGCTTCTCGCTCTCCCGCCTGGCAGTCGGGCGTCTAACTGACGTCATACAACACACGCAACGCGCCGCTACCCGTGCCATTATTAATGGCGTAGCGCTTCGTGCGTGCTAACTGAGCGAGCCCAAAACAGGTTACGAATCCAGACGATCTGTCAGTGCTCTACTGTCTCAACTATCGTGGTACGCCATAGGGAGGGAAAAAAACCAAGCGATTAAGACCGATACCGGTATTTTAGCTATAAATAACCAGTATTTTTCGGTATTTGTTTGGTCTCGATTAAAACACGTGTTTTTCATTTTTTACTAATAGCCGGGTACAACGGGAATAACAAGTGGTGGGGAACGATTGAGGAGAGTGGAGAGTTTCAAGTACCTACGAAGCCTGATACAGGAAGATTGAAAAAACGACAGACAAATAAACGAGCGGGGGAAAAAAGCAGAAGCATTTCGGAAGAGTGTCAGAAGCCTGATATGGAGCAAGGATGCGCCCGAAATCAGTAAAAAGGTTATATACCAGTCGTACTATGTCCCGATCCTGACATATGCATCAGAAACATGGGTTATGAAGGAAAAGAGAAAAGTAAAGTACAGGCTATTGAGATGAAATTGGTTGAAATGGCTCTGAGCACTATGGGACTTAACATCTGAGGTCATCAGTCCCATAGAACTTAGAACTACGAGACGTGTTTTTTAAGTAAGTACCGTTTTGAAATTAAAAAAAGACGTGCTAAGATATCACAATAATTTTATTTTTACATGAAAGCCTGTACCTTAATCTACTTTTCTGCATAATTTCCGTCAATATTGAGGCACTTGTCATAACGTTGTACCAGTTTTTGAATACCCTCCTCATAGAAGTCTGCCGCCTGACAGTGGAACAGTTGAAGGTGTTCCTGGCGGTTGTTCTGAATCTTTCAGAGATGTCTGTGAATTTGTGTGTGTGTGTGTGTGTGTGTGTGTGTGTATGTGAGAAAAGGGAGGGAGAGAGAGTGTGTGTGTGACAGTAGGTTTTTGGATTTTTTAAAATTTTTATTTCGTGTGTGTGTGTGTGTGTGTGGTGTGTGAAAGGGAGAGAGAGAGAGAGAGAGAGACAGTAGGTTTTAGGTATTGTGTGTGTGTGTGTGTGTGTGTGTGTGAAAAGGGGGAGGGAGGAGGAGGGAGAGGGAGAGAGAGAGAGAGAGAGAGAGACAGTACGTTTTAGGACTTTTTTTGTGTGTGTGTTTGGTGGAGGGGGGGCTGGGGTGGTGGAAAGGGGGGGGGAGGGTGAGAGCTCTATACGTTAGTCTTGTCTGATAGTTCCCTATCCAATAACATACGTATTGTTAAAGCACACACGAAGGAAAAAAAGAGCTTCAACCCTAAGACGAAAATCAACCATGTTCAGGAGATGATTCCTTCTGACCTGCCAGCAAGACAAACGTTTGCTCTGGTATTTCTTGGTCGCGTGAAAGTGCACAACGAATGGCTATGTCACATTCAAGGACATGTCAATACGAGAACTGAAGAATGTAGGCAACGGAAAATGCTCACGCACATCAACCGGTGCCACTTCATACTGTGAAGGTGACTGTGCGTTGCGGGTTGGCCTCGTCGTTTATCGTAGGGCCGTATTTTTTCGAGGAGATGAACCGTGCTCGTCCTGTTACCTGTGCCGTCACTGGTAAATCTTATGAGTCTTTTGCGCACCTACGCCATTCCAACCCTTCGACAGCGTGGATATGTGGGTAGGATCATTTTTGTGCAACATGGCGCTCCTCCGCATACTGCACAGCCAGTGAAGCGGAGGTGCTTCGGAAAAGGTAGAATTATCGACCGTCATTTCCCTGCAGCCTGGTCGTCCAGATCACCTGATCTTGATCCTTGTGATTTCTGGGTGTGGGGTTATCTGAAAGATGTCGTGTTCAGTGCTCCAAATGCGAACGTAGCTGAATGGAAAACACGCATTGCGCAACGCATTCTGAACGCGAGATCCGAGACGCTGCGATCTGTTGTGGAACTAGCTGTTTCTCGACTTCATCTTGTGGCAGAAAACTGTGATCGGCATACTGAACATATCTTGCGCCAGTCTCACGACAAACCGAGGTCATTTTGCTTTTTTGCGGTTTTTGGCAACAGGACAATTCAAAACCGACGTCGTTTTGCTTTTTATGTGGCCTCAGAACATTAAAAAAAGTTTGGGAGGTAGGAGACGATGGTAGAGCACTTGCCCTCGAAAGGCAAAGGTCCAGAGTACGAGTCTCGGTCCGGCAAACAGTTTTAATCTGCCAGGAAGTTTCATTTCAGTGCACACTCCGCGGCAGAGTGAATATCTCATTCTGGTGATTTCAAAATCGATTTTTCCGATCCGATGAAGTACGACCTTGCCGTGGTGGATGGGCTTACCTAACAGTGCCACAACTGCTGAAGGTGGAACTTGTGCAGTCATGCAGGTACGGGTGGTGTAATGTGCAATCAAACCATAGCTGTCGTAATGTGGTTCGTCCGTCATTTGTAGCTTACCCCATTTATGTTAAGACGCTTACAGCGCCATCTATTAGTAAAATTTCCTTTTAACTTCTTTAGTTCCATGACGTTTCCCCGCGTCAATAATATGCTGTTCAAAGGCGGCGTCATGCTAAGCAGTGGTTTTCTTTCTACAGCGTTTTGAAACTGGAACTTTATTTATGGACGCCCTGTCCAACAGCATCATCTATGAACAGCGTCATGGAGATTCTGGGGTTATCTTCAGTGTCCGAAAATTTCTCTCTACGAACGACACAATAATGGACACCCTAAACAATGAAACTCCACCACCACTACAGCCACCAACAGTTGCTGCGTTCTGTTTGCTAGGAACTCTGTACTAATAACGATGTGGTCTGATACTCGTCCGCTCGTATTTTATTCATTCGGCGACAATACGAAACTGCATCGTAAGCTTTCTAGACATCAGGGAATGTGAGATCCATCTGGGCGCAAGGGTCTGCTGCCAGTGTCGGAAAACAAATTTCCAATGTAAATTATAATCAATATAGAGAATCACCTCTCCTCGTCTTTTCTCCGGTCATCCAATCATATGATGGACTATATTCACGTTGATTGTAACGTATTGTAGGGGCAATGGTTCAAACAGTATATTAGAGTTCAAGCTGCTTGGGTTTATATACCCTCATTAAGGCTATTTGCAAAAGTAGTCGAGACATGGTTTCGTCAGTCTGCAATATGCCGAAGTCTGCATCCCAGAAGAGTTTTATGGAAAAGCTATAGTTTAACTTCTTGCCGAGGGCGAGTTCACTAAGAGACAGGACACTGACTTGTATGAGCCCAGAATAAGAAAAAAAACAGACATTTGTCTTAAGCGATTTAGGGAAACCAGGGAAAACTTAAATGAGGATGACTGGATAGGGTTTTAAACATCATTATTCCTCAATGTGAGTGCAGTAACCGAATAGCACCAGCGTAATCAGGTGTGAAGTTATTCAACACTTACGCAATTTTTAAGGTGAATCGTAAATGTTTTAGGAAGAGCCAACATGGAGTACTTTAAGTTAAAAATTCATTTAAAAATATGCACATTTTTAACAGGAGCAGCGTTACGGCTGTTTGAATATTATGCATGAAATAAACCCCACAAAATGTGGCCAAAGAGACAAAATGCTTTGGAGATAAAATACACGAATAATTTAGGGCAGTTGAAATTAAAACTTCAAAAATACCACCACCGATTTCAGTACGGTTTTCAGCTCTCTTCACGCCATAAATCCTCATGTACTTTTATCGAAGTGAATCAGTCCATAATGGAATAATACGTGTTTGATGTTTAAGGTTTCTTTGTAAAATTAGTTTTTTATTCAAATGGCTCTGAGCACTATGGGACTTAACATCTATGGTCATCAGTCCCCTAGAACTTAGAACTACTTAAATCTAACTAACCTAAGGACATCACACAACACCCAGCCATCACGAGGCAGAGAAAATCCCTGACCCCGCCGGGAATCGAACCCGGGAACCCGGGCGTGGGAAGCGAGAACGGTACCGCACGACCACGAGATGTGGGCGTTTTTTATTCATCCAAGTAAAAAACTACTACAGTAAGGTCCGGTGACCATGGTGATCAATGAACGTTGGTCAGGGACTGAAGGATTCAGACAATGTGTCAGACGACGAGTGTCTATGACAACTTCCTCAGTCTTTCAGCCAAAGAAATCACTTCGAGTAATAGCGACCAGTTATCTGTATGTTGTGTAAAATGTGTTGACCTGTAAACTCGTTCAGTACCATGAGATTCCCAGTTATCGCACTGTCGATCACACCGCAGCATTTACTTTCAGAGAATGACTACTGATAACGTGGCGGCAGTATATGATGTTAATTTTCGTTGCGGGAACGAAATGAGTTTTGCGTGTAATTGATTCCATCACTCGTGAACGTAACGTCATCAGTAAACAGTATTAATAGGATTAAGTGACGATTAGAAATTATTCATCGATATAAATTTCCGAAGCCAACCTCCATCACCTGCTCAATTTATTCCACCCGCTGATGACAAAAATAACGCGGCGCCATATTTGCCTAGCGTGTACACGGTACTGCAGGGAGATCTCTGACACACACACACACACACACACACACACACACACACACACACACGTTGAATTTGGTGCTTGAGATTAGGGAACTATCTGCGAGGTTCTCCATAAAGAGCAAAACATTACAGAACATGTAAACATAATTCATATCAGCATATTCAGCATGTAGTGACATGTAGAGCGTTGTCTTACTAAAAGATCACGTAGCAATATAATTTTTAAAATTTTTATGTTTATGGCGCATGAAGTTCAGCACTCAGATATCAAACCACCAAAGCAGTTCAACGTAGCTGAAAAATTCCCGAAAAAATCGACTTTGAAGTTTTCAGAGGGTCTTTAACTCACTAAAGCAAGGGCGAGATTTCGGCGGGCCACGTGACACTGTGGTACAAGGCTCGCCTACCACGTGGGTAACCTGGGTTTGATTCCTGGCCAGTGCGAAGTTATTAACAAAGGTGGATGCTCCACGAGCGTTTTTGTGAAGCATAAACCACATAAAGTTGAAGAAAATGGTAGCGTTCGAGAATGGTAATTACTGGACCGCTGGTTCCAGTCACGTTTCGGTCGTTAATTCTTTTCGTTTATTTTTTCGTTTGGCTCGAATACATGCACCAATTAAATATAAAATTCATAAAATATATGACAATAAACACGTATCTAACTGTATTTTTTTAAAATGAAAAATGCCTGTCTTCTTACTACTAATTACATATAGCACACAAAAGTCCAGTTTTCATTGGAAATATAAATTCTTAGTTACCGATCTTTTATGAAAGATTGCTAATAAAGATTACTTAAATAAAAAAAAATAAAAAAATAAACTGGCTACATGCGCTCTCAGGTTTCCGTACAAACTTAATTACGTATATAGAGAGGTAATCGACACCAGGAGTCGAGAATCTCGGCGGTTTTTGCCTGTTGTCGGCATTTGTGCTGGAAAGATATCGGTCCCGGGAACTCCAAGACATTCGAGTATGTTTTCTGTCTGAAGTCGGATAGCAAATGACAAAAGAATTTTTGTGTGTGATATAATTACAAATTAATAATTTTCAGATTTTTTCCTTAACTTTTAGAGTGAAACCTTGCTTCTCACCATACTGCATGGTTCGTAGGTCAATGGGAAGTATCCTATAGGTTTTGGTGAGTGAGTTTGCCAGAATCAAAATATGACATAAATCGCCGTACCTTTTGATTACATTAACTTTGAAGCTTACATTTATTACACCCCAAAGAGACGTTACACGTTAGTATGGGACAAAGATTTCAACCTGATACGTCTACCCCTTCCTGGGAAAAGCAGTCTTAACGGCCGGACGGAGAGAGAGACAGACGGATAAAAAAGTGACAAATTTTTGTGTGTGATATAACTGCAACAAATTAAACTCCACCAATGTCGATCCCAAGCCCAGGGCCTCATCTCGCAAGTGATGATGAAGGACGGGAGGGGGGGGGGGAGGAAGGAGGTGGAGAAGGAATAACACCTCGTAAAAAAATGTGAGTCCATCTGGCTCCGGATTGTAGCACCCGGTAAGCTTCCCTGTCTAGGATTCGCAGGCGAAACCTGGTCTACAGTCTCAAAGGCGGAAGAGGAAAATCCAATTCCAAACGGCGCGGAGAGCGGAAGAACAATCTCCAGGACTCACAATCTTCGCTGGTCCTCTTTGTGGTGTCACCGCAAAGCACCACACTTGATAGGTTGTAGGCTTCAAATCGGCCGCGGTCCGTCAGTACACATCGGACCCGCGAGTCGCCACTGTCGACGCTAGCAGACCGAGCGCCGCCACTCGGCTGGGCTTACGAGACAAGCTAGCGCACTGGCCAGTTCTACAGCCGACTTGAATAGGAATGTTTCATTTTTTATAGCTCCGGAGATCTCATTTGCAGAGACGCTAGTTAGCATAGCCTTCAGCTATGTCAGTAGCTACGACCTAGCCAGACGCCACATACAGTTTATTCATTGACAATTGATCTATATGTGTGAAGCAATCAGAATTGTAAAGAAGTATTTCGCAGTTCAGTCTATAACTGCACTTGTAAATATTATTGTACAACGTCAAGATCGACGTTCACCGCTGATGCGGAATTAAAGCTATGTATTCAATTGTATTCCTGTCTACTAACTTTCTGATCACCTGAGATGTTCCAGATACATCCCGTCAAGTATAGTTCATTGTTCCTCACGTAAGCCTACGTGATCAACGCGTGAAATTAATGGCCACACCTCGTGATCAGACTAAGAGTCAAATTGCGTGACTCTGCCGGATCACCCATTTTCCATGAGGCCCATAGTTCCGCCTCATACATAACACTCAGGATAATCCCAAAATAAGTTACATCAATCATGGAAGTGTGTGATGTAAATTATGTTACCCCAGATGGACAATCTACCGTACGTCAGTACGTCAGCAGACTCTCTGATTCTGGGGAGTTTGCAACACTGCACAAAGACAAGACGGTGTAAACTAAAACATGTTACAGATACCCTAAAAAACCACAGCACACTAAAAGCGGCCACTCTAGAAACGTGATACAATGCTACATGTATCTTCGACTCCGAAGCGTTTAGGATGTACAAGGGGAAAATGAGACCGAGAATGATAAAAAATGTACTACATCTAGGAACAGCCTTTATAGTCGACAAAAAAAATCTTAATAGTCGACTTTGATTCCCCATCGGAAAGTTTCTCATGTCTTACATTCACATGCACAAACAAAATCTACGCAATCATCAATGCCCAAGCGCCTATTAATGAAGATAACAAGAAAAACAAAGAAAAAAATAGTAGAAGCTTAATGCACAGATTGGTACAGAAAAACAAGAAAATTGCTTGAAATTATCCTTCCCACAAAAGAACGAACAGAAATGGCAACAGTCAATAGAATTTTGCTAAGTGCACCACCTAATTTTTAAATCTACAGCTTTCAAAAAACTACCACGAAAACGAAAGACATGGACATCCCGAAATTCCAACGTAGGGGAATTTCAACTTGACCATGTGGCAACCGCTAAGAAATCATGAATGTTAGGGTCCTCAGGGTTGTGAACTTGGATTCGGACCACTACCTCTCTAAAATTAACTTCAAAGTCATCCGATACAGAAAATGCAGCATGAAACAAATCAAGGGTCGAAAATACAACACCGAAAAAATAACAAAATCAGATGAATTCACAAAAGCAACAGAAACGATTCAGACCCAGAAGTGGCAGTATATCAGATGAAACCTCATTACTACGACCGAACGGATAGCTCCCAACATAAATATGAAAAAAAACGCGCCTGGTGGTTGCTAGAATGTTATGCTCTCATTCAAAAAAGAAAACAGGCAAGCCAAAATCGGCATTCACAGAAAACAGAAGAAAGAAAATTAAATTTCATTACAGTTATAAAAGTGGTGGATAAAAATACAAAAGGATTAAGAACTCTCGTGAAAATAAAAGGCTTCTCCAATTGATGAAGAATTAACTAAAAAAAACACAAGAAGCTTTCACCGAACATTCAAGCGAAGGTTATCAAGATACAAAGTTCCCACCCTACAATTTCGAGGTGTAAATGGGACCATCGCTCACAATAACACAGAAAATTGCAAGATATTGGTAGGTTACCTTGAGAAGTTCCTGAATTGTGAAACCATCATTGAAAAATTTGAATCCATCCCAAATAACAGTGAGAAGCTGGATTCAGAACCACCAACGACTGAAGAGCTACAAAAGGTAATTTGAGAACTGAAAAACAACACAGCATCCGAAGAAAACCAACGTGTTTTCGATAAAATCTGGAATGAACAAAGGATCCTCGCAGAATGAGAACAGCTCTGATCAACCCTTTTCACAGGAAAGGCTTAAAGACAGACCCCCAACAACTATAGAGGAATATCACTGCTGGATATAACATACAAGATTCTTTCTAAATTCCTCCTGAACAGGGCAGAGCTGCAATTGGACCTGCAAATCGGAGACTACCAGGGAGGTTCTAGAAAGGGCACGTCATGTTCAGAACAAGTACTAAACCTCATAAACATTATCAAACACGAGAAATGAAGGATAAAGACATATTTAACCTCCTTCACTGGTTTCAAAAAAGCATAAGATCGATTGACAGAGAATCTCTGTGAGTAGTCCTGGAAGAAATGAGTTTGAATACGAATACAAGTAATATCATAAAAGCGACCTTAACAAACACATATTCGAGAGTTAAATTCATGGGTGAACTATAAGAACGCTTCAAAATAGAAACGGGGGTGAGATCTCACCGTTGCCGATCAATCGTGCGTTTGAGAAAGCAGCCAGAGAACGGAAAGAGTGGTATAAGATTGCGTCGCAAAAAGAAGAAGCTTGAAGTAAATTTGCTTGCTTTGCAGATAATATGGCCTTGTTTACCGAAACAATGGAAGAAGCACAGGATCAAATCCTTGAACTAAAGAAACAAGCAGCTAAAATAGGTCTTCACACCTCCTTCGAAAAGACTGAGATCATGACAAACATCAAGAACTGTCATAACACCTTGAAGTCCAGGAACAAAAGGCTGAAGCAGTAAAAGAAATTAAATATCCCGGAGAAAAGATTAATGGGACTGCTGGGGAAACCAAAGCAATAGAATCACGAAAAAATAAACTTGAACTGACCTTGAAAGTAAAAAAAAGATACATACAATAAAAAGAATCCCTTTCAGGGGGGTCCAAAATTAGACATTACAAGAAAGCGATTAAGCCCGAAGCACTGTATGCAGCAGGAACACTAAACATGAAGTTCAAACGCCAAATGAAGAAAGTTGAGATAAAGGGAACAAAAATTTTAAGGAAAATCATAGGACTGAAATTCCAAGATAATAAGACAGTATACATCGAAAATGAAATTCTATACAAGAAAACCGAAAAACTTTCAGATAGAACACGAAAAAGAAGGATAAATTTTTATGGGCACCTTCTCAGAATTAATTCTAACAGATTAACCAAACAAATCTTTGACTTTTTCCGTAACCGCAAAACAAAACCAGACTGATTTCAAGAAACTTAGAAAGATCTAGTAGAACTAAAGACTTCAGAAAAATCACTAACCGATCGAACAACTAAATTAATTACTAAAGATGAAAATATAAGATTCCAAGCCAAACGTACACAAAAACCTAAACACACCATCTCGGAAGAAGAGGGGAAAAGAAGAGCAGAAAGAATGAAGAAATAGTAGGCACTCAGTAAAGAACAACACACGCACACACACAAAAAAAAGATTGATCCAACGTACCCCAAAGAGGGTGAAACGAAAGAAGAAGAAGAAGAATTACAAATTAACAATATTCGGATTTTTTTCCTTTAGTTGTACTGTGAAATCTTGCTTATTGCCAAATTTCAGTAATACGAAGTCAACGGAAAGTACCCCACAGGTTTTTATGCGTGAGTTTGCGAGTAACAAAATATGTGACGTAAATGGCAATATCTTTTGACTGGTTTAAAAATGGACAGTCAGACGACAAAGGGGTCCTATTAATGTTCAGTTTTTACCGATTGAGGTACGGAACTATAAGAACGCGAGAAATTAATTTTTTTCATCTTATTTATTTTACATATTACAGAAATTGTTGCAGAGCTTCGTTTGAAAAATTGCATCAGCTGAGTATCCAAACCAAACCAGTCGCATGGCATGTGGCAGGTAACAACTCTATCACAGAGCCACATCACCTCTCAAAAATGTATCCTTGTTTTAAGTTATTAACGATATTCCGAAAACTTACAAGTCGATTTTCTCGAAAAATTGTTAGAGTCGCATTGAATGGCTTTGATAGTTTGAAATTTGTGTTCTGAGTTTCACCAAACATAGATATGAAAAATTACAAAAATCTGATTGCTGTCTAGTCTCTTTGCTAGGTAGCCAGTAAATAATCTAATAAATATTTTGCACCACCTGTATGTCTACGAACGAGTGTGATATTAAGTTCTAGGGGAAGAGAGAAGAAGAGGAAAAGCGTTAAACACTTTACTGTGAAACGAATACAATAAACAACTACAATAAATGCATTCTGTCAATAGTGTACTTATTTGCACATCTGCGGTGTAAAAGTCAGCTGCTGCATAACATTAAACACAGAGTTCTTACACCTCTTCGCTGTATCACGCTTGGATCCTACTTCACGTGCTGCTCACAAGGCGATGGAGACACTGCTGCTCAATCCTGCCACTAACTTCGACAGTGACCTTCCTCAGGCTGTCCAGCATGTGAGGAAGATTCTTGGGAGTGGTTCCAAGTATGCTCGATCAGACTGATGTGAGAACGTACTACAGCCATTACATATAGTTGAGCCGGCCGCGGTGGTCTAGCGGTTCTAGGCGCTCAGTCCGTAACCGAGCGACTGCTACGGTCGCAGGTTCGAATCCTGCCTCGGGCATGGATGTGTGTGATGTCCTTAGGTTAGTTAGGTTTAAGTAGTTCTCAGTTCTAGGGGACATTTGAACCGTTTGAACATATAGTTGACAGCTGCTTCCTGGAGGGAAGTGTTTATGATGTGATGTGTGCGTGTGCATTATGATAATGAAAGACGAATCCATCGCCAAAATGTTGACTGTAACGGTGGACAATAGATTGGGGGATACGGTCGCAATACTGCACAGGCCTCAGATTATTATTCTCGATAGTGTAGCGGCAACGGCCTCAGGCGACCCGTTGCAGCAAGTCAGGAGGTGTGCATACCATCCACCTGCGTAATTCTGCAGCTTTTTCTCCTTGTCCTAGGATGTACTGCACCAACTGCTCTCTCACCTCTTGGATGGTCGTCTGTACAGTCGTCCAGGTTTATAAATTTTAGCTAGTCGTGTGAGGTACATCCGTTCCACATGATCCTTCCAATGTATTTTTCTTGTCTTCCTCCAGTTATTATATGTTTTATTTCACACTGATCCCTTATGTGGTACGTGTTTTTTTCTTGTACCTGCCTTAGTACCTTCATTTCCATTGCCCTTAAGTATCGTTTCATGTTTTTCTTTTTCCTCCTAGTTTCTGCCGCATGTGTCATAACAGGACGCACCATTGTTTTATGTACGAGGGATATTCGGTAAGTAATACAACACTTTTTTCTGAAAGTAGGTTTGTTTTATTCAGAATTCCAATACTCCACATTATTCCCCACTATTTGGGCTACAAAACCCTACTATTCAACATAGTCTCCGTTCAATGCGACTGATGCACGCCTCCTTATTGGAAGGGCCTGTAGGTCCGCGTGGTACCACTTTACTTGTCGACGTCGGAGCCAACGCCTTGCTGTATCAATAACCTCCCCATCATCCACGTACTGCTTCCTATGTAGTGCATCCTTCATTGGGCCATACAGATGGAAGTCGGAATGTGCGAGGTCCAGACTACAGAGCAGATTAGGAATAACAGTCCAATGAAATTTTGTGAGCTCTTCTCGAGTGCGCAGACTTGTGTGAGGTCTTGCGTTGTCATAAAGAAGTTCGTTTGCATTTTTGTGGCGACGAATATGCTGGAATCGTTTCTTCAATTTCCTAAGGGTATCTCAATTCACTACAGTGTTGATCGTTGCGCCATAAGGGAGGACATCACAAGAGAGTTGTGCAGCGAGGTGTTTGATTGTGATCCGTCGATCACCTCAGATGAGAGCGTCTGCACGTTCCAACACTGCAGGAGTCACAGCTGTGAATAGCTGGCCGTTACGTTTGTGCGACCTTGTTGCGATGACCCTGCCCGACTACTCACCATGCTTTTGTTCACTGCCAGGTCTCCGCAGACACTCTGCGAGCGCCTATGATTATCTGTGATGCTTTGTTTTTCCACCAGTGAGGCTACCTAAAGCGCCGCCACGTATCGAAACTTCATGACACCATAGGGGCTGAAGCGGGAGTATTCAAGAATGACCCACAAAAAATTCCATATTTTTTCAGGCAAAAGTGGCCGAGAAAAAAATGTGTTGCCCTAGTTATTGAATGCCCCTCGCATTTTTATTTTCCACCGGTGGTCGAAAATTGTTTTCTCATACAGTATTCTGCAGGCTTCTAATTGCCCTTACTGCCCTTGTCACTTGGTTCTTCACTTCCACTCTTAACTATTTATAGCTGTTGATAACTGTCTCTAGATAACTAAGCTCATCACTCGTTTAATTGTCATACCAAAGATGTATTTGATATTACGATACTGTTTGATTTTTAGATGAGATTTCCAGGTTATATCGCTCAGCTGACTTACTACATGCTACAGCTGGGCGTTAAAAGAATGGCGACGTACCGTTCCGCAAGACAGTGCTGTGAATTGTTACATTCTGTAGGAAAAAGCTGTTATTCCGCAGGTGACGGAAGCAGACTTCTGCCGTAACACACGTGGCCGGAACAAGTACACTGAAGTGACAAGAGTCATGAGATACCTCCTAATATGGAGTTGGACGTCTTTTGCCCAGTGCAGTGCAGCAACTCGACGTGGCATGGACACAAGAAGCCGTTGGATAGTCGTCCATAATTGGGAAAGAGTTGTCGGTGCGGGATTTTGTGCACAAACTGACTTCTCGAGTATGTCCCATAAATGTTTGATGGGGTCCATGCTGGGTTATCTTGGACGCCAAATCATTCGCTCGGATTTTCCAGAATGCTGAAGCTAATCGCTAGCACTTGTGGCTCGGTGAGATGTTTGGGAACATGAAGTCCATCAATGATTGGAAGTAGTCTCCAAGCAGCGGAACATGATCATTTCTAGTCATTGATTGGTTCAGTTGGACCAGAGGACCCAGTGCGTTCCAGGTAAACATAGCCCACACCATTATGCAGCCACCACCAGCTTGCACAGTGTCTAGTTAACAACTTGGCAGCCCACACCATTATGGAGTAACTACCTGCTTGCACAGTGCCTTGTTGAAAACTTGCGTTCATGGGTTCGTGTGGTCTGCGCCACACTCGAGCCCTACCATCAGTTCTTAACAACTGAAATCGGGATTCATCTGACCAGGCCGCGGGTTTTCAGTCGTCTAGGGTCTAACCGATATGGTCACGAGCCCTTGAGAGGCGCTGCAGGCGATGTCGTGCTGTTAGCAATCGAACTCGCGTCGGTCGTCTGCTGCAATAGCCCACTAAAGCCAAATTTCTGCGCACTGTCCTAATGGATACATTCAACGTACGTCCCCTATCGATTTCTGCGGTTATTTCATGTAGTGTTGCTTGTCTGTCAGCACTGGCAACTCCACAACGACGTCGCTGCTCTCAGCCGTTAAGTGAAGGCTGTCGGCCACTGTGTTGTCAGTGATGAGTGGTAATGCCTGGAATATAATATTCTCTGCACACTCTTGACACTGTGAATCTCGAAATATTGAATTTCCTAAGGATTTCCGAAATGGAATGTGCCGTGCTTCTAGCCCAACTACCATTCCGCGTACAAAGTCTGTTAATTCCCGTCGTGAGGTCATAATCATATTGAAAACCTTTTCACATGAATCACCTGAGTACAAATGACAGCTCCGTCAATGAACTGCTCTTTTATATGTCGTGTACACGATACTACCGCGTCTCTATATGTGCATATCACTGTCCCATGACGTTAGTCACCTCAGTGCACTTGTCTCAGTAGGTAGTTCATATGTTGACGCTGTACGGTAATAAAACAAATTATTAAAGTCACCGCTTGTTTCTGCTGTAGATAGATGAAGCCTTCCCAGAATGAAATTTTCACTCTACAGCGGAGTGTGCGCTGATTTTGAAACTTCCTGGCATTTTAAAACTGTGTGCCGGACTGGGACTCGAACACGGGACCTTTGCCTTTCGCGGGCAAGTGCTCTACCAAGACGAAGTACTGGCGGAAGTAAAATTGTGAGGACGGGTCGTGGGTCGTGCTTGGATTCCTCAGATGGTAGAGCACTTGCCCGCGAAAGGCGAAAGTCCAGAGTTCAAGTCTCGGTCCGCCACTTAGTTTTAATCTGCCAGGAAGTTTCAGATGAAGCCTTTCATTAATGTATCCACGTATTTTGTGAGGCTAATATTTTGATGCTTAATTGGGGCACGCCTAATACTTATTATTCAAGAAGACGTTTCCGTTGCACAACATTATAGTTTTCTTAAGTTTGCATAATCTTATGTTTATCTTCCATTTTCTGTAGGTCACCAGGAATCTGTCTTATAGCACTGTAAGGGTATGCTACACAGTTCAACCGGTACCTCACATCCCATCTGCGTATAAAGCGACATCAAGAATATGTATGATACTCCGCTCAATCAAAGATGTAAACCATTGGCAGTATGGAGTCTTTTTCATGACCTGCATCTTTCAATTCTTGAGCTGTTGTCACTTTAAACGTAAAGACTTTAAATATTTCTCTAACAGCTTTATGCACATTTGGAAGCCGGAGTTTTTCTTATGACTACTTGTGCAATGGTTTTGCTGGGCTTTGCTGCAACTCGTCCGAAATATCCGACAGCTTCTGTTCATTTTGTGTAGGTGGTGTACACGGACATTCGCCGTGTAGCAATGAACCTGTTGTCCGCCCCCGGTAGCTGAGCGGTCAGCGAGACAGATTGTCAGTCCTAAGTGCCCGGGTTCGATTCCCTGCTGGGTTGGAGACTTTCTCCGCTCAGCGACTGGGTGTTGTGTTGTCCTTATTATCATCATTTCATCCCCATCGACGCGCAAGTCGCAGAAGTGGCTTCAAATCGAAAGACTTGCACCCGGTGAACGGCCTACCCGACGGGAGGCCCTAGTCACACGACAATGAACCTGTTTCTGGAAATTTGTTAGTAAGTCGACGAACCGCTTTATGGTGAGGCGCAGCCACTACCGGGAATTTTTCAGCAAGTGGCTCCTGTAGTAAATCTGCGTATTTATCTTCTTGTAGAGCAACATTTTGAACTAGAAAAGTACATTCCTCAGTTGAAAGCACCATAATATAAAAACAAATTTAACATGTAAACATTACAAATTCCATACAATAGCTTTAATCATCTGGCCCAGCAGTTAAATGTTGCGGAACAGTAGAACGAGTTAAAAAATATTAATATGTTTATATATATAAAAAAACAGTTCTACCAACTTGTGATCTGACATCTTTGTTTAGAACTTACAATGTAATCTACATCCATGCGTCCTTAGTCCGTACCGCTGCGCACACCGATTTTCCGAATGTAATGTTGCCCCAATGATATTCAGATAATTATTCCTCAAACTGCGGTGCTCGCTTTAGGCGTGAGGTGGAGAAGAGGACGCCAGAGCGCCGACGAGTGCCTTTGTACCGCAATGCGAGCCCTCGTGAAGAATGAACGTTATGCCCGCTCCTGTGTAATTAGGTGGGCGGGGAGGGGAGTCTAAGAGGGAGGTGGTTATGTTCCGCGGATATTGCTGCACTCACCCCCACGGGCCGAGCCCTGATACGCGGCTAATTTCAGGGCCCCGTGGGCAGGTTTAATCTTCGCGTGTCATCTGCTCGTAATAACGGCCTTGAGCGGCACGCTTATGCGAGTTAGACGGGCAATCCCGCGAATTCAGCCAAACCTTTACGAGTTAACGTGGCCGCGCTCCAGGAGCACTTGGAGTTGAAGTTTATTGTATTAAATGTAGAGCAGGGACTAAGTTAGCCCAGGTAATACAGTAGTACCCGCAAGGGGGAGGAACGGTCGCTGGAGGGGAGGCCTGCCTCACGGCTCTATATTTCAAAAGGGGAGAAGGCTGCTCCTTAAATATTCATAATTCGAAGCACAAAACACGACGGAGTGCTTTGCGAATTACGTTTACCTACAAGGAACACAGGCAATTTTTCTAGAGTGGTTCTCAAAATTGCGGCGAAATTTACAATGTCTTAACTACCCCAGTTGTTTATCTTTCCGTAGAATTCAGAAGAGAAGAAATTATTCGGTAAGTAACAGGTAATTATTAATACTTTAACCATTTCGGCGCTGAAATCAAACCTTGTCCAGCATAATGACTTGCGCACTTGTTCCAATGCCGAGTAACGTACACTGAAGAGCCAAAGAAATTGCTCAACCCACCCAATAAGAATGGGTAGCTTTGAGGGATGAAACAGTGAAGGCAGCAGAGGATAACATAGGTAAAAAGACGAGGGCTAGTAGAAACCCTTGGGTAACAGAAGAAATATTGAATTTAATTGATGAAAGGAGAAAATATAAAAATGCAGTAAATGAAGCAGGCAAAAAGGAATACAAACATCTCAAAAACAATATCGACAGGAAGTGCAAAATGGCTAAGCAGGGATGGCTAGAGGACAAATGTAAGGATGTAGAGGCTTATCTCACTAGCGGTAAGATAGATACTGCCTACAGGAATATTAAAGAGACCTTTGGAGAAAGGAGAACCTCTTGCATGAATATCAGGAGCTTTGATGGAAACCCAGTTCTAAGCAAAAAAGGGAAAGCAGAAAGGTGGACGGAGTATATAGAGGGTCTATACAAGGGCGATGTACTTGAGGACAATATTATGGAAATGGAAGAGGATGTAGATGAAGATGAAATGGGAGATATGATATTGCGTGAAGAGTTTGACAGAGCACTGAAAGACCTGAGTCGAAACAAGGCCCCCGGAGTAGACAACATTCCATTAGAACTACTGACAGCCTTGGGAGAGCCAGTCTTGACAAAACTCTACCATCTGGTGAGCAAGATGTATGAGACAGGCGAAATAACCTCACACTTCAAGAAGAATATAATAATCCCAATCCCAAAGAAAGCAGGTGTTGACAGATGTAAAAATTACCGAACTAACAGTTTAATATGGCACGGCTGCAAAATACTAACTTGAATTCTTTAGAGACGAATGGAAAAACTGATAGAAGCCGACCTCGGGGAACATCAGTTTGGATTCCGTAGAAATGTTGGTACACGTGAGGCAATACTGACCCTACGACTTATCTTAGAAGAAAGATTAAGGGAAGGCAAACCTACGTTTGTAGCATTTGTAGACTTAGAGAACGCTTTTGACAATGTTGATTGGAATACTCTCTTTCAAATTATGAAGGTGGCAGGGGTAAAATACGGAGAGCTAAAGGCTGTTTACAATTTGTACAGAAACCAGATGGCAGTTATAAGAGTCGAGGGATATGAAAGGGAAGCAGTGGTTGGGAAGGGTGTGAGACAGGGTTGTAGCCTATCCCCGATGTTATTCAATCTGTATATTGAGCAAGCAGTGAAGGAAACAAAAGAAAAATTCGGAGTAGGTATTAAAATTCATGGAGAAGAAATAAAAACTTTGAAGTTCACCGATGACATTGTAATTCTGTCAGAGACAGCAAAGGACTTGGAAGAGCAGTTGAACGGAATGGACAGTGTCTTGAAAGGAGGGCATAAGATGAACATCAACAAAAGCAAAACGAGGATAATGGAATGTAGTCGAATTAAGTCGGGTGATGCGGAGGGAATTAGATTAGGAAACGAAACACTCAAAGTAGTAATGGAGTTTTGCTATTTGGAGAGCAAAATATCTGATGATGTTCGAAGTAGAGAGGATATAAAATGAAGACTGGCAATGGCAAGGAAAGCGTTTCTGAAGAAGAAAAATTTGTTAACATCGAGTATAGATTTAAATATCAGGAAGTCGTTTCTGAAAGTATTTGTATGGAGTGTAGCCTCGTACGGAAGTGAAATGTGGACGACAAATAGCTTAGACAAGAAGAAAATAGAAGCTTTCGAAAGGTGGTGCTAGAGAAGAATGCTGAAGATTAGATGGGTAGATCACATAACTAATGAGGAGGTATTGAATAGAATTGGGGAGAAGAGGAGCTTGTGGCACAATTTGACTAGAAGAAGGGATCGGTTGGTAGGAAATGCTCTGAGACATCGAGGGATCACCAATTTAGTATTGGAGGGCAGCGTGGAGGGTAAAAATCGTAGAGGGAGACCAAGAGATGAATACACTAAGCAGATTCAGAAGGATGTAGGCTGCAGTAGGTACTGGGAGATGAAGAAGCTTGCACAGGATAGAGTAGCATGGAGAGCTGCATCAAACCAGTCTCAGGACTGAAGACCAAAACAACAACAACCCAATATCGTGTAGCACCCCCACTAGCGCGCGAAAGTGCCGGAACACGACGTGGCAAGGACTCGACTAATGTCTGAAGTAGTGCTGGAGGAAACTGACAGCATGAATTCTGCAGGGCTGTCCATAAACCCGTTAGAGTACGAGGGGGTGGAGATCTCTTCTGAATAGCACGTTGCAAAGACATCCCAGATATGCTCAATAATGTTCATGTCTGGCATGTTCGGTGGCTAACGGAAGTGTTTGAACTCATTAGAGTGTTCCTGGAGCCGTTCTGCTGCAGTTCTGGACGCGTGGGGTGTCGCATTGTCCTGATAGAATTGCCGAAGTCCGTCGGAATGCACAATGGACATGAATGAATGCAGGTGATCAGACAGGATGCTTACGTATGTGTCACCTGTCAGAGCGGTATCTAGACGTGTCAGGGTCCCATATCACTCCAACTGCATACGACCCACACCATTATAGAGCCTCCACCATCATGGACAGTCCCCTGCTGAAATGCAGGGTCCATGGATTCATGAGGTTTCTCCATACTCGTACACGTCCATCCGCTCGATACAATATGAAACGAGACTCGTCCGACCAGGCAACATGTTTTCAGGCATCAGCAGTCCAATGTCGGTGATGACGGGCCCAGAGGAGGCGTAAAGCTTTGTGTCGTGCAGTCATTAAATGTTTACGATTGGGCCTTCGGCTCCGAAAGACCATGTCCATGATATTCGTTGGACGTTTTTCACCCTGACACATGCTGGTGGCCGAACTTTGAAATCTACAGCAATTTGCGGAAGGGCTGCACATCTGTCAGGTTGAACGATTCTTTTCAGTCATCGTTGGTGCCGTTCTTGGAGGATCTTTTTCCGGCAGCAGCGATGTCGGAGATGTGATGTTTTATTGGATTCCTGGTATTCACGGTGTACTCGTGAAATGGTCTTACGGGAAAATCCCTACTTCATCGCTGTCTTCTGTGTCCCATCGTTTGTGCGCTGACTATAACACCATGTTCAAACTCAATTAAATTTTGATAACCCACCATAGTAACAGCAGTAACCGATCTAACAACTGCGCCAGACACTTGTTGTCTTATATAGGCGTCGTCGACCGCAGCGCCGTACTCTGCCTGTTTACATATCTCTGTATTTGAATACGCGTGCCTGTACCAGTTTCTTTGGCGCTGTAGTGTAGAATATATTCCATTCATTTTTTCGCTGTTCGCGAAACTGGCTCATGGTGTTTATATTGGAGAGAAGATAAAGAGTGTACATCTACTAACAAAAAATTCAGTGTCTCACTCAATGAAATATGTTTCGTCAGAAGAACTGAAGGCATTTATGGTGTAATACTAAACACGGCTCACGGTTCTAAAGAGCAATCACTAATCTAACGAAGATTGTTTTGACCAAAGCATTTTTTTACGGGCGTTTTCTCACTTCTCCAATTTTTCTAGGTAGCCACTGATCCTGCTCCCCATCCATAATAAACAGCAGCTGGGGAGAACACAGTTCGCTTAAAAGTTAATTGTGACGCGCATGCTGTCACAGTCATTGAGACGGACGCGAACATAACAGAGACTTTCGAAAAACGTTCCAAAATGCTTAGTTACTCCTTTCATTGGTAGATTCGGAGGATGGGTGGTTTTCCCCTAATCCTGAAACTTTGTTGTTTGGTGAAATTGTCGATAATAATACCGCACATGGGAACGTTTGCTACTGCACGAAGTATTGAAAGTGTTTCCCGTGATGTTACGGCAACTTTTCTGGTCCTTACTTTGCTGTAAGCAGGACGTAAGCTGTCATTATTATTGCAATTATTATTATTATTATTATTATTATTATTATTATTATTATTACTATTGTCATCATTAGTGGCGGAAGCAGTAGCAGCAGCCGCAGTAGTAGTAGTACAAGTACTACCAGTATTTACTTTATTAGTCCACAGTCAGTATTATTTACAGAAATTGTCACTATAGACACTCAAATTATTTTAATACTGCGTGTCATATAAAAAGTGTTGTTTCTTTGGTAACTACAATGTAAAAAGGTTCTGTGTACGTCAAACCTCGGAGCGGCTTCACGTAAGGAAAAAAATTCTGAGAACGTTCGGTTGGAGCAGAACATTGTACAGAATTACGGACTGTGTTAAAACCGGAAAAGATGAGAATCGAAGCATTTGAGACGCGGTGCTGTAGAAAAGTGCTGAAAATTATGTAGATGATTTTCGCAGAACCGTCGAGGGTGGAAGTCTGTGGAAAACGTTGACAAGAATAAGGGACAGGAGGATAGAACATGTGTTGAGACATCGGGGACTATCTTCTACGGTACTACAAGCAGCTATAAAGAGTAGAAACTACAGAGACAGATATAGCATATATCCAAGACGTTAGGTCTAAATGCTGCTCTAACAAGGGAAACGCATCTAGTCGTTATCACTGATGTCGTACAGATTTATAGTAGAGGCAAGACTTGGCCACAAATGACAGTGACGGAAGTGGGAGTTCCAGATGGCGAAGCTTTCAGGAAAAGAATACCATTTTTTGGCGCGGGTCAGGAGAGTAACGTGCCATTTATGTTGGCCTCTTTTCAGGCAGCGCTTGGCCATCGGGTTGAGTACGCAACAATAATCCGGGGGTAGCGTGGTCAGATCTCTATGTGAAAAGTTCTTTTATTTTAAATTTTTACCTTACTTAAAATGCAAAAAAACTGAAATAATATTAATTATTTTGTACTTATAAATATTTTCATCAATTTTAATATTTTCATAAACTTCTAGGAAGAAACAGCAAGGCGCAGACGAGAACTTCGTATTTAAAATTACATACTTTTATTACGTTAAAGTTGATGATTTAGACGTGCTAGCGTGATATTCATCTTAAAAACCGGGGCAGTAGTAATTTTCGGGACATCTTGCGTGCGGTATAAACGTCGCATTTTTTCAATTACGTCGCTATTTTAAGCTTTGTATAGAACAACAAAAGTGGTTTACATTTGTAAAAGGTTCCCTCTCATCCGACAGTCTGGCAGCAGACCACGCGTAACGAAGTACTGTAGCTTGAATTACAATTCCTTCTTGGAAAGTTATTTGCTGGTTCCTCGAGACGCTGTAAATACAATTCCTTCCCGGAAATTTATCTGCAATCGCAAATTTTCCTACGCCCTTCCTTTTGATGTATTTTACGAAAATGTGAATAAATGTATTGAGCGCCGTTTCGGTTTATATGCAATGTGAGTAACGTAAAAACTCAACATTGTAAAAGAAAAAAAAGTTTCTTTATGGGAACTCGACCCTACGACCCTCGGATTACCATTCGGTACCTTTGCGCCAGCCACTGCCTAGAAACCACGCTGACATGGATGGGTCATGCCTCCCCGATCCGCGGTCAAAATGCATTTCTTTCTAAATGCTTGGCCATGTGTAGGTCTTACTTCTGTTACTTTCGTTTCTGGTCAGGCTCTGTAGATACCACAAATTTGGAAGAAATGGGCAGTGGGTACGTGCGGTTCCTGTATGAGATGAGTTTGGAGCAAAAGAGACAGTCGTGACGGTTCGCATCAAACCAGTCAGAGGGCTCATTATCCAAAAACAAGTTTTTCTAATTTGGTATCAAGCATTGTAGTGTTATTAGCTGTAGGAGGTGGGGTGTACTACTAAGAACCCACCTGACCGACAAAGAAGCAAAGCATTCTGCAGTTACAGCACTGGGTGGCTATGAAGCCCAAATGTTTAACAAATTTCTGGAGTTGCTTTGAATTCGCGAAGTCTGAGGGCGTGCAGTGGGTCCACGTGGAAGGAAAGCTGTAATGCTAGTCAAGGAGCAGGATTTTTCCAGAGATGGCGCTTTCGCGCCATTTCAGACAGAGTGCGAGTTGCTCTGGTTGAATACGCAGCGAACGAATTTCAAACAGCCGGCTTCTGTGGTCTCTAGGTAGCGCCACTTTCTCGAATCCCACGTATGCTATGAGGCTTACAATTCACTTTACTTTTTGATGGGCTTAAAATACTGATAATCTATTTTCACGTTGACGAAAAGTCATAAAATAGCGATAGTTCGTCCTTCGGGTGGATCTGTTATCTCGACACACCTACGTTGCTGTTCGAGAGAGGTAAGCTATGCGCAGATACCGTATTGCAGTCAACACACACTCATGATAGCCATGATAGCCACATGCACGATATACGGGACGGGCAAAACAAAGCCGTTTCGGAAAATATTTCGTGCACCTTAATAAAGGGAACCAAGCTTACATCATCCGCCCCAGGTGTGGATGATGTTAAGTTACATGCATGAAGTATTTTCTGGGTCAGTTTTCTTTTGCCCACCATGTAGTTAATGCTTAAGACACACACTTCGCCTGGAAGAGACAGGATTGGAATTATTTGATAAAAAATTACTGTATACACAGTAAGTATGCAGCAAGCACGCAGCAAGCAAGCACAGAGGATGGTATGTTGGCTCGGTGTGCCTCATCTGTAGGCAGCGACGTGTCATCCGGAGGCGATCGCTGTGTTCACTACAACGAGGTCAACCTGACTCCGTTAGGGAGTCGCATCTCATAATCACGGACTCCCTACTAGAGTCAATTTGACCCCAGTTGAGTTGTCCATTCCCGATGAAGCGCCGGCAGCAGATCATCCAGGCGTCGTCTTCTAGATGCCCAGCGTCGGTGTCCACTGTTAAAAAGAATGACAAGAAGATTCCATACGCTTTACAATGAGGTCACAAAAAGCCAAGAGACAGCGATATGTAGATACAGGATGGTCGGAAATTCCCGTTACAGACTTCTAGGAATTGTAGAGGGGAGTGAGTACATTGTATTTTGAGTAGGAACCCATGTCCGGAAACGTCATCCAACGAGACTACAGAGTGTCAAAGTTATAGGCGCGGACGTCTGTAAACGAACGTATACACGGGATGATTCCGTGATGATGTTACAGACTTTCTAGGATGATGGGGAACGATAAATGTATTAATTTGGAGTAAGGATCCCTGTACCGGAAACTAACGAGTCGAAAGTTATAAACGAAAACCGTTCTGATACCTCTGACAGTTGAATACATATACCGGTTCTTGTGTTGCGAAGAGTGTAGGGCTGGTAACTTTCAGTGATGGTAGTGTGGACAAAATCGAGAAAAAAAGTCCAATAAACGTGGGCTCTCAAGTGCGTACGTTAACAGCTATGAACACTTATTCAGTAGAGGAGATGTGTTTCGCATTAGCGAATACGATGAATGGTCATAGTTCCTCAGGTATGCAATTTAGAGCCCACGTTTATTGGACATTTTTTCTAGTTTTTGTCCACACTACCACTACTGAAAGTTACCAGGCCTACACTCTTCGCAACACAAGAACCGGTACATGTATTGAACTGTCAGAGGTATCAGAACGGTTTTCGTTTATAGCTTTCGACTCGTTCGTTTCCGGTACAGGGATCCTTACTTCAAATTAATACATTTATCGTTCTCCATCATCCTAGAAAGTCTGTAACATCATCACGGAATCACCCCGTGTATACGTTCGTTTACAGACGCCCACGCCTATAACTCTGACACTCTCTAGTTTCGTTGGATGACGTTTCCGGACATGGGTTCCTATTCAAAATAAGATGTACTCACTCCCCTCTACAAGTCCTAGAAGTCTGTAACGGGAATTTCCGACCACCCTGTATATCAGACGGCGGTAGTATCGCATACACAAGATATGAAAGGGCAGAGCATTGGCGAAGCTGTCACTTGTACTCAAGTGATTCATGTAAAAAGGATTTGCGATTTGATTGTGGCCGCACGACGGGAATTAACAGACTTTGAACAGGGGATGCTAGTTGGAGCTAGACGCATAGGGCATTACATTTCGGAAATCGTTAAGGAATTCAATATTCCGAGATCCACAGTGTCAAGAGTGTGCAGAGAATACCAAATTTCAGGCGTTATCTGTCACCATGGACAACGCAGTTGCCGATGGCATTCACTTAACGACAGAGAGCAGCGGCGTTTGCGTAGAGCTGCCAGCGGTAACAGATAAGCAACACAGCGTGGGCGCCAAAATTCAGCGTTTGTCGGCTGTGACAGCAGACGACCGACCCGAGCGCCTTTACTAACAGCCCGACATCGGCTGCAGTGCATCTGCTGGGCTTGTGGCCACATCGGTTCGACCCTCGACGACTGGAAGACCGTGGCCTGGCCACGTGAGTCCAGATTTCAGTTGGTAAGCGTTGATGATAGGGTTCAAGTGTGGTGTAGACCCCCAAAGCTATGGATGCAGGTTTTCAACAAGGCACTATGCAAGGTGGTGGGAATAACGCTGTGGGCTGAGTTTACATGAAGTGGACTAGGTCCTCTAGTCCAAATGAACCGTTAATTGACTGTAAATCGTTACGTTCGGCTACTTGGAGAGCATTTGTAGCCATTCATGGACTTTATGCTCCCAAACAACGAGGCGCCATGTCACTGGGTCACAACTGTTCGCGATTGCTTCGAAGAACATTCTGTATAGTTCGAAGGAATGATGTGGCCGGCCAGATCGCCCGACATGAATCCCATCGTCCATTTATGGGACATAACCGAGATGTGAAGACATCGAAAAAGATATGATTGTCGGAAGGACAGACTCAGCATACAGGAAAGTCAAAACAACCTTTGGTGACATTAAAAGCAACGGTGGTAACATTAAGAGTGCAACGGGAATTCCACTGTTAAATGCAGAGGAGAGAGCAGATAGGTGGAAAGAATACATTGAAAGCCTCTATGAGGGTGAAGATTTGTCTGATGTGATAGAAGAAGAAACAGGAGTCGATTTAGAAGAGATAGGGGATCCAGTATTAGAATCGGAATTTAAAAGAGCTTTGGAGGACTTACGGTCAAATAAGGTAGAAGGGATAGATAACATTCCATCAGAATTTCTAAAATCATTAGGGGAAGTGGCAACAAAACGACTATTCAAGTTGGCGTGTAGAATATATGAGTCTGGCGATATACCATCTGACTTTCGGAAAAGCATCATCCACACAATTCCGAAGACGGCAAGAGCTGACAAGTGCGAGAATTATCGCACAATCAGCTTAACAGCTCATGCATCGAAGCTGCTTACAAGAATAATATACAGAAGAATGGAAAAGAATGCGCTAGGTGAAGATCAGTTTGGCTTCAGGAAAAGTAAAGGGACGACAGAGGCAATTCTGACGTTACGGCTAATAATGTAAGCAAGGCTAAAGAAAAATCAAGACACTTTCATAGGATTTGTCGACCTGGAAAAAGCGTTCGACAATATAAAATGGTGCAAGCTGTTCGAGATTCTGAAAAAAGTAGGGGTAAGCTATAGGGAGAGACGGGTCATATACAATATGTACAACAACCAAGAGCGAATAATAAGAGTGGACGATCAAGAACGAAGTGCTCGTATTAAGAAGGGTGTAAGACAAGGCTGTAGCCTTTCGCCCCTACTCTTCAATCTGTACATCGAGGAAGCAATGATGGAAATAAAAGAAAGGTTCAGGAGTGGAATTAAAATACAAGGTGAAAGGATATCAATGATACGATTCGCTGATGACATTGCTATCCTGAGTGAAAGTGAAGAAGAATGAAATGATCTGCTGAACGGAATGAACAGTCTAATGAGTACACAGTATGGTTTGAGAGTAAATCGGAGAAAGACGAAGGTAATGAGAAGTAGTAGAAATCAGAACAGAGAGAAACTTAACATCAGGATTGATGGTCACGAAGTCAATGAAGTTAAGGAATTCTGCTACCTAGGCAGTAAAATAACCAATGACGGACGGAGCAAAGAGGACATCAAAAGCAGACTCGCTATGGCAAAAAAGGCATTTCTGGCCAAGAGAATTCTACTAATATCAAATACCGGCCTTAATTTGAGGAAGAGAGGAAAGGAATATGTGGAAAACACTGATAAGGAGAAGGGACAGGATGATAGGACATCTGCTAAGACATGAGGGAATGACTTTAAAAAACAAACAAAAAAAAAAAAAAAAAAAACGAGATGTCAGTTCGTGCACAAAATCATGCACCGGCGACACTTTCGCAATTATGAACGGCTGTAGAGGCAGCATGGCTCAACATTTCTGCGGAACTTCCAACCATTTGTTGAGTCCATGCTACGCTCAGTTGCTGCCCCACGCCGGGCTCAAGGAGGTCCGACCGATATTAGGAGCTATCCCATGACTTTTGTCACCTCAGTGTAAAGCTATGTAACAAGAAATTGCAATAAATGCTTGTAACATGTGGTTGCCGTGCGATGGTGTATGTTCACCAGTCTCCAGACAGTCCTGCAAGGCTCTAGAAATAAGTTTAAAGCGTTGAAAGTCTCTTCGGGTTTGCTGCCGCATCCTAAAATCAACTTGACTCGATATTTCGGCGATCCATCTGTTCGCCATCTTCAGGAAAATGCTGCTACTGCTGATGAGTCCCGCTGGGAACTGTCGCCAGGCTGCATTTCGACGTCCTATATAGACTACCGTTCAGTACACAGCGCATGCGCCGCCCATCACGGTTGCTGCCCTCCAAGACAGGGAGGTGGCGCCGCCCTTAGTGGAACACAACGATATATCGCTCTCAGGGGCGCACCGAAGAACGTTCAATTTTGATGCGAGATAATACAGGATTCCACGTCTTGCTAAGAGGAAACCCATTGTCTCTGTTGATTAATTTATCCGCCAACCTGATTTCAATCGCCTCTTTATAGACACTGTTACAGAAAGCGGAAATGTTGGCAACTGCTACAGTTTCATCAAATTTCATACTGTGTCCCTCATTTAAGCAGTGTTCTGCCACTGCCGATTTTTCCGGGTGTTGTTGCCTCGTATGACGACGATGTTCCACACACCTGTCATGCACTGTGCGAATCGAACGGCCAGTGTAAGCTTTCCCACATTGATACGGAATTTTGTACACCCCGGGTTTCCTTAGCCCCAAATCATCTTTCACAGAGCCGAGCAGTGCCCTTATCTTAGGTGGACGGAACACACTCTTAATGTTAAAATTCCTTAATATTCGTCCAATCTTAAACGATAAGAAGAAAGGCCACTGATCTATGTTCCTCCTCACGATGGATCGCCGAAATATCGAGTCAAGTTGATTTTAGAAGACTTTCAAGACTTATTACGCCGGGAAGGCCTACGTAATCACATCAAGTTTAAAGCGTTTTTCCGGATGCTCAAAGCAAGCCTAGTTGAAAAATTATTAGGGCTTCGGTTTAGATTGACATTTCCGCGTGCTGGTTGACGGATGTTTGAAATTCTACAATCGTCCTCCGCCCACACATTCGGTTGGCAAATTCGTACACAAATTTTGGCTTCAAGATTGTGGACGTGGAGATCCGTTGGATGTCACTGGTATGTTATTACAAAATTAATACTGTAATTTTTCAATCTGAGTTCGTATATGGAAAATAACATGAGTTACTAGATAACATGGGTATGAAGAACCTTAAACTGGAAGCGAAGAAATATTTGAAAAATTAATGAGTCCTGCATGCCTTGTAGTCATTTACTGGCAGCGTATCATGATCCTACAGCGATGCAAGAATTATCCGTATGGTACTTGTGTATTTCTTACCCACCCCATCCTTCCCATTGCTCGTTATTTCATCAAACCTCTTATGAGGGATCGCACAACCAATACACCTACATTAACTCATTCTTTCATCGTTGTTTGGTTCCGAATTTCATATTTAACACTGGTGCATGCTCCTTGTATTACTGTTTTTTGTCATGTGGTTTCCGGCTTATGAGGGCATCACCAGAGAACGGTGTTTGCCTTTAAGCAGAGAGTCGATAAACAAAAAGAAATCAAGTTCATACATAAAATTTTATACCTTGGTTAACATATTGTAGTGACGAAGCTAACCTATTACTTATCCCTGGAACGAAACAAAGAAACAGAGTTGTAAGCTCATGATTCATCTGTGGAGTGGTACACAACCGCTTACCAATATATCCCAACCAAGCTTGTGAGCTGAGTGATTGGTCTTCACGTTATGAAAACCAGATGTTTCAGTTTGGATATGGAATCCTCAAGAACAATGTCACTCAGCTGAAGAAGTACTCTGACGAGGCGTTAAACCCTATGTTTTTTCCCTTTTTCTACAGTCTGTAGAAGACGAGGGGAGCACTTTGGTAATACCGCTGTTGAAGTTTTTCCTGGAGAGGTTCAGAGTATCGACTGAAATTTCGAAGCAAAATTCGTAAATAGATATTTGAACTTGAGTTCCCCAAGTCATCAGTCGTGAAGTTCTCCTTAGGTCTGTGTCAAAAGTCGGTTCACTGTTGAAACGAACAAAGAAAGAGAGAGAGAGAGAGAGAGAGAGAGAGAGAGAATGAACTTGTTCGCTATTTTTTTAAGTCTTTCATTCCAACTACTTTTTTAAGTCTTTCATTCCAACTACGAATGGGAGAAAAGCGATTCCTTGATTCTTTTTCTTTGGGTGTGTGTTTTTTTCACAGCTTGGGAATAGCTTCACTAAATTGCCGAAAAAGGTGAAGGTTGTAATATAGTATCGTATAAGGTTCACGGTACTGGTTATAGCGTTAGTACGTGCTCCGAACACTTGAGAGGCATTCGGTTCGCATGCATCTCTGATTTATGTCTCGGAATCTACTTTACTAGATCTCAGTGTTCAATTTGCATCTAAAAAGTTGCGTCAGTGAGCCGATATCCAAACATCACTGAGCGACACAAATGTAAGCATGCGAGCACACTTGGGAAATTGTGTAAGGAGAACAACACGTCGCAAAATACACAAAGGTGAAGCTGATTTAATTGCTTTGATCACTAGTTGAATACTGGTGCCATAATGCAATGAAGCATAGCATTAACATAAAAGTTTATCACAGACTGGGAAATAAGAGCGACAAATATTGATAAATATTGATTTAAATGCACGACAGCCAGGTATTTGGAAAAATTTTTGTAGGTAGCTAGTTACAACTGTGAGATACTTGTAGAAGTGCATTTCTATTTACCACCAGCTCTGTATATAATATACATATACCTGATCGCAAATAAAAATACATTTCTACAAATATTTAGCACACGTTTAAATTACTTGTGGGACTAGTGGTAAATCTACAAAAACCCAACAACAATTAAAGTACTACAAATACTGAAAAATATGTGAAGGCCCTCTCCCACCCCCTCGTCCCTCCCCCCAAACACATACACGGCAGCTCTAAAATTAAGTTTGTTTTTCGTTCTAAGACTTTCAATAAAAAGAAAGGAAAATTCAGTGGAGGGATTTTTAAAGCTTAACGGATACATGTGGCTAGCTGATTACTACCCTAAAAGAAATAAAACCCACAGACGGCAGGAGCCACTTGAATTTGCTTCTTTCCTGTCGTTAAGATTTGGAACACATTCAGTTAAACAGTGACATACTGCGATATGCACTCCGCAGATATCAGAGAATGGGGGTCCTGCCGGCCAAAGTGGCCGTGCGGTTAAAGGCGCTGCAGTCTGGAACCGCAAGACCGCTACGGTCGCAGGTTCGAATCCTGCCTCGGGCATGGATGTTTGTGATGTCCTTAGGTTAGTTAGGTTTAACTAGTTCTAAGTTCTAGGGGACTAATGTCCTCAGCAGTTGAGTCCCATAGTGCTCAGAGCCATTTCAACCAATGGGGGTCCTACTGTCAGTGTGTGGTGATACACCCGATGTTTGTGCATGAGTGTGGGCCACAACATCCCAACAGATGCTTTTACAACTGGTTTCACGGTGGAAAAGAAAATACTGTTGATACAGAAGCTGTGGGTCGGCTAGCGACAAGCGTAGAGAGTAATATCGAGTAGGAGAGACAGTCGCTGCTACAGAATCAGCAACTATATCTGGGATTGATATCGAAGACAAAGAGGATTAGTAAAAAAAGGTCCATGTTAAAGAAACCAAACCTGAAGATCTGTTCCCTATTTGTGCGCCGCACAAATCAGCTGTTGACCAGAAGGCAATACAGATGCGCGACAAAAACTTTTTCTTTTTTTTGGATAAATACCGCCATCACGAAAGTAGAGACCTGGCTGTATCCGTTTGGTCTGGATCGCAATGTAATGAGCTTGTATCACATTTCGTCATCAACAGACGTGCGACGTTAATGCTTCGGTCAGTACAGGAAGGAGCTTTCGCTGAGAGGCACCAACCATAAGCTTTACAAACGCTACCAACATCGTGTTGTGGCAGACAGAAAGTTAATTCTGTTAAACCTTCCCGGCTGAGAGGCTGTGATCGTTGAGTAAATTATTCACTAACGTCTCATAAGAGTTTATAGGAGACGTTGTCAGAGGTGAAATACTGGAAACCGTGTGACAAGCTAAGGAAGCCCCAGGTTTATAGGAGAATTAATTACCAGACGAACTCATTTCAATTTATTGGTTGTTCTAGGATACAGTGGACTTCATTTGTAATGTACGAATCACTTCTGCAAGGAGTGATTAAATAACACAGATAGGGAGTAGCTATATGAGGTCTGTTGCTAAGATTAGGTTTCAAGTTAATTTTGTTTAATTTAGGTTAAATCCTCCTGGCATTATTCCGTTGCGCTTTGAGCAAGTTCCTGGTCACTATAGCATGTAAGCTATGTTTAGTCAGATCGCGTTATTGCTCAGTTACCGGTCTGACTTCAAATAAAGGGCGTAGTATCATATGAACACAGACACACGTTAAAATGAAATGTCATGACCGACTTCAGAAGTACACACCGGCCGTGAAAATCTTCGCTGTATTACACTGAGGTGACAGAAGTCATGGGAGACTGCCTAATACCTTGTCGCACCTCCGTTTGCCCAGTGTAATGCAGCGACTCGACATGACATGGACTAAATAAGTCGTTGGAAGTCCCATGCAGAAATATTGAGCCATGTTGCCTATCTAGTTGTCCATGATTGCTAACATATTGCCGGTGCTGGATTTTGTGCATGAACTGACCTCTCTTTTACGTTCCGTAAGTATTCGATGGGATTCATATCGGGCGGGTGGAAAAATAATTCGTACGAATTGCCCAGAATGTTCCTCAAACCAGTAGTGAGCAAGTGTGACCCGGTGACATGTTTGGGAACATGAACTCCACGAATGACTGTAAATGGTCTCCAAGTAGCCGAACGTACCCACTTCCAGTCAATGATTGATCCAGTCTGACCAGAGGACCCAGTCTATTCCATGTAAACACAGCCCATATCATCATGGAGCCACCACCATTTTGCACAGTGCCTTGTTGACAACCTGGGTCCATGGGTTCGTAGTGTCTGCGCCACATTCGAACCCTATCAATAGTTCTTCCCAACTGAAATAGGGTTTCCTGTGACCAGACGATTCCCAGTCGTCTAGGGACCAATAGATATGGTCACGGGCCCGGGTTAGGCTCAAAATTGTTCAAACGGCTCTGAGCACTGTGGGACTTAACTTCTGAGGTCATCAGTCCCCTAGAACTTAGAACTACTTAAACCTAACCTAAGGACATCACACACATCTATGCCCGAGGCAGGATTCGAACCTGCGACCGTAGCGATCGCGCGGTTCCAGACTGTAGCGCCTACAACCGCTCGGTCACCCTGGCCGGGCCAGGAGAGGCACTGCAGGCGATTTCGTGCTGTTAACAAACGCACTCGCGTCGGCCGTCTGCTGCCATAGCCCAAAACGCCAAACTTCGCTGCACTGACCTAATGGATACGTTCGTCTACGGCCAACATCGATTTCTGCGGTTTTTTCAGGCAGTGTTGCTTGTCTGTTTGTACTGAGACCTCTGCCCAAATTCCGCTGCTCTCAGTCGTTTAATGAAGTCTGTCGGCCACTGCGATGTCCGCGATGAGAGAAAATACATGAAATTTGGCACGTTTTCGACACTCTTACTCTGTGAATATTGAATACCCTAACGATTTCCGAAATGGAATATCCCACGCATCTAGCTCCAATTACCACTTCGCATTCAAAGTCCGTTAATTCGCCTCTTGCGGCCATAATCAATTCGGAAACCTTTCCGCTTGAATCAGCTGAGTACAAATGACATCTCCGCCAACCATTTTTATACATTGTACACGCGATAGATGTGCATATCGCTATCCCATGACTTTTACAACCTCATTGTAAATAGAAATAAATTAGAAGATTTATTATTTATTTTTACACACACCAAAAAAGTTTCCGAGAGTTCCGGAACCTGTACAGAAAATTGGAATAGAGATGAACGTAAATATCATTTCCGCCATTTCTATTGCTCATGGAAACCACACATTGCATGTTGTACCACCATAGAGCGAGACCTTCGCAGGTGGTGGTCCAGACTGCCGTACACACCGGTACCTCTAATACCCAGTAGCACGTCCTCTTGCATTGATGCATGCCTGTTTTCGTCATCGATGCACTGTTGGTCCAGATTGTCCCACTCCTCAACGGCGATTCGGCGTAGATCTCTCAGAGTGGTTGGTGGGTCACGTCGTCCATAAACAGCCCTCTTCAGTCTATCCCAGGCATGTTCGATCGGGTTCATGTCTGGAGTACGTGCTGTCCACTCTAGTCGAGCGATGTCGTTATCCTGAAGGAAGTCATTCACAAGATGAGCGCAATGGGGGCGCGAATTGTCATCCATGAAGACGAATGCCTCCCCAATATGTTGCAAATATGGTTAAACTATCGGTCGGAAGATGGCATTCACGTGTCGTACAGCCGTTGTGGCACCTTCCATGACCACCAGCGGCGTACGTCGGCCCCTCATAATGGCACCCCAAAAAAGGAGGGAATCTCCACGTTGCCGCACTCGCTGGACAGTGTGTCTAAGGCGTTCTGCCTGACCGGGTTCCCTCCAAACACGTCTCCGACGATTGCCTGGTTGAAGGCATATGCGACACTCATCTTGAGCGATCCATTTGGCATGTTGCTGGGCCCATCTGTACCGCGCTGCATGGTTTAGTGGTTGCAAAGATGGACCTCGTCATATACGTGGGGAATGAAGTTGCACATCATGCAGCCTATTGCGCAGAGTTTGAGTCGTAACACGACGTCTTGTGGCTGCACGAAAGCGTTATTCAACATGGTGGCGTTGCTGTCAGGGTTACTCCGAGCCATAAGCCGTAGGTAGCCATCATCCACTGCAGTAGTCGCACTTGGGTGGCCTGAGCGAGGCATGTCATCGACAGTTCCTGTCTCCCTGTATCTCTTCCTTGTTGAGAGCCCTTCCTGGCACAAAGTAACAATGCGGACGCGATCGAACAGCGGTATTGACCGTCTAGGCATGGGTGAAACACGAGCGTCTACCTCGTCCCCGGTGGAATGACTGGAACTGATCGGCTGTCGGGCTCTTTCCGTCTAATAGGCGCTGCTCATGTATGGCTGTTTACATCTAAATGGTTGAAATGGCTCTGAGCACTGTGGGACTTAACATCTTAGGTCATCAGTCCCCTAGAACTTAGAACTACTTCAACCTAACTAACCTAAGGACATCACACACATCCATGCCCGAGGCAGGATTCGAACCTGCGACCGTAGCAGTCCCGCGGTTCCGGACTGGAGCGCCTAGAACCGCCCGGCCCCAGCGGCCGGCTATTTACATCTTTGGACGGGTTTAGTGACATCTCTGAACAATGAAAGGGACTGTGTCCGTGATACAGTATCCACAGTAAACGTCTATCTTCAGAAGGGCTGAGAATTTGGGTGACGCAATGTGTAATATTGCTTTCTCTTTTCCATGATACCATCCATCCAATGTAAGAAGCAGCTTGGAAATACTATCGCCTCGAGCGACGTGTGAAACAAGACCACCGGCCTTTTTGTTAGCCGAGAACGACAGACGCTGACAATAGGGCCATGAAGAAGAGCAGCGGCTGCCGCCTACCGCTGCGGAGGTGGGCTGGAGGAGTACTCGTGCCGCGCTTCGCCTGGCCCCCGGGACACCAGAGCTGGCGCGCTGGCACTCACACAACGAGGATATCCGCTGGCCGAGTCTGGCGCATGACGCGGTCATCAGGCGGCCAGCGTCTCCCCGCCTAGCGTCGGCTGCACTGTATGACTAACGAGCACCGTCCACGGAGGATGTGCTTCGTAGTCACACTTGGCTCGCTACAACCCGCATCAATTTCATAAATCACTGACAATCTTGCGAGGATTCCTAATTCTTCGAACATCATCAGTAGCAAAAGCAGATTCTAGGATGAGGTTCACGGAGGAATTTCAAAGAAATGTGATTAATCCAGAAGGGAGGTAAGAGAGCCGTTCAATAAGTAACGCAACAAAATTTTTTCCTGGGCCAATTTCTGTTAAAAAATGCGGAATTTGTTGTGAGACATCGTGGAGTATTCCCGCTGCAGTCCCTGTAGTTTCATGAAATCCCGATACGAGACGGCGCTTTATGTAGCCTTCAAAATGGCATCTGTAACGGAGGTGCGTTCTAAGCAGAGAGCTGTCATTGAGTTTCTTTTGGCGGAAAACCAGAGCATTGCAGATATTCATAGGCACTTGCAGAACATCTACGTAGACCTGCAGTGAACAAAAGCACGCCGAGTCGTTGAGTGAGGTGTCTGTCATCATTGCAACAAGGTTGTGCAAACCTGTCCGATCTCCTGTATGCCAGCCGGCGGCATACAACTGTGACTCCTGCAGTGTTGGAACGTGCGGACACTCTCATTAGAGGTGATCGACAGATCACAAACACCTCCCTGCACAACTGGACGTCTCTGTTGGTAGTGCTGACACACTCGTCCATCAATTATGATACTGAAAGGCGTGTGCCCGCTGTGTTGCTCGCCACCTAACAGAAGACCATGAAGAGCAACAGAGGACCAACTGTGTGGAATTGTCTGCGCGTTAATAGGCTGATCGAGACAGTTTTTTGTCGAACATCGCCACAAGCACTGAAATATGGTTTCATCACTTCGAACCGGAAACAATACGGAATACATGGAGTAGCGCCACACTACTTCTCCTCCGAAGAAAATGTTCAAAACCGCAGCCTCAGCCGGAAAGTCACGGCGACGGCCTTCTCGGACTCTGAAGAGGTTATTCTCTTTGATGTCCATCCTCATGGAGCAACGATCAGCTCTGAAGGGGACTGTGTTACCCTCAGGAAATCGAAAAAAACGACTTTAGGGTATTCGTCGTCCCAAAAATGCAAACGAACTTCTACCACTCCACGACAACGCAAGGCCTCACACAAGTCAGCGCACCCGAGAGGAGCTCACAAAACTTCCTTGTACTGTTTTTCCTCATCCATTCTACAGCCCAGATCTCGTACCTTTCCACTTCCATCTGTTTGACACAATGAAAGATGCACTCCGCGGGAAGCAATACTTGGGTGATGGGAAGGTTGTTGATGCGGCAAGACGTTGTGTAAGTAAGCTGTTTAGGTTTTTATGTTGGTGACGTCACATAGCGCTCTGTATTAAAATCGCTGACTGCGCTGTGTCCAGTCTGTGTCTGGTTGGTCTCACTGATGCATTATTCGCTAGTGTAGTTTTGGGGATTTGGATGTGAACAACGCGTGGCGTTGGGCAGTTGGAGGTGAGCCGCCAGCAGTGGTGGATGTGGGGAGAGGAGGAGGAGGAGGTTAGTGTTTAACGTCCCGTCGACAACGAGGTCATTAGAGACGGAGCGCAAGCTCGGGTTAGGGAAGGATTGGGAAGGAAATCGGCCGTGCCCTTTCAAAGGAACCATCTCGGCATTCGCCTGAAACGATTTAGGGAAATCACGGAAAACCTAAATCAGGTTGGCCGGAGACGGGATTGAACCGTCGTCCTCCCGAATGCGAGTCCAGTGTGCTAACCACTGCGCCACCTCGCTCGGTATGATGTGGGGAGAGAGGTGCCAGAGTTTTGAGATGTCAATGTGGGCAGATGATTTGGACGTGTGTCCGTCAGAAAAAAGAAATTTGTTAAACTGGATGTCATAAATTACACTCCTGGAAATTGAAATAAGAACACCGTGAATTCATTGTCCCAGGAAGGGGAAACTTTATTGACACATTCCTGGGGTCAGATACATCACATGATCACACTGACAGAACCACAGGCACATAGACACAGGCAACAGAGCATGCACAATGTCGGCACTAGTACAGTGTATATCCACCTTTCGCAGCAATGCAGGCTGCTATTCTCCCATGGAGACGATCGTAGAGATGCTGGATGTAGTCCTGTGGAACGGCTTGCCATGCCATTTCCACCTGGCGCCTCAGTTGGACCAGCGTTCGTGCTGGACGTGCAGACCGCGTGAGACGACGCTTCATCCAGTCCCAAACATGCTCAATGGGGGACACATCCGGAGATCTTGCTGGCCAGGGTAGTTGACTTACACCTTCTAGAGCACGTTGGGTGGCACGGGATACATGCGGACGTGCATTGTCCTGTTGGAACAGCAAGTTCCCTTGCCGGTCTAGGAATGGTAGAACGATGGGTTCGATGACGGTTTGGATGTACCGTGCACTATTCAGTGTCCCCTCGACGATCACCAGTGGTGTACGGCTAGTGTAGGAGATCGCTCCCCACACCGTGATGCCGGGTGTTGGCCCTGTGTGCCTCGGTCGTATGCAGTCCTGATTGTGGCGCTCACCTGCACGGCGCCAAACACGCATACGACCATCATTGGCACCAAGGCAGAAGCGACTGTCATCGCTGAAGACGACACGTCTCCATTCGTCCCTCCATTCACGCCTGTCGCGACACCACTGGAGGCGGGCTGCACGATGTTGGGGCGTGAGCGGAAGACGGCCTAACGGTGTGCGGGACCGTAGCCCAGCTTCATGGAGACGGTTGCGAATGGTCCTCGCCGATACCCCAGGAGCAACAGTGTCCCTAATTTGCTGGGAAGTGGCGGTGCGGTCCCCTACGGCACTGCGTAGGATCCTACGGTCTTGGCGTGCATCCGTGCGTCGCTGCGGTCCGGTCCCAGGTCGACGGGCACGTGCACCTTCCGCCGACCACTGGCGACAACATCGATGTACTGTGGAGACCTCACGCCCCACGTGTTGAGCAATTCGGCGGTACGTCCACCCGGCCTCCCGCATGCCCACTATACGCCCTCGCTCAAAGTCCGTCAACTGCACATACGGTTCACGTCCACGCTGTCGCGGCATGCTACCAGTGTTAAAGACTGCGATGGAGCTCCGTATGCCACGGCAAACTGGCTGACACTGACGGCGGCGGTGCACAAATGCTGCGCAGCTAGCGCCATTCGACAGCCAACTCCGCGGTTCCTGGTGTGTCCGCTGTGCCGTGCGTGTGATCATTGCTTGTACAGCCCTCTCGCAGTGTCCGGAGCAAGTATGGTGGGTCTGACACACCGGTGTCAACGTGTTCTTTTTTCCATTTCCAGGAGTGTATATATATGTCCATCAGTAGTTAGTGCCTTCAGTAGTTACAATCTTTTATTTGGCTGGCAGTATTGGGGCTCGCTGTATTCCAGTAGTTCTAGTAACGAAGATTTTGGTGAGGTAAGTGATTCATGAAGGATAGGTTATTGTGAGGGCTTTTCTTTTGTAGGGATTATTAAAAGTCAGATTGCGATAAAATATTGTGTGTCAGTTTAGAAATGATCAGAATAATTAAAGAGAAAACGGTCTGAGTACGTTTAGTTTAAAAAAAAATGGTTCAAATGGCTCTGAGCACCACGGGACTTAACAGCGGAGGTCATCATTCCCCTAGAACTTAGAACTACTTAAACCTAACTAACCTAAGGACATCACACACATCCGTGCCCGAGGCAGGATTCGAACCTGCGACCGTAGCGGTCGCGCGGTTCCAGGCTGAAGCGCCTAGAACCGCTCTGCCACTCCGGCCGGCGTTTAGTTTTACTCAGTTGTTTCAGTATCAAATAACGCAGAAGTTTACCAGCACTGTCATTCTTAATTTTCAAAGCGGAAGTTTCAGTTGGCTCCGACATCTAGTAGTTGAATGGTACCACGCGGCCTGATGGGTCTTACGAGTAAGGTGGTGTACGATTGCCGCATTGAACGGTGATTACACGATACTGAAAAATAAGGTTTCATAGCCAAATAGTGGAGAATAATATGTGTAAGGTGTCAGGCAAATCCAACACCTTCCATGAATGCCCTTACATGATAGCAAATCCGGCAGTATGTCACATAGCTCCGAATAAATCCTGACATTAAATTAACCAAAGTAATACGATCAACGAGTGAGCAAATGGAATACCGCAGACTAACACAAAAACGCTTAAATGCATGTCATACCTCCCCACCGTGAAACAGACGCAGTTCCGAGGGGAGAAACGAGAACAGAAGCCGAGAGCAGAACCGTGTTAAGTTAGAAGGCCCTACGATAAGGGACGGACACCCACGTCGCCAGCCGACCGCCAAGACCACCCCCAGCCCGTGTTAAAAGATAGAGCCCTCCAGAAGAACAGTATAGATCTTACGATAACACTAAAAGGGCCGCCCCAGCTGCAAGTTTTAGCGTGAGAATATATGCGTCTCTGTTACGTAGCAAACATTAAAAACATTGCCCCACCACGAAAAGTATAACGTTTCTCTTTGGATAGACAGAATTTTTGTAGGCGGAGCTTAAGGTTAACATTGAGCCCCTGATTGGTCAGTTGAAAACACAGCCAGATAGCTTTTCTTGAACCAACTTCAGTAAATTTTAGTAACGAGAAGCTAGAAAGAGTGGCTTCCAAGACGGCGAGGTGTGTGGAGCTGCGCCGCCCGCCGCCCCCTGACACTGACTAACCACCGACAAGGTAATGACGCACGCGATGCTGCATAAGCGCGCATAAAGCTTCACTCAGAACTGCAGAAGTCTCATCTGTTACATCCCCTTTTTACGTAATACTAGTGTCGATCGTCAATTAAACTTCGTGGTATTCACATTTGCTATTAGAAGATAAAATCTGAAACGCGATGATTTTTCTGTTATATAATTATTGAGAAGCCACATCAGCCACTGTAATTTATGACAAGTTAAATAAGCAATTAAAGATAATTGAGGGTCACTGTATACCATTTTGATAGTTTCTCTTTTATGAAACTTAATTTAAACCTAGATTATAGATGTGATTTGGCATAGGTCATAGCCATTGTAGAACTTGGAAACCCATTCAGGGAATATTCGTTCACATTTTTGTTGAACGCAGTTGGTTTTTATCACCCTGTATTAAAATATTTCCTTTTATCAATAGTGCAATTTATAAACAATTTTTTGTCAGTAGATTAAAATTTCCAATGGTAAACTTAACTGCTTTTTCGACGTTATTTTACCTGCTAACTAAAAATAGGAAAGCCTTGAACCCCTTCCACTAAATTTAGTTAGTATTAAGATTCTTTTACAGCGAGTGCAGTGGAGCTGACGCTGAAATCATTAAGTATTTGGTTATATCATCGCTAGTCTCACTGAACTCTTCTGAACTCTACATGTCATGTGTGGTCTGGCGTCTCCTTACCAGCAACAGGTCCCAGGTTGAAACTAGTCAATTCCCTAAAAAAACACGCTCAGAGCGTCGTTGCGCGGAAGTGGTATGGAGACACGATTGAGAACAAACAGACACGACGCAGAATGTTAGATATGATGTATTGGAATCTTGAATAAATCAAATTTGCTTTAAAAAATATGTTATTTACTGAACGCCCCTCCTACGGAGGAAGGTATTTTAAGGAAATGTATTTTACCCAACAAAGTTGTAGTTTACAAAACACTAGCAAGAGATTCTCGAGTACTGTCCATCAGTCTGGGACCGTTACTGGATTGTATTGATAAAAAAGTTAGAAAAAACCAAGGGTGCGTGCTGCGTTTATCATGGCGTCGCTTAGTATGTGAAGAGCATTTGGGAGGTGCTCAGCGAAGTCCAGTGGAAGATGCTTCAAAACAGGCATTGTATATCAAGGAGACGTTTACTGTTAAAATTTCCATAGTGTAATTTCGAGGAATCGTCGGGAAACGTAACACTGTCCACCCAGAAAGTCCCGAGACTGATTCTACTTCTGGCGTACAAGTGACGTCAGCTCAGTGGCTGCAGCGGCAGCCGTCACTAAAAGCTGTAAAGAACAGAAGTACGTTCGACCAGTCAGCTGTAAGAAGGCAGTGTTAACTAGTGGACGTGTGGCCACTCTGTGTCAATGTTGTTGCGTCACAAATTGCTTTGGAGCAACATCTATAAGCCAAGTGTTTAAGACATTCTCCAGAATGATTTGAAACGGGATAAGTGTGTGCGAAGTCTGCCCCGCACACTTCGACTCCAGAACAAACAACGCCTGTTGTGACTTGATTGAAATGAAAAACGCGGATAGTTCTTTTCAGGAAAATATCACGACGGCTGACGGGACGTGTTGTTACCAATACGAATCTATCACCACCCACACGGAGGGTCAGTACTTAAGTCAACACTTTCACGACATAACCGATGATTTTTTCTTTTTTTTTGACTATGGGACTTAACAGCTGTGGTCATCAGTCTCCTAGAACTTAGAACTACTTAAACCTAACTAAACTAAGAACATCACACACGTCCATGCCCGAGGCAGGATTCGAACCTGCGACCGTAGCGGTCGCGCGGTTCCAGACTGTAGCGCCTAGAACCGCTCGGCCACACCGGCCGGCTGGCGCAGAAACCATGAAGCCATGGACCCAGGTTGTCAACAAGGCACTGTGCAAGATTGTGGCTCCATGATGATATGGGCTGTGTTTACATGGAATAGCCTGGGTCCTATGGTCAGACTGGACCAATCATTGACTGAAAGTGGGTGTGTTCGGCTACTTGGAGACGATTATTCATGGAGTTCATGTTCCCAAACATGTCACCGGGCCACACTTGCTCGCTACTGGTTTGAGAAACATTCTGGGCAATTCGTACGAATTATTTTTCCACCAAGAACGTCCGTAATGAATCCCATCGAATATTTATGGAACTTAGTTGATAGGTCAGTTCACGTACAAAATCCTGCATATGCAATATGTCCGCAATCATGGACAACTACAGAGGCAACATGGCAGTATGGCCATTCTGTGCCCAGTGATTCATATTCGCATGACAGTCGTGGGATCTGGCGAAACGCGAGCAGCCCTATCGGTGAACGAGAAACTACAGTACCGGCAAGCAACAATTCTGTCACGATCGAATTTCGTCACAGTAGACGCTTCTGCTTCTTACGAGGGGCGTGTGACGATCTTTTCATGAACAAAAAGCATCTAAAAGCTATTTATGTCTGAGAACCCTGCTGCGTAATCTTCCTTACGTGCAGAATGTTGCCATCTTTATTCACACCCTTTGTATACGCTTACGCTGAAAAACACTCTAAGACAAAACAAAACACCATGGAGGAATTATCCGAATGGGACAAAAATCGATGTATGTGGTGAGCACATTCAGAAGAACAAATGATCACAATTTCAGAAGTATTGGATCATTTACTCCAGAGGAAAAGCTTCACAAAGTGAGCAACTCAGTAACGCACTGGTCCACCGCTGGGCCTTTGCAAGAAGTTGTTAACCTTGGCACTGATTGATAGAGCTGCTGCCACATTCTATACAACTGGTGCGTTAGATAGCCAAAATCAAGAGATAGCTGGAGGGGCCGGGCGATAATGCTGCAGACTTTCTGAACTTGGGAGAGATCCGGTGACCTTGACGGCCGAGGTAGGGTTTGTCAAGCACGAAGCCAAACAGCAGGAAGCCTCGTCATGTGCGGGCGAGCATTTTCTAGCTGAAACGTCAGCACAGGATGGCTTGCCATGAAGGGCAACAAAACGGGGCGTAGAATATCGTCGACGTTCCACTGTGCAGTAAGGGTGCCGCAGATGACAACTAAAGGGGTCCCGCTATGAAAAGAAATGGTAAACCAGAACGTCACTCATGTGTGTTGGGCTGTATGGTGGGCGAAAGTCGGGTTGGTATCGCACCGCTGTCCAGGACGACTCCAGACTCGTCTTCGGCCTGGAATCTCATTGACTGGAGCGTAATTGTGTTCAGTGGTGAGTCCCGCTTTGAACTGCGGCCCGATGAAGAACGAGGAAGACGTGGCGCTCTTGCGGGGGAGCGGTAAGGCAACGGTATTGTACGCCCCGTTATGCCGCTCTGCATAGCAAGCCGTCCCCGGCCGATATGTCAGCAATATAATGACCGACAGCACACGGCGAGAGTTCATACCGCTCTTCCTCGTGTTTCCAAACCCTACCTAGGCCGGCAAGGTCTCCTGATCTGTCGCTAATGAAGAACGTTTGGAGCATTAAAGGCACGGTCCTCCAACCATCTTGGAATTTTGACGATCTAACTCGCCAACTGGAGAGGACAGCCAACAACTCTAACAATCAATGTCAAGCCGAATAACCGTGTGCTTAAGGGCGAGAGGTGGACCAAGGCATCGTTGAGTTGTTAAATTTGTGGAGCTCTTTCTCTTAGGCTACTGGCCACTAAAATTGCTTCACCACGACGATGACGTGCTACAGACGCGAAATTTAACCGACAGGAAGAAGATGCTGTCATATGCAAATGATTAGTTTTTCAGAGCATTCACACGAGGTTGGCGCCGGTGGCGACACCTACAACGTGCTGCCATGAGGAAAGTTTCCAACCGATTTCTCATACACAAACAGCACTTGACCGGCGTGGCCTGGTGAAACGTTGTGATGCCTCGTGTAAGGAGGAGAAATGCGTACCATCACGTTTCCGACTTCGATAAAGGTCGGATCGTAACCTTTCGCGATTGCGGTTTATCGTATCGCGCCATTGCTGCTCGCGTTGGTCGAGATCCAATCACTGTTAGCAGAATATGGAATCGGTAGGATCAGGAAGGTAATACGGAACGCCGTGCTGGATCCCAACGGCCTCGCATCACTAGGAGTCGAGATGACAGGCATCTTATTCGCATAGCTGTAACGGATCGTGCAGCCACGTCTCGATCCCTGAGCCAACAGATGGGGACGTTAGCAAGACACAACCATCTGCACGAACAGTTCGACGACGTTTGCAGCAGCATGGACTATCAGCTCGGAGACCATGGCTGCGGTTACCCTTGACGCTGCATCACAGACAGTAGCGCCAGCGATGGTGTACTCAACAACGAACCTAGGTGCACGAATGGCGAAACGTCATTTTTTCGGATGAATCCAGGTTCTGTTTACAACATCATGATGATCGCATCGGTGTTTGGCGACATCGCGGTGAACGCACATTGGAAGCGTGTATTCGTCATCGCCATACTGGCGTATCACCCGCCGTGATGGTATGGGTTACACGTCTCGGTCACCTCTTGTTCGCATGGACGGTACTTTGAACAGTGGACGTTACATTTCATATGTGTTACGACCCGTGTCTCTACCCTTCATTCGATCCCTGCGAAACCCTACATTTCAGGAGGATAATGCACGACCGCATGTTGCAGGTCCTGTACGGGCCTTTCTGGATACAGAAAATGTTCGACTGCTGCCCTGGCCAGCACATTCTCCAGTTCTCTCACCAATTGAAAACATCTGGTCAATGGTGGCCGAGCAACTGGCTCGTCGCAATACGCCAGTCACTACTCTTGATGAACTGTGATATCATGTTGAAGCTGCATGGGCAGCTGTACCTGCACACGCCATCCAAGCTCTGTTTAACTCAATGCCAGGCGTACCAAGGCCGTTATTACGGCCAGAGTCGGTTGTTCTGGATACTGGTTTCTCAGGATCTATGCACCCAAACTGCGTGAAAATGTTATCACATGTCAGTTCTAGTATAATAGATTTGTCCAATGAATACCCGTTTATCATCTTCTTGGTGTATCAATTTTAATGGTTAGTAGTGTAAATAAGTCATACAATTTATGAAATTTCAATCATTTGTTTGGTTCTACATGTGCATCACATCTACAGATTTTAGTACTATTCGGATAATTTCATTTTGTGGTGCGTCTTTTTTTCTTCTTGGAGTGTAGCTGTCATTTGAATACGAGAGCGTGTAGTACGCTTCATGCCGATTGTCGGATGCCGTCTTCACAGTGCTGCAATTGTATCGGGCAGCAGTGTACTGCTGTTGGACGAAATTATTAGGGCGCAGTCGCAGACCAGCTGCGTGCTCACCCCCAGAGAGCTGGGCAGGCGAGAGCCGGGTGTTGCAGGCCCGCGCCACGCCCTGTTCCATTCCTGGCCTCCGCGGTGTCATTAGCGTCCAGGGGTCGGGGCAAAGGGGCGGTGGCGGTGGTGGGCGGCTGCGATTTTTCGCCCGCACTTCCAGCGCTGCGGCTTGTTTTGCAGGCTCTTAATTTCCTCGGCTCTGTCTCTCGCCGCCGGATCTGTAATATTTTTACACGATCGCATTACACTCCGAGGCTATCTTCTCCGCTATTCGTTTTTACGGCTTTGTTTTTAGTGTTTCGCTGAGTTGCTGCCGTTATCTCTGTGTTTATTAAAGGTTTTTATGCCCGCCCTTTTTTATATTTGTAGCTAAAGGCCTGTGGCACAGATAAGGTAATGAGAATTGCTTTCGTCGTTGCTGCGTTCCCGTTGTTTAAAACCAATGTTGCCGTAACTCCGACCTAAGTGGCCCCACGGCGTAAAATGAAGTTGGAGTGGAGAGTTTGGTGCAATTCAGTATCGAGCGATATGCGTGCAAGTGCTTGATGCTCATCAGGCGTTTTATGATACGGTAGGAGTGGCTTCCGAGACGAGGCCTTTCTCTCAGTAGCCGTTCTTCACAACGTAAAGCAAAGAAAGAAACGTGCTCACTTGCTTCCGCCTAGCGTTTCAAAAGTGTAACAGCATGAGATAGGTGACAGTGATGTGAGGTGGTTCACGACAGTGTCTTGCGTATGATGTTTATGATCATCACCTACAATGTTGCATTACGTCACTCCATGGAACTTTATGAGGACGTTAGGTTTTTAAAACGGGACATTAGCAAAACATCTGCCGATAAGTACCTTTATTCCGGAACGTCTTGTGCCCTTTCCCGCCAGATAGTGTTCCTGCGCAGCATACACACTTTCTTTTATATACAGGGTGTTACAAAAAGGTACGGCCAAACTTTCAGGAAACATTCCTCATTCCTCACACACAAAGAAAGAAAATATGTTTTGTGGACATGTGTCCGGAAACGCTTACTTTCCATGTTAGAGCTCATTATATTACTTCTCTTCAAATCACATTAATCCTGGAATGGAAACACACAGCAACAGAACGTACCAGCGTGACTTCAAACACTTTGTTACAGGAAATGTTCAAAATTTCCTCCGTTAGCGAGAATACATGCATCCACCCTCCGTCGCATGGAATCCCTGATGCGCTGATGCAGCCCTGGAGAATGTCGTATAGTATCACAGCCGTCCACAATACGAGCACCAAGAGTCTCTACATTTGGTACCGGGATTGCGTAGACAAGAGCTTTCAAATGCCCCCATAAATGGAAGTCAAGAGGGTTGAGGTCAGGAGAGCGTGGATGCCATGGAATTGGTCCGCCTCTACCAATCCATCGATCAGCGAATCTGTTGTTGAGAAGCGTACGAACACTTCGACTGAAATGTGCAGGAGCTCCATCGTGCATGAACCACATGTTGTGTCGTACTTGTAAAGGCACATGTTCTAGCAGCACAGGTAAAGTATCCCGTATGAAATCATGATAACGTGCTCCATTGAGCGTAGGTGGAAGAACATGGCGCCCAATAAAGACATCACCAACAATGCCTGCCCAAACGTTCACAGAAAATCTGTGTTGACAACGCGATTGCACAATTGCGTGCGGATTCTCGTCAGCCCACACATGTTGATTGTGAAAATTTACAATTTGATCACGTTGGAATGAAGCCTCATCCCTAAAGAGAACATTTGCACTAAAATGTGGATTGACACATTGTTGGATGAACCATTCGCAGAAGTGTACCCGTGGAGAGCAATCAGCTGCTGATAGTGCCTGCACAAGCTGTACATGGTACGGAAACAACTGGTTCTCCCGTAGCACTCTCCATACAGTGACGTAGTCAACGTTACCTTGTACAGCAGCAACTTCTGTGACGCTGACATTAGGGTTACCGTCAACTGCACGAAGAATTGCCTCGTCCATTGCAGGTGTCCTCGTCGTTCTAGGTCTTTCCCAGTCGCGAGTCATAGGCTGAGATGTTCCGTGCTCCCTAAGACGCCGATCAATTGCTTCGAACGTCTTCCTGTCGGGACACCTTCGTTCTGGAAATCTGTCTCGATACAAACATACCGCACCACGGCTATTGCCCCGTGCTAATCCATACATCAAATGGGCATTTGCCAACTTCGCATTTGTAAACATTGCACTGACTGCAAAACCACGTTCGTGATGAACACTAACCTGTTGATGCTACGTACTGATGTGCTTGATGCTAGTACTGTAGAGCAATGAGTCGCATGTCAACACAAGCACCGAAGTCAACATTACCTTCCTTCAATTGGGCCAACTGGCGGTGAATCGAGGAAGTACAGTACATACTGACGAAACTAAAATGAGCTCTAACATGGAAATTACGCGTTTCCGGACACATGTCCACATAACAACTTTTTTGCATTTGTGTGTGAGGAATGTTTCCTGAAAGTTTGGCCGTACCTTTTCGTAACACCCTGTATAGATCCATAAGAGGATTCTATCATTTCGGTACTAAGTGCAATAGTCAACTGCACTTCGAGATTGCTAAATCTACATTTGCGCTCCACAACACACCTAATTATGTGTACCATTCCAACTTTCCTGCACCACCCCCGTCCCCCGTTTCTGTTCCAGCAGCGAGTGGCCCGCCAGAAGAACGATAGTTGACGAGCCTCCGAGTGAGTTTTGATCATCCTGATTCTACGTTCATGGTCTTTTCGTGAGATGTACGCAGAAGGAAGCGATGTATTATCTGATTCATCCTGAACCGTTACTATCGGAATTTTAGTAGTAAACTACACCGTGACATGCAACGGCTCTCTTGTAGTGTCTGACGCCAGGGTTCGATCAGCACCTTGGTGACGCTTTCGGTCTTACTAAATAAACCTGTGACGGAACGCTCGTACACTGAAGAGCTAAAGAAACTAGTACACTTGCCTGATATCGTGTATGCTCCCCTCTAGTAATCAGAAGTGCCGCAACACCATATGGCATGGACTCGACTAATGTCTGAAGTAGTGCTGGAGGGAACTGACATCATGAATCCTGCAGGGCTGTTCATAAATCCATAAGAGTACGAGGGGGTGGAGATCTCTTCTGAACAGCAGGTCGCAAGGCATCCAAGATGTGTTCAATAATATTCATGTCTGAAAAGTTTGGTGGCCAGCGGAAGTGTTTAAGCTCAGAAGAGTGTTCCTGGAGCCGCTCTGTACCAATTTTGGACGTGTGGGGTGACTCACTGTCCGGCTGGAATTATCCAAGTCCGTCGGAATGCACAATCGACATGAATGGATGCAGGTGATCAGACAGGATGCCTACGTAAGTGTCACCTGTTGAGAGTGGTATCTTGACGTATCAGGGGTCCCACATCAGTCCAACTGCACATGCCCCACACCATTAGAGAGCCTCCACCACCTTGAACAGTCCCCTGCTGACATGCAGGGTCCATGGATTCATGAGGGTGTCTCCATATCCGTGAACGTCCATCCGCTCGATACAATGTGAAACGAGACTCGTCCGACCAGGCAACATGTTTCCAGTAATCCACAGTCCAATGTCGGTGTTGACGGGCCCAGGCGAGGCGTAAATCTTTGTGTCGTGCAGTCATCAAGGGTACACGAGTGGGCCTTCGGCTCCGAAAGACCATATCGATGATGTTTCGTTGAATGGTTAGCACGCTGACACTTGTTGATGGTCAAGCATTGAAATCCGCAGCAATTTGCGGAAGGGTTGCACTTCTGTCACGTTGAACGATTCTCTTCAATCGTTGTTTGCCAGAGGTATACGTGCCCTTAATCCTGCTGCAAGCAGACTGTTCCAAATGGTCGCTGGTGACACAGCCCGAATTTCGTCCCTGCATGATTTTCGGTCACATACCGCCACTCTCACAGTATGTTAATCTTGACGTGCGTCTGCACTATGCGGACATCCAGAACCCGATCTGCGAGGTGAACGAATGTTCCACAGATCCCTGCTGAAAGCAGGAACACAACACCGATCCATTGTCCCCAATATGTACTGCTATCCTTCGATACGTCCATCGAACTTGCTGCAGGCCCACAATGCGACCTCGTTCAAATCGCTGAAAGAGTACGTACTCTTCGGTGGTGTTTGGTTGTGCCTTAGAATGAATGTTGGAAACACTGTTCACCTCTAAAGTCAGCACACACACTGCCTGGAGGGTCAAGTCAGAGAGCGCAACCCCGGTCTACTGATTGTCATCTGATTCCGATGACGGTGATGAATGAAACACCAATAGAAAAACTCCTCAGCATGCGTGTCCTATAGCTTGGTGCTACGGAACACTGTCTTTGAAGGTGCTGCGCTTTTTTCCGACAGTGTGTAACAGCATCAGCTTCAAAAAGTCTCTTGAAACTTCCGATGTTATCCATTGGATCGCTAATATGTAATCTGCCAACAGGTCTTTCCATAAGTTTAATAAACACAACAGATACAAATAACAGAGACTGTATTCGTCACTATTTACAACAGTATGCCAACACCGGGGTAACTTTTCGATTCCGCAACTGTAGAAATCAAATGATTTTGAGCCGAAGAATTTGTCGATCCATGTTCGGAGCGCATTTTCATCTGGAAGGGAAGTTCCTTGAAGGTTGTTCGATAGAGAGCGGAAAACGTGAAAATTTGATGGTACAAGATCAGGTGAATAAGATAGGTGCGGAATTACTTCCCAGCTTAACTCCTGTGTAGTGTTTTATGTCAGTCTAGCAGAAAGCGAGCGGATGTTATTGTGAAGTGGGATCATTTCACGCAGACTTCCTGGTCGTTGAAACTGTCTAGTAGATTAAAGATGTGTGCCGGACCGAGACTCGAACGAAGCACGTTGCCTGTCGCGGGCAAGGGCTCTACCGACTGAGCTACCCAACCACGACTCACAACCCGTCCGCACAGCTTCAATTCCGCCAGTACCTCGTCTCCTACCTTCCAAACTACACATAAGCTCTTTTGCGAACCTTGCAGAATTAGCGCTCCTGGAAGAAAGGATACTGCGAAGACACGGCTTATCCACAGCCTGGGGTATGTTTCCAGAATGAGATTTTCAGCCGGCCGGAGTGGCCGAGCGGTTCTAGGCGCTACAGTTTGGAACCGCGCGAATTCTACGGTCGCAGTTCGAATCCTGACTCGGGCATAGATGTGTGTGATGTTCAGAGGTTAGTTAGGTTTAAGTAGTTCTAAGTTCTAGGGGACTGATAACCACAGTAGTAAGTCCCGTAGTGCTCAGAGCCATTTGAACCATTTTTGAGTTTTTCACTCTGCAGCGGAGTGTGCGCTGATATAAAAATTCCTGGCAAAGTCCCAAATGTCAAAGCAATGCTCCTTAAAACCATTTTCTTGTTGTGGTCTTTCCAACGACATTACCTCCATTTCTGGCTGCCTCCGATGCCGTCACCCCTCTATTGACCCGTAACTGAAGACTAGGTCGGAAATGTTCCGATTTCTCCACTTGGCATCGTATTTTGTACTGTTGACAGCTCTACTCACTATCTCCAATTGACAAAATGGAAAGATGAAAAATCAAACGACAGTGAACTAGAAATAAAAAATGACAGTCGATAAATAAACCTATAGGAACCGGAATACCAACATGAAAGACAAAAACGCTAAGAACTTACGCACCAGGCTAGTAAAATAAATGAGCTCTAAGCAAGGCTGCTGCCCTGAAAGCTGTTGACGAGGGAGAATAAGACAGGAAAGTTGAGTAACTGGTTCTAGTGGTGTCGTACGTCCGAACAATGTCCTGAGAGCAGTCGGCAGGCGGCCACTTTGAGTAGGGTGGTGCACTTTAGAGTCTAGCTGTGGAGCCGGGTCGGGGGAAGAAGGGGAGTGGAGGCGAAATGAGAATCAGCGGAGAGTGTAAACAGCGTGCGGCCGGGGTCACGGCAGCAGCAGGCGCGCCGCCCATGCTTTATTCAGCGGCCTGGGGCCGATCGCTGCCGTGCGGGGGAGGAGGGGTAGTGGAGGACAGCCGTCCTGCCGCCGAGCCGCCGTGAATTCTGCACGACTCCAGTCTCACAAAGTTATCTCCGGCCTGTGCCAGCTCTGCCACAACCGACAGCTCATGTCCCGCGTTCAGCTACTCCGATGGAACCGCGGTCCCGGCTACTTCCAACAGAAATAGAGAAATATTTGTTCCCTCTTGCCTTCACTCTAGTGATCCCACATACAAGGACTATGCGGAGAGTAAGGAGGGATGGGTCGCGTAATAGAACCCAGTACGTTGTCCTCGATGGTGAGTGTCCATCGGAGGTGAGGGTATCATCTGGAGTGCCCCGGGGAAGTGTGGTAGGTCCGCTGTTGTTTTCTATCTACATAAATGACGTTTTGGATAGGGTGAATAGCAATGTGCGGCTGTTTGCTGATGATGCTGTGGTGTACGGGAAGGTGTCGTCGTTGAGTGACTGTAGGAGGATACAAGATGACTTGGACAGGATTTATGATTGGTGAAAAGAATGGCAGCTAACTCTAAATACAGATAAATGTAAATTAATGCAGATGAATAGGAAAAAGAATCTCGTAATTACTTCATTAGTACTGTAGCGCTTGACACAGTCACGTCGATTAAATATTTGGGCGTAACATTGCAGAGCGATATGAAGTGGGACAGGCATGTAATGGCAGTTGTGGGGAAGGCGGATAGTCGTCTTCAGTTCATTGGTAGAATTTTGGGAAGATGTGGTTCATCTGCAAAGGAGACCGCTTATAAAACACTAATACGACCTGTTCTTCAGTACTGATCGAGCGCTTGGGATCCCTATCAGGTCGGATTGAGGAACGACATAGAAACAATTCAGAGGTGGGCTGCTAGATTTGTTACTGGTAGGTTTGATCATCACGCGAGTGGTACGGAAATGCTTCAGGAACTCGGGTGGGAGTCTCTAGAGGAAAGGAAGCGTTCTTTTCGTGAATCGCTACTGAGGAAATTTAGAGAACCTGCATTTGAGGCTGACTGCCGCCAACTTATATTTAGCGAAAAGACCATAAAGATAAGATAAGAGAGATTAGGGCTCGTACAGAGGCATATAGGCAGGCGTCGTCCCCTCGTTCTGTTTGGGAGTGGAACAGGGAGAGAAGATGCTAGTTGTGATACGAGGTACTCTCCGCCACGCACCGTATGGTGGATTCCGGAGTGTGTCTGTAGATGTAGATGTAATGGAAACCACAGTGAAAATCAAAACTCTTTTATTTGCAATAGTTAGCTACACCTTGAAGCTAGTTCTCTACATAGTCGCCGCTCCGACTTAGACAGCATCGTAGCTTTGTACCAAATTTCCAAAACCCTCGTCAAAGAAGGCAGCCTCTTGCAATTTCTTACAATTTTTTGCGTTGGACTGCAGCTTGTTGTCTGTGCCAAAATTTTGTCTTCATAGCCAGCGGTTCATCTGAGCAGAGATGAAAAAGAAGGAATCAAGTCCGGGCTGTATTGTGGACGATCAAACACTTCCCAACAGCAACGCTGCAAGAGCTTGCTCACTGCCCTGCAGTGTGCGGTTGAGCATTGTCATGAGGAAGGAAATACATGAAAGGTATGTTATGTGGGGTTGCAAGACATCAGGCGAAATCTCTCTGCAGGCAACCGTACTTGGCGGGAAACACTATTCTTCTAGGCATCTTTAGGCGCTCACTGTGATCTCAGATCATAGAAGAGCGACATGGCGCCATCTACGGGCATACTAGAGACACTGCGCAACACATCTGTGCAAAGCTTCATCGGATTTTCACTTCGGTTTCCATTTCGTGACCTATCGTTTCTTACTTTCCGAACATTCCGCGTGCAGTTTTCAGAAAGTCGGGACCTATGAGGTTGCTCATGAAAAAATCACCGGGACAGGGACGTAAAGTAACAATTAACAACAAAATAAAGGACAAAAGCAAGTAAAAATCGCACTTTGAGGGTTTCGTAAAACTTAATTATGTGTTCTTCTACACAGGGTGGTTCATTGATAGTGACCGGGCCAAATATCTCACGAAATAAGCATCAAACGAAAAAACTACAAAGAACGAAACTCGTCTAGCTTGAAGGGGGAATCCAGATGACGCTATGGTTGGCCCGCTAGTTGGCGCTGATATAGGTCAAACGGATACCAACTGCGTTTTTTTAAATAGGAACCCCCATTTCTTATTACATATTCGTGTAGTACGTAAAGAAATATGAATGTTTTAGTTGGACCACTTTTTTCGCTTTCTGATAGATGGCGCTGTAATTGTCACAAACGTATAAGTACGTGGTATCACGTGACATTCCGCCAGTGCAGAAGGTATTTGCTTCGTGGTACATCACCCGTGTTAAAATGGACCGTTTACCAATTGCGGAAAAGGTCGATATCGTGTTGATGTATGGCTGTTGTGATCAAAATGTCCAACGGGCGTGTGCTATGTATGCTGCTCGGTATCCTGAACGACACCATCCAAGTGTCCGGACCGTTCACCGGATAATTGCGTTATTTAAGGAAACAGGAACTGTTCAGCCACATGTGAAATGTCAACCACGACCTGCAACAAATGATGATGCTTTAGCTGCTGTCGCGGCTAATCCGCAGACAAATTGCGCGATAATCGAGAATCTCAAAAACGTCGGTGTTGAGAATGCTACATCAACATACATTGCCCCCCTACCATATTTCTATGCACCAGGAATTGCATGGCGACGACTTTGAACGTCGTGTACAGTTCTGCCACTGGGCACAAGAGAAATTACGGGACGATGGCAGAATTTTTACGCGTTTTATTTAGCGACGAAGCGTCATTCACCAACAGCGGTAACGTAAATCGGCATAATATGCACTATTGGGCAACGGAACATCCATGATGGCTGCGACAAGTGGAACATCGGCGACCTTGGCTCGTTAATGTATGGTGCGGCATTATGGCCCCCATATTATCGATGGCAATCTAAATGGCGCAATGTATGCTGATTTCCTACGTAATGTTCTACCGATGTTACACTGCATGACAGAATGACGATGTGCTTCCAACATGATCGATGTCCGGCACATAGCTCGCGTACGGTTGAAGCGGTACTGAATAGCATATTTCATGACAGGTGGATTGGTCGTCGAAGCACCATACCATGGCCCGCACGTCCACCGGATCTGACGTCCCCGGATTTCTTTCTGTGGAGAAAGTTGAAGGATGTTTGCTAACATGATGCACCGACAACGCCTGACAACATGCGTCAGCGCATTGTCAAGGCATGTGCGAACATTACGGAAAGCGAACTACTCGTAGTTGAGAGGAATGTCGTTACACGCATTGCCAAATGCATTGAGGTTGACGGACATCATTTTGAGCATTAATTGCATTAATGTGGTATTTACAGGTAATCACGCTGTATGAAATGATAAATTCTCAAAGGTACATGTATCACATTGGAACAACCGAAATACAATGTTCAAACGTACCTACATTCTGTATTTTAATTTAAAAAACCTGCCTGTTACCAACTGTTCGTCTAAAATTGTGAGCCATGTGTTTGTGACTATTACAGCACTATCTATCACAAAGCGAAAAAAGTGGTCCAACTAAAATAGTCGTGGTTCATGGTGTGGGTTCTTGTAGTCATGTCCTAGTTCATGAACCACGGGCAACGTATGATGGCCAAGTAAGTGGTCCCGACAGTCGGGATACCAGTTACTTTGGAATAAGGCTGGGCATCTCGGACATATTCTGAGTCGTGGTCACCTTTGTGCTCATACGGCAAAGACTACCAAATCCACCGGTTAGTCCCTCAACCGTTAGGGGTAAAACCCAATGGGACTCGGGGCAAGTAAGGCTAGCAACCTGCTTCCCTGGTAGTTTAAATATGATGCTGGCAACAATCAGAGCAAAATGCCTCGGACCTTTGGAGGTGACGGAGTCCCACCTCTAACTGACAAACCAGGGACTCCTAAGATACGAATTGGCAAACAAATGGTAATGAGATGGGGAGCTATTAATATCAATGGGGGCTACTCTGGGAAGAAGGTAGAGCTGGCAGAGGCTGCAAGTAAGCTGGGGCTCGACGTTTCAGGTGTTAGTGACATTCGGGTAAGGGGTGAGAAAGAAGAGGAAGTGGGAGAATACAAGGTCTACCTGTCCGGAGTCAAAGCAGGAATAGCACAATGGGGTGTAGGGCTTTACATCAGGAAAGAAATGGAACCCAGCGTAGTTGCAATAAGGACTGATGTGGATAGATCTGACAGTGTCTAGCAAGAAAATTAGGATTGTGTCAGTATATTCGAATTGTGAAGGGACAGATCAAGATAAGATGTATAGTTTCTATGAGGCACTCAGTGATGTAGTTGTTAGTGTTCTGCTCATGGGTGATTTTAACGCCAGGATTGGAAATCGAACAGAAGGGTATGAAAAGGTTATGGGTAAATTTGGAGAGGATATGGAGGCCAACAGGAACGGGAAACAACTCTTGGATTTCTGTGCCAGTATGGGCTTAGTAATCACAAACTCCTTTTTTAAACATAAGAACATTCACCGGCATACTTGGGAAGGCAGGGGAACCAGATCTGTCATTGACTATATAATAACAGATCAGGAATTCAGGAAGGCTGTGAGGGACACACTTGTATTCAGGGGATTCTTTGATGACACTGATCATTATTTAATCTCCAGTGAAATTGGTATTGTGAGGCCGAAAGTGCAGGAGGTCAGGTCCATATGTAGGAGGATAAGAGTGGAGAAACTTCAGGATAAGGAAATCAGGCATAAGTACATAACAGCAATCTCAGAAAGGTACCAGTTAGTTGAATGTAGTCAATTACAGTCATTGGAAAAGGAATGGACAAGGTACAGGGACACAGTACTAGAAGAGGCTAAAGAATGTCTTGGAACAGTAGTGTGTAAAAGTAGGATGAAGCAAACAGCTTGATGGAATGACACAGTCAAGGCAGCCTGTAAAAGGAAAAAGAAGGCGTATCAAAAATGGCTACATACTAGAACTCAGGTAGACAGAAAAAGTTATGTTAAAGAAAGAAACAAAGCCAAACAGATAATCGCAGCATCCAAGAAGAAATCTTGGGAAAACTTTGGAAACAGGTTGGAGACTATTGGTCAAACTGCTGGAAAACCATTCTGGAGTGTAATTAGCAGTCTTCGAAAGGTAGGTAAGAAGGAAATGACAAGTATTTTGGACAGGTCAGGAAAACTGCTGGTGAATCCTGTGGACGCCTTGGGCAGATGGGGGGAATATTTTGATGAGTTGCTCAATGTAAGTGAAAATACGATCAGTAATGTTTCAGATTTCGAGGTAGAATGGGATAGCAATGATGGAAATAGGATCACATTTGAAGAAGTGGATAAAATGGTCAATAGATTGCAGTGCAATAAAGCAGCTGGGGTGGATGAAATTAAGTCGGAAATCATCAAATACAGTGGAATGTCAGGTCTTAAATGGCTACACAGGGTAATTGAACTGGCCTGGGAGTCGGGACAGGTTCCATCAGACTGGACAAAAGCAGTAATCACACCAATCTTTAAACATGGAAACAGAAATATTGTAACAACTACAGAGGTATCTCTTTAATCAGCGTTGTGGGTAAAATCTTCTCAGGTATTGTTGAAAGGAAAGTGCGAGTATTAGTTGAGGACCAATTGGATGAAAATCAGTGTGGGTTTAGGCCTCCTAGAGGTTGTCAGGACCAGATCTTTAGCTTACGGCAAATAATGGAGAAGTGTTATGAGTGGAACGGGGAATTGTATCTATGCTTTATAGATCTAGAAAAGGCATATGACTGGGTTCCTAGGACGAAGTTATTGTCTGTTCTACGAGATTATGGAATAGGAGGCAAACTTTTGCAAGCAATTAAAGGTCTTTACATGGATAGTCAGGTAGCAGTTAGAGTTGACGGTAAATTGAGTTCATGGTTCAGAGTAGTTTCAGGGGTAAGACAAGGCTGCAACCTGTCTGCATTGTTGTTCATATTATTTATGGATTATATGTTGAAAACAGTAGACTGGCTTGGTGGGATTAAGATATGTGAACACAAAATAAGCAGTCTTGCATAAGGGGATGACTTGGTTGTGATGGCAGATTCGATTGAAAGTTTGCAAAGTAATATTTCAGAGCTAGATCAGAAATGTAAGGACTACGGTATGAAGATTAGCATCTCCAAAACGAAAGTAATGTCAGTGGGAAAGAAATATAAACGGATTGAGTGCCAAATAGGAGGAACAAAGTTAGAACAGGTGAACGGTTTCAAGTACTTAGGATGCATATTCTCACAGGATGGCAACATAGTGAAAGAACTGGAAGCGAGGTGTAGCAAAGTTAATGCAGTGAGCGCTCAGCTACGATCTACTCTCTATCTGTGCACCGTTCAATCTTTCGACCAACTTTTTTGTATGGGAGCGAAAGCTGGGTGGATTTAGGTTACCTTATCAACAAGGTTGAGGTTACGGATATGAAAGTAGCTAGGATGATTGTAGGTGCTAGTAGATGGGAACAATGGCAGGAGGGTGTCCACAATGAGGAAATCAAAGAAAAACTGGGAATGAACTCTATAGATGTAGCAGTCAGAGCGAACAGGCTTAGATGGTGGGGTCATGTTACACGCATGGGAGAAGCAAGGTTACCCAAGAGACTCATGGGTTCAGCAGTAGAGGGTAGGAGGAGTCGGGGCAGACCAAGGAGAAGGTACCTGGATTCGGTTAAGAATGATTGTCAACTAATAGGTTTAACATCAGAAGAGGCACCAATGTCAGCACTGAATAGGGGATCATGGAAGAATTTTATAAGGGGTGCTATTCCCCAGACTGAACGCTGAAAGGCATAATCAGTCTTAAATGATGATGATGATGGTGACTAAAATAGTCATATTTCTTTACGTACTAGACGAATATGTAATAAAAATGGGGGTTCCTATTTTAAAAAAACGCAGTTGATATCCTTTTGACCTATGGAAGCGCCATCTAGCGGGCCACCCATAGCGCCATCTTGTTTCCCCCTTCAAAAAAATTGGCTCGGAGCACTATGGGGCTTAACATCTCAGGTCATCAGTCCCCTAGAACTTAGAAGTACTTAAACCTAACTAACCCAAGGACATCACACACATCCATGCCCGAGGCAGGATTCGAACCTGCGACCGTAGCGGTCGCGCGGTTCCAGACTGAAGCGCCTAGAACCGCTTGGCCACCAGCGACCGGCTCCCCCTTCAAGTTAGACGAGTTTCGTTCCTTGTAGTCGTTTCGTTTAACGCTTATTTCATGAAATATTTGGCCCGGTCACGTTCAATGGACCACCTTGTAGGTTTTGAAGAATGAGACTGCAAGTCTCGCAGTACGTGAGGTAAATGGCGGTATCGTTTGACTGCATTGACTTAGAAGCTTGAATTATTTACACTGCCAAAGCACCGTAGACATTATTATTTGGCATAAATTTGAACTTTATAAATCTACTATTTCCTAAAGGCACGTACACACCAGCCCAAAGAAGGCAAACGTACGACAGCCAATGGATTCGGCGGAATGCTGTTCGCTATCGCATTGGCGTTCGGCCTGCCATTCTCACCAACCAAGGGGTTGGGACCAAGGTATTCGGCCTTGTAGAATCACGTTTGGCTCTGACAACTTGTCCTGATTACGCACATTTTTTATTGTTATAGAATAACGTTTTAATAACAGTCTCACCGGGCGATATTATCAGGGAAGAAAAGGATTTAGTTGTCGTCGCAAACTGCAGCGTTCATTTTACCGCAAGACAAGAACCTGATCATCACAAAAAGAAGAAGAAAAATGACACTGGTTAAAGGCCTCTCGTTTAAAAAGTATGGAGCGGTGTGTAGGAGGATGGAATTAATGTATGACCTCAACGCTGAATTGGAATATGGGCTATTACATACGTTTTTAAAAATGAGAGCTGCAGATTTTGTATTATTATTGAATTGTTAGACCATAAAATTTCATAGATGACACCTCTTTTAGGAGATCTATACCTGCATTATAAAGATATCCACAAAGATTGCATTTTCATTTTTCATATCGTGAACATTATTTTCTGACAGCACACTTATTTGCCTGCAGGCACCTAGTCTTATCAATTTGTTTTTACGGCCGCAGTTCGTAGGATCCCATAAACATTTCCGTTCACGATAAAAAATATCAGCTTTAATGCTGTCTCCGTATTCGAGTCAATTTTCTAATATTTTTAGAGGCAGTAACTACTGAACCAACGAATATTCGACCTGGCGTTCAAACTAGTAGGTGGGTCCTAGGCCCAACTCACAGACAACACTTTTACGTTACCGCCTGCAATACGAATCGCAGACAAGGCTAGCTGCTTCTTTGGTTCCCATTTGCCACCTGTGCACACTACGAAAATTTTGGACAACGAAGAGATTGTCTGTCGTTCGTTGGGCTTCGTTGGACTAGTCACTTTTTTTTTTTTTTTTTTTTTTTTTTTTTTGGTAGCCAAGATTTACATTGTAGGACGACACCTCGGCCGCATAGAAAGGGGGGAGGAGAATGGGTGAGGATGGGTGTTAACACTCAACGAAAAATTCAATTTCACAAAACCACGGTTATTGGTAAAAGCGTACAATCTGCAGGTTTTGAATCTCCATATTATAAGCTATCACACAGTAAATGGTTTTAAGTGAAAAAGAAAGTATACTGGGACTTCATGCATGTATCTGAAGGCTCACATAGTGCCCAATTTTCCGTACCTAAGCGGGTACTATGCTTAATGCCTTCACAACAGGACCCCATGCTTCCAGTTCTGATTTCCGGAAGCATTTTCTAGGCATCTTCACGCTCCTGTATCAAGGAATACCAACCGTCTGCAGCAGACCATTTTCAATCAAACTTTCGTATGAGGCCACACATAACAGAACTGAGACGGTTGTTCAAATGGTTCAAATGGCTCTGAGTACTATGGGACTTAACATCTGAGGTCATCAGTTCACTAGAACTTAGAACTACTTAAACCTAACTAACTTAAGGACATCACACAGATCCATGCCCGAGGCTGGATTCGAACCTGCGACCGTAACAGTCGCGCGGTTCCGGACTGAAGCACCTAGAACCGCTCGGCCACAGCGGCCGGCTGAGACGGTTGTAAATAATATAACTTGTTAATACGAAATTTCACAAAGGTATAGAATCGTGGATGATAGCTTTGTGCATAAAGTGGTTTAGAAGCCAGTTTTATCTGTTGCACTATGCGTGTTTCCTTGGAAATAACTAACTCTTAATATGGGTGAACACCGTGGCCACTTTTCCCGATCGGACGACGTGTCGGCATTAGTGGTCCAAAGTTGTTGTTGTTGTGATCGTCAGTTCAGTGACTGGTTTGATGCAGCTCTCCATGCTATTCTATCCTGTGCAAACTTCATCTCCCAGTACCTACTGCAACCTACATCCTTCTGAATATGTTTAGTGTATTGATCTCTTGGTCTCGTTCTACGATTTTTACCCTCCGCACTGCCCCCAATACTAAATTGGTGATCCCTTGATGCCTCAGAATAAGTCCTACCAATCGATCCCTTCTTCTAGTCAAGTTGTGCGACAAATTTCTCTTCTCCCCAATTCTTTTCAGATCCTGCTCACTAATTATGAGATCTACCCATCTAATTTTCAGCATCCTTCTGTAGCACCATATTTCGAAAGCTTCTATTCTCTTTTTGTCTACACTATTTATCGTCCACCTTTCACTTTCATACATGGCTACACTCCATACAAATACTTTCAGAGAAGACTTCCTGACACTTAAATCTATACTCAATGTTAACAAATTTCTCTTCTTCAGAAAAGCTTTCCTTGTCATTGCCAGTCTACATTTTATATCCTCTCTACTTCGACCATCATTAGTTATTTTGCTCCCCAAATAGCAAAACTCATTTACTACTTTAAGCGTCTCATTTCTTAATCGAATACCCTCAGCAACACACGATTTAATTCGACTACATTCCATTATCTTCGTTTTGCTTTTGTTGATGTTCATCTTATATCCTCCTTTCAAGACACTGTCCACTCCGTTCAGCTGCTCTTCCAGGTCCTTTGCTGTCTCTGACAGAATTACAATGTCATCGGCGAACCTCAAAGTTTTTATTTCTTCTCCATGGATTTTAATTCCTACTCCGAATTTTTCTTTTGTTTCCTTTACTGCTTGATCAATATACAGATTGAATAACATTGGGGATCGGCTGCAACCCTGTCTCATTCGCTTCCCAACCACTGTTTCATGCCCCTCAACTTTTATAACTGCCATCTGGTTTCTGTACAAATTGTAAATAGCCTTTTGCTCCCTGTATTTTACCCCTGCCACCTTCAGAATTTGAGAGTATTTCAGTCAACATTATCAAAAGCTTTCTCTAAGTGGTCCAAAGTGAAAACTATAAAACGGAAATAAATAACAAGGAGCTACATTTGTAGGCCAAATGACATTGTTTAGTTTTTGATATACAAGTGATGTTACAAGAATAATATAAATGACTTCTCACACATGAGGCGACTGAAAACCTGAAAAGTTTTTACAAAAAAAATAATGGAAGACACTCTGACAATCACACTGACAACATTGGAGATGTACGAGGGCCATTAGGAAAGTAAGTTCCCATCAGTCGCGAAATGGAAACCAGTGTGAAAATCCCTTGACGTTTTGCACAGATGTGTTGGATAGCGTCGCCAGTAGGTCCGTGGATCACGTCACGTCGCTCTTTTCAGTTCTGAGTACACAGTGAGGACGAAAAGATGCCTAGAAAATAGTGTCTCCCGCCACGTATGAAGGCCTGGTGTGAGATTTCGCCTGATGTCGTGCAGCCCACATAACGTACCTGTCATCCGCTTCGTTCTTCATGTCAATTCTCGGCCACACTGTGCAGGGGCAATGAAGATGCTTCTGCAGCGTTTTCGTTGGCAAGTCTTTGACCACCCACAGCACAGCCCGTAATAGTGTTCTTCTCACATAAACTGCCGCCTATGAAGGCAGAATTTTGCGACAGACAACGAGCTGTAGACGACTGTAGAGAATTGGCGGAAAGCACAGGCGGCTGCCTTCTATGACGAGGAAAGTTGGTACAACGCTACGACAGATTTCTGAGACGGAGCGGCGCTATGTAGAGAAGTAGCTGTAAGGTGGAGGTGACTATTGCAAATAAATATTTTTGATTTTCACAGTGGTTTCCATTTCGCGACCGACCATACCTTACTTTCCGAGCAGTCCATGTACATTAGGTCTAGTCCGACCACTTCTCATCAGGCAGCAGCGCTGCCCACTTCCCCTACCGGCGTTAGTATTAACTGGTAATGAATGTATATGTTACATTAATTAATAATAGTTATTGCAGTATGAGGCACGAGTACAAATGGTTGCTAAATGTCTTGAATGTCACATTTCTTTTACTCACTGCAATATATTACAACAGCCTTAATTTGATTTTATATTACTTGCTACAAACATTTATCATATTTGAAGATTTTCATCCCTATAAGGCGCATTTACGAATCCATGTTGCTTCCTTTTGACATTTTTACCACAGCAGCTGATCGGCTGCACACGCTCGTGAGCTGTCAGCATTGTGTAATGGTTCTCTATTTACGTGACCATACGGCACTCCAACCCCAGTTCTCGATACCAGTAAAATCGTACTACTTTTCTGCGAAGTAAGAGACATATTTTTGTGACAATATTCACATTTGGTTTTATTAATGTATAGGTACTCCGATGTATCGATATATTACAGTGATATGGTTCTTGTGTACATTCATTTCTGTGAGACTGTCATAATCTTTGACTTACTTGTAACCGTTTTGGCGTGAATGCACACAGAGCAGTCTTTGTTTCACTTTGGCAGAAGTTAAGTTGTTATTTCGCTTTGTAAAAGAACAGTCAAATCTTGTGTTTGGTTAAAGTGGAAATTAATTATATGAAGATTGATACAAAACTGATTTCGTGATTATGTGACAATTAAGAAGAAATATATGTGAATTTACAAGAATTTTAATAAAAATGTGGATCGTGAACACCAAGTCAAAAATTACTTCTACCATACCATTCTTCTGATCTGGGATTGTTTGATCATTAAAAATTTCCCAAAAAATCCATTTGTTAGGTCTTCAAATATTGCTACAATACAGATCTGGACCTTCTAGCAGTCAAAGTGGAATCACCCTAGAATTAACAAGACGAGCCATAACGACTTCGACGAAATCTACGTGGGAATCCATTCAAGATAAGTGCCAAATTAATGACTTCTTTACAGTGACCTCATTATTTCCATTCTGACGATACCATCCACAGTCAACAACTTTGTTGTTGTCCGATAAAGCGAACATATGCTGCGTGAGCAACATTATTAATCTGATTTCTAACCTACTTTGGCAGTGTGGTATTGTTAAAATTGGAAGACAAACAATAAAACATTAGCCCTGTTATTTTCTTTAACCCCGCATTGGCCGCGTTATCTACCCTTGTGCCGCTGACGTAAGCAGCAAACTAGACTTAGCTCAGCGCCAAATTCACCAACATAATAAAAATTTAGCATGTGCTACACTATTAAATTCTCTGTAAGTATTTTCGTTGGTTACTGGGCAACAAAATTACACTCTTAAGAAGCTCTTAACGTCAGCTAAAATATTTGGTAACTGTTGATAGCCGGCCTGTGTGGCCGTGCGGTTCTAGGCGCTTCAGTCTGGAACCGTGTGACCGCTACGGTCGCAGGTTCGAATCCAGCCTCGGGCATGGATGTGTCTGATGTCCTTAGGTTAGTTAGGTTTAAGTAGTTCTAAGTTCTGTGGGATTGATGACCACAGATGTTAAGTCCCATAGTGCTCAGAGCCATTTGAAACATTTGAACTGTTGTTAGTAGATGCATATTATTATAAAAATACTGCTGATAACCGCAGGCTGCACGAACACAAGATGGGGAGTGCATGTGGTCCGCCGGCCGCAGTTTGGCGACCACTGGGCTAGAGTGTTTACCCTCCTTGGCAGAAATACGGACAGACAGACAGACGTACAACAAAGTGAACCTATGAAAGGTTCCGTTTCCACCGACTGAGACAAGGATCCGTAATAAAACTGCTGTCAATTTTTAGTCATTAGGTGTTTGGTCTCCTGTTGTATGTGCTTCGATGTAAAGGATATATCCTTGTAAAATCGGATAGTCCTTTTGAAAATGAAAACTTTGAAGTCGTATGCGTAAGTTAAACTTTACACCTAACTTCCATCTTCATTCGCGTAGTAGACGTATTCTTATGATATTGGGTGAATCATTTTGAACCATCCTGTGCGATTAAAATAACTTTCTGATGACGCTGCAGCGATTCTAGTGGCAGAGGCCGGGTGTCAGCCAAGCGGAGAACTTTATCTTGCTCCGTGTGCACGCATGCTACAGTACGTTGCCTGTTTAGTACGTACAAGCAAAGACAAGCCAGGCTAGATAGGACAAACAGGATGTGGGTTGAGCGTGGTGGCGTGCGAGGGGAAGGAGGAGGGGGGAAGAGCCAAATAAATTGTGATTTATGTCGATCACACGAGCACGTCGCATGCTACATATTGCCTGGCAACTGGCAACACTGCCATTGACATCTGTCACTCACAAAGTTATTTCATTCATCTAAATACACAACCGTACTCTGAAAACCACTGCAAAGTGCATGACAGAGGGCACGTCCTACTGCACAACGTATTTGGGTTTCTTTCTATTCCTTTCACGTACGGCGCACGGGAAGACTGCTTAAATGCACGCTGCAATTAGCGTAATCTTATCTTGGCGGCCCCTGCAGGTATAATATGTACAGGGCTCTAGTATACTCCTAGATTCCACACTTGACACTAGTTCTTGAAGCTTCGTAAATAAACTTTGAAGGGTAGCTGGAGTCAATTTCCAAGTTTCTATCAGCCCAGCTACTGCAGTATTTCAAAAAATGGGTCTAATCACTATGGGACTTAACATCTGAGGTCATCAGTACCGTAGACTTACAACTGCTTAAACCTAACTAAGGTTCTAGGCGCTGCAGTCTGGAGCCGGGCGACCGCTACGGTCGCAGGTTCGAATCCTACCTCGGGCATGGATGTGTATGATGTCCTTAGGTTAGTTAGGTTTAATTAGTTCTAAGTTCTAGGCGACTGATGACCTCAGAAGTTAAGCCGCATAGTGCTCAGAGCCATTTCAGCCTAACTAAGGACATCACAAACATCCATGCCCGAGACAGGAGTCGAACCTGCGATAGCAGCAGCAACGCGGTTCCGGACTGAAGCGCCTAGAACCGCTCGGTCACATCGGCCGGCGCAGTATTTCAGTGACGCTCTCGTGTGAGTCATACAGACCTGTGACCATGGAAAGCATGAGGAAAGAAATCGGCCGAATCATCTCTATATCTTGACATTAGACTTTATTTCCTTAGGGAGACAACAAAAAACCTAAAGCATGAGCGGTGGACGGGATTTGAACCTGTTCCTCACTACTGCGAGTCCAGCCCTCAGCCCCTGCGCCATATCGCTCACTACGACGTGGCAGCTCTTGTGTTCCTACGACATGGCCGACTTAACAAAGCCAAGCTCACATTCAGCCTGTCAGGTGGGTCTGATGGACCTCTTTATCAGTATAAATATTACTACTTGTTTAGCACTACGAGTCAATAAACGTGCCGGGTCATAAATACCTTTTCAGTAGCAGTAGTTGGCATCTCGACTAAAAATGGTTCAAATAGCTCTGAGCACTATGGGACTTAACATATATGACCATCAGTCCCCTAGAACTTAGAACTACTTAAACCTAACTAACCTAAGGACATCACACAACACCCAGTCACCACGAGGCAGAGAAAATCCCTAACCCCGCCGAGAATCGAACCCGGGAACCCGGGCGCGGGAAGCGAGAACGCTACCGCACGACCACGAGCTGCGGAATTGCATCTCGACTCCATAATATTTTTACTGGATCCGCTACGACAAGTTTCATGGTATTAGTGATTACTGATGCGGAGCTCTAATGAGGGCACCACTCGTAAGTCGACTATCATACAATTACTCTATGTTATTGATTTATATGCGGCTCTTAATGAGCCGCACTCGTCAAGAAACACAGCATTAGGACAGAAATATGCATGAGGTCAGCGCTGTTTGATCAGTGGATGTACACGGCGAGTAATCAAAATTCAAGTAAATAGTGAGCTAGCGGTGTCATCATTTACGACCAGTAACACCATTTTACAAACTTAATGATTGTGAGGACAATACTTTCCCCAGCACATGCGGTAAACGTACGTCAAATAAGTTGGAGGTTGGGGTTGAAGCCGGTCGGTGTGGCCGAGCGATTCTAGGCGCTTCAGTCTTGAACCGCACGGCCGCTACGGTCGCAGGTTCGAATCCTTCCTCGGGCATGGATGTGTGTGATGTCCGTAGGTTAGGTTTAAGTAGTTCTAAGTTCTAGGGGACTGATGACCTCAGATGTGAAGTCCCACAGTGCTCAGAGCCATTTGAACCATTTGTTGGGGCTGATTTGGGGGAAGAGACCAAACAGTGAGGCCATCGGTCTCATCAGATTATGGAACGATGGGGAAGGAAGTCAGCTATGCCCTGTCAAAGGAACCATACTGGCATTTGCCTGAAGCGATTTAGGGAAATCACGGAAAACCTAAATCAAGATGGCCGGACGCGGGATTGAACCTTGGTCCGCGCGAATGCGAGTCCAGTGTGCTAACCACTGCGCAACATCGCTCGGTACGTCGTCAAATAAATGGAAAAATCGTTTTCCACTGGCAACGGCTAACGCCGCTCCCTACCAACAAGAGTTTTCTGTGAACAGTACTTTGTTGAGCGGGTTAAGCGAAACGGATTTTCCCAGAATGACATTTTGTTTCTGCAGCGGAATGTATGCTATTGTGAATCATTTGTGAAAATTGTAGATGTTGACAGGATCAGAACTCTAATCCACACCTTTGCCTTCCACGGGTAATCCTCCTCCTCATCGACTTCCTGTCTATGCAGTCAGGACTTATGACCCACCTCGCTGGACTAGCACTCTAGGGTTTATGGGGAGCTTCATAGGGGAAGCTCGTTAATGTACTGTTTGAAACCGATGACGGTTATTGTTGCGTTATAGTGGTGCGTGGAGACAAAAACCAGCAAACACAAACCGTTTATGTGAAGATTTAACAATAGAAAAAGGAGTAAAATCCTACTTTTACTGCAATGTAGTCAAAAATATTTCTTTTGCTGCCTGGAGGAGAGAAATGTTTTCACAGTTGTAGTACTCACAATTCGTCATTCGGCAGTGACAAGTGTGATCAATAACTGAAAACAGCGTTAACATACCACTTTCGTTTGTTTCAAAAGAAAAAAGATTCAAATGGTTCAAATGGCTGTGAGCACTATGGGACTTAACTTCTGAGGTCATCAGTCCTCTAGAACTTAGAACTACTTAAACCTAACTAACCTAAGGACAGCACACACATCCATGCCCGAGGCAGGATTCGAACCTGCGACCGTAGTGGTCGCTCGGCCACCTCGGCCGGCAAGGAAAAAGAAAAAAAAATTGTATTGTTTTACATTTATCCCGTATAAGACTGTAAAGAATATGATAAAGATCAAAATGCACAATGTAACCAACCACTCCTGTCACGAATTTTGTTTGTTAAAACACTCGACACGTCTCAGGAATAAATTTCCATGGTCAAGTGCAACAGATATTTTAAATTTTTGAACGTATTTTTTGTGTGCCCCGCTCCCTTGTTCACTGTTGCGTAGCCACGTATGCAAATTTCGCGTCAGCATCTCGCTGACATGGGGGACAGTTGGCCGCTATCTGCAAACGCGTAATACTTTACGCCTGTTATCAACACGGAAACGCGGCGCTCCAGACTGCAAGAGATCCGACTGGAATCACGCAGCGGAGATGGAGGTCAGCTCCCCATGTCAACAATGTGCGGGCTGCAAGTTTTCATACACGGCAATACAACAGTGAAGAAGGGGCTAAATTCGTCGTTAAGTTCACGGATTTGTGAGTTTTGTTGCACCTGATATGGGTATTTAGTCGTGAAACGTGTCGACTGCTTTGTTTCAGTAAAAGTGAAGCAGTCACTTTTAGCGAAATAAACTAATATACACTTCAATTAAAATTCTTTGATTCGAGTTGAGAAAGTTTCGCAGTACAATAAAACGTGATTATGAAAGACCTCTGAAACTTAACAGAAACTTTCCTCCTCAGGTTGTCACAGAATAGCAATTGGTAATTAGTCGTTTCCAGCGAGAGCTATTCCGAGCAATTGCAGCTATAAAACCATCTGGCTCTGAATATATTTGAAAATAATTGGTCTGACTCCACAACTACAGAAAAAAATATTGTCTACAATTTCTGACACAAAAACGAGCGACCGATGCTGCAAATAAAATATTCAGTTGTTACTGTGGTCATCAGACCAAAGACTGGTTTGAAACAGTTCTCTATGTTACTTTATGTTGTAGACGACTTTTCATATATACGCAACTATTACACCCTATACCCATTTGAACTTGCTTATTCTAGTCAAGAATTTTCTAGTCTAGTCTTTATCATTTTTACCCTCCACACTTTCCTCCATTACCAAATTACCTATTTCATGATGCCTCAGATGCAAAGCTCTTTTCCCCGCACTCGATTCAGTACCTTACAATTAATTAAGCTGTTTCCAGCATCATTTTCCAGCACAACATTACAAAACATATGTATACTGATTAGTAGTGACCGGATTATATGCATCATGAAAACATTAAAATATGCTTGAAAATATGCAAGAAAAATGCTTAAAAACTCATGAAGAGCGTCGAAATAATAAAAAAAAAGTGATAGTTACTGCGTGCATTGCATCTCCAAGTCGATCCTGTGGATATCAGTTACGAGGAATAGCGCCGGCCACGCGAAAATCGATACATTTAGAACACGGTTATCATTTTCTGAATCCTTTCTGGGAGAGGTTAGGAAGATGGCCTTTCTGGGACTATTTTCTAAAAATATACACAATGGGGACGCATACGGTGTTTCAAGAATTGTTCCTTCTTTCTTATTGTTGTCGGTAACAAGAGGATAAGATGTAAGTCGCAGCGAAACAATCGATATGTACAGGACCGACTTCGAGATATATCGCACGCAGAGGGAGACTATCGAAAACTCCGCAATATTTTATTTAAAAAACGCCATACAATCATGAATTTTCATGGACAGCATTAACTTTGAATTAATGCTATTGGAGCAAAGCATCATTTATAATTTATTTTACATTTGTCTACTATTGTAAACGTAAACGACCAAGTACTGTTCCAAATGTTCGGTAATAAGACTATGTCCTACATCACTCAAAACATTTTTATAATCAGAAAAGGACCGTTCGACATCAACTGAGGTAAGTGGGCAGTATTTGAATTTGGGTGCTATGTTGGCATTTGCTGTTTCTGGTAAAAGTTCACCCGTGAATGCCTGCAACTCATGTTCGTCGCATCGGTGCACCGCTGCTGCCAATTGACTCCAATGTTGCCAAATATAGAGAGGTTTCCCTCGGCATCGAATATTTAGGCGTTTTTATGGCTGACAGGAATTTTCAATCAGACACTGGACATTTCTATATTAATTTCGAGTATAAGGCGTACCTGAATTATGGAGGCAATTTTCCTAAGAAAAATTCGGCATTATAATACGTACAATACGGTAATTGAACTTGTACAAAGAGAAAGCAGTGAAAGATAGTAAGAAGAAATTTGGAAATGGAGTTCACGAGGATGAAATAAAAACTTTTAAGATTTATAGGCGACATCGTAACTCTGTCAGAGACGGCAAAGGGAATGGAATTTATTGTATCTCGAAAAGAGATTGTGAGATGAACGGAATTAAAACAAGGGTAATAGCGTGTATTCGAATGATGTCGGACATTACCGAAGGAATCAGATCAGCACATTAGATGCTGAAGGCACTGTATTCGTATTGCTGTTAAGGCTGCAAAGTAACTGCGGACGGCTGAAGGAACTGGAACATAAAACATACACCAGCGGTAACGAGAAAACGTTTCTTGTAAAAGGGGGTGTGATAGCAACAAATCTATATTGAAGGCTAGACAGCCGTTTTTGAAAGTATTATTTGGAAGTGAAATATATATAGAAGTGAAACTTGGACATTAATCAGCAGAGAACAGATTATATGCATTTGTATATTGCATATGCATGTGCCTATTTGGCTCCTTTTCACCGGTTATTGCATATTTTAACTAAAAACTAGTGACGATGCATATTTTCGCTCTGTGTTCACAATATTTTAAAAATTTTGTCGGGCCGTCGCTAGCTCTACCTAGTTTTGATGTCTCACAGATTGACCGCGATCTAGAACTACATACAGTCGCTAACCGAGAGGCCACTGCCTAGCGAAATCGTTACAGAAGAGGAACAGAAACAAGAACAGGTAGACAAGAGTCAATGCTCCTACGCCTGCGCCTACGGTTAATCTCCCAAGCTGTCATACCTACGCGTCGCAACAATTTAATTAAACTACACAAACTTCAGTCGCACGTCCATTGTTTCAGTTTAGCTTTCTATTTCGTTGTACACAGTTGAACATGTTTACGACGTGTAATATGTTGTGCGCCAAGCCGCCAGAAAAAAGAAACGTCGTTTTGTGGATAGCTCACCATCCTGTAACTGTTACATATGACGGAATTGTTTTATATTGTCGAGTTTGCGAGAAAAACTTTTCGTGCAAAAAAAAATGTTTCAAATAGACCAGCATCTCAAGATAAGTCTTCATATCGCAGGAATGCAGAAGACAGGACCACGCCAACAACTTCTGACAACAGCAAGTTGCAGTAGGAGAGATTTGTCCAAAGGTAACCATTATCTGAAGACGCAGTTAATAGAGAAGTTGACAATCTAAAGTATATCGCCCGTAATAATGGCTATAGTGTTGCGCTCGTTGATAAGATATACCAAGACAAAACAACGATGCCCCTTCGGAGTTCACACAATGCACCTTCTGTCGCGGAGCACAATTACATTTTTTTGCCATTTTTGAGCAATTTTAGTTATGAACTGGCAAAACTTTTCCGGGGAGTGGGCTCTCGTATAGTATTTTCCGCGGCTACCAATCTCCAGTTTATATACGTACATAATGAATCACCTAAAAAGAACAACCTTTTGGCGTCGGGGGTATATCTGCTGGAATGTCGCGATTGTAACGCAGGATATGTTGGACAAACAGGCAGAACCTTCAAAATTAGATTGCAAGAACATCTTGATAGTAGATGGGGACAGGTAAAACAGAGCTCTGCCTTTGCCCAACACCTTAAAGCCAGTGGCCACAGTCCTCCGCAAGTACAAAACTTAAGATTTTGCATTTCGCGCAAAAGTGTAAGAAGTTAAACATTTGGAATAAATTGAAATATTTAGGCATATGGAAGACAAAGATTTGTCTCTCCTTAACGGCCAAATATTTTGCGCCACTCAGGCCTTTTTAGAAGTTATGAAATCGGTGTTATTAATGTAATCCTGGAGCTCTCGTGGTTCTGCCTAAATATGAGCCCTGTTCCTGTCTGGTCTTATATTGTCTTCTTAGCCAAGCCATTAGGTTTTTTTTTACTCAAATAAGATACTTGCGAGTTAGTCGCTTTAAATGATGACGCATTTTACACATTTCAATGCAGCTATAAAAAAAGGGTGGGGGGGAAATATATCCGCCTAACGTCCGTCTTCCACGTTGTGTTTTTTTTAAGCCTAATGATTTTATTTGTATTTTATAAAAAAAAGGTTTCTTGCTAGACACTGTTACTCGCTCCTGTGAACGGGAACACGTTATGCAGATCTTGATGCCTCTCGCGTCCATCTAGAAAAGGTAATGATTTTACTATTTCATATTTCTAGTTTTTACTGAGTTTAACGAAGGCGATGTTGGCCTTATATATTCGACGATGCCGTTTGGCTACACTGACTAAAGGATTCTTAAGAAATACCAGATTAAGGTATTTGCTCTTTCAATTGGTGATCTGTTTATATTTTCAATAGGTGATCTGTTTATGCATGCTTATAGGTTATCCAAGCCTGCAAAACGCGATCGCGATTCTTAAATACATGTATTTGTTCTCTGTTTTCTATGTAGATAACCTGAAGATGCTTAAATAAAGCGAAAAGCGTCGTTGAAAAAAAAAATAAAACTAAAATTGCAACCAAGACTGTTTTTAACCAATAAGTTAGTTTAACATTGTTCTATGTGAAGGATTCATTACAAGCAATATTCCTCTTCACAAACTTACAAGCCCTATCCTCAAACGCTTCCTGCGCAAACATTGTTTAAATCAAACTATACCAGATGAATTAACAGTGCGTAAAAATTACATATCGACAATTTAAGTAAATGTTCTGGAAGATATACGCAATGAACTCAAGGACAGGATTGTAATGGCCACCAGTCAGCTACGGCGCAGGTGCTGCGTTTTTTGGTCCACAGACGTGCCGCTGCGAGCAGTGGCCTTCTGAGAAATATCTGACTCAAATATCCACTGTATGTAATTCCTGTAGCCGCAATGGCTTGGAAACTGGTTCAGATGGACCTGAATTTACTGACAGTGGCAATTCTGGACGGTTGGAAACCAACTGCCATGGAGACGACGCGACACTCTCGTCTCCACTCCCCGTCGGTTACTGTCGTCACAGTTTTACAGATAACAGTTACGACACTATCTGGTGCGAATGATGTTAGCGTTTGACAGCTGGAGCGACACTAGCGCTCCAAGCGGTGAGCAAGCAGACAGTCACATATGTCGTAAGAATGATGTTAGTTTTTAATTATATTTTTAATTATTTTCTACCTACTTAACGAAATAGTGGTTATATTTTTGCATTCCATGCGTTAGGAAATTTCCATCAGACGTCAATTTGTTCAAATACATTTAATAACAGCCGGCTTTCAGTGACTCAGTGACATAAGCTACAACTTGTTCACGAAGAAATTTTTTCGAATATGTGTATGTTTGTAGCTTATTACGCTGAAAGTAAAGGAATAGAAACACACATTTCATGCATGAGAAGCACAGATTTTTGTTGTTGTCACAGGCAGTTTCCTTGGCATTTAAAAAAAAAAATTACGGTGTCTAATGATTTGCCCATTTTTACACTTCACACTACTTTCTAATGTACGAATATTTTTGTAAATAAGATCACATTTGCTTCAAAAGCGAATGTTTTGAATTCTTGCCGTTTGAAGCTCAGATTCAATAATTGTGAAATTGCTTGCTTCATTGCTGGGAACAAATTTATTGCTTTTGACAACATGTTATCACATCTGTGCGGTTTTTCCTGGAACTAAAGTTGTGGTGGCTTATTTAGTACGTTAAAAAATATAGGTGTTACATTCCATATAGGTTTCCTACGTTTCACATTCACTAATTTGGCTGAAAGTATAGCGAATAAAACTCTGCTTTGTTGAATAGATAAACGTCTTTCTGCAAAAGGTCAGGTCTTCCGGTGTTTACTAGCAATGTTTTGCTTTCAAAGGAAAACAATATTATCCAGTAAATGTCTTTACGTTACAAGTGAATCATAAATAAACTGTCCTATAATGCACCGTTTAATACCTCCCAGGGTACTTAGGAAATCGAATAATGACAAATATGGTGTCATTTTTTAGTTATTGTTGATTTTTACTGCACCAGATACGCTGTCTACTGTAAAAACTAAGTTACAAATCAATATAAACGTTAGTATTCGCACTCATGCGATATCGTATTCAGAAGTGTCGCTTGCTGGCCGCTTGGGGCGCTGCTATCGCTGTAGGTAACAAAGACGAAATGTCGTTTTACGACTGCTGTTAGTACGCCATGTTACGTGGCTAAGAGAGCAAATCAATATTAACGTTAGTATTCGCATTCATCCGATATCGTTTTCGGAAGTGTCGCCTGCTGGTCGCTTGGGGCGCTGCTGTCGCTGAGGGTAGCAAAAACGAGACGGACTGTCGCGGATGTTATGTTAGACTGTGCTATCGTTTTACGACCGCTGTTCGTACGCCACGCTACGTGGCTGCGAGCGGCACAGCACTCCTTCTAGACACGTTGAACATTCTGCATCGATACACTAACGTATCGGGCAACTTTACTCTCATGCTGCTTGAGCACGCCAAATGCAATAGCCCCTTGCTACCATTCCGACACGTCTCAGGGCGCTCATATTGTACGTATATCTTAATAAAAGTAGTTATAAACGAGAAACCAGTTGCATGCAACTGTGTTTCTTCCCCCCAGTCAAAAACTATGCTGAAGTAGTTCGTCTCAAAATTTTTCGATTCCTGAAATATTTTCGCAGTTGTCAAAGTGGAGAGGAATATTTGTTGTGATGTATTTATACATCGTTATCATAAACCCCGTTTCTCATATAGGTACGGTAGGACGAGTGATAATATCAAGATATTGTTATAGTAGACAGCTCATTTTGAGGGAACCCGCGCAAGTACCACAACCATCAAAGGAAAGAGTTTTCACCAGAACTCAACAAGTGTTCGTTTCAGAACCGTTGTTACTTGCTTATGTTACACCTAGATAGAAGATAGAGCTATTCGCACATTACCTCATACGGTCTGATAAGTGAGAGCTTGCTCGGAATTACACCGCGACGGTAAATGTTCCTTCACTACCTACAGAAGGAACTTTTGACCTTCATGCAGTGTCAAAAATATGGTTCAAATGGCTCTGAGCACTATGGGACTTAACATCTGAGGTCATCACTCCACTAGAACTTAGAACTACTTAAAACTAACTAAACCTAAGGACATCACACACATCAATGCCCGAGGCAAGATTCGAACCTGCGACCGTAGCAGTCGCGCGATTCCGGACTGAAGCGCCTAGAACCGCTCGGCCACAAAGGCCGGCCATGCAGTGTCCATAAAGTATTAGTTCATTTTGAATTCTTGACTGAGATACACAAATAGAAACTTGAGTGCAGTTGACGCGTCGCGTTTATCAAAGATGTTCGATGCCGACAGCCAGACGTTATATCACTGACAAAAATAAAGATTGGATACAACAGCAGGACAATTATCCGAAGCACCGGAGCAGACTTTGCAGCGACCGGGAAAAGGAGAAAGGTGTGCGGGTAATGGATTGGCCCTCACAGTCATTTGACGATAATCATATTGAAAATATATGGTCTTACTTCAAAAAGAAGTTGCAAGGAATAAATATCTGCACTCTGAAACAGCTGTCAACTCAAATTTGATGAATTTCGAAGTCTCTTCCACGTGAATAAGCGGGAAAACCCAGAGATGCCAAGAAATTATCGTTACTGCGGGTGACTGGACGTGTAATTAACTGTAACTGTATTTTTCTTTTGTTCGTATACGATGTATGTTTATGTTCTAGTTTGTTGTCAAATACATTTTTCTTCTCATTAACCCGGCCACGGTCTTACTTAACACACTGTACTTCTTAATCACTTCTTTTCTGAATTGTACTAACCTATCATGAAGTACACAAAACGAATACTGGTTCAATGATACATGAAAATGTTAGTAAAAATTCGTTTCACTGTAACATGAGACTCTACTTTTCACCCTCTACACAATAAAAATGTTCCAGTTCTTAAAGTACTTACTTATGAGTATAAATAAACACCAGTTTTATAAGTGCCTATATACGAGGAAAAACTAATAAATAGGCCCAGGTTGGCACTGCGTAACACCCATATTTGAAGACAGTGACAGCGAGTTCTTAACTCATTACATTAAATATTTACAAACTACCACGGAAGTTGCGAGCCTACATTTCTACACCCGCGTAATGTTACATTTCAGTTTTTCTGTTATGTGAAAAGTGAGTTCCAAATACGTCTATACACATTAATTACTGTTCGGTACACTTCATGCAAACAATATCAAACGTTTTATAAGAAATATTGTAAAAATTTGCGTTAATAGGTCAACCATCCAGAAGGTAAATATTACCGAATTTTCAGAGTTGTGGAAAACACCGCGGTCGATTCAGCCTTTAATATAGGAGCTCTGCGAGCGCCAGATAAAAACCATGTACAGCACTCCGTGTGCTTTTCTAAAGAGGTGATTAATGTTTTGTTCGGTGCACTTTGGAACTTAGCAACCTGCACTCCTTTCGGTAGTAAATAAATATTCAGTAATATAATTTCAGTATTGATGTACTTCGTTGTCGGCTAAATCATTAACCCGGCTTTGGGGAAAAAAATAACGCTTCAGTACTACTTTAATGAAAATTTAAAAAATACGTAGTGCGTATGCGGTACTCGAAAAATGTCAATGCGGTATTGAAAATTGCATACCACATACGGCATATAATGAACATACCAGATTTCAGCAGTATATATTAGTAATATTTAGTATGCACTGCTGCGGAAAAGTCATTCGAGTACTGATGTCATAATCTTGTTGATTCATACAGACATAGCACAATTCTCATATATCGCCTTAGACTCAAAATAAGTGCATATATATTGAGGTGTCTGTTCTTTCGGACATATCTGAAAGAAGAGACGAAACACCACACACACACACACACACACACACACACACACACACACAAACACACACATTATAAAGGTGAAGACGGCCAATGATGTTTTCAGTGCCGGTGCACAGCAGAATAGAACTGTCACGGAAATCGGCGAAATGCCTTGAGTAATTTGGGTAATGGGCAGTGGGCTCTACATTCGTAGTGTGTGGATAAGATGAAAATTTGGGTCTGAGGGGAGGCGTGATAGGGTGGTCCGTGCAGTTGCGATGACCACTCTGTCCGGATGTCTTAGTGCTCAGAGCAACTGCCCAATAAGCAGGAGACCCGGGTTCAAGTATCCCAGTTTGGCACAAATTTTCAATTTTCCCCATCGATTTCAATCCATGCCCACTCTCAGCCAAAGTCTGCAGTTAATTTGTCTCATAATAGGTTTTGTTCTACTGGTCCGTTTCGCACTGGGACACTGGCAACGGCCACCAACGACGGTCACCGACAGACATACATTCGTTTGAACTGGAGCATTCACACCGGGACACTACGCCGCCTTACCTAGCCACTGTGAGGCAGCAGTGACTCACCCTCGCCACATGCGACGGACACGGTCAATGTGTTCACAGCAGTCACCGCCGGACATACATTAGTTTGAATTGGAGTGTTCGCGCTGGGACACAGACCACAGACACAGCGCTGCAGATTTACCGACAGACAGGCAGTCATTTCTGAGACAGTAGCGCGTAACATTCATTGTAAATTATACTGTACACATTGTAGCCATCAGTTTAGATTTGATAAACTCGGAGGATTTTATAATTGAAGTAGAAAGTCGTCCTGTCATTTGGTATGTCAAAAGCGACGACTACAACAACGAAGTGGTGAAAACGAATGTGTGGCAAGAAATTACGAGGGGCGTTTGAAAAGTCCGTGCAAATTCCGAGAGATGGCACCACCAGCGCGTATCAAGGTCATGTTTAGTTGCTAGCGTCTTTGGAAAGAACGCACACCAAGTTTCAGCCATATTGGTCGATTTATTTGTGTTTGGCATTCGTGTGAATCAAGGGAGTCGAGTGATTGTCAAAAAATGGACTAAAAGGAATTTCCTGTGGTGATTAAACATTACTTTGTGAAAGGCAAAACGCCTCAGGAGACTAAAGACAAGCTTGATAAACATTACGGTGACTCTGCACCATCGATTAGATCAGTTTATAAGTGGTTTCAAAATTTTCTGAGTGGCCATATGTGCACAAGTGATGCTGAACTTTCTGGAAGCCCTATGGAGGTTACAGCTTCAGAAATCATTGATAAAATCCATGATATGGTGATGGATGACAGAACAGCTAAGGTGCGTGAGATTGCTAATGTTGTGGGCATCTCGAATGAATGGGTACATTATATTTTGCATAAACATTTAGACATGAGAAAGCTATCCGCGATTGCTCACTCTTGACCAAAAACGGAATCGTGTGAAGTGTTGCAAGGATGGTTTGCAGCTGTTTAGGAGGACCATTCCTTCGTCCAGAAAGGTTATGGCGACTGTCTTTTGGGATTCGCAAGGGATAATCCTCATCCGATATCTGGAAAAGGGTAAAACTATTACAGGTGCATATTATTCATCGTTACTGAACCGTTTGAAAACCGAGCAGCACGAAAAACGCCAGCGATTGGACCGCAAGAAAGTCTTTGCCATCATGACACTGCACCAGCACACACCTCAGCAGTCGTGGTCGCAAAATTAATGGAAATAGGATTCCAACTCGTTTCACTTCCCTCCTGTTCTCCAGACTTGGCTTCCTCAGACTACTATTTGTTACCCAATTTGAAGAAATGGCTGGCGGGACAAAGATTTTATTCAAACAGGGAGGTGATTGCAGCAACTAATAGGTATTTTGCAGACTTGGACAATCGCTATTATTCGGAAGGGATCAACCAATTAGAATGCGTTGGACGAAGTGTATAAGTCTAAAAGGAGACTATGTCGAAAAATAAAAAAGGTTTACCCCACACACGTAAGTAGTTTTTATTTTTGCGCGAACTTTTCCAACGCCTCTCATATAACGACGTTTGTGCCTGATTTCAGTGAGAATAGCATCGATCAAAAATACAAATGGCTCTGAGCACTATGCGACTTAACTTCTGAGGTCATCAGTCGCCTAGAACTTAGAACTAATTAAACCTAACTAACCTAAGGACATCACACACATCAATGCCCGAGGCAGGATTCGAACCTGCGACCGTAGCGGTCACGCGGTTCCAGACTGTAGCGCCTAGAACCACACGGCCACTCCGGCCGGCTCAAAAATACGAAATTTGTGAGTTGTATGTGCTTCTTTCAAACTTAATACCTTATTTTTCGGACCATAAAAGACTAGTAAAATTTAATTGCGACTCCTGTATGAGGCTAGGAGGGTAGTAACCTTCAAGTACATTTGCATCCCTCGCCCCTTTTTCCTTTGCGTTTACCAGTATCCAGTGTACCGTTATGCAGTCTTAATGCGACAAGTAGGGACAAAACGGATGAGCGTGGAAACCATCAACTCTCCCCTACAGGGCGAATGAAGAGAAAATTTAAAACAATACTTATATTTAAACATATTCATAACAAAATTAATGGTGCGTCTTATCGTCGTCTTAAGTCGTTCCTCCACCTTATGGTCCAAAAAATAGAGTTAAAATATTATTGTTAATTACAATTATTTACACATATGTGGCTACTACAATAAGGAATTTTATTTATTTATTATAATATTATCGAGGTTCAAGTTCCTGACACTCTATAATTTTCATTATAAGTTCTAGCAATTACATTTTTTTGCAACTGCCAGGGAACTTCAACTTCAGGACTAAGGAAGTAGTTTGCAAAGTCATCTCTGATACTGTTAGCAATATTTCCTTCACGGACTAAACAAGGTGACATGTTCTGCAATCAGTGAATAGTTAACGTATCCTCAAACGACATATAGAGTATAAAAGAATCCTTTCTCCAGCCGATCATGTAGCAGTGGATGCGCGTGTAATAAACGTTTTGTCTTCATTCTGATCCTCCTCCTGCATAGAAGTACTAACAAAAGTTCCTCTTCGCTCGAGTCCATTTCACTAACTAATCAATGGCAATACCTGCGGTGTCGGACACCGGTAATCCAGGAGTGTTCACCACAGTTACCGGTGACCGTCAGTGGCGACCGTCACTTGTGTCCCAGTGTGAAACGGTCCTAACAGTTTGGTTCGACGGGCACTCACAGAACACTGGGGGAAGACGTCGAGGAAATCCTTCGACCCTGAATGGAAACATATCAACCCACACAGCGGCAATGACCAATAGTTCGCTACTTCCTGGACTGCCGTCATAAAAGTTCGCTTGCACGGAAGTGCAGTGTCAGCAACTGTACGCTGTGTCTTGTTACAAATAAGCGACAATCTGCTTTCTGTAAGCGACCATCTAAGGCTGCCTAAGCCTTGGTTGCTGCATCCACATTTCTCACTATGACACTTGAGGTATGTTCAGGTACAAATTTTTTATAATACCTTTCGTAGATAGTTGCAGATCACTGATATACAAAAACAACTGGTCAGTATTCATCAACTTCTAGTCTGAAACCAAACTCTGTCTACCGAAATATGTTAGTACTGTCTTACACCCTTACAGCCTTCTAAAAATCATTAGAAAATCTCAGTAGCAAGAAAACTATCCGGTAGTTTTCTACATTATTTCTTCTCCCTTTTTATAAGTTTGTACTGAAATATATCCATCTGGTAACGAGCTGCACGTAGACACATGGATCAAATGACTGAGTATAGGACCAACGAACGATTCATTATATCGAGAAGCTTACATAATATTCCATCATTACCATTTGAGTATTTAGTAACTGTTCTATTCCACCTTGTTTGTCTCCTGTAGTTTTATTGATACATGTTTATGTTAGATTGGAACACTAAGCTCTAGATACTCATCTGCAACAATCTAATTTTGACTCGATTTTTCAACTTTTGGCACTTAATGGTTACTAAAGATTTTGCGCAATTCTCATGTATCACTGACAAGTTGATTCTCCCATAGGAGGATTGTATGCAATGTGTTGAGCACCCAACTTGTGCCCTGATCTTTATTAACTGATCACATTGTTTTATTATCCGTTTTCTTGATTTAATGTATTATTTTAATTTGTCTGATGAAATACCTTCAGCAGTTTGCAGTATTGTCAAATGAAAAGCGCTGCGATGAGCGGTGAATGTCCTTTATATTGTGATGCAGCTCCTGTTTCCTCCTTCATAACATTCAAACATTATTAGTTACTCAAGCTATTTGCTTATTAATATTTAATTTTTGATCTCAATTGTAATAGAAAAATAAGAGAGAAGGAAGTACGGAACATTTGGTTAAATGTGTTACATGTGTCATTCAACTCTTCTGTGTTGTACACGTTTCACGAAGACAGACCTCTGAGATTGGCTTTAAAGGCTGTGCGACAAATGGAAGCAAATCCTTGAATCTTCTGATTAGTATCTAAAAAAATGTGGACAGAAATAGTGTGAAGTGTGAATCAGATGACGTGGTCCGAGCACCAAGAAAATCTTACTGAAAGATGTCACTGCTTATTCTTGTAACATCTTGTTTCCAACGTAATAAGAACAAATGGACAAAAATGTATGGGATAAGATTAAAAAATGATATGTTTATATATCACGTATGGGATATATATCATGTATGGGATAAGATTAAAAAATGATATGTTTATATAGCATTTTTTTAATCTTATCCCATACATTTTTGTCCATGAGAATATTAGGAATAACAATAGCTCTCTAACATAAATAACGGAAGATATGATAATCAGGAGTGAACAGTAAATGTAATTGCTGAGTCGCGCTGATCAGCTAAGGAGAAACGTGTAGCCACGGCGAATATCAAATATTGTTGATATTGGTCCTGAAATCTCCAAAAGAAAATTTCCAGTGGACGTATCGAATGTATTTTACGTTTACCTGTACGTATTTTTCGCAAAGGTCAGAGGGAAATCGCAAAATAAATTACAATGCATACGGAAGTACTTCGGACCTTTTTTTTGCATGCAGCATTCGTAAACAGGACATGGAATATCTCTCGCCATGCAACGGGCCCTGACTTGTCGAGCGTGGATGCAAATGAAAACGTAATAACATTTGACAGCGCAAGACGTCACGTGCCTGGCTGTGCGTGCGCGAATTCAGCGGCGTGGAATGTTGTCACAGCACAAAAATAACTCTGAAAAATATGACTCTGTGGTGGAGTATGCCGCAGGGCTTTTAATAATCAAGGTATTCCGCTTTCACGTTACGTTCCGTCGTGACGAATCTTTCCATTTTTTTTAAAAAAAGAGACTAGATTTGTAATATTCGGCTCGAATATCGAAACGTGATGCAAATATTGAACGCAGCTACATCGTAATCTCGATGAAAGATGGAACTGTCTCATCAGAATTACCTCCGTTGCCATACATTATTCATCTATGGTACGTACTCTATGGCCCAACACAATGTCTACGAACACACATAAAACATGCGACGTGAATTGCTTGTATGTACAGAATGATCCATACCTTTAGGGATAGATTACACACAATGTGTCCCAGTTCTGTTAGGACTGTCTCCATGAAAAATAAAAGTCAGAGATTATGTTCATAAAATCACTGGATTTGTTCATACTAGTCTCACTCTGAATCAACACATCCTCCTGCACAGGCTATGAAGGCCCAAAGGTACCGACTGGCCGCCGTGTCATCGTCAGCCCACAGGCGTCACTGGATGCGGATATGGAGGGGCATGTGGTCAGCACACCGCTCTCCCGGCCGTATGCCAGTTTTCGAGACCGGAGCCGCTACTTCTCAATCAAGTAGCTCCTCAGTTTGCCTCATAAGGGCTGAGTGCATTCCGCTTGCCAACAGCGCTCGGCAGACCGGATGGTCACCCATCCAAGTGCTAGCCCAGCCCGACAGCGCTTAACTTCGGTGATCTGACGGGAACCGGTGTTTCCACTGCAAGGCCGTTGGCGAATCAACACATAGCTGAAAACATTTTAAAATGTTTCTTGGGTGTCCTACAATGCAACGTAACAAGTCCTTTCATTGCCAACTTCGATTTTGGGAACAACCAGAAGTAGGCTGGGGCCAAGTCCGGAGAAAACGGCAGATGATCCACGACTGTGATTCGTTTGCTGGCCAAACACTCGCGCACAATCTGTACTTTGCGGGCTGCGCCGTTGTCGGTATTCGTGTCGCATTCGACGAATTCACTGGCTGATGTGCCTAACTTCAAACAAAACTTGATGTTACTTCATCACTCTATCGCCATTTTCTGACGAGCGTCAGACACATTCGTAGCCAGGACGCCTGCTGCAGCAATGCTAGCGCTTTGACGTTCTGCACAGCTGTTGCCGAAACTTCAAGGATCGCAACACCGCAAGTCGCCACAAGATAGCACTGATGTTTCGAAATTCACACAAGCTGTCCAACGGAACTGGAACACGTTGTGTATAAACGGTAGAGGATCTTAAAGGAAGTATGAAGATGGTACCTGTTCTTTCAGACATGTCCGAAAGAACAGATACAACCTTCATATAGATAAGGCTTACCGGCCAATGATCTTTAGTGCGGACGCACTCACATTTGCTCTAACTCTTACGAGAATCGGTAGATTGACTGCCGCGAGTAATGAGTATAGTGGGCAGGGGCACAACAAATTCACTGATGTGGACGGTAACCCGGAGATGTGGGTCTCATGGGGAGCGTGCCAGAGATGAGTCCCTGCAGTCGCACTATCCTCTGTCTCCTCGATGGCTCAGTCGGATAGTAAGTAGGAGATCTCGGGTTCGAGTCCCGGTTGATATCTACCAAGGCCTGTAAGCAGCTAAAGGAAGTATTCTGAAGTAAGGAACCAACGGTCGTAAGTGGATGTGTCAGGTCGTACGACGTCTTGAGTGAAGAGCACGTGTTTCTAAAATTCTTTTGTTTCCTGACGAACTATTATCTACAATGATGAAAATCCGTACACCACGCTATTCCCAGTTTATCTATAGAGATGCTCTATCAATCCATGGGCTAGAACTGTACAAGATTAACTCTCTCGGCGCGAAGCCGGTAGATTCTACGGGCCCCGCTCACTTCCAAAAACCCCGAGACCATATGTTCTACAGGCTAATATATTTTGTTGATTACAAAACGCTGCGCTTTGTTTTTGAATCCTTGACTATCGATGTACGATATTCCTACCATTATTTATTAGTTGCACGGATAGATTGCGTGAATCTGCATCTTGTTTTCGTTTGTTCAAAATGGTTCAAATTGCTCTGGGCACTATGGGACTTAACACTGGAGGTCATCAGTTCCCTAGTACTTAGAACTAGTTAAACCTAACGAACCTAAGGACATCACACACATCCATGCCCGAGGCAGGATTCGAACCTGCGAGGGTAGCGGTCGCGCGGTTCCAAACTGTAGCGCCTAGAACCGCTTGGCCACCCCGGCCGGCTTTTCGTTTGTTATGAGTCATTGTTATTGCCTGCGGATAGAGCACGTTATTGGTTTTCTGTATAAGAGAAATGATGCACCGTGGTTTATCTGATGAAGAAACTGTCGATTTGCCGAATTTTGAAGACATTGTCGATGCTCTAGATGCTGAAGATGATTTGTACGACACAGGTGTCCTTGAAGACGACTACAGTAGAATGCGTTCAGACACGGAACTGTAAAGTGGTGGCGAAAACTGTTTTTCATTTGTTCTTACTAGGAGTATCGAATGCATTTTGGTCACACAGTTCACTTCAGATCAAGAAAGTGACAATAAACTGATTTCACAGTTAATCTTGCCGACAGTTCCAAAAAACCAAAACGGACCTGCAGGCTGACTGACACAGAGACATTTCCTGCAATATTAATCACCCACAAGCGAAGAATATGCCTCCCATATATGTCATGTTTGTTCTTCAAAATTAAAGAAAGAAAGTGAGGAAACATCTCGCAAGGAGATGTTACCAGTGGGAACAGTGCTGTGTGGCTTTGTGTATGCAATCCTGTTTTAAAATATTTCATACGAAAATGCAATATAAATCCACGTAGAAAGTGCTATTGTATTTAAAAACGATATTCAGCATTTTAATTATGTATTTATGGACTCATTTTCTCTCCTTGTACGAATTTTTTTAATTTTACGAAAATGATGTCATGTGCAATAATGTAAGGAACGCTACAGACGGTTTGATTAATGTTTGTCTATTGAAGAACTGATAATAGAGACGATATTTTAAAAACAGTTTAGAATCATTGTTGTTGTTGTGGTGGTCTTCAGTCCTGAAACTGGTTTGATGCAGCTCTCCATGCTACTCTATCCTATGCAAGGTTCTTCATCTCCCAGTACCTACTGCAACCTACATCCTTCTAAATCTGTTTAGTGTATTCATCTCTTGGTCTCCATCTACGATTTTTACCCTCTACGCTTCCCTCCAATACTAAATTGGTGATATTTTGATGCCTCAGAACATGTCCTACCAAATGGTCCCTTCTTCTAGTCAATTTGTGCCAAAAACTTCTCCCCAATCATATTCTGTTGTGTTATGCCCCCACCGTAACACAACAAATATACCGTGATAACCAAATTTATTTGACCTTCTGTCACTCAAAACAAAATTTAAGTTCGACTACACAACACCTCGCTGGCTGTAGCGCCACGGAGAAATCAGAGTCACTAGTAGAGAATACAAGTCCAAACCACTGCCAACCAGTCGATACCGACGCGTCGCAAGTTTCCAGCCAGGGAGGCCACAGTCGTCGTGAATCCAGCAGCCGGGTAGTAACACAGTCATCGGCGAAGATTGAACTGGTTAAGCGGGCTCAGGGAGCTCGCTTAAATCCGCAGGTCTGGACAATTAGAGTGTTGGTAGATCTCGCCCTTATACGGTTGCTCACTCTGGTGGCAAGGGCAACGCCGCCCGGGTAATCCGTATCGATAGTGGTGTGTACGCTGCCGCTAACCCCGCGACGACGCGTTCACTTGCGCCAGTTGTTGGCATCGTGTGCGGCGCCAGTGGTACTCGCTCTGTGCCGCGTGTGTTGTAGCACGCCGCGCCGAGTTGACGGCTGCTGTGCGGCGGCCGATACGACACATTCAAAAAAATGGTTCAAATGGCTCTGAGCACTATGGGACTTAACATCTATGGTCATCAGTCCCCTAGAACTTAGAACTACTTAAACCTAACTAACCTAAGGACATCACACAACACCCAGTCATCACGAAGCAGAGAAAATGCCTGACCCCACCGGGAATCGAACCCGGGAACCCCGGCGTGGGAAGCGAAAACTCTACCGCACGACCACGAACTGCGGACGACACATTCAATACCTCCTCATTAGTTATATGATCTACCCATCTAATCTTCAGCATTCTTCTGTAGCACCACGTTCCGAAATCTTCTATTCTCTTCTTGCCCAAACTAGTTATCGTCCATGTTTCACTTCCATACATGGCTACGCTCCATAAAACTACTTTCAGAAACGACTTCCTGACACATCTATACATTATGTTAACAAATTTCTCTTCTTCGGAAACGCTTTCCCTGCCATTGCCAGTCTACATTTTATATCCTCTCTACTTCGACCATCATCAGTTATTTAACTGAAGCATAATCACATGCTATTTGTTTCTAAAGTCGTCCATCCTCCTCGTCTCCACAAAATTTAATTTTATCTCCCGTGAAGTAATTACCCTACGTTGTGAACCACTGCTCTGGTTCATGCTTAGGCTGAAATGTCTCGTAACCACCAGCGTCGTACTCGGACGGACACCGATTCTTCGGTCTACGTGACTCAGCCACGTTCAGCGAGCATCGACGTGCCTCTCGGACTTAGCTAGTCTGTCAGGCACAGCAGTACATGGAATCAGCGCTATTCTATTCTGACCCTTCCGCCCTCTAAAGCATCTTTTGTGGTAACGTGATGCGGAAGGCACCTCGCGGGCATTGGCTGCCCGCGGTCCGTGACGCCGCTGATCGTCGTGATACAGGCAGCACGGAAGGCAAAGGGGGGGGGGGGGGAGAGGGGAGGGGCAGGGGGTGCTATTTACAAGTCTGAGTGAGCGCTCGCGGTGGGCGGCACAGGGCACGCCGAGCACGCCTGCACGCGATCCCCACTCGAAATATCCCGCGCGCCCTGTCCGCGACCGCCGTATCGATGCCCTGTCAAAGGTTTCCAGGTCACTTCGCCCTCACTGCCTGCCGGGCTAGCCGCCCCCGCATCTGCTCCTCTGCTCCTGCTAACCCTTCGCAACCAGTAAGGTCGCCTGGATCAAGTACTGTTCACGGATGCCCATACCCGGAGGCAAAGGCGGGCCACGGCCCCCACCTAGCTCTCAGCTAAAGGAAAGAAAATATAGCGCAGCCAGACGTTTTCCTTTCAAGAAAATGCTTTGAGAGGTTCGGAATTACAACTCTTTTATGTCTACTAAGATATGGCCATTCTTCTTCCAAAAGTATTGAAAATACTCCATCTACATCTACATTTATACTCCGCAAGCCACCCAACGGTGTGTGGCGGAGGGCACTTTACGTGCCACTGTCATTACCTCCCATTCCTGTTCCAGTCGCGTATGGTTCGCGGGAAGAACGACTGCCGGAAAGCCTCCGTGCGCGCTCGAATCTCTCTAATTTTACATTCGTGATCTCCTCGGGAAGTATAAGTAGGGGGAAGCAATATATTCGATACCTCATCCAGAAACGCACGCTCTCGGAGCCTGGACAGCAAGCTACACCGCGATGCAGAGCGCCTCTCTTGAAGAGTCTATCACTTGAGTTTGCTAAACATCTCCCTAACGCTATCACGCTTACCAAATAACCCTGTGACGAAACGCGCCGCTCTTCTTTGGATCTTCTCTATCTCCTCTGTCAACCCGACCTGGTACGGATCCTACACTGATGAGCAATACTCAAGTATAGGTCGAAAGAGTGTTTTGTAAGCCGCCTACTTTGTTGATGGACTACTTTTCCTAAGGACTCTCCCAATGAATCTCAACCTGGCACCCATCTTACCAACAATTAATTTTATGTGATCATTCCACTTCAAATCGTTCCGCACGCATACTCCCAGATATTTTACAGACGTAACTGCTACCATTGTATGTTCCGCTATCATATAATCATACAATAAAGGATCCATACCTCCAGGTCTAGCACCCACCCCCCTACTTCCTTACAAACTATCGCACTGACGCTCTTCGTACTCTTGGTACGAAAAGTAGTCTGTGACACACTTACTTAAGCATAAAACTACTGCCACATACCGATGCTATTTCTTGACTTCTGTAAAGCATATGACACAGTACCAATTCTACAGTTTTTATTTTTTAATTTTATTATAAGCCACTCTTTTCGTAGGACTAAAATTCAGAAACAAACTCTATAGTTCCCGGCCGCTGTGTCCGAGCGGTTCCAGGCGCTTCAGTACAGAACCGCGATGCTGCTACGGTCGCAGGTTCGAATCCTGCCTTGGGCATGGATGTGTGTGATGTCCTAAGGTTAGTTAGGTTTAAGTAGTTCTAAATTCTAGGGGACTGATGACCTCACAAGTTAAGTCCCATAGTGCTCAGAGCCATATGAACTATAGTCACCTCAGATGTTAAGTCCCATAGTGCTTAGAGCCATTTGAAACTCTATAGTCATGGAGCCAGTCACCACATGGAATTAACATAAAAGAAGTTAATAACAGGTAAAACAAAATTTTCACGAATCGTATGCATACAACAAGTTGCTGAGTACATATGCGACGGTTGGAACTAAAATAGTGGCAACTATTTACTCACAACCGATACAAAATAGTTACATGTTTGCACCTGTTACTGTCCTTTACAGTAGTCACCAGCGTTGTGTAGAACCCGTTGCCAGCGACTTGGAAGGCGTAGTATACCGTTAGCAGAGTCTGTTCTGTTGATGGTGCAAAAGGAGCGATCTACTGCCAGTCGAATCTCTGGAACAGTTCTGAGCCGGCCTGGGTGGGTGAACGGTTCTAGGCTCTACAGTCTGGAACCGCGCGACCGCTATGGTCGCAGGTTCGAATCCTGCCTCGGGCATGGATGTGTGTGATGTCCTTAGGTTAGTTAGGTTTAAGTAGTTCTAAGTTCTAGGGGACTGATGACCTTAGAAGCTAAGTCCCATAGTGCTCAGAGCCATTTGAACCATTTTAAACAGTTCTGAAGCGAACGCCACGAAGCGGATCCTTCATCTTCGGAATCAAATCAAAGTCACAAGGACTCAAGTTGGGGAGTATGGTGGATGGTACAGCACTTTCCAGTCCCATCGACCGAACAGAGCAGCCACAGCTTGCGCTGTATGCACCCGGGCATTGTCGTGCAATATGATGGGTGAGTTGCGCAGAAAGTATTGCCGCTTCTTTCGCAAATCTGGTCGCAGGTGATGCTCCATAGACAAACAGTAATACTGTGCATTGACGGTCTGCCATGGAGGAACATAATGCGTTAGTATAATACCATCACAGTCGTACACGAGAATCACCATAACGTTCACCACACTGGGGCTCTGACGCAGTTTCGACTTTCGCGGCGATCAATAATGACGCCATTCATTGGATTGGCGTTTCAGTTTTGGCTCGTACGACGTGGCTCATCTCTCATACAGTATTACGACACGGCGTAAGAAAGCGTGTCCTTCGCGTTCATAGCGTTCGAAGTGCGTCTGAGCAGCGTCGTAACGCATCCATTTCTGCGTTTCCGTCAAGTCATGTGGAACCCATCGTGATGCAATTTTTCGCATGCCCAGGCGTTCCTTCAGTATGTTAGGTTTAACTAGTTCTAAGTTCTAGGGGACTAATGACCTCAGCAGTTGAGTCCCATAGTGCTCAGAGCCATTTTTTAGTCTCAAAAACTCCGATTTAGTTCGTGCTATGTGCTGTCGTCCAGGAAAACGGGCGTAAACGTTAATTAACAGCAACACCAGAACTACGGAGCACAGAAAAAGCATAACTGTGTATATCTGTTCCTTATAGCATCCGTGGGGATGTTGGTAGAACGTTAGATCACAGTACCAAGGGTCCTGGGTTCAAACCCCAATGATGATAACTTTTTCTTATTGTATTACGCCTGAAAGTGTTTCATGGGAGAACGTGTTTATGATATATAAAAGGGCTTTTTGGAGTTTACAGCAATGTTCTCTTGACAGTCTGCTTCCGTTTCGTTTCTTTGAAAATAGTTAACCTCTAGAGTACATTTTTAGTTCTACAGAATATACAGTCAGAACAGAAAAAAAAAAAACAATTGCATCATACGTGCGGAAGTGTGATGCAATTTTTTGTGTATTCTACCGTTCCCACTGTTTATGTTTATTCTGTAAAACTACAAATGCACTACTTGATTCGTCAAGAATGGAGTCTGTTCTGTTACACCTATCTATACAAATATACTCTATAGGTTTGCCACTTTTAACTAACGAAGTGAAAGCAGACCGCCAAAAGAACATTGCTACAATTTCCGAAATGCCCTTTTAAATGTCAGGAAAATATTCTCCCATATAACAATTTCACGCGTGAACAGTAAAAAAAATAAAATAAAATAAAATAAAATAAAGTATCATAAGTGACGACTTGAACGCGGGACCTCAGGTTCGACGAACTTATGCTCTAACAACTCTCCCAAGCAATATCTACAAATAGCTGCTGACAAATATGGTTTTCCTGTGCTCCGTAGTTCTGCTGTTACTTTTACTTACAGTTGAGGCATCGGTGTTTTGGTTGATACGCTATCGACTAAAACATCCGGTACCGATCTGAGTGCTTGACAACTGGAGATCTGGGTCTCAGAGACTTTTAAGCAATCATCCTTCCCAATCTCCATATGTGAATGGAACGGAAAAAAGCCCGACGAACCGGCAAGTGTCTTTTCCCGTTCCCTTTCCCATGAAAATCGCACTGGTCTGCAGAGTAATATGCAGATGAGATGTCAGACAAGTCGTCAGAGATTTTTCACAGGCATAAAACAACTCAGAATGGAGTAACCGAACATCCCACAAGGATTGGTAGGGACCGTCTACTGTCTTGAACTAAGAAAGAGAGACCGTAGTTCGACATCCGTATTAGTAAGCTGCTACGAAAGCAAATAGAGCTTCATTGAAAATTTAAATTTAGCAAAGCCTCACAAACAAGCAATAACTAAACAGGATTAAAAACGACAAATATACAAGTGATAAAAATGAAGTAAGATGAAATGGGTTGTGATAAAACTTCATCCATATTACAGTGCGCAGTTTGAAATGGTACACAGCTTCACGAAAAAAGATTTCTGTTACTTGCCTTTCATGTTAAGTGCTGCTGTTAAAGGATTTCGCAACGCATTACCGTCTGCTTTTCGAGCAAACGCAATTGTGAATCACTTTACAGTAGCTCAGAGACTCGGAAATTACCAATTTCCGTTCGTTAAACGTCTTCTTCCGGAGAAATGTCTACAAGCTAACGTAGTCATTTCCTACAGCTGACATCCACAGCCGACCTAACATCTCTACAAAGCTAGCCTCTAAATGCCCCTAGATTACCAAGTGAGAAAACCCACGAGCGGCGAGACAGCTGCATCAACAGTGAAGTCCAGTTGTCCACAAAGCTTCCAGATCCGCTGCTGAAGCAGCTCCGTGAGCCACTGACAGTAACGGAAGATACAATGGACGTAGTACGACCCACAGACATAACCCGTAAATTCTGACACACTTTATTTACAGAAGAATGAAATGACTGGTAGAAGTCTACCTCGGGGAAGATGAGTTTGGGTTTCGGAGAAATGTAGGAATGCGCGAAGCAATACTGATCCTACGACTTAAATTAGAAGAAAGGTTGAACATAGGTAAACCTACGTTTATAGGATACGCATATTCAGAGGAGGCTTTTGACAATGCTGACTGGAATACACTCTTTGAAGTTCTGAAGGTAGCAGATTATCTACAGCTTGTACAGAAATAAGACTGTAATTGCAAGAGTTCAATGACATAAAAGGTAAGCAGTACTTCAGAAAGGAATGGGATAGGGTTGTAGCCCATCCCTTATATTTTTCAGTTTGCACACTGACAAATGAATAAGAGAGACCAAGAATAAGTTTGGAAGGGGAATTAAATTCAAGAGAGAAGAAAGAAGAAACTTTTTTGTTTTCCGATGACGCTGTAATTCTGTCAGAGACGGCAAAGGTCTTGGAAGAACAGATGAAGGGAAGGATGGTGTCTCCAAAAGAGGGTATCAAACGAACATCGTCAAAATTGACACAAGGTTACTGGTATGTAATTCAGTAAAATCAGGCTATGCTGAGGATATTAGACTAGGATATAAGAAACTAAAAGTAGTAGATGATTTGTGCTATTTGGGCACAAGTAAGAGCCGAAGTATAGAGGATATAAAAATGCAGATTAATGCAGATTGGCAACAGCAAGATTAGCGTTTCTGAAAAATATAGCTCTGGTAGCACCCAACGTAACTTTAAGTGCCAGGAAGTGAAACATGTAAAGAAAAATTTCCAAACAAGAACAACACACAGTATTTTAAAATTTGATGTTACAGAAGAATGCTGTAGATGAGAAGGGTTGAAAGGAAACCAGTAAAGGAGGTATCAAATCGAGGAGAAGTTACTTATTGGTATAACATGATGAAAATAAAGGTTGGGTTGATGTGATACATCCTGGGGCAACAAGAAACTTAGAAATATAGGGAACTCGGGGGGAGGGTGGTGAATATTGTAGAGAGAGACTAAGGCTCGATCACGATAAGGAAACTCAAATGAATGTAGCTTGCAGTAGTTACTGGGAGCTGAAGAGGCTTGCACAAGATAGAGTAGCATGGAGAGCTCGCATCAAACCAATCTTCGGACTGAAGACCATAACGATGACATAATCGCAAGTTTATTCGATGTGGAGGAGAATACTCTTTATGCATTAGAACTTATCTGTGCACTGCTTTTACAGACAGCTAATTTTGGTCTGTTGATTAATTTTTTGGAGGCAAGGAACTTTTTTCTTGAAATAAGAGATGAGAAAGAACGATTATGATTCAACATTCTGTCGGCGACTAGGTCATTGGAACAGGCGACGGGAAGTCATCGGGTAAAGCAGAAGTGATTAGACGGCGTTCCTCAAGGAAGTGTCACTAACCCTCTGCTGCTCTTATTATATGTATAAATGATTCAGGAGACAGTCTGAGCAGCCACTGAAATTGTTTCCAGATGATGCTATCATTTACCGTCTAGTAAAGTCACCAGACGGCGAAAGGCAATTGCAAAATGATTTAGACAAAATATCTGTATGGTGGAAAAGTGGCAATCGACCCTAAATAAAGAAAAATGTGAAATCATCCGAATGAGTATTAAAAGGACTCCGTTAAATTTCCGTTAGACTACAAATCACCCACATCTAAAGTCTCTCCGTTCCATTACATACCAAAAGACAACAATTACGAACAACTTAGATTGTAACGACCACACAGATAACGTTATGGGTAAGGTGAATTGAAGACTGTGTTTTATTAGCAGAACTAAAGATGCTACAAATCCTCTAAAGAGGCAACCTAGATTGTTTTTCGTACTCTGTTAGAGTACTGCTGTGCTATATAGGATCCTTACCAGATATGACTGACGGAGAACGTCTAAAAGGTTCAAAGAAGAGCAGCTGTATTATCGCGAAATAGATGGGAGAGTGTCACGGCTATTATACGCCAGTTCTGGTGGTAGTTATTAAAACATAGGTGTTTTTCGTTGCGGTGAGATTTTACGAAATTTCTTTCTCCTCCGAATGCGTTGACGCCCACCTATTTAGGGAGGAATGACCATCGTAATAAAATGAGAGAAATCAGAGCTCGCAAGGAAAGATTTGTTTGTTTATCCCGCGCGTTGCTGGACAATGTAAACATAGAAAAATCGTATGAAAATGGTTCGGTGAACCTTCTGCCAGGCGCTCAAGTGTGAATAGCAGAGAATTCACGTAGATGCAGATGAAGAGACGGGGCTCAAGCTTGGATTGGAGAGGGAAGGGAAATGAAACTTCCCGGCAGATTAAAACTGTGTGCCGGACCGAGACTCGAACTCGGGACCTTTCCCTTTCGCGGGCAAGTGCTCTACCATCTAAGCTATCCAAGCACGACTCAGGCTCCGTCCGCACAGCTTTACTTCTGCCAGTACCTCGTTTCCTACCTTCCAAACTTTACAGAAGCTCTCCTGCGAACCTTGCAGAACTAGCACTCCTAGAAGAAAGGATATTGCGGAGACATGGCTTAGCCACAGCCTCGGGGATACCACAGACATTCAGGGAAGATAAATGGCGGCCGCTGACTTTTCAAAGAAACCATGCTGGGGTCAGCATGAATTAATGTAGGCCAAGCATGGGGAACTCAAATCTGGATGGGCGGATGGGGAACTGTACCGTGCTTTCGCCGAATGCGAGTTCCGTACCTGCATCTCAGCCACACCTCGTATGGCAGTCTTTCTGATAGACTTCACGCTGAATAAAGCAGAGGGCGAGAACACAATACCAAACTCCGTAATTGAAGTCATAACTCATGCTTGTGCTGTAGCACTCGATATGAAGGTAGCCAGTTCGAATCTTAGCACTGGAAGGTAGGTTCGTTCCCAGTGTTTGGACTGTCAGAGTAAGGGGGCGGTAGATAGGAAGTAATGCGTGCGTTATCTAATTACCAAAAGGTGCGATGGTGTTTTGGTTTAAAACCCAAATCTCCCTGCAGAGTCTCATGAATTGAGACTCGATGGTGCTCATTTCGATATATTTCTTTTATTCTGTAGTCTCTCTCTTACCGAGCAAGGTAGCGCAGCGGTCAGCGCATTGGACTCGCATTCAGGACTACGGTTCAAACCCACGTCTGGCCATTCTGATTAAGGTTTTCTGTGATTTCCTGAATCGCTTAAGGCAAATACTGGGATGGGTCCTCCGAAAGGATACGGCCGCTTTCCTTCTCCATCCTTCCGTAATCCGAGTTTGTGCTCCATCTCTAATGAACTAGTCGTTCATGGGACGTTGAAACTAATCTCCCCTCCAGCCTCTCTCTTACTCTATACAGCCGTTGTATTCGTACATATTGTGTACAGATTCAATTGATTTGTTACAGATAAGTGTTACTATGTTTGTTATGACCTGACAAACTACAGTCGTCCATCCATAACTGGTTTCTGTGATTGCTCTGACTGAAGGCTCATCGAAGTACAACACACGAAATATTAGTTCACTTCATTACATGAATGAACGGAAGCGCTTGCTTAACTTGATACAACACTTGCCACAAAGGTATTCGATAATTTACAATTGTCACTGACTATTAAAGAATCACTTGATGCATACAATTCCAATTCTTCTCTTGAAGTACAATGTTCAACGTTTACAAAAGTACGTTTCCGTCTGAGACTTGAATAATTCGTTAATTCTACTCGATGATGATGTCTGCTGCAGCTGAGCACACGAACTGGAGCAGAACTCTTCCCAGCTCGACTCTGTATTGACCTCCGTGTGATGGCGCTGCGATGCTGAGACGGGGGGCATGTCTTCTTCAGTTTCTTCCATTTGGCGTTGCGGACTGAAACGAAACATTGCTAATGTCTGTGGTATCGATGTGCGTTCCAACTTCGGTGTTGCACCGCGATCTCTGGGTGATACCACGATGTTCGGTATCTTTGTCAGCGACATCGAGATGGGTTCAGATGATATGGCGTGGATGCCGCAGCGCAATAGTGCAGAACGCTGTCACGGAGGGTGCACTCGAAGTGTGGAGTGGGCAGAACCGCTGACCCAGGTGTCTGACCGAGCGAGGTGGCCCAGTGGTTCACACACTGGACTCACGTTCGGGAGGATGACGGTTCAGATCCGCGTCCGGCCACCCTGATTAAGGTCTTCCGTGAATTCCCTAATTCGCTTCAAGCAAATGCTGGGATCGTTCCTTTGAAAGGGCACGGTCGACTTCCTCCCCCATCCTTCCCTAATCTGATGAGACCGATGACCTTGCTGTTTAGTCCCTTCCCCCAAATCAACCAACCAACCAATGAGGTGTTTGTTTGCTGTCAGCAACAGGCATGGCCGGTGAGTTCTTACATTGACATCAGCGTACTAGGATCTGGCTCTCGTATGGTTCCATTCTCTTGGTTCCACTTGCTGAGTGGTTCAGTCGTTCGCGTTCGTCGCGTTTGTTCTTCTCCGTGCTCGTCTCTAGGCGATGTACTGACTTCCTGATCCCACGTGAATTGACTCTAGCAGTGAGTTTTGTTCCCTCTTCTCGGGTCAGCTCTGTGGCTTCGCAGTCGAGCCATCGTCGCCTGATACTGACGGTTCTCGGCGTTGTGAAGCCCTGTGCGGATATAAAACTATGGCATGTATTTACACACGACTTGTTACTTCTGTCGGTCTATGGCGAAAATGCATTTGAAGAACGCATAGTAATGTCTGTGTACCTGTGTTGCTAACTCAGCAGTCATAAAGCTTTGCAACAAGAATTGTCTTCAAAGTTCATGCTATAGCGCTTCGGTGGCAACTCCTGCTATTTCGAAACATATAGATGCTCGAAGATCATGCCACTTCCAGTGAAGCAGCATTGTTTCCCGCTCCCACACCTCGTATTGCTCGCCTACTATGTTAGCACCTATGTACTTAATAAATTAGTTTGTTACATTGGACAAATGAAGACCTGTGGGTTATCGTAGCCCACTAACAGAGTTCTCCGACAATACGCTCGGGTGCGCCGGCCGCGGTGGTCTAGCGGTTCTGGCGCTGCAGTCCGGAACCGAGGGACTGCTACGGTGGCAGGTTCGAATCCTGCCTCGGGCATGGGTGTGTGTGATGTCCTTAGGTTAGTTAGGTTTAAGTAGTTCTAAGTTCTAGGGGACTTATGACCTAAGATGTTGAGTCCCATAGTGCTCAGAGCCATTTGAACCATTTTCGCTTGGGTGCGCAAATTTTGACTGTCGTTTGCGTTTCTTATAATCATACACAGGCCCTTCTTCATCACCTTTCTGAGTTTCTATCACTTTCACGCACATACCCGATACTCATGTAAAAAAATCTTGGCAAGAAGTGCACTGAAGAACACATAGTACGAATATAAGTGTTTTCAATTGTAAGTAGTACTGCTTATCAAATAGAGCTCATAACATTTAGCACCAGATGGTACAGGAACGCACAATGTTCTCTCTGTTAACTTGTTTAAATACTGCAACAGATAATACTCGCTTATTATATGTGACAAGGTATTTTACAAATGTCGACTGCCTGTCTGGAATGCGATTCTTCTGGGATAATTATACACGCGGTAAGGTTCGGCGTTGGTAGTCGCTGGAAACGAGGTGGAAGTAAAACAGCATCAAAGTGTATTCCACTTGTGCCCAATGGGACTGAGTTTCAGAGACCTTCAGAGTCAACACAGGAGTAAGTTGCAGCGAGCAAGTTGCGTTACTTTTGAAAAAGAGAGACTCTGGGATATTAAGAGCAACAACAGATGCGGAGGACAGGAATCACGTCGTAATGGATGTATAGACCACTTACCGCTGTCCTTGAAAGAATAATACTGAAGCCAGCCGGGGTGGCAGAGCGGTTCTAGGCGCTACAGTCTGGAACCGCGCGACGGCTACGGTCGCAGGTTCGAATCCTGCGTCGGGCATGGGTGTGTGTGATGTCCTTAGGTTAGTTAGGTTTAAGTAGTTCTAAGTTTTGGGGACTGATGACCTCAGAAGTTAAGTCCCATAGTGCTCAGAGCCATTTGAACCATTTTTTTGAATAATACTGAAGCAGTTCCGACGTGTAGCCGATTAATCTCTGTACTACAATCCATGCCAAAGATCTCGAATACCGCGTGCGAACACACTGTTTATCTTCAACCTATAGGCTCTCTCTTTTTTTAGGGCTTGTCCTGCACCTACCAGTTACAATGCTTCATTATATCTCCCTCAATCGCTCTGTTATTGACATCTTCGGATTTTAAACCAACGTTGTGCGTGTCGGATTGAACCTGCCAGTCCACGGCTTTGTTGCTCTTCCATGTGATCGTATGACCACCTGTGTGAAATCGGACAGCTGCTTTCGGAACGAGTCGTCCTGCCATCTCACCTAGCGCTGGGGAGCTATCTTCACTTTTTTCACAACCAGGGCGACCGAAATCTTCGTCGAGCATCCTTATGCCTTGTTTTGCCACGCCTAATTAGTCCGAGAGTCCATCGAAGCATCGTCATCTAGGTATGGAAAGACTGCTCATGTTTTTTCGTCGCTTGACGGCATTATGCACCATAAGTTTTTTGTGGACCTAACATGGTCTGGTAAACTTTTGTCTTTAGATTTCACGGTATCTTCTTACCGGAGAGGACTCAAGCTATTTGTCTTCCCTTGAACCAAGCTGGTTTACCGTCGCCAAGATATCAAAAGTTGCACCACAGTTTGGGTGACAGTGTGTTTTAGGTACTTAAAATGATTTCTTTTGATAATACCACAGGTTTGGGGACACATCCCAGGTATTCAGTCTTCTGGGTGTTGAGACGCATCCTATTTTCGGCCAGTCTTTTAGTCCAGTTTTTTACCTGATACTGAATTAATATATGTTTCTTGCGCTGTGGTCCATCATCCACGTCATGAAATGTCCCGCGTCTTTACTGTATCGATGCATCGAACGAATGATGGAGGTGCAGGGCAGAGCCCTGACGAACACCGGTAATGGTGGAGAGTACCCAACTGGGATCAGGACCACACTAGTGACATTGCGATTCTGAAATTGTACTCAAATTACACAGGCGTTTGGGCCTTCACGTGATCGAAGGGCTCGCCAGTTTAGGTCGTGTAGGATGCTGTCGAATGTTTTTCTCTAGGTCCAGAAATGTCATGTGTACATTTTTTTCTTCCTCCCTATGCTTTTATCAATAGGCGAGGTTAGTTGCATTGATGGCGCTTCACTCTCCTGTCCAGCATTCGCTCGGCTATTTACAGTGTGAGCCGTGGCGGCTTTCTCGCAACGTGTCGAAATCACTATTCTTATGATCTTTGACTATCAATTTGCTGTTGGAGCGCAGCGCCCTCCGGTGTGGCGGCTTCGGGCTTGGTGGCCAGCTTGGAGGACAGTAGGAGCTGAGGAACGAAGTTGTAACGAGCTTTCCGTGGGGCCTCTTCGCCGTGATGTTAGCTGTTGACGGGCGTCAGACATTGGCGTCACGTTACCCCGTGTAAGTTATTGAGAACCAGAGTGGCTTGTGCTGTGGCTAACCAGAAGGGCACCGAGTTGTCAGTGCAGTGTTCAACGTCATTTTGGTCTGTCTTCCTTCTGATTGCTGGCTACGGACGCGCCTCTCTCCACGGTATTCGAAGGGCAATGAGGTTCCAAGATCTGGTAGACATTTTAGACTGATTCATTGGCTGATATCTTATTATATTGGGTTTTTGTGTGAACCTTATGTATCCGTTGTGCTTGTGAGCCTTTAGCCAGTGCAAAGCTCTGTGTTCCAGAAGAAAGCTTATTTGGAAGGTTGGCGGTGTGCATTACTGGCGTAAACTGTTCTTGTCCACCTCCCATTAATTCTTCTGATTTTTAAAGTAAATGATTGGTCATGCATTTTCCAATTGGAGGCGCAGTGAACTTCAAATGGTTCAAATGGCTCTGAGCACTATGGGACTTAACATTGAGGGTCACCAGTTCCCTAGTACTTAGAACTACTTAAACCTAACGAACCTAAGGACATCGCACACATCCATGCCCGAGGCAGGATTCGAACCTGCGACCGTAGCAGTCGCGCGGTTCCGGACTGAAGCGCCTAGAATCGATCGGCCACCGCGGCCGGCCGCAGTGAACTATTTTGTATTACCAGTTACTACGGATGTTCAATTGTTCATGTCAGAGTGAGTCGGTTTTGATATTTTACTGGCTTATTTATAATTTGCTTTTGTTTTTCTGGTTTCCTTGAAGCTAATGCTAAAGGCCTACGCTGTCTATGAAATTATGTGGAGCATCTGTTCTACTTAAATTGGCCTAGATAAATTGTAGCCTGTTCCACGACGTACTTGTTCTCTCTGAGCCTCTATGGGCTGATGTGTGAGCTTTGAATGTCATGCGAGTGTCGTGGCTGATTCAATGGTTTGCTACAAAGAAAAAAATCTGCTTTTACTATTATATTGCTGAAATTTTTTTTTTTAAATATTTGTATCAGGTTTCTTAAAACTTTTGCTTGTCATGGTTTTTGGTAAGGGATCAGATTAACTAATTCTACCCTAAGAGTTATTTATTTGATGCACGGCTGTGTTGGAATTCTAATTCAAATTATTTGTGCTGCAGGGAACTGTCGTTAATAATCTTCTGTACTCCATTGCTGGTACGTGTTACCCAGGACCGGATCCCACTTATTCAGGCCCCGTCGGCTTGCTTAGCCGGCTGTTTACGTCATTGGGGGTGCATGCACTTGGCAGCTTTCACTGCTGTCTGTCTTTCGAGTTGTTTCATCCCACCGCAGCCGCACTACTTGATGTTCCTGTTAGAGTTAAGTTTATTCTTGGAATAATTCTGAATGTGTATCCGTTAGCTTGTGGCCTTCACTTTAAGCAAATTTTGACGGGCGTTGGCACCCCAACGTATACCTTAATCTGTTGTATCTTAATTATTGTTCTGTTATTGGAGAATGTGTTAAATCTTCAATTCATGCGTGTTTCTGGGCTCAAAACTATCTTGCCTAGATATAGTTGATAAATTGTTTTTCATTGTTTTAAGTGTGGTTTTAGTTTTTTTATCGGTCAAATTTAAGTCTTGTTTTATTCTCACCATTTGGTAATTGAGGGCCTTCTGGTATGTTTTGGTAGTGTCGTCTAGATTTACGTCTGCGTTTATTACGACTTTACCCTTGTTTCATTCTGTGTCTTATATAGGGGGTGTCTCGCTTAAAGAATATTAAGTCATCTTGGTTTAAATTTAACTTTAAATGTACTGTAAACTATTTGAATTGGCATTCAATTTTAGATGACTCCCACTGCTTGGGCTTTTAAATAATTAAAATAAGTCTTAATTGGCTACTATTAGAGTGAAACTTCGTAAAATAATTTTGTGTTCTACCAGTGAATGAAGTGTGTAAGATCCGCACTGATCCAGCCCTTCCTGGTTTTCCCACTTGGCTGAATTAAGAGGCCGTCATTATCACATTTCACAGTGTACGATAGAGAAATCGAAGAAATCTATGGAAACTAAACACGGAATGTGTTTGCTGCAGTCTTCATTTTATGATTACTGCACAACCAAAGGTCAACCTTACCAGTTCGTTGCATGTAATTAGATAGCCTTAAACAACAACCGTATTCTGATGTCCCACCTCACGTAGTCACAATGGCAGCATTCTCCCATCTTCAAAAGTAAACAGCTGCGCTCTCTAAATTCTCGTAATATACCTCATGAAACTAATGATTTTAGATGCTATTCTCACTGCGTATTCTTCAGTACATTTCCACCGGTGCACTTCTGAATTTTTAATCGATGTTAAAGAGTTTCCTGTGTCAATCCACGCTTCAATTAGATACAGAGAGAAACCAGGTTACATTAAACAGTACACCAGCTCCCAGATTACACAGCCGTTTAATGAGTGTAAACATTACGCCACGATACGGATTCGAAGGTGTAAAGCAACGAAAAAGGTCAATGTATGTTTGCAGCTGAAGAATGGACACAGGCAGATAATGAGGAACAGACTTACCAACTCTCACGCTATGACGCACAGCTGTGATGTGAATGCAGAAGTGAGACGAGAGATGGAGGGTAGCTTTCTAAGCAAGGTATTTGGAGTTATCTCTCATATTTAGATGACACAGAACAACTATTCCTAATAGTTAATAAAGTGAAATTTGAGAACATAAGAATACTAAAGATGAAATGTCATGCGTGTAAGTATGGTCAACCGTTTAAATGACGTCATTATCTGCTTCTGACTGCAACACCTTACTGCAAAGTGCTGTGACCCGAGTTCGACGAACATGTCATTTTCAAGCAGGCTACAACGTACCAACGCAACGGAGTGAGGACAAGAAAGATAACTGTATGACACCATTTTTCATACAATGCTGTTTTATTTAAAAACATATCTGTGTTTCATGACTGGCCCATTTCCATTACTTTGTCATTTTGAAACGAACCCTCTTTCACAGGAGTGTTGCATCAGTCACGTAGTTCTGACGGATCGTTAACAGTATTTGTCAGACATAAGAAACGTATCGTATTATCGACATATATCTGTGTTTCAGAATGTAACAAAATCTTGTATCTGTGTTTCAGAATGTAACAAAATCTTAGCTACAACATAATGCTGTTAAATGACGCAGTGACAGGTGTGTGATGTAAAACTGAAAACAAAAAAAAGAAGATGCAGTTGAAATGGACAATAACATAATGTAAGAAACATTTTGTTGAATGAAACAGCCTTGCAGAAAAAAAAAGATTCCATTTCAGAAATGTTTCGTGACTGTAGACCCTAGCACAAAGAGAAATGGAGAAACAGGGCGTCCGTAACTGCACAGTGGAATAAGAAAAAATTTATTGTCCATATTGTGGAATTACTGAAATATTGTAATGTGTTAATAAATTGCTTACAATGATCTCATATAGCTTTGCCAGCAGCCGAGAGAATGCTGCTGTCAACTGGGGCTACTTTACTTCCACCTATTACTTCCGCAACAGGTAGAAAACAAGACACATCATAGAAATTCAAACACTTCCGATCCTGCGGTCAGACAGTTGAGTTCAGTGCCTGCAGCCAGTTCATTACAGTTCCTGCAGTACCGCGTGTATCGTTCGTAATACTGAATTCCGACTTAGCAGCTGCAAGTTACAGACAATAGGATAATCAAAGGAGTGTCTGCGTAATTATTCAGTTATAGTGACAATATATAGAATGAAATTTTCGCTCTACAGCGGAGTGTGCCCTGATATGAAACTTCGTGGCGGATTAAAACTGTGTGCCGGACCGACGCTCGAAGTTGGGACCTTTACCTTTCGCGGGCAAGTGCTCAACCAAATGAGCTACCCAAGCACGACTCACGCCCCGTCCTCACAGCTATAATTCCGCCAGTACCCCGTCTCCTACCTTCCAAACTTCACAGAAGCTCTCCTGCGAACCTTGCAGAACTAGCACTCCTGGAAGAAAGGATATTTCGGAGACATGGCTTAACCACAGCCTGGGGTTGTTTCTAGAATGAAATTTTCACTCTACAGCGGAGTGTGCGCTGATATGAAACTTCCTGGCAAAGAGGACGGGGCGTGAGTCGTGCTTGGGTAGCTCATTTGGCGAGCACTTGCCCGCGAAAGGCAAAGGTGCCGAATTCGAGTCTCAGCCCGGCACACAGTTTTAATCTGCCAGGAAGTTTCATATCAACGCACACTCCGCTGTAGAGTGAAAATTTCATTCTAGAAACAACCCCAGGCTGTGGCTAAGCCATGTCTCCGCAATATCCTTCTTCCAGGAGTGCTAGTTCTGCAAGGTTCGCAGGAGAGCTTCTGTGAAGTTTGGAAGGTAGGAGACGAGATACTGGCGGAATTAAAGCTGTGAGGACGGGGCGTGAGTAATGCTTGGGTAGCTCATTTGGTTGAGCACTTGCCCGCGAAAGGCAAACGTCCCGAGTTCGAGTGTCGGTCTGGCACACAGTTTTAACCTGGCAGGAAGTTTCGTAGTGACAATATTACAGACTGCGAAGAGACAGTAGAACTGTCTAGATTTCATTGTATTAGGTATAGGACATCAAGTGCCACACATCGAACTGTTACCAAAAGTTAACTATGGTTAATAAATGTTATTGGTTATTTCTTATCGTTATGTCACATCTCTATTATAGTGTCGCCCCATCAAGCAAGTGTTTAATAAATAATATTAGCGTGCAAACTGCCATCCATTTTCATGAACCATACCAGGAAACAACTTTTCGGCTACCGTGGATGTCTGAGCTGAATTAATACTAACATTCAGTTACAACTGTAACAAATCTGTCAGAGATATACAACCATTCTAAAGCTGCCCAATTCGACTGTTGGTTCTGTGACTTCAAAGTAGAAGTGCGAAGGAACTACCACAGCTAAACCTAGACCAGGGCCGAGCGGGATTAGCCGAACGGTCTGAGGCGCTGCAGTCATGTACTGTGCGGCTGGTCCCGGCGGAGGTTCGAGTCCTCCTTCGGGCATGGGTGTGTATGTTCGTCCGTAGGATAATTTAGGTTAAGTAGTGTGTAAGCTTAGGGACTAATGACCTTCACAGTTAAGTCCCTTAAGATTTGACACACATTTGAACATCTTGTACCTAGACCAGGCAGATCTCATGTACTGACTGAGCATTGTGGAGGGTATCAGCCGAAAGAATTTCTCGTCAGTTCCAAAGCCATAAGCCCAGTTGGCACAATAACTGTACGTAGGTATTTAACGAGGATGGGGTAAATAAAATGTAAATGTCGTGTGTGCAGGGTCTCCCGTGGGGTAGACCGTTCGCCGGGTGCAAGTCTTTCGATATGACGCCACTTCGGCTACTTGCTCGTCGATGGGGATGAAATGATGAAGATTAGGACAACACAACACCCGGATTGACATTCTGTCGCGCTGACCACTCAGCTACCGGGAGCGGACAGAGGATGGGGTCCAGTGTAGGAACAGCTTCTCGTAAGCCACACGTATCTATACTCAGTGCTAAGCGACGCTTTAGATGATCTGTAGGGCGACGTCACTGCACAGTAGATGACCGGAAAAGAGTGACTGGACTGATACCGCTATACTCTGTGGCCATCCAATGGAAGCACGTGGATTTGGCGAATGCCATATCATGTGTAGTGGAACAGTGAAGTAAGGAGGAAATTGTTGCACGGTATGGGCTTGTTTTTCGAGTTTAGGGTATGGTCCCCTTATAACACTCAGGAAAACTTTTAATGTGTGATGATATCAACACATTTTACAGCATTTTGCACTGTGTACTGTAGAAGACCCCCCCCATGAACCATGGACCTTGCCGTTGGTGGGGAGGCTTGCGTGCCTCAGCGATACAGATAGCCGTACCGTAGGTGCAACCACAACGGAGGGGTATCTGTTGAGAGGTCAGACAAACATTTGGTTCCTGAAGAGGGGCAGCAGCCTTTTCAGTAGTTGCAAGGGCAACAGTCTGGATGATTGACTGATCTGGCCTTGTAACAATAACCAAAACGGCCTTGCTGTGCTGGTACTGCGAACGGCTGAAAGCAAGGGGAAACTACAGCCGTAATTTTTCCCGAGGGCATGCAGCTTTACTGTATGATTACATGATGATGGCGTCCTCTTGGGTAAAATATTCCGGAGGTAAAATAGTCCCCCATTCGGATCTCCGGGCGGGGACTACTCAAGAGGATGTCGTTATCAGGAAAAAGAAAACTGGCGTTCTACGGATCGGAGCGTGGAATGTCAGATCCCTTAATCGGGCAGGTAGGTTAGAAAATTTAAAAAGGGAAATGGATAGGTTGAAGTTAGATATAGTGGGAATTAGTGAAGTTCGGTGGCAGGAGGAACAAGACTTCTGGTCAGGTGACTACAGGGTTATACACACAAAATCAAATAGGGGTAATGCAGGAGTAGGTTTAATAATAAATAGGAAAATAGGAATGCGGGTAAGCTACTACAAACAGCATAGTGAACGCATTATTGTGGCCAAGATAGATACGAAGCCCACACCTACTACAGTAGTACAAGTTTATATGCCAACTAGCTCTGCAGAAATTGAAGAAATGTATGATGAAATAAAAGAAATTATTCAGATTGTGAAGGGAGACGAAAATTTAATAGTCATGGGTGACTGGAATTCGAGTGTAGGAAAAGGGAGAGAAGGAAACATAGTAGGTGAATATGGATTGGGGGACAGAAATGAAAGAGGAAGCCGCCTGGTAGAATTTTGCACAGAGCACAACATAATCATAACTAACACTTGGTTTAAGAATCATGAAAGAAGGTTGTATACATGGAAGATCCCTGGAGATACTAAAAGGTATCAGATAGATTATATAATGGTAAGACAGAGATTTAGGAACCAGGTTTTAAATTGTAAGACATTTCCAGGGGCAGATGTGGACTCTGACCACAATGTATTGGTTATGACCTGTAGATTAAAACTGTAGAAACTGCAAAAAGGTGGGAATTTAAGGAGATGGGACCTGGATAAACTAAAAGAACCAGAGGTTGTACAGAGATTCAGGGAGAGCATAAGGGAGCAATTGACAGGAATGGGGGAAATAAATACAGTATAAGAAGAATGGGTAGCTTTGAGGGATGAAGTAGTGAAGGCAGCAGAGGATCAAGTAGGTAAAAAGACGAGGGCTAGTAGAAATCCTTGGGTAACAGAAGAAATATTGAATTTAATTGATGAAAGGAGAAAATATAAAAATGCAGTAAATGAAGCAGGCAAAAAGGAATACAAACGTCTCAAAAATGAGATCGACAGGAAGTGCAAAATGGCTAAGCAGGGATGGCTAGAGGACAAATGTAAGGATGTAGAGGCCTATCTCACTAGGGGTAAGATAGATACCGCCTACAGGAAAATTAAAGAGACCTTTGGAGATTAGAGAACGACTTGCATGAATATCAAGAGCTCAGATGGAAACCCAGTTCTAAGCAAAGAAGGGAAAGCAGAAAGGTGGAAGGAGTATATAGAGGGTCTATACAAGGACGATGTACTTGAGGACAATATTATGGAAATGGAAGAGGATGTAGATGAAGATGAAATGGGAGATACGATACTGCGTGAAGAGTTTGACAGAGCACTGAAAGACCTGAGTCGAAACAAGGCCCCCGGAGTAGACAATATTCCATTGGAACTACTGACGGCCGTGGGAGAGCCAGTCCTGACAAAACTCTACCATCTGGTGAGCAAGATGTATGAAACAGGCGAAATACCCTCAGACTTCAAGAAGAATATAATAATTCTAATCCCAAAGAAAGCAGGTGTTGACAGATGTGAAAATTACCGAACTATCAGCTTAATAAGTCACAGCTGCAAAATACTAACACGAATTCTTTACAGACGAATGGAAAAACTAGTAGAAGCCAACCTCGGGGAAGATCAGTTTGGATTCCGTAGAAACACTGGAACACGTGAGGCAATACTGACCTTACGACTTATCTTAGAAGAAAGATTAAGGAAAGGCAAACCTACGTTTCTAGCATTTGTAGACTTAGAGAAAGCTTTTGGCAATGTTGACTGGAATACTCTCTTTCAAATTCTAAAGGTGGCAGGGGTAAAATACAGGGAGCGAAAGGCTATTTACAATTTGTACAGAAACCAGATGGCAGTTATAAGAGTCGAGGGACATGAAAGGGAAGCAGTGGTTGGGAAGGGAGTAAGACAGGGTTGTAGCCCGTCCCCGATGTTGTTCAATCTGTATATTGAGCAAGCAGTAAAGGAAACAAAAGAAAAATTCGGAGTAGGTATTAAAATTCATGGAGAAGAAATAAAAACTTTGAGGTTCGCCGGTGACATTGTAATTCTGTCAGAGACAGCAAAGGACTTGGAAGAGCAGTTGAATGGAACGGACAGTGTCTTGAAAGGAGGATATAAGATGAACACCAACAAAAGCAAAACAAGGATAATGGAATGTAGTCTAATTAAGTCGGGTGATGCTGAGGGAATTAGATTAGGAAATGAGGCACTTAAAGTAGTAAAGGAGTTTTGCTATTTGGGGAGCAAAATAACTGATGATGGTCGAAGTAGAGAGGATATAAAATGTAGGCTGGCAATGGGAAGGAAAGCGTTTCTGAAGAAGAGAAATTTGTTAACATCCAGTATTGATTTAAGTGTCAGGAAGTCATTTCTGAAAGTATTCGTATGGAGTGTAGCCATGTATGGAAGTGAAACATGGACGATAAATAGTTTGGACAAGAAGAGAATAGAAGCTTTCGAAATGTGGTGCTACAGAAGAATGCTGAAGATTAGATGGGTAGATCACATAACTAATGAGGAGGTATTGAATAGGATTGGGGAGAAGAGAAGTTTGTGGCACAACTTGACCAGAAGAAGGGATCGGTTGGTAGGACATGTTCTGAGGCATCAAGGGATCACCAATTTAGTATTGGAGGGCAGCGTGGAGGGTAAAAATCGTAGGGGGAGACCAAGAGATGAATACACTAAGCGGATTCAGAAGGATGTAGGTTGCAGTAGGTACTGGGAGATGAAAAAGCTTGCACAGGATAGAGTAGCATGGAGAGCTGCATCAAACCAGTCTCAGAACTGAAGACCACAACAACAACAACAACACTGTAGAAGAACACTTCGGTGACGATGACTGTTTATATTGAGATGACAACGCACTTTATCATAGAGCAGCATATGTGACGTAATGGTTTGTGGATAATAATATTCCCGAAATGGATTTGCCTGCCCCGAGTTCCGATCTGATCCCAATGGAACACTTTTGGGATGAGTTAGAACATCGACTTCACCGCAGATTACAGCGTTTATAATCACAATCTTCTGTAGAGGAGGAATGGACTGTCATTCCGCTACAGGCATTCAGATACCTCACTCAAAGTGTCCCCAGAAGAGTTCAAGCAGTCATAAAGACGAAGGGTGAACACATCCCGCTCTAATGTCCCCTAATACGTGTTTGGATACTTTTGATAAGACAGTGTAAGCCAGGCAGTATATAGTAAAAGCTGAACAGCCCAGTGGTTGCTGTTGAAAGGTTGACTTGGTTTTCCTTGGTTGTGATGCAGGTACCGGAAGTGGAAATCTCCTCCCAAATATTCTCAGTTGGGATTCCCTTTGTCTCATTGCCAGCTTACTGGAACATTTGGTCACAAAGAACGAACTTCTATAAGGGTCCGCCCAGCTATTACGACAAGTGACTGAAAGGAAAAAAAGAGGAACAATCGTTTGTTGCCTGCCGTACATATAATAGCGACAGAAACAATACGTTAAAGATTTTCTTGAAGATGACATTATAGCTGAAACGGTCAGACAGCACACTGCAGCAAAAATCTTACAGCCAGAAGAAGACAAATTCTTTTAAACAATTTATAAAGGGTGTGAAGACGGTCCAAACATTTTGTCGACGAACGTTAGAAAGTATTGGGAGGACTTAATATTCTTTTGTTGTCAACAGTATTAAGATGTGGTGTTGTTTTTCGCCCGCGCGCGTGTGTGTATGTGTGTACGTGCGTGCGTGTGTGTGCGTTTTTTAAGCCCTTCTAATGTGTTTTGAAGCCCTTGTAACGCTTCCGCAAATACTCTGTTGCCATAAAAAGTAACAACAAGTAGATTGATGAGACATCACGTCATGGAGCTCATCCATCTTGAGTCCTGCCTGCAGGAGCCACCGTCTCGTTAATTAACTGATTAATAAGTCAAAGCCACTGGAGGAGAAATATCATTACTACATTTCTCTAACACTTTAAATTTAATCTGAAACGAAACACAGTTGCAAGGAGTATGTAAAAAGAGGCAGTTTTTTCCAGAATATGAAATTAATACTCCGTTTTAACGCGCAACGTAAATTGAAAAGTACAGTTGTCGTTGATATGCGACCATTTTGTGCTTTAAGCTAGTTTACTTTACATCTACATGAATACTCCAGAATTCACACTTAAGTGTTTGGCAGATGGTTCATCGAAACACTTTCAGACTATGTCTCGACCGTTCCACTCACAAACAGAACGTTGGAGAAACGAACACCTAATTCTTTCTGTGTGAACTCTCATTTCTCTTACTTTGTAATGACGGTAATTTCTGTCCATATAGGTCGGAGCCAGCAAAACATTTTCGCATTCGGAGGAGAAAATTGTTGACTTAAATTGTGTAAAAAGATCTCGCCGCAACGGAAAACGCCATGCCAACTCGTGTATCACATTCGTGTCTCTCTCTCACCTATTTCATGATATTCCAAATGAACTACACTTCTGTGAAATTTTTCGATGTCATTCGTCAGTTCCCATCTGGCAAACGATCCCACACCGCGCAGTAATACTCCAGAACAGGACGGACAAGCGTAGTGTAGGCAATCTCTTTAGGAAATTTGTTGTATCTTCTACGTGTTCTACCAATACATCACCTACAACAAATTCAATATGGTGGTTCGTAATTGAAATCCCTAAGTATTTAGTTGAATCGGCAGCCTTCAACTTGGTGTGATTTATAGAGCAACCGAAATTTAAGGGATTCTTTTTAGTACTCAAGTAGAGGACCTCACTCTTTTTATAGAGTGTTACCACTTTTCGCACAATACAGATATCTTGTCTAAAATATTTTGCAATTCTCTTTAATCTTCTACCTCTCTAGAAGATAAATGACAGAATCGGCTACAACGGATGGGTTCAAATGACTCTAAGCACTATGGGGCTCGTCATCTGAGGTCATCAGTCCCCTAGACTTAGAACTACTTAAATGTAACTAACCTAAGGACATCACACACATCCATGCCCGAGGCAGGATTCGAACCTGCGACCGTAGCAGCAGTGCAGTTCCGGACTGAAGCGCTACAAATGACCTAAGAGGGTTGTTCATACTGTATCCGAAGCAGTACCTATAGATCAGAAACACCTGAGGATTCGAAAATTCCTTGGGGAAATGCTAGAAATCACTTTGACTTCACTCGATAACTTTTCACAAATTACTAGGAACTGTGGTGTTCTGACAAGAAGTTACGAATCCAGTGGCACAACTGAGACGATACTCCATAGGCACACAATTTCATTGGAAGCCAATTTTGACTAAGCCTTCTGGAAATCTAGAAATATGGAATCAACTTGGGACCCCCTGTCGATAGCTCTCATTACTTCGTGTGAACAAAAAGCCAGTTGTGCATCAAAAGCAAGATATTTTCTAAATCCATACTGTGTGTCAAAGATCGTCATCTTGGAGATATTTCTTAATGTTCGAACACAGAATACGTTCCAAAAGTTCTACTGCAAATTGATGGCAGTGATATGAGCCTATAATTCACCGAATTATTTCTGTTTCTTTTCTTGTGTATCGGTGTGACATGGAAAATCTTAAATAAGAACCGTTGGCTAACGTTTTGGCTGGTAGATCTTTTAGCATATCTACTGCAAGTGAAAATTTTTAAGGCAAGACAGACAAGACGTAGTTCAGAAATAATCGTGGAATGGAATAACAGTGGTCACTTCGAAAGCTATTTGAATTAATGCTCTGAATAATCATCGCTTTCTCTTTATTCGGATTTTTATTAATTCTAGGAATGGAAATATCTACGTAGTTCTTCAGTGTCCATTATGAAGCACTTTTTCCATCAAGCTTTCAAGTTATGCAAATAGCAATTTATCCCTCGTTACCTAATTTGTTCAGTAGCTGAAATGACTCGAGCAGTAACAAAGAAATATTGCAGTGGTAATGTTATAGCAAATGGAGAAAAGGACTCCTGATTGTTTTTTTACTTCTAATGGTTCCAAGGAAAGGCGCTGGACAGTGATCTGTTCATTTGTTCTGTTATACGTGAACGTTGTAACCGGTTTCTCGGTCTGATGTAGCTCTCCACTGCTGTCGTTTGCCAGTTATGGTCCTCATAACTACTGCATAGTCACCAGTTTCCTAAATGCACTCGAAATAAATATAAAAATTAGCGATGGTCAAGCACATTCTAGCGAGTAACACAAGATTGTTCGAACAGACGTCGTTTTTGGATCACGCTTCTAACTACTTAATAACTGCACTACACCAAGGAGCACCAGTCTGATAATTACCCATTTTTAAAGAAATTTTCGTCACTGAACGGATATTAAATGAGTAAACTTTTATTTCATTCTGAACTGTTCAGAGTCATCATCAACACCAAAACATTATGTGACCCCCCTGTAAGTCACAATATATTTTTCTATTCGCCGTGGCATGGAAGCGAATAGCCTCACAATACCATTTTGAGGAATTTTTTGCCTTGTTTGAAACACATGCTGTGTCAGTTCATGAAGATTACTGACTGTAAGCTGTTATGAAAGCACATGTCATCCCATTACAACCTAGACACGTTTATGGGTATCAACTCGGAGGACCTGGTAGGCCAGACGCAGATCCGTACGCTTTTCAACGTGTTTGTTGAGTGAAGTGCACTGTGAGATCTCGCATTATTCTGCTGGAATATGCTGGTCATGAAGGCTATGACAGTGGTGTCTATGATTCTGGCACATTACTGGCGAGTATTCAGCCTTCCTTCAACAATTGCCAAACCAGTCCTATTGTAATATGCAATAGCTCCCCACATCATTATTCCAGAAGTCGTAAAGGTACAAATACAGGTCCCTAGACTCTCTGCTTCCTGTGACTCTTCACGATGTCACCTACGGGCACATTTAAGGTGGTCATGTAATTTTGGTTTTTGTATGTTATCGATGTGCACGTCAGAGAGACAGAGAGCAAGTTGTATTAGTGTTAAACAATCTTTGGTTTTGTCGTGGCACATTCTTTGCCTTTGCGCAGTGTGTTACGTTCTTAGCTGAAGTGTGGTAGGTGACGGATGTATTTAGTAGAGATCTGTGGACTTGTAACTGTTACGTGAAGGAAGATTGACTGTAAAGGACAGCAAGAATAAATAAGATGTATATATTAAAAAGAGAAGAGAATATATATTTTCAATAATGTCGTTATTTTTGAAGGGAAGAAGTTTGAGGTAAGAGTGCAGCACTGTACAGGTAATTGATTGGAAAAATTATTGTCAACTAACTAACGAGTTCAGAGCTGAGAGAAAGAACACGCCATTTCCCTGAGTCATGCATTAACATATTAAATGAATAATCTGTTCTATTTTTATACAAATTCTTTGTTAACATTGTATCCTCTTTAAATTATCGTTCTCTTTGTTAACCGAGCGAGGTGGCGCAGTGGTTAAACACTGGACTCGCATTCGGGAGGACGACGGTTCAATCCCGCGTCCGGCCATCCTGATTTAGGTTTTCCTTGATTTCCCTAAATCGCTCCAGGCAAATGCCGGGATGGTATCTTTCAAAGGGCACGGCCGAATTCCTTCCCCGTCCTTCCCTAATCCGATGAGACCGATGACCTCGCTGTCTGGTCTCCTTCCCCAAAACAACCCCCCCCCCCCCTCTTTGTTAAGCATAGTATTGTTCAGACCTATGTTATAGGTGCAGATCACGCGAAGTTTCACTCCGTCTTTTTTAAAATCGTTGTCCTGGAATATCATTTCATAGGAATAGTTACCCTCCCCAGCACATTGCTTATCATTACGCATTACCACATTGTACCATGTGGCACGAAACAGATTGGGAATAGTTTGGAAATTTTATTTAAGAATAGAAATCTAGCTTAGCCACTGTCTGCTTACTGTTTGCTGTTGTGCTTTCGAGAAATTTGCAAAAATGTTGCCAGGACGTGAGATTCAAGTGGCTCCAAGCACTATTGGATTTAACATCTGAGGTTCATCAGTCCCCTAGACTTAGAACTACTTAAACATAACTAACCTAAGGACATCACACACATCCACGCCCGAGGCAGGATTCGAACCTGCGACCGCAGCAGCAGCAGCAGCGCAGTTCCGGACTGAAGCGCCTAGAACCGCTCGGCCACAGCGGACGGCTGGACGTGAGGTAAGTGGAAAATTTAATTATGGCCAGATGCGCATTTAACATAGGTAAGTTGTATTCAGACCAGTTACAGTTCAGTTCAAAGTAGGTTCTGTTTAGTCAAAGACTAGCTTGAGTTTAAGTTGGATATCAGTCGTGAGTACATAGTTTCGTAAAACATAGGATTTTATAGAGTGCGAGGTAAAGTTGGGCTAAATTTCACACAGAAACGAATGTACTGTGGTGGTTACGACGTTGGCGTCGATCTGACTGCCACAGATAGAAGCGAGCCTCATCGTTGAACACCACAGAATCCCACTCACTATTCTACTTCACTTTGGCTCTACTGCAAATTTCTGTTGTTTATAGTATGCTGTCAGCGATAAATAACGCGTGGTAACTCGGGAATTCAGCCAGCTTGCAGTAATATGTTCCCGACAGTTGGTGATGACACTCTCCTGTAACCTCTGCATAGATATTAACTGTTGTCGTCATTCTGTTCGTCAGACACAGCCTATAGTCCTACAGTCGTCTGGTAGCTTAGCCTTTGTGGAAGCAGCGGTGCCTACTCCTCTTGCCACACTTGTGTGAACCCATCTAGTCACCAGTGGCGCTACAGTCGTTGCAATACGGACAACTGTATGTGCGTTGTGATGCTCCTATGTCCCTCATGCCAATGATTCGAACTTTGTCAAAGTCCTACATAGATAAGCTGCACTACGAGGTGCATTCAAGTTCTAAGGCCTCCGATTTTTTTTCTCCGGACTGGAAAGAGATAGAAACATGCGCGTTGTTTTAAAATGAGGCCGCGTTCATTGTCAATACGTCCCAGAGATGGCAGCACCGTACGGCAGATGGAATTTTACCGCCAGCGGCGAGAATGAGAACTGTTTTAAATACTTAAAATGGCGACGTTTTCCTTACTTGAACAGCGTGCAATCATTCGTTTTCTGAATTTGCGTGGTGTGAAACCAATTGAAATTCATCGACAGTTGAAGGAGACATGTGGTGATCGAGTTATGGATGTGTCGAAAGTGCGTTCGTGGGTGCGACCGTTTAATGAAGGCAGAACATCGTGTGACAACAAACTGAAACAACCTCGGGCTCGCACAAGCCGGTCTGACGACATGATCGAGAAAGTGGAGAGAATTGTTTTGGGGGATCGCCGAATGACTGTTGAACAGATCGCCTCCAGAGTTGGCATTTCTGTGGGTTCTGTGCACACAATCCTGCATGACGACCTGAAAATGCGAAAAGTGTCATCCAGGTGGGTGCCACGAATGCTGATGGACGACCACATGGCTGCCCGTGTGGCATGTTGCCAAGCAATGTTGATGCGCAACGACAGCATGAATGGGACTTTCTTTTCGTCGGTTGTGACAATGGATGAGACTTGGATGCCATTTTTCAATCCAGAAACAAAGCGCCAGTCATCTCAATGGAAGCACACACATTCACTGCCACCAAAAAAATTTCGGGTAACCGCCAGTGCTGAAAAAATGATGGTGTCCATGTTCTGATACAGCGAGGGCGTAATCCTTACCCATTGCGTTCTAAAGGGCACTACGGTAACAGGTGCATCCTACGAAAATGTTTTGAAGAACAAATTCCTTCCTGCACTGCAACAAAAACGTCCGGGAAGGGCAGCGCGTGTGCGTGTTTCACCAAGACAATGCACTCGCACATCGAGCTAACGTTACGCAACAGTTTCTTCGTGATAACAACTTTGAAGTGATTCCTCATGCTCCCTACTCACCTGACCTGCCTCCTAGTGACTTTTGGCTTTTTCCAACAATGAAAGAGGCTCTCCGTGGCCGCACATTCACCAGCCGTGCTGCTATTGCCTCAGCGATTTTCCAGTGGTCAAAATAGACTCCTAAAGAAGCCTTCGCCGCTGCCATGGAATCATGGCGGCAGAGTTGTGAAAAATGTGTACGTCTGCAGGGCGATTACGTCGAGAAGTAACGCCAGTTTCATCGATTTCGGGTGAGTAGTTAATTAGAAAAAAAATCGGAGGCCTTAGAACTTGAATGCACCTCGTAGTACGTCCTCTGGCCATGCTGCATTCCGATATCCACCAGATTGTAGAGGAAGAAAAGAATTAAGAAAAAAAATAGAAAATCATGACAGTCTCGAGTAGCCCCTGACGACGTTCCTGGAAGCAGTCATAAAAGGCTTCAGATTTTAGAAGAATTTAACGTACCAAGTTGATCGAGAACATGTTACTCCGTGTGTAGGGGAGATAGTTGATAAAGGCACAGAAAAATCTGGGAGAGTTAGTGGTCAATCATGTTGCTGAGAATAGTCATGAGCAGATAAGAACGAGGGCGCATAATGCGGTCTGTGCACAGAGGCTGAAGTCGGCAGTGTTGTGTATGTGTCTATCTTACGCCACGTGCTCCATCCGTTGCCTGCCATGGTAACTGGCCACGCTGCGATGAGAGCCATGTAGGATTCACATTTCTGCTTACCGCTCTCCATAGATTGTATGCTCGGGAAACTACCACTGGCGCTTCTTACTGCAATACTTGATGCGTTTGTTTCATGCCACACGTGCAGAACATTACAGTGTCTAAGTATCTTCACCACGCCGAAAATAATGCGAAAATCAACGTCTTTACTGTTTGCACACCCTGAAGCGCACGTTGCTGTCACAACTGGCACAGTGATGCTATTGCCTGGAATGTTACGTGTAGAGTGTATCCAAAATACCTTGGCCTGTACCTGCGCCATATGATGAAGTAGGGGACAAGAGTCAAAGATATGGTGGTGGTGGGGGGGAGAGGGGGACAGTTGCGCAGTGCCTGGCAAGGGATGTACAGTTCAACTGCTGAAAGTTCCTCACAAGCAGAGCTTGTAAACTATGTATAGCGAGTCCGCAAATGAACATGTTAACACATTATACCAGTACGACCAATAATAAGGTAAGTCAACCAATTACTATTAAAAACACCATGGGTTGCAATATTATGTTCAAATTGCAATAGAAGCAGAGATTTATTTACGTTTATTTCTCTTGTTTACACGTCCGTCAAAAATAGCTTCTTTTGCTAAAACACAGCATATTTTTTTACAAATTCACCTGATTAATATGGTTAATGTTGCTGCAATGCATTTGTGAAATGAGCCTGCAGCAGTCCATTGTTAAACAAACAATTGTGGGCAATTCTGGTCAATAGCTCATGAAAAGCTCATGCTCGATATAAAAATAAACTTGTAATTTCTTCACTTATGTTGTTGCAAACCCATACTAATTCTTATATCATCAGCTGTCAATGGTCCTTAAAATAATTGATGATGAGGTCCCATACTCCAAGGACCGTAGGGAACGATGCGGGAGACCGCACCGCCGACTAGGCAAGGTCGTAGTGGAGGTGGTTTGCCATTGCCTTCCTCCGACCGTAATGGGGATGAATAATCATGATGAAGACAACACAACAGCACCCAGTCATCTCAAGGCAGGGAAAATCCCTGACCCAGCTGGGAATCGAACCCGGGACCCCGTGCGCGGGAAGCGAGAACGCTACCACAAGACCACGGGCTGCGGACTTCAAATAATTACATTACTTAATTGAAAAATACGGTAGTTGCTTATATATTGTGATAGATCAGAAAGTTTCACATGTTAACTGTATGGCAAAATATTCACTGCTTGGTGTGCTACTATTTGCAGAAAAATCTTTTCTATATCTCAAACTGCTTGTGAAATGTGAGGAATGTTATAAACTTTTCACTTTAACTCTATAATTTGTCATCATAAGTGCATGCTCTAATGCTCTACATATGATCAATTTTCTTGAGATTGCAGATAGATATAGATCTCGTCTCAAGGCTGAAGAAAAATTGAATGGGTTAGCAATGATATATCACCTAACACGAACCAAACGCAAACTCCTATTGACCCCCATTTTCCGTTGTAAACAATTGGAATTCCCTGCACTGGATTAGTTAAGTCGTAAAATCACAATAACTGACCATTAACGAAATAACAAGTAGTTCTTCATATAACTGACAAAATGAGACTACGAGATGCGAGAGAATTAAACTTTTGTTTAGTGAAAAGTTTCTTTAAAATTGTTTGAGAAAGCTGGTGTACAGACGCCTCCGTTCCCACAGTTTAGTGAGCAGCCACCGGCCGCGAAGGAGTGGCCAAAGAATGTTCCAATCATAGTGGACAACGTGCGCAGCTCGGTGGGCGAAAGCAAACTAACGCGGCCGCCCCTTCAGGGCAGAGGCGTGGACTCGCCCTGCGCTGAGAACGGGAACGCGTTTCTGCGCAGGGGGCAGGTTATCTTGCTGCAGCTGGCTACACTGCCCCTGTCCACCGCGCGTCCCCTCATACACGCAGAGCGCTACAACGTGGGCCTACCTTGTCGCGGATCTCCTGGCGCATCTTCTCTCGCTCCTCCTCCATCTTGCGGTGCTTCTCCTTGCGGCGCTCTTCGGCCTCGCGGATCGCCTCCTGACGTTCCCTCTCGGCCTCCTCCTCCTTCTCCTTGTCGTCGCCATCATCGTCTCCGCCCACCGCACCTGCAACAACAAGCACGTCTTGTAACAACTCCTGCAGCCGCCAATAACTCGCCTCCACTTCCCCACAAATCAAATTCATGTCGAAAGATACATTGATGTAGCATTTCGTCAGTGCTAAACGGGAAATTTATTTTCATTTGGTATCTTTTGGCTAGAATAACATAGCTGAAGAGAGTTTTCAGTGAGAACACAGCTGACTGTCGGGAGTTGTAGGAGAGAGTGTTGTGCCTGGAGGATGGTGCACCTAGGAAAACATGATGCTCCCTGGTCGATGTTTCAACCTAGAGCCTGATTTTAAAATCACATGAAGGAAAGCGCGCTACACCCGTCATTAGCAGTGCTTGCTCAATATACATATTGAATAACACCTGTACAAGGATACGATACTGTCTCACTCCGACCGCGCGGGATTAGCCGAGCAGTCTAGGGCGCTGCAGTCATGGACTAGGCGGCTGGTCCCGGCGGAGCTTCGGGTCCTACCTCGGGCATCGGTGTGTGTGTTTGTCCTTAGGATAATTTAGGTTAAGTAGTGTGTGAGCTTAGGGACTGATGACTTTAGCGGTTAAGTCCCATTAGATTTCATACACATTTGAACATTTGTCTCACTCCCTTCTCAACTAAGACTACCTTTCATGTGCTTCAACTCATATGACTGCAGTCTCGTTTCTGTAGAAATTATAAATAACCTTTCGCTCCCAGTATTTTGCCCCTGGCGCCTTCAGAATTTAAAAGTGTGTAGTCCAGTCAACATTTTACACCCAGTATAAATGCTGTGACAGACAACATCGGAAACTCTGCGGGTCTGTTCGCCGATTACTGAGATGTACATACTAAATCCACGGCCCCAGAAAGTTGTAGCGAAATTATAGGAGACCTACAGGGAATCAAGAGTTGGTACAAGTTCAGATTCAAATGGCTCTAAGCACTATAGGACAACATCGGAGGTCATCAGTCCCCTAGACTTCGAACTACTTAAACCTAACTAACCTAAGGATATCACATACATCCATGCCCGAGGCAGGATTCGAACCTGCGACCGTAGCACCAGCGCGGTTTCGGACTGAAGCGCCTAGAACCGCTCGGCCACAGCGGCCGGCGTTGGTACAGGAACAACCACTTTCATTAACTCATAGGCTCCAGGTTCAAACTGTACCGAAGTGCCAAAGAAACTGGTGTAGCCATGCGTATTCAGATACAGAGATATGTAAACAGGAATAATAAGGCGCCGCGGTCGGCAACGCCTATAGCAGACAACAATGGTCTGGCGCAGTTGTTAGATCGATTACTGCTGCCACAATGGCATGTTATCAAGATTTAAGTGAGTTTGAACGTGGTGCTATAGTCGGCGCATGAGCGAAAGGACACAGCATCTCTGAGGTAGCGATGAAGTGGGGATTTTCCCGTACGACCATTTCACGAGTGTACCGCGAATATCAGGAATCCGATAAAACATCAAATCTCCGATATTGCTGCGGCCAGGAAAAGATCCTGCAAGAATGGGACCAATGACGACTGAAGAGAATCGTTCAACGTGACAAAAGCGCAATCCTTCCGCAAATTGCTGCAGATTTCAATGCTGGGCCATCAACAAGTGTCAGCGTGCGAATCATTCAACGAAACACAATAGATATGGGCTTTCGGAAACGAAGGCCCACTCGTGTACTTTAGATGACTGCACGACAGAAAGCTTCACGCCTCGCCTGGACCTCTCAACACCGAAATTGCACTGTTGATGAGTGGAAACATGTTGCCTGGTCGGACGAATTTCCTTTCAAAATGTATCGAGCGGATGGACGTACACGGGTATGGAGACACCCTTACGAATCCCTGGATCCTGCATGTCAGCAGGGAACTGTTCAAGCTGGTGGAGACTCTGTGATGGTGTGGGACTTGTGCAGTTGGAGTGACATGGGACCCCGGATACGACTCTGACAGGTGATACGTACGTAAGCGTTCTCTCTGCTCACCTGCATCTGTTCATGTGCATTGTGCATTCCGACGGACTTTGGCAATTCCAGCAGGACAATGCGACACTTCACAAATCCAGAATTGCTACAGAATAGCTCCAGAAACACTCTTTTGAGTTTAAGCACTTCCGCTGGCCACCAACCTCCCCAGACATGAACATTATTGTCTGAGATGCCTTTAAACGTGCTGTTCAGAAGAGATTTCCATCTCCTCGTATTCTTGCGGATTTATGGATAGCCCTGCAGGTTTCATGCCACGTCGTGTTGCGGCAGTTCTGCGTGCTCGCAGGGGCCCTACAGGCTATTAGGCAGGTTTACCAGTTTCGTGGCTCTTCAATGTACGTTTGAAAGCTAAGTCTGCACTCAACTCCCTCCCCTTACCGCAGTCGCTTTTACAGAGGAAGGTAATGGAGAGACTCCGTCCAATAAGAGCACAAGAAGGAATTTAAGGCATTTCAGTTCACCCTTTAATTGAAACTTACTTTACTTAACGTCCGATTAAGGACTCATATCGAGTGTTTCATTGGTTCGGAATCACTGATAGAGTTGTAAACAACATTAAATAAGGAAGGTTTGATCAAACAAAGTGCACTCAGGTTTTCATGCAGATAATCTCACCAAAAAAATGGTTCAAATGGCTCTGAGCACTATGGGACTTAACACCTGAGGTAATCAATCCCCTAGAACTTAGAACTACTTAAACCTAACTAACCTAAGGACATCACACACATCCATGCCCGAGGCAGGATTCGAACCTGCGACCGTAACGGTCGCGCGGTTCCAGACTGAAGCGCCTAGAACCGCCCGGCCACATCGGCCGGCGCAGATAATCTCAATAACCTTTCATTTATGCTTTTTATTACTGTCTGAAAAGTAGTATCCTGGCTGTCAGAATCATATTCCATCGTCATTAAGATGATTTAGTCGCCTGGTCAGCCGCGCGGAGTGCCCGCGTGGTTTGAGGCGCCATATACCGGATTGGGCGGCGCCTCCCGCCGGAGGCCCGAGTCCTCCCTCGGGCATGGGTGTGTGTGTTGTTCTTAGCATAAGTTAGTTTATGTTAGTAGCGTGTAAGTCTAAGGGACTGAGGACTCAGCAGTTCGGTCCCTTAGAAATTCGCACATATTTGAATATTCACCTGGTCAATGGGCTCTGAGTGCCAAGATTGTCGGTACGCCCCTCCTTGTCCCCGGTAAATGGAGAGAAGTCAATGCCACAAGCGCAGTGCGTCTCACAGAAACGACATTCAGGTTGAAGTATTTTATAGCCCTTGTAAAATAACCCTTTGAAAATAAACAACTTCTGCAATGCAGTGACATTATGCAGTGACATAATATCGCGAAAAAAGAACAGTCAATGGAAACTCCTATGGCAAAGAGTGAAGTATTCCTTCTGTTTTGAGAACAGAACACTAGAGCTCTGGGTATGTATAACGTAACTATGTCGGTCGTGAGAAAGAGCATGCTGTAATTGAGTTTCCATACATCGAATACCCTCTCCTTCAGCATAACAATACCAGACCATTCACGAACGCTGCGACATCTGCAACGAACCCAGGCCTTGCGTTGATTGTCACCATCGTCCTCCACACAGTTCCAACATACAGAATTTAAAAATCTGCGTCCAGGAGATAATTTCGATAGCGATGAAGCGATGCAACAAAGTCAAACATTCTACAATGACAGTATCAACAAATTGGTGTCTCGCTGGGAGAAATGTGTCCGTTGCCAGGTAGACTAAATACTAAATATGTACTAAATATGTAGACATAGAGAATAAAGATGTAGAATGTTAATAATGTTTGTTGCATTTAAAAAGCATTAAGAGCCTTCACATAAAAAAAATTGGGGGCATTACGTTTCCGGCGTCGTAATTATGACACCATGGCTAAGAATACTGCCCCGCTTAACGATTGTTTGTGACGGTCGCAAAGAATTTCGTGTGGAATTGAATTTAGATGCTGCATAATGCAGCTAGACATGCATAGTTCCAAGGCACATAGGGTATTTGAAGCGAAAACTCGTCTGAGAATTGAAGCACAGTTTTCTGGCAGGAGTAGAAGCATTCAATTTTTTAATGAAACACATATTTAATCGCATCTTTAAAATATTTTATACGACAGTAAGAGCGTTGTTCGCCGCTGGTAGCTGAGTGTCAGCGCGACCGCATGTCATACCTAACGGCCCGGGTTCGATTCCCTGCTGGGTCGAAGATTTTCCCCGCTCAGGGACTGCGAAATAGTTGCACCAGGCGAACGATCTACCCGACGGGAGACCCTAGCCACACAGCATTTCCATTTCCAGTAAGAGCGCTGACAGTAAGTTAGCAAGCATAATAATATTCCTGTTTACGTAGCCTCTGGAAAAAAATGGTTCGAATGGCTCTAAGCACTATAGGACTTAACGTCTGAGGCCATCAGTCCCCTAGAACTTAGAACTAATTAAACCTAACTAATCTAAGGACTGAAGAGCCTAGAACCGCTCGGTCACAGCGGCCGGCCCTCTGGAAAATATTAGCGGTTTAGGCAGTTCAGCAACATAAAGTTCCAGCATTACCCTCAATTAAACGAATTTGCTATTATGTTTTGGAACTAACATAATCAACAGATATTATGGTCTAGTTTTAAGCGTCACGACAAATTCGCAGAAATTACGAGTAACTAGCTGGAGAGAACATGGAAAAAAATTAAGACGGAGATGTATTACAGCGGTCTATGTTCAATATTAAAGTGAGACGTGTTTTTTAAATCATGTATGGCATTCTGAAACGACAGGTGAGGAATGACGAGTCACTAAATGAAGTAAAGCCAAATGCTACAATGATTTAAACGGTTTTTATACTACTTAAGACTAGACCTTCTGGCTGTCTAAATGGCTAACACTTGTCGCGTCCTAGTAAGTAAACAAAGCACTCAAGAGCAGACCGTCTGAAGAAAAACGCATAACACTGTTCTTCGATGAAGATTCTTAGCGTTGAGAATGATCCATCAACATCATGGTTTTGCAGTTTCAATAGTAACCTGAGGCAGGTTTGCTGCTTTCGTTTTCAGATACGAGACAGATGAATTTTTTCACATTCGCTAGTCATACATTATTTTTATTAACGCAAAAAAGCTGTGAGTTACTTTCAGCTGCCTTTTTCGTCAGATGATGTTGTTCCCAACGATGAAACGAAATTCTAAAATACAATTTATGAAAAAGAGGAAATGTCGCATGAATGTTATTTTGAAACACAGCTATTCATTATTAAGCATTGTTTTGTTGATTAAATGCAAACGAGCTTTGAAAGCTAAAATTAAAATAAAATGCAAATTCTATGTAGATTTTGTAGCAGCCATCTTTCTGTCAGATGAGTCTGCTACATCACGACCCCACGAACGACGAGCGGAAAATTTTTAATACTTTGACGATGAAAATAAGTGCCTAGCACTGAAAAAAAAACCGTTTTCCCCTACCCGTATCTTTGGTATTATACACGGAGCACATTTTCAGCGTTAATGCATCTAAAAGAACCTTATTTTTAAATATATCAGGCTAGTACGGAAAGTAAAATCTGATGTGACGTAAAAATAAAACTCGCAGGTTCACACACAAACACACACGGGTCGCAATAACAATGGTACTCTCTCTACATGTAGGTAGGTACATTATATTACATTTCCTTCTGACTGCTTCAACTAATGAAATATGGTGAAAGGAATCCATCTATCTTCAAAAGGCTTAGAAACCTATCCTTGTAACGTCTTGAAGGCCGCAATGAGTTCTCTAAACCTCGCGTTTCTTTAGCTCCAGTGAGCTTAGGGAAATACACGGTGTTTTCTCTCAGAATTTGTTCCTTCCACAATGCGATTTTCTTTTTAAGTGCATTCCCATAATACCAGAAATAAGTCGTGGTTCATTTTGCTATGTCTTACTATGGGCAGCTGCAGTCGAGTACACTTAAAATGTGAGGTCTGCAATCCACTCTGGACCTTCTAAGCCGGCCGCAGTGACCGAGCAGTTCTAGGCGCTACAGTCTGGAACCGCGCAACCGCTACGGTCGCAGGTTCGAATCCTGTCTCGGGCATGGATGTGTGTGATGTCCTTAGGTTACTTAGGTTTAAGTAGTTCTAAGTTTTAGGGGACTGATGACCTCAGAAGTTAAGTCCCATAGTGCTCAGAGCCATTTGAACCATTTGAATCTTCTAACTTTCGTTCCTGCTCTCCTTTTTCCTTCATAAATTCAACAATAACGGGTTTTAAATCGAAAAACCGTTTCAGGCATGCCCCTTGACTTACTTAACGTACTTCGCAGTAATACATGAAGTCTCTATACCCTTCAGTCAGTTCCATTGAAAAGGGTTGCAACTGACGCTGGTATAATGCGTGCGATTTCAGAAAATATACTTTTCATACCGCTGATTTCATCACATCCTCCACGACTGCAAATTTAGGACAAAGTGCTTCTAAACTTACGGAACAATGATTCCCATCTGTCGAGCACCGCAATTTTTTGCGCTTTCATTGTCAACTAAATCTTTAAAATCTTTTTGCATGATGTTGTAGTGTCGTTCCACAGCAAATCTGCAGCACTCCTTGATTATGCAACTGTATGTCGCGTAATAGATATTGAGAATTCTTATTCTTCTCTTCTGTGCTTCACATTAATTTTTAAAGGCTTGTGACAACAGATCGCTAAACTGCCTCATTTTGTGCAGACAGCCACTGGACCTATGAACTTCCTTCATACCACGAACAGAAACGCGGGTGACATCACGACTGTGCAGATCGAAAAATGCTGCACTGCAAAGTTAAATGAGATATCGCGTTGTACCTAGTACTTCTGTGAAGTCGCGAGCAAAGCCGAACCTCGGTCTGCACGCATCCCACACGTACGGTTCTTGTGCAGTTTGGCTTGCCGTGGCCAACCTTGCTGGGGTTCATCGTGACTGGATAAAGCGATTTAAGACCTGAAACGAACATGCACACCAGTTGACCTCGTGCGAGGCTCATAACTTAACGTAAATGTCATACATTTGCAACCTAAACAACAACCACTGCACAGCATCTGCACAAATTGGCAGTCGCACAGCCACGTTTGGAGGATTCGCCATTGGGGCTTGCTTTCTATGTGACGTATTGTACATTCTTACTCCCAAACATAATATTAAAACTCAAACAATGTATCTCGATATTACGCGACGTCCATGAGGACAACAAAATGTGTAAGCAGTAACGAGTACTTCTGAAGCGTTATTGAGAAAATCGCAAGATAATTTCGGTCGTCAAATATATACGTGTGCGTGGCCATTTTTACCATGAAGTGCCGGCAGCCGAGTGGTTAGGGTTCAAGCCCCATAATCGCTTGATCGAGTCCCGTTCGTCAATTTTTTTTTTATTTTCAACAGTCATTTTCTTTACTATTTATATTACAATTGATATAATGGGAAAAATATGTGTAATCGGATGAACTTTTACTAATTTTTAAATGTTATTTGGCAGTCTACAAATTTTTATTATCACAAATAATATAATATTCATAACTTTCATAACTATCGACTAGTAAACGACCAAACGCATTAAGTGATGCTGAAAATATATGCTTGTCCGTGATTTGAGAAATCCGTTATACCTGGAAGGGACCCGAAACTACTTGTTACCTGCTAGTTTTGAGCGGCACAGATGCCTTTCGAAAGATGTAAAATTAATCGTCGCTTTCGACATTGCGAGTACAAGTTGCAGAATGGTATTTTTCGTAAAAACATATAAAACAAAGTTCAACGGCACCAGCTGCATTGAATAAGTGCTATGTTTTCGCATACGCTAGGTCTTTTGAGATTTTCCGTGGAAAAACAAACCTCGTTGACATTTTCAAAAATCACTCTTTGAGCCGATAATTTGGAAGCAAACCATGCATAACGTCAAATGTCGGCGCTGACAATTGGTCGTGCAGTATCGAGTGTATTTTAATAGCGTCTTCACGAGAAGCAATTTCTCGTTCTCTTTCGATTAAATACGAACAATTTTGAAGACACGGACAAGCATGGTAAAAATGGCCACGCACAGGTATTTATTTGACGACCGAAATTATCTTGCGATTTTCTCAATAACGCTTGAGAAGTACGCGCTACTGCTTACACATTTTGTTGTCCTCATGGAGTACTACGATTGTACGAAGTTTGCAGGAAATCCGCGTTCCAGACGTCGTGGCCTCCCCTTGTTAATTTCGAGCCGACTTTCGGTTTCTTAGGCGATCGCCAGGTGACAACTGAATGTCACAAATACGGCTAAAATGGAGTGCAACTTACTAATATAATGCTGATGCAACTGATAGATAAAATGGTAAGATACAGAAAGTTTACAAAGAAAAATATTACTTTTTAATACTGCGCAGAGATCGTTAAACAAGAAACGATTTTTTAAAAATCTCATGTGGAGATTACGTTTCCCGTAAGATGAAAATGAAGCTGAATTTCCTTTTTTAAAGTAACTTACGTATAGACAGCAGACTCTTCTGTAAATATCTTCGACCTTATTTAGTGTTTACAGAAAGATAGCTGTCGGTGCTGTAATTCCTGCTAGCTCCTAGCATCCGGAAAATCACCAACACGCAGCTTTCCATTCCATGGCGCATTGCCCCACATCGATTCCATTCTCGGAATACGCTATTACAGCAGAACTGCAGACTATCTGGCCGTATTGCTATCAGTAATTATTACAGATCTGTTTTGATTGTTAGCATTCTGCGAAAAAGGAAAATACGAAAATTACACTACTTCTGTATGCTGGCAAACAAGAACCAGCCAGTATTAGAGCCCACACAGGACACAGTGGGGGATGCGCAGTGACCAATTTTCGTCCAACGCGCTGGGGGAGCTCATTCGTTTGTTCGGAAGGGGAGGCCAATATGGTTTGACCGCTTTCGGCCGTTCAGCGACGCGCTGTGATGACAGAATACAGGCGCACGTCCTCCAATCTTTCACATACGGTTTTATAGAAACTATTCTACAAAAAAGTCATTTTTGAGTTACTTATAGCTTTATATGTGAGCTTCATAACCATCATTTCCTTATTGTCATAGTTATTGTGATATTTGCATTGAGATGAGAGACTACGCGAAATTCGAAAACGTTTGCAATGAAAAACACCGCTCCCTGTGATTTTGCATTTATTACATATTACACAATATGTTGTTAAAGTTTTCTTTAGTCTCTATCTGTCACCAGTCTCAATAAAATTGAACTGAGGTAGCACACTCATTTGCGATCTCGAACGCCAGGGATAAAGCCAGAATGATATGAGCAGCCCATAGTGGCTTGGCTTCATGCATTCTTTTTAAAAAAATTGTGACTAAAGCCCTTCTGTCCTGTTATTTAGTCTAAACGTGACATGTAAGTACTGTCTCTGTCTTGTGTTGTCAGTCAGTACTAACACTTTTATATAAAAATTTCCTTTTCCCATAATTTGTAATTATGTTATAGCCCACTTTAAACATTTAAATTCTGATGAAGGCACTCTTAGAAGTGTTGAAATCTGGTTAATAAAACTAAAAATTGTGACCGAGGGCTCATTTGTTTCAACTTTAGAATGAAATATCCTCAACATTCCTCATATTACTTCAACAGTTTGAGATATAGAAATGACATTTTGGCACATGATATCACACAAAGAGGGCAGTATTTTAGCATATAGTTATTCTGAAAGAACTTCATTATCTACCACGTTATTCCACTAACTACAGACTTTTTCGATGAAGCAATGTAATTTTTAACGACCATCCACAGCTGGTGAAACGAGAAATGCAGTGGGAGCAATAAGCAATAAGAGGAGGGTTGGGGTTGGGTTGTTTGGGGAAGGAGACCAGATAGCGAGGTCATCGGTCTCATCGGATTAGGGAAGGATGGGGAAGCAAGTCGGCCGTGCCCTTTCAAAGGAACCATCCCGGCATTTGCCTGGAGTGATTTAGGGAAATCACGGAAAACCTAAATCAGGATGGCCGGACGCGGGATTGAACCGTCGTCCTCCCGAATGCGAGTCCAGTGAAATGCAGTAGGTTCTGGGACAACGCAAGTGAAGACATTACACTTTTTTTTACCGTGGATGTGCTTTTTCATAAGCTGTTGACGTTACTTTTCCTCGGTTCATCACGTAATAAACTTAATAAACCACTGTTTCAGAATTATCTCGCATTTGTGTCTGCACGTGTTAGGGAGGTGATATTGTGGAAAGACCGCTGTGTTTTGGCGTAAGATGCAAATTTTAACATGGCAACAATGGAAACGACGCATCTATGAAAGTTACAAATGGTCAACAAGATAGGCGAAAACAAATCACTGCATTTGTTGCATTTGTTGCATTTTCTGTGGAATTCCTTTTAGGTACTAAAAGAAGTAAAAGCGACAGTAGATCTTTTTGAATTGTGACGATGGAAGTGTGGGCGTGGAGGTGTTCCACTTAGTATTTACAAAAAATATGACCGGAGGTTTTTGTTTAGGACGGAACTTAACCTCGAGCACTCCGTATTTCCCCTACAGCACCTGTCCGCAAAGTACCATAAATGCTCTCCCTACATGTGCCCTGCCGACTGCGCATCTTCCATCCACATTATTCTGCACACACCCCTACCACCTGTAGACAATATACTTTTAGACAGTCTTGCAAAAAAAAAAAAAAAAAAAAAAAAAAAAAAGTCATAGTGTCGCAATTAAAGATCTACATTTTACAGTAACAGCAAGACAAGTAGATTATTACTCAGTAGGAAAGACAAAATGAAATCTTTGACTCGGAGTATTGTGTATAAAATCATATGTAATGTGATGGCACAGTTGTGGCAGTTAGGTTATCACGACATGAGAGAAACTGGATACAAGAAAGGACAGGTTCACCCTTTACGGAAGTTCCTTTTACAGAAAGTCACCCATACGATGTAGACAGTGACGTTTTACCTGTCGTTAAGAAAAGCAGAAAGATGACGCTACTGGAAATACATTAAATTAACTAGCATATCACACAGAACGCCAGCTTACTATTAAATGCCTGGGCACAATTTCTTCTGTATCAGTCTCCGAAATGAAGTTTGAGTTATGCTAATGTTAGATTGCAGTAGTAAATTCAACTTTATTTTAATCTTTTCTCAAACGTAGCTATTGCTGACATTCTCATCAAAACCAGGTCAGTGAACAAATGGAAAATGTAATGTTAAAATCCATTTACTGTCTATTTCAGTAACGTTTCACTATCCCAATGTTCATTTCGAAGTCACAGCTTGGTCAGCAGGGCTTCAGTTTTATGAAGGATCTTACACAGATTAGAAGCCCTGCTTAACAATCTGTGACTTAGAAATGTACATTGGCATATGCTGAAATAGGCAGCAGATGAATTGTATAATTATGATTTCTTAGGAAATGAGAAAAAGAAACTAACTTTATTTTTATTTTTTAAACGTAACGATTCTGCGTAGAATAAAACATACTTTCGTTTATTAACACTCTGTAATTCTTGGTTTACGGAAAATGTCAGATTTTGGAGATAAGGATGTCAAAAAGTTGCCTTACTTTTTAGGTTTTCATTCATTAATGTCTTACAGCGCCATATTCTGGGGCGATTCGCGACATCACTTCAAATACCTGGGCACACTGACCACAGACTCACAGTACATTCGCTGTCTTACGAAGTTTGCTGTCAAAAATCTACCAGAGTTTGAAAACAACGGTGACGTTAATAAATGCAATTCTAAAAGGAGAAATTATGTGTTCGGTTTTAGTTTGGCGCAGAAAGGAGTGAGGCCTTTTATTACCACCGCTTTCGCTATTGTACCAATATTTAGGTATCTGTATACAGCTGATGAGTTTCTTTGGTAAAAGTGTTCCTTGAAGCTAGTTTTAGGCTTTCTGTTCATATGCACGAATAGTCAATCAGTGAACAGATGGGCCGCCTGTCATGATGTGTTACGGAGAAGAATAAACATTTTTTTTTTCAGGCGATTTCCAACAGCAGTGATGTATCCTTCAGCTTCAACGAATGACTGTTGATGTAAACAGAGAGAAAGCTTAGAATTTGGTTCAAGGAATACTGTTAGCAAACCAACTCATTAGATATATATATACCGAGATAATGGCACAATACTGAAACTGGTTCTAATAAGACTATTAATACAGCAGTGTGTCACGCATTTCACAAAATACGTCACTACTGTTGGTAATCGCCGGCAAAAATGATCCATAAAAATCTTTCACAGACTACGAAGTGATGAAAAGAATTTGATGGAAAATATATTTAATTTCAAATACAAACTGAAATCGTTTATACTTGACAGCTCCTTGTACTCCATAGAACAATTTCTGACTGTGTACATGATTGTGTGCGTATATGTATGCTTAAGAAAGAGAGAGGAAGCGGAGAGATATTGAACATTGTTAAATAGATGTTACTGAATACATGAAAAAACTCTTAGCAACTTGATAAATGGTAAGAATGTTGCCACATTTCCCGCTGATAAGATGTACTGTAATTGTGAAACTGGTTCGTTTTCAATCATAAAAAGAGCTCACAATTATGATACAATGATCATGAAAATAAATAAATAGCTATGTATCATACAGTTTTGCGTATCATCTCTATCGCTAATATCTGTGTACGTCGCACGACATTTTATGTTTTGTCGTGACGTTCAGTTTTCGCCTGACGATGGCGTAAGGAATCTAAAGCCGGTTCTAGATTAAATATACGGTATTTTGCAGAATAGGAGGAAAGTGTTCCCCTTTAAATGTGACTGCCATGTTCAGTTAATCACTGACGAAAAATTCATGTCAGGCAGTTTGTCCCTTCCGCGAAGCGTGCGGCTATATGCAGCGTCAATTGCCTGTATGTCGAAATGTAATCGCCTTAGTTTCTTATAGTATTCTATACAGTTCATATGATGATGAATCAGATAGACCCGTATATTTATTATTTCAGACTATTCCTCATAATATAAAATGTTTGAATAGATGACCAACACTTTTGGTTAATAATTTGAGAGTTTTCTTCAGTTCTGGATTTAAATATCGAAAGTAGCGTCACTAATAATTTATAATACTAATAATACATGATTCGCGGATACTTCATTGTTCTAAATGGAGAAAATTTACCATTTTCTCACATAAAAAGAAGGGAGATCGTACAGAACAACATGAAAAATTTCATGTAATATTTAGTTACTGAATATACGAGTCCATTCAACAAACCTTACGAGAAGTCTGAATTTTTATAATAAGGTATAGTCTGTGAATCATATGTAGAAGATCGCATATCTGTTTCAAAGTGCACTTAAATTTGTAAAAGAAACTAATATTAACAATCCTAAACAAAACTACGAAATGTCTTGTCACATGAAGTCTGCTAAAATTGTTTAAATGTGGAAAAATAATTGTAATAAGAAATTTTAATGATGTGACAAATATATTGATTGTTGAGAGATTGTAAACAGGTGTGCGACTGCGACCACATGGCTAATTATTTAATGGTTCAAATGGCTCTGAGCACTATGGGACTTAACATCTGAGGTCATCAGTCCCCTAGAACTTAGAACTACTTAAACCTAACTAACCTAAGGACATCACACACATCCTTGCCCGAGGCAGGATTCGAACCTGCGACCGTAGCGGTCGCGCGGTTCCAGACTGTAGCGCCTAGAACCGCACGGCCACACGGGCCGGCTTTAAAATAAAAATAAATAAAATTATAATAATTATATGTCCAGATACGTAAAAAATACAGTCCCTACAGGAAGTATCGAGTATTTATCATTAGTTCATGCCTCCCAACTTGCAGATATTTGTCGAAAATCATGTTGAACATTGTCAGCCGCTACGAAAATCTTTATTACTGCTACCAGCTTCGGCTAATTATTAGTTTTGGCTCAACTGTATCTCAGTGTTTGTTTGGCTTGTAATGTTTTGATACGTTGCCAGTATTTCGATGAGTTACTATAGTAAGTGTTCCAAGTTCGTATACATGAATTTCAAACAGTGTTGGTTGCAATTTATTCTTTTGTTAACAATGCGTTTTGCTTTCGAGGGGCATCTGCAGGTTATTTTAAACGTTTTTAAAAACCATAAAACGGCTCTGTGCTAGACTGAAGCATACATCAAATCAGAGAAACCCGCAGAGGCCTTAATAAAGTACGGGGACACTCACAACGAAGGAAACACATTTAAAAAGAATGCGAGTGTACCCTGTAAGGCTCCCATGATCTATCAGTCAGCCCTACACCTTGTGGGCAAGATCAAATACAGTGCATAACAGGATAGGTTATGTGCAGTGATACGTAACTGTCAATTGGAAACCTGTACTATGAGGATTTAGTACATACAGAAGAACACATGGGAACACGAGACGGACTTAAAAATGACTGCAAGTGTAAAAACTATATATTTGTAAATAGTTACGTAATTTAAATGAGTTGATAGGAATCAATACAGATCTCCTGTCAAAATATACACAATTAAATAAGTTTCTTTATGTTATAGCCACTGATGATGCCTAGCATGAGTAGATGAAACTTGTTTGGTAGACACAAATAAAACATTCAGATGTAAGAGACGGAATTTCGTTCTTATGCATATTATAGAACACAAATGTTGAAAATGTCAGTCCGGAACGGACAAGCAATAGCTCCTGCCGTGAAGTTGCGGCGGCATCGCTGTGCAGTCGTATTGTGTGTAATTGTGTATACTTCTTTGTGAGAATAGTCCTACCGTTGCACCATTCTGGCCTGCTGGTTCGACTTTATTAAAGCATCTGTGGGGTTATTTGATTTCACGCATCCTTCAATATAGTAAATAGGCTTTTTGTGTTTTTTAAATGTTTAAAATAATCTCAATACGCCCCACGAAGAGCGAAACGCGTTGTTAGTAACAGAATAAATAGCATCGATGACTATTTTTAATTAAAATAGTCTCCATACGGTTGCTATACCAGACGGCCTAATGGAGTGGAAGATATTTAACTCTTTCAGAACTGAATTTTTCTGAAGGAAGAAACATTTTTCTTTTGTGGTAATGCTCTTAGGTGATTGTTTTAAAGCTTTTAGAAGCTGGAGTAGCTTTGGTCAGCAACCTCTGTTAATGAGTAGAACGTAAAACCAGTCCAAGTCGCAAATTTTTACTTTTTATTCATTCGATGACAAATGTCGGGCCGAGACTCATTTTCAAATCATCACATCAAAGCCGAAGATGTCGAAAATGTGTGATGGACATTTACAGTGCATACAGATAATGGGCCCGTTTTCAAAACATATTTTGTGCATTTGGCTTCGTTTTATGGACAAAAACAACTAATTACGAAATATTATCTATTGAAATAAACAGTAAAATGATCATTCAATAATTACCATGCAGAATAACAATAACAGTATTCAGTTGAGCAGTACAATACAGCGAACCAATGCCGTCTGGGGCATTCTGGTGGTCAAGAGCTGCTGCGCACTACTGCATCAACTTACTGATATTTTGCTAGTCATGCCCAACACTTGGCAGCACTTTTGCCTAATGAAGAGGTTGAACATTCACAAATGTGAACCTCACGTTTCCACTGAGAAAAAATACTTCTGTTACAGCCAATGCAAAGTTAATGCACACAGCTGCAGCCGGAGGGTCTGAAAGGGTTAACGTTCCAAGTCATGTGAAGCAGATGTATTTTGCGTCTCTATTAAGGACCAAATTCCCGGGACTGAAAATGATCTCCTGAACGAACTGAGTTAACTGTACTGTTGGTTGATTGGTTGGATGATTGAAGGGACCAAACTACTAATTTATCGGTCCCTTGTTCTGCGAACATACGGGTCTATGAATATTTGTGTCGCGTTTATATCGCGTCGCTCTACAGATAATATTAATGCTCTAGATAAGCAGCAAATTTTGCTAGAAGGTGCTCAGGTTCAATAGGAAACTGTGTTTAGGGCGGAGTTGCGCCTAGGTGAGGCTACCCGGCAGTCTCGAGTGCACCCCGTGTTACCTGCCAGGGGGCCGGCGTCGGAGGCGTCGGCGTCGGCGGCGTGCGCCATGGCGGCGCCCGAAGGAGCGCTGGCGCTACCGTGGCTGCGACGGGGTCCCTCCTTCCGTGACTGCCGCTGCACGCAGCCGACCGCCGCCGTGCCCGCCCCGTGGGACAACTGCCGCCCCCCGGAGAGGGCCATCCCTGACGTATGGATTTCTGCCCCAGCGCCCACCCCACGTCGATATTCTTAATCGAGGCGGCGTAATCCGTTAGTCGCATCGATTCGCCGCCAGCACGATAGGGCCTGCCGATGTATCATATACTGTCCTCCTCCTCCCGTACATGTGACGTCTGAGGAGTCTCCGTACTCCTTTAGAAAACAAGAGCAGCCTGCCGCCGTCGCTCGATCAATTCAGCAGTCTCCAATAAAATACACTATCTGACCAAAAGTATCTGGAAAGTAATATCCTTCCTGCGCACACTGATATTTGTTGTAACGCCCCACCCGTCACTTATCTGGTTTTGGTGTGTGTTCACCCCAGGTAATTGACTAACAGATCAACAGAGAGTGCAAAACTGCCGCAATGTCGGATAACGCAAAGAAAGTAATAAGGCCCTGTGACTCCCGATTGAACTGCGGTGGCAGTGTTGACATTAATGGATTCAGAATTGATTTTAATTAAAAAGGGGTGCACATTGATGTTATATTCAACTATTGAACACCAGATACAAATGTTGAACATGAAAGTGACTTGGGATTTCAACTACTTGATTGAAAACAGATGGAGTCTATTAGCACAGATTTATTTTTAACTCACGGCCTTCAATCATCACATTACATGACTCTCCTAACAGGCAGTGGTAATAAATAGCGTTTGCGTGGAGTAAAGCGCGATAAATCAAAAGTAATTCCTATCGACTGACCCAGGCGTAATGTGAAGTGCGAGAAGAATTCTACAATACACGGCCCATGAAACCCTCGTGGTAACTTTGCCGACGTGATCCAACAAATTAATCAGTGGCCGGAGCGGGCGCAATATCACCGAATACAGCATGGCGGCGCGGCGTCGTTATGCGGACGTCGGCCTACCTCGTGGTGCTGCAAGGCTGCGCTCGTCTGTTCACTCCTAGCTATCTTGCTCAGTACATAGCTGAACCAAAACTTCCTATCTCCAAGCTCAATCGTTCCATTTGCTAAGTCCTAACCTGCAGAGATGCTCACTCTTTCTCAGAGTAAAGAACGCCACGTCGGCACTCTAGGCAAGCTGGGAATGGAAGACCTCTACGGGGACTTCTCCCAGTCCGCTCTTCACCTCGGTTTCCCCTCCAGCAAAATCACTTACACCAATTGCAGCGCAAGTCGCGTTAATTATGCGTAGCTTCCCAGCGCCAACCAATGCCTGCTCTGAGAAGAGAACAAATATCCACAAAATTTCCCTTCCTCTCAACTTCTTCTATTTTGCTCCTCCCAGGCCACGCATCCAGGTTAGCATCTGCACAAACACCAATTTTTCCGGAATTCTGACTCCCAGGAGAGTACTCCAAATTCCTCGGTCCTACGTTCCCATCAGAGGCCAGCGTATTTCATTCTGTCGCTCTTCACCTGCTGTACTTCAGACTCTGAGGACCGTGAATTCAGCGTGAAGTTGTTATAGTCACGAACACGCATATTTTGACCTCTGTTGACCGCTCCACCGTAGCATTGTGCGGCTTTCTCGCATGTTTCCCTGAAAACGGGATGACGGACATTTATCAACAGGCGTACAAGTTCTCCGTCTGCCTCCCGGTACAGCAGCATGGGGTCGGGCAACCACCCATGCTGTCACTCATCTTAAGGCAGCTGGAGGCTGCGCCGCGTTACCGCTTTCTCAGAGCTTGAGCTGCCCTAAGCCGCCTATTGTCGCTTCCCTTCGTCGTTCCCCAGCCGGCCACGGTCAACTCTAAATACTTCCCTGGGGTAAACTAGCGTCCAGTAAACCGACTCGTTTCCACCAAGTTTTCGTGTCGTCTGAATTACTTTAAAACCATCACCCGACATTAATTATTCCAATACGGCCATACTATACCCTCTACAAGATGCATTGTGCCTTGTCAGTCATTTTGTTCAGCCCTACTGTTCGCTCAACGTGAGTTAGGTGATCTTTAATGACTTCATGTATGGGGCATAGTTCTTGTCATCTTACATTGTTTATCACCTATCAGTTCATTACGTACTTCAAAGTTGTATCGAAGCATTTTTAACCTTAGAGTGACTTGTTTACTTGTAAATAACTAAATACTATTATTTTTAGGTTTGGGTGCCTCAATCTGCTAAAACGGAAGCCTTGTCGGATGTCTTTGTTGCCTGGCACTGTCTGTCTGTCTGCCCGACTGACAAGAACCCTTATTCTCACGAAAAGATAGACGTATCGTGCTCAAATTAATGTTTCGTATTAAGGTCTGTGATCACTTGGAGCTGCAAAAATTTTAAGTTTCTAAGCCACTTCAATCAAAAGACAAACCATTTTGTCACGTATTTTGAAACTCGAAAATTTACTCATCAGAATCTATAGGTGCTTTCCGTTGACCTAAAATCATGAAATTTGGCAAGAAGCAGGGATTCACATTGCAAAAAATCGAAAATTATTAATTTGTAATTATATAACAAAAAAAAATATTTTTCTCTTATTTTATATCCGTCTGTCTGTTTGTCTGTCCCTCTGTTGGGACCCTTTTTCTCTGGAACAGGTTGGAGTATCAAGTACAAACTTATGTCACATACTAAGATCTATAGTCCCTGGGCGGCGTAAAAATTTTGATTTTCTAAGTCAATCCAATGTAAAGATACGACCGTTCATGTCACATACTTCGATATTACAAAACTCACACATCACAATCTTTAGGGAACTTCCCGTCGGCTGACAATTATGAAATTTGGCAAGAAGCAAATTTCAACAGTAAAAGTCAACGACGTATTTGTAATTGTATAAAACGAACTTTGTTTAACCGTTTGTTTGTCTATTTGTCTATTAAGAACCTTTCTCCTTAGGAAAGGATTGATGTATCAAGTTCAAATTTATGACACATACTAACGACTGTAGTTCTTTGACGGTGAAAAAAATTGAGCTTCTAACTCAATGCACTTAAAAGATACGGCCGTTTACTGTCACATATTTTGAAACTTGCAAAATCGCTCACAAAACCTATAGAGTACTTCCCGCTGACCTAGAATCATGAAATTCGCCAAGAAGTGCAAGCAAAGTAAAAACAAGGAAACTTGTTAAATTGTAAGTATATCACATAAAAATATCTTTGTACTATTTGAACATACATTGCATTCATCATCCGTCAAATGAATCATAGACGAACATTACTGCATACAAACATAAAACGAAAGTTCTTGTCATGTTTTAATACGTGAATTAAAAAAAATTATTAAATATTCTGTCTCTAGATGTATAAACTCGCTTCTTTTTGTATCCAGGGCTAGTCTAAAGAACTATTGCAGATTTTGACATGGTCTTGGAATTCCTGGGACCAATATCTTGCCGGTATCGATATCGATAATAGGCAAAAAAGTATATATATGTACAGAATTAAGTTTGTTCGGAACCCGCAGTGCACGAGTCTTTTTTTTTTCATTTATGGTAAAACGGCCACCCAAATACCAGAAGAGGTACATAACCCAGCACTGCAGGCTTCTGAGTTTGACAAGGATATTAGCTCAATAGTTACTACCATAAACGTTTCCGATGTTTATCCAAGTGTATCAGACGTCAGTAAGTGGCAAAGATGGTTCTCTATGTTCATATACTTTTGATAGTTTCCACTCGTATCGATCAGAATCACCAACACGTTTAGAGAACGACACGTTAAGGGCAGAAGTGGGAGAAACTGATTGTCAGAAAATTGGGGGAACTGTCAGTCTTAACCAACCTTGGTCGATCGTCAAAGAACATTTGCAGAAGGTTGTTAACGACAAACAAAGCTAACCCATCCACCAAATGCAACTTATTGTTTCAGCGGCACCATACAGAAGGGTTTTCTGATCGCTTGATCAATCGAGATGAAAAACTGGTCCTCTATGATAATCCAAAACGCAGAAGACGGAGGCTCTCTCTGAATGAATCGGTACTAAGTACTGCTGAGCCAGGTTCCCACCCCCATAAAGGCGCATTTGGGTGTTTGGTGGTATATCGCGGGTCGTTCATTTTGAATTGCTGAAACTTCGTCAAACTGTGAATGCAGACTTTTTACTATGAGCGAAAATCAGTCTTTAATTGAAAAATACGCAGTGGTTGTCAACAGAGAAAGCGTTATTCTGCAACACGATAATGCAAGGCTGCATTGCGCTTGACGAACCCTGAAAAAAAAGTTAATGAATTGGGGTGGGAGATATTGCCTCACCAACCGTACTAACCCGATATTACGCCATCGGATTTCCATTTATTCCGGTCGCAACAACGATTTGTACTTTGAAAAATGTGAATCTTTGGATGATGGCCAAAATGCCATCTCCACATATTTTGATCAAAAACGAATCGATTTTTATCGATCCGGCATTGACAATTTGCACACTAGATGGCACAAGATTGTTCATAACGGAGGTGGCCATATTATTGATTAAAAATAATCCTTGTTAATATTCATCTACTCGAATTTAAAGTATAAATACGACATTACTTTCCGGTCCTCCTAATAATTCGGAACAGACCATTAGATGTCACCAGAGCCAGACTCAGCACTACAAAAGGAGGCGTAGAGTGTTGTGTCAGCTGTCAGCCTGACACTATCGTTTTAGCAAGATCTCATCATTACTATGCTAAGATGTGCAGACAGGCAATATAAATTCAAAAGGACAGAAACAATCTTAACCGAAAAAAGAGGAATTGAAATTATACAATTTTGGGCCGTAGTGCTAAACAAAAGAAAGAGCGGCTCGTCTTCCCCACTACAAACTCCATGGCAAACGTCGGTTCGACTCCGCAATCTTAGGCAGTGATCTGATGTCACGAACCGACCGTTGGGTGGATACATTCAGGGTGTTTACAAAAAGTCTGAAAAGCTTGTCGGGTTATGCTGTGCTGAGAAATGAGAGTTAGATAAAGATTCGATACGTTGCGCCATTACCTAGTCAATTAGCATTGAAATTAGCCAATCAGGCCGCTGCGGGCGCAAATTCGATCAGCCCGTCAGGTACAATTAGTGACAATTGTTCTCACAGCCCAGTTGGCAGCGTACGAGCATGTCCAATTTCTGTATCGCTCTCTTGTTTGGTTTTAGGAAACCTGACGAAGAATATGTTTGGCGACACCGCCTCCGACGGGTCGCTTCAATTTGCACGCGCCACGGCCTGACTAGCAACTTCACTGTTAATAAACTCGAAAACGGGGCAACGTATCGAAATCATGTCTTAACAATTATTTCTTAGCACAGCCTACCCTGCAATACCCTTACAAACCCTTTAGACTGTTTCTGACCACCCTGCATAAAAAATTGAGCTTGTTTGAGTCTGTAACAACCTTCTCATTCGCTAAAGCGTCTGATGATATCTCCGGTATTGGAACCGCTCGGCCACTCCAGCCGGCCGTACGAGAACTGGCCAGTTTAATTAACAAATCTTAATTGTGTAGATAGTATCTGACACTATTTCGAACAGAGGTATAAACGTAGCAGCCAACATCCCCACAGTTTTGTAGCTCCACATGTTGGAATTAACAGCAGGTGGTTTCAGCTGGATATGGCGTACCTGAAAAAACTTATGAACCATCTTCCTCGCCGAATTGAGTTCATCATAAAGGCCAAAATTTAAAAAAAAAATCTTTATTCAACCAATAATATCATATATGATAACCCACCACCTCATACATTAGTGGGTCTTAAGATCTACAATACATTCAATGATATATGTAGGAGCATTTACTAATTCCAAGTTTTAACCTTCTTACATGCTACAAGATGTGAGATGTTAGTTACTCAATGGGTAAGTAGTCTCTTTAATGTAACTATTCTAAGAAGCTACCTCCTGTAGCATTACAGGCGTACCTGTTAATCTATAAACCTACTTTTTTGGCCATGACCACCGAGCTAATCCCAGTGGGCGTGCCCATGGCACCGGGCTGGTCTTTGACAGAAAATCGCTGCAGGTACTGTTTAAGGGTATCCTGATCTACTTTCTATTTAAAATTATCTACCTACTAAGTCATTATTGCTGTGCAGTTGTCAGTTCCGAGGTGTTTGCGCACCTTCCCCCGGTTCCAAGACGTGGCGGATTCCTACCGTTACGGCGATTGGCCAGGCCTCGCCCTTGCGGAATGGGATAGGTCGCATTGTGTTATATAGTGATCAATAGTTCGTATGTTTTCCCTACGATATTCCCGCAGGACCTTTGCCGATACCTTGCTGGCAAGACGGTTTATGATCTCGAATGCGGTCGGGTTCCTAATCAGATGATAAGTGTCGTTATTTGGTAGCTGGTGTCTTAGCTCAGTGGCTACATAATCGGGAATAGGACACTCATAGATCACGTGATCCGGAGTGCCAGTCTCAGCTCCGCCGTCTCACGAGGGGGTAGCCCTTTTCCCGAATCGGCAAAGATATGCCGGATACGGTCCATGACCTGTAAGGACGTGCAGCAGTCCCTTGCTAGGTTGAAAGTACGAAAGTTGGAGCCGTTCTTTAATGTTTGGCAACAGCTGGTGAGTCCTTCTTCCTGTTTCCTCTCTCTCCCAGAGTTTCTGCTACAGTTCTTCTCCTCTTCTTCTAATTGCAAACTTGTCCCCCACCCGCACCCCCAGAATGTTTTCGGTTTTTTCTACTTCCCCTCTTTTTACCCCGTACCAGGCCGCTTGTTCCCTAACTTTGATATCCAGAGGACACAACCCCATGAGTATCAATGGCGCCCTCCCCCCCCCCCTCCTGGAGATGTTCTATATGCTTCAATGGAACGTAAAAGCATGTTGCGCTGTACCCTCGTCACGGCAATGGCAGGCACAACCTTCGTGAGCCTGTGTGCCCACACTCCGGATCCGTAACCTACGATGAAGGCGAGAATGGTGTTGTGGTATAACTACACTCCTGGAAATTGAAATAAGAACACCGTGAATTCATTGTCCCAGGAAGGGGAAACTTTATTGACACATTCCTGGGGTCAGATACATCACATGATCACACTGACAGAACCACAGGCACATAGACACAGGCAACAGAGCATGCACAATGTCGGCACTAGTACAGTGTATACCCACCTTTCGCAGCAATGCAGGCTGCTATTCTCCCATGGAGACGATCGTAGAGATGCTGGATGTAGTCCTGTGGAACGGCTTGCCATGCCATTTCCACCTGGCGCCTCAGTTGGACCAGCGTTCGTGCTGGACGTGCAGACCGCGTGAGACGACGCTTCATCCAGTCCCAAAGATGCTCAATGGGGGACAGATCCGGAGATCTTGCTGGCCAGGGTAGTTGACTTACACCTTCTAGAGCACGTTGGGTGGCACGGGATACATGCGGACGCGCATTGTCCTGTTGGAACAGCAAGTTCCCTTGCCGGTCTAGGAATGGTAGAACGATGGGTTCGATGACGGTTTGGATGTACCGTGCACTATTCAGTGTCCTCTCGACGATCACCAGTGGTGTACGGCCAGTGTAGGAGATCGCTCCCCACACCATGATGCCGGGTGTTAGCCCTGTGTGCCTCGGTCGTATGCAGTCCTGATTGTGGCGCTCACCTGCACGGCGCCAAACACGCATACGACCATCATTGGCACCAAGGCAGAAGCGACTCTCATCGCTGAAGACGACACGTCTCCATTCGTCCCTCCATTCACGCCTGTCGCGACACCACTGGAGGCGGGCTGCACGATGTTGGGGCGTGAGCGGAAGACGGCCTAACGGTGTGCGGGACCGTAGCCCAGCTTCATGGAGACGGTTGCGAATGGTCCTCGCCGATACCCCAGGAGCAACAGTGTCCCTAATTTGTTGGGAAGTGGCGGTGCGGTCCCCTACGGCACTGCGTAGGATCCTACGGTCTTGGCGTGCATCCGTGCGTCGCTGCGGTCCGGTCCCAGGTCGACGGGCACGTGCACCTTCCGCCGACCACTGGCGACAACATCGATGTACTGTGGAGACCTCACGCCCCACGTGTTGAGCAATTCGGCGGTACGTCCACCCGGCCTCCCGCATGCCCACTATACACCCTCGCTCAAAGTCCGTCAACTGCACATACGGTTCACGTCCACGCTGTCGCGGCATGCCACCAGTGTTAAAGACTGCGATGGAGCTCCGTATGCCACGGCAAACTGGCTGACACTGGCGGCGGCGGTGCACAAATGCTGCGCAGCTAGCACCATTCGACGGCCAACACCGCGGTTCCTGGTGTGTCCGCTGTGCCGTGCGTGTGATCATTGCTTGTACAGCCCTCTCGCAGTGTCCGGAGCAAGTATGGTGGGTCTGACACACCGGTGTCAATGTGTTCTTTTTTCCATTTCCAGGAGTGTAGATATTAAAAAAAATTCTTTATTTCCATTATTAGTGCGTCGCAATATTCTATAGTGTTATTATAATAGCAGCTACTACATATTTAATTAGCGTTACTACAGACAGTACTACATGGGTTAACGGCAGACTACTTCTAGTGTTAGCGTACTTTCTAATAACTACAGGTGAATTAGTGTTAACTGCCTGCAGCGTTACATATGTGCCAGTGTTAATATAAACCTACTTGGGTGCCTGGCTCATAGAGCTAAACCATATGAGCATGCCCCTGGCACAGGGCAGGCAAGAAGTTAATTATCGCTGCAGGTTCCTAATCTACTATCCTATTCTATTTTACTAAAACTACTACCTAATCTACGTCATAATCGGTGCATTTGTCAAGTGCCGGCCGCGGTGGTCTCGCGGTTCTAGGCACGCAGTCCGGAACCGTGCGACCGCTACGGTCGCAGGTTCGAATCCTGCCTCGGGCATGGATGTCCTTAGGTTAGTTAGGTTTAAGTAGTTCTAAGTTATAGGGGACTGATGACCACAGCAGTTGAGTTCCATAGTGCTCAGAGCCATTTTTGTCAAGTCCGTGAAGTAGATCACCCCAGTCCCCCTAGTCCTGCACGTGGCGGATTCCAACTGTATAGTCGACCTATCCACGAACATGCGGTACGGGATTGGAGTGCTGGACGCGATTGGTGATTACCAACTAGTCACGAAAGTCTCTCAAGGATATTGTTAGTACTTTTCGTGATACCTCGTTGGCTAGTGTGTTCAGTGTTTGAAAGGTCTCTTCTTGTCTGAGTAGGTCGTAAGTATTGTTACTCGGCAGTTGTTGTCGTAGTGCGGCTGCTACATCATCGGAAAGGAGGCGCTCGTAAACCACATGGACAGGAGTACCCTCCGATGCGCCACAGTCACACGCGGGCGTCGCCCTTTTCCCAAACCGACATAGATATGTCGGATAGGGGCCATGACCAGTGAGGAAGTGGAACAATTCCCCAGTTGGCTCAAAATATTTCATTCCCATTCATTCCCCTACATTTGGTAGGAACTGAAAAGTCCTTCTACCAGTTTCATCTATCTCCCATAACTCGTGCCATAAATCTTCACCCCTCCTCCTTATCTCACCCTTATCCCTAACAGGTGCTCCCGTAATTTCTTCTACTTTTGTAATGTTGTCTTTCTTGGCCGAGTACCATGCGGCCTGCTCTCTTATTTTTATATCCAGAGGACAGAGCCCCCATTATGACTAACAGGGCTCCCCTTGGGGATGTTCTTTAAGCCCCCACAGATCTTAGTAGCATGTTCCTTTGTACTCTTCTCACTGTCATGGCGGGCACCACCCTCGTGAGCCTGTGAGCCCAGATTCCCGAGCCGTAACCCACTATTGACGTCAATATACTATTATGATATAATTTTATCAGACGAGGCGGAAGGTGAGATCTTTTATGTCCAATGGAAATGAGGCTATTGAATAGTTGTAATGCTTTCTAGGTTACGGTTTCAATGTGGTTTGCGAAGTTCCACCTTTCGTCGATGATGATTCCCAAGTAACGTGTCTCCCGTCTCCGAAGAACCGGCGTGCCCTCGGTTCTCGCGGTTGGGTTTCTAACGAGCTGTCCTTTAAGTAAGAGGTAAGTCGAGTTAGCAGGTGAAATGGTCATCCTAGTATTACCGGATATTAGCGTCATCTCTCCCGGAGATGCCAAATTCTTCTGTCGAGGGTTCTTATTCAAGCTGAAAGGCGTCGGCAGCTCGCGGCGGCTCCTTTCAACAGAGCACGCAAGGGTGCAGCGCGTTTGTCTTCTATTCTCGCACTGAAGTAGCGCAGTCAGTCAGGCGGCATTACTCCTCCTGGCCTACATAAACATCGCCTGGTAATCTCGTCTGCTGTGCGCAGCGAAACTCAAAATCTGTGACCTGTGCGAGCCAATCACAGGCCATCCAGCTACAATTAGAATGGAGACAACACGGTTTGAAGAGAAAGACACTGTGGGGCCGGCTTTCACATTGTAAGGACGTTGTGATTTTAGTTTTGTGGATGGACGATGCAGATCTGGAACCTCATTATGCTATTGCAGATACTGTACTGAGGCTTTTCCATACTCCTGACTTAATAAGGGCAGTTCACGCATACCGCTTTCCCATCGTGTTTCTGTTGAATTGTGTTTATTTACATATGATAAATTCTCGTGTTGCGTGTTCGTTCAAATTATAACGATAACTTAATTTCTCTTTGTGATGACGTCAGTGCAATGTGATCCAGCTATAGGCGATATCCAGTTTGTATAATCACATCTGTGAATACCAGTGTTAAATATACCCGCTTTCTCGATTAAAAGACGCGAGGAATGTTTTTATGATGATGTTTTTCGTCATGTGCTGTACAGATATTTTTTACTCTTTTGTGCGGAATTTGAAACGCTTCTTTCGTGTTTAGCATTAGCGAGGAATAGTATCTCTTTGTAGCACACTCTGTCTTCCGTCTTTTCATTACAGCCGGCCGGTGTGGCCGTGCGGTTCTAGGCGCTTCAGTTTGGAACCGCGTGACCGCTACGGTCGCAGGTTCGAATCCTGCCTCGGGCATGGATGTGTGTGATGTCCTTAGGTTAGTTAGGTTTAAGTAGTTCTAAGTTCTAGGGGACTGATGACCACAGAAGTTGTCCCATAGTGCTCAGAGCCATTTGAACCATTTTCATTACAGTAAATGGTTTCCTTTGCCCGATCTCGCAATCATTTGGCTTGGTATGCCTGCACCCACACAATATTTTCTTTTTTATTGTTCTGACACGCTAGCAGATGCACTCCTTTCATTTTTCCATGCCTTATCCTGCTGTCTTTCGTTGTATTTAAAGCTATGAGGCAAGTTGCCGAGTCGGAGTTTGCTAATGTATGCAGTTCGGTAGAATTATATCACCAAATCAGTCTCATCAGCAAAATTTTCACTATCGTTAGCTACAACTTCAGATTTCTTGTTCTGAGAGCTCAGTTTCAAAATGTTGAGATAGTAAATACACATCTTGACAAAGAAAGGTAAAGCAGCTGGAAGGCATGGTCGGACGTCAAAGTAACTTGGTACAATTCCACACCATCGGCAGGTATGTAAATGGTTAGAAATGCAATTTTCTGTGACAGGTAGAACGAATATCAGAATCCATTTGTGTTGTACGCGTTTAGTGTCGTTCGCATTTAGTGTCGTTCGCATTCAGTGCCGTTCGCATTCAGTGTCGTTCGCATTCAGTGTCGTTCGCGTTTAGTGTCGTTCGCGTTTAGTGTCGTTCGCGTTTAGTGTTGTTCGCGTTTAGTGTTGTTCGCATTTAGTGTTAGTGTTGTTACCATATCTGTTAGAATATATACGCCGGCCGCGGTGGTCTCGCGGTTAAGGCGCTCAGTCCGGAACCGCGCGACTGCTACGGTCGCAGGTTCGAATCCTGCCTCGGGCATGGATGGGTGTGATGTCCTTAGGTTAGTTAGGTTTGAGTAGTTCTAAGTTCTAGGGGACTGATGACCACAGAAGTTGTCCCATAGTGCTCAGAGCCATTTGAGCCATTTTTTTGTTAGAATATATAAGCGGCGTGAACAGCAGGGATCTATTTGAACACGACTCGAACTGTTGGAACACTTTACGTCACAGTTCGAAAAATCTCAGGTTCACTTCGATCTTTTGACAGGCCTGCGATCTGGTGACTTGTCTTGGTATTATGATAACATTCTGTCTTCCAGTTTTTAATGCACTAAGAATTTTAATAATAAAAATATCTGTGTAACACAGACTGAAATATCTTTCTAGGGTGCAGATCATCGTAACAAAGGAACTAAGAAATAGATAAAGCACTGAAATCATGATTCTGTTCAATTCTCGAGCTTTCGGTCGACCAGCGATCCAGCGACGTCTGAGGATGCTATCTCCAGGAGGGTCTTGCCGCTGTGATTCATTATCGCGATAAAAATTACAGTCACATTATTGTGATATGTTTCGTTTATTCGGCATTTTGCTCATTTGCAACGTATATGGGACATCATTACCGCCTCTCGTAAACAAGTAAATTATTAAACAGTATTCAGTCAATTAATATTTTTGGAGGACAACATTTTCGTCTTTGTCTGTTACCTTCACTTAAAAACCAGCATAAATGTTGATATATCCAGACATACCTGTGTTGTATGGGAACTCATACTGTAAATTTGTCCAAACACAATAGGAGTTTGTGCGGTGGTAGGATTTAATGCTCTTTCCTCCAATGTTTCACGAAATTGTGAAATTTTAAGCAGAGCCTTAGCTTATTGTTGTGGCTAGTTCGTAGTTTCTTGCGTGTGCCTTGCACTCACGCTGCTCTTGTCAAATGTCACGTGATTGTTTCGAACAAGCTCGGTACTGTATCTAACGCTGTGGTGTAACGGGATATTTCGAGCTCGCTCGAATGCGTTTGTGCAGAGCTAGCGAACAGCAACAAATGTTGACGGACTACTGTGAAGACACGGAGCTACTGCGTACTCGTGTGAGGCAGCGTAATCAGTACCTGACAGAGATGAAAGGGGCATTACTATAGGTCTGTATTTGGCTGTGTAGTCGGATCGAACCATATCCAGACTTATGGAGGATTTGGTTGTGACAGTGATCTGATGTTGGACAGCATGATGGACAGCATCAAGGTAGTGGTCAACCAAGTCTGACCATCACAGAGTAGGATATTTGTAATGTGCACCAAGCATTGTAATGCATTCATGTCTGCTACTGATATCCGAGAACTTGCTAGATTCTGCGTCATCCCACGCTGGTGGTTAGAGATTAACAGCAGTCGGACTACGAAATTATCGTGTCAAAATGGTTCAAATGGCTCTGAGCACTATGGGACTTAATATCTGAGGTCATCAGTCCCCTAGAACTTTGAACTACTTAAACCTAACTAACCTAAGGACAGAACACATATCCATTCCCGAGGCAGGATTCGAACCTGCGACCTTAGCGGTCGCGCGGTTCCAGACTGAAGCGCCTAGAACCGCTCGGCCACTCCGGCAATACCCATCCAGTTTCAGCGGATCTGTCAGTACGTTTTGCGTGCTGTTTATGACGACGAGTGTATTAATGTCTGCCTTTGTAATGAACTTCATCGTATAGACAAAACTCGTTCTAGTCAATCTACCCTGCCTGACAAAAAAGTGAAGCACCGGAAAGGGAAGGAGGAAATGAATTGAAATTTCATGGCTTGACAGGGTATGTGATGTTATTTCGGACATTACTAAATCGAGTCAAATTTACTGGGAACTTGGCAGTATGAGTCCACTTATCACTATAGCGTTGTAACTGGTTGGTTTGGGGGAGGGGATCAAACAGCGAGGTCATCGATCCCATCGTGTTGCCCGGATAGTAGCAGCAGCAGGAACAATTCAGGAAACTCCTCGGGTTTTTGCCCGTGTCAGACAGAACATGATCCGACGGTGTAACCTTTGTTTTCGTGTCAATGGAGGCATTTTTGAAAATTTACTGTAATTGAAATTGGGTTGTGTTAATGTGCTGTCTCTTGGTCATAGAAACATGGAAAAGTATTTGTTGGTTTAGTTAATTTGCCGCCAGAGAAATCTTCCTCTACCGGTTTAAATACTCCTCATAGAAAAAAATGACATTAGGGAAAAATATTTGTTTTGATGTCCCCTACAACCTCCCAGAGTTTGTCGGTTTAAATACTTTTCACCCTGTACTAAGAAGTTCTTTTTGTGTCCATGTACTTTTTGTAGCGCAATAGATGTTGGTCCTTCATAGCTGAAAGTATAATTATTTCATATGTGTGGACCCATCTACCTGCTTCCCAATAGTGATCGCAATCCAGCTTATCCTGAGTGGAGCTCTTTTTATGACGATGAGCGTAAATTACTTTTAGTGTTCGTAGCATGTGAGAAAGCTTATTCCAGAAACTTACACATGAAAATCACTGTCGCGAATGTAGCAGCAGTACCATCATAGTTAGAAAGTACGCGTCGGATGGCATTATCAGGGAATGTTCTTAAAGCTTGGTCAAAATTAATTTTCACTCAAAAAATTTTAGCTGAACATTTAGTAACGTTTTTGCAAGACAACTGTAGGCTTTCAAAGCTACAAAGCATTACCTCATGTAGGGCGCTAGATACTACTGTAGGAGTTATTGTTGAGGTGAGGAACTGTGCAGCCAGGGGAAGCGCGGTGGTGGCGCGGCGTGAGGCCCGCGCGCCTGGGGCCGCCTTAATGAGACGTGGCTGCGGTGCTGGCCTTCCGCAGAGGCTCGGCCGCCCCTCCCGAGGCCCTCCCGCTGCCCCTCCACACCCGCCGCGGTGCAGCGCTCGACCCTCCAATTAGCGGCGTCGCCCTCGGGTCCCGCTAATTGCGTCGCTCGCGCCGGCGACTCTGGGCACGCCGGGCCGTGAACCGCGTCCACGCGATCCTCATTACGGGATACCCTCAGTCGCCTTCTGCCGTCTCCTATGGCCCCACACACTTATCAGTAGCTACGAGGGCGTTACTAGATAAAACGAGTGACCAAATGTCTCTCGGAGGGTTGTATCGTTTGAAGATCCAGCGGGCACATTTCGCCTAGATGCGGCGTATATCGTGTGTGTAGAGTCTAAGACGGGAGTGGTAATAACGTGGCAGCACGTCGCGAGTTAACTGACTTGCGGTTACTATTATTATGTACACTACTGGCCATTAAAATTGCTACGCCACGAAGATGACGTGCTACAGACGCCAAATTTAACCGACAGGAAGAAGATGGTGTGATATGCCAATGATTAGCTTTCCAGAGCATTCACACAAGGTTGGTGCCGGTAGCGACACCTACAACGTGCTGACATGAGGAAAGTTTCTAACCATTATCTCAAACACAAACAGCAGTTGACCGGCGTTGCCTGGTGAAACGTTGTTGTGATGCCTCATGTAAGGAAGAGAAATGCGTACCGTCACGTGCCGACTTTCATAAAGGCCGAATTGTAGCCTATCGCGATTGCGGTTTATCGCATCGGGACATTGCTGCTCGCGTTGGTCGAGATCCGATGACTGTTAGCAGAATATGGAATCGGCGGGTTCGGGAGGGTAATACGGAAAGCCGTGCTGGATCCCAACGGCCTCGTATTTACTACCAATCGAGATGACAGGCATCTTATCCACATGGCTGTAACGGATCGTGCAGCCACGTCTCGATCTCTGAGTCAACAGATGGGGACGTTTCCAAGACAACAACCATCTGCACGAACAGTTTGACGACGTTTGCAGCATCATGGACTATCAACTCGGAGACCATGGCTACGGTTACCCTTGACGGTGCATCACAGACAGGAGGGCCTGCGATGGTGTACTCAACGACGAACCTGGGTGCACGAATGGCAAAACGTCATTTTCTCGGATGAATCCAGGTTCTGTTTACAGCATCATGGTGCTCGCATCCGTGTTTGGCGACATCGCGGTGAACGCACATTGGAAGCGTGTATTCGTCATCGCCATATTGGCTTATCACCCGGCGTGATAGTACGGGGTGCCATTGGTTACACGTCTCGGTCACCTCTTGTTCGCATTGACGGCACTTTGAACAGTGGACGTTACATTTCAGATGTGGCTCTACCCTTCATTCGATCCTTGCGAAAGCCTACATTTCAGCAGGATAATGCACGACCGCATGTTGCGGTCCTTTCTGGATACGGAAGATGTTCGACTACTGCCCTGGCCAACACATTTTCGAGTTCTCTCACCAATTGAAAACGTCTGGTCAATGGTTGCCGAGCAACTGGCTCGTCACAATACGCCAGTCACTACTCTTGATGAACTGTGATATCGTGTTGGAGCTGCATGGGCAACTGTACCTGTACACGCCATCCAAGCTCTGTTTGACTCAATGCCCAGGCGTATCAAGGCCGTTATTACGGCCAGAGGTGGTTGTTCTGGGTACTGATTTCTCAGGATCTATGCACCCAAATTGCGTGAAAATGTAATCCCATGTCAGTTCTAGTATAATATACTTGTCCAATGAATACCTGTTTATCATTTGCATTTCTTCTTGGTGTAACAATTTTAATGGCCAGTAATGTAGTATTCTGCCTAGTGTGTTCATACGGGATTTATGACTCCTGAGTTCTCTGTCTTCCGCTTCTTCCTTCAGCTAGCTGTATCTCCTTTTATCTGTTTCAGCTGCCTAATTGGAAAGGCTTTCCCCATCCTTCGCACCCGCAGGCACCCTTCCTTCGCGAAGTATGAGAGTTCTGCGTGTATCTGATAAGTGTAGGTGACTGTAATGGGTGTGTCAGTAGTGTAGTGTCACATTTGTGCTGGAGATGGTGAGAGAATGGAGAAGATGAAATCGGTTACCAGCAAATAGCCTGCTCCTCTCGAAGAGCATCAAAGGGGCCGGCGAGCTTAACGTCCCCATCGACGGACGGATCACCCAACAGTATTGCATGATCTCACTTAATGAGGCACTGCAGAGCTCTTGTACCCTCCTTGGTACATCGTCGTTTGTCATTCAATCTGTCTACTTTATCTTCTCAGTTCTTCTCCATTTTCTCTATCATTTCTGTCTGTTACGGATCCAAGACTATCGAGCAATGTTCAAGAACTGCTTGGACGAGGGCTTTCTTAACTACCTTGTGGAAGTCAAGCTGGTCTTCCTGTACGAACAGATAAAGCTGTGTTTCGGACGATCGTTTTTGGCGGTACCAATGTTCTTTTCTTGTTATGGTTTTAGGGCTCAAAAGTGCTACGGTCATTAGCGCACGGTCTGTGGCTCAGGAAAAAAAAAAAAATTGGAAATCAGCAGCAATGGGAGCGAAACTCAAAAAGTGGGGAAACTAAAAAACAGAAGGAAAGCTTAGAAAACCACTATAGAACCGGGGGTTGTTTTCCCCAAAAAGAGCTTCAAATGACAGACGTCATCTCGCTGACACTAATAAACTCGAGGACGCGATCGGTTGAGCGCGTATCATCTGCTAAAATGGAAGATATATCAGGCGACAGCTGTAGACAGGCTCGTAACGGAGTAAAATAGGGGCACTCAAGTAGGAGGTGTCTCACCGTCCACAGTTGAGAGCAGTGGGGACAAAGCGGGGGAGGATCGCCACTTAAAAGATGTCGTTGGCTAAAAAGACGGTGCCCGACCCGGAATCTAGTTAAAATTACCTCCTCCCGACGACGAGTTCGGGAGGAAGAGATCCAGGGGAAGAGCTTTCATGTCCCGCAATTTATTATTGGGAAGTGTAGACCAATGTGCGTGCCATAAAAGAGCAACACAGTGAAGATTTTACGACCGAGGAATGTCATAATACGCGATCACAAAACGTGTTCCAAAATTGTAGGACATATTAGCGTAACATATTGGCGTCAACGAAATTGCATCTCTGGGAAAAATGAAGCGACTGTCAGTCTAAGTTCCAAGTATCCGCGCGGACGTAAGAGAGACTAAACTATGTAATTCGAAAACGGATAAGTTATGAAGACGGTGGCTGAGCTGAACCGAAAATCGTAGAGGAAGAAATAAAGCGATATTAAAAGTAGTGGATTTACAACGGAAGAAGCATATCTGGATCCCGGGGCAAGTTTATGCCTGTCAACACAAATGGAAGACGAGACTGGTCGAACCAATGTATAAGAGAATCAACAGCACACTTAGTGTCCGGAAGAGATTGTACCAGTCGTGGTGTGGACGAAGAAGAAGGAAGAAGAAACAGAAGAAGAAGAAGAATAAGAAGAAGAAAACAGTGGAGGAGCAGGAGGAGGAGGCGGAGGAGAAGCGAAGCTGTTACCTGAGCAAGCGATATTTTTATATTTTTCATGCTGAAGTAGGTAAGGTGCCTCACAATTCAGTGTATGTGCCTGTTCCAACAGGTTGTGCACTTCTGAGCTACTGCACTCATTAGCCGATCTGTTTGGCTATGTAATCTCGAATGATATGACGTGAAATACAGACATTTGTTGTTAACGCTTATGGCCTATCTGTTGCAGTACAACAGAATCGAGCGTACTGAAAAAAATATGAGCCATGTTGAATATTCGTAGAATGAGTTGGTTCAGCCAAATTGGATCAGTTTGAAATTGCAGTGTTTGTTCCTGCAGCAGTAATAGCAGCCAGCAGCTGCGGGATACACAGCTGCAATGAATCACCGCGGGCACGCCGAGCGGTGTAAGTGTGCGATTCAATCACGGATGTGTGTTACGACAGGCCCAACGAGAATTGTGATTTACTAGTGCCTGCCTGCAGTTGGCTTCCTGGCGCCGCACAACATTAATTCCCAGTCCCCCTATCTCCCTGCTCCACAGAGCTCAACCTGTGATTCATCTATAATGAAATTTAAATGTATGTAATCAACGAATCTTACATATTAATGGAAGGTAATTGTTAGTAATGGTTTTACTATGACTGTGACCCGTAATAAAGCTTACTGCAAATATTGTCAATATTCAGGGATCGAATTCTTCATACAAGAACGAGAACTAAAGTTTGGCACAGAAATGTGTACACTTTCCGTTATGAGGTTTGGCAGCTATGTGAAGTGTGTGTGCCCTAAACGGCAATTAACGTCTTCTGAATGTATGATTCACATTCGTTTTGCATTGAAACAATGCTAAAATAGGTCTTCACTGCGAAGACTGGTATGATGCAGTTCTCAAGCTAATGTATCCTACGTAAGTCTCTTCATCTCTGCATAACTGCCGTGACCTGCAACAACATGAAACGGTTCACTGTTACCAGGCCTCAGCATTCTTGGGCAAGTTTTACTTCTTATACTTCCCTACATTAGCAAAGTAATTGCTCCTTGATATCTCCGGAAATGTGCTACCAACGTATCCGTTCTTTTACTCTGGTTGTGCCATCAAGCTCTTTTCTTCCAAATCGAACTCAGTACCTCATCCTAAATTACTTAATTTGCCCATCTGATCTTCAAAATATTTCTGAGGCACCAGATTCCATCTGAGACTTGTCTGGATTACTTACCACGTCATTTTTCACTTCCATTTAAGGCTATCCTTCAGCTAAGTACTCTCAGAAAAGAACTCCTAACACTTAAAATTTGTTCCTCACAAAATTTTTTGGAGCTTTTCTTGTTATTACTTCAAAAATGGTTCAAATGGCTCTGAGCACTATGGGACTTAACATCTGTGGTCATCAGTCCCCTAGAACTTAGAACTACTTAAACCTAACTAACCTATAGGCATCACACACATCCATGCCCGAGGCAGGATTCGAACCTGCGACCGTATCAGTCGCGCGGTTCCGGACTGCGCGCCTAGAACCGCTAGACCACCGCGGCCGGCCGTTATTACTTCACTCTAAGACAAAAAAAGCGTCACACCACGAAGGAAATACTCGACTGGGACGGAAATCAGTAAATGTGTACAGACAAACACTACAGTTTCAGAAAAATTGGATGATTTATTCAAGAGAAAGACCTTCACAAATTCACGAAGTCTTTGGTCCACCTCTGCCCCTTGTGCAAGCAATTATTCTGTTTGTCATTCACTGATAGAGTTGTTGGTTGTCCTCCTGAGGGATATTGTGCCGAATTGTGTCGAACTGGCGCGTTAGATCGTCGATCCCGAGATGATTGGAGGGCACTGCCTGCCCATAATGCTTGAAGCATTCTCAATTTGGGTGAGATCCGGCGGCTTGCTGGCCACGGTAGGTTTTGGTGAGCACGAAGACAAGCAATACAAACTCTCGCCATATGCATGTGGGTGTTATCTTGCTGAAATGTAAGCCCTGCCGGCCGCTGGTGGCCGAGCGGTTCTGGGCGTTTCAGTCTGGAACCGCGCGACCACTACGGTCGCAGGTTCGAATCCTGCCTCGGGCATGGATGTGTGTGATGTCCTTAGATTAGCTAGGTTTAAGTAGTTCTAAGTTCTAGGGGACTTATGACCACAGCAGTTGAGTCCCATAGTGCTCAGAGCCATTTGAACCATTTTGTAAGCCCTGGATAGCTTGTCATGGAGGGCAACGAAACGGGGGCGTAGAATATCGTCGACTTAGATCTGTACCGTAAGGGTGCCATGGATGATAATCGAAGGGGTCCTGTTATGAAATGAAATGTCACCCCAGACCATTACCACTGGTTGTTGGGCCGTATGACAGGCAACAGTCAGGTAGGCATCAGACCACACGTCTTTGCTGGTCACCGGGGCTCTTTTCGAAGCGGGACTCATCACTGAAAACAGTTTAACTCCAATGAGATTCCAGGCCTAGGACGTTTCCGAGATTCCCGGGACAGCGGTGGGGTACAAACCTGTAATCTGCCACACCATCTGACAACCGGAAGTGATTGTGTTGTGTTAAGAGCGACGTGTTGAGTTCCATCTGCAAGGAAGTGCTGGTGCGATACTCAGTAAGCTATAACACCTTCCGCCAAAACAGAAACGAAGGTTTTGGAGCGAAAGGGAAGGAAACGAAGTCAAGGTCTTAGCTGCATATAGTCACTCTCGGCTTAAGTAGTTACGTAGACAGAACTGCAATGCTATACATGACCAAGGTAGCCGCAGTAGCCTTAGAGTGTCATTTACTTAGCTCGTCATTGTCGAATACTTTGTTCATATTGGCAGCAATTTTTCCTCAGTTGCTACTTCAATTGTGCTTTATCACACATTAATATTCGGTCTTTTGCAACCACCACACCAGGCTATAAACAAGCATGGCAGTCTTATGCCACAACAACAAAAGAAAGGGAATATTGACTCAACAGTAAGAATATTTCATATAGAAGGCCACAAATAAATATAAAAATACAGGGTGTTTAAGAAAGAATGACCTGATACAAATATACTACAAACATGGGATAAATTTCAAAATACAAGCTCTTAAAGTTTTAGCTATGCTATTACAAATGTTCTGCGTGTCCACTAGCAACAGCACGAACAACATCTAGGCGATAGCTAAATTGGTCATTAACTGTAGACAATGCGTCTGCTTTTATAGAAGCTATGGCAACTGTTATTCTGTGTTCTATGGCACGAGGTAAAGGGGAGATAATCTTTTCTTCGCATGTCTCCACAACAAGAACTCGCATGGGCTCATGTCTGGTGATCTCGGAGGCCCAGAATGCAGGGCCGTGTCTCGGGTTCCATGCGTCTACCCAGCGCTGAGGCAGAGTGCCATGGGCAAACTGACGTATATTATTATGCCAGTGTGGTGAATCTTCATCCTGAAGTTGTGGAAAATGTCAGTTCTACAGCATTTGAAGATCGTTCATGCCAGTCCCTGCGTTTTGCTCAAGGCAGACTGGACCGCACATTTTTCCCCTTTACTTCATAATATACAAGAAGGGAAGAACTGAATAACAGCCGCCATAACTACTGTAAAAACAGATACACTGAGTAAAGTTTATGACGAATTTAGCTTTGGTATAGATGTTGTTCGTGCTGCTGTTTCTGATACACACACACAGCGTTTGTAGTGCCATAGCTAAAACTTTAAGATTTTGTGAGTATTTTACAACTGATACCATGTTTTTATAAGTTTTTATCAATGAATATGGAGTTTTGAAATCAGGTCATTCTTTTTGAGACACCTTGTGTACTAAATGATAAAAGATCAATAGCAGAAGGACAGTATTCTCACTAATACGTAACTTACCGTAAAACGCACTCACACACTCAGACTCACTCACTCACACACACACACACACACACACACACACACACACACACACACACACACACGCGCGCGCGCGCGCGCGCGCACACACACACACACACACACATACACACATAGACTGTGACCCATCTCGCGCCCACTTTCCAGCCCTACCCCAATATGTCTTCCTACTATCAATCTCGAAAGCTCCCATGACCCTTTAGTCAGCCGTGCAGCTTGAGGTCAAGACCATGTGCAGAGTGTAACAGGATAGGTTGTCTGCAGCGATATGTTTAAATGCTACTATCAAATGGTTCAGATGACTGAGCACTATGGGACTTAACATCTGAGGTCATCAGTCCACTAGACTTAGAACTACTCAAACCAAGGGCGTACCCAGGACCTGAAAAGGGGGGGGGGGGGGGGCAGGTCATACTAGTCTCAGGGAACAAAGACTCGAGACAGCACTTCTTATTAAATAAAACAATAAACCAGTTCAAATGGCTCTGAGCACTATGGGACTCAACTTCTGAGGTCATTAGTCCCCTAGAACTTAGAACTAGTTAAACCTAACTATCCTAAGGACGTCACAAACATCCATGCCCGAGGCAGGATTCGAACCTGCAATCGTAGCGGTCTTGCGGTTCCAGACTGAAGCGCCTAGAACCGCACGGCCACTCCGGCCGGCTGCCTGCAAGTGTTGAAAACGTAAACCACATATTTGTAAACAGTTAGATAATTTAAATGCGCTGCCAGGAATCACGACAGATCTATCAAATTACACACAGTTAAACTATCAAATTATGCGCAGTTAAGTAAGTTTTTTTTATATTGTAGCCACTGAAGATACCTAGCATGAGAGGTTGAAACATGTCTGGTAGAAACAAATAAAAGGTTCACATACAAAAGACAGAATTTTGTTTTTTGCATATTGTCAAGCATAAATGTCGAAAACGTCAGTCTGAAACAGAAATTACGCCACCATCAGCGTAAAATGCTTTAGAATGGCAAAAGAGATTTGAATCCAGTTCTTACAAGCGTTTTACCACTGTTTGGTTCTTTCTGCCAGAGGTACACTGTTCTGCTGACCTAATCTGAAGTACATGTACCACTTGACTCACTTCAGCAACGCGATAATCGCTTGTTTCGTGGCACAGAAAGGAAATAGCTCGTTTCCTCCGACCGGCAACTAAAGAAAATCCAGTAAAAGGGCTGAGCAAGAAGAGGGACGGGCCAGCCCGCTGTGTGGCCGGAAGCGACAGACACGGCCGCTGCTGCGGGACCGATGTAGCGCGGGGGGGGGGGGGGTTAGGGGGGCAGGAAGAAGGGGGGTGGGATGCACAGGGATCGATGGCGCCGTGCAAGGGAAATCCTGGCAGCGAGAAAACATCGCAAAAATAAACATTTACCGAACACAGTGGAGCTCTGGTGCAAGCCCGCCGAAGCGGATGAAAAATAAAACAGCGGAAGGCGACGGTGTGGGAGGGGTTTCGAATTCAATACGCGGCTGCGGCAAACAGGAGACGCCAGGCCAGCCTGGGAAGCGAGCAGCGTCGGCTTGGAGGATCCCCAGCAGTCGCGGGGGGCGGTGCCCAACAGCGTATACTGACCTTCCGCAGGCTGTCCGGTTACCCGGTTAAAGCGGCTTTGGCACTGCAGTCGTTCCGTTGTGTACAATAAGGAACTGATGCCTAACCGAGGAGCAAACAGCTGGACGAGCTTACGTAGAAAGAACAAAAAGCTAAAGGTAGGCAAATGGAGACGAGGGTTTAGCGTGTCGTCGACGAGCATGACATGAGATATAGTGTCCCTTTTGAAATATTCCAGCTGATATATTTGAAGTAAATAATAAAAGGACTCTGAATAAAATTATATGGACATAAACTACAAATTACGAAAATGTATTAAATTAGCTTCAAAGATCGATTGCAATGTAATAAAATGGCATTACATTAGATGAGATCGTAGTGCATAACGTTCTCGAAACAGTAATGTTATAATAATAATAATAATAATAATAATAATAATAATAATGTCCTTAAATAAAAGAGAAAAAAGATGTTTATAATCACTTCGAGTCAAATGATATCTTTTGCTGTATGTAAGGTACGCTTGCTATTGTAAAGCGGTAACTTTTGTTCTATTTGTTCTCGTTCGTAGCGAATAATTCAAGTCTTATTCTGTGCTTAGTGGAAATATATTTACTAAAAGTGAGTGCATTGTGTTACTTAAAGAACCCACGCAAACAATTCTTCATGAATTACACTAATGGCCATTACAATTGCTACACCAAGAACAAATGCAGATGATAAACGGGTATTCATTAGACAAATGTATTATGCTAGAACTGATATGTGATTACATTTTCACGCAATTTGGGTGCATAGATCCTGAGAAATCCGGTACCCAGAACAACCACCTCTGGCCGTAATAACGGCCTTGATACGCCTGGGAATTGAGTCAAACAGAGCTTGGATGGCGTGTACAGGTACAGCTGCCCATGCAGCTTCAACACCATACCACAGTTCATCAAGAGTAGTGACTGGCGTATTCTGACAAGCCAGTTTCTCGGCCACCATTGACCAGACGTTTTCAGTTGGTGAGAGATCTGGAGAATGTGCTGGCCAGGGCAGCAGTCGAACATGTTATGTATCCAGAAAGGCCCGTACAGGACCTGCAAAATGCGGTCGTGCATTATCCTTCTGAAATGAAGGGTTTCTCAGGGATCGAATGAAGGGTAGAGCCACGGGTCGTAACACATCTGAAATGTAACGTCCACTGTTCAAAGTGCCGTCAATGCGAACAAGAGGTGACCGAGACGTGTAGCCAATGGCACCCCATACCATCACGACGGGTAATACGCCAGTATGGCGATGACGAATACACGCTTCCAATGTGCGTTCACCCCGATGTCGCCAAACACGGATGCGACCATCATGATGCTGTAAACAGAACTTGGATTCATCCGAAAAAATGACGTTTCGCCATTCGTGCACCACATGATTCCAGTGTGCGTTCGACGCGATGTCGCCAAACACGGGTGCGACCGTCATGAAGCTGTTAACAGAACCTGGATTCATCCGAAAAAATGACGTTTTGCCATTCGTGCACCAAGGTTCGTCGTTGCTGCTATGGTTAGCATGCCCTCCTGTCTGTGATGCGGCGTCAAGGGTAACCACAGCCGTGGTCTCCGAGCTGATAGTCCATGCTGATGCAAACGTCGTCGAACTGTTCGTGCAGATGGTTGTTGTCTTGGGAACGTCCCCATCTGTTGACTCAGGGATCGAGACGTGGCTGCACGATCCGTTACAGTCATGCGGATAAGATGCCTGTCATCTCGACTGCTAGTGATATGAGGCCGTTGGTATCCAGCACGGCGTTCCGTATTACCCTCCTGAACCCACCGATTCCATATTCTGCTAACAGTCATTAGATCTCGACCAACGTGAGCAGCAATGTCGTGATACGATAAACCGCAATCTCCATAGGCTACAATCCGACCATTATCAAAGTTGGACACGTGATGGTACGCATTTCTCCTCCTTACACGAGGCATCGCAAGAACGTTTCACCAGGCAACGCCGGTGAACTGCTGTTTGCGTATGAGAAATCGGTTGGAAATTTTCCTCATGTCAGCACGTTGTAGGTGTCGCCACCGGCGCCAACCTTGTGTGAATGCTCTGAAAAGCTAATCATTTGTATATTACAGCATCTTCTTCCTGTCGGTTAAATTTCGCGTCTGTAGCACGTCATCTTCGTGGTGTAGCAATTTTAATGGCCAGTAGTGTAATAATTGCAAGAAGTCATTTAGAATTTTTTCAGTCTCTGCGAAGCGATCAGCGGTGATCTTTGACTGGCAACAATTGGCCGCCATTTCGCGGCGTTTTTAATGTTTTTTTTTTGTGTATCATATCACCACAGCCGGAGCGGAAAGAATCATTTTAAGCTATTCAATTAACTAAAGTGCAAAGCTTCACTAATTTTATTTCGTCAAAAAATGTATACTGTCAAAGATACGATATATATATATATATATATATATATATATATATATATATATATATATATATATATATACTCCTGCAAATGGAAAAAAGAACACATTGACACCGGTGTGTCAGACCCACCATACTTGCTCCGGACACTGCAAGAGGGCTGTACAAGCAATGATCACACGCACGGCACAGCGGACACACCAGGAACCGCGGTGTTGGCCGTCGAATGGCGCTAGCTGCGCAGCATTTGTGCACCGCCGCCGTCAGTGTCAGCCAGTTTGCCGTGGCATACGGAGCTCCATCGCAGTCTTTAACACTGGTAGCATGCCGCGACAGCGTGGACGTGAACCGTATGTGCAGTTGACGGACATTGAGCGAGGGCGTATAGTGGGCATGCGGGAGGCCGGGTGGACGTACCGCCGAATTGCTCAACACGTGGGGCGCGAGGTCTCCACAGTACATCGATGTTGTCGCCAGTGGTCGGCGGAAGGTGCACGTGCCCGTCGACCTGGGACCGGACCGCAGCGACGCACGGATGCATGCCAAGAACGTAGGATCCTACGCAGTGCCGTAGGGGACCGCACCGCCACTTCCCAGCAAATTAGGGACACTGTTGCTCCTGGGGTATCGGCGAGGACCATTCGCAACCGTCTCCATGAAGCTGGGCTACGGTCCCGCACACCGTTAGGCCGTCTTCCACTCACGCCCCAACATCGTGCAGCCCGCCTCCAGTGGTGTCGCGACAGGCGTGAATGGAGGGACGAATGGAGACGTGTCGTCTTCAGCGATGAGAGTCGCTTCTGCCTTGGTGCCAATGATGGTCGTATGCGTGTTTGGCGCCGTGCAGGTGAGCGCCACAATCAGGACTGCATACGACCGAGGCATACAGGGCCAACACCCGGCATCATGGTGTGGGGAGCGATCTCCTACACTGGCCGTACACCACTGGTGATCGTCGAGGGGACACTGAACAGTGCACGATACATCCAAACCGTCATCGAACCCATCGTTCTACCATTCCTAGACCGGCAAGGGAACTTGCTGTTCCAACAGGACAATGCACGTCCGCATGTATCCCGTGCCACCCAACGTGCTCTAGAAGGTGTAAGTCAACTACCCTGGCCAGCAAGATCTCCGGATCTGTCCCCCATTGAGCATGTTTGGGACTGGATGAAGCGTCGTCTCACGCGGTCTGCACGTCCAGCACGAACGCTGGTCCAACTGAGGCGCCAGGTGGAAATGGCATGGCAAGCCGTTCGACGGGACTATATCCAGCATCTCTACGCTCGTCTCCATGGGAAAATAGCAGCCTGCATTGCTGCGAAAGGTGGATATACACTGCACTAGTGCCGACATTGTGCATGCTCTGTTGCCTGTGTCTATGTACCTGTGGTTCTGTCAGTGTGATCATGTGATGTATCTGACCCCAGGAATGTGTCAATAAAGTTTCCCCTTCCTGGGACAATGAATTCACGGTGTTCTTATTTCAATTTCCAGGAGTGTATATATATATATATATATATATATATATATATATATATATATATATATATATATATATGTAATCCATTTCTTGTGTTTAAGTTAATAATAATAACAATTAATAACAACAGAAAGGAAGGGATGTAGGACAAAATGGCGCACGGAATCGGACTCGACCTTTGCAAAGGAAACATCACAGAACTCATATTAATCCTTTTCAGGTCATGGAGAACCTGATTTATTGAAATAGGATTAGAGCCCGATCCTCCCGAATGCAATCGCACTGTTCCAATCACTCCATCAGCTCGCTCGGGGGCAAAGACAAGGCACCCGCCTTCTCAACGGATGAGCGTCCACCTTAATAGTTAAAGTGGTGTGTAAGTAGGAAGGCAGCTGCGTGGACACCAACTGCGCAGGTTGAGATGGCGAATAATTAGTGGCGTCTGCAGTGTACTCTGTTTCTGTCTCACTCGTCAAGCTCCATCTGTTTCTTATACTGTTAACTAGCAATACTGAAGTATACTACCTGATCAGAAGTGTTTGGAAACCTGTTAGTGGACATTAATGTGGAATGTGTCCATCCTTAGACTTCATGACTTTGCAGGGGACGCTTTCAGTGCGATGTCTGAATGGCTGTGGAGAAACGGCAGCCTGTTCTTCCTCAAGAGGCGAAACCAGCGAAGTCTGCGCTCTAAGTCATTGCAAAGGTGTTCCATTGGGCTCTGTTTGGGGATATGAACAGACCAGTCGGTTTCAGGAATGTTATTGTCCACAAACCGCTGTTTTACGATAGAGTGTATTGACATGCAGGTACAAAAAATGGTTCAAATGGCTCTAAGCACTATGGGACTTAACATCTGAGGTCGTCAGTCCACTAGACTTAGAACTATTTAAACCTAACTAACCTAAGGACATCACACACATCCATGCTCGCGGCAGGATTGGAACCTGTGACAGTAGCAGCAGCGTGGTTCCGGACTGAAGCGCCTAGAACCGCTGGACCACAACGGCCGGCCCCAAGGATGTAGGAACTAATTTAAATCCACAGTCTGTGTCATCTCTTGAGAGCACCTTTGAGAAAACTACAACACAGAAACACCTTACCCACATCCAAAATACACTACCGTTTGTGGTAATTGCAGCACCAAGAAGGAAACGCATGAACTCAATTAATTTAATACGGCCGATTAGGTACATGACAAATAACAAATGATTACCTTTTCAAATCTGTAGTACATGTCCTTTGAGGACTACTATTCAGTATGTCGTGTGGTCATCATGCGCTGGAATTAGAGCTACTATACGCCGTGGCACTGAACCAATAATATTGTGAATACTTAGGGATTTCCCTCCATGCAGTTTGTATCCGAGCGCACAAATTCGTGACACCAGTTACTAGAGGACCGTGACGCACCATGTGCCGACCAACCATATCCCAGGCATGTTCGATGGGCATGTCTGGCGAACGCGCAGACCAGGAAAGCAATGGTACCCGTCGCTCTTGGAGGAAGGCCTGTAAATTCCTCGCAATATGTGACCGGGCATTGTCATGTTGAAATGTGGCCTGTGGAGATGCCTGAAACAGAGGGAGTATCTCAGGCTCCACGACCTCCGTTGGGTACCGGCTGCTGTTCAAAGTGCCCGCATTATGTACGAGGCGAGATCGGTTGTTGCAATCAATGGCGCCCCAAATCGTCACACCTGGTGTTTGTCCGCTATGCCGCTCACAGTGCAGCCCTCCAGGTTGCGCTCACCGCCGTACCGCCGGACACGTATGTGGCCATCACTGTAGGACACGTTGAAGAGGGACTCAACCGAAAAGATAATGTGTTGCCATTCAGCGCCCCAGTGACGCTGTTCACTTGCCCGTTGCAGTCGGAGGAGCTTGTGGTTTCTGGACAATGCAAGCCGACTTAATGGCATGCGTGCTACCAGTGCAACCTGCAGCAGACGGCGAAGAACCGTCGAGGCAGACAAGTTCACACCTGTTGCAGTGCTCCAGCGACGAGCGAACAATGTGGATGACGCTGTACGGTCCGTAATGGCCATGCGGACAAGATGACGGTTATCCTGTGACGTGGTCATGTTCCGTGGTCCAGTTCCCGCTCGTCGCTGCTTACGATCTTCCTCTATCCACTGCTTCTACACACGCATCACTGTCGTAGCAGCATGCCCTGTGCGAGCCGAAATGTCGCGGTATGACAACCCCATTTCCCAGAGACCGATCATTCTGCCCCGTACGAACTCGCTCACATGTCGATATGGCTCCCTTTGACGTCGACGAGGCATACTGGCACTCACTGTATTGTTTATAGCCTGTGTGACAGCTCTGCACCGACTACACTAGGAGCAACACCGACCCTGTCGGACCGACACGTGAGGGCTCTGCTCGGCCTACGTGTACCCCATCTCGCCGCAAAACGTATCACGTATTGCTTGCACATCCGTCGCCACTTCTACCAAGAGTGACTCTATTCGGATAATTCTTTCTCGGTGTTGCACTTTTGACAAACAGCAGTGTATTTATTTTTCTTTCATGATGTCTTCGTCAATTGACTTCCCACTGTCTTCCGTAAGTGTGGAAGCTACTAGATTATCGGTGCGCCAACAGGTTGCGTTGCCTATCCGCGATTATGTGGATCTCGTGTTTCTTTTTTATGTTACCGCTTCAGAAGGCCCCAGATTTATACTACTGGTCCTCTTTCCTTTCAAGGTCTCTCATCTGGTTTCTTATTTCTGCCTTCTTTGCTTTATCAGGTCTTCAACTGACTTTTCAGCTGCAGAGACTGCTGCAAATCTATGTTTCTCAAGTGGTCTTGAGTGAAATTTCCTATCTTAGAGCCCATTCTCTCTAACACTTTCATCCTCACTGCATTGCTATGATCAAATGCAAGAGCTGAATCATAAGTTGCAATTCTGACAACTACAGAACTGTAGCAGATGAAAATTTGGTGGCACATGAATTGCTTCATCATAAACAAAGCAGCTGGTTTGTTATTTTTTCTAAAATGTGGAACAGAGTCAGTCATTATCTATACGACCAAAGAGTATACCTCACAGCCTTCTAGATGTACGACGTTCAAGTTTGCTTGAAAGTGTTCCACAGAATTGTTGTTCACCATGCCAGTACTGAAGAGTTGCCTCAATAAGTGGGTTTGGCAGGAAGGTCACGTCACATATTTGTTTTTCAGGCACTTAGGATGCGATTTCATCATTCAAACTCTGAGAACTTATTGTCCATGAGTTCTACTAATAAATGAAAATTAAACCGAAAATTAAAACTTCCGATCAGTTTCATGAACGTTTCCCCTTGAAGTAAAGCACATCTGCACAAAATTTGATAAATGTCTTTCAGATGCTCCATGGTCTAATATTTTCCATTTTCATTGCTGTAGTATAACATTTACGTGTCAGCACTATCAGATTTTTTCCTAGTTGTAGACTCTGTCGCTTGTTCCAGTTCCAGAAGTCTAACCAGATCGCCATGTCCGTCTAACGTCTCTTCTGCCTATCAAGTTTTATTTCTGAGCTCTTCCCCGTAAGTTACTGGGTGGTACACCTCCGGTGTCGTCTATCTATTTCAGTATTGGTTTTATTTTTAGATATTTTACCTCTTTAGTTGTTCAATCTGACCTGATGAGGTTGAGTGAATGTGGGGGCGGGGTATGAACGCTTAAGACTGTCAAACTTTATCAGAATATTTCCAAAAGTTATGGGAAACTATATAAAATCTTAGACGCAAACTTTGTAATTAATGCTCATAAACTCGAAGGAAGGAAGATTAAGGTTAAACGTTCCGCAGACACTGTGGTCGTAAGAAAGGAAGCGCCTGTTCGGTTTGTGGAAGGATGGGGAAGGAAATACGCAGGACGTCTCGGCAATTTCCTTAAGTAACTGAGGGAAATCTCGGAAATCGTTTATCTGTACGACAGTTAGGGGAAATGAGCGAAACGACGTGAGTGAGTCAACCGCTATAAAGTGATATCAGTTAGTGATAGTGTACGTTACTTTTACATATTAGCCTATAATCTTCTTGTCATGATAAAACGCGCTAACGGGACGGAAACAGGTCTACTCTTTGCGCATCGACTCACAGACAGCATGAATTTCTTACATGGAAAGGGATTCCATTTTAATTATGTGGACTTTTACGGTCTTTTCAAGGATAACGAAAAAGAGTGATGTTTGATTATTTAGTTCGTCATAAAGGCGTGAGTTATAATAGCGTAATATGTGAGGGACATGCACTTTTTCAGATATAGTCGACATAGCTACAAAACTTCGTATGAAACAGTAGCTGGTATTAAATCTTTCTAAGCATCTTATTTGTTATGACATTAAGGTCGTGTACACTTAATATAAAGCGGAATAAATGCACGCCAGATTTTATATTTGTAGAACGAAACAACTGCAACAACATGTCGAAGCTTTTTACGTTCGCCCAACATCATACAATGTCTCACTTCTTCTTTTTTGTACAGTTTTCTTTTCACGTCTGCGACGTACTATCTCATTTATCACTAGCGCAGATCTTTTAATTTTTATAACAGCTTCGCTAACGACCCGACTCTTTGCTTCTCGCTGCGTAATGACTTTGCGTACATAGAAAGACGCGGGGAACATTAACCTTTCCTGAACTCCAGCAAAGCAGTAGGTTGGTTGGCAGCGACGAAACTATAGTGCAGCTAGGGTCGCTGGCGTGCGGCAGTCTTAAACAGGGTTTGAGTTGTCTTCTGTGCATACTTGTGTGGAACGTAACACAATGTAAATTACTCTACAGAACGCGTTGTAAGATGCCCCAGCATAACAGTAGTTTCCTTCTCCTATTTGAGTTAGTTCGCTCTTTCTATTAGTTGTCGCTTCACCTTCTACGTGGAGTCTATTTGATTCAATACTGTAATTCATATTTTGTTTTCTCCTAGACGAGTACCCGGTGTGGCCGGGGGATGTAATTATCCCAATCTTCTATTAGTTCTTCTCCTCGTTCCACCTCCGTCTGTCGATCTTCGCCGCCTCCCTCTGTTCATATCCTCCTTCCGCCTGTGTGCATCTCCTACTCCCCCTCTCTTTGTCAATGTCCTCCTCCCTCTCTCTCTATCCATCTTCTCCTCCTCCCTCTTTCTGACCAAATTCTCCTTTTCCCTTTCTCTGTCCATTTCTACCTCCTCTTCTGTGTTCACCTCCCCCTATCCCTTACCTATCTCTTCCTCCCTCTACCTCTATCCATCTCCTCCTTTACCCTCTCTGCCCATTTTCCTCTCCCCTATCTTTATCAATTTCCTTCTCTTCCTGTCTGTGCCCACCTCCTCCTTCCCCCTTGTTGTCTGTCAATCGCTTCGTCCTTCCTTCTCTCCCCACGTTATCACACTCGTCCTAGGTGGCTCGTCGTTCTTGCCTGTACAATATTTCTTTCCAGTTTGAAATTAATATGTGTATCAAATTTGATGGAAATCATTCCACAGACTTAGGATGAGCATTTTACACGTGTTTTTGCCAGCATGTACATGTCATATATATTTCACAGGTATTTAACATAATTCACACGTATTTCACCTCTAAGTCCGGCGAATTTCTCCCTGCACTTTCATTCTCATGCAGGTCATTGCTTATGACGTCGTATTTCCTGAAGTACGTGCTGTACAATTACGTAATTGCTTAAGTATATCCAGTGTTATACGTGCCTATTGTCTGTGAAATGTGTTGTGAATAGAATTGGTAGTAAAATAGTATAAATTAAGACATCATGCAAGATGCGGCAGTTTCTCACGCATCGCAGTGTTTATGACGTGATATCTTCTGCACTATATGTCATACAATGATATATTTTTGTAGATACATTCAGTGGCAGATATGTGTACTGTCTGCGAAAAGTGTTGTGAATAGACTTAGTATCAACGAAGTAATAAATTTAAACTTGTTTCGTGATGTGGCACTTTTTCACGCATCTCCGTGTTTGTGACGGTATGTGTATTCGGCTATTTATTGCAGATAAATGTGAGCTGCTTTTAATACTTTAATATGTCTGTTATGTTTCATTTCATATTATTATTATTACAGTATCCGAACCGCGGTGGTCTCGCGGTTAAGGCGCTCAGTCCGGAACCGCGCGACTGCTACGGTCGCAGGTTCGAATCCTGCCTCGGGCATGGATGTGTGTGATGTCCTTAGGTTAGTTAGGTATAAGTAGTTCTAAGTTCTAGGGGACTGATGACCACAGAAGTTAAGTCCCATAGTGCTCAGAGCCATTTGAACCATTTTTTACAGTATCCGAAGTTGGTGGTCGCAAAAGATGTTATCGTTAAGGACAGTCTATGCAGTCTAGACGATAACATTCATGGAAGCCAGTAACGTCGCAACTCAGTATCTGGTATTCGTTTTTTCCACAGGTCGATTTTTCAAATGAAAAGCCGGTGTGGTTACGGCAGTGTCCTGGATCATGGCAGGGAGGTTGCTAGGTGGTATCAACACTGATGAGCTCCCCATCCGATATGCTAATGACGGGCAGAATCAAGATCTTCAAGGATTAGAAAGCTCTCTTCTGAGACCAAAAGGAGACGAACTCACATATGTGAACCGATAACTTCTATGACTACAATCTAGCTGGTACGAGCACCGTAATGATCTACGCTTATATGTACACTCCGAAAATGGTTTTGACGAGCGTGACAGAGGGCACTTACAAGTGTTAATTTTGTTTACACTATAAAGCGTACAAAGTTTTGGTTGTCGATTCAGCTAAATTCCTAGGGACTGCAATAACGAACAACTTAAACTGGAACCATCGCACTGAAAGTGTTGTCAGTAGGCTGAAGCGAAGAACAGAACACTTAGGAGACGAAACAGGTCAACCAAAAAGGTTGCCTACACTACGCTTGTCCGTCGTCTGCTAGAGTATTGCTGTGCAGAATGGGATCTTATAAGATAGCATTGATGGAGGGTATCGAAAAAGTTCAGACAATGGCAGCTCGTTTTGTACTATAGTGAAACAGCGGAGAGAGTGTTACGGATATGATACGCGAGTTGGGTTGGCAATAATTAAAACAAAGACTTTTTCGTTGCAGCGATATCTTTTCACGAAATTGAACCTGCAGCTTTCTCCTCCGAATGTGTTGACTGACACACAGATGCGGAGAAACAATCGTCGTGATAAACAAAGAGAAATCACTGCGCGCAAGAAAAGATGTAGTTGTTCGCTTTCCCCGTGTGCTATTCGAGAATGGAACAGCCAAGAACAGTCTGAAAGCGGTACGATAAACCCTCTGCCAAGCATTTAAGTGTGACTTGCTGATTATTAATGTAGATGCACAAGTAGCCAGACCATGTATTAGGGTTTCTTCCCATTCCATTCGCACATGTCGCATGGAAGAATGTTTAAATGAGATCGTGCACGCTGTGATTCGCCTAATCTTGTCATAGCAGTGCTTACGGTAAAGTTTCGGAGGGAGACTTAGCATATTCCTAGATTGTTCATTCAGTACTGGTTCTCGAAATTTTGTAAGTAGGATTTCGCGCGACGAGTGTGACATATGTATCCTGGATAGCGCATTGAGGCGACGCGGGAACGTCTCGCAGGTTAACGATGTGGCCAGCCTCGATGTCATTTTCCACACCCATTTGCATAAATACAGGGCTGGCTCCCAGGTGCAGCCTCGGTTACGCAATGAGCAAAAATTTTGAAGAACGTAGTCACATTTGACCATACGATACACACTAGTCACAAATAGAAGGGGGATACCCGTTCCTCCCTGAGGGGTGGAGCTGGCATTAGCTTTAAAATGCGTTTTGGAGTGAGGACTACACTCTAATAATAGCCTATACACAGGAATGGTTCTCCACGAAAACACAAGTACCACATCAGTCCTAACCCGGCCATGAGCGGATATAGCGCACCGGCATGGGTGAGTGGCATTGAAGCTTACCTTCAGGCGTCTGCCAAGTCTCCTATGTATCAAGCGAACTAGTAGGTATTCGCGCTGCTCTCCTTTTCATACGCTCAAAAGCCGCTGTTAATCCTATTTAGTACGGATACGGCTCAGTCGAGTCATTTTTAGGATGTATACGACATTGCAGTGCCTGTGTTTCTCCTGAATCACGATACAAAGGTACATCGTATTTATCCCCCGACACCGCATGCATCACATATGGAAGTTTGGATCTGGCAATGACTAGTGAATGGATAGCCAAATGGAAGCCAGCACGGTAACTCAGCGTGTTTGGTCAGAGGGTTAGCCACCCTCTGTAATAAAATAACTGAGTTAATGGATCAACGACGAACATGAAAGAGCGTCATGGAACATCCGCCCCGAACAAATAGAACGAACGATAACAAACAAAATTAGATCAACAAAAAAAAAAAAAAAATGGGAAGGCACCCGCTCGGGATAAGCGGGAAATCTGGGTTCGAGTTCCGGTCGGGCACAAATTTTCAGTCTCGTCATTTCATTCAACAGCTGATCGTTGTCCATATTTGCAATTGCGAATACAATCGGTGTATTTTTAGGATCGGTTGTACTGGTGATTTGCAAGTTTCATCTTTCGTCGACTGACACCACTTTGTCAGCATCGTACCCGGGCGTTTATCTAGAGTGCCTGCGTCTGTAATGTGGCATTTCACGTCATTTGCGGCGTCTTTCGGAAAGTGCTAGATGAAGTAAAGATATATCAGCTGCTGAAAATAGATTTTCAGTTACTTAATCATTAAAATAAAAGAAATGTAAATGCCGTGTGGCTAGGGCGTCCCGTCGGGTAGACCGTTCGCCTGGTGCAAGTCTTTCGAGTTGACGCCACTTCGGCGACTCGCTTGTCGATGGGGATGAAATGACAACAATAAGGATAACACAACACCCAGTCCCTGAGCGGAGAAAATCTCCGACACAGCCGGGAATCGAACCCGGGCCGTTAGGTATGACATTCCGTCGCGCTGACCACTCAGCTACCAGGGGCGGACGATTAAAATAAAAGAAAACACTTTTTATTAGAGACTTGCGCAACGGCCGTGTTCGTGTGTGGCGACGCATTGGTGAGCGGTACATGTCAAATTTTGTGTAGGAAGTTGATATATTAGGCCAAGGTTCTGTGATGATGTAGAGAGGCGTCAGTGTTGAAAACCATATATGGATCTTGCTGTTGTCTATGGTCGCCTTACCGCCAGGCAGTACATCGAACAGATAGTTACATCGAACAGATCATATTGGACCATGTGGTGACTACTGCATACGGTGGTGACCCTGAATTCCTTCTCAACCGCGGTAATTCTAGGGACAATGTGGTGGGCGTCTCCAGTGGTGTCTTGCGAAACCTGGACATGAAACTAATGGAATGGTCAGCGGTGAGCCCAAAGTAAACTCCACTGTATTTATGTAGGACGTGTTTGACAGACAGGTCCGTGATCATCCTAGGCTCTCATTGAAGGATGGGAACGGATAACACAGGATGGCTTCTCTAGAGTTGTACGAAACAAACAACACAGGTGTCAGGAAGTGACAAACGCTCACGAAGATCGTAACGTTTGTTGGAAAAGCGCCGATTGAGGACTGTCGAAGACTCATTTCTCACGGCGGCCTAACCCCGTCCTTAGCTCTAATCCTGGCCTGTCAGATCACAGTTTTCTGGTCGGCCAAGAACAGGGTGAGTTTGCCGTTATAGCAGGTAGAGCGGAGGAAGACAAGACTAATGTACAGCGCGCACAGAAGTATTTAGCCGTGCTTTCTCCCGTGCTCTGTATGGGACTGGGAAAGGAAGAAACTATCTGCCAATGCACTCCACAGTGTTTGCATAGTGTGTATGTAGATGTAGATCCACAACATGAACAAGAGATCATGTTCTCGCACGTGGTATTTGAATAGTGGACGTCAGTTCTCTATAACACAAAGGACGCGTCGGAGTCGAGGACCAGTCAGTTGCCCGTATGAAAGGTTCTCGGTTTTCCCGCCACATTTGATCTCGTTAAAACCTCAAGCTTTTGACGATCCTCACCATTGTCTTCGTTAGGAGTCAAAAGATATAAAAATATAAAGAAAATGAGATCTGTTCGGAAAGTAAGGAACAATCGATTGCGAAATGGAAACCGGAGTGAAAATCAAAACTGTTTTATTTACAACAGTTATCTACGCCTTCCAGCTACGTCTCTACATAGTCGCCTTCCCGACTTAAACATCTGTCGTAGCGTTGCACCAGCTTTCCAGTGCCCTCGTCATAGAACCCAGACATCTGTGCTTCCCGACAATTTTCTACCCTGGACTGCAGCTCGTTGTCTGTGCCGAAGTATTGTTTTCATAACCAGCGGTTCATTTGAGGAGACATGAAAACTAGAGGGAGCCAAATTTTGGCTGGATCGTGAGCGATAAAGTACTTCCCATCGAAAACACTGCAGGTGGGTCTTCATTGCCCCTGCAGTGGGGTTGCATGACATCAGGAGAAATGTGCCGGAAGGCACACATACTTGATGGGAGACACTATTCTGTGGGCATCTTTACGCGCTCACTGCGTGCTCAGAACTGAGAAGGGCGACGTGACGCTATCTGCAGGCATACGAAAGACACTGTGCAACACACCTGTGCAAAGTTCCGTCGGATTTTCTCTGTGGTTTCTTTTTCGAATAGCCATCGTATAAATAGAAACAAAACAAATTTTTTTAGACGCTGAAAATTTCTTTTAGATTTTTTTAGAATCTATAAAAAGATGAATTTTGTTGGTCTTTACATAACCTAAAACTATTGATTTTCTTTGTTATTTGAATTAGAACCGAAAGACTAAAAGGCATAAATATACCGGTCGTCTCTCTTACGAGTTGTCCGGCACATTTTCTCTGGCGGTTTGGCAAATATTTTCAATTCCGCTTACCAGGATTTGGCACAAATAAATACTGCACATTAAGCCTTTCATGATACGCCCAATGTCAATCGAAAGCATCGGTTTGTTTCCCGTGACAAACAACATTATTTTAAAGCGGAACTTTACGTGCCAATTCTATTGAGCAGTCCCAAATTAGTCTAGCACGATATTCGTTTCATCGAAATGTATTAACAGGGGCAATAAAACATGAAGAATAAACGGTACTTCAACAGCTACTCACCTGTTGTTCTATCTCGCGCAGTCTGCTGCAGCTATGCATCAACGCTCCTCAGTCGCTACTTGAGTACTCGCTGTCCTTCACGTTTTACTGTCAATTCATATCTATGGAACGAATATAACACTGAGCTATTGTAGGTCCTTTCATCGAATGGGCACAAAAAATTTCGCTTTAAAAATAATTTTTTGTGTATTTCAAACAAAGAGACATTTTACTTCGAGACCTGGCGTCGCATGAAAGACTTGATGAACGGAATTTGTTTGGAACGACTTCATCTGCACGGAACAAAAACGGAACTGTAAACATCTGCCGAAACACCAAACAAAACGCGCCTGAAGGTGCTATGGAGAGCCATACACATTGAAGACACGACGATTTTCTTTAAAAGTGAGCACTGCACTTTCATTACAAAGCTGAAGGACCTGCTCAGGGGCGGGGGACGGGCAAAATAAAGGGATTTGCGGAGGGGTCTGAGACCTTTTAGCTTTTACCTTACCTGGGTCACGTTGGAAGAAGAAGAGTATTTTTGGGCCATACATAATATAATTAACACTAACAGTAACCACTGTGCGCAAAAAAGAGGTTGACGGTCAAGGACCGTAGTTAACACATTTAAGTAATTTAGAATTTATTAATTTATGATTCTTTATTCTAAAAAAGCAAGAATGGCTTAAACTGATGTTTTAAAGGAGATTTCATTAGCAATCTTATAATGTAAGTATTTACAAATATAGAACTAATGTGGGATTTGAATCTGGGATACTAATGTATTATCAGGTTCGATCGAAGCGGTTGGGTTTTTCTTCTATTTTCACTCTTTGTGCGCTTTACTCCTAAAAATAACTGTTCACAAATGTACGTGGTTTCAAAGAAAGATGACACATACATACGTAACGGATGCTGTGCAGCAATGGATATGAGCAGCTATGATTTGTATAAGTCCAAATAAGACACATAGTCAAAATTTTCTTTTAGTTGGATGTCAGACTGCAAGTAAATGTATTCCATACGGAAAACTTTTGGTAATTGATCTATGTTGTTTGTAAAAACTGTCGCATAAATACATTTCGAAAATTCTGAAACCGATTTTCAAATGCTTGCATCAAATCGAGAAGTGTGGCTGCGTATTTCATTCTTTCTGTAGGATTACGCCTCTGAACTTCTAGTTTCGCAGCTGCAATTGAAACAGCTGTTATAGACAGACCATGGCGTTGTATAAAAGCGAGACTGCAGGCTCAAGTGCAGCACAGGCAGCAGTGTTGAAAACAGGACGAACCAATGGCAGAGTAACATGGTGTGACGTATGTTGCAAATTGAAAATATTCAGTTTACCATAACTTTACATAAACGGAATTTTACGGATTTTCTTCCCGATCTTGTGATACAAGCTCATTTTTTGGGCTACACTGATACTTGCTGTGTGCCCCCGGACCGCGGTCTGGACCCCCTGTGTTAAGGTGTTCAGTATGGCTAAAGGAAAGGGCGTGGGTATAAATATCGGGGTTGTGTGGGTAGGTACTTTGGAGATGAAGATAGGTGTTGGGATGGATAGCGGGAAGTGGGGCGGAGGCTGGTGTGTACGTAGGTCGGTAGAATGAAGAGGAGAAGGATGGCGAACGATGGGTAGGGAAGAGGGATGGAGGAGCTTGACGCGGAGTGGGATAGATGGGGGAGAGTCAGAGTTGGTATGATGGATAAATATAGGGATGGTTTCCATCGTCTGGAAGAACGAGTCGGTTGCAATTGAGTTGGGACTGGATATGGAGTAGACGTAGGTGTACCCACGGTAGGATGTGACGATATAGGCGCTGCAGCGTACCAGCATTGGTTTCGTGATAGTCGAAAGCTTGAAGTTTTTTCCAGATTTGATGCAGTAAGAAAACTGGAAAGTCTTGTGTAGAAGAATGTCGACGCGAGGCACGGACCTACAGAATTACAGACCAATATCTTTAACATCGGTTAGCTGCAGAATACTTGAACATATTTTCCGTTCGAATATAAGAAATTTCATTGAGAGGGAAAAGCTTCTAACCACAAATCAGCACGGTTTTAGAAAGCATCGCTCACGCAAAACTCACCTCGCCCATTTCTCACACGACATCTTGCGAATCACGGATGAAGGATGAAAGAATGACTCGATATTCCTAGATTTCCGTAAAACACCGATTCGGTGCTACATGGCCGAGTGTTAACGGAGGTACAAGCATACGGAATAGGTTATAAGTGGCTCGAAGACTTCTTAAGTAACAGAACCCAGTACGGTGTCCGCGACAGCGAATGTTAGAGACAAGGGTACCGCCAGAAGTGCCCCAGGAAAGTGTATTAGAACCGCTACTGTTTTCTACACACATCAATGATCTGGCTGACAGGGTAAGAAACAGTCGTTATTTTCTGACGATTCTGTGGTGTGTGGGAAGGTGTCGTACTTGAGTGACTGTAGGAGTGTGTAAGATGAGTTTGACATAATTTCTAGTCGGTGTGATGAAAGACAGCTACCTCTAAATATAGTAAAATGTAAGTTAATACAGATGAGTAGGTAAAAGAAGCCCATAATTTTGGGGTAGGATACTAGTAGCGTGCTAGTTGACACAGTCATGCCGGTTATATACCGGGTGATCAAAAAGTCAGTATAAATTTGAAAACTGAATAAATAACGGAATGATGTAGATAGAGAGGTCCACATTGACACACATGCTTAGAATGACATGGGGTTTTATTAGAACCAAAATAATACAAACGTTCAAAAAATGTCTGACAGATGGCGCTTCGCCTAATCTGAATAGCAATAACTATCATAACAAAGTAAGACAAATCAAAGATGATGTTCTTTACAGGAAATGCTCAATATGTTCACCATCATTCCTCAACAATTGCTGTAGTCGAGGAGTAATGTTGTGAACAGCACTGTAAAGCATGTCCATAGTTATGGTCAGGCATTGGCGTCGGAAGTTGACTTTCAGCATCACTAGAGTTGTCGGTCGATCACGATACGCTTGCAACTTCAGGTAACCCCAAAGCCAATAATCGCACGGACTGAGGTCTGGGGACCTGGGAGGCCAAGCATGACGAAAGTGGCGGCTGAGCACACGATCATCACCAAACGACGCGCGCAAGAAATCTTTCACGCGTCTAGCAATACTTAGTTTTTTTTTCCTTTTGGTTCTAATAAAACCACATGTCATTCCAAGCACGTGTGTCAATTTTTACCTGTCTATCTACATTATTTTGTGGTTTATTAAGTTTTCAAATTTGTACTGACTTTTTGATTACCTGGTATCAAGGCGTAACGTTGCAAAGGAATACGAAATGGAATGGAGCATGGTAGGATTGTAGTAGGGAAGGTGAATGATCGACCAGGAAAATATAGCTCATCTGTGAAGGAAACCGCTTGTAGGACTCTAGTGCGACCCATCGGTGAGTATTGTTAGAGTGTTTGGGATCCGTATCAGGTCAGGATAAAAGAAGACATCGAAGCAGTTAAGAAGGCAGCTGCTAGATTTGTTACCAGTAGGATCGAACAACACGCAAGTGTCATGGAGATGCTTCGGGAACCCAAATGGGAATCAGTGGAGGGAAAGCGACGTACTTTTCGAGGAGCACTACTGGAGGAATTTAGAGAACTGGCGTCTGTTGTTGAATGCAGAGGTGTTGTGACCATAGAAAATTTTAATTTTTATTCTTACTTATGTGACCATAGTAAGAGTCCAGGCTCCATAGGCAAACAGCCAGCCGACATTAAGAAATAGTCCACCAGGACATAGAAAGAAGATAAGCAGCGAAGGCTGCCTAGTATGGCTTGTTGATCAAATAACTTAGTGTTTGACTTCTTGTCAGAGGAAGCAGCACGAATCAAACTTGCGCAATGGAAGACGCAAACACCAGGGCGATAATGCAGCAAGAGAGAGTGTCAGTCATGTGTGGAAAAGACTCGTGTGGAACCAAATTAAGTTGTGTGCAGCTAGAAACGAAAATGTCGTGTGGAACCAAAGGCATTCTTGCGCAAGCCGACCAATTAGAAACGAGAGTGTCGTGTGGAACCATAGGCATTCTTGTGCAATCCGATCACTTAGAAATGAAAGGGTCGTGTGAAACAAATTAACTCGTGTGCACCCAAGTACATGAGAAACGAAATAAAAAGCCAGGCAGCGATATAGCTAGAGACAGAGATTCAGATGCAGATTCAGAGCCAGTGCCGGCAGTTTGGAGATTCCGCAGCGAGACGCCAGGGGGGGCGAGGAGGCCCGTAGCAGCCGATACAGCTCATAAAGACTTCAGCTACGTGAAGACGGTGACAGACTCTGGTGGACACTCAGGAACTGCAGGTCAAGCAGGATTTTTAGAGTTTCATTGGAATAGTGTTGAACAGAGGCTGTTAGTCTTTGTCTCAATTACTTAGAGAGATTACAGTGCTAACCAAGAACATGTGATTGCTTTGTACTTGTTTCTTATATGTACCGGCAAATAGCTTTGAAGTAGCAAGTCCGAATAAATGGACTGAATCTTCACAAGCTGCGACATCATCGCGAAAAAACACAGTGTCCCGTATATGTAATAAGTTTCCTTTAATTTACGTCTAGGGTCACAATCTTTTCTGTTTAACAGATTACCGGTTTCGGTCTTTAAAGACCATCATCAGATCTGTCTCATAAAAACAAAGTCCTAATGTACTGCAGCCATAGTGGCATTGTCAAATGTTAAATGCGGAATCAGCACCAACATAGTCAAATACATACAAATCACTGGTGCATGTGATGTGATTTATATGTATTTGACGATGCTGGTGCTGATTCCGCATTTAACATTTGACGATGCCACTATGGCTGCAGTACATTAGGACTTTGTTTTTATGAGACAGATCTGATGATGGTCTTTAAAGACCGAAACCGGTAATCTGTTAAACAGAAAAGATTGTGACCATAGAAGTAAATTAAAGGAGACTGAATCTTACTAAGGGGTTTATGGCCCAACACCTCACATAAGTATATGTAAGAATAAGCTTGATAGAAACTAACCAATCTTTTCTACCTAGCCGGCTGTTGTGGCCGAGCGGTTCTAGACGCTTCAGTCCAGAACCACGCGGCTGCTACTGTCGTAGGTTCGAATCCTGCCTCGGGTATGGATGTGTGTGATGTCCATAGGTTAGTTAGGTTTAAGTAGTTCTAAGTCTAGGGGACTGATGACCTCAGATGTTAAGTCCCATAGTGCTCAGAGCCATTTGAACCATTTTTCTGCCTATTTCAATTGTGTAACCTAGTTTCAGGAAACTTATTTGCTTCAAACTAAGGAGATTCTCTCCCCCTCATCTCCGATATAAAGGTTGACAGCAATTTATAGCTAACCCATTGTCGTTAACGTCCCGATTGTGCTACGCAGTTCGCACTTACTTAATTTTGGTATAGTGAGGCTGTGCCGGGACGCGACAGAGCGATTCTACTGCCGCCAACGTACATTTTGCGTAAGGAATCGCGGAGATAAGAGAAATTAGTGCTCTTAGAGACGCATACGGTTCTATATGCGAGTGGAGCCGATACGGTGGCCTGTGGAGTGTGTATACAGGGTGTTACAAAAAGGTACGGCGAAACTTTCAGGAAACATTCCTCACACACAAAGAAAGAAAATATGTTATGTGGGCATGTGTCCGGAAACGCTTACTTTTCATGTTAGAGCTCATTTTATTACTTCTCTTCAAATCACATTAATCATGGAATGGAAACACACAGCAACAGGACGTACCAGCGTGACTTCAAACACTTTGTTACAGGAAATGTTCAAAATATCCTCCGTTAGCGAGGATACATGTAACCACCCTCCGTCGCATGGAATCCCTGATGCGCTGATGCAGCCCTGGAGAATGGCGTATTGTACCACAGCCGTCCACAATACGAGCATGAAGAGCCTCTACATTTGGCACCGGTTGCGCAGACAAGAGCTTTCAAATGCCCCCATAAATGAAAGACAAGAGGGTTGAGGTCAGGAGAGCGTGGAGGCCACGGAATTGGTCCGCCTCTACCAATCCATCGGTCACAGAATCTGTTGTTGAGAAGCGTACGAACACTTCGACTGAAATGTGCAGGAGCTCCATCGGGCATGAACCACATGTTGTGTCGTACTTGTAAAGGCATATGTTCTAGCAGAACAGGTAGAGTATCCCGTATGAAATCATGATAACGTGCTCCATTGAGCATAGGTGGAAGAACATGGCGCCCAATAAAGACATCACCAACAATGCCTGCCCAAACGTTCACAGAAAATCTGTGTTGACGACGTGATTGCACTACTGCTTGCGGATTCTCGTCAGCCCACACATGATGATTGTGAAAATTTACAATTTGATCACGTTGGAATGAAGCCTCATCCGTAAAGAGAACATTTGCACTGAAATGAGGATTGACACATTGTTGGATGAACCATTCGCAGAAGTGTACCCGTGGAGGCCAATCAGCTGCTGATAGTGCCTGCACACGCTGTACATGGTACGGAAACAACTGGTTCTCCCGTAGCACTCTCCATACAGTGACGTGGTCAACGTTACCTTGTACAGCAGCAACTTCTCTCACGCTGACATTAGGGTTATCGTCAACTGCACGTAGAATTGCTTCGTCCATTGCAGGAGTCCTCGTCGTTCTAGGTCTTCCCAAGTCGCGAGTCATAGGCTGGAACGTACCGTGGTCCCTAAGACGCCGATCAATTGCTTCGAACGTCTTCCTGTCTGGACACCTTCGTTCTGGAAATCTGTCTCGATACAAATGTACCGCACCACGGCTATTGCGCCGTGCTAATACATACATCAAATGGGCATCTGCCAACTCCGCATTTGTAAACACTACACTGACTGCAAAACCACGGTCGTGATGAAGACTAACCTGTTGATGCTACGTACTGATGTGACTGTAGAGCAATGAGTCGCATGTCAACACAAGCACCGAAGTCAACATTACCTTCCTTCAATTGGGCCAACTGGCGGTGAATCGAGGAAGTACAGTACATACTGACGAAACTAAAATGAGCTCTAGCATGGAAATTAAGCGTTTCCGGATACATGTCCACATAACATCTTTTCTTTATTTGTGTGAGAGGAATGTTTCCTGAAAGTTTGGGCGTACCTTTTCGTAACACCCTGTATAGATGTAGACGCTCTTGGTCCTCCATCAGCCGTCAGTCGCCGCCTCGGAGAGCTTACCGGTGTAGCAGGTGGGGCAGGCCCTGGCGCTGCAGTAGGCGCTGCTGACCGCCCTGCCGACCACGGCTGGAGCGCCGCACGAGTACTCACTGGCGGCCGCGGACGGGGGGCCGAGGCGGACGCGGGGCGTCGCTGCCGGCTGCGCGCTCATCTCGCCTCGCTTGGCCCTGGCCGCCTCTCCGCTGGACTGGCTGGCTGGGGGAACTGCTGCTGCCCAGCTACACGCCGACGCTCCGCTCAGCTCTGAATTAAACACAGACGCCGCCAGCCGGTCGAATCGCGGCCAGTCGATACTGCCTGTCTCACGGAAGTACCGTAGTCGGCGCATCTCTATTATGGATGACCACCAGTCTGCTCTAACGGCGTGGGCCGAACGACCCGCGCATCACTCGTAAAGATTTTTCCGCTGTTACCAGCGCCCGCCCACGCCCAGATTAGCCTGCCCGAGAGCGGCACGGACGGGTCCTTTTGCAATTCTGAACAGAGCTCGGGCTAGGCTTCCAGATTTCCAGTACGGCGAGGAACTACCTCGCCAAATAATTCCCCGCATCTGAAGACGAAATGTAGGAAAAAATGAAATGGGCAATTACATTCTGGCAAGTGGGCGATGCTAAGCGCCTGCAATGTCATCCTCTACAGATGCGTCATTTGGATGGGGTATGTTGGGACACGGGATCAACACACCAGCCTCCAGTCATTGTCAACAACCAGAGATTGGAACAGTTGCTTCAGATCCAACTACACTACTGGCCATTAAAATTGCTACCCAAAGAAGAAATGCAGATGATAAACGGGTATTCATTGGACAAATATATTATACTAGAACTGACATGTGATTATATATCCACGCAATTTGGGTGCATAGATCCTGAGAAATCAGTACCCAGAACAACCACCTCTGGCCGTAATAACGGCCTTGATACGCCTGGGCATTGAGTCAAACAGAGCGCGGATGGCGTGTACAGGTACAGCTGCCCATCCAGCTTCAACACGATACTACAGTTCGTCAAGAGTAGTGACTGGTCTACTGTGACGAGCCAGTTGCTCGGCCACCATTGACCAGACGTCTTCAATTGGTGAGAGATCAGGAGAATGTACTGGCCAATGCAGAGTCGAACATTTTCTGTAACCAGAAAGGCCCGTACAGGACCTGCAACATGCGGTAGTGCATTATTCTGCTGAAATGTAGGGTTTCGGAGATATCGAATGAAGGGTAGAGCCACGGGTCGTAACACATCTGAAATGTAACGTCCACTGTTCAAAGTGGGTCAATGCGAACAAGAGGTGACATGACGAATACACGTTTCCAATGTGCGTTCACTGCGATGTCGCAAAACACGGATGTAAGCATCATATGCTGTAAACAGAACCTGGATTCATCCGAAAAATGACGTTTCGCCATTCGTGCACCCAGGCTCGTCGTTGAGTATACCATCGCAGGCGCTCCTGTCTGTGATGCACCGTCAAGGGCAACCACAGCCATGGTTTCCGAGCTGATAGTCCATGCTGCTGAAAACGTCGTCGAACTGTTCGTGCAGATGGTTGTTGTCTTCCAAACGTCCCCATCTGTTGACTCATGGATCGAGACGTGGCTGCACGATCCGTTACAACCATGCGGATAAGATGCCTGTTATCTCGACTGCTAGTGATACGAGGCCGTCGGGATCCAGCACGGCGTTCCGTATTCCCCTCCTGAACCCACCGATTCCATATTCTGCTAACAGTCATTGGATCTCGACCAACGTGAGGAGCAATGTCGTGATACGATAAACCGCAATCTCCATAAGCTACAATCCGACCTTTATCAAAGTTGTAAACGTGATGGTACGCATTTCTCCTCCTTACACGAGGCATCGCAACAACGTTTCACCAGGCAACGCCGGTCAACTGCTGTTTGTGTATGAGAAATCGGTTGGAAGCTTTCCTCATGTCAGCACGTTGTAGGTTTCGCCACCGGCGCCAACCTCGTGTGAATGGTCTGAAAAGCTAATCATTTGCATATCACAGCATCTTCTTCCTGTCGGTTAAATTTCGCGTCTGTAGCACGTCGTCTTCGCGGTGTAGCAATTTAAATGGCCAGTAGTGTACCTTGTCAACTGGTCTCAAGAGGCAGTCACCACTCTATTCCAGGCCTTCCACCAAGGAAAGATCCTTATAGCTGAGTCAGTATAAGTTGATCCCTGACAGCTGCTGTGGGTTGGGCGTGGCAATTTCATGGAGCTACTGGTGTGAGCTGTCGCCAGCGCACCAGGTGGCAATGAGTTTGCGAGAAGGTCGGTAGTAAGCATCGGAGCAAGCGAGCCTATGAGGCCAAAGACAAACTCGCAAGAAACGCGCCGTCAACGCCTTCTCGACTGCCAGTATTTAGGTTGCTGCCGCGGATCGGAGGGTCCAGTCAGTCATCCAGTCAACGAGTCGAGTCACAGCACAGTGGGAGTCGCAGTCGCAGTTAGCTCAGCCTCCAGCTCAGAGCCAGGTAGCACATAGCGACCAGAGTAGTGTACATAGCGGACTTGTACTTCACCAGCTGTGAGGCTAATATGGGCTATTAAGTGAGAGCTTGTAGCACAACAACTAGCTTAAGTGAAGTGGTTTTCTTATTTCTTATATATAATGAACCCAGTTAATACGTAAGTGCAGTTGTGTTACAGAAAGAGGATACTGGCCACCAAACAACATCCTCCCCTTTCTTCCTACGGTATAAGCCTGCAGTGCCAACGAGAAGATACCAAAACCTCAACCAACAACGTAGCGTAATTTTGCAAACGTCTCTGTAGCAACGTCACAGTGTTGCGTGAGCTGTGAAGACCGCGACTGTTTTCACCTGCAGCGTTAGCGCTTCACAGTTGAAATCTTGCAACAGTTCTGCAAGCTGTCAGCTATCTTCTTAGACCGTCTCGACTACAACACCATTTACAATAGAGCCTGTGTCCTCTGAATGTCAGACAGACACACACTGACCACTCAGCTTCCAACTATAGAGGCGGACTGGCTCTCCAGATGAAACTCGAACTAGCAGTCCTGGCACTACTCATGCCTACTGCCTTGTACACTGAGGAGACGATACGCACACATACAGATGACGGTGGTATTTCGTACATAAGGTACAATAAGGCAGTGCATTGACGGAGCTGTCATTTGTACTCAGGAGATTCGTGTGAAAAGGTTTCCGAAGTGATTATGGCCGCACGACGGCAAGTAACGGACTGGTACTCGGAGTTAGGCGCATGGGGCATTCCGTCTTGGAAATCGTTAGAGAATTCAATATTCCGAGATCCACAATGTCAAGAGTATTCCATAATACCAAATTTCAGACGTTACCCCTCACCATGCACAAATCAGCCGTCGACGACCTTCACGTAACGACCGAGAGCACCAGTGTTCGTGTAGAGTCATCAGGGCTAATAGGCAAGCATGATTCCTTGAAATAACCGCAGAAATCAATGTGGGACGTAAGACGAAAATACCCATTTGACAGTGAGCCGAAATTTGGCATTAATGGGCTATAGCAGCACACGACCAAGGCCTTTCCGATTAATTCCGATTTCAGTGGGTAGGAGCTGATGGTAAGGACTGAGTGGAGCACAGACCCCACGAAGCCTTGGACCGAAGTTACCAACAAGGCACTTTCCAAGCTGATGGTGGCTCCGTAATGATGTTGGCTGTGTTTACATCGAATGAACAGAGTGCTCTGGTCCAACCGAACCGATCAGTCACTGCAAATGGTTTTGTTTAGCAACTTGGAGACCATTCGATGGATTTTTTGTGGGTAACAATGTACCATGTCACCAGGCTATAACTGCTCGCGATTGGTATGAAGAATGTTCTGGAAAGTTCGAGCGAATTATTTGGCCAGCTAGATCGACCGACATGAATCTTATCGAAGATTTACTGGGCATAATCAAGAGGTCAGTTAGTGGACATAATCCTGCAACGGCAACACTTTTGCTGATGTCAAGAACGTTCGTCAGACCAATCGCGTACAATTGTAGCCCAGTGCCGTGACGCATTGTCATCCATAAAAATTCCATCGTTGTTTGGGAATAAGAAGTCCATGTATGGCTGCAGATTGTCTCCAACGGGCCGAACATGATATCCAGAAAATGACCGGTAAGTTGAACCAGAGGACCAAGCCCATTCCACCTGAACATGGCCCACACCATTATGGTGTAACCACCAACTTACACAGTGTCTTGTTGACAACTTGGGTCCGCGGCTTCATGGTGTCTGCGGGACACTCGAACCCTACCATCAGCTCTTAACAACTGAGACTGGGATTCACTTGACCAGGCCACGGTTTTCCTGCCGCCTAGGGTCCATCTGATATGGTCACGAGCACAGGAGAGGCGCTGGAAGCGATGTCGTCTTGTTAGCAAAAGCACTCACGTCGGTCGTCTGCTGCCATAGCCCATTAATGACACATTTCGACGCACTGCCCTAACAGATACGTTCGTCGTATGTCTCACATTGATTTTTGCGGTTATTTCACGTAGTGTTGCTTGTTTGTTAGAACTGACAACTCTACGCAAACGCCGGTGCTCTCGGTCGTTAAGTGAATGCCGTCGGTCTCTGCACTGTCAGTGGTGAGAGGCAATAGCAGAAGTATGGTATCCTCAGCGCACCTTTGACGCTGTGGATGTCAGAATACTGAATGGTCTAACGTATTCCGAATTGGAACATGTGTCTAGCTCCATTATTCCTTGTTCAGACTCTGTTAATTTCCGTCTTGCGGCCATAATCACGTCGGACACCTTTTCACATGAATCACCTGATTACGAATGACAATTTCGCTAATACACTGCACTTTTATACCTCGTTTATGCGGTATTACCGCCATCTGTATGTGCGTATCCGGTGTCTTATTGTGAAGAATCTAATTTTGTGAAGGGTGAATCCTGCGAGAATCGGAAAAGTGGGGAATCCGAGCGTTAGAGACGTCATGTTATAGAAAGATTTTGCAAACTGGATGGAATGATAACATAAGAAAGGAGCAGGTTCAACGTAGAATTTGCAACGATAGGATATGTGGAAACACTGATTACAGGAAGGGAGAGAGTGATTGAACAGGTGTTACGGCATCGGAGAGTAACTTCCATAGCATTAGAGGGAGCTGTAGAAGATAAAATCTGTAGTGGAAGACAGAGATTGGCATATATCCAATAAATAATTTAGGATATTGTGTGTAAAAGCTGATCTGAAATGAAGAGGTTGGCAGAGAAGAGTAAGTCATGATGGGCCACATCAGATCATTCAGAAGACTGGCATCCTGAAATAACAAATTTGTCACAAAGATGCCAACTACATGTTGTTGCACTGTGGATGCTGCTTAGGGTCCTTGCATCTAGAAGGGAACCATGAACTGTCCAAATAAATTGCTCTAAACAATGAGCTCTCAGGGAAGTTGGCAGAGTATTTACAGTTAATTGCTCTGCACCCATCTCTTGCTCCAGATCTTCCTCTGTGCACGACAGGTGCAAGGTAAATAAATGTCAAATAAATGTCCCCTTGACGCCTGGGTGTTTCAAGGAGTGGACCTCAGTACTTCGCCCTTAACAGCCTATGTATGTATTCTTTTCCGTGATTTACCTATATCACTGCAGGCAAATGCCGGGGTGGTTCCCTTAAAACAGCACGGCCGATTTTCTTCCCCATCTTTCTCTAATCTGATGGCCTCGATATTCGGTCCTCTCCCCCAAGCAAACCAACCAACCTATGTATTCTAGACCCCATAACAAAGTTTCTGTGAAGTCCAGTGTAATTCTGGATCTGGACGATGAGAGACTCGGACTCATTCTGGCATGAGCAGATGTAGGCTCAGAAACGGTTATGACTGTCCAGCTGAAGCCCTTGGCCTCTCACGGTCCATCTAGTGCTGACTGTGACACTCATTAAAGACTGAACTCATTGAACAGGTGCCGGTCGAAGTGCCCGTGCGGTTCTAGGCGCTGCAGTCTGGAACCGCGGCACCACTACGGTCACAGGTTCGAATCCTGCCTCGGGCATGGATGTGTGTGATGTCCTTAGGTTAGTTAGGTTTAACTAGTTCTAAGTTATAGGGGACTAATGACCTCAGAAGTTGAGTCCCATAGTGCTCAGAGCCATTCGAGCCATTTTGAACAGATATTGCGGTTTCCTTATTTGCGACACGGGACCACCTGATGAATTCAGTAGAAATAAATTTCAATTATCACAATTTTTATTAACACGCCGTTGTGCTCTGAGGCCACAAACAAATTGGCTGCCATTCCTGCACTATAAACTGCTCTTCAACGACTGCTCGCACGTACGCCCTCTGTAGCACTTTTACTGCAATAGTTAACAGACTAACGAACTCAGCTATCAGGTCCGGCTGACTATGAGATGATGTTCGGCCGCCATGTCTCCCTCTGTCATTTGAAGTGGTGTGGAGAAACGCGCGGGTAGCAAATTGCTCTCCAAGGTCAGTTTCAGCTTTGCCTCCTATGATGTCGGTACATCTCATCAAGTACTTTCAGCCCTCACAAGGTTCAGTGTACACCATTATATGAATTTCAGCAAGGATAAAGTCCCTAACAGCGCCGGGAATCGAACGCTGGACCTCTGCATGAGCCCAGTGCCTAGCTAATAGTAAACACCAAAAAATTCTGAAGAAGATTCCAGCAGAGGGGTCGAAACGTCGATCATGTAGAAGAAACTGAAATGTAACGTGACACAGGTTAATATTCCAAAAGATTTTACCTACAGCTTAAGTACATCCTATAGTATGTTAAGAATACGCCATGAATAAATTTTGTTAAAAAATAAGAGAATGACTCAAAGGCGTATGACCTCGTGAACTGTGTTGCATGATTCAATAAAAATGTGTCAGAAAATCACTACATTATTTGTTCTCTGCCCTAGTCCACAAACCATAAAAATTCTGGGTAAGTTTAAGCCAGTAACTAATAATTTGTATGTATGACAGTAAGATATAGTATTCAACCACTAGAGATTAAGCAGAGTGTTAAATAAGAAAACACTACTGTTGCAAATCAGGAAAATTAATAACGCAAGACCCGAATAGTCTGCTCCATATTTACATGCGCTAGACGATGCTTCACGTCACGTACTTGGCTTACGGTAGGATGGGAAAATAGGTGGAACTGATAGAGTGCTTATACGGAAAAAGTTATGAATACGCGATAAAATAGAAAAATCATGTGGGATTTATAAAGGGATGAAGTATGTTCCACCAGCTTTCGAGTTTTGGGTTTTCCTACAGATGAAACCTCACTCGCCGCTTCCCTAACCCTGGTTTACAAATAGCTGCAGAAAGTGAGCTTATAAAGTAAGAAAAATGTTAGCGATGTTCAAGTTTAATGTCGTAAGTAGGAACGATGGACGTGAAGTTCTTCTGGCTCATTTACAGGCAAATTACTGCCGGTTCCGGAAACATTAAGAAGCCTTCAGAGCGGCTGGTAGACCATTTTTTTACGAGTTAGAGATACCCAAGGGAGCACCGCGCCGCGTGTTGAGCTTTAAGAGGGATAAAGAGACGCAGATAAACAGGAGCGCCCTAATTTTGGCGAAAAACGCGGTACACCTGTAACGGTGGAGCAATTGTGCGCCGTGAGCGCTAATGCAGTCTTGCTGATAGCTCTTAGCACAACGCTTCATCACCGGAGGCTTTCTATGGTAAATGCGTCCACATTAAAGTACGACTAATGTAATTACTGTCACAGCAGCTTATCAGTAATCTACTTTAACTTAGTATCCAGATATAACCGTATCTTTTCCTTTTTAGTCACGTGTTGCATTTCTGCACCGCCAAGGCGTTAGCCATTCTAGAACAGCTGACATCCGCGATCGTGCGATTATTCAGGTGTGGTCGGAAATGGTGTTGTTTGTTATCAGGCTGTTCCATAGCTGTATTTACGACAATACTCTGCAAACCACGGTGCATGCCAGAGGGCTCATTCTATTGAACCGCTTATTAGAGTTTCATACCATTCCATTCGCGTATGAAGAGCGTGAATTTCGCAGTCCCTACGGGAGCGATACGTAGAGATTTTTGTACGTTCCTAGTGAGTCACTCAGCACTGATTTGTGCAACTTTTAAAGTAAAATTACACAGGGTAATAGGGTCTATCTTCAAATGTGTACTAGTCTAGGTTGTTCAGTAGTCCTGTGACTCTCTGTCGCATGTGAAACAAACTGTCACCATTCGTGCTACTTTTTTTCTATGCGTTCAATATCCCCTGTTAGTCCTATTTTGTACGTGTCCCACACATTTGTTTGCACGAAAGTTGTTCACTTAAAAGTGAATTCGCGCATACATTTCCGATGTGCTAGAAGTCAGCATATAGTTCCAGTTACAACAACCTAGCTGACCTGTATTTGTCGTATAATGTAGGGCCAACAGGAACTACCTTTAATCTTATTGATAGTAACTTAGGCCTATCTTCTTGCTGAACGTAACGACTGAGAGTGACATGAGAGCACCAGTTAGCAGCTTTTACACCGAAACAGTCGATTCCGGCTGCCTTGCTTTTTAACTTTATCGTATTTCTCGGACACTTCTACGAAGAGTTTCAAAGCCAACATATGCAAGTGCAATATAGGGTGTTTAATTACTGCAAGTACAAACAAAAGGGGCGACTAGAAGATAATCAAACAAGCAAATAATCCTAACACCATGGGTCTGGTTGCCAATGGTTTCCCCGATACGACATACGAGTGGGTGCTGAAAAGTAATGCCTTCGAATTTTCTATTCTGTTCTCAATACCGGCTGACGTACTGCGTGTCATGCACGCTACTCCGTCGATTTTCCCGCCTCGCTGACGCACGTTGCAACCATCTGCCGCTGGAGGGATCCGAATTGTAGCATGTAACATGGTGCGGTGTACACTGAAGCGGCAAAAAGCTGGTATAGGCATGCGTATTCAAATACAATGTAAACAGGTAGAATATGGCGCTGCGGTCGGCAATGCCTATATAGAATAAGTGTCTGGCGCAATTGTTAGATCGGTTACTGCTTCTACAATGGCAGGTTATTGAGTTTGAACGTGTTGTTACAGTCGGCGCACGATCTATGGGACATAGCATCTCTGAGGTAGCGACGAAGTGGGGATTCACCTGTAAAACCATTTCATAAGTCTACAGCGAATGTCAGGAATTCTGTAAAACATCAAATCTCCGACATCGCTGCGGTCGGAAAAAGATCCTGCAGGAACGGGACCAACAACGACTGAAGAGAGTCGTTCAACGTGACAGAAGTGCAACTCTTCCGCACTCTGCTGCAGATTTCAATGCTGGGCCATCAACAAGTGTCAGTTTGCGAACTGTTCAACGAGACATCATCGATATGGGCTTTAGGAACCGAAGACCAACTCGTGTACCCTTGATGACTGCACGACACAAACTTCACGCCTCGCCTGGGGCCGTCAACACCGACATTGGACTGTTGATGACTGGAAACATGTTGCCTGTCTCGTTACAAATTGTGTCGAGTGGACGGACGTGTAAGGGTACAGAGACCTCCTCATGAATCCATGGACCCTGCATGTCAGCAGGGGACTGTTCAAGCTGGTGGAGGCTCTGCAATGGTTTGGGACGTCTGCAGTTGCAGTGATATGGAACCCCTGACACGTCTAGATACCACTATAACAGGTGACGCGCACGTAAGCATCCTGTCTGATCACCTGCGTCCATTCACGTCCATTGTGCATTCCAACGGACGTGGGCAATTCCAGTGGGACAATGTGACACCCCACACTTCCAGAACTGCTACAGAGTGGCTCCAGGAACACTCTTCCGCTGGATATCAGACTTCCCAGACATGAATATTATTGAGCACAGCTGGGATGCCTTGCAACGTGCCTTCCAGAAGAGATCTCCTCCCCTCTTACTCTTACGGATTTACGGACAGCCCTGCAGGATTCATGGTGTCAGTTCCCTCCAGCACTACTTCAGACATTAGTCGAGTCCATGCCACGTCGCGTTGCGTCACTTCTCCATGCTCGCAAGGGGTCCTAGATGATATTAGGCAGGAGTACCAGTTTCTTTGGCTCTTCAGTATATGTCGTTGCGCGAGGAACAGCGTGTTGTTATCGAGTTTCAAATTCGAAGAGTTCGTCCACACACAGAGCACCATCTCCTTCAGCGTGACAGTGGCAGGCCATACACGAACCCTGTGAAGTCTGCAGCAGTCCGACGCCTCTGATCCACTGTCATCGATCATGCTCCGTACAGTGCTGACTTGGCCCCATCCGATTTTCGTCTGTTTCCAAAACCTAGGGAACACATTCGAGGACTTCACTCTGATAGCGATCAAGCGATCTAAGCAGAAGTGAGATTGTGGCTTCGACAACAAATTCAATTATTCTACAGTGACGGTATCAGTAAACATGTCTCTGGGTGGAAGAACTGTTTTCTTAGCCAGCGTAACTATCTTGGGAAATAAATATACAGACTTGAAGAACAGAGGTGTAGAATGTTAATAACGTTTATTTAATTTAAAAAAAAAGCTTTATGAGTTTTAGGATAAAAAATGCGAAGTTATTATTTTTCAATACGCTCTCGTAGTACTACTGAGTACGTGAACATCTTATAACAGAGCTTACGAGTATCCGAACTGCAGATATGTCCTAGAGGACAAACACATTACAAGCGTTCCACAAGACCATCATTCATGTGGAGGGAGGCATCAGCATGTCATGTCGTCGACGCTTGTACTCGTTCAAATATACCAGGCGTTTTCCGAATGTACTGATAACCATCCACAACGCTTTCCCTGAATTCTTGTAAATTATCAACATGGTGGGAATAAACCGAATCGTTTTAGTATCCCCACACAAAAAGGTCCAATGGGTCCCGTCGCGAGACAGAGTAGTCTATATCCGGAATAGCGATAAAATCAAATTAGTGATGTTTATAACTTGTAATTTACTCCTTACTTGGGGTGTTTCGAAATTAACGCAGCCTTAGGCATTAAGACTGTCATAACATTAGCAACACTGCGCTTGTGTATACGTATATGAGTGAAACCGTTAATTTCCAGTCCTACGGTTGTTAGTTACGCTAATTACGCATACTAAGATACACCAGAAACCTCTTTTTGACGTCCTGAAGATGTGCGGAATAAAACAGATGCAAGATGTATTACTTATAACTGCATGTATTTCCATGGTGAATTTCTTTTCCATTCAATGGTCTGTCACGCAATAGGGAAACCATAGCATTTCACTTTAGAGTATTGGAGCATTCTATAGCATTTTTTCTTTCAACAGTCCAACTATTATGTTTCTTACGAGTTACTATGATGTTTTATTGTGAATGTAATCAGTTACTACGTACGCTGTTTCTTTTCTTTTCTTTCATTTTTTATAATTAGTCATACAATTTTGTGATGGGGGGGTTGGCTGCGTGGCATATACTTCAAATGACGGTAAAAGCAGCAGTACTAATGCTAACATTTCGTGCTCAGCAATTTAAAAAGAAAGTATGACATCTTATTGGTCAATTGTTTTGCATGTTTTGGGGGAACAATAATGTTTGAGGACTATCCAAACTTACTGACGTTGCATGAAACTCCACTACAATCTCCACGTAGAGCTTTTAAAAATGTACAGCTATTAGCAAATAATCTAAAGTACACTAATTAACACTTAATCGTTTACAGAAAGCCTCTCCGTATCGTATAAAGCGTGGGACGGCCGCTAGGATGGCGACATCTATCAGTTATGTTTGCCACGCCCGTTATGGGCTCCCTTTCTTTGCTAACTGTGTTTGGAAAGTATACTGCCAAGAGTAAATATCGGATTCATTTTTTCACGTAGTAATTAGTTTACGATCTCAGAGTCAATGTTTGGAACAACTATTTCATTTCCCGGTAACCAGTGCGTCCGCAAAAAGACTCGCTGGAACGAGGACAGAGTCAATATTGACGGACCCAAAAAAAGGGAGAGACAGCGCAGTTTATAGGGAAATTAAATTTTTTAAATTGGAATTATTAATTATAGGAGGACAGGCAATACACGTCGATGTCCTGATACACAGAGAGATTTCTCAAAACGTCGTGTTGCTCTTCGTGTGCTTTAGATGAACGCGAAAATTGAAAATTTTTATCAATACAGCATCCCCGATGTTAAAAGCACTTTTACGTGATTTGATTCGTTCATAGGGGTTATGGAATCGTCCAGAATCTGTGGTAGCATTTATAATATTATTCTTCAGCGGTATATCTCATTCGTTGACAATATTATTAACATTACATAGCTTCACGCGATTACTTCAGTCATATTCGTAAGTCTTATGATCAGAAAAAGCATTTAGTAGAAACACAAAATGTTGCTGTGTAGAACACGAGTTCTAGTTCTTGTACGAAAATATTAAGCGAGTCATAAAAGCCACAAAGAAGCTCAAAATTTAATTTGAACAACGACTCTTTTTTAGTTGATGATTCGATGTAAGGGTAACGCAGATTTAGAGGAATGTTGACTCTTTTATAAGCAGCAATAAGACATTTGCTTCATACAGTGTTACGAGATGTTCTCCAAGTATGAAGAGAGCCACCATTTCTGCAGAGAATACTACTGCGTGGAACAGTTGTTGTTGTCGTCGTCTTAAGTCAGAATACGAGTTTTATGCAATCTTAGGATGTGTTCCAGCAACAGGTCCGTTCTTTTCGTAAAGTTTCGCTTTAAATGTCTTTTTTCCTAATTAGATTCTGCAACTCTTTGTCACTCCTTTCCCTCCTGTTAATGCCTGTTAACCTGAAAAAGTGGAGTTACTCCGTGGTTCAGAGCCCACGTTATGCCGTAGCTCCCCTTATAATTGGCTTCAGTTAGTTGAAAGATCAGATGAAGATAATGGCACGTCACCTCAAACGGTTTCATGCCTACCAAAGCGCTATGATGTTCTGGTTGATGACAGCTCTACCTACTTCTTCTTTAGTTACCCGCTCTTCCCATATGTTTTTTAGCATTCTTCTGTAGCACCACAGTTCTAAGGCCTCCATTCATTTCTTGTTCTTGTTTCATCTGCTCTTCGACAACGTTGCATCTCCTCAAGCTAGACTCCAGACAAACACCTTCAAAAAGACTTCCTGTCACATAAATTTACGCTAAATGTTAACAAATACGTCTTTTGCAAAAATACTTGCTATTGATTCCCCCCGTCGGAGGTTCGAGTTCTCCCTTGGGAATGGATGTGTGTGTCGTCTTTAGCATAAGTTAGTTTAAGTTACATTAAGTAGTGTGTAAGCTTAGGCACCGATGACCTCAGTAGTTTTGTCCTATAAGATCTTACCACAAATATCCAAAAATTTCTTGCTATTGCCAGCCTACATTTTGCATGCCCTCTATTTCGTTCATCGCCAGATAGTTTGTTGCTCAATGCTAATTTATTCATCATCACCTAATTTGATACCACAAAATTTCATCACACTTGTTTCACTATTTTTATATTCATTTTATAACTTTGCTTCAAGACAGTATCTATTGGGTTCAGCTGGTATCTCATCTAATTTACGGTCCCTCAGAGAATTACGAAGTCATCGACAAATTTCAGAGTTTTTATTTCTTCTCACTCAATTTTAAATCTCTTTTCAAATTTCTTTTTAGTTTTTCTCACTGCCTGACCTATGTAAAGATGAAAAAACATCGGATTAGGCTACGGCTCTATCCCACTCCCTGCTCAACCACTCCTTCCCTTTTATGTCCTCCCACTCTGACAACTGGGGTCTGATTTCTGTGCTCATTGTAGGTAATCTTTTGCTCGCTGTATTTTATCCCGATCACTTTATGCAAAACTTTTTTTTAAATGTTCAAATGCTATATGTGTAAATTTAGCTTTCTTATTTCTATTTTATGACGTCAGTCGTAGGTGCAGTATTGCCTGACGTGCTTCTAAATTTTTCCGGAATCCAAACTGATCCTCCCCAAAGTAAGCTTATAACAGTGTCTCCATTCCAAAACACGAATACAATGAGAGAGCTTTAGCTCCCAGCCGAATACACGCTAACATCACTCTCTCATCGACGGCCATTCCAGGAAAACACCAGTAGTGAAGTATAGATTCCGACGTCGGGCGAACTATACCAAGCACGCAACGGCACTGCGCGGACATAGACAGTGAGTTACTGCACGGAAACGCAACTGAAGTTCGACATCACGTCGGATGGTCTTTCAGATGCTTTCGTGTGCTCCAAATCTCGAACAGGTACGTAACATAACCTAGCAGTCCTTATAAGAAGCTCAATGTAGAATTTTTAACATCTCTGTCATACATGGGTTCCAATGGCTCATAGACAGCTGAAAATAAATAAATAAATGGAGTTGGGAAAGAATTATTTATTGTGCAGTATCGGGCCGGAACTCTTTCTTGAAATTAAACTGTTTATTTACACTGTACCAAACTTCATCGAACGCAGTCACCTCTCTGGCTGTGGAAGCGTAATTTACAATAGACGTGTTGTTGAGCTGCAACGGAACACAAGAAAATTGGAGGTGGTGCGAAGCCTGTCGGACAGACGGCAATATGTACGGGTGTTTCCAGCAGTGATGAATCAATAGAACTCAATGGAATGCAAACGTGTCTCATGGCGAAATCGATCGCCATTGGCTGAATATCCTCATTAACTACATAAAATCGCAGCATTAGTCTTCGATTCTTTTGACCTAGCCCTCTTACTTGCCTTTTTCCGATGGAGCGCAAGAAAATGTGTTTAGTAAACCACTTGTTAAACTATTCATCATCACGTACAAGTGTGCCGGTGTTTTCTGATCCTAAACAGTGCGAAAGGCATCTACTGTTCAGACTCTTCCATGCCGCGTATTGGCGCACCACACAGCGATCGACATTTGCCTGCCTCAAACATCTGTAGTAATTTATCTTTTTCTTGGGATAGTGCACCTCTGGATAGAAACTGTAAGTTATGTATTACAAATCTGTGTGAGCTTTGATGGGACTCCACCAATAGGGAAGCTTGTCGGTAGAATTGGTTCACAAAGTTTCGTGGTCGGAAGACAAAGACACACTTTTGCCTTCCTCCTGCTGTCATTACACTGAAGTGCAGATTCTACCTCGCAGCATAGACGCTTGTCTTGTGACAGTGAATTGAGCATTTACGGAGGGTAATGGTGAGAGGGTTTCTCTGCATTTACATAACTGTACGCTAATTAGTTTCCCACATTAAAGAGCAGTAGACGTCTTTCCATTACACATTTTGTAATAGAGTTTAATATGGTAAATGTAGGATCTTTGTTTGCGCATCCAACTTTTCAGAGCACGTGCGATCAATAACCAATATTATTTCAGTCATCCAAGGCTTCAAGAGGCACATCTCGTTGCTTTATCACTCATCAAATAATATTTCAGCCGCTAATGCTAATATGTGGTGATTTTGTTTCGTGTGTTGTATCCGGACGATAATATAAGGCACATGGATTTGCATATGAAAGGTGATATCTTGTATTCAGTTATTAAAGAATAGCATAATTTTGGATTTTTATGGGCTTATTTTCATCCCTCCCGGTCTGTATTCAAGTTAACCTACCACGTGTTCCATATTTCACATGTGTTAACTCAGGAAGTACGTTCGCGAATTATAATACAGTCATTTTAATTACATTTTGGGCCATTAAAGAATAGCTGCAACTTGCATGATAATGCTGTGAGACGAAGTGGCCATTTGGATGCACTCTAATACATTTTATTATGTCTTGTCCACACTTTTATTATTTCCAAAAACACCTTTTGTGTTTTATAGCCTTTGAAAATGACTGAATGTCGAAACGCGTTAGCTGTTTTTGGAAATAATAAAAGGGTGGTCAAGACATAACAAAAGTTATTAAAGTGCATGAGAAAATAATCTACTTTAATCAGAAGTTACAATTTATTAAATAAAGATTTTAGCTATATAGCTAAGTTTATGGCGCTGTTGAACTTCGAAACATGACACAACGAAAACGAAGACATCGAGGTGATTTCTCCTGTCACCCTAACTCTGGGTTTTTCATATTATAGCGTATTGTAGGATAAAAACATTTGCATGCCACGAATATGTCTATAATATGCAACTCTTGTACATGCGTAGTTAGTAATTGCATGAGATCTATTGTAAGCATTATAATTTCAGTTTTATATTGCTCAGTTTTTTTTATTACGCTGTACTTTGCGAAAGTTCTTGCCAGGACGAAACTTAATATAAAGTTAGATTGCGTTTATTCACGTATAGGTCAAATTTTATACAAACGGGTAATGTTTCAGGGCCTAAAAATCGGAGTCCTAGTCTTTTATGAACTCACAGGTTAAAATATGCGGCAGTGGCAGCCTTTCATGTATAGGTACGAGCACACAGTTTATGATCAGACAACAGTAGCACACCCGTACTTAAGGATGAATAGCTTCTGAGTAGATCTATATGACTAGCAATCCTCGTCACATAGTTATTGAAAAAGTATTATATTATCGTTAACTCGGTTCTATTTCGTTTATATTTAGTAACAGTTGTTCGTATAAAAGTATTCGTCAGAATCTCTGGACAGGACCATCGAGCATGAACTGTAATTACCCGTCTCTTCGCCTTCTGCAAAATCATAAGAACGTTCTCTGTAGGCGTCCTAATTTTCCAGTTGATGGATGAAGAAAGCGATGTTTTGGCTAAAACTGCTGTTCAGATCATAACAAAAAGTAGTTATTTATCGAGTTCATTCCCCTATAGCCCCATGTGTTACGTCCGACAGTATAAAGTTACAACGGAGGCAGGTAGCGTCAGGCGTTCCCCATGGTTCGGTATTAGGTCCTGTACTTTTTTCGTTATATGCCAATGACGTGTCATCACTTTTGTCCTACTGCAAATACCACATGTTCGCTGATGACCTCCAGTTTTATTTAAGTGTAAAACCAATGAACATGAAGACAGTTGTCGAGAATCTCATTACCGTTCGGTGTGCCCTATCAAAATGGGCACAGGATGTAATGTTAATGCTCAACCCGTCCAAACCCCAAGCGGTAGTGGTTGATCATTCTAGGCTCATTCGCTCGAAATACCGGGAATCCCTGCCATTTTTAATCCTAAATGGGGCATATATCAACATATCTTCCTCAGCAAAGAGTCTAGGGGTAATAACAGATGAAAATATAAATTGGACTAAGCAGGTAACTTCAATGTGCAAAGGGTCACCAGCATCTCTTTATGGCCTATAAAAATATAAAAAGCTCTTCCCTTCTGACGATTTTATCCTGGGAGGTCTTTCTTACGAAAGCTTCCGGCTCCTACAACTGTTAAGAAGGCCTTTGTTCGTTATGCCTGTGATGTTCTTTGGTCATATTTCAACAACATACGCACAATTATCCTGGCTGCGTACAGAAAAGCGCTGAGATTTGCGTACTCTCTACTCTCTCATCGACGTATACAGCCTCTCATCTCTCTCCCCGACCTTAACGGTTTTGTCCGAACAACACGGCGGAAGCAGGCGATCCCATCAGAACAAGAACCTTTCTGTCCCACTCCATCGTTTAGCCACTCTTTTGAAATCCTTCCTAGCAGGAGGAACCCGGCTCTGGAATAACCTCCCGCATTATATGATAGAATTAAATAACATCTCTAGCTTCAGAAAGACATTTAATGATATATTTACTTCAGCAACAATAACGATTACTATTGTAACCGTACGCACTCGTTATCCCAGTACATCCTTCTTTCCAACCTCATCTTCGTCATTTCTCAGTATTCTTAGCTTGTGCAGTCTCCTTAACTTTCATTTAGAACTTGCTACATCAGAAGATATGTAAATTGTACACCTATAAATTCTTTCTATATCTGCTATCTTCATCATCATCATCATCATCATCATCATCATCATTAGTGTCAGCATCAGCAGTAGTTGTATAAGTACTGCCACTATTAACTTTATTAGTTCATAGTATTACTTACTCACATTATCTGTATTGGTATTCAAATCATTTTAATGCTATTTGTAATATTAAATTTGTTATTTCTTAGGTATCTATGATATGAAAAAGATACTGTAAGTGTGAAACCCTGACACGATGTAAGAGAAGCCCCATGACCCTCATCAGGTTAGATTAAGTAAATAAAACATCACGAAATTGGTGTAAACGTCACAGCTCCTACACTACTGACATAAGCCCGGTTGTTATCCGGTAGAACTCTCACTAAATCCAGATTCGGTGACTGGACTGAAAATGCTACACCACTAACAGTCTCCTCCTTGCCACTATCTGGATCCTTACGAAGTCCTCCAGTCCACAGAAATTGCGAGCTCTACATCCACTTCAAGAAAACTTTGTCAAGTTCCTTCTCAAGATCGAAACCGCCTTCTGAAAGCGATTAACTCCATAATTAAGTAGGCGCAAATCTGCTGACAAATGCTGCAATTGAGGCTAGACGTGATGAGTTGTCACGGGAGGCTTCTTGCACAGTAGCCGCCCGACAAACAAATATGTTATTTCATTATAGTTCTGGATCGCTGAAACGCAATTCTGCTGATTCCTGTGTACGAAAAGTTTCATTTGGACGCAATGTATACTACGTTTTTAGTTTTACTACTTCACTCGAGGAATAAACATCAAATTTTTTCAAATTATCAGTCTGTCTGCTTGTTGGCACCTCTCGAAAATTTTTCAAATATCTAAATATTCGAACACTTTCCGAGCTCACTAGTATACGATATGAAAAGCGTAATTTTTTCATTTCATATTAGGTTATATCGTTAAAGACACAGACTTTAACTGGACGAATAGTGATCAGGAGCTCATGAAACAAAGACCAAAGTGTTTTCGAAAATTGAGTAGTCACCGAGATATTGGCATCAGTCCATTTTTTTAAATGTAACTATGATTTCTTTTTACACCAGAAAGGCAGGTCTCTATGACACAAATTGAAACAAACCTGAAATGCGTAGACAGTACTCGCACTTTACTTGTCAACTTTTCCAAAGGGCAACACACAACTGATGAAGTATCTCTTCACAATCAAGTTTGTTTCAGTCAATCCTCACAAAATTATTTAGTGGCTGCACTAGTTTTCAGTGTCTAGTCATTGTCGGTAGGGCATAAATATTACTTAGTCGATATTTAGACGCAGCCTTCAGCCAAGCAATATGTATGTGCTACTCATAATGACTAAATCTAAAACTAAACTCCTCCCGAACAGACCATGAAGGCCCAACGGCACCGACTGGCCGCCTTGTCATCCTCAGACCTTAGGCGTCACCAGATGCGGTTACGGAGGGACATGTGCTGAGCACGCCGCTCTCCCGGTCGTATGTCAGTTTCCGAGACCGGACTCATAATGACTAGGTAGTAGAAAACGATTTTGTGAGCAATGAGTGAAATGACCGTTATAGTGAAAAGCGATGTGCTCAGTGATGCTGTGAACTAATGACGTGCCAAACAGAACGAAGTATCTCTTGTCTCGTTTCCGTACAAGGCTACACTCCATAGAAATACCTACACTTAAATATATATTCTATAATAATAAATTTCTTTTCTCCAGAAACGGTTTTTCTTGTTATTGTCAGCGCAGAAGCTCCTGAAATGTTTTACTACAGTTGTATGTGGGTGGGACGCTCCGTGTGGCATCAAGGAATCGTAAATCTTCAATCTGGTAATGGGAGGAAGTCTGTGGTCAAGGTCTGAATAGAGATGGATTAAGGCTGCAGTAGTTACGCAGAGATGAAGAGTGTTGCGCAGTATGGAGTAGCGTGGAGAGCTGCATCAGACCAGTCTTTTGACTGAAGACAGCAACAAAAACAAGATCTCTTGTATCAACGATGCAGGTTTCCGTCGAGAGTGGCTTAAACATGACGTATCGCGTGCCTCTGTGACACTGTTTTCCAGAGAAAGCGGAATAAATTTTGGGGAGGCTCCACCATTCGAAGTGTCGCAACAACAGCAGAAGAATCTCCAAATTTAACGTAAGTTCATCCCGTAATTTCTTGTCAGGTCTACAAAACAATTATTCCGATTTACACTCCTGGAAATGGAAAAAAGAACACATTGACACCGGTGTGTCAGACCCACCATACTTGCTCCGGACACTGCGAGAGGGCTGTACAAGCAATGATCACACGCACGGCACAGCGGACACACCAGGAACCGCGGTGTTGGCCGTCGAATGGCGCTAGCTGCGCAGCATTTGTGCACCGCCGCCGTCAGTGGCAGCCAGTTTGCCGTGGCATACGGAACTCTATCGCAGTCTTTAACACTGGTAGCATGCCGCGACAGCGTGGACGTGAACCGTATGCGCAGTTGACGGACTTTGAGCGAGGGCGTATAGTGGGCATGCGGGAGGCCGGGTGGACGTACCGCCGAATTGCTCAACACGTGGGGCGTGAGGTCTCCACAGTACATCGATGTTGTCGCCAGTGGTCGGCGGAAGGTGCACGTGCCCGTCGACCTGGGACCGGACCGCAGCGACGCACGGATGCACGCCAAGACCGTAGGATCCTACGCAGTGCCGTAGGGGACCGCACCGCCATTTCCCAGCAAATTAGGGACACTGTTGCTCCTGGGGTATCAGCGAGGACCATTCGCAACGGTCTCCATGAAGCTGGGCTACGGTCCCGCACACCGTTAGGCCGTTTTCCGCTCACGCCCCAACATCGTGCAGCCCGCCTCCAGTGGTGTCGCGACAGGCGTGAATGGAGGGACGAATGGAGACGTGTCGTCTTCAGCGATGAGAGTCGCTTCTGCCTTGGTGCCAATGATGGTCGTATGCGTGTTTGGCGCCGTGCAGGTGAGCGCCACAATCAGGACTGCATACGACCGAGGCACACAGGGCCAACACCCGGCATCATGGTGTGGGGAGCGATCTCCTACACTGGCCGTACACCACTGGTGATCGTCGAGGGGACACTGAATAGTGCACGGTACATCCAAACCGTCATCGAACCCATCGTTCTACCATTCCTAGACCGGCAAGGGAACTTGCTGTTCCAACAGGACAATGCACGTCCGCATGTATCCCGTGCCACCCAACGTGCTCTAGAAGTTGTAAGTCAACTACCCTGGCCAGCAAGATCTCCGGATCTGTCCCCCATTGAGCATGTTTAGGACTGGATGAAGCGTCGTCTCACGCGGTCTGCACGTCCAGCACGAACGCTGGTCCAACTGAGGCGCCAGGTGGAAATGGCATGGCAAGCCGTTCCACAGGACTACATCCAGCATCTCTACGGTCGTCTCCATGGGAGAATAGCAGCCTGCATTGCTGCGAAAGGTGGATATACACTGTACTAGTGCCGACATTGTGCATGCTCTGTTGCCTGTGTCTATGTGCCTGTGGTTCTGTCAGTGTGATCATGTGATGTATCTGACCCCAGGAATGAGTCAATAAAGTTTCCCCTTCCTGGGACAATGAATTCACGCTGTTCTTATTTCAATTTCCAGGAGTGTATTTGCCTCATTAAGATCTGTCTTTCTGGAGCAAAAAAGTCGATCTGTATAAAAAAGAAACACAGTTTATGCCTGTATCTCGGTGAATAACGCAGTTGAAGAAAAACACGTTGATCGTCCTTTTGTTCAGATGAAAAGAGATGACAGTCATTGAAAGTCATTTGAGGAGAAACGCGCGTATTTCCTTCTATCTGCAGAGAAACGAGGGCAAAGAGAACCGCGTAAAAATGTGTACAACGCGTCGTCGTACTCTGGGTGCAGTCTTTTGGTATAGTGTTCCTCTTGCGCTTGAGAAGTCGGGAACACGTGAGGGAATGGTTCTCGGCACAGCGTGGGCCGCTTCCTGCTTAAAGCAGAACATCTGGACGGAGTTGGCTGCCCTCCACTCAGCCGTCGTAGCTGCCGTTTAGGACATCCAGAAGGGGCCTTGTGAAGAGACATAATTACTTTATTAGCGGGATAGCACTCGCTAGTTCCGGCAACACACTTGCTGTGACCTTTATCTAACAAGCGGGTCGGTATTTTCCGCGAATGGTTTTAGATGGGTACTTGGAGCAAATAAAAATTTTATATCACACAAATGCACAAATCTGAATGTCTTCTCTGCTTCTCTGATACCGATATCTCACCGGTCCATTTCATTTCCTCCGTATCATATGCGACGTATTTCCTTAATTGCGAATGAAATGACGAACTTCAGAGTGAACAGCGAAATACTTGATATTCGAAATTAAGGAATGCTAAATTCTTGATACTATAATTTCTCTGGAACTAGTAGTAAGATTTCGGAGAGTGAAACATAGTTGAATTCTTCTCCTTCAGACTGATGATGCTACCAGCAGAAACTACTACAAGTGCGTTACAAAAGACGAAGAATATAGCGCAGTCGGTTTGCGCTTAATATTTCTATAAATTATGACAAGAGACTTTCTTACAGAAAATGAATTATAGTATCTTAAACGGTTCGTGAATTATTTGCGCATAACAGCTATCTCGCAATTCTGTTTTCATCTGCACGTTGGGCAGTAATAAAATCGTCACTAAATAACATATGGTGTCTTCTCATAGCGATATTAATTACAAGGATATCAATATCCACCTCATACACAAGGTTTTCATAGGTACCTCCGGTGTTTCAGAAGACGACTGCGCTAAACAATTACAAGGTCTACAGAACACAAACAAATATCAGTGGATAGAGCAACTCTCTAAATTTTGAGCTCACATTGCAAGTGCTGAATGTGGGAATCGTTTGTGACATGGCAAACTTCAATACGAGCGTGCGATATACATGCGAAGTGCGTGCGTGCGCAACAACACAAGTCCGGTTTGGAAATCTTTTCATTTGGTGCCTATAAGCAGGCGCGAATTCATTCGAGGAGACAATACGGAGCAGACAATTCTGACAGACCTGCCTGTCGATGGTGCACTCCGTGGCTGTGTCACGACGCGTATTACGAATCGAAACTTTGGGAAGTTGCTTTATCCACTGGTATGTGTAATTTTTTTGCATGTGTTTCAGTTTTAGCACAATCGTCTTATGAGGTCCTGGAGGTACTTATGAATAACCTTGTGCACTGCGTTACCTTCTACTTTTAGTAGAATTAGTCTTGAATCTTTCTTTCTAGTTAAATATTTTGTAAATAGCAATTAATAAAAATAATTCTACGAGGGCTATTCGAAAAGCAGGGTCCGATCTGCCGCAAAATGAAAACCACAGGGCAAATAAAAAATTTTTTACTCGCAGCAGTTAGCCACGCCTTCCAGCTATCTCTCTAAATAGTCGCCGCTCCGACTAGACGCTTGTCGTGGCGTTGTACAAACCTTCCAGTACCCTCGAAAGCAGCCGCCTGTGTTTCCCGCCAATTCTCTACGCTGGTCTGCCTTTCGTTGTTTGTGCCAAAATGTCTTCGCAGTCAGCAGTTCATGTGAGTAGAGATGAACAATGGAGGAAGCCAATAAAGGGCTGTATTGTTAGTGATCAAACGAAAACGCTGCAGGAGCGTCTTCATTACCGCTGCAGTATGCGGCTGAAAATTGTCTTTAAGAAAGAAACGTATGACATTTATGTTGCATGGGCTGCATAGCTTCAGGCGAATTCTCTCGCCAGATCCACATACTTGGCGGGAGACGCTGCTGTTTTAGACATGTCTACGACGTCATTTTGCGTTCTGAACTGAAAACATCGACGTGAAGCGATCGACAGCCACACTAAACACGCTGCCCAACATATCCGTGCGGAGTTCCATCGGATTTTCACAGTGCTTTCGATTTCGCTCCTAACTGGACCTTATTTTCCGAATACGCCTCGCAGAATATGTGTATACGATGATTTCAGGTAGTTAACATGGATGGCTACTTGGTTGTAGCCAGATTTCAATCATTGAGAAAACAGATGACAAATAAACGGAAAGATAAAACTTAAATATATTATGGCGGCGCTTACAAAGCTAGAAAGTGATATACTGAAGTTTGAGTTAGAAGATGTGAAAGGAGGGAGACTAGAAAGTACTTATGTATCGCTTAAGTCAAGAACCGAAGTAAACATCAATGTAAGTAGAGAGCCAACATGAGCAGTTAGACAGTGAAAACTCGAATGGGTAAAGTTGGGGTTCATAGCAGCACGAAAAACCTAGAAGAAGATTTTTAATCGCTTCTCCTAATGGTGATAGAATACGTTGGTAAATGTCTTGCCTTTATGAAACAGAATCATTGTAGAAATGAAAACGAACAGTGTATTATCTGCCTTACACCCTTTAATAAACAGAATCTCTTATCTAAACAGGAAAACAGGTTTGTGCTTTATAAGTCGATGATACAAGCAGTCTATGTCTGCCTAGTATGGGGAAACGCAGCGTATACTCATCTCAACAAACTTCAGGTTGTCCAAAATAAGAACCTGAGAATCATATTAGATGCTAAATGGTTCGTTAGAAACACAAAGATTCACAATGACTTAGGAATTAAATCTGCTTCAGAGAATATCAGCTCTATATCTGAAAGCTTTTGCACCAAACTTTCTTCCTCAACCAATACACTCATTCTTCAGATATCATCATATGCTCCAAATGACCAGCACAAACATAACCGTACTAAACTGGTACTGTTACCACGTCAGTAATACAACTGAGGCTGACGCACAACATACAACGTCCCAACCATCATCCTCAGTTAGTCAAGAATGTACAAGGTGACACATTATTGAAAATAATGTTATGTAATATTGCAAATTGTAATGTTGCAATTGTAACATGGTAAATCATAAATAAGGTTTTGTTCTTTTTATAATAACAATGGATATTGTCTGATAGTTATGTTTAAGGTTCCTTGTAAATCTACTACTAGATATAAGACGGCTGTTCGGAAAGTATGGTCCGATTGGTCACGAATTGGAAATCACTGTGAAAATCAAAAATATTTTATTTGCAATAGTTAGGTACACCTTTCAGCTACTTCTCTACATAGTCGACGCTTTGACTTGTACCAACTTTCCGAAGCCCTCATCATAGAAGACAGCCGCTTGTGCTTTTCGCCAATTCTCTGCGCTGTCTACAGCTCATTGTCTATGCCAAAATTTTGTCTTCATAGCCAGCGGTTCACATGAGCAGAGATAAAAGTCAGGGGGAGCCAATTACCGGTTCTATTGTGGTTGATCAAACACTTCCCATCGAAAACGCTGCAGGAGCATCTCCATTGCTCCTGCAGTGTGCGGCAGAGACTTGTCTCGAAGAAGTTATGTTATGTGGGTTGCATACCACAAGACAGACTCTGTTACCACGCCCTCATACTTGGCGCTCGACTCTAATTTCTAGGCATCTTTACGTACTCACAGTGCACCCAGAACTGAAAAGAACGACCTGACGCGATCGACAGGCGTATTAGAGATACTGACCAATACATCTGTGCAAAGCTTCACTGGATTTTCGCTGCGGTTTCTATTTCACGTCCAGTCGGGCCTGACTTTCGGAATAGCCCTCGTAATTTACATATGACCTAGTTCGTGTAACATAACTTGAATCCATGTTATGCAGGGTGTTTCCGTAAAAGCGTGCAAAAATTTAACAGGACATAATGCTTCGCTGAACAATTTGAGGTAGGGAATCTGGGCTGGGACAAGCCAGCTTAAGGAGATAATAGAAATAAAGTCACCATTACAGTGTACTTTTTATTTAGATTAGTTACAGTTAACTGCAAATGCAATCACTGACACAATGAACGTACCATTTGTACCTTATCTTACAAAACGTACTGGAACTGACGGCCATCATCCTCGACGAACAAGATTCTAACGCACCGTGTCAAATATCCCTGGTGTGTTTCGAATCATATCATAGACAGCTAGAATTCTGGCATTGGTCGATCGAGGGAAATAAACACTCGTCGTAACCGGTAATGCCTGTTAGGAAATCGTTCCCTGTACAGCTTTTCAGCAGCGAGAGCATTGCAACGCACTTCCCCAAACACAAGATGCATGTCGGTGAGTTCTGAAAAACTGTACCAGTACTGCTCCATCGTATTGTTGTACGTCTCTGAATAGTACTGAGTAATGAATGGGTCTGTCGTTGATTAATAGCACGTTCTTTCATGGGACAATGTAAATACATTAAAACAGAGCCGCCTTACCGACAAGTAAAGTAAACAAAACCTGAATCATGGCTTCCTAGTAAACAGGCTCGTCCTTGTTTCCTTGCAGGAAATAAAGACTGTGCACGTAAATAACAGTACAGTACGTGTCTACTTCTACACATGTTAGTTGTAAATAAGCTGAAATGCTAGACAAAGCGGTGGAGAAGTTTACTTCCACATCCCCTTAACCTGGCTTCTCCGACTCCCGGTTCTCTGTCTCAAATTCTCTATGTCCTGTTAAATTTTTGCACGCTCTTACGGAAAAATCCTGTATACTCGCATGTCCTTTGTCATATTATGGGGTTTTTATTGCCTCCATGGTAATTGCTTAGCCTTATTATTGACATGCTCTGCTATGTATTCGAAATTTTATATTCAAGGTTGTAGGAACCCTCGAGTCGGAAACCTGAAAAGAAAAGAAAAAAAAAGAAAAGAGCTGTTTCGAAGAAATCGCTGTTTCCATCACCTACAATGGTTAAGCAAAACTCTCTGCGCAGGAATCGACAGCGAAAAGCGAAACAGTTGGATGTGGTATGACGATATACAGCTGGTAACAGGTGAACAGATGAGAGGATTGTCGAGGCTCAGTGTAGACGGAAGATTACGGATTTCCATGCATTACTGCCGTTGTGTACCTTTCACTAAGAGACAGGGCTAACTGATGGTACCCCATTAGGATAAGCTAGATGTAATGTCTCTAATGACGGAGCCGTCGAGGGACACTAAATCGTTGTAAGACAGCTCACACACGTAAAAGCTCTCACTGTGGCACACAGACGGAGCAGGAGAGAGGTGCCGGAGAAAAGAGAAGAGGGGGAAAGAGGAAAGAAGGAAAGCGCGTGTCACGGAAAGGATTTGCGGGGAAACGCTTTCTACCTACGCTGTCTGCAGGGAGCGAAAGAGAGAGGGTTTCTCAGCTAAGAGTGAGGGAGGGCGGGCCAAGGAGTTGGACGTGGGGAGAGGGCGGAATGCGATAGCTCTTGCGGACGTGCGTCAAAGCTGGGACTTTTCATTCGGCTTTATCGGCGGCAGTGCGGCCGAGAACCGCGTGACAGGCTGGAAGGAGAAGAATTGTGCCCCGGTAGGCGGGCGCAGACGGAGCCGCGATAGCGGCCCGGCGTGATAAGTGCTGGGATCAAGCGCGATGCCGCGCGGCGATTCCTCAGCAGCCAGGAGGCAGCACGTGGCCAGTCTCCAGCTCCTTCACCGCACCCCTCCCTATGTTTACCTGTCGCCCTTTGTTGTTGCCTGTCTGAAATATCAGTACCAGCGGTCGTCTACGCAGTCTTCCTATCTAGGATTGGGCTATTGCCTGCTACGAACTAACAACAAAGTCGTTCTCATCCCTTCCGGTTTCTCCCATCACCTTGTTTTCCCATTCGGGTCCTAATTAAGGGTCTTCTGAAGATTTCTATGATCTGACATTCTCATGAGCTGTGTCGAAATTTCGCGACGCTTTTCGATTTTTTCATTCATTTTGAAAATATTTAATTCTGTTGTAACATTTTAATTTGAGGTCATTTATCTTCTTGAGGAGCCATCTATCCTCCTCAGGAACCTCACCTGTGGTGTGTGAATGCTTTCCTTTTTTTTACAGTAACCAGAGGATAAGACAGGAGGTGCCATCACTTAGTAAAATTCCGTGGTCGTCTCTTTTTGCTCTTTTTGGCTCAGTGTCCTGCTAATGGTACCAAAGATAGATTGAAATGTGTGTATTTTAATGTCAATATTGGAATGAAAATCACAAACTTTATCACAGCCTAAGTAATAGGTTCAAGGGATTTGTTCTAAAATTGAATTATCTAAAACAATTTTTGATCTGACTAGGTACTTTCCTCGGAATGTTATTATGTTTCTTTTATTACTAGAAACCTTTAAATTGTATTCCCTGCGTATTTCGCTGAACTAGTATACTGATTTTTGGAGGTCATCTTCATTGTTTTGAATAATACCGAGATCATCCGCAGACAGAAGCACGTTCAGTTACTCATCATTCGCTACCTTAATTCTTTCGTTTATTTTCCATTTCCTTTTACGAGAAGTTAAGTTGGGTTGGGTTGTTTTGGGGAAGACCAGACAGCGAGGTCATCGGTCTCATCGGACTAGGGAAGGACGGGGAAGGAAGTCGGCCGTGCCCTTTGAAAGGAACCATCTCGGAATTTGCCTCGAGCGATTTAGGGAAATCACGGAAAACCTAAATCAGGATGGCCGGACGCGGGATTGAACCGTCGTCCTCCCGATTGCGAGCCCAGTGTCTAACCACTGCGCCACCTCGCTCGCTGAAAAGTTAAGTCAATGTAAATATTAAAAGGCGTAGGCGTTAGTGCACACCCTTGTCTAGGTCCTTGGTTGACAACTACTTCTTCTTGTTGACTTCTACCAGTGTTTTTTCCAAGGCGTGTATTTTTAAAGACATATCACTACCTCAGTTGGTTGATAAGTATATCCACATTCACATATAATCTTCCGCATGCTAACACGGCTAACACGGTCGCAAGACGTGTGTTGTCTGTGTTTCAGTAGCAGCGCATGTACTGTCTGCACGCCCTGTTTTTTCGAATGAAAACACCTCCAAAGATAGTATCGCAATTGATACCATCTCAGAGAATAAAACTCCTATGGAATGTTATTAACTGATGTAAAGGTTATAAATAGAGTTCCCTTCCTTTCCATCTTTCCGAATTTTCTTTGCAGCTCGCAATCATTCAACTTCTCGCAGTCAGTTACATATCATCCAGATCTCTTCCCTCCTCACTTATCCTAATCACCGCATTCTTTTAATCACATTCAGCAACCCTATAAAATCACTAACTTTTCCTCTCCTGTTCTTTACCACTGAAGCTTCATCATCTTTCTTTTCAATTTATACCCTCCTTCTTGACCTACTTTCTCGTACTTTATTTTTATTACTACATTTTTATTTTAAAAATGAAAAAAAGTCGACAATTTATTTCTTATTTATCATCAGTGAAAGTCATTTTTTCTGTAACTGTAAAAATTACAAAAATTTTTAAGATGTGTATTTCTGCTATTCAGGGTGGGGCAAATAAAAGTGGCCCTGAGTAGATTTCCAGGATAGAAAGAAACACAGCAGAGGAAAGGAAATACAGTGCACTCATCATTTTCTAGTGAACTGTAGCCACATTTTCTAATGTGCTGGTACGTTTCGGAAAGTTTTTTGACTTTTTCAGAACAGATCACGTCTGACGCCATTTTCTGACTAAGCGATGCATGGCACTTTTTACTGGCGCTTTGACACCACTGAACTTCTCAGAAAACAACGAAATATAAATGTAGTGTGACTAGGGCCTCCCGTCGGGGAGACCGTTCGCCGGGTGCAAGTCTTTCGATTTGACGCCACTTAGGTGACTTGCGTGTCGATGGGGATGAAATTATGATGATTTGGAGAAAACAACCCCAGTCGCTTAGCGGAGAAAATCTCCGACCTAGCCGGGAATCGAACCCGGGCCCTTAGGATTGGCATTCTGTCGCGCTGACCACTCAGATACCGCGGGCGGACAGAAAAGAACTGACCACACCGTTTCCACGACTCTGTTGTCACGTAACTTTCCACAATGATTACACGCTGCTCCACTGTGAGTACCACTTCCCCTTTGCACTGCTCCACTCACCCTGTGTACAGGAACATAATGTAAGACTCCCAACGATGCCACTAACTTAATATTTATTTAAGAACAAGCAAGGATAAGATACCGATTGGAAATAAAAAGTCGGCAAAGACATTAATTAGGAAAGCGCAAACCAACAAATTAATTTTTTCACATTCGTCTTTTGATATACAGTGTATTGTTTTTAGTAGTAGAACACAGTCGATTTTTTTTTTCGTAAGAGAAGGATGTGCATTTGTAGAGCAAAAGTACTGCAGTCTAAGTGTATTTAAATGTGCGTGAATAATACAATATAGCAGACCAATACAAAGCATTTTTTTTATGGAAATGTGTGAATTTTTGTGTATTTACGACAAGCGCCAGTGCCCACGGAGTCCTTTAGCTGCCTACACTTTCACCAAAATTGTAAGGAAGCCTGATGCACAAGCAAAGATTTTTAAACAAATTCAATTCATATTCAGTTACTAATATTCAATCAATTAATTATTAATTCATTTATTTAAAAAATATATATATTACGGCTGACACAGCCTGCACTACGGTCTGAACCAGTGTGGATCAACTGGCGGGCGTACGTGACATGCGCGTACGGAGTCTACATTCACGTCCAGTGGTATCCATTCGTCTGGGCCACTTTTTTTTGCCCCATCCTGTATCAGTTTATGTATTTTAAAAGCATTAGGCTAAGGGCGAAAAGTTTGTACTTCTTACAGACATGAGGCGAAGAGGATGAAACAACAATAAATGGACAAAAAAAATGGTATGAGAAGAGTCCACTATTCCTTTATAGAAAACTGATGAAATGACCATTACATGTCACAATTAGAGCTTGCAATAACGAATTATCTCATATCTCCGAGACAGATCAATAGTTGTGCATGACAGTGGCCCGTATTGGGTACTTTAAGACAGTAAAGCTTCAAACATTTCTTCCTGCAAATAAAATGTGCTTACTGTGCTTGAGAGAAACAGCACCAGCTCGCTTACAGAAGACACGATCAGCTGAAAACACCGAGAAATTTTTCCGACCTCTGTACAACAATTACAGGGTTTTAAAAGGAAAGTCGTAAATGTATCAATAAAATTTAGTTGTTAAAAATGAAGCTACTGACACAATGTAGCATTCAGGAGTATCTATTGGAGACTGCGTGAAAGCATGTGCACATGTTAAATTGCTGGAAAAGAAAGATTGGCATCGTGGTGACTGAGCATAGTGCAACCTTAATTGGGTAGTAATACAGGTCTGACGTGAATATAACAACATTATAGCAACGATGTCACTAACTTTTTCGGGTTCAGCAAATTGGAATGAAGTTTTCCCGATACGACAACAGCTCGTGAGATCACGATTTAAATACTTAAGAATCACTCCAGAATTTACGATTGAGTACGGCATTCAATAAGAAAAATGACCCGTGAGTAATACATTTCTTGCCCAGCGCCAAAGTCATGTCAGACAAGTAATGCCTAAGGGGCTGGGAGTCGCTCTATGTTGGACATAAGTTATTTTCTGAGACACGTAAACATATTCCAGTTGTCTGCATAACAACTCGGCCTTATCTTACTGCGGAATATAATGGTAATATAGCTCCAGCAGACTCAAGTTTTTTTGTGGCTCCAGAGTGGTTACAACAAGTACTGAATCAAACAATACATTACACATGTTTTTAAACCATGAATGTAAGTCATGTAGTAGCATACACAGGAGGATATGCAATCAAATACAGTATAAGAACTGTCGAAAATGTTTGGAGAGTGGACATATCTCGATGACGCCCCGCGTAAAAAATTCGTGCATATGCCCGTACACTGAAATACTTGTCAAGAAAATCAGTCGCACACACAATGTGCTGTAGAGTGAGTGTGAAGATTGGTTTACATTTCAATGGAGAAACGCATGAAAACAAAATTTTGTTACAAAATGCAGGAAACGGTGACTAACGAGAGTGCGATATTGTTGAAAATGTATAGAACACAAGCTGTGAACACTGAAATATGTTTTCGGATGATAATGTCCCTTGTTCAGGATCGACTTTCAACAGTCATGTCGACACACAACATGAGGCAATTGCAACCAGTGTTGGCATCAGATCATAAATTGTCTTTCAGACTGATATAGGGATACTTGGAGATGAGACTTGCTCTTAGCTCCTAAAATAGTTTTTTTTTGCTAAATATATTAGCCGTTTCATTCTTCACAGCAGAAGGCAACACTAAATACATGAGGTACCTTTCTTAAATATCACACCAATATGCTTGTATACGGTTTCATTCTAGAAGCTATTTCATGTTCTAATAGTGTAATCAACCAAAGATCCCGTTACAGCTACATTAAATCACATAAATGTATGCAATTTCTTAATGACAACAGAAATAAAATATCAACATATTATTTATCAGTAAACGATTTACGTGGAGTGACGGATCAGTAATCGATTTAATTTTATGAAGTGGTTAATTTTGGATCGTCCCATTGAAATAACAGGAATTCTTGTATGATTTAGCGCCTTGCTCGTTTTGCTGATAAAACGATGCACCTCTAAATTTCCTTAACATTTTCTTGTTGCAACAGTCCTTTAGAAGACTCTTGAGTACCAATTTCCAGAAGTACATCAGTTTTAGTCTATATAAATTGGGAGATACGGGATATCCCGTCGGCGTCGAGAGTATTTGAAACGGTGCACAAGATCGGAATTGGACTAGGAAGCGAAATCGCCATTTTTGGGAGCTATCATTCCAAGCGATTTGGGAAAACTGAATTCGGGATTTGAACCCTGCTCCTCTCGAATATTTATTCTGTGCCTTAAGCACCGCTCCTCTCGCTCGGTTTAATCCGTATAGACAGCATGCTGTTGAATTTTGTATGACTAGAACTGTGGGCTGCAGTACACTGTTATAAAAAGTGATATTAAACCGAAATGAATAAAACAACTGCAGGAAGCGCACGAGAGAAGCGTGTGTTGCAGGCACGGTTTTGCATTTCACATGGAGATTCAATTCTGGATTTGCAGAATTTGTGGTATTTTTGAGATATCAGATTCCGTTGCACGTCGGAAGCAGAGCTCTGACGTTCCACTGGCAGTGAATTAATAAATAAGATAACATCCACCAAATTCTTCTTTCCGTGTGTAATCTGAACAGTTTTTGTAAAAAAGGAGAAGTGGCAGTAAAGTGAAAATTCACAAACCTTATTTAGTTTTTGTTTGAAGATTTTAGTCGGATCTCATTCATACATAAGTAAATGTTTGCATGTCACATATGAAGCACCTGTAATTGTATAACAAAAATATAATATATGTCTGAAAAACTGTTACCTGTCCACCATGACATTTGTAAATACTTTTTTGTAAACAGAAGTAGTTGATTATTTTATATATGATTAACGTTCTTAAGTTTCCATGACTATCCCTGCGCTGTATTGCTAAGTTCAAATATGTCCGTGAAACAAGTTAGTAACAGGAGTTCTGGAAAACTGATTCGTATATTGTACTGTCTAGCGGACAAATTCAAACAATAAGGGTAGGATTATATAAATGCATTAGTCACTTTCGTTTCCTTTCTCCTCCCTCCACCTTTAATTTATAATATAGTCCGATGGTGTTTTGACTACCAGTAATAGTTATAATGAAAAAAGCTCTCAATTTTACAGCTTCCTTAATACAATACGATAAACGGACTAAATTACAAGTCTCCAAATATTTTGAAATTGTCACTTCAGTGAGTATTAAATTAATTTATTTCCTTGTCTCGGATATGATTTGCTGGTTCTTCTTTTGTTTTCGTTTTATCTCTTTATTTATTTTTGCAGAGGAGCATTCTGTGTCATTCATATGTGTGGCTGTGACGAGCAGGATAAAATTTTTTTACGCGTTAAATTAGATAAGATGTCACACGCCACCATACTGCGCAAAGCATTGTTACTTCTTCGCGACGCAGCCACAAAATTTTGTGATTGATGTACAGTGAAAAGAATATGCGATTTTCCGCGTCAGAATGCTGGACATGCACTGTTCTTGTTGCACTTGCAGGTCGCAACCCAACGTCTCGGTCATCTCACATGCTACCGCAGTAATCATCAATGCCTACCGCAGGATATCATCAATGCTTGGCACCAGGAACAATTATGTCAAAGCTGTCTTGCCCCTGATAATGATGGTTAAACATAGAATCGAATTGTGGTAGAAGGAAAAATTACTTTTTTTTATATTAAAGTAACAGTCACAGTCCTCGTAGTATTAATTTGGGAATAAACTTAATATCACAAGACCTTGTATCCCAGTTTTTGAGTGAATGGATTGGTATCGCTTTCGTGTCACTTTTATCCTCGTGGCGCAAGTAGAGTCAGTTACACAATCTGGCGAGAGATATTACGACACCCATTGGGGTTACTACAAAAATATCTGTCATGTAAGTAATGGCGTAGAGAATGTCCTCTCACTACTGTTACGCAATTTTAATCTCCGAAGAAGTCTTTCTACAGAAGTTCTAATACAGTGAAAGCAGTAACTCCACCACTCCTTACATTTTCTGCGCCTGTTAAATTTCATAGAGGACGTTCTGTTGTTCCTGGAGCGGTTACTTCTTTACATATTTGGAGACAAAAGGATCTAAGTCAGCTGCGCCACAAGTTTTGAAGTTACTGTTGCTGTGGTTGAGGATGTTGGCCGCCTTGTGCCATCTTCATACAGTGCATATGTCACGACAACTGACCACTCCATGATCCACCATTCAAAAACTGCTGCGAACAGTTGTGAAATGGTATGCGTATAAACTTCACCTTACTTACCACCTTCTGCTGAGTAATGCAGGAATTTGAGTAGATTTTTCTCTTGCCTTTCTTTCAATGGTTGAAGTTGACGACATGTGGTTTTCAAAGATTTTGTGGAGTAATGAAGCACATTTTACACTCACTGGGACTGTTAACAGTCACAGTGTAGATCGTCACCGCCAACGAACGTTCATGAACTTCCGATGCACAGTAAACGCTGCAATGTGTGGTGCTGCTCAATGGTGGAATTCATGATTAGGTCCAGCCGGCTGCTGTGGCCGAGCGGTTCTAGGCACTTCAATCCGGAACCGCGCTGCTGCTACGGTCGCAGGTTCGAATCCTGCCTCTGGCCTGGATGTGTGTGATGTCCTTAGGTTAGTAAGCTTTAAGTAGTTCTAAGTCTAGAGGGCTGATGACCTCAGATGTTAAGTCCCATAGTGCTTAGGGCCATTTGAACCATTGTCACGATTGGTCTATTTTTCTTTGGGGAACTCAGACTTCAAGAACCAATGACATGCAGCGTCAACGGCACATGTTACCGTGATGAATCCGCAGCGCCAACGGCACACATTACTGTGATTGATCTGCTTCGCCAACATGTGACCACTGATCAAGGGAAGAGAAGTGCTTCGCACTCGGTTTCGATACACGATGTAGCTGCACCTCACGCTGCTCGTGACGTCACTCTGTTACTTCTTTACATATTTGGAGAAAAAAGGATCATTGGCCGATTGTTCCAAACCATGCAACCAGACAGATCAATAGACTGAACCCTCTCATGTGGCATCTAAAATTTGTTTCTTCCAATGCTTTATTCATTATTTCTCTTCTGCATTTCATTACAAATGTTTCTACAAAGTTTCATTGTTCTACGATTACTCGTTTCCCAAAGGGCCGCTCTTAAGCAGTGAAAGTTTAATTATAACCAGCCTGTGTATGACAGTAGCAGAAACGAATCAGAAATCATTCTAGCTGTTATATGGGCCACAAATGGGGAAATAGACTGACTGCATCTACATCTACATCTGCATCTACATGGTTACTCTGCAATTCACACTTAAGTGCCTGGCCGAGGGTTAATCCAGACATTTTCATACTACTTCTCTACCATTCCACTCTCGAATGGCGCGTGGGAAAAAGGAACACCTAAATCTTGCCGTTCTAGCTCTGATTTCTCTTATTTTATTATGATGATCATTTATCCCTACGTAGGTGGGTGATCGAAATTTCATAAATAGTTCTCGCCGCAAAGAAAACCGCCTTTGTTTCAGTGACTGCCACCCCAACTCGCGTATCATATCAGTGAAACTCTCACTCCTATTGAGCGATAACACGAAATGAGCTGCCCTTCTTTTCACTTTTTCGATGTCCTCCGTCAATCCTACCTGGCAAGGATCCCACTCCGCGCACCAATATTCCAACAGAGGACGGACAAGTGTAATGTAGACTGTCTCTTTAGTGGGTTTGTTGCATCTCTTAAGTGATCTGCCAACAAAGCGCAGTTGTTGTTCCGCCTCCCCACAATATTATCTATGTGGTCTTTTCAAGTTAAGTTGCTCGTAATTGTAATTCCTAGGTATTTAGTCGAATTGACAGCCCTTAGATTTGTGCGACTTATCGTATACAATAATTTATCGGATTTCTTTTAGTACCCATGTGTATGACCTCGCACTTTTCTTTGTTTAGTGCCACTTGCCACTTTTCGCACCATGTAGAAAATCTCTCTAGATAATTTTGTAATTGGAATTGATCGTCTGGTGATTTTACTAGAAGGTAATTTACGGGGTCATCTGAAAACAATCTAAGGGGGTTGCTCAAATTATCACCTAGATCATTTATGTAAATCAGGAACAGTAGGGGGCCTATGACTCTACCTTGCGGAACGCCAGATATCACTTCTGTTCTACTCGATGATTTACTGTCTGTCATTACGAACTGTGGCCTCTCTGAGAGGAAATCACGAATCCAGTCACACAACTGAGACGATACTCCATATTTACTCAATTTGATTAATAGTCGCTTGTGAGGAAGGGTATCAGAAATCTTCCGGAAATGTAGGAATATAGAATCGATCTGAGATCCCTTGTCGACAGCACTCATTACTTCATGGGAATAAAGAGCTAGCTGCGTTGCACAAGAACGATATTTTCTGAATCCGTTTGGTTATGTATCAAGAAGTCATTTTCTTCAAGGTGATTCATAATGTTGGAGCACAGTATATGCTCCAAAATCCTACTGCAAGTTGAGGTCAGAACAGAGACCTGTGACAGATTTTTGATCTCTGGAAAGTGACGTAATTCATATTGAACTTTAAATTAATAATGAATTTTCAGATAAATATTGCGTGTTGTCAAAACAGAGGCAGGTGACAGATTTTTGATTACTGGAAAAAGTGACGTAAATCATATTGAATGTTAAATTAATAATGAATTTTCAGATTCGAACCCTCTTTCCCGCATCTCATGACGATGTCCAGTTACTTGAGTCTCCATATCCGAACGTTTTGCTCTTCTGTTTCACCAGGTCCGCGAAAGACTTTCTTTAGAACGGATCCAACTAGCAGCAGGTGCAATGCTATCTCGTGTTTGGTTCTCTTCTTCTCGCTCCTGCAGAATGAGCGCTTTGTATGCAACCAGGAGCGACCGCTTTCTGGGGACGTTATTGCCTGTGACATCACAGATCGAGGGCAGAGCGGCGGAGATACTGTTGAATTTTGGAGGACGACATGGCTGAGATTGTCTACGATCCGCAGCAGACTCAGCTGCGGTTCCCACTGGGTCTTTTCCACACCGTACCGTGTGGCCAAACACTTTCTTTCCCACTGTTTAATCCGCTATACGTCAGTGCTGACGTTTGACCAACATATTAGATTGAAATCCAAATCTAAACTTAAATTATAAAAGCGGTAAGTTACCTCTCGACGTAATCACTTTATAAATCAAAGATAGTATCAGCAATAATGTGCAAGTGGTGAGGCACATTGAAACCTATGGCGAAAATTTTGGAGAGCAGGAGGATAATTACGTACAAAAGATACCCAACTCAGAACAGTGTTTGGAAATCTGGGCTCCCCATCTTAGAAAACCCGAGAAACTCGACGTAAGCAGCTTAACACGGAAGTCAGACAAGCGTTCGACATGGCCTTTTTCACACACACAGGGCTTCACCTGATTTGAAAATCACCGTAAGTGCCAGAAGATCGTGCCACTATCAAGAGACTGAACTAGTACTCGAGCGCGGATATTACCAATTGTATTTGTCTTTCTACGATGTTTTAAATTCATCCGCGTAAGTTTCCCAACAGTAGCTAAGAATATGCGATTTGCTTTATTGTAGATAACAGAGCAAGATGGAGCTGGAAGTTCATCTGAAATTTAAAAACCGTGGTGGCGTTTTTCGTACCATAACTTAGGTATACTCATTCAGATACCCGTGAATATCAACGAGGATATAATCGTCGAAAAAGCCCTCAGTTTAAATACAATTACGGAAAAGAAATTGTAGTTGAAAAATGGCTCTGAGCACTATCGGACTCAACTTCTGAGGTCATCAGTCCCCTAGACTTAGAACTACTTAAACCTAACTAACCTAAGGACATCACACACATCCATGCCCGAGGCAGGATTCGAACCTGCGACCGTAGTGGTCACGCAGCTCCAGACTGTAGCAACCTGAACCGCTCGGCCACTCCGGCCGGCTGAAATTGTAGTGAATAACAGATGCAAGACGTCAGTAAACAGGATATTAAATCTAAAAAATAGGCTGTCGCCACGTATGTGATTGCTGGATATGATAAAAATGCGGCTTCAACGAACAGTAGTGACAGTAACTGCATGAACGAAACATTACTAACTTGAGGTGTTATAGCCAAACCTCTTGTACACCACGTATAGGTAGAGAATAAATTTCAGGATTCAAGGAGAATAATATATTCACATAAGTAATGCGACCCATAGAGTCAAGTTTCACTCGTTTTCCTACCGAACGGAGTATTTTCCTTCGGATACAGCTAGGGTAACGTAATAATCTAAAATTCCGACTGTCAACTGTGAAAAATGGTTGATTTTCTGCAGTTGTTTGGAAATTCATATTGTGGTTGTTAAAGAATACGATTGCCAAAGTAAATCCATCCTTTAAAACAGCTGGAATAATTGAAGCCAGTTGTTCTTGTTCGATGGTGTACAGATTGCTCCTAAGAGGGCTTGCAAATTCCAAGATGACAGTCCTCTCACTCATACTACTGGATGTGCAAAGATTGGTTTGATGATTAAAAGACTCACTCACCTTCCACAATTTTCGTATTTTAATTTTAACAACGGGTTGTGGTGAGTGGACTGGAGAAACAATAATGTCCGCAAGAAGTTAAACAGTTTCTTCGCCAAGAATAGATCAAAGTTCAGTCGATTTCAATTCGCGATTTATACCCGTCGGTCTCGTGAACTGACAAAACGGTCGGGAGAGCGGTGTGCTGACCGCAGGCCCCTCCATACCGGCATCCAGTGACGCCTGTGGGCTGGGCATGACACTGCAGGCGGTCGATACAGTTGGGCCTAAAGGGCATGTTCGAGCGGAGTTTTTTTTTAATTTTTTATTTGTACCTATACATCTACATGGCAACGGCCTTGCCGCAGTGGATACACCGGTTCCCCTGAGATCACCGAAGTTAAGCGCTGTCGGGCGTGGTCGGCACTTGGATGGGTGACCATCCAGGCCGCCATGTGCTGTTGCCATTTTTCGGGGTGCACTCAGCCTCGTGATGCCAATTGAGGAGCTACTCGACCGAATAGTAGCGGCTTTGTTCAAGAATACCATCATAACGACCGGGAGAGCGGTGTGCTGACCCCACGCATCTCCTATCAGCATTCTCCTCTGAGGATGACTCTGCAGTCGGATGGTCCCGGTGGGCTACTCGTGGCCTGACGACGGAGTACTTATACATCTACACACACTGACGAAAAAATTGTAACACAAAAACATAGTTAATGTAGAGTAATGAAATTTCGGGAATTAATGTAAGCTCGAGGTATGCAATTGCAAATGTGAAATGCTGGTATGTTAATAACCGGTTTAATCGCAAGAACGTTGAATGAAAGAATGCGAACGTGCATGCACTGTATTGTACAGTTTCCGGGGGTCGATTTGTGGGATGGAGTTCCATGCCTGTGGCATTTCAGTTGGTCAATACGGGGGCAGTAATGCTGTTTGCGGTTGTCGCTGGAATTGCGTCCGATGACATAGTCCCACATGTGCTCGATTGCAGGCAGAGCTGGTGAGCAAGCATGCCAAGCGACATGGCGACACTCTACAACCGTGTTGGGCTTCAACAGCGGTATGTGGACGAGCGGTATCCTATTGGAAGACACCTCCTGGAACGCTGTTCATGAAGGGCAGGTCGAATCACCAGACTGACGTACAAATGTGGAGCCGAGGTGAGTGGGATGACAACGAGAGTGCGCTTCTTGTGATATGAAATCGCAGCCGAATCCATAACCGTAGGTGTAGGTCCAGTGTGTCTAGCACACAGACAGGTTGATCACTGGCAGCGAGGTAGAACCAGCTTTCATTAGAAGACACAGCAGACCTTCAACCTGCCCTCCAATGAGCTCTCGATTGACACCACTGAAGTCGCAAATGGTGGTGTATTGGAGTCAGCGGAACGCACGCTACAGAGCTTCTGGTGCTGTCCTTGAAGTAACCGTTTGTACACTACTGGCCATTAAAATTGCTACACCAAGACGAAATGCAGATGATAAACGTGTATTCATTGGACAAATATATTATACTAGGACTGACATGTGATTACATTTTCACGCAATTTGGGTGTATTGATCCTCAGAAATCAGAACCCGGAACAACGACCTCTGGCTGTAATAACGGCCTTGATACGCCTGGGCATTGAGTCAAACAGAGCTTGGATGGCGTGTACAGGTACAGCTGCCCATGCAGCTTCAACACGATACCACAGTTCATCAAGAGTAGTGACTGGCGTATTGTGACAAGCCAGTTGCTCGGCCACTATTGACCAGACGTTTTCAGTTGGTGAGAGGTCTGGAGAATGTGCTAGCCAGGGCAGCAGTCGAACATTTTCTGTATCCAGAAAGGCCCGTACAGGACCTGCAACATGCGGTCGTGCATTGTCCTGCTGAAATGTAGGGTTTCGCAGGGAACGAATGAAGGGTAGAGCCACGGGTCGTAACACATCTGAAATGTAACGTCCACTGCTCAAAGTGCCGTCAATGCAAACAAGAGGTGACCGAGACGTGTAACCAACCGCACCCCATGCCATCAAGCCGGGTGATACGCCAGTATGGCGATGACGAAATCACGCTTCCAGCGTGCGTTCTCCGCGTAGTCGCCAAACACAGATGCGACCATCATGATGCTGTAAACAGAACCTGGATTCATCCGAAAAAACGACGTTTTGCCATTCGTGCACCCAGGTTCGTCGATGAGTACACCATCGCAGGCGCTCCTGTCTGTTCAAAAAATGGTTCAAATGGCTCTGAGCACTATATGACTTAACTTCTGAGGTCATCAGTCCCCAAGAACTTAGAACTACTTAAACCTAAGTAATCTAAGGAAATCACACACATCCATGCCCGAGGTATGATTCGAACCTGCGACCGTAGCGGTCGCGCGGTTCCAGACTGTAGCGCCTAGAACCGCTCGGCCACAACGGCCGGCATTCCTGTCTGTGATGCAGCGTCGAGGGTAACCGCACCCATGGTCTCCGAGCTGATAGTCAATGCTGCTTCAAACGTCGTCGAACTGTTCGTGCAGATGGTTGTTGTCTTGCAAACGTCCCCATCTGTTGACTCAGGGATCGAGACGTGGCTGCACGATTCGTTAAAGCCATGCGGATAAGATGCCTGTCATCTCGACTGCTAGTGATACGAGGCCGTTGAGATCCAGCACGGCGTTCCGTATTACCCTCCTGAACCCACCAATTCCGTATTCTGCTAACAGTCATTGGATCTCGACTAACTCGAGCAGCAATGTCGTGATACGATAAACCACAATCGCAATAGGCTACAATTAGACCTTTATCAAAGTCGGAAACGTGATGGTACGCATTTCTCCTCCTTACACGGGGCATCAGAACAACGTTTCACCAGGCAACGGCGGTCAACTGCTGTTTGTGTATGAGAAATCGATTGGAAACTTTCCTCATGTCAGCACGTTGTACGTGTCACCACTGGCGCCATCCTTGTGTGAATGCTCTGAAAAGTTAATCATTTGCATATCACAGCATCTTCTTCCTGTCGGTTAAATTTCGCGTCTTTAGCACGTCATCTTCGTGGTGTAGCAATTTTAATGGCCAGTTGTGTTACAGTTCGTTGTGTCCCTGTGGTGCTAACAGCTGCTCAAATTGCTGCTGCAGATGCAGTACAAAAGGTCAGACCCATAAACCGAACACAATAGTCTTCCCTCTCTTTAGTACCACGTGCCGTCCGGAGCTCGGTGTTGTTGCGATCGTACATTCTCGTGAACACCGCTGTCAGCAATCATATATACTCGTAGTTTCTACTTTACTGCCAAGTCTTCTGCAATATCGCAGAAGGAAAATCCAGCTTCTCATAACACTATTACACGGCCTCGTTCAAATTGAATGAGGAGTTGATAATGTCGTCTGTGCCGCCTTAAAGTCATTCTTGACTAACGTTAACTCATACCGTCCAGTCTCTAAGGTAACTAACGCTCACGACTGTTACAGCGTGTATCAAAGCAAAGATGATCTGCATCCTCATTTTGCCGCTACTAGTGCCTCTCTTAGGCGACTGGTGCGAAATTTGAATAGACATCATGTTTCAGATGTGGAAACACGTCTACCACCCTTTATTTTATCTCGCACTACTCCTTCTTGGTGTTGGTATTTGTTTTCCGTCAGCGGATATTTCACAAAGCAATGCACACTACAAGGCGAAGGGTACATCGTACTAGTACGGTCAGTTTTCTTTTCTATTCCATTCGTGTTCTGAACGAGTGAAAAATGGCTGTCGCGATGACTCTGCACGCGCTTTGTCCTCTCTTCTCTTACTACTATGATGCCTCTTCGAGATATACGGTGACTGCGACATAATGATCACACAATGATCCCTCAATCTTCTTCTAATGGAGGCTCCCACAGTTTACTCAACGGGGTTTTGGGGCAACTATGCCCTCTTTCTTCCAATGATTCCCTTTTATGTTCCCCCAGCAGTTCTGTCACATTTCCAGATGACCCATGCCGCAGTGTTGCGATCTTAGTAGCACCTGTTTGAATTTGTTCGATGTCTGCTGTCATGTCTAGTTGATAAGGACTCCAAATGATACCATTCATTACGCTAACGTCCTGGATGCGACTTCCATTGCAGAGGCACTGCACTTTCCCAGAGCCCTTCCAACATATCTACGTCTTCAATTTTCCCTTACGTGCTTCTCTGTATTATTGCCCCTAAATATTTAAACGATGCGTCATGCTCGAGATTCTCCGCACTACGTAATCGGATACGTTTCCGTTGTTATACGCGGTGTCTGAAATACATCCATCTTTAACCAGAACTCCGATTCGATAAACCAGGTGGAAATTTTGTCCAGGTCTTTCCTCTTTTTCTTGTGACTTCCAACGGCGATACTGTCTTGTAGGCAAAGCGTTGCTGATCCTATCTGATAAATCGTTTATATACATTGAAAATATTAGAGACCCGATTACGCTTCGTTTCGACAGACTCGTAGTTACTTTCGCTTGTTTGGAGCATTTGCTTTCTAGGATGACCTACTGTGTTCTAGTCCTCAAATATTCACCGAGACAATTATGTACTGTAACGGTCCACTCACCTAAATGTTAATTGCGTACGTAATGTAGGAAAATATTAATTTCGGTCAGTTGCAGTTTTGTAGCACAAATACGATAGGCGGGGAAAAATCCTATTGTTAAAGATTTTTGGAAAAATAGTTGTTGCATCTAATCGGCGAAGATCTTCCAAAGCGCTACGCAGCTTCGAGTTCCAGGGAATCCAGTATCCAGAGAATTGATTACGTATTCGGTGGAGGCATGGGACACTGGACCTTGCCATACGAAATCAACAACTCACGGTTGTCGTGCAGAAGCAAGAAAGTGGTGACATGATTTAGACTTGTCATTGATTTGTATACACTCTGAATTAACAGACACATACTTGCGCCAGAGCTATTGCAGTTATCTTTCACTATTTCTTAAAAACTCTTCGTAATTTAAGGTTAAGAGGCGCAGTGCGTCTATTATTATTCACAGAAAACAGGTATATTCATTTTTTTTGTTAAGTGATCAGTCATTTATTTTACTGAGTGAACATTTATGACAGTGTGGTTACTTATTTTCAAACAACTGTACAATGTGCAGTTTTTTCTTCGTTGTTGCATGAAGCTGGGACCATCATTTATCCTTTGCTTTGTCATTTTGTACTCTTTGGGCGTTATCGGCACCCAGAGCGACGGAACATTAGTGGAAGCAGTCAGAAGCGAATGAGAGAGTTGCAGTTATGATTTTTATAATGGTATATTATTTTTTTTCATGGAATCTTTACTTTAGGTCCTTTATAGCCGTGATTCACCCAAGACAGACTAAAAAAACTCAAATTGTAAGGAGTTTAGCGTTCGGATTCAATCCTTTAATTATGTTAGAAACAAGGCGTCACAATATCCTGCACATACTTACACGACGCCATTTGCTCAAGATTTTCATCACTAAACTTGTAATTAGGTTACTATCGGTCTTTTTCCCTTGTTATATACGTATCAGTTCCAAGTAATACTCAAACTGCTGTGGGCTTGGGTGATTGTACACCGTATTAGGCCGTTGTTCATATTTCTTTGTCCATACCTGTACATCCGCTCTATTTCACGCGTCCTACGGTGTGCAACGAAATTATCGTGTGGCATTATGGCTCAGAGACACCATCTGGCGTTGTTCGGTTCTGTGTTGCAAGTCTTTCTATTTGACGCCACTTGAGCGAACTGCGCAACGATAAAGATATGAATTGATTAAGAAAACACAACAGCCTGAGCGAAGAAAATCTCCGACCAGGCTGGAACTGGAGCCGGGACCCTGCCGTCTAGAGCAGTGGTGCCCAGCCTGGAGGTAATTAACCCATTGGAGGTAAAATGTAATTTTCTGAGGGGTAGAAACAAAGGTTTTCGATTGTGTTTCGGTCAAAAAATTAAATTGTTTTTAAAAGGCCATTACATTATCGCTATGTCATAAACCTGTAATGCTGATTACATAAATTACAAATAATTACATTTTTAATAAATACTAACATTAACACGTGACACAACGTGGTAGCGGTTACAGATTGTGAAAGAAATACATGAATAACATATTTCTCACATAGATCACGTATTATAGATTTCCTTTGTACCATGTATCTATGAAAGTGAAACTGATACACTATGTCATCCAAAGGATTCCGACAACCCCAAAAACCTACGTTTTTCATATTATGTGCATTGTGCTGCCACCTACTGCCAGGTACTCCGTATCAGCGATATCAGTAGCAAAATGGGGCGCTGCGCGAAACTCATGGACTTCGAACGTGGTCAAGTGATTGGGTGTCACCTGTGTCATACGTCTGTACGCGTGATTTCCACACTCCTAAACATACCTAGGTCCACTGTCTCCGATGTGATAGTGAATTGGGAACATGAAGGGACACACACAGCACAAAAGCGTACAGGCCGGCATCTTCTGTTGACTGACAGAGACCGCCGACAGTTGAAGAGGGTCGTAATGTGTGATAGGCAGACATCTATCCAGACCATCACACAGGAATTTGAGAATGCATCAGGATCCACTGCAAGCACTATGACAGGCGGGACGTGCGAAAACTTGGATTTCCTGGTCCAGCGGCTGCTCATAAGGTACACATCACGCCGGTAAATCCCAGACGATGGCTCGTTTTGTATAAGGAGCATAAACACTGGACGATTGAACAGTGGAAAACCATTGTGTGAAGTGACGAATCACGGTACACAATGTGGCGATCCGATGGCAGGGTGTGGGTATTGCGAATACCCGGTGATCGTCATCTGCCAGCGCGTGTAGTGCCAACAGTAAAATCCGGAGGCGGTCGTGTTATGGTGTGGTCGTGTTTTTCACGGATGGGGCTTGCTCCCCTAATTGATTTGCGTGGCACTAGCACAACACAGGTCTACATTGATGTTTTAAGCACCGTCTTGCTTCCCGCTGTCGAAGAGCAATTCGTGGATGGGGATTGCATCTTTCAACACGATCGAGCACCTGCTCATAATGCACGGCATGTGGCGGAGTGGTTACATGAAAATAACATCCCTGTAATGGACTATCCTGCACAGAGTCCTGACCTCAATCCTATAGAACACCTCTGGGATGTTTTGGAACGCCGACTTAGTGCCAGGCCTAACCGACCGACGTCGATACCTCTCCTCGGTGCAGCACTCCGTGAGGAATGGCCTGCCATTCCCCAATAAACCTTCCAGCACGTGATTGAAAGTATGCCTGTGAGAGTGGAAGCTGTCATCAGGTGCCACAACACCATACTGGATTACAGCATTACTGATGGAGGGCGCCTCGAACGTGTAAGTCATTTTCAACCAGGTGTCCGGGTAGTTTTGATCACATAGTGTATATATACACTACATATGCTTAAATATCTCATGAAAATGACTTCTCCGAATTGCAGGTAGTTTGTACAGCGGACCGGAAATTGCTTCCTCATTGACTTCGCCAATGATAAATCTAATCTCGACAAATACGAGCACCAGTAACTGTGTAATTGCTCCTACGTTGTTGTAGGGTATACTCAGAAATATTATAATAATTATGTTATTATTGTTGTTATTATTATTGGTAAAGGTCAGAAGACAAACATTGACTGCATGTTCTCTTTCCATTTCTGTCAGTGTCAGTGGTTTACAAACCATAAGTATAGTACACGCATTTTAATTTGGATGATATTAAATAGGGTGAAGGATGCACTTGAACCAAGTGTCGCTAGGGAGAGGATTGGTGCGGCGGACGCATGCTTAGCAAAAAGCAATAGCCTGCTTTTGGGGAAAGGAGCTGTAAGTAGCAGAATTTCTTCACCAGTCAATAAAGAAGATTGTCAGAAATAAGCAGTAGCATTTGTCTAATTGACTCATTTGTTCGTGGTTCACTCAAACACCTACAAAAATTAAAAGTCATTCATCTTTCGTTATTTTACAAATAAATGAGTTCGAAGACAGTTCTTTTTCATTCTAAAGTTCAGTTAAGCGATAATGTTGTTAAAGGAGAGAGGGTGAGGGGCATAGTAGCCAATATCTGGTTACACTCTGTGGTGATGGTCTCAGAAAGGTTGGGTGGGGTATCGATAGCTACGATGCCACGACGTAGGTGCAAGATCATAGGTTGGCGCTCCGACACCGACACCGAGGACAGCGCCCTCTAGCAGACGCTGCTCAGCTCTATGAGCGCCGCTCCAGATTCTCCCCATTTGACGCCGAGGAGAAGACCTGGCAACATTGTTTCTATTTCATAGTGGGCGAGCCACTACTTAACGGTGTAACTTGATACATCCGGCTTCGCACCTACGTGTTCCTCAGTGCAAAGTTAGGTATTCACGGTATCATGTATTAGTTAATATTGTGATATAGTAACACCATTTCTAAGAGCAGTACCGAGAGATTTTCACCTTTCCCTGCTTCTACTCACTTCCTACATTCGGCCTACCGATTCAGTCTACAGGAGCAGACCCACGCGCCGTCTTCCAGGCGAGATACAAAACTGGGAACCACAGGTCTAAGGGCATCGACGCTAGCAACAAGACCACGTTTTCTTTCGTTCTGTCTGTCTGTCTATCTGTTTCTTCGTCACTTTTCGCCATCGTTTCTATGCGAATGTCGCAGAATACGTCTGAAATTCCATCGATGACACAATGAAAACATCACCCAGGTTAGTTTTAATTACAGAGGGTGGGCACTCCCCTGACCGAACACGCTTAGCTATTCTGCCGGAGCTGCGGACGGCCTACATTGCGAAACTGCTCAGCTGACCGAATGGACTACCGACACGTGTGCGAACAGCGCGCTGCTGTGCTGCAGCGTCAATAACCAGCCGGCAGGCGGGCCGCGAATAAACTGCCCCATAACGACTGCTGTCAACATTTGCCCGTGACGGCGTTCCGATGGAGTGCCCCGCCGCTGCGAAGCGCGCTTCAAATACGTCCCGCGCGCAAACAGTGCTGCCAACCGCCGGCAGCTTCGTTGGCCCCGCCGGGTTGGTACGCCACGCGCGGAAGTGCCCTTGGCAGAGTGGGGCCTATAATGCAATTTCCATACAGGGCGGAGTGTATTGGCTTCGATCAGACACACACACACAACGAGCAATTTCATCTAGTCTCCTAGTTTGGCGGGCACTCTAGCGAAGCGCTGCGCACAGGAATGGCTCTCGGGATGGAATGCCCGTGTCGCGCGATACGCGGCGTCAGCGCGTGTTCTGAACGCTCAGCCGCTCTTGAAACCTGCCGTAGACTGCTGACGGAGGCATTTTGAGGAAGCATAAAAGAGGATCAAGTGAGATTGAGAGCACAGTGTGTGGCAGCTCCATCGTGTTAGCTCGGGTGAGCCATCACTACAAGGGGCACAAAAGTCCTCTCTGAACAGTAATTTACAGTATAAAAATCATAACTGGCGTCCTAGAATACCAATATGACTGCTTTTAATAATGTTACACCGCTCCGAGCATCGGTGGGTTCCAGAGAACGATAAGTGATAAACAAGAATAACTGAGTGTCTCCTGTTTCACGTAGTAATTAAAAACACTGAACGCTCTTCAAATTGTAAGGTGTCAGGCAAATCCAACACCTTGCATGAAATCCCTGACTTGATAGCAGTATGTCACATAGCTCCGAATGAATCCTGACATTAAATTAACCAAAGTAATACGATCAACGAGTGAGCAAATGGAATACCACAGACTAACACAAGAACGTCTAAATGCATGTCATACCTTCCCACCGTGAGACAAACGCAGCTCCGAGGGGAGAAACGAGAACAGAAGCCGAGAGCACAACCGTGTTAAGCTAGATGGCCCTACGATAAGGGGCGGACACCCACGTCGCCAGCTGACTGCCAAGACCACCCCCAGCCCATGTTAAAAGATAGAGCCCTCCAGAAGAACAGTATAGATCTTATGATAACACTAAAAGGGCAACACCAGCTGCAAGTTTTAGCGTGAGACTTTTTCTCGTCTCTGAAACGTTGCAAACTTTAAAAACATTGCCCCACCACGAGAAGTATAACGTTTCTCATTGGATACACAGAATTTTTGTAGGCGGAGCTTAAGGTTGACATTGAGACCCTGATTGGTCAGATGAAAACACAGCCAGATAGTTTTTTTTAAACCAACTTCGGTAAATTGTAGTAAGGAGAAGTTAGGAGAGAGTTGCTTCCGAGACGGAGAGCTGTATGGAGCTGCGCCGGCCGCCGCCCCCTGACGAACACCGACAAGGTAATGAACGCACGTGATGCCGCATTTTTGAGCGCATAAGGCTTCACTCAGAACTGCAGAAGTCTCATCTGTTACATCCCCTTTTTACGTAATACTAGTGTCGATCGTCAATTGAAGCTAATGGTATTCACATTTGCTATGTAAGTTAAAATCTGAAACGCGATTATTTTTCTGTTATATAATTATTGAGAAGCCACATCAGCCACTGTAATTTACGACAAGTTAGATAAGTAACTGAAGATAATTGAGGGTCACTGTAGACCATTTTGATAGTCTTCTCTTTTGTGAAACTTAATTTAAACCTAGATTATAGATGTGATATGGCATAGGTCATCCTTTGATCCATTGTAGAACTTGGAAACCCACTCAGGGAATATTCGTTCACATTTTTGTAGAACGCAGTTGGCTTTTATCATCCTGTATTAAAATATTTCCTTTTATCAATAGTGCAATTTATAAACAATGTTTTGTGAGTAGAATAAAATTTCCAATGGTAAACTTAACTGCTTTTTCGACGTTATTTTACCAGCTAACTAAAAATAGGAAAGCCTTGAACCCCTTCCACTAAATTTAGTTAGTATTAATATTCTTTTACAGGGAGTGCAGTGGAGCTGATGCTGAAATCATTAAGTATTTGATTATATCATCGCTAGTCTCACTGAACTCTACATGTCATGTGTGGTCTGGCGTCTCCTTACCAGCAACAGGTCCCAGGTTCAATCCCCTAAAAAACACGCTCAGAGCGTTGTTGCGCTAAAGTGGTAGGGAGACACGACTTAGAACAGACAGACACCACGCAGAATGTTAGAAAATTGTATATATATGTGTGAGGATCAGCTGAGAATCTGCATCCATGTCTTTGTTCCAACACAAGCAAAGTCGGCAATTCTTCACAATTGCTAAATATGCATTGGAAATGTATATGCGCTCTTATCTTCTTCTCCCCCTGTCTCTGTTCATTTCCTTCTCTCCATCTCTTTGTCCATCTCCTTCTCCTCCCCCCAAACCCATCTCCTCCTCGCCCCTCTCTGGCATCTCATCTTTCCTCCTCTCTCTGACCATTGTCTCAGCCTCCCCCTCTCTGTCTATTTTCTCTTCCACTCTCTCTCTCCCTCTCTCTGTTTACTGTTGCTGCAATACACATGTACTTTGGTACTATTTGAGATTTTTGGTAACAACGTTAAACAAACGACCTTTTCATATATTAGTATAGATATAGGTTTTATGTACCATAGATATTTAAAAAATGTGTCGTCTATGTCCGCCCGAACGTTTACTAAAGTATCATCTTGTAAAATCGGCAGAGAACTCTTCGAGATTTTTGTTAACAACGTTTCCACTTTATGTATTACGAGGGCTTTTCGGAAAGTAAGGTCCGATCGGTCGCGAAATGGAAACCACTGTAAAAATAAAAAATGTTTTATTTGCAACAGTTTGATACAACTTCCAGTTACTTATCTACATAGTCGTCGTTCCGACCTAGACATCTGTCGTAGCGTTGTACCAACTTTCCAATACCATCGTCTTAGAAAGCAGCCACCTGTGCTTTCCGCCAGTTCTCTACACTTCCCATCGAAAATGCTGCAGGAGGATCTTAGTTGTCCCTGCAGAGTGTAGCCAAGAATTGTGTAGAACGAAACGCACGACAGGTATGTTACGTGGGTTGCATAACTACAGGTGAAATCTTTTACCAGGGCCTCATGCTTGGCGGGAGACACTATTTTCTCGCCATGTTTACGTTCTCACTGTGAGATCATGACTGAAAAAAGCGACGTGCTGCGATCGTCAGGCTTGCTAGAGACATTGCCCAACAAATCTGTGCAAACATTCTTTAGATTTTCATTGTGGTTTCCATTTCACACCCGATCGGACCCTACTTTCCGAATACCTTCGTATCTATAAATTTACGTACGGCATATATTAAAGAAATTTGTAGCCTATGTCTATCCGAAAGTGTATTACAATATCATGTAAAAATTTGAGCTAAATTGCGTCAAGAACTTTTCGAGATTTTTACTAACAAGATTTCCGCTTATGCGTTACATACACAAGGTGAGTCGCGTAAGGCGTAACACCCCCTTTACTCCGGGAGCGATTGCACTTATCGGCATGCGGTTTTCGGTGAATCATAGCGGACTATGGGGCACATACGTTGGTACATGCACAATAATCACAACGTATATATTGTCCGAGATAATGAGGCAAGTAAATGTTTTTTAAATGGGACGCTATACTTTTTTTACCATCATTCGAACGCTCTGGAAAAGACGCATATAGTGATCTAACGCATGTTGCTATTGTGATTCAAACTTTGCTTAAAAGAGGGCGCATGAGGATTTACCTACGTAGCGTAGGCCGTGCGTGCTGCATAGAGCACGGCAACTCGGCCCGAGGGTCGCGCGAGGCATGTTTACAGTCTGCAGCCGCTTCCGACCGCCTCGACCTTCAATCGTACAATATTTCCCAGCGTCTTTTAAGCGAAGTTTGAATCACAATAGCAACATGCGTTACATCACTACACGCGTCTTTTCCAGAGCGTTTGACTGATGGTAAAAAAAGTACAGCGTCCCATTTAAAAAACATGTACTTGCCTCGTTATCTCGGTCAATTTAAACGTTGTGATTATTGTGCATGTACCGAAGTATGTGCCCCATAGTCGGCTATGATTCGCCGAACACCGCTTGTCGATACGTGCAATCGCCCCCGGAATAATGGGGGTGTTACGTATTACGCGACTCACCCTGTATATTTATACACTTTATATTGAAAAATATGTAGCCTATGTCCGTCAGAGCGTATTAGAGTATTGCGCAAAAATTTGAAGTAAATCAGTCAAGAAATTTGCGAGATGTTTGGTAAAAAGTTAAACTATATCTTGTCTTTACATTGAGCAATTTCCTATTCTGTTACATTCGTGTATGGAGCATAGGGAAAATGAGTATCTTCATTCCTACTTAAGCTACGTTTTACCCTTTCCTCGTGAGCGCTTAGCCGGATAAACAGTGAAATCAGCAGAATTCTTGCTCAGTATACTACAAATGCCGCACTTCTAAATTTAAACAAAAGAACAATGGCGCCATTCTTTCAACGATTAACATTTAAATTCCTAAGCATCGGTATGGTGTGTTTCAAAGGAGCATGGCTCATTTAATTTCCATTCCTTCTGCAATCCGAGCGTGCTGCGTCTCTAATGAGTATCATCATCAATGGGACGTTAAACCATAAGCTTCCTTTTCTTTATGAAACTCATTATCGCAGAACGGAGATTGTTTCTTTTTGTGTCACAAAAGTTTTCTCTCAAAATGCGTCACTTGATTCGTGTGCGTATCTGTGCGAATATCTGTAGCGTGAGGAAAGGCTGAATACTCTAATGTACAGACAGTAGCCGCATGCGAATTGTAAGGGGAAACTGGGTGCCTCTGACAGCCCAATTTCTGCCCTGTGGGCTGCTCACGACGCCTGCCGTGGCCACACTGCAAAATAATCAACCCCCTATGAGTCTGGCGTCTGCAAGCATTTACGCATTTCATGCGAAATATCACAATGTCACCACAAACGTTATTACCACTGACAGTTTGTAAGCCGCTATTGCTGACAAATTATATCTGTTGTCACCAATATGTTTCACTTTTAATGCGGATTATGCCATTTCGTAAATTACGAAATTTAAGCTATATAAACTTGACAGAAAAGGAATTGTACACAACTTGAAATATTCGCTCTAACGTAATGTACTCGTCAGTTCAACCGAAGACCTCCACAACGCTTTTAGACATGCTATGAAATAATAGTTTTTTTCTATATGTTCTTTATTCTTGGAAATAATGTTTCTGTTTAGCTATATATTCCTTGCACCTAGTATATCTCAGACACCATCTTTGGTTGCAAATTGTGACAGCTTGCATTACGACAGGGAAAGCAGGCTCTGACCGCTAGATGTATTCCGTTTTAGTTGTTTTATTTTCACATTTACAATGACGTTTTGGTTTTCGTCAAAAGGCTCCCCAATACCATGTTGCTAAGTAATATATTGTTACTCTACTAGACAGTGCTACAGGTTACTCTAACGTCGTAACACTATACAAATGGTTCAAATGGCTCTAAGCACTAGGTCATCAGTCCCCTAGATTTAGAACTACTTAAACCTAACTAACTAAGGACATCACACACATCCATGCCCGAGGCAGGATTCGAACCTGCGACCGTAGCAGCACCGCGACTCCGGACTGAAGCGCCTAGAACCGCTCGGCCACAGCGGCCGGCAACACAATACAAACATGACGTATTAACACATATAAATCTATCTGGCGATGGAGTTTTAAAGCTTTGAAACGCGGGGTGGATATAAATAAAGAGTGACTGGTAACAGTAAACTTGTTGTTTCATTCGCTATCAATAACAGTGACGGTAAAGCCTAACGTAAAAATTTTCGCATTTAAAGTGCAGAGTGATTTTCGATTCATATAAAGTATTTTGTTGACACGTTAATTGACTAGAAAACAAAGAAAATATTTCCAACAGTTTATTCTCAGTTTCTCCATAGAACATACAAGTGAATTGTTAGTTGTTTTTTTCAATCATACATCACAACTGCAAAATGCTAACGCGAATTCTTTACAGACGAATGGAAAAACTGGTAGTATAGATTTAAGTGTTAGGAAGTCGTTCCTGAAAGTATTTGTATGGAGTGTAGCCATGTATGGAAGTGAAACATGGAGGATAAATAGTTTGGACAGGAAGAGAATAGGAGCTTTCGAAATGTGGTGCTACAGAAGAATGCTGAAGATTAGATGGGTAGATCACATAACTAATGAGGAGGTACTGAATAAAATTGGGGAGAAGAGGAGTTTGTGGCCTAACTTGACGAGAAGAAGGGACCGGTTGGTAGGACATGTTCTAAGGCATCAAGGGATCACAAATTTAGCATTGGAGGGCAGCGTGGAGGGTAAAAATCGTAGAGGGAGACCAAGAGATGAATACACTAAGCAGATTCAGAAGGATGTAGGTTGCAGTAGGTACTGGGAGATGAAGAAGCTTGCACAGGGTAGAGTAGCATGGAGAGCTGCATCAAACCAATCTCAGGACTGAAGACCACAACAACAACAACATGTTTGTCCGTGCTATGTTTCTCTGAGATAATTAGCACGAACTGTTTCTTGTGTTACATTTTATTCTGTAGTCTTGTAACCGCTCATACACTTAAAAGTAGGAATGCGGTAAGACACATCTCGTTTGTTTTAAATGCTGATGTCTTCCAGCAGTGTAGAGTTAGAATATTTGATAATAATAAGGTCGTGAGATGTGTTGGAATCAATGATCAATGTTTCACACTAAAGAGCCTCAATTCACGATAGATGTACGTGCATGATCCGCATCAAAATAACCCAGTTCTCCAATTGATGATGAAAGCGCTGTAAAAAAAAAAAATTAATCTCAGGAGCGGCATTCGATCTTCCATCGGAGCTGAGATGTATTGTTGCTGTCATAACGGTTGAAAGCACTTTCATCAACGAACAATATTGACGAAACGAATCGGAGATTAGCAATTAAACTTCGGCTAAATTCCAATCGAACTCCAGGGTGTGAGCGGCTCATTATAGGCGCGCATGCACGATGTAATTGTATGTGCTAACTGCCACATTTCGGCAATCGTAATTTCATGCCTGTTAGGTAGAGGTCACGGTTTAATACGAACTACTTTAATCAGAATATAGCGACATCCAAATACATGCTAAGCCCCTTCGAACACCTTATAGATAATACTCCCTTCTTTATGCACGCATTACTAACATACGATCGCAAGTCAGGGTAATTTTTTTTATTGCTGCACAAGACTGCTGCAATGACTCAACAGTGCCTCAACCCCACTGTTGTTGTGTGCCTTAGCTGAGTTGTTTCAGTGAATCGCTCTACTGGTGATTTCAGGGCACTTTATAATGAATGTTCCGCTACCCGTATATGACAATGCGGCAATAAGTTGAACGATACGTTTACTGCACTCAGAAGGAACTTACGTTGGGGCGATTATTCGCTGAATGCATCTGCAGTACGGTGACAGTTCTCTTAGCGAATTCACGAATGAGTAAATCGCTTCAGAAGTGAACGTGTATCTGTCTGTGATGAAAAGTGTTCGTTGGTGCTATCCACTTTCATAACAGACTAAAGCGAGGGTTGAACGAATGTTCGTAATAATCGTCGTGCCGAAGCTGCAGAACTTGCAATTGTCCATGGGTCTATAGACTATCACAAAATTTGTGCTCGTTGGGTAGCACTCTAACTGCGAGACAAAATATAAATAGAAACTTTTGGAAAAGCCGAAATTAAATTTAAGGCGTTCTGAATTGAAAGTAGGAGACTTTCTGAGTTGCGTAGTAACTATTTATATGACGTGGTTCGATCACTACGAACCAGTGGGTAAGCAGCAGAGTATGGTATGGAAATGTCCATATTCGCCTGCAGTAAAAAATTTCTGAGTCCTCGCCTTTGCAGTAAAGTTGATACTGACTTCCTTGAGGGTACTGGAGGTCCGCTGATCTATAACACTCCTAAAGATCAAACAGCGAACAGTGACAGCTATTACAAGCTACTACGTGAGCTGAGACCCGAAATCACGACGAAAGAGAGAGGAAAGCTTTCAACAGTCCAAGTTTTGTTTCAGGATAACGTCTGTCTTCATACAGCTCGGGAAACAACCCAGTGCTTTAAAAGCTTGGTTTTGAGGTGCTCGACCACTAACTCCAACATATTTTCACCTTTTTGATCCGATGAAGGAACACCTGTGCAAATCCAAGTTTTAGGGCGATGACGAGGTTGTGGAGGTGACGCAAGAGAGCATGCGCGCGATGTCACGAACCTGCTTCCAGGACGGAGGTAGGTTTGTCAAAAACTGGGTCAGGTACAGAGAGAATGAGGGAGATTATGTAGAGAAATGGTGCCACTCCAAATTCTGTTTTACCAATATAAACTTCATATTTTGAAAAAAAAGTCTTTACTTTTTGATTTTCCCTCTTAGCTTCAGACAGTAAAATATTTTTAGTGAATTCAATCACAACGCAGTCGTACAAGTCTGCTGATAAAGAAGTCAGAATTCACTGTTACTTCGTAGCTATGAGGGTCACATCACTCTTACTACTTTTCCGGCGAGGGCAAGCTATAGTTCTCGGATCTATTCTGAGAGGTCGTCGATACTAATGAAATTTCGCTTCTGTTATGTTTTTACATGTTGCAAAACAACGTAAGTCAGCTGTAAGTGTTGTTTATATGGCTTTGTAACGTAGTTGCGTTATTTGTGTCCCCTTAAAATAGATAAAATTGAACACCGGGCCCACACGGTTATTTTTATTGTTTTTGATGTTACACCGAAAAGTAGGTGAAAGTTCGTAAATATCATGGTTTTCTGTTTGCAAATGATAAAAAAATAGGTATTTGAAATCAAAAGTAATCATAATCCTGTTGAAAATGACACACTTTTAGATCATCCACGTGAAGGATGGCTTAAGACATTTTAGACTCAACGGTGAGGTTATGTAAACCATAGCTGGATGTTTCTCAGACCTTTCACAAGCTCACTTCAGTGACAGAATCCATGCGTCAGAAGAAGCAATCCATAGACTTCAAAGTGTATTACGAAAAACATATATTTTCTTCTGAAAAATAACAGTCTTTCATTGACAACACGAGAAATCTGGTGCATGAACCGATAGTTCTTCGACGCCGCTGCTGGTAAAAGTAGTTTGCGTAATGAGCCTATATTAAAATTCGTTACTCACCAGATCTGAAAATATACCGATTGTGATAATTAGTACTAACAGATCACTGAAAGACTTTCTGAGCTAGTAAATCGAACGCGATCTGAGGGTCACGTTTGGATCGAAGCAAATGTTGAAGAGAACTCCAGATAGAGAAACATGGAACAGAGCTTGAAATAATTAAGTGTACGCTGAAAACAGTAATTAGGTACCGCGAAACAGCGCCTACAATATTTACGCAAATCTAGAAGCGCTGGCGAAAAAATTAACCCTTTTCCTCGTTGACCACATTTGTTCGCTGGAACCATGTCAGATTGTTCTGTGTGTCTGTCGGATTACAGAACACTCGCGGTCGTCAATTACGCATTTAGTTCCTACAAGTATCTGGACAAATACTAGAATCAATACCAATTCCAGTATGTCTTAACGTGGTCACAAGATTACATTACTTGGAAGTTAACTGCCAGTTATTTGTTTCCAAACCAGTAACTGACGTTAGTATTATTGACGATTTCTTGTCACTAATTAATTACTGAATGCATAAGAACGATGCGTGTTAAGCAGAAGAAACAATGGAAATGTGTGTGGTTCTTAAGTAAATTAAATTTCCTGGCAACGAGAACTAAAAAAAAAAAAAAAAAAAAAAAACATTTTGTATGATTATCCAACAATTGTTGAACTGAATTGCGGGTTTCAGTTGTCACAGATCCATCTTAAGATTGCATTACTGTAATGATAATATATTAACACAGTTTTGCAAATTCAAATGCAAGAGACATCAAAACTGAATGAGCACATGCACTAATTTGTTACTTTATAGTAATAATAGCAATATGATATGAAGATGATACCTGTGGCAACGTAACGTGTTATGCTGACCAATAATTGTGTGATCTACCCACTTTTCAAACTAGCTAAATAACTGCAAACTCTTCCGTCACTTCACAACTGCATGCATTACAAAACTTCAGGAATAACTGTTTGGTTCTGTTACAACCGATCCTTCTTTAACGACGCACGAGATTTCAATTGCGTCTGCGAAAATTTCGTGCGATTATCCTGTGAATGGCAAGTTTTATTAATAACAGACACTGTGGAAAGGCAAAAAATTGTGGGTCAGTCTGCCAATGGCTTAGCTTGGTTTTTTGCCCTCCGGGTGATTTACGGAGCACTGGGAATGACAACGGGGTGATTACTCCTTCCATTTTATCATTCCTAGAGGGTCGTTACAGTTCTGCAGAATGAAACGTGTGGCTCTCGTAACGATTAATTATAAATTCCAGTGAATAAGAGAAACGGGATCACGACGCAAATTTAGTTGTGACAATTACCTCAGAGTAATTGGACAGACGGAATTAAAAATTACCAGGACCAGTAGAAGTGAGAATAATGCCTTTTGGAAATAAAAACTGCTGAGGGAGTCAGTGCTGCCAACCTCTCTGAGTTGCTGCAGGTGAGAGAGCGCCGACTAAAGAACTGCGTGGGTTCGGCGGTTTCCAGTTTTCACGGTTAATTGGCCGTGAATATTGATGCTGTCTTGAAGGGCTGCTTTTTGTGTCTTAGGCTTCTGTCTGTTGAGAATCTCTAAGTCGTTCGAAAGGTCAACAAGGAGTCTCTGAAAGAATAATGACCAAAAGATTTTCTGCAGTCGGGCTAACAGCTTTTGTAGACAAAGGTGGGTCTGTTCTTTCACCATCAGAAAAACTTTGCGAAGTGGGAATCAGGTTAGCCAAACAACTGAGAAAAATAAAGCAAATTTGATTCTCTGGTGCAGTTTTTTTAGTATGAATGCATATTATTTCTCCGCGTTACGCAAGCCGATATTCCTCCACAATTCCCTACTCAAAGTGAAGTGCGGTGTAAGAACGCGAAGGCGGACTTTATGCTAGTAAAAACACCAAAAGCCTACCATGTCTCTTACTGGTTAACAACTGTTGGCTGTAAATGCTTGTAATGCAACATGACATTTTTACGACCTAGTAAGAAATTAGTTGTGTAATAAATGAATTAATCAGTTTGAAGAGAACTGTAGGAGCCCCAACTCTATGTCCAGCGTAAGTGTGATCGGAGCTTATTAAAAGCACTGATTATTATGTTGCATTAAATGATAGTTACTATCTACCTGCTGCTTAGAATAAAATACCCACTATCACTCTACAGTATCGGATGCGTTTTATTCTGCTTCATAGATATATTTACTTTGGAACCGCACATATCACATATGAGGTCTCTGACGATGATCAGATTTACTGCAGAAGAAGGATAGAAATGTACAAGCTTAATGGAAAATTGTCCCCAGAAAATTATTATCTAGCTTTAAGGTAGTAAATAAAACCTAAAAACTACTACTAATGTTGTATGTGAACTGAAGGTGGAGGAGGGAGAAAGAAACGGGATGAGATTACTGAAGTTGTCACTGCGAATTTAGTTGTAGATTTCGGTGTTGTAACAACTATATTTGTCATTTTATCGCTTATAAGTAATTATATTTTCGACTGGGATGGCACCGTTCTCCATTTCTTTGTAGTTCGTTAGTTAGTTTACGTTCCATGTACAATTTTGCATGATAAATCGTAGTGATGTGGAACGAGACATTTTACGAGGACTATTCGGAAAGTAAAGTCCGATCGGTCTCGAAATGGAAACCACAGTGAAAATCAAAAATGTTTTATATGCAACAGAATGCTACACCTTTCAGCTACTTCTCTAGATAGTCGCCACTCCGACACAGACATTTGTTGAAGCGTTGTAGCAACTCTCCAATACTCCCATCATGAAAGGCAGCAGCCTGTGCTTCCCGCCACCGCTCTACGCTGATCTGCAGTTCGTTGTCTGTGTTGTCTTCATAGCCAGCGGTTCACGTGAACACAGATGAACGTCAGAGGGAGCCGAGACCGGGCTGTATGGTGGGTGATCAAACATCTGCCATTGCAAAAGCTGCAGGGACGCCCACATTGCCCCTGCAGTGAGTGGCCGAGAACTGTTCCATACCTGTTGCACTTAAATAGTTAATACAGTGAAGGTTAATGGTGTTTATGGATGACGCTGGAGTTGTCGTACGATGATATCACATATGTGCTCGATTGGAAACGGATCTGGCGATCGAACAGGAAAGGCAACACGTCGACACCCTGTAGATCACGTTGGGTTGCAACCACGGTATCTGGGCGAGCTTTATCGTGCAGGGGAACACCCTCTGGAATGCTGTTCATGAATGGGAGCACAACGAATCACTAAATTGCTGTTGTTGTTGTGGTCTTCAGTCCTGAGACTGGTTTGATGCAGCTCTCCATGCTACTCTATCCTGTGCAAGCTTCTTCATCTCCCAGTACCTACTGCAGCCTACATCCTTCTGAATCTGATTAGTGTATTCATCTCTTGGTCTCCCTCTACGATTTTTACCCTCCACGCTGCCCTCCAGTACTAAATTGGTGATACCTTGATGCCTCAGAACATGTCCTACCAACCGATCCCTTCTAGTCAAGTTGTGCCACAAACTCCTCTTCTCCCCAATTCTATTCAATACCTCCTCATTAGTTATGTGATCTACCCATCTAATCTTCAGCATTCTTCTGTAGCACCACATTTCGAAAGCTTCTATTCTCTTCTTGTCTAAACTATTTATCGTCCATGTTTCACTTCCATACATAGCTACACCCCATACAAATACTTTCAGAAACGACATCCTGACACTTAAATCTACACTCGATGTTAACAAATCTCTCTTGTTCAGAAACGCTTTCCTAGCCATTGCCAGTCTACATTTTATATCCTCTCTACTTCGACCATCATCAGTTATTTAGCTCCCGAAATAGCAAAACTCCTTTACTACTTTAAGTGTCTCATTTCCTAATCTAATTCCCTCAGCATCACCCAGTTTAATTCGACTACATTCCATTATCCTCGTTTTGCTTTTGTTGATGTTGATCTTATACCCTCCTTTCAAGACACTGTCCATTCCGTTCAACTGATCTTCCAAGTCCTATACTGTCTCTGACAGAATTACAATGTCATCGGCGAACCTCAAATAGACCCTAAATAGAACCTAAATAGACATAAAAATTTCCACTAAGGGTGCGTGAGATAAACAAGAGATTGTTCCTGCTGTCATACGAAATTGCGATCCAGACCATAACTCCAGGTGTACATCTAGTGTGTCTAGCACGCAGACAGTTTGGTTGCAGGGCCTCAACTGGCCTTGTCTTGATCAACACACGACCATCACAGGCACAGAGGCAGAACCAGCTTTCATCAGAAAATACAAACGATCCACCTCGTCCTCCAACGAGCTCTCCCTTGACACCACTGACGTCGCAAATGGCAGTGACTTGGGGACAGTGGAATGCACGCTAAAAAGCGTGTAGATCGGAGTTTCCGGCCGGCGTGGGCGAGTGGTTCTAGGCGCTACAGTCTGGAACCGCGCGACCGCTACGGCGCAGGTTCGAATCCTGCCTCGGGCATGGATGTGTGTGATGTCCTTAGGTTAGTTAGGTTTAAGTAGTTCAAGGGGACTGATGACCTCAGAAGTTGTCCCATAGTGCTCAGAGCCATTTGAACCATTTGATCGGAGTTGTCCTTGAAGTAACCGACTTGAAAGAGTTCGCTGCGTTACTGTGGTTCCAACTGCTGATCAATTTGCTGCTGCATATGCAGAATGATGCGCCAGAGCCATACCCCGAACACGATAGTCTCCTCTGTAGGTAGTGCCGAGTGGTCGTCCAGAGCACGGTTTCCTTGCGACTTACATTATCGTGATCACCGCTGCCAACAGTCATGTACAGTGCCTGAATTCTCAATAAGTCTTCCTGCAGTATCGCAAAAGGAACACCCAGCTCCTGGTGGCCGTATTACACAACGGCGTTCAAACCCAGTGAGCTGCTGGAAATGGTGGCTTTGTCGCCCTGAAGTCGTTCTTGACTAACATCAATTTACGAAGTCCAGTCTCAAATTTAACTAACGCTCACAATCGTTACAGCCTGTATTTAAAGCGAACCTGATTTGCAAAATGGCTCTGAGCACTATGGGACTTAACATCTGAGACCATTAGTCCCCTAGAACTTAGAACTACTTAAACCTAACTAACCTAAGGACATCACACACATCCATGCCCGAGGCAGGATTCGAACCTGCGACCGTAGTGGTCGCACGGTTCCAGACTAAAGCGCCTAGAACCGCTCGGCCACCACTGCCGGCCCTGATTTGCAACCTCATAGTGATGCCACTAGCGTCACTCTTATTGTGACAGGCACGAGATCTCAACAGAGATAATCTTTCAGATGTAGAAACACGTCGACCAACTTTGGTTTATGTCGCACAACTCCTTCTTGTTGGTACGATTGTTTTTCAGTTATTATAGTCCTGGGATTCAGCCATCTCTGTGATGGCAGACGTAACTATTGGTGGATGATTGGTCTGTTTGAATGTTTTGTGTGAAAGAACGAAGTAGTTCCTGGTACGAACGCCATCTGGAAGCGATTGACCGTACTTTTGATGTCACCACGCTGAGGCTGCTTCTTATGTGTTGCCCTCTGATTCTATTGCTGCGCACCACGGCTCATGATGATGATGATGACTCTTCCATGAACCTCAGTGTAGCATCTGCTTCCCTTAGAATTTGTTTTATCTGTTCACTCGACTTTAGGCCTAGAAAGTTGCCGGCGGGAGGACTACGAGGACACACCGAATTACTGTGTAGCTCCCCCGGTGTTACTGTAAAGCTGGGGCGGAACACGACGAGCTGGATTGGCGTGGGGAGAGGATTTTGTAGGGGGAAGGCGCCATCTGCCGGACGCAGGCGGGCGCTATCGAGCCGGCATCGACCCCGCGCGTTACGTAATGTATGAGCAGGCCGCTTTGCCGCCCCAGTTGGCGCAAATAGCTTCCAAAACGGCGCTCTTGACTTGCGTCGTGTCGGCGGGTGCTCGCTGCCCTGCTGCAATACGACTCCTCCTCTCCGCCGCTCGGCGTGGACGGCATGGGCCGTGAAAATTTAATGGAAGTGGGACGCTAGTATTCCGTCACCTACTTGTTCTTAATCCGGCCGCTACTGAAACGGAGAATTTTAACTGCCAATCGATTGAATGCGGTAAAGGAAGTCCTCAGAAATTAGCCGTTTCTGTAATGTAGCACGTTTCTAGTCAAGGTTCGTTGGAGAAGTGTACACAAATGAAATTAATGATTAATTAGTGGAATAGCTGATACGCGAAGGGCGATGCATGAGATAACAAGATGTGAAATGGAATGAAGGCACTCATTTAAAATTCCGTGAAAAATTCTAAGAAGCAATATTACGAGGGTAATGCCAAAAGTAAGGTTGTGGTTTGTGTACTGTAAGACCTTCAGTACACACACCATCAGATTATTTGACTTGTCGCTCTAACAAAGTAGGCGAGTGTCAGCAATATGTCTCGTGGTCTTATCGTGGCGTGTTTATCTTCTGCCGTTAGGTCAGACGATAGAAATGCCACTTGCACGCTTAGAGTAGCAGATTTACGGTGACCAACTTTAAACAGAACTTGATTAATTTTCACACACATTTATTAAAATAATAACAAGCTTAAAAATTACTTAACTTGGTTCTGGATGCTACTTACAATTGACAATCTGAAGATCCTTTAGTATTGGTACGTTAATCTTATTCTCACATATATCTCTGATACTTGACAAAAGTGTCTATACATTTCTCTTCATGGCTATGTACAAGAATATGGTAATCTTATTAGGTGCAGACTGAAACTTGACTATAGACTGGTACAGACAAATGTAGAACTTATACAGACTGGTACAGACTAATGTGGATTGACTAATCAGAGGTCTGTACGCTTGTTATAATACCTCGCGTGTTCATGTATCACTGCGTGAGTTTGATCTGTGAGGAGAAAAGGTTCTATGTAAGCAGCAATCTCATTGGCTGCGTTACATATTAATACACGGATCGGCGGAAGCAGAATTTGGTCCGTCTCTATGGCAGCGCCATCTCGTAGTGCGGAGACGGGCGAGCGCTGCGCCTCCGCTGTTGTGCTTTGCGGGGCGCGCTCTAGTGGGAAAGTTGTGTACGCGCTGACTACGCGGAACTATGTACACAACAAAGGTCTCCTATTTAGTACATAGATCTGTTTATTTTTTACAATGGTTTACATCAGTTTACAGCTTGAACATGTAGCTATTTTTCGACATAATCACCATTTCTGTCGATGCATTTTTGTAGACGCTGTGGTAGTTTTTGTACGCCCATGTCATACCAGCTTGCCACCATGCTGTTCAGAAAGTTATGAATCTCTTCTTTCACCTCGTCGTTGGAGCTGAATCGCTTTCCGGCCAAACGTTCTTTTAACCTAGGGAACAGGTGATAGTCACTGGGCACCAAGTCGGGACTGTAATGTGGGTGGGTGATTATGTTCCACTGAAACTGTTGCAGGAGAGCAACGGTTTGCCGAGAGATGTATGGGCGAGCGTTGTCATGGAGAATGTCTATGCCCTTGTTCAACTTCCCTCTTCTCCGGTTCTGAAATGCCCGTTTGAGTTTTTCAGAGTCTCACAGTACCTGTCAGCGTTAATTGTGGTCCCAATGGGCATAAAGTCGACCAACAATACCCCTTTACGATCCCAAAAACCAGTTGTCATGACTTTACCGGCAGACTGTGTTTGTCTGAATTTTCGCGGCTTTGGCGAAGAAGGATGCCGCCACTGGCGTGATTGTTGATTGGTCTCAGGTGTTAAGTGGTATGCTCAGGTTTCGTCACCCGTGACAATTGAGTCCAGAATGTTGTCCTGTTCGGCTGCAAGGCGGTGAAGAAACGCGCGGGCAGCATCAACTCGTTGCCGCATGTGGTCCTCAGTCAGCATGCGTGACACCCATCTTGTGCACACCTTCCGGTAGTTCAATGTTTCCGTTAAAATTCTGTGAGCTGTGCTTCGGGAAACCTCAGGAACCAACGTGCAGAGATCATCCAGCGTGATCCGCCGATCTTCACGCTGCCAAGCGAGGCGTAATGCATTGTGTCGTGCAGTCATCAAAGGTACACGAGTGGGTCTTCGGCCCATGTCTACGATGTTCATTGAATGGTTCGCACGCTGACACTTGTTGAGGGCCCAGCATTGAAGTCCGCGGCAATTTGCGGAAGGGTTGCACTTGTGCCACGTTGAACGATTCTCTTCAATCGTCATTGGTCCCTTTCTTTCTGGATCTTTTTCCGGCCGCAGCGATGTTGGAGATTTGATGTTTTACCGGATTCCCTTATACTCACGGTACACTCGTGAAACGGTCGTACGGAAAAATCCCCTTCATCGCTACTTCGGAGATGCTGTGTCCCACCGCTGGTGCGCCGACTATAACACCACGTTCAAACTCACTTAAATCTTGATAACGTGCCAATGTGGCAGCCGCAGCCGATTTAACAACTGCGCCAGACACTGGTCTTATATAGGCGTTGCCGATAACACCAAGCTGTCCGTCAAGCTTAACGTCCCAGTCCGACGAACGGATCACCATCCACAGTGTCACATGCCTTCACTACACGAGAAACCACAGAGCGATTTGGAAAGTAATCTAAGACTCTGACGCAAAGACTGATGGTCAGGAAATTTACGCCCCTACCTCTCCTCCCCTACGAGCCAAATACAGTACGTGAAAATTATCCATCGCCGGGAATGGAGGTGGGGTACGTCCGTATGGGAGCCACCTCACCAGCGCGCAACAACGATATGTGCTACGGAAGCGGGCAATTAATTCTAATAAAGACTGATTAATAAAGCTCGGGAGCTGGAAGCTATAGTCATAAAAGCGATGAATTTAATCGAAAGTTCAAATGCTACAGTATTTGCTGTTCATCTCAAATAGACGAATTAAGCTAAAATTGCATCGCGTAGACATTATATGATTGCTCCTCCTATAAAGCAAATACTGCCCTGTGCCCTAGCTGACATCAGTATATATTGCCGGGCAGGGCACAAATTTTTCAAAGCTCTCCATTCTTAGCAAATTTATGAAAATGGAGTTCATCTACGAGTAACCATGTGAGTGTTCCTATTGACCCGATGTAATCGTCAGTGGCGGTTGGCTGTAAGAATCACAAAAACGAAATGGTTGCTGATATAGCTTACACTTTCCTGTCGAATCACCCGAACTGTCGTATCAGCCCACGTAGTCTAAAGATGAAAAGTCCTGTTTGGCACATCTTAACCCTCCGCCACGCACTGGACTGTCGCTTACGGAGTATCTGTGTAGATGTAGATGTGGAGAGTATGAAGACCCATGAGGTACTGTTGTACTGTTAGGTTCGTGTCTCATCAACAACAACTGCGTAAGCTGTAAATAACTTTGGTTTATTGCTGCAAACTTGTCAGAGAAGTATACGTATTTACACAGTTTACAGTGTGACAATGTTACGACAGTTGTCAAACAAACCCTTCTCGTCCTCAGAAAGTGAAATAATCCTAAACACAACAATGGTAAATTTTAACTAGAAGTTTCTTTACAAAATTATTCTTACGACTACATTATGATGTTGGCCAGTACTATGATAAGTCATCTGATTCCGTTTCAAAGTCGAGTACCATTTAGGATGACAATCAAGTCTACAGAGGATGGTTAGTTTTGTGACAAACTGAGCAAAAGATTACCCAAGATCGCTCGAGTTTACAGTGGACGCAAGCTGGTGAACCAACAAGTTTACGCCTCTGCACACGGTATTTACCTTATCTGCGATGAGCTGTCATCTGGATGGCTGTTCTCCCACTGAAATTCCTATAAAATTTAATCAAGCCTTTGCTGATTTTTTTCAGAAGAAATTCTCCCTATGTTTCTCGTGATGTGAGAAAACATACACCCATTCCTAGGCTTGGAATATGGCGATATGCAAGGGCATGGCTGGAGTAGTGGCCATACTAAAACGCCCTTTCAGTCCTCACAAGGACAATTAACTAACTGGCTGGTACGTTTCTCCATAGTGGGAGCTCAACGATGCTACAGCTAATATCTAGCTGAATGTCAGTTGCAGTGAATGCAGTGTTCACACAAATATCTCCTCTGTGCTGTACAGAGCGTTATGCCCTCTGTTCTGCACTTGACGCCAGTTCAGTGAAGAGACCCCGAAAATTTAGCTCTCGTCTTTTTTGTAGCCAAACTCTCTCCCCACCTCGGTTCTTTCGTTCTCCATGTCACGGCTTTTTTCTACCAATAGGAGGTTCCTCTTACTTTGTGGAAACTCTCTCTACCAATTCCAAGAGCCCTACCATTGAACTGCGTCAAAATCTCGACACTTTACTCTTTCCTAGTTCGTTTCCGCCATTCGGACGTTTCGTGCCCGCTCACATGTGCACCGTTCACTGTTCATGGGATCAACTGCGTCACTGGTTTTGTTCGTATCCATTTAGAATTCCGAAATGCAGTTTTCTAAAGCTTCTTTCTGTCCTACGTCTGGTGGCCTATTACTCACTCTGCAGTACGTGTCACCTGTCCGGTCACTGAATCCCACCGTGGGACGCCCCCCTTAAGAGTTTTCCGTAGTGCATCCTGGGGTGTGGCCTTTGCATCTGCTCACACTGGCGTCCACACAAAACGTTTCCTCTAGCTGCTTGTTTCACCTTCTGCTCATTGACATGCATTATATAGGAGTGGTGTGTTAATACCATCGATTGAGCGTCACCCCTTTTGCATTACGTACTTATAGGCATATCTGCTTATTACCGCCGAAGTAAGTTAGGTGTGATATTCACCTTCCAGTTACAATGTATAAAACTCTTATGTAAGGTGCGAATTTGACCTTCATTTATTTTGCCGCCTTACAATACTACTACTTTTACTGAGGGGTCCATAAAACTACGGATTAAGTCTACATTGTTGCCAGTCTGTTTCATCTACCTATAGATGACTTTTCTAGCAGGACAGATTTCGTTTGCCTTTCGCCTGCTTCGTTAGTGAGCCAGATCAACTTGTTTCTACAGATGCATCCGTTATCATATATTTTATGATAAGTAATCACACATATCACCATTTATGTAACGGTTTTTCTCACTATTAAGTATAGATGTAGATGAAAGACACAATTACACCTTACACCCATGCGCCAAATAGGGCATGAACCTATAAAGCTGGTGAGGACAGTATCCGCGTCACAGAGAGAGCATGAAGTTCCAAATGTGGAGAAAGGAATTACGTTCTCTTTCACCTGAAATGATTCAGAGAATCCGGGGAAAATGTAGGTCTGCATGATTGGATGGAACTTGTATCCGTATTTTTCCGAATATGAATCCAGTGTTTTACCAATTGTGACACATCACTCATTACTTCAGACCACTTGGGCTGCCAGGCAACTTGGGCTGCCAGGCAACTTCAGTTCTAGCTGTTACAACGAATAAATATTGTATTTGGTACCTCTTCCGCTCTTAGTGAAGAAAACAAGGAGTTATGGAGAATCTAGAAGGACATGTGACGTGAGTACCAATAATGATCTCTTGATAATAAACAGGGTGAAAGATTCTATGTTCTTAGGTGCGTATGTTGATAAAAACTTAAACTGGAAGAAGCATATAGTAGACCTGCTAAAACGCTTAAATTTTGAAAATTTTGCCGTATGAATAATTTCCAACTTACAGGAATAGAAGTCACTAAATTAACATATTTTGCATATTTTCAATCACTAATGTCTTACGGGATAATATTCTGTGGTAACTGCTCACTTAGTCAAAAATTATTCATTGCACAAAGGAAAATGATTACAATTATGTGTGTTCAGCCATGTACATCTTGGAGGCATCTTCTAAGCAGCTGGGAGTATTAACACGGTCAATTTATTCACTTATTAAATTTTATTTGTCAAGCATCCATCTGAATTTGAGAGTAACAGAGATATTCACCTGCACAACACGAGAAGGAATTGGGTTCTACAATACCATTTAATGAATACAACTATTTACGGAAATAAAATGTGTGACAGATAGCAGAGGTGTTTCCAAGTACAAACGTGTTTCTCTTCAACAACTTCTTCTAGGACAATTTTAAAATATAAACAAGTAGCCGTTTTTATAGAAAAACCTACAAATGGCCTGCTTATCATATGTGTTTATAAAACACGAAAAAATATTTGTATATTGTATGTGTATGTTTTTTCTATGTTTGTTCTGTTCAAATGGTTCTGAAAACTATGGGACTCAACTTCTGAGGTCATTAGTCCCCTAGAACTTAGAACTACTTAAACCTAACTAACCTAAGGACATCACACACATCGATACCCGAGGCAGGATTCGAACCTGCGACCGTAGCGGTCGCGCGGTTCCAGGCTGTAGCGCCTAGAACCGCCTTTTTTTTATCTAATTTTGTTCGTTTTCGATCGTTGTATCTGCTCGGGGCGGACGTCGCAAGACACCCATTTCAGTTCGTCGTTGATCCATTAACTCAGATTTTTTTTATTTTATTTATTTTTTGTTTTATTACAGAGGGCAGCTAAGAATCGCTCGGCCACCTCCGACCGGCGTAATTCCACATCATAACGTTTATCGTGGTCTATGGGACAAGTACTAAATCAAAGAGAAGAACATTACACTACATACCTATCTCCAGCAGAGACCAAATAACACACAGAGATGACTCGCCACGCATCTATGTCACGACATGTGGTGGGTATCCTTCATTTACCCTTAGCAGTAATGGCATTTTATACATAAAACATTGTCTATAATAGTTATCTTGGTTATCTACATCAGTATTATCATAAGAGAACTGAAGTAGCATGTAGCACTGCATTAGCGAGATTTCGGATTGTGCAGAAAGTGGACTACAAGATTGTGGGACATCTCACTTCATTCAAGTCTCAGCTCACGAATAATCAGGAAAACAATGATCGGAGTAGTTGAGAAGTGACATGCTATTAAAGTGGAAGGCCGATAAAAGCTGATCTGAGAGTAAGAAAAGTTTCGGGATAGGTCTGCTGGAAGGTTAGAAGGTTAGTAAAAACTGCTGCTTGTCTGAGGAAGGAACAGTTTCAAAATCATTTCATGACCTATTCTGGAAGCAGCAGATTTGTTGCTCCCAGTAAGATATCCACCTCGTAGGCGACGCAATACTACTGGACATAGTTTTTCTTTAAATTAGTAAGCGCCAACGTTACACTCCTGTGGCCGGTTATGTAAGTCGACAGTTGCTTGTGGCACAGAAGCGTGTTGCTAGCGACATAGAAAACGGAATTGCGTGCACGCTGGCCGAAGCGTTCAAGCAAACCATTATTTCCGGACTATAACGGACACCATAATTACCTCGAATATTTTAAGCAGGAAATTATGCATAATTGTACCACGATGGGCGAGTTATTTTTGTGCGGTTCCACTGTTTTCATTATACTCTGCGAAATCGATATTGAGGTTGGTAATTGCATATAAATCGCTTGCTGCTGCGCGAATAACGTACACGATTTTGAATTCAACAACTCTATACAAAACGACGGTGAAAACAAAGCCGTTATTGGCGTACATGAGCGATTGCAAGTTATATATTTCTGAAACGTGCTTAAAAACATAGCTGTGAATCGAGTAGAAAGAAAGGAAACAAATCCGCATAATACGCGTTGCTAAAATTAACGTTGAAAAGGGTGTGGATTAGAGAAAGAAAATCACCCATACACGTGGTCCGATCAACCACAGGTCGTCAGTAAATAATCTAGTACGTCAATACTATTTATCCACATTAAGTATGGGCAGTATGTAGCACGAATGGTAACGAGCTCGATGTTATCAGCTGCCTGATTCGAAGAGTGCGAATAACTTAAATTGGTAGGAGCTGGAAGAAACATGTGCGTCGAAAACATACTTCAGAAATATAGGGAAACTGTTTTCGGAGTGAAATGTGGGTATATGTAAGTTGACAATACAGATACGGGACTGTCGGAAGATAAAAAAAATATCGAAATTCTGCGCAGATTCACGAGAAGTGACAAGCAAGAACGTTTTCAGCGGTGGAAGGAATGAACAGGGACGTGGCTTGGCCGCAGTGGGTCTTACTTTGAAGGCATCTACTACTAAGTGAACATAATATTCTAAGAAAATAATATTTATAGCATCGGTCTGTTTTTGTATTTTTCCTGTGCCAGTTCCCGTACACGACGTTTTACGGTGGAACACAATGCTCGACCACACAGTTTTAATTCGTTAATAGCAATCACGGTTCCTTTTTCTTAAAGCACTAGAGTCAGGTTGTTTGTGAAGAAACACCAAAGGATATCGAGGCCCTACGCAGTAATCGAAGTAAGATATTTAAAAAAAAAAGATTCAAATGGCTCCGAGCACTATGGGACTTAACAGCTGTGGTCATCAGTCCCCTAGAACTTCGAACTACTTAAACCTAACTAACCTAAGGACATCACACACATCCATGCCCGAGGCAGGATTCGAACCTGCGACCGTAGCAGTCGCGCGGTTCCGGACTGCGCGCCTAGAACCGCGAGACCACCGCGGCCGGCAGATATTTTAACTTCAGTAAGATAAGGAATACTGCAAAAAGTGTATCCTGAATTCAATATGCAAATTATATGCGAGAATGATAGACAATAGGCTGAAATCAATTTCAGAACATCTTGCTGGAGGACAATAAAAAAAAAAGACTTAGTAAATGAAGATCAGTTGCAGTCAATATATACATTCTACAGCAGATATTAGTAAAAGGAAAAGAAGCGTTTTTTTATGGGCTTCGACAGAATATTTGACTGAGTTATTAGGGAACAGTTGTTGTCAATGACGAGAAATATCTGATACCATGACAAACTAATAAATCTATAAAAAGCCCGAAAAAACTGAACATTCTTGTAAACAAAGAAACAATTTTAATAAATAAATGTAAAGGAGAAGGATGACCGGTACGACCTGGGATTTCCAACTTTTATCTAAATGACATCATCCCTGCCGGCCGCGGTGGTCTAGCGGTTCTAGGCGCTCAGTCCGGAACCGCGCGACTGCTACGGTTGCAGGTTCGAATCCTGCCTCGGGCATGGATGTGTGTGATGTCCTTAGGTTAGTTAGGTTTAAGTAGTTCTAAGTTCTAGGGCACTGATGACCACAGATGTTAAGTCCCATAGTGCTCAGAGCCATTTGAACCATTTTTGACATCATGCCCAAGTATGCAGTTGAAACAGATATGTAATGAAATGGCAAAATAAAAAAATATATTAATTGTTTTGCTATACACAGACGATACCTTTATACTTCAAGAATCAGAAGAGGATTTGCGCAGTGTACTCAAGCATTTAAATAACTTGGGTGAGGCTTTTGGAGTAGAAATTTGTAGAGCTAAAACAAAGGAAATCGTGTTCTGTGGCAAAGATCCAGTCCTAATTGTTTCACATGAAATGACATTAGAATAGGCAATACGATCAGACTATGTGGAATGTACAATTGGATATCATGCTGATAAATATCTTGGAACAAAGATAGTCAGATACGAATGTACATTTGGCAGTATCCACGACACGCTCTGAAGAAAACCCGCCAAGATGCGACATGTAAAATTTGTAAGATGAGCAAGAGATCGCTCTAGAGAAGAATATACAAGAAAACTGAAAATGAAGCAATACGACAAGAATCTGAGGCGAAAGTCGTACAGGAGAAAATAAACGTGTACCATAGTAGTTGGTACGAACAAATACCAAATACGAACGATAAAAGGCTTTCCGTAGTAGCTTTCTGTTGAAAATCATGTGGAATAAGTAACTTCGGAAGACATAGGAAGCGGTGGGAGGATACGAACAAATACCAAAGATGAACGATGAAAGGCTTTCCGTAGTTGCTTTCGATTGAAAATCATGTGGAATAAGTAACTTTGGAAGACATGGGAAGAGGTGGGAGGAATTTCTGAAGACGGATCAGACTGAAAAGTTTAATCCGTGAAGTGCAGAGGAATAAAAAGATGATTTCAGTAACGTGGAGAATTTAAATTATTTCACTGTGCCGAAATCCCCCATACGTTGCCGTGCAATCGGCTCGTTCGTCTGGTGTACAATAAACACGACACTAAGTGCCACGCCGGCGAAAACTCGGATGGGCTTAAAATAACGGCTGCCATGTATTACGGGCAAACAGAAAGGGCTGTGACAGATTTATTCAACATGGCGGCGAACAACAAAAGTTGTGTGCATGTCCAGCGATTTTCACACAATCCTCTGCGTCCGAATTGATTACTTCTATTTAATTTGAAATTTATACGCAGCTAATTTAGCAAACACGAAGCGCCGCGCTGGACTTTGTGCAGTCGATGATGTGATTAATTCTTTGATTGTCGACGCAAAAGCGACGCGACACGGCGTGTAATAACGCTCATTTCATGTCAAAAACATCGCACCCGTGAGTCGGAAAAAAGGGAAAAAAGGGAACGGATGGGAAAGAGGAGGGACAGAGAGAGAGAGAGAGAGAGAGAGAGAGAGAGAGAGAGAGATTCTGTCGCCTAGCAGGTGTACCTGAACACCTGTGCTGGTGACATCGCGAAATGTTACGGCTGGCTGCACGGCCAGGACAGGCTCGTGTGTGACTCGCCGACCCTGCGAAGCAGATGGCGCACAGCGATGATTAAAAAAACAGCTGCCAGCGAAAGTGCCAGACAGAAAACACCTGTAGCCAATTCCACCTGCACAGAGGTGAGGCGCGACAACGTTATTGTTTGGCCCACTGCGCAACAAGCGAGACACTAGGCGTGATTAATCGCGCGAGAATAGAAGTTACGTCCTATTGTCTAGTGCGCCACGAAATAGACCACAATATGTGTCGCCTGCTTGTCTGCCCTGACGTAACTGGTGTCTTAACATAATGACTGTAATGCATCAAGCTGTCGCTTTGCGATTGCAACAGTAATACTTCCCGCTTTGTGCTTGACTGTATAGCCCGAGCCAACGTGGCATATGCTTGCTGGTGAGACCAGTTCTGTTTCGCGTTGCACTCTTGCAGGGAAAGCGATTGTTTTGGTACAATCAGTACAAATGAATAGTTTATTAGAGGATAATAGCACTGGTTAAGGTATGCGATACTAGCAGAAAAAACATTCAAGTCAACGTGATTTCAGTGTGAAAGATAGTCCTAATTAGTACAAATGTGTCTGAAATGTAAACTTTTCGATTCAGTCAGCATTTAATATGTCTCAAATTCACCCACAGCCCGTGGTTGGTGAGTACGGTATATACATGACGGGGCATCGGCACGTTGTACTAACTGAGACAACACTTCTTATTGAACTCAGTGGCTGCACGTAGCCAAACATTCGCTAGAACTCTCCAATTACTCGTTTTCGTACCCATGCTTACAGGTTTGTGTAACCACAGTATTTGCTTCTCTTCTATTGTACATGACTATAACAGGTCGATTTTAATTTTAGCAACAACATAGGATGGAAGCCACCAGTTCAATAATTTTAATTGTGTAAATCATGGAATACTTCTAGATAAGCTCAAGTACTATGGTATGAATGGGACAGCGCTCAAATGGTTTAAATCATACCTAACTAGGAGAATGCAGAAAGTTGAAATAAACAGTTCACATAATGTGCGAAAAACTGGTGATTTCTCAAACTGGGGAACAATCAAGAAGGGGGTGCCACAAGGTTCGGTCATGGGTCCTCTGCTGTTCTTAATATATACCAATGACTTGCCATTCCGTATTCACGAAGATGCAAAGCTGGTACTTTTTGTCGATGATACAAGTAGAGCTATCACACCCAACAGACGAGAATTAACTGATGAAATTGTAAACGATGTTATTCAGAAAATCATCAAGTGGTTCTCTGCAAATGGGCTCTCATTAAACTTTGACAAACCACAGTATATACAGTTCCACACAGTAAATGGAATGACACCATTAATAAATATAGACTTCTATCAGAAATCTGTAGCTAAAGTAGAATAATCAAAATTTCTAGGTGTATGCGTTGATGAGGCGTTGAACTGGAAAAAACACACTGAAGATCTGCTGAAACGTCTGAGTTCAGCTACTTATGCTATTAGGGTCATTGCAAATTTTGGCGATATACATTTCAGTAAATTAGCTTACCACGCCTATTTCCGTTCTCTGGTTTCTTATGGCATCATATTATGGGGTAACTCATCGTTGAGTGAAAGAGTGTTCATTGCAGAAAAGCGTGTAATCAGAATAATTGCTGGAGCTCATGCAAGATCATCCTGCAGACACTTATTTAAAGAGCTAGGGATCTTCAATATATATATATATATATATTGTTCACTTACTTAATAGCATCAAAAGTCTGACAGATAGCCGTATAGCATTTAAAAGGAAATTAAAAGAATTTCTGAATGGCAACTCCTTCTACTCATTAGACGAATTTTTGGATATAGTAAGTGGGTAATTTCTCCATCCCCCACAGAAACATTAAGTGTCATGTAATATTTTATGTAATGTACCCTACTGGCCATTAAAATTTCTACACCACGAAGATGGCGTGCTACAGACCCGAAATTTAACTGACAGGAAGAAGATGGTGTGATATGCAAATGATTAGCTTTTCAGAGCATTCACACAAGGTTGGCGCCGATGGCGACACCGACAGCGTGCTGACATTTCTCATACACAAACAGCAGTTGACCGGCGTTGGCTGGTAAAACGTTGTTGTGATGCCTCATGTAAGGAGGAGAAATGCGTACCATCACGTTTCCGACTTTGATAAAGGTCGGATTGTAGCCTATCGCGATTGCGGTTTATCGTATCGCGACATTGCTGCTCGCCTTGGTCGAGATCCAATGAGTGTTAGCAGATTATGGAAGCGGTGGGTTCAGGAGGGTAATACGGAACGCCCTGCTGGATCCCAACGGCCTCATATCACTGACAGTCGAGATGACAGGCATCTTATCCGCATGGCTGTAACGAATCGTGCAGCCACGTCTCGATCCCTGACTCAACTGATGGGGTCACTTGCGAGACAACAACTATCTGCACGAACAGTTCGTTGACGTTTGCAGCAGCATGGACTATCAGCTCGGAGACCATGGCTGCGGTTACCCTTGACGCTGCATCACAGGCAGAAGCGCCTGCGATGGTGTACTCAACGACGAACCTGAGTGCACGAATGGCAAAACGTCATTTTTTCGGATGAATCCAGGTTCTGTTTACAGCATCATGATGGTCGCATCGGTGTTTGACGACATCGCGGTGAACGCACATTGGAAGCGTGTATTCGTCATCGCCATACTGGACGTTACATTTCAGATGTGTTACGACCTGTGGCTCTACCCTTCATTCGATCCTTGCGAAACCCTGCATTTCAGCAGGATAATGCACGACCGCATGTTGCAGGTCCTATACGGCTGCTGCCCTGGCCAGCACATTCTCCAGATCTCTCATCAATTGAAAACGTCTGGTCAATGGTGGCCGAGCAACTGGCTCGTCACAATACGCCAGTCACTACTCTTGATGAACTGTGATATCGTGTTGAAGCTGCATGGGCAGCTGTACCTGTACACGCCATCCAAGCTCTGTTTGACTCAATGCCCAGGCGTATCAAGGCCGTTATTACGGCCAGAGGTGGTTGTTCTGGGCACTGATTTCTCAGGATCTATGCACCCAAATTGCGTGAAAATGTAATCACATGTCAGTTCTAGTATAATATATTTGTCCAATGAATACCCGTTGATCATCTGCATTTCTTCTTGGTATAGCAATTTTAATGGCCAGTAGTGTAATATCGCGTATAGACATCTTTTATTAACCTGACACGTTCCACTTCATTACGAAGTGTCGTATTCGCGATGTATGGAACAAGTACTAATCTAATCTCATTCTTTTGGATGTGCGGTGACATTACGTCTTTTGTAGCCACCTTATTCGTGAGTTACGATCATTTTGTGAGATCAAAATTACCGTTCCTGTCATATTTTACCAGAGATGTGAATTATATGAAATACTTGAATTCGAAACGCAAATACAAAATGCAAAACACCTATTTTTATTTTGCATTTTTTCCCAAAAAGCATTTTCTGTTTAATTTGAAATACTAAAAATATGTATATTCTATATTTGTAAAATGCAAAACGGTTCTCTTGAAATCTTTTTGTTTCGCACTTCGTAGTATTCATTCATTTAATGAGCCACCTCTCTAAACAAAAGTAGTTGCACGAAGGATACAGCTGCCACAATAAGCGCCAGAGGTATACCGGTCAAGTGACTATGATCTTGACTAATTATTAGAAGAGGCCGTAAGACATTATACATTATATTTTTACCATTTTTGTCTGTTTAATGTAAAACGCACAGAAATCATCCAAAGGAACTGAAAGAACAAGGGAGGAAGGTCTCATGCATTACATTTAATAGCTTCAAGAGATATATATAAGGCCAGATCTCAAAGTGATTAATACAAAAGTCCATGATGCAGTCATGGCAACGTGGCACGCACTTTGGAGTTTGTGTTCAACGTCTCCTAATGCATAGAATGCTAAGCAGTTTGCAAATGGATAACCCTAAGTACTATGGTGTCCTGATAAACGTTATTAAAGAAAGTCTTATTAGGCGTTTTAAGAGATTCTATAAATTAGTGGATCCAAGATCACAGGATAGCGTATTAGCATCCATATATCATCCTTTTTTGAAACTGAAATTGGTACCGAATGCCGACAGAGAATACATTAAAGAACCGTTTATTTCAGAAGTGTGGAAGATGAAAGAAGAAGATAGGAAAATCCTGCGGCATTCTGATAAAAAAAAGGGAATCTTTTTATGTTTGTGGAGGACTCTGGTTCTTCTGTAACCAGTGATAGTGCCAACAGTAGAACAGACCAGGAAACCTTGCAGTATTTATAAGATAATTACGATAATTTAGATTCCAACAGTAAAAAAATTCCCATAAATACAATATTTGTTTACGAATTTCTACTCCTGTTGAACGACCATTTTCCTATGGTGGATAACAATGAGACCGCATAAGCGGAACATGAAATATGAATTATTTGAAAAATTATTGGTGTTAAAATCAATGAAATAAATGGTATGTAATATTTGCGTTAACTAGAGGAATTATTTTTGAATAAAGGCATTTAGAAAATATAAAAGTAAGAATTTTCCATTCTGTATTTAAACACTTATATTTGAAACAGTTTTATATTTATATTTGAAACAGAAAAAACCCAAGTATTTGTATTTTGAATTTAAATAGTTTTAATAAACTATTTTGCACATAATTACTTTCCAAAAATATAATATGACTAATCTCTTCCTGTGGAATGACTATGCAACTTCGTGTGTCAACTGCCTTCTGTTTTCTTGTCATTGTGCGAAATTGTTAACCTTCGCTTGTATCTATTTTTGCAATAGTTTAGAATAATTGTCTCGTGGTTTTTTACACTTTGTCATTCCTCTAGATTGGTTTTGTCTTTACTTCCAACGATTATGATCTCGCAATCAATTTATGGCACTTGATAGGGCCAAGTAGTATGTAACGGCATATAATAGGCTTGAATGACGTAAGAATGTCGTTTGGTCACTGTGAATGATATGGACATGCTGCGTACCCGATTGAGAGAGCGTTATCAGCACAGGACATGGTTTGAAACAGGCGTCATTGTGGGTCTCCGTTTTGCGGAGACTAGCAGAACCCGGACTAGGGCATTACCGTCACCACCAAACAAACAACTGTACTTGTGGTGTTGCGGTGGCCAGGAAGCATAGACTGCCGATAAATGGCGTCACAGTGTGTTCAACAGTGAATCACGGTTCTGCTGCCCCTATCGTCGGCGAGTACGGCGGTGACATTCTTCAGTGTTTTGGAAAGACTCATCGACGACACTCCAGGTATCATCGCGTGGGAAGCCATCGGATGTGACTTCCTGTAACGACTGATAGTGACTGAGGGAACTCTGACGGCATAACGGTAAGGTACGGACCTCCTCCGTACTCGGGTGTTACCTCTCAAGCGAAAGTATTGTGTCGCCACTTTTCAACAGGACAACACACATGGCATACGTCTCTTAAAAACTGTCAGCGTGACGTAGAGGTACTCTGTGGCCAGCAAGATTCACGTATCTGCCGCGAGAGAACGTGTATTGGACTACTCCTGATGTCAACTCTGTACCAGTACCAGTATGCTGGATAACAAGAACAAGAATCAGTTGCAACCAAACAGTGCCTTTATCCAGGTCAGAATGTGTGCAACGCCATACTGAAAAGTGGGCTCATATTCCCAATTTCCTTCTAAATATGACTCGGTGTTGTAATCACTGAAATAACATCACTTATTTCCTCAATCTGTAAGTTATCATTTCGTGTTCTCTTCCACTTCTCGATCATTCACGTTTTTGTCACGCCGTGTATGTCTGATAGAAACCAAATACGATGACAGGAACCATACGCTTTTAAATACGGCTTTGATTTTCCAATGATGCTGTTTCGTAATGGTTTGCACTGTAGATTCCAATCGATTCTATGGTCACACAGAAACGAGAGATAAATGGTAATGTCTGTGAAACGATGACCTCAGCCAGTGTTCGTTTAGTAGTTTATGCTCTGTGCACAGAAAAGATCTTCGTTCTTCCACACTGCTTAAAATATGAACGATTATTTTGATGTGTATGAGGATATTTCTTGGCACGTGGATATTTTCGGCTTATGGAAGGCTTGCAAACGGTTAATGCGAAGAGAACCTTGCCCTTATGCAGTATCTCGCAAAGCATTGGATCAGTTGCTGTGGAAAGAATGGTATAAAATCCAACTTACTACCCTTTAGGATTTGTATGTCCAGATCCACAGGAATACAGAGGGGTACAGAAAAATGTCGACACTCTTTGATAGTTAATATCTTTGGAACAAAGTGACATGTCGTTGCAATTTTGCGCGGTAGCGATATCCGTTATAGTCTTTACAGATCTTGGTGCGCGTTTTCCAGCAGATGACAGTGCAAAAATGAATGATTGTCGTTTGAGCAACGCAAGGCCGTATTGAAGAGGTACTGTGAATACGAAACCATGATGCACGTACAATGGGAATGGCGTAATTTGTACGGAACTGAGACACCAACTCGTACAACGGTTTATCATAATCGGGATAAATTTGAAGTCGACGGTACCGCTCGGGATGTGCGTAAGGAATGGTCTGGCCGACGAAAAACTTCAGCAAGTCCAGCTTCGAACGCTGCTGTGGTGCAACGTTTTACTATGTCACCTCAAAAATCTGTGAAGAATGATGCATGCGAAATCGGGGTAAGCCGATCAAGCGTCGAACGAATTCTGAATGCTGCAAAGTGGAATGTGTACATTCCAAGATCGGTGCACGCTATGAACGAGAACTACTCGGATGGAGTGCTGCGAATGGTTCGAAGACATGCTGCGCGAGGATGAACAGTTTGCAGGGATGGTTATCTGGTATGACGAGGCGCAATTCAAACTGAACGGACTATATACCGCCACAGCTGCGTGTACTGGACTTCTGAAAATCCCGACGTTCGCGTGGACAAACATGGTACTCTACTGGATGTTTATGTGTGGTGTAGTCTAAAAAAATGGCTCTGAGCGCTATGGGACTTAACTTCTGAGGTCATCAGTCCCCTAGAACTTAGAACTACTTAAACCTAACTAACCTAAGGACATCACACACACCCATGCCCGAGGCAGGATTCGAACCTGCGACCGTAGCGGTCGCGCGGTTCCAGACTGCAGCGCCTAGAACCGCTCGGCCACTCCGGGCTGGCTGGTGTAGTCTGTAATCGCGCGATTTGATTACCTTGAAGGTACCCCAACTAGCGAGGTGCATCTTCATACGCTGCATACATCGATTTTACCTGCCATCCGAGAAGTGTATGGAAATGAAAAATTTTACCTACAACTAGAAAGCGCTTCGCCTCACCACCACAGAGATGTCAAAACCTACTTCGATGAAAATCTACCTGGACGATGAATAGGTCGAAAGGCTGTTGAGTACCCACCATGGTCTCGAGACCTTACAACTGTTGACTGCTACCAATGGGGGACCTTGGAAAATGATCAACAGAACCAAGCTACACTGAACGAGCTGCGAGAAACCATCGAGGCGTCCTGTGTGGCTGTCACACCGGCAGCGCTGGAAGCCGTAGTCCGGTCAACAGCTCAGCGGCATCAGCGTTGTTTGGCTGCTAATTTTGGTCATTTGAACACAAAAAATTACCTCCCCCCCCCCCAAAAAAGAATTGTAACGTTGTGTAATTTTTTTCCATTAATACTATCAAAGTGTGTCTACATTATTCTGGATACCTCTGTATTCAGGGTGTTGTGGACATCAAAGAAGACCGGCCGTGCTCATGCAGGTTCGTCCAGCCGCTGTAGAATGACGTTAACGAAATGGTGGCCTACGCAGCGGGACCACCGCCGTACAGGCTGGTGCGTGGGCCGTGGCGAGTGACCCGTGATTTCACAGGCGGGCGAACCGCTGGCTGTACGCAGTGACTAATTAACGCGACAGGTGAGAGGAGAGCGTGCGTTAATTGCACAAAGAACAGGCGGCGTTAGCGCGGCGTCACTATTAATTAACTCTGAGACTTCTACAATAAGCCAGAGTCAGCATGCGGAACAGGTCACGCTACACGCGTCTCACAGTCCTCTGTAGATAACACGGTGCGTGACGTCAGCCATACGAGGTCTCCTGACAGGTGCGCATCAGTTTTTAACATTTCACACAACTCCAGGAATATTGCGCGTACTGGACTGATGAGTTAGTTGTTGAAGAAACTACGGGAAACTGGATCTGCTTCCGAATAAAATCTGCAATTTCAACGGTCCGGAATACAAGAACGAAAGTTGATCGTAGTTTCGGATATTAATATACACTGAAGAACCAAAGAAACTGGTACACGTGCTTAATATTGTGCAACGCCCCGCGAGCACGCAGAAGTGCCGCAACACGACTGGGAATGGACTCGACTAATGTCTGAAGTAGTGCTGGAGGGAACTGACACTATGAATCTTGCAGAGCTGTCCATAAAGCCCTAAGAGTAGGAGGGATGGAGATCTCTTCTGAGCAGCAGTTTGGAAGGCATCCGAGATATGCTCAATAATGTCCATGTCTGGAGAGTTTGGTGGCCAGCGGAAGTTTAAACTCAGAAGAGTGTTCCTGGAGCCACTCTGTAGCAATTCTGGACGTGTGGGATATCGCATTGTCCCGCTGGAATTGCCCGCGGCCGTCGGAATGCACAATGGACGTGAATGGTTGCAGGTGATCAGACAGGATGCTTACATACGCTTCAACTGTTAGTCGTATCTAGACGTGTCAGGGGTCCCATATCACCCCAACTGCAGACGTCCCACACCATTACAGAGCCTCCACCAGCTTGAACAGTCCCCTGCTGACATGCAGGTCCATGGATTCATGCGGTCGTCTCCATACTCGTTCACGTCCATCCGTTCGATACAATGTGAAGCGAGACTTGTCCGGCAAGGCAACATGTTTCCAGTCATCAACAGTCCATTGTCGGTGCTGATGGGCCCAGGCGAGGCGTAAAGCTTTGTGTCGTGCAGTCATGAAGGGTACACGAGTGGGCCTTCGTCTCCGAAAACCCATATCGATGATGTTTCTTGAATGGTCCGCACGGTGATACTTGCTGACCGCCCAGCACTGAAATCTGCAGCAGTTTGTGGAAGGGTTTCACTTCTGTCATGTTGAACGATTCTGTTCAGTCGTCGTTGGTCCCGTTTTTGCAGGATCTTTCCCGGCCGAAGCTGCGTCAGAGATCTGGTGTTTTACTCCACTTCATCGCTACATCGGAGATGCTGTGTCCCGTCGCTCGTGCGCCGACTATAATACCGCGTTCGAACTCACCTAAATCTCGATAACGTGCCATTGTAGCAGCAGTTGCCGGTCTAACAATTGGGCCAGACACTTGTCTTATATAGGCATTGCCGGCCGCAGCGCCGTGTTATGCCAGTTTACATACCTCTGTATTTGAAAACGCAGGCGTGCTACTGCCATTTCTTCGACAGGAAGATCATGTGCTTTTTCAGCTGGTGAATGCATGTCCACATGTGGCTGCTCGCTCTTCGTGGTGTACAAAAACTGTCCTGACCAGCAGGGTCACTAGATCTCTCGCCAATTGAACACGTGATGAAGCGGGAACTTCCTCGTTCTCCAGGGTCTGGTGGAACCACGGCCGAATTGCAACAAGTGGCCAACGTGCTTGAGACAGTCAGTCGCAGGATGTCATTCGCCATCTTTACGATAGTTGCATGCGAGAATACACGACTGTGTTGCAACCAGAGGGCGATTCACCGTGTATTGATACCAATGTTTGGGCGCCCTTTAATGTGACATGAGTGTATCATTTGGTCTGGACTCGTTGTCATAGTGTAATATTTTTGGCTTTAGAGTCAGCATAGTTAGCTACAAGAAACTCTTCTTCGAGCAGTCGAGAAGGCAGCAGTGGTAAGATGACGTAATTTGGTGTGATGTACCGGCGACAGATGGTTTATTCGATACGGGTATCGTGAGAAAGACCGACTAAATTATATTCCGTCTCCACCATTGGCCGCTGTGTTCGAAGTAGCGCGCCAAAATGATAAACTTCTGCTATCAATATAAACTTCTGTTATCAATATGAGAAAACAGTGGCCGGCCGGTGTGGTTGTGCGGTTAAAGGCGCTTCAGTCTGGAACCGCGTGACCGCTACGGTCGCAGGTTCGAGTCCTGCCTCGGGCATGGATGTGTGTGATGTCCTTAGGTTAGTTGGGTTTAATTAGTTCTAAGTTCTAGGCGACTGATGACCTCAGAAGTTAAGTCCCATAGTGCTCAGAGCTATTTTTCAACTACAATTTCTTTTCCGTAATTGTATTTAATTACCTGCCTTTCATATAAAAGCATCTCTCAGTAGCAGGCTATCATTTCACTATTCCAAAAATGTTGATTACCAGCAGAATAGTAAAGAATTGCTAAACGAAAAGGCATACGAAGAACTTGTAAGGTGCCTCTTATGTGAGGAAGACATTTTTATCAGTTTTAATAAACTATTGTCTCTTATTGATGTGTTTACGATAGTTAGGAAGTGCTGTAGTCCGTAGCCGGCCATGAGTCGGAGAGCATTTCCCATGCTGGCTGGCTAGGTGAGGAAGCGCGGAGTGGGGTGGGGCTCGGCGCTGGACCGTAGCAACAAGCGTCAGCCTGGGAAATATACATAGCGGGAAGTACCGCCAGCTTGGCGCCAAAGTCACCGGTTTTGTTTATTTATATTTAATAATTAAAGTCATTTATGACAACATGAATACTAGGAGGAGCCTCTGGACGTTTAAAACTATTTATCATAATTTTTCTTCGTTGAAATTCACACCCGTTCATTAACAAACGCATATCTTAGTAAGTACGAACTTGATCGGAAATCCACGAACTGTAACGAATCTAGTAAGAGATACGGACTGCGCGCCTAAGTCGGCAGTCGGCGTTAAGAGCTCTTCCTGTCTTGTTCGATGGTAGCCATGCTCTCGGTTACGAGTAGTTTGTGACATGAGTGTTTCATTATTGATCTAATAGGAATAAAAGTGATATTACGGCATTATGAATGTTAATCCCGAGTAACTAGATACCCCAAAGTTGATCGACAGCAGTTTGAGATAATTAGCTTCCACCGACAGAGACATCCAATGCGCCAATGAAGAATGTGCACGGGACGACATTTACGAGAGGTGCACCGCGCAGAGGTAGGAGGAAATCCGACGACACGACCCACCAAGGCGGATCAAGGAAGGTCCGACTTACACTCGCAAATTCCGGGTGGAAATGCTGACCAGTCATATTGTACGTCACATATACCACCCTCTATGGACTCGCGGCTAAGCTGACAAGGGAACCTCCCCATCGCACCCCCCTCAGATTTAGCTATAAGTTGGCACAGTGGATAGACCTTGAAAAACTGAACACAGATCAATCGAGAAAACAGGAAGAAGTTGTGTGGAACTATGAAAAAAATTAGTAAAATATACAAACTGAGTAGTCCATACGAAGACAAGCAACATTTAGGACACTAGGACTCTAGGTGCGCCGTGGTCCCGTGGTTAGCGAGAGCAGCTACGGAACGACAGGTCCTAGGTTCAAATCATCCTTGGAGTGAAAAGTTTAATTTTTTAATTTCAGTTTATGTGACAAACTCTTATGTTTTCATTACTATTTTGGGAGTGATTATCACATCTACAAGAAAAACTAAATCGGGCAAGGTAGAAGAATCTTTTTACCCATTCGCTAAGCGTACAAGTTAGGTGGGTCGACAACATATTCCTGTCATGTGACGCACATGCCGTCACCAGTGTCGTATAGATTATATCAGACGTGTTTTCCAGTGGAGGAATCGGTTGACCTATGACCTTGCGATCAAATGTTTTCGGTTCCCATTGGAGAGGCACGTCCTTTCGTCTACTAATCGCACGGTTTTGCGGTGCGGTCGCAAAACACAGACACTAAACTTATTACAGTGAACAGAAACGTCAATGAACGAACGGACAGATCATAACTTTGCAAAATAAAGAAAGTAAAATTTTCAGTTGAGGGAAGACTTGAACCAAGGACCTCTCGTTCCGCAGCTACTCACGCTAACCACGGGACCACGGCGCTGCTGAGCTCGCATTTTCCTTGATGTTGCATATCTTCCATATGGACTACTCAGTTTGCATATTTTACTAATTTTTTTCATAGTTCCACACAACTTCTTCCTGTTTTCTCGATTGATCTGTGTTCAGTTTCTCAAGGCCTATCCACTGTGCCAACTTATAACTAAATCTGAGGGGGTGCGATGGGTAGGTTCCCTTGTGAGTAATAGCAGTATCAGTTTAGAAGCGCGGGGATCATGCAAACTTCGGAATTCTTCAGATCGCACCTAACTTGGATGATGGGTGAAGTGGTTCGGCTGTAAGATCTGAGCTGATTCGGCAGCCTCGGAGTACAGACATGTTGTTTGCTGTTAGCCATCTGGTTTGTAAGTGTGAGAGCTATTTCGGCAGTCTCAGAAGACAGACATGTTGTGTACCATAGTCGGTATCGGTTAATAACTTAGCTAGCACTCTCTGATTATTTGGACTCGTAACTGAGAACTAGTATGATAATAGAATGAGATTTTCACTCTGCAGCGGAGTGTGCGCTGATATGAAACTTCCTGGCAGATTAAAACTGTGTGCCCGACTGAGACTCGAACTCGGAACCTTTGCCTTACGCGGGCAAGTGCTATACCAACAGAGCTACCGAAGCACGACTCACGCTCGGTACTCACAGCTTTACTTCTGCCAGTACCTCGTCTCCTACCTTCCAAACTTTACAGAAGCTCTCCCGCGAACCTTGCAGAACTAGCACTCCTGAAAGAAAGGATATTGCGGAGACATGGCTTAGCCACAGCCTGGGGGATGTTTCCAGAATGAGATTTGCACTCTGCAGCGGAGTGTGCGCTGATATGAAACTTCCTGGCAGATTAAAACTGTGTGCCCGACCCGAGTTCGAGTCTCGGTCGGGCACACAGTTTTAATCTGCCAGGTAGTATGATAATACTTACGCAAACCCGCAAGTCATTATTTTTTTTAATTTTTGTGAAAGTGTGAAGAAGAGAAATTATAAGTGCTTCATTAGGTGGACTATAGCTGTGCAGTTTATTCTGCTAATAAAAAAAGCGAGTTACATCCCGCATAACAAACTAATTCAAAATTTAACTATTTGTAAAATACCAGTTCCTAGATAATAGTTTATTTCAGCCTCAAGATAAAGGACACACGATCTCATTCTGTTTTCTGCGCAGGGGATAACAACTATAGAAGACTGCAGGCTGCTGAACATTATTCGGAATTGAGGTTGCGGGACACAGATATCATATTTTACGAGGGCGTGCTGAAAAGTTGTGCCTCTAAACTTTTTATTCTGTTGTCAACATCGGTTGAGATATTGGGCGCCATGCACATTACGCTGTCGAATATCCCGCTTCGCTGGCGCTAGGGCCGAAGTGGCCGTTGCGGTTAAAGGCGCTGACGTCTGGAACCGCAAGACCGCTACGGTCGCAGGTTCGAATCCTGCCTCGGGCATGGATGTTTGTCATGTACTTAGGTTAGTTAGTTTTAATTAGTTCTAAGTTCTAGGGGACTAATGACCTCAGAAGTTGAGTCCCATAGTGCTCAGAGCTGGCGCAAGTTGAACTCTCTGCCGCTAGAGGGCTCTGGATTGGAGTGTGTAACATGGCGGTCGGCAACGTAACTGCATTGGTGCGTGAGAAACAGCTTGCTGTAATCAAATTTCTAGCGGTAGCAAACTTCGTGTACACACGGAGCGCCTTCCTTTTCAGCATTACAACAGTGGGCCGCATACGAGAGCTGCGACATCTGCAACAACCCGGCGTCTTGGGTTCACCGTCATCGATCATCCTTCACACAGTCCAAACTTGGCCGCCCCACGTTCTGTCTGTTTCAAATACTTGAAAAACAACTTCACTTTCATAGTGATCAATCGGTGCAAGCAGAGGTAAGGCTTTGGCACCGTCAACAAAATCAGATATTCTACAGTGGCGGTGTCAGTAAACTGGTCTCTCGTTGGGAGTAGTGTATTAGTCAAAAATGGTTCAAATGGCTGTGAGCACTATGGGACTTAACATCTATGGTCATCAGTCCCCTAGAACTTAGAACTACTTAAACCTAACTAACCTAAGGACATCACACAACACCCAGCCATCACGAGGCAGAGAAAATCCCTGACTCCGCCGGGAATCGAACCCGGGCGCGGGAAGCGGGAACGCTACCGCACGACCGCGAGCTGCGGGCAGTGTATTAGTCGCGACGGTGACTGTTGAAAAGTAAGTACATACACATGAAGAATAAAGACGTAAAATGTTAATGCACGTTATTTCATTTAAAAAGCCTTAAGAGTTTTCACGTAAAATTTTAGGAGGCGTCTCTTTTGAGCACACCCTTGTGTTTTAAACCTCGAACTCGGAAAGAAAATTTCACATGATAGTTTGAGGGTCATGTTCAATCACCTATACTGATTTACATGATTAATGGGTTCACTTCTTGAAGCCAAGAGACTCTTAACGAGGCGAATTGCTCTTGGGAAAGCGACGTTCGGCGAGACGACGAAGCATTTTTTCAGTTTGTTTTCAAAGGAAATATACCCGTCGACATGAAAAAATGAACTATACAGAGCTCTGTCAACCTTGACTGCCTTTCTTCTCCGCTAATTTTAAAAGAACAGCCGGGGAGGCGTTGTTAGTTACTTTCTCCGCCCGACACTCCGTTCTTCTCAGCTGACAAATATCAAGTTTTTTTCCAGTAAAATACTTTAAATTAAACGTCTTTTATTAGTACAACAGCTCAAGTGACGAATGGCAGAAGCAAAATGAACAAATAACAAAGCATCGCTGTACTGAAGATCAGTAAGGTTTACAGCTTACGCATCAAGCTAGTAAAGAACAGCTAAAGGAAATGATGTTGATGTCGTGGGGAACATAATGATCGCACCTGTAATCGAGTGTTCGGGCAGGGACGTGAAACGCGCTCTTATCTTCATACGACAGCAGGGCGCTGCATGCAGGCGGTCTGTTTGTGGTGGTTCCTACGCACAACATCAGGGAGGGAGGGAGCAGCTGATTGCTTGTCCAGGCGGCCGCTTCTGGACAAACACGCCCACGCACCTCCGACATGAGTTAATGCGCTGCTTCCCAAGCCGGCTAACACCTGGAATCAGTCACTGTTTCAATTACTGAGGTAAACAAATAGAAACTTGTGACAGGTACCGAGACAGGAAAATTTTATTTTACATATTTGTATTTTATTCTTTCTTTGGCATAAATTGATCGTTATTTTGTGCAACTCTTGTCTGAGCTATACAGATGAAGCACGAACACTGAAATCTGTTTACACATAGGCAGGAATCGTAAGTGGATGAGCAAATTGTATATAGATTCATTATTACAGGAAAGATCTATAGAGTTACGCCTTTTTTGAAAGGGCTGCTGGCATGTCACTTTTGAATATCGTTAGTCTAGCGGAGATCTTTATTCAATAGGGAATGACAAAGTAAGGTTGTTGTTGTTTTCATTGCTGATGATGATGATTCAGTGAGAAGAGCACGTGCTTCGACTGAAATAAACATTATTGACGTGGTAGTTGTCTTTGGACTGAGGGTATATGACTCGGTTGATGGCAGTCCTGTCGTTAACAAGTGTTAAGTTAGCAGTCAGTCTCTTCTAGTGATAGTATCGATGTTGTTGTTGACTGGTCTGATGCAGCTCTCCACTCTACACTATCCTGTGCAAGCCTCTTTCTCTCTGAATATAACTTCTACAACCCACGTTCATTTCAACTTGGTCGTTGTATTCACGCCTAAGTTGAAAATGAAATGTGTATGAATGCCTAAGGGACCAAACTGCTGAGGTCATCGGTCCCAAGACTTACACACTGCTTAAACTAACTTATGCTAAGAACAACACACACACCCATTCCCGAGGGAGGACTCGAACCTCCGGCGGGAGCACGCCTAAGTCTCTCTCTCTAGAATTTCTATCCGCCTAAGTTCCTTTTTCATTATTATAATTATTTTTTGATGCCTCATGATGTACCGGGTGATCAAAAAGTCAGTATAAATTCGAAAACTGAATAAATCACGGAATAATGTAGATAGAGAGGTACAAATTGACACACATGCTTGGAATGACATGGGGTTTTATTAGAACCAAAAAAGTACAAAGTTCACAAAATGTCCGACAGATGGCGCTTCATCTGACCAGAATAGCAATAATTAGCATAACAATGTAAGACAAAGCAAAGATGATGTTCTTTACAGGAAATGCTCAATATGTCCACCATCATTCCTCAACAATAGCTGTAGTCGAGGAATGATGTTGTGAACAGCACTGTAAAGCATATTATGGTGAGGCATTGGCGTCGGATGTTGTCTTTAAGCATCCCTAGAGATGTCGGTCGATCACGATACGCTTGCGACTTCAGGTAACCCCAAAGCCAATAATCTCACGAACTGAGATCTGGGGACCTGGGAGGCCAAGCATGACGAAAGTGGCGGCTGAGCACACGATCATCACCAAACGACGCGCGCAACAGATCTTTCACGCGTCTAGCAATATGGGGTGGAGCGCCATCCTGCATAAACATCGTACGTTCCAGGAGGTTATCAGCCAGGGTGGGGATGATGCGATTCTGTAACATATCGGCGTACCTCTCACCCGTCACGGTAGGAGTTTTGCTGTCCAGCGCCATCTGTCGGACATTTTGTGAACTTTGTGTTTTTTTTCGGTTCTAATAAAAACCCAGCTCATTTCAAGCACGTGTGTCAATTTTTACCTCTCTATCTACATTATTCCGTGGTTTATTAAGTTTTCAAATTTATACTGACTTTTTGATCACCCAGTATATTACCAATTTATCCCTTCTTTAACTCAAGTTGTGCCATACATTTATTTTAAAGCTAATTTGATTCAGTACCACCGTATTAGTCGTCCGATCTACCCATCTGATTTTCAGCATTCTTCCATAACACTGCACCGGACGAGGTGGACACGCCTTCTTTGGTACGACGGTTCAAACCTGCGTCCGCCCATTCAGATTCAGGTTATCCACGATTTCCCTAAATCGCTCCGATAAATACTAGAATGATTCCCTTCAAAGGGCAAGGCCGATTTCCTTCCCTCATCCTTAAGGGGCTCCGGAACGCCCTATACTTACAATGTTAAAATAACGCTTATAAATTACATCTTTCCTCACAAAGTATTTGAGGTAGGAAGTTGAACTTTTTACAGATTATTTATTGGAATATGGGCTACAACTTAACACAGGGATTTTACAAAATTTTAGTTCAGTTATTAAAGATGATTTTTTTTCAATTGTAATGAAAATTCACAACATTTTTTTGCAATTTTTTATTTATATATTCAAAAATATACAGTTTTTTGGAAAAAGGCTGTGTTAAATTATGCAGAAGGTACTGTGTAACATTTACTGAAAGTTTGAAACAAATATGTTTGGAAGATCCTTAGAAAACATGTAATTAGTATGAGAAAATAAAGGTTTTGGGAATCGAGCGACAAAGATTGGATTAACTTTTTAGTGCATTCCAGGTCCATAGGATGGATTATCTTCATCCTCTGCAAACTCCTCCTCCAGCTTCCTCTTGCTCCTCCTCCTGTTTACTCTTGCTTGTATTTCTAGACTCTTTACAGCCCTGTCTGCAGCCCGAAGGCGTTCCTTGTCTAAAGCAAGCATCGCTCGTTGTTGTGTTCGTAGATTTTGCTACCATTTTCTTCAGTTGCAGTTACTGCAACACTATTCCAAAAGGTGGTCATGTATGAACACTTATCACATTTCAGTTGTATTTCACTAGCAAGTCCTACGTGCTTTATTATGGAGAGTTCCAGACCAACTTCACTACAATGAATACATCTTACACAGTTTGAAAAAATTCCTTTGAGAACCGACATATCAAATATTTCATTCACATCCGATTCGCCCATAAAACATTCATAGTTTTCACTCATTGAACCAAGCTTCTTCTGTGAAGTATTTTCTTTCCCACTTTGACTGCTATGGGCAGGTGTACTTGAAAGGTTAGGTTCACTCACTTGGTTATCGTCTTTATTGTTTACAGTAATAACACATACCTTTGGCTTTCCAACATTTCTCCTTTTCTTAAAAGCCTTCAGAGGATTTCTAATAACTTTACTTTTACTCATTATTATACTTCAACAAAACAGACACTCAAGAAACAGAATTAATTACGAATATTTTCGAGATAACGACAGAGTAAATAAACATGAAACAATCGACAATCACACCAGCGATATATATTGAACCATCACAGGTTAGCCACAACGCATACCTTATCTCACATCACTAAAATGTACCTGATGAACACGTTAATAATAACACCATTTGACAGCAGTTTAACAGCGCCACAGTGGGTCACGCCCATGTAGAACACATTTCAAAAGAAATTTAAAAATAGTTGTAGTATTCGGAATTGAATAAATTATATATCTATTAAAAGGTAATAGTCTGCAGATTCAGAAAACGCAAAAAAGTAAAAATTGAACTTTTCATGATTTTGAGCCTTTCCGGAGCCCCTTAAAACTTTAAAATTCCTAATCTTCCTTCCGTAACACTACACTGAAGAAACATTGTGTTCTCTTCTTGTCTTGCACTGCGTTAGCAGCCATCCGCCGTCTGCCAGGCACTCCATTTGCTTAATTACGTGTACTCGATACATACACCCCAAACGAGCTTATTTTCCACTAACACTTTAACAACAAGAATACGGTAGGTGAATATTCGTGTTGTCTTTTTCTGCCCTACTCGTTAACCAAGAACACTGATCAGCAAGTAAGCAATCTATCTTTCGTCACGTACCGCATAGGTGAGAGAATGAACTGCTAGGGAGGCGAACGCGAAGTACTACACTCTGCAGGATGGAACACTTTAAGGAACTATAGGAAAGTAATGGTCGTATTCTTGAAAACAGTATCTGAACCTGAACATGGGTATTGCATTTGTGGTGTCACCGCCAGACACCACACTTGCTAGGTGGTAGTTTTAAATCGGCCGCGGTCCATTAGTACATGTCGGACCCGCGTGTCGCCACTGTGTGATCGCAGACCGAGCGCCACCATAAGGCAGGTCTCGAGATACGGACTAGCACTCGCCCCAGTTGTACGGACGACTAATAGCCTTCAGCTAAGTCAATGGCTACGACCTAGCAAGGCGCCATTAGTAACATTGCATGTATCTAAAGAGTCTCACTTGTATCGCCACAATCTCCAGATGTACCAAAAGGATGGATTAAAGTTAAGTACTCCAGAAGCTACGTACTTTTCTTTATAGCATTCATTACGTATCCTGTTTCAGACCTCACGCCCATCTGCGTGAGCGTAGCGCGTGCCTTTCGGTTTCCTCTCATTGTGTCTAGGCTGTCTTGTCTAGACACAACAGCATTAGCTTCCTTTCAAACAAGTACTGAAGCCCAGCTGAAGGGGCCTGTTGACTCTGATTCCACGTTACGGAAACAATGCTGTGTTTCTAGAACAAGCCCTTTCCGAAAGAAAGCGGAATGACAAGAGCCACGGAGGGTCGTTGCTAGCGCTGCCCTTTGTACTCACGGCGTTATTCAGCGGAAGGAGAAAATGAATGTGAATAAGTTTGCCGCCGTGAACGGTGCACGAGCCGAGAGCTGGCAAGTAAATAAACTTATGCCCTGCAGCGACCAGAGAGCCTTGTGTGCCAACTTGGTGGCGTACACTTGGCTCTCCGACAAAGAGCTGAATGAATGAATAGAGGTAGAACTTGAGTGATGAGCAGCGGCGCAGAACTCGGGGCAAGTTTGCGGCCAAATATGCGAGCAGCCCCGAGGGGTCCTTCACCTAATGCAGAAGCTCGTTAACAAAGATCAGGGACGCTCGCTGAGAAACGGGAAGCTCCTTTTTTTTTTTTTTTTTTTTTGCACAACAAAAATTTGTTCTCCTTTCTTTATTGATTCCTCTATAGCCCTTCTGATACACGCTGAGTTGGTGCTAGAACTGTAGCTTCTATTGTAAGACTTCCCGTCATTATCTTCAGCGCTGGCCATTAAGCGCCACGCTTACTTCGTCTTCACGTGTCAGTCTTATTCACGTGATCTCTTCTTGGATCTGCCAGTGTCACGGTACACAATGTGTCGATCCGATGGCAGCGCGTGTAGTGTCAACAACAGTAAAATTCGGAAGCGGTGGTGTAATGGTGTGGTCGTGTTTTTCATGGAGGGGCTTGCACCCCTTGTTGTTTTGCTGGCACTATCACAGTACAGGCCTACATTGATGTTTTAAGCACCTTCTTGCTTCCCACTGTTGAAGATCAATTGCCGGCCGCGGTGGCCAAGCGGTTCTAGGCGCGTCAGTTCGGAACCGCACGACTGCTACGGTCGCAGGTTCGAATCCTGCCTCGGGCATGGATGTGTGTGATGTCATTAGGTTAGTTAGGTTTAAGTAGTTCTAAGTTCTAGGGGACTGATGACATCAGATGTTAAGTCCCATAGTGCTCAGAGCCATTGTTTTTGAAGATCAATTCGGTGATGGCGATTGTATCTTTCAACACGATCGCGCACCTGTTCACAATACACGACCTGTGGCAGAGTGGTTACACGACAATAACATACCTGTAATGGACTGGCCTGCACGCAGCTCTGACCTGAATCCTATAGAACACCTCTGGGATGTTTTGGAAAGCCGACTTCGTGCCAGGCCTAACCGACCGACATCGATACCTCTCCTCAGCGCAGCACTCCGTGAGGAATGGGCTGCCATTCCCAAGAAACCTTCTAGCACCTGACTGAACGTATGCCTGCGACAGTGGAAGCTGTCGTCAAGACTAAGGGTGGGCCAACACTACACTGAATTCCAGCATTACCAACGGAGGGCGCCACGAACTTGTAAGTCATTTACAGCCACGTGTACGGATACTTTTGATCATATAGTGTACCTCGGTAGAGTTCGTACTGTCAACCCACATAGCTGCTGCTCTACGAGTGTTTCTAGCACAGCTTATCGATTGTGGTGCGTTACTCTGTGGAGTCGTGATTACTGTCACAACAATTTTAACACTCCAGGAAGTTTCAAATAATCGTATACAACGCTGAAGTGTGAAAATTCGTTGTGGAAACTGTTGGGATGAACCACAACGTCGACTGCGCTTCAGACCTGTGTCCAACTTAACGATCTTCTCTCGTCTCAGCTGTTGAGGAAGAATGAGTTACCCTTTCCCAATAAGCATTCAGATATCTCATTGAAAGTGTCACCAGCAGAGTTCAAGATGTCATAGAACTGAAGAGTGGACATATATTAATACCCAATAACAGCTGTCCAGATACTTTTGATCAGATAACGTAGAAGTTTCTTTGTTAGTTGTAATACATGATATATATTCCCAATTTGGTGCTCGCAGACTTTCATCAATTTTTTGGCAGACAAACTTCAAGGGAAATCTTGATTACAAAGGCGTGGAAAAATTCTGACTCAGCCTCTTTTGATCCATTGTGGACAAGGGACAGCGGGTGGTCAGACATTTGACAATGAAATCAGCCATTCCATTAAGAGGTTATTTTATTTTTGCTACCAGTTTCGGCAGTACATTATGGCATCTTCAAGCACCACAATATCTCTAAAAACAATCGATACTGACATACTGGGGCCGGCCGAAATGGCCGTGCGGTTAAAGGCGCTGCAGTCTGGAACCGCAAGACCGCTACGGTCGCAGGTTCGAATCCTGCCTCGGGCATGGATGTTTGTGATGTCCTTAGGTTAGTTAGGTTTAACTAGTTCTAAGTTCTAGGGGACTAATGACCTCAGCAGTTGAGTCCCATAGTGCTCAGAGCCATTTGAACCATTTTTTGACACACTGGGCTATATGTTTGTGGATGTCATGAATTCTCAAGTGCTTCTTTCGAAGACTTGACTGCAACTCAAGCCTTCGAAGGTAGCACTTGAGAATTCACGACATCGAGAAACATATAGCCCAGTATGCCAGTATCGACTGTTTTTGAGAGGTGCATATGGGCCTGAAGATGGCATAATGAACTGCCGAAACTGGAAGCGAAAATAAAACAAAATAACTTGTCAATTGCAATGCTGTTTGGCGAAGTTCATTGTTAAAAATTGCTAATCAAGTGACACCTATATGAGATACTACTTGAGCGTTTGGAGAGATTGAAAGACATTGGGAGAGAATGTTTTACTGATTCATTTCTTTGTGAGACTTATGTAAAAGAAATGGGAAAATGTTTATCATAGGTACCGACCCATTAAATCAAACACATGAGATTTTCAAAGCGCTTTCTTGCATTTCGATTTACTTATTACAATAGAGTGATTTTTGCTCGGAAATTGTGAGTACTGGCGTGTGAATGCTATCAGAACTCAGTTAATCCTTTCTATAGAGCTCCACCGACCACACACGATATAGATTTTGTACCGGTTCCAAGGATTCTCCTTTTCCAAGTGACGGCCTAAAGCCCGCGGCATTACCGGACAGGGAAGGAAAAGCAGCACGCCATGTCGCACACCTACAAAGGGAGCGGTATTTTCGGGGTAACAGCGGGGCAAAGGATTACCCGCAGAGGCCGTTCAGCGACCATTCACTTATTCAGTCGACCGTTCCAGCCAATCGCCAAATCCGGCGGCTCGGTGCGGGAGACCTAAACGCTACATTAACCGCAATTCTGTCCTGCTTTTAACCATCACACACACACACACACACACACACACACACACACGTGCTCAGCAAAAAACGCTTGCAATCAATGTGAAATGCACCTCTCTCGTGGCTTTCGTTTCTGGACGTGGATGAATAAAACTCGATTTAGAAAGCTTTGCAGGAAGCAGACTTTTTTGTCCTTTGCAATCAGACGCTAATTTCCTTCTTTTAAGTGTCAACAATGGGAGCGTATGTGTGTGTGTGTGTGTGTGTGTGTGTGTGTGTGTGTGTATTTGCATAGAAGGTATGGAAAGATCAGCAAAGCTACAGATGTGGGAAGAGAAATGGCGATTAAACCGTTGGAAAGAGGTGCACAAATGGAAGAAGTTTGCTGGCACCGTTTTTAGCGGTCATGCACACGGCCGTCCGAATGCGAAAGAGGAGCTGAAAAATACAGCGGGGACGACGCGACGACAAGCAGAAGCAAGGCAGGCCCAGAGAACAGCGCAAAAGCTCGTTGTTTGCATGCTGCCGCGGAACCTGTATTGTGCTGTCCGGCGGCGGACACTTTGTGGAACCCCCGGGCAGCGCAGCACGTGTTTAACACAGCTGCGGCAAGGAGTAAATTAAATAGACACCTCCTCCTCTTTGATTGCTGGTGTGCTCCGTCATACGAAAAGAAAAAAAAAATGCTGCGAGAGAAGATAATCTAGCCAATACCGAACTCGAATGGCTGATGAATTATTTCCGTTCTCCGATACACGCATCGTGATTGGCGAGAAATTTCTATTACGGGATAACTGGAAACTTTTATCACGGACGTCGGCCGTTGATATATTGCAACATCTGTGTATTCGGCAAAAACGTGGTATCGGTACGTTTAATACGTTACCAATAACGTCTGAAATTGAAGACTACATCAATGCGTTCACGGTGCTCACAACAATACGATTACGCTATACGTATTACACCTGGAAGAGAAACATTCGAGAGCGTGTTTCAACGGTTATTTCACGATAATAATTGTCTCTTAACTTACAGTGTCATTGGAAGATAACGAAATATTTCAAATAAGTCAACAGGCCTGAAGAAGATATAGCCCATGTACAAAATTACCATTTAGAAAACGATGCAGCAAAAGGTCACGCTTTGTAGGAAGTAGTGCTCTCAGAAATACTGTGACTAATAAAAAAATACTTAATAACTTCAACTGAATTCTCAGTCGAAGTTGTCAAAAAATAATAAAGCTCTCATAATAAACTGAATTAGAGACTACGAAATGGAGTCTTCTGCATCTCTGGAGGAGAATGATAACCTATATATTTAAAAATAAACTGAAGAATTTACAGTCCTGAACACATTGTGTTTTATTGAAACAGATTACAGGTTACAGGTTTCGGCTTCACAGGCATCATGAGCTCATAAAAATAACAGTATTGCATTGGAAGCGTGCTAACGAGATTCACTTACTTCGCGTCATCAATGACTGATTAATCCTTTCTGAGAGCAATAACCCACCCAGAACCTCTCCGATATGAGAAGTAGGCTATTACTTGGATAAATTGAACGAACCAGATGTTATGGTATCACATTAGCCCTTTGTTAAACCACAAACGTTTGTTATATTTAATGTTTTTAAGACTGGTGCGCTGCATGTTGTTTCGCAGTGAAACCACAGGTAAAGCAGGGACTGTTCACGTCTTTTGATACTCTGCAAAACAATTCTTATTGCTACTCACGCACTGTCCAACACCACATGTCTGTCTTGTTCATTTGGTACGACGCGGGTGTCGCACTGTGCTCCACAACCCATACACTCCTGATTTTCTCTATGCAGGCATATATGCAGCTTAATTTTCCCGGTTAGCTCGTTGAGCGACTGATTTGTAACAGGTATTCAAAAAATGGTTCAAATGGCTCTGAGCACTATGGGACTCAACTGCTGAGGTCATTAGTCCCCTAGAACTTAGAACTAGTTAAACCTAACTAACCTAAGGACATCACAAACATCCATGCCAGAGGCAGGATTCGAACCTGCGACCGTAGCGGCCTTGCGGTTCCAGACTGCAGCGCCTTTAACCGCACGGCCACTTCGGCCGGCTGTAACAGGTATTGCTCAGTGCTTCATTGCTCTTGTTGTTGGAGAACACTTTGATGCCCCCACAAGCCCTGCAATGATAGCAACTCTAAACTAAATTTCATTCTATTTCCTATATCAATTTCGCTGATCATTATGGTGTCACTCACAGGAAACACATTAAGAATTTGGCACAAGTCCATTTTCAGTGTCATTTGGCAGTGGTTAAAAATTGAAACCACATATGACTGTCTTGTTTACTACAAAAGCTATCGTATGTACTAGGTGCGGCTAGAAAAAAACCGGACTGATGCTGGAAAAAACATTTATTTACAATTATTTACAATTCCATGTTATCTCCTTCAACGTACTCTCCTCCTCGGTCTCTACACCGCTCCATACGAATTTTCCACTGTTCATAGCAATGCTGCAGATCATTTTCGGTAAGTCCATACATTACTTCCGTCGCTTTTTCTTTTACTGCTTCAACAGTCTCAAATCTAGTTCCTTTCAAAGCTGACTTGACTTTAGGGAAAAGAAAAAAGTCACAGGGGGCCAAATCAGGTGAGTAGGGTGGATGATCTAAGATGGGAATGTTGTGTTTTGTCAAAAACGTCTTCACTGACAACGCACTGTGAGCTGGGGCATTGTCTTGGTGAAGGATCCATGACTTTTTTCTCCACAAATCGTTCCGTTTTCTCCTTACTCGCTCACGTAGGGTAGCCAGGACGCTAATGTAGTAATGCTGATTCACTGTTTGTCCCTCTGGTACCCAATCAATGTGCACAATCCCTTTGATGTCAAAAAAAAACAATCATCATTGCCTTGAATTTCGATTTTGACATTCGTGCTTTTTTTGTCGTGGAGAACCAGGAGTTTTCCAATGCATCGATTGGCGTTTAGTTCCGGGATCGTAAGTAAAAAACCACGATTCATCGCAAGTAATAACATTTTGTAAGAAGGTGGGATCACTTTCAATGTTTTCCAGGATGTCAGAACAAATCATTCTTCGGCGTTCCTTCTGTTCAATTGTGAGACACTTTGGAACCATTTTTGAACACACTTTGTTCATGTTGAAACTTTCATGAAGAATCTGCCTAACACTTTCCTTGTCAACTCCTGTTAACTCAGACACTGCTCTGATTGTTAAACGGCGATCTTGTCGAACAAGTTTACCGATTTTTTCAATGTTTGCATCAGTTTTTGCTGACAATGGTCTGCCAGTGCGAGTGTCATCACTGGTGTCTTCGCGGCCATCTTTAAATCGTTTAAACCACTCAAACACTTGTGTTCGCGATAAACAATCATCGCCGTACACTTGTTGTAACATTACAAACGTTTCACTTGCAGATTTCCTAGTTTGAAACAAAATTTGATGTTAACACGCTGTTCTTTCTGTACACTCAACATTTTCCGACGCACAGACAAAACGTCAACTACTTAAAACAGACGCCACGGGCAGACTGAGTGCAAGAGGCAGATGAAACTCGAGCAGTAGGCGGAGCGAGAGTCACGTGACAGACCACGCGACTTTCAGCCTTATTGCATTCGTTTTATTGTTTCACCAGACTAGTCCGGTTTTTTTCTAGCCACACCTCGTATGTATTAAACTGGGGACCTAGCCACGACGGAGAGGCTTCGTCCTGCCGTAGCCCTCAGTGGTTCACAACCCCACAACAGGCGACAGCAGTCAACTCACCCTACCGCCGCTCCACACCGAACTCAGGGTTGTTGTGCGGTTCGGCCCCCAGTGGACCCCTCCGGGAACGCCTTATACCAGACGAGTGTAACCCCAAATGTTTGCGTGGTAGAGTAATCATGGTGTACGCGTACATGGAAGCGGTGCTTGCGCAGCAATCGCCGACACAGTGTAACTGAGGCGGAATGAGGGGAAGCAGCCCGCATTCGCCGAGGTAGATGGAAAACCGCCTTAAAAACCATCCAATGGCTGGCCGGCACACCGGACCTCGACACTAATCCGCCGGGGACCGGCACGCCTTCCCGCTCGGGAAGCAGCGCGTTAGATCGCGCGGCTAGCTGGGCAGGCAAAGCTATCGTAGTTTACAGACAGCAGAGCACAAAAGAATCATAAGCTACACTGGTTATCTCAAAACTAGGGAAGACACGAAAGATTTGCTATTCGACTGCTTGTACATAACGTAGACGTTAGTGTTATCTAGCAATAAACGTCTACGTCTACGAAGGGACTTCAAAAAGTAAGCGACACATGTCGTCCCTCGCTAAGATCATTACGCGACAGGAGTGGTGCACTGTCAGAAGAGAGTACATGTGTTGGTGTTTCCCGCAAACGCAGTTCTGGTGTGGTACGGATAACAGGTGCAACCACAGTGAGGGAGTGAAATGGCGTGGCAACTGGGAACGTACTCCAAAGTTGAAGTACGCAGGACAGTTCGATTCATGCAACAAAACGTGTAAATTGCGCACAGATTCTCTGTGAATTTATGATCGTATAAGGACCAAACGCAGAATCGCGTCCACCCATAGTGAAATTGTGTCAACAATTTGACCAAGGCCGCACAGACGAGGGTGATGATGTTCGTTAACGAAGGCCACTGACATTGACTATAGACGACAGTGTCCAGGCAATCCAGGAACCGATTCGCAGCAGTCAAAGTGTTCCTGGCGACGAGGACTTTAGCACAGCGGTTCTCGACTGACTCTTTGACTAAGGAGCGGATTTCTATCTCCAAGGAATAGAAAGATTGGTAGAACGCCACAGACATTGTTTACAGAAATTTGGTGAGGATGTTTAAAAAGTAGTGTCTTGTGTTTGTGTCACTCTGAAGCGTAGTGCAGCATTCAATAAAATTTATATGACCCGCCATAATGATGTGTAACTTACTTTATGAAGTCCTCTCGTACATGATTACTCAGAATTTCACACCTCAGCGTTTGGCGGAGGGTGCAGAGAACCACGTTCAGACCATCCCTCTATCGTTTCATCCTCGAATAGTATCTAGAAAGAGTGGACACACAAATCTTTCCATGCGAGCCGTCTACATCTACATCTACGTGGTTATTCTGCTATTCACAATAAAGTGCCTGGCGGAGGGTTCAATGAACGACCTTCAAGTTGTCTCTCTACCGTTCCTCTCTCGAACGGCGCATGGGAAAAACGAGCACTTAATTTTTTCAGCGCGAGTCCTGATATCTCTTATTTTATCGTGATGATCATTTCTCCCTATGTACTGGGTGCTAACAGAATGTTTTCGCAATTGGAGGAGAAAACTGATGATTGAAATTGCGTGACAAGATCCCGTCGCAACGGAAAACGCCTTTGTTTTAATAGTTGACACTCCAATTCACGTGTCATGTATGTGGCACTATCTTCCCTATTTCGCGGTAATACAAAACGAGCTGCCCTTCTTTGTACTTTTTCGATGTCATCCGTCAGTCCCACCTGATGCGGACCCCACACCGCACAGCAGTACTCCAGAATAGGGCGGACAAACATGGTCTCTGTAGCAGACCTGTTACACCTTCTAAGTGTTCTGCCAATGAATCGCAGTCTTTGCTCTGCTCTACCCACAACATTATCTATGTGATCGTTCCAATTTAGGTTATTTGTTATTGTAATCCCTAAGTATTTAGTTGAATTTACAGCCTTCAGATTTGTGCGACTTATCGCGTAATCGAAATTTAGTGAATTTCTTTTAGTACTCATGTGAATAGCTTCACACTTTCCTCTATTCAGGGTCAATTGCCACTTTCGCGCCATACATATATGTTATCTAAGTCATTTTGCAATTCGTTTTGGTCATCTGATGACTTTACAAGACGGTAAATGACAGAACCATGTGCAAACAATGTAAGAGGGCTACTCACATTGTCTGCTATGTCGTTAATATAGATCGGGAAGAATAGAGGGCCTATAACATTTCCTTAGGGAACGTCGGATATTACTTCTGTTTTACTCGATGACTTTCCGTCTATTACTACGAACTGAAGGTTGTACTGAGGAATAATCTTTAAGAAAAAAATTCGAAACGTGTCGCCATTTTCAAGTTAATTAGCATTGAAGTTAGCCAATCAGATCGTTGCACAAGAAAATTCAAGCGTCCCGCCAGATACAATTAGTGTCAGTTCTTCTTGTAGCGTAGATGATGGACGAGTCTACTCAGTCTTTGGCTCGGGTTCGGTCGTTACTGTCTTCTCACGTCTGGGCACCCTGTCTCTGGCGGGCCACTTGAATTTACGCACGCAACTGGCTGATTGGCTATCTTCAATGCTAATTAACTCGGAAATCATGCAACGTGTAGAATTTTTTCAACAACTATTTCTCAGCACAGCGTACCCTGCAACACCTTTGCAAGCTTTTCAGACAGTTGCTGACCACCCTCTAAAGATCAAGAACAGCAGAGAGTCTATAACGCGTCGTTGTGGACTTCCACACATAAATTCGTTTTTACTAACCGACTTCTCGTCAGTTGTTACGAACTGTCACCTTTCTGGTGGGAAGTCTCGAATCCAGTTGCATAATGGGATGATAATCTACAGCGGGGCTTCCCAACGTATGGTCCACGAACCCCTTAGGGGTCCCCCGCTCTTTCTAGGGGGTCCGCGGCCACCATTCACCAAATCGTGTAAAATAATGAGTAAAATTATTGAATAAAAATGTGAAAATCAAATTCATCACTATTTTTTTTCGTATGAAAAAAATGTGTACTTTTACTTCAGGTCGTATTCCCAAGCAGCCTTTGCGGTTCCTAAGTGAGAACGCATACACAGTTTAGAGCCGGAGAATGCGGCTTCTCTGATCGTCTGTTTCGCAACAATACGGGGGTCGTTTGTGCGCCAGCTCACGGCGGTAGATGGGCTGAAACATTTTACGCATGCGCGGAGCGAGCTTTGTCACCAATCACAGCTCTCGCTGGCACGTATGCGACCCCAGGCATCATTAAATGTTAAACTTGCTTTGACAGTGCACTACCTATTTCATAAGTCGATTTTTGACCTTCAAGTTGTTTCCATTCATCTCTATACCAAAGATTATTGAAACTCCTGGGGGGGGGGGGGGGCATTGGGAACAGACTAGGGGTCCGCCATGGATTTTCGACTGAAGAAGGGGTCCACCAGCTGAAAAGGTTGAGAAGCCCTGCTCTACAGAATTAGAATCCATTTATCAGGTGCGGGCCACCCATTGTGGCCGAGCGGTTCTAGGCGCTTCAGTCTGGAGCCGCGCTGCTGCTACGATCGCAGGTTTTATCCTGGCTCGGGCATGGATGTGTGTGATGTTGTGATGTCCTTAGGTTAGTTAGGTTTAAGTAATTCTAAGTCTAGGGGACTGATGACCTCAGATGTTAAGTCTCATAGTGCTCAGAGCCATTTGAGCCATGAAGAGCGCTCTCGAAATATACAGATACTGAGCCGGCCGCTGTGGCCCAGCGGTTCTAGGCGCTTCAGTCCGGAACCGCGCTGCTGCTACTGTCGCAGGTTTACATCCTGCTTCGGGCATGGATGTGCGTGATGTTCTTAGGTTAGTTAGGTTTAAGTAGTTCTAAGTCTAGGGGACTGATAACCTCAGATGTTAAGTCCCATAGTGCTTAGAGTCATTTGAACCATTTATACAGATGCTGAAGAATCTTGAGATACCTTGTCGATAGAACACATTACTTCGTGTGAATAAGATGCCAGTAGTGTTTCACAATAATGATGAATGCCATGGTTCCGCTATCACACAGTTGGTAACCTGGCTACTCAAGCTAAAACGTGTAGTTTCGCATAGTAACCAAAAGTAGACAGAGGGTTAACATTCTGCACAGAATGAAAATGCGAAATTTCAAAAGTGTTGACGAGGACAAGACGAGTCGCGAAGGTAGACAGCGTGTCCAGCAAAGGGTACAGCGGACGAAGAGACATTATGGCAAAAGGACCAAACGAGCGGGTGGCAGGTGCCCGCTGTTTGCCGCAATAACCGTGAAATATAACGGCCGCCGGCGTAATTAAGACGCGGCGACCGCGGGGGCAGTTTTATCTGCGGAGCACGGCGCGCCTTTCACGTAACGAGAACGAAGTGGTCCCCACGGCAGTGCTGGCCGTGGACTTGTGGGCAGAAACTGCACACGCTGGGTAGCCCCCTCTCTCGAGACACCTGATGGACTGCACTGCGTCCAAACACCACGCACGCGGAGCTGCGTCCTCCGGGATACCGATTTCGGGGAACTGTGACGCTAGTTAAATTAACAACAAAAAAGTTTTATTGTTCAGATGATTCCAGTGTTGAAGGAATGCCGGAGAAAGGTGGACACGGAGATATGTGGACAGCGGGGACTGCCGCAGATTTCCAACACCACCCTTGCTAGGTAGTTTTGGCACCGATCCCTCTGGACGAGGAAAGCAATTCCCAAAGGTCGCGGTGTCCGCAAATCTCTGCTTTCAAGCTGTCGTATCCACATACTACCAGAAACCGCCAGTACACAAGCGTTCATCGTTCAGTATTTATACACTACTGGCCTTTAAAATTGCTACACCAAGAAGAAATGCAGATGATAAACGGATATTCATTGGACAAATATATTATACTAGAATTGACATGTGATTACATTTTTACGCATTGTGGGTGCATAGATCCTGAGAAATCAGTACCCAGAACAACCACATATGGCCGTAATAACGGCCTTGATACCCCTGGTCATTGAGTCAAATAGAGCTTGGATGCTGTATACAGGTACAGCTGCCCATGCAGCTTCAACACGATACCACAGTTCATCTAGAATAGTGACTGGCGTATTGTGACGACCCAGTTGCTCGGCCACCATTGACCAGACGTTTTCAATTGGTGAGAGATCTGGATAATGTGCTGGCCAGGGTAGCAGTCGAACATTTTCTTTATCCAGAAAGGCCTGTACAGGACCTACAACACGCGGTCTTGCATTATCATGCTGAAATGTAGGGTTTCGCAGGGGTCGAATGAAGGGTAGAGCCACGGGTCGTAACACATCTGAAATGCAACGTCCACTGTTCAAAGTGCCGTGAATACGAACAAGAGGTGACCGAGACGTGTAACCAATGACACCCCATACCATCACGCCAGGTGATACGCCAGTATGGCGATGACGAATACACGCTTCCAATGTGCGTTCGACGCCATGTCGCCAAGCACGGGAGCGACCATCATGATGCTGTAAACAGAACCTGGATTCATCCGAAAAAATGACGTTTTGCCATTCGTGCACTCAGGTTCGTCGTTGAGTACACCACCGCAGGCGCTTCTGCCTGTGATGCAGCGTCAAGGGTAACCGCAGCCATTGTCTCCGAGCTGATAGTCCATGCTGCTGCAAACATCGTCGAACTGTTCGTGCAGATGGTTGTTGTCTTGCAAACGTCCCCATCTGTTGACTCAGGTATCGAGACGTGGCTGCACGGTCCGTTACAGCCATGTGGATGAGATGCCTGTCATTTCGACTGCTAGTGATACGAGGCCGTTTGGATCCAGCACGGCGTTCCGTATTACCCTCCTGAAGCCACCGATTCCATATTCTGCTAACAGTCATTTGATCTCGACCGACGCAAGCAGCAATGTCGCGATACGATAAACCGCAATCGCGATAGGCTACAATCCGACTTTTATCAAAGTCGGAAACGTGATGGTACGCACTTCTCCTCCTTAACGCGAGGCATCGCAAAAACGTTCCACCAGGCAACGCCGGTTAACTGCTGTTTGTGTATGAGAAATCGGTTGGAAACTGCATATGACAGCATCTTCTTCTTGTCGGTTAAATTTCGCGTCTGTAGAACGTCCTCTTCGTTGTGTAGCAATTTTAGTGGCCTGTAGTGTAAACAATATTACCAGGGCTATTCGAAAAGTAAGGTCTGTTCGGGCGCGAAATGGAAACCACAGTGAAAATCCGATGAAACTTTCAGCTGATGTGATGGCCTTGTCTCTGGTATGCCCGTCGATCGCCAGACGTCGCTTTTTTTAGTTCTGAGCGCACAGTGATCAGGTAAAGATGCCTAGATAAATAGCGTCTACCGCCACGTATGATGGCCTGGTGAGAGATTTCGCCTGATGTCATGTATTCCAAATAACATCAGTGTCATGAGCTTTCTTCTTCAGGACAATTCGCGGCCGCACTCTGCAGTGGCAACGAAGATGCTCCTGCAACGTTTTCGCTGAGAAATGTTTGATCACCCTTAACACAGCCCGTAATTGGTTCCCCTTAAGTTTCATCTCTGCTCACGTGAACTACTGGCTGTGATACAACATTCTGGTACAGACAGCGAGCTGTAGATCAGCGTAGATAATTGGTGGAAAGCACAGGCGGCTGTCTTTTATGACGAGGGCATTGGAAAGTTGGTATAACGCTACGATAAATGTTTAATTTGGAGTGTCGACTAAGTGGAGAAGTAGCTGGAAGTTGTAGCAAGATGTTGCAAATAAAAATTTTTTGATTTTTTCAGTAGTTTCCATTTCGCGACCGATCGGACTTTCTTTCTGAATAGCCCTTGTATATTGTCAGTCCTTTAATATATTAATGCCACCATCACAGCATGGATAATTACTTCACTATTTCATTCGTCAAAGCGAATGCAGGAAGTAGACGGAAGATTGTTGCTACTTTATTATCTACAGCTGTAAAACAGATATAACAAAGAATGGATGCATGAATGGCTGAGAGAAAAGAACTACGCACTCCACATTATTTTGCTGACAAAAAACCGATGTCTCTTGCGGCTTATGAAAATTTATTAATGATGTCACGGGACAGAATAGAGAGCACTGAAATTGCCATCTAAATCTGTAAAATATTATACCTGCCGTGCAATAATAAGACATTGAACAATAACTTTACTTCCCCCTTTTTTGAAACTATGTAGGCACGGGATGTAGGAGTAAGGTAGCCGTTTGAGTCAATATGTTAATGCTTTTGTAGCAGCAGGCACGTAAACGTTAGAATATTTGATACAGGTAATACATCTCAGAATACATTTTAAAAGTTCTTGCGTTACATGGAGAACTTAGTGTCTAAATTTATGCTGGAATTTTCAATTCTGCCAGAATACTTGAAATACGGCTAGAAGTATCGCGACATCTTTAACTACGCTGTTGGATTAAATCGTGTCGCAGTGCGCAATAAGGCTAAAAAAAGGCCTCGTAAATACCAAAGAACAGGCTGCGCCGAGAACTTATGTTTCTTCATAACCGGGCCGCACTGGTGTGAAACGAGCGGAGTCGACGTTTAAGCGCAGACATTTCTCTTACTGTTCCGTTCTCCAGAGACTACACAGCCCCTTATGAGGAAGTACTACTGCAGATGTATCGTGCATCCTAGCTTCTAGATCCCCCCCGAAAAAGTATTAAAAAAACGGAAAGGCCATCACATACGGCAGTTCTGTTTACACTGCATGTGAATGGTCGTGGTTTCTTGTGTCAGTATGAGAGTACGCGAGTGTGTTATTTACTATACGTGGAAGAAAACGTTCCATTTTGGTGTTTTTTTTTTAGCTCAGATAGAGAAAGTCCCAAATGTGTTTTACCTGGAGTAACTTAAAATACAGAAAGGAATGATAAACGAAGTCTGCGCTACAAGACTTTAACTAGAGCCTATGACTACAGCGCCGGCCGGAGTGACCGAGCGGTTCTTGGCGCTACAGTCTGGAACCGCCAGACCGCTACGGTCGAAGGTTCGAATCTTGCCTCGGTCATGGATGTGTGTGATGTCCTTAGGTTAGTTAGGTTTAAGCAATTCTAAGTTCTAGGGGACTGATGACCTCAGAAGTTAAATCCCATAGTGCTCAGAGCCATTTGAACCATTTTTTTATTACTACAACAGAATGTTTAGGAATTATGTCCCTTTCGATTTCATCAGGGAGTAATTCCATTATCTTGCTGTGAAGCTGTTATAAAGCGTGTCCAACGTTTATGACCTATCGGATCAAAAGTATCCAGACACATATTAGTGAACACCAACACGGTCTGTGCTCACCGTTCATCCTTATAACGGACTCAACTCTTGTCGTGACACTTTCATGAAGGTTTATGATTGTCTATGGAAGAAAAGAATGGTTCAAACGGCTCTGAGCACTATGCGACTTAACTTCTGAGGTCATCAGTCGCCTAGAACTTAGATCTAATTAGCCGGCCGCAGTGGTCTCGCGGTTCTAGGCGCGCAGTCCGCAACCGTGAGACTGCTACGGTCGCAGGTTCGAATCCTGCCTCGGGCATGGATGTGTGTGATGTCCTTAGGTTAGTTAGGTTGAAGTACTTCTAAGTTCTAGGGGACTGATGACCACAGCTGTTAAGTCCCATAGTGCTCAGAGCCATTTCAACCATTTGAACCTTAGAACTAATTAAACCTAACTAACCTAAGGACATCACACACATCCATGCCCGAGGCAGGATTCGAACCTGCGACCGTAGCGGTCATTCGGCTCCAGACTGTAGCGCGCAGAACCGCACGGCCACTCCGGCCGGCTCTATGGAGGAATTGCAGCCCATTATTCCCCAAGAGACGAAACCAGAGATGTTATGGATGTTGGACGCTGGGGTCTGGAGCGCAGTCGACGTTATAATTTACCGCAAGGTTGTTCCATCGGTATTCCGCGTTACACTGAGGTGGTGGCTGCATAATGATGTGGGCTGTGTTTACATGAAATAGACTGTGTCCCCTAGTTGAAATGAAACGATGATTGACTGGGAAGGATTATGTTCGACTACTTGGAGACCATTTGCGGCCATTGGTGGACTTCATGTTCCCATACAAATATGGAATTTTTATTGATGATGAATCTCCATGTCACCAGGCCACAATTGTCTGCGACACACAATCAACATGAGTTTAAAAAACATCGTTCCTGTAAAACAAAACTTGCTTTTTATTCACATGAAGTGTTGAGTGCTATTGACAAGGGATTTCAGATCGATTCCGTATTTCTGGATTTCCGGAAGGCTTTTGACAATGTACCACACAAGCGGCTCGTAGTGAAATTGCGTGCTTGTGGAAAATTGTCTCAGTTATGTGACTGGATTTATGATTTCCTGTCAGAAAGGTCACAGTTCGTAATAATTGGCGGAAAGTCATTGAGTAAAACAGAACTGATTTCTGGTGTTCCCCAGGGTAGTGATATAGGCCCTTTGCTGTTCCTTATCGATATAAACGATCTGGGAGACAATCTGAGCAGCCGTCTTAGGTTGTTTGCAGATGACGCTGTCGTTTATCGACTAATAAAATCATCAGAAAATCAAAACAAACTGCAAAACGATTTAGAAAACATGTCTCAATGGTGCGGAAAGTGGCAGTTGACCCTAAATAACGAAAAGTGTGAGGTCATCCACATGAGTGTCAAAAGGAACTCGTTAAAATTCGGTTACACTATAAACCAGTCTAATCTAAAAGCCTTAAATTCAACTAAATACCTAGGTATTACAATTACGAACACAGAAAATGTTGTGGGGAAGGTGAACCAAAGACTGCGTTTTATTGGCAGGACGCTTAGAAAATGTAACAGACCTACTAAGGAGACTGCCTACAATACGCTTGTCCGTCCTCTTTTGGAATAGTGCTGCGCTGTGTGGGGTCTTTACCAGGCAGGCTTGACGGAGGACATCGAAAAAGGTGAAAGAAAGCCAGCACGTTTTGTATTATCGCGAAATATGCGAGAGAGTGTCACAGAAATGATACAGGATTTGGGCTGGACATCATTAAAAGAAAGGCGTTTTTCGTTGCGACCGAATCTTCTCACCAACTTTCTCCTCCGAATGCGAAAATATTTTGTTGACAGCGACCTACATAAGGAGGAACGATAGCCATAATGAAATAAGGGAAATCAGAGCTCGTACGGAAAGATATAGGTGTTCATTCTCTCCGCGTGCTATACGAGATTGGAATGATAGAGAATCGTGAACGTGGTTCGATGAACCGTCTGCCAAGCACTTAAATGTGATTTGCAGAGTGTAGATGTAGATGAGACTGGTTTTAAGGACGTTCTGGACAATTCGAGTGACTGGTTTGGCTTCACATATCGCCCGCAATGAATCCTTTCTGAAATTTATGCGACATAATCAGTACGTGCAAAAAATCCCGCATTGGCTACAGTTTCACAATTATGGGCGGCTATAGAAGCTCAATATTTCTGCAGGGGACTTCCAGCGGGATGTTGAGTCCACTCCACGTCGAGCTGATGCAGTACGCCGGGCAAAAGGAGGTCCGACACGGTGTTAGCAGGTAGCCCATGACTTTTGTCACCTTATTGTATATTGTAATTAGCGTAATGCACGAGTAAGTACCTAGGTATGTGGCTACACCGGTCACTTTGCGTAATGAGCGATAAGGCATTCGAAAACAAACTACAATTGTTGTATCAAACGTATGTTTTTACTGATTTGGCGAACGGTGAAGAAGTCAAGAATGATATAAATTTTGCTCAAACTGGTGAACTGACAGCAAAAGCTTGTGCTACTTTCGTACCGACTGTGTTACCTATTAACAATGCAGTAACATCGCAAGGATGTCCAGATTGTGACTACGCATTTTGGGTCTCCAAGACATAAATACAAGCAAGATCGGAAATCTAAGGAATTTGACAATGTTAACGAAACGTTAGTGCACATAACCGTACTTCATTCTGTTACTGCGACAGAGTAGAGCATCAGACGGCCAGACGGCTAGAAAAACCCTAATCTCTGTGAAAAAATTAGTTATTCTGCCTCAGAGATCCCTGTTCTTCCGATACGGTCGCGGGTTCGAATCCTGCCTCGGGCATGGATGTGTGTGATGTCCTTAGGTTAGTTAGGTTTAAGTAGTTCTAAGTTCTAGGGGACTGATGACCTCCGATTTTAAGTCCCATAGTGCTCAGAGCCATTTTGAACCCTGTTCTTCGTCGTCTTCGCTCACTTGGATTTTAATTAAAAAGGTGTAACGACAGACGAAAATTTTTAATGGAATGCAGAGACATTGCAGCAGTAAGAACGAAGTTTTGTGTACAGTGCGCTTTTTCTGTGCGAGGACAATAGTCTCGTAGTATGCTTGAATAAAATCTACGACCAAATACATTTCGCTCGACTTCAATGAAAATACTGGTTTGAAAGTTCCTATAATTATTTCTACATAGCGTGTACCGACGTATGGGGTGATGGGTGCAGTGGCGAAGGTTCTGTAACAGCAACAGCTAAAAGATATTCGTCAGATAGGGAATACTCTTACTCCTGCTGAGGTGAGCATTCGTAAGTAAACTGCGTTCATAAGTGACACAGTACAATAATGTCGTCCCAGATGTTACCAAAATTAATTCCATAGTTTTCTTAAGAGGTCCAACCGACGAAAATTCGTCGGCGACGTTACACATATGAAACCGATTCCTTTCTCTTAAGGTATTTCATTTTTTACCTCGGAATAGTTTCATGATACCCGATAAAAGATGTATAACATGCATTTGTGTACTTTGAAAGTGTTCATATTTTTTTCAGTCCAAATATATTAATGCTTCTATAATGAATGACTAGAATTTTCTTCTCGAAAGTGCTTCATCATATCCTAGATTCTAGACTGAAAATAGAGATGTGAGGTATTTTGTTCGGAATTTTTACTAACATTTTAAATTATCACTAAGTGGCAGTACCGTAAAAATGTGAGATGACCTTGATCAGTTTAGTTTCACAACTATCACTATGGTTAATATCGCATCATCATGCAGTTACTAGTACTGAACGATGACTTCGAGGTTGTAAACTCTGTTTAGCTTAGAAAACAATCCGACTTCCGTCTTTAGCAATGGGGAAGTTCTTTTGGTAGGCCGAAGACAATTATGGGTGCTTTTGACAAAGCTTCTAAGGTACGTCTATGGACTTCAGGGAACTGAAAAAAGGAGAGATATCTTTAAAAAAATTTAAAATTCCAAAGCATCAAAGTTTATTTGTCCCCATAAACATTTACAAGCATAGTATTTATGACCTTGGTTAATCAAAAACGTCATTTTGATGGCACTGTGCCTGAGAGATCGAGTCGTAAACCTTAATTCTTAATTTGAAATTGACCAACATTCTAAATTCAGAACAGTTCTTCAGTTTAAATACCTTGGGTCACGTTTCAGCGATAAAAATATCATAACAATGGATATAAACGAAAGAGTAGCCTCAGGGTCAAGATCAACAACAGAATCACCAAGAAAGCATTTGAAGGAACTCTCCAGACAACAAGACCATTGGACCGACCTCGTACAACGTGGAAAGATGACACAGAGAAGGACATCGCAGCATTAGGAATTTCCACAGGGTGGAGAGAGGCTGCGAGAGAGAGAAGGCGGCGGAAGCAGATCGTTGATGCAGCGCTGAGAAGAGAGTATTTATGAGGAAGTTCAGAAACACATTCAGTCTTATCGACTGTGTGTTGATGACTATTTCACTGGATTTTGTTTCGTTACGTAGGGGCACGCGGGTTGGTCTCTAGGTCTAGGGGACTGTGACATGGTTCGCGCGGCTCCCCCCCCCCTCCCCTCCCACACCCCACCCTCCGTCGGAGGTTCGAGTCCTCCCTCGGGCATTGGTGTGTGTGTGTGTGTGTTTTGAGTGTGTGTGTGTGTGTGTGTGTGTGTATGTGTTGTCCTTAGCGTAAGTTTAAGTTAGTTTAATTAGTATGTAAGCCTAGGGATCGATGACCTCAGCAGTTTGCTCCCAAAGAACCTTACCACAAATTTCCAATTTTTCCATTACGCATGCAGTAAGAGAAGGCTTATTGAACAGTCGTGACCGGAGGTGAAAAATGTTTTTCTATGGTAATGCAGAGGGAACAGAGCAGTGGTTTGGGCTCATAAAAAAGAGACATTCCAAAAATATTAGGCCTTCATTTTCCGTCGGATCATACCACTTGGTTAAACTCATTGTTTCGTAGTAGATATCTCGTTTACATTTTGAGCTGCAGCCTGTCGGTAAAATGAAGAGCGAGCAGCGCTCGTGGTGGTGGAAATGGACTTTCGCAGAAGAAAGCCCTATGTGCCGTACGGGATGAGAAAGATTCGGTTTGCCGTCTAATAATGCAGTACAGCATGCGGTGTTTAACGCAGATATTGTTGTTGTGCGTTCCTTGCGTTTTTTGTGTGAGTTAACTAATTTCTGCATTTAGTAGGCTACATTGTCAAAATATTTAGTGGAAAATAAACACTGCCGGCCATCTCCAAACACTGCGTTGTCATTCACTTAAACGGCGCGATGCGAAACGGCCACTGTAACATTTTCAAACGGTCTCTAGATGCTTCTTCTAGTTTGGGACGTAAGTCCAATGACCACAGTGAACTGAGAAGGAACTTCACGATCAAATATAGCCCAACAGTCTCGATCCAATGTCAAAACGATGCCCTTATTACACTATTGGCCATTAAAATTGCTACACCAAGAGGAAGTGCAGATGATAAACGGGTTTTCATGGGACAAATGTATTATACTAGAACTAACATGTGATTACATTTTCACGCAATTTGGGTGCATAGATCCTGAGAAATCAGTACCCAGAACAACCTCCTCTGGCCGTAATAACGGCCTTGATACGCCTGGCCATTGAGTCAAATAGAGCTTGGATGGCGTGTACAGGTACAGCTGCCCACGCAGCTTCAACACGATACCACAGTTCATCAAGAGTAGTGACTGGCGTATTGTGACGAGCTAGTTGCTCAGCCACCATTGACCAGACGTTATCAGTTGGTGAGATATTTGGAGAATGTGTTGGCCAGGGCAGCAGTCAAACATTTTCTGTATCCAGAAAGGCCCGTACAGGACCTGCAACATGCGGTCGTAAATTATCCTGCTAAAGTGTAGGGTTTCGCAGGGATCGAATGAAGGGTAGAGCCACGGGTCGTAACACATCTGAAATGTTACGTCCACTGTTCAAAGTGCCGTCAATGCGAACAAGAGGTGACCGAGACGTGTAACCAATGACACCCCATACCATCTCACCGGGTGATACGCCAGTACGGCGATAACGAATACACGCTTCCAATGTGCGTTCGACGCCATGTCGCCAAGCACGGGAGCGACCATCATGATGCTGTAAACAGAACCTGGATTCATCCGAAAAAATGACGTTTTGCCATTCGTGCACCCAGGTTCGTCGTTGAGTACACCATCGCAGGCGCTTCTGCCTGTGATGCAGCGTCAAGGGTAACCGCAGCCACGGACTCCGAGCTGATAGTCCATGCTGCTGCAAAAGTCACCGAACTGTTGGTGCAGATGGTTGTTGTCTTGCAAACGTCCCCATCTGTTGACTCAGGGATCGTGACGTGGCTGCACGATCCGTTACAGCCATGCGGATAAGATGCCTGTCATCTCGACTGCTAGTGATACGAAGCTGTTGGGATCCAGCACGGCGTTCCGTATTCCCCTCCTGAACCCACCGATTCCATATTCTGCTAACAGTCATTAGATCTCGACCAACGCGAGCAGCAATGTCGCGATACGATAAACCGCAATCGCGATAGGCTACAATCCGACCTTTATCAAAGTCGGAAACTTGATGGTACACATTTCTCCTCCTTACACGAGGCATCACAATAACGTTACACCAGCCAACGGCAGTCAACTGCTGTTTGTGTATGTGAAATTGGTTGGAAACTTTGCTCATGTCAGCACGTTGTAAGTGTCGCCACCGGTGCGAACCTTGTGTGAATGCTCTGAAAAGCTAATCATTTGCATATTGCAGCATGTTCTTCCTGTTGGTTAAATTTCACGTCTGTAGCATGTTATCTTCGTGGCGTAGCAAACTTAATGGCCAGTAATGTAGTTTATTTACGGCAACAGAATTGTGTGGTTGAAATAGTTCAAATGGCTCTAAGCACTATGGGACTTAACATCTGAGGTCATCAGTCCCCTAGACTTAGAACTACTTAAACCTAACTAACCTAAGGACGTCACACACATCCATGCCGAAGTAGGATTCGAACCCGCGACCGTAGCGGTCACGCGGTTCCGGACTGAAGCGCCTAGAACCTCTCGGCCACCACGGCCGGCAGAATTGTGTGTTTTTGTCTCAAAGTCTACAAGTTAACCATCATCGATGTATAAGTCTTTGGGAGGATTATGTGAGAAAATTTAAAAAAAAGGAGAAACAGCTGTGGCAAGACATCTCACTGTACCTTCACCATGACATCGCGCTTGCCCATTCAGCACAGTCAATTCGCGAGTTTTCTGCTAAAAATCTGATGAATGGCCATCGCGATTCGTATTAGTTCTCAGATCTCGCCTTATATGGCTTATTCTCTTGTTTTTCTTAAAAAATACTTGAAGTACATGGTTTCGGCATGGTATTGAAGGACGTACCAAAACAAGCTGTCCATAACTGCATGGCAAAATGAAAGGTCTCTGGGACGCAACGATGCGTAAAAGTGGAAATTTGTAGGAGACAATTGGTAAATATTTGTAAGTTGGATAAAAGTTTATCTCACAATGTTTTATTTTCGAAAAATGGGTGTCCACATAAAACTTAACATTCTCAGCAAGCAGTTCATCCCTCAAGGTACAAGACTTTGAGGCAGTCTGCTGTATTAGCACCAGCAGAGTCTATGCGTAACCAAGGTAGAAGTTTTTTCTGTTGGTGAGGAGCTAGATATAGTCATTTCCATGTCGCCAATTGCTCATCCGCCGTAAGAATTAGCTGCGCCACACTAATTTTCATTAGCGAAAAGGAACAGTGACAGTATACATCCCACTAGATGGTTATCGCGGGCCTTCTTTCCCTTGAAGAGGGAAGATCGTTTACGGCTCTTCCAGTGACTTCTGTAATAGAATTTTACGTATCTCCGAAACTACATTTTAAATGCTAATGGTCGTTTCTGAGAGGCGGACGTTTCGGTCGCATCGCTACGAATGGAAGCTCTTCTCTCGTGGAATCGTCTGCATCGTGCATTAGCCTGACTGTATAAATGCCGTGGAGCGTCTATGAGAAAGGATTTCCGAGTAAGCTGCACCGGGGACAATTCTCTTAATGAAATTCGGAACACTGAAGGCGTACAAGGATCCATTCTAAAGTTACCTCGTTACACATTATCCTCGGTACTGCAGTGTTCTTTAAAGTTCTCTACTCTAAATGTTGTGCGTTGGGTAACGATTTCATATGCATTTCCTAACTACGAAGGCTATTCGGAAAATAAGGTCCTATCGATCGCGAAATGGAAACCCCTGTGAAAATCAAAAATGTTTTATTTGCAACCGTCAGCAACACTTTTCAGCTACTTCTTTACATAGCCCCATTCTGACTTCGACATTTGTCGCAGAGCGGAACCAACTTTCCAGTACCATCGTCACAAAAGACAGCCGCCTCTGCTTTCCGCCAGTTATGTACGCTGGTCTATAGCTCGTTGTCTGTGTCAAAATGTTGTATCATAGCCAGTAGCTCACGTGAGCGGAGATTAAACTCAGGGGGACCCAATTGCGGGCTGTGTTGTGGGTGATCAAACACTTCTCACCGGAAACGTTGCAGGAGCATCTTCGTAGCCACTGCACAGTGCGATCGAGAACTGTCATGAAGAAGTAAACGTATGACAGTTATGGTACGTGGGATACATGACATCAGGCGAAATCTCTTACATAACCATCACACTTAGCTGAAGACACTATTTATCTAGGCATCTTTACATGGTCACTGTGCATTCAGAACAGAAAAGAGCGCCGAACCGCGATCGACGGGCGTTCTAGAGACATTGCCCAACACAGTTGTCCAAAGTTTCATCCGATTTTCACTGTGGTTTACATTTCGTCCCCGATCTGTCCTCACATTCCAAATAGCCCTCAGACAACGAGAAACACAAATTCTATAGAATTCTGCTCTAAATGTTGACTCTCAATGTGAGTAAAACTCCATTCCGATGTGTGTAATCTATTCTTTGCAGCTGGAACACGTAGTTACTCCTAAATTGTTGTAGTCACACTTAAATGCATATCTTATTCAACTGAATACGTGAAAAACGGCGTCCACTGTATATCAGCGCAGCTGTGATTAATTAAATGGCTCTGACCACTATGGGACTTAACAACTGTGGTCATCAGTCCCCTAGAACTTAGAACTACTTAAACCTAACTAACCTAAGGACATCACACACATCCATGCCCGAGGCAGGATTCGAACCTGCGACCGTAGCGGTCAAGCGGTTCCAGACTGAAGCGCCTAGAACCGTACGGCCACACCGGCCGGCTGTGATTAATTACTTATATTTGGTTCGAGGGTAAGTAAATCAGTATTTGCATCTTCGACCTAAGTGTCTTTAGTTTGACTTTATGTCTTAGTGCACTCGGTAGCAATTATATGGTAGCACTCTATTTGCTTGTGGCAAGTTTCAGATTCGTCAAATCAGTTGCACTCTTACGAAGTAAACATGGCTGCGCAACTCTCCTTTTGCAGCAGCAAAAAACAGATTCCTGTAATCCACTTTTTGTGGTCTGAAAGTGTATCAGTACCTGAAATGCATAGAAGACAGTCGACACAATAATCACAGAGAGATGTTTACCAGGGGCTGCCCCAAAAGCTGACGAACAAGAGTGATTGATCACATGCAATACCTTATGCAAACAATGAGCTACTCCAACATTTGGTTTTCAATAAGTGGGGAATGACTGTTTTGAAGTGGCAAACAAAATGCACGTTAGTTCTGCAATATGAGATCATCCCTAATATCCGATCGTGAAGCTTGTGCAAGATGGACCCAAAAACTCGATAAAGAGCGCAAGTGCGATTAACCGAGAGTCTCTCTCACTAGCTACTGGACCATAATTCTAATGAAGGTCAAAAGTTCTAGGAACAAATTGTCTCGGGAGATGAAACGTGGATTCATCGCTTTGAACCACATAGCAAACATTCCAGTACTCTAGCGAGAAAAAAATGCAAGAGTCAATCCTCTGCAGAAGAAGTGATGCTCACAATTTTTTGAGATGCACAAGGTACAGTTCTGGAAATAACTTAGAAAAGTAGACAACAGTTCACAGTCAACACAGCAGTGATATGCTCTGCAACGAGTTGAAACCCGCAGTTCGAAATAGACGTCACTCTATTGTTAAGCGGCATCCTGTTTTTGAATGACAACTCTTGTCCAAATATCGTTCGAACTCCTCAGAATATGCATTGTCGAGCATCTTTCATAAACTTCTGACCTCGCCCCGTAGTATTTCCATTTCTTTGTTCCAATTAAAGATTGGTTAAGAGGCCGTCGATTCGCCTCCAATGGATAGGTGAAAGTCGAGGTGCGTGTGACGTTTATTGTTCAACAGCAACACTTTTTCCGAGAGTGTTGGAGAGTTTATGCAACGATCGACCAAGAATGTTGAAAACTAGGCTGATTATGTTGAAAACCGATGTCATCTAAAATTTTGTACTGGTGTTGTAATAAACCAGAAATAAACTCAGTAGGCTGGTGCAGGTCAACCTGAACAACACAAAATCCAAAGTAAAGCTTCGAGGACAACGCTCAGTGTGTTTCCCAATTAATACAGGTGTGAGGCAAGGAAACGGTATTTCATGTACATTGCTTAACTGCGCCTTGGAAAAAATGGGCGTGGTACCTACCAGTGAACACCAGATTGAGCATGAGGATCAAAGCAAACAACCTAAGGATCCCGTTCGTGGCGTTTGCTGATGACGTGACGTTACTGTTAAAGAAACACTCCAACCACTGAATTTGATGGAAGAGAACACAGCTCTATTGATCAACATCGGAAAGACCGAATTCATTACCAACATCAAAAGTTCTCCTAGAGTGATGATAATCAGTGAAGAAGAGAGCCAAAACCACAAAGTACCTTCGAGAATGGATCTCCGATGTTCTTAGTCAAATTGTAGCTCTTGAACATATGAAAATGAAACTAGATAAGGTATACTATTCCTGCAGAAAGATCTTTCCCGGAGGACATCTATCGATGAACATCAAACGAAGATGCCATAACACGTTAGTCAGACAGTCAGTCCTCTAAACAGCAGAATGCATATCTTTAACCAAGAAGACCGCAATAATAATTCTCGAATTACAACAAAGGAAATTCCTGCGAAAGGTAGTGGACCCAGCATCCTACCAGACTGGTCTGATTGTACAACCTCTATGCAAAAGAGAAATGCCATCAGAAGAATACGACTAGCTTTCTATGGCCACCCATAATGATCGGGTTCTGAGATGAAAAGGTTGGCACAGGAGAGGAATTAGTCGCGGGCCTCATTAAACCAGTAAAAAAACCATCTGGGCTGTCCTATGAGATCTTCAAAGCGGCCAACAAGGGTAAACCGACTGGATTCCTATGAATCAAGGAAATTTAGAAAGATCTTGTAGAGCTTCAAAACACTTTGTAACATCGCTCTCACTGGAGTACAGCACAATGAGGCCAGGAAACGGTCAGAGAAACGCACGACAGACTTAAGAAGGAAAATGAAGAAATACTGGGCTAACAGAAAAGCTCAAATTATAAACAACAGTACATCTATTACATTTCACCGGAAATGGCAGACGAAAACAGCACAAAACACAGATTTCCCAAATGAGGTTTTGAACAAATCTAGGAAAACGTTATACGCATACTTTTTGACTTAGCCTCGTTCTCTCTTCAGTCAATGAAAAGATGTCTCTGTCAGATTTTGGTCTGCACCGACAACAGCTACTGATAATGTAAAGTAAAGCCTTTTCCTGACAGATGAATCTTGTGAACAGAACTCATCACTCGCCACACAAGGCGACGTACATTTGTCAAAAACGAGTGTAATAAGCGGCTCTTTGCTGCGGTGAGAGTTCCGGACGAAACTACTTCCTCTTTAAAAGGGAGTTGGGGGTTTTTCGTTCAGAGAACAGCCAGACAGCAGTTAATTCGTTGCTTCTGAGAATCTCCGATAATGAGGCCGCAGCCCAGCTCGTGATGAAGGCCGGCCAGGAGCGTCCTAATAAACCCTCCCGCCGTGCCTGACTCTGCATATTTCCCCCGGATCGCGATGTTTTCCCGCTGGAATTTCTAGCTGTGGGCGGGGAGTGGGTGCTGTGTGCAGGACGGCGCCATGCGCGTACGTAGCAGACAGCTTAATGGCGCCTGCCCCGCCTCCGCCAGCATCAAAATGCAACTCCACCTCCTACGCGTTGCCCCGAGAAACGTTACTTAGTGGGACGGAGACAGCTAACCGCAACACGTTTCACCTCTGTTTCTTTGTGCAACTATTCCCCTTGTAGCTTTAGTGTTCAAACATTCGCGACAGAGAGTTTCTTTGTCGTAGTGTTCTTCATACAAAGACGGTAACAAACTAAAGTTAAACTTACAATTTTGTCAGTCATTTATTCTAAATACACCACCAGGAGTTAAAAACCTGTAAGTTTGTGCCCCATCGATATTCTAAGATACTTGTCATCGTCTCAGGTGTTATCAACTAGTCAGTTTTACAGGTTTCTTCCGCCACTGCTCTGGAGGACATTAACTACCCCTTCGCATCTACCCCGACGCTTCCTTGGCACACGAAGGCTACCATCCAGGCTGGAGATAAGGCCGTTTCCTACAGAAATCGAGCTCTTCGCCTGAAAACGGCGAGTAGAAAACTATTCGCTACATTCTGTCAAAATATCGCTGTCGCTCCTTTGAAACTGTTCCGTACTGCACTTGAGATTACTCCGCTATCCCTATTAAAATTATCGAGACACAAAGCGATCTCTGCGGCTTTCATATATCAGTTAATTTCATGCTGTGACCGATGTCACAAGGTAGTTAACGCATTGGACTTGATTTCCCATCCAACGTCATTTGTAACTTGTCTTCCGCCTTCCAGGACCCCACTGCCAACTGAACCTTATATTCTAAACTTCCCTCCTTTTTTTCCGAATACCGTTGCAAATTAGACAGCTCTCAACACCTCATCAAATGAATAGTTTTGTTGTTTAAACGTGAAACACACAAAGAAAGCGACTCCAAGCATTCTGGATGTATAATCATGGTAGTTCAAAGTGTTTCCCACCAACGTCTTGGAGTAGATCGCGTCATGAGGAACAACTTTTGTTACAACAAACACTTCTCAGCTACGCTAAGGAGTCCTTTAATATTCTAGTATTCGCCGGCCCTGGGATGACTCGAGATTCCACAACGAAACTTCTTCTCGAAAACCTGGCAGAAAATTCAATGATATTCTGGTCGTATGTCAAGTATGCTAATCGCAAGACACAATCAATGCCTTCTCTGCGCGATAGCAATGGAAATACTATCGATGACAGTGCTGCTAAAGCTGACTTACTACACACAGTCATCCAAAAGTCGTTTACCAAAGATGATGAAGTAAATATTCCAGAATTAGAATCAAGGATAGCTGCCAACATGATCCAACTTACAAGTAGATATCCTCGGAGTAGTGACGCAACTTAAATCACTTAATACAAGCAAGTCTTCCGCTCCAGACTGCTTACCAAGTAAGATGATTTCAGAGTATGCTAATGCAATAGCTCCATACTTAACAATCACACACAACCGCTCGCCCCACGAAAGATCCGTACCCAAAGACTAGAAAGTTGCGCAGGTCACATCATTATTCAAGAAAGCCAATAGGAGTAATCCACTGAATTACGGGCCCATACCATTAACGTCGATATGCAGCAGGATTTTGGAACATATTATGTGTTCGAACACTATGAATTACCTCGAAGAGTACGGTCTATTGACACACGTTAACATGGATTTAGAAAACATCGCTCTTCTGAAACACAACTGGCTCTTTACTCACACGAAGTGTTGAGTGCTGTTGACAATGGATTTCAAATTGATGGAATATCGTATCAGTTATGTGACTAGATTCGTGATTTCCTTTCAGGGAGGTCACAGTTCGCAGTAACTGACGGAAAGTCATCGAGTAATATAGAAGTGATTTGTGGTGTTCCCCAGGGAAGTGTTACACTGCCTCTGCTGTTGCTGGTCTATATACGAGTATATAGTTTAGGAGACAATCCGGACAGCCGTCTTAGGTTGTTTGCAGATGATGCTGTCGTTTATCGTCTAGTAAACTCACGACACGATCAAACCCAACTGCAAAACGATTTAGATAAGATATCTTTATGGTGCAAAAATTGACAATTGACCCTAAATGATGAAAAGCGTGAGGTCATCCACATGAGTGCTAAAAGGAATGCGTAAAACTTCGGGTACAGGATAAATCAGTCAAACTAAACATCTAGGAATTACATTTAGGAACAACTTAAATCGAAAAGAACACATAGAAAATGTTGTGGGGAAATCGAATCGAAAACTGTGATTTACTGGCAGAACACTTACCGTAGATGATGCAACAGATCTACTAAAGAGACTGCCTACACTACGCTTGTCCATCCTCTTTTGGAGTACTGCTGCACGGTGTGGAATCCTTACCACATGGGATTAACAGAGTACATCGAGGGAGTTCAAAGAAGAGCAGTACGTTTTGTATTATCGCGAAATAGAGGAGAGAGCGTCACGGACATGATACAGGATTTGGAGTTGACGTCATTAAAACAAGAGCGTTTCGTCGTTGCGGCGGGATCTTCCCACGAAATTTCTAGCACCGGCTTTCTCCTCTGAATGCGAAAATGTTTTTTAGACGCCGATCTACATAGGGAGAAACGACTATCACAATAAAATAAGGGAAAACAGAGCTCGCACGAAGAGATATAGCTTTTCGTTTTTTCTGCGCGCTGTTGGAGAATCGAATAATAAGAGTACTATTGCGAAGGTGGTTCGATGTACCCTCCGCCAGGCTTTTAAGTTTATTTCCAGAGTATCTATGTAGATGAAGATGTAGATCGTTAGGTGTCTTTGCTACAAGAGCGTGTGTTTCGACTATCGAAACTGAACAATCGACGTTAGTGACGAGAGAGAGGATTGTCGTGGGCGAGACGGAGCATCTTGAGGGTTGACTTCCCTGCGTGAGTACACGGTTAAAACATTTAAAATAACATGTGAACCCCGGGAAAGTAAATTGCAGATGCACAGTGATTACTGTTGAGTAATTAGTGAACTGTATATACCTAACGTCAAATACTAATATCATCTCCCTCATACATTTATTAAGTGATGAGTATTCTCTTAGCTCGACAGTATTGTCGGTAACTGCCACAACAGTAGTAACATATAAATGTAGTGTTTGCTCCACATCCCTCCCTGAAATTTTTCTATTGATTTATAAAATAATTGCCAACCATTCTCCCATTCATTTGCTGCATTTTACACGTTGCGCAGATACTTTTTTTTTCTCAAGTAACAATAATTTTAATTGTGAAATGGACAGATTCGCAATCCTCGATTGCATAGCCTGAGCAAAAACGTCTCACAAGCGTGCTTTGTTCTGACTGGTTGAGAACGGGGGTAGGAACTGCACTTACATCTGACAGCTGGTGTACATGTGTTTGGTGTTGGTTTGTTGAGAATATTACGCGAGTCGCAGGGGTTGGACCTATCAGTGTATTTTCAGCGGCTGTATGCATATCTCGATGCATGCATAAACTGTTATTGAACAACACTGATACAATCTACTTGGGGGAGACATAATGAAATACAGTGAACGATGTTAATTAATTTTCTTGGTGCTGCTTTTGTGTGCTTTGTTGAAGTTGTAGGACTAGTTTATTAGTAGCGCTTTATTGGCTTTGAATTGGACAGTAAATTTAATTTAATTTCATTTTTTTACCTCAGAATCCCACAAGTAGAATTAATCACTCTTGACTAACACGCTGAAATTAATTCACTGGAACGTAACAAGATGAGGTCACACTTGATTACATTGTCATGTAAACTGTTTACATTTAGGTCGGCCATCGCGGTGTGTTAGACGTGGCACGGTGCGTGATAACACTTGAGAATTTTATGTAGCTGGCACATTATATTATATTAACGAGTTTGTGCTGTGGTTTTGCAATTACCTCTGCTGCTCTAGATTCGCTTTCCAGCATTGTCACTTCCCCCTGGGGCTTTGCCCAGATTCGACAAATACATACCTCTACACGCTGCGTACCATGTACATGACATTTAAAATTGTTCCGGGTGCAACATGCAATAAACCACTCGATACGCATATTTCATGAGATTTTGTAAACAGTAATGAGCTAATTACTGCCACGAGACTCCAAACAAAATTTAAATTCCTGCTGTATGCGATTATTAGCTTAATTACAGATCACCTCATTATCATGATTTACAGGTTAACAGCAATTCCTTACTGGCCTATAAATCGCACACTGTGTCACAACGAATTATTTGCGAATTTACATTTCGAACAAATACTCGCCGTAGCCTCCGCTTCAGATTCGAGTCTACAATCACTTTTTTTCGCATAAAAGAGTGCTGTTATTAGCGGATGATCGTACAAGAATTTCAGAAAAGAATGCACCAGTATTTTTCTGAAATTTTTTCATTGTTTTATCGACATCTACTTTCTTACTTGAAAGGAAATATAAATTGAGTGAATTGTAACAGAATACCGAACTATGACCGACTTATGATTTGCGCTTCTGTAAGTTGCTAAACGTGACACACTGACGAAGAAACTGTCTAGCCCTTGGCATTAATGAGTTTAGGAAAGCCACTGAAACTCTTTATGACTGGACGAATATACACTGTCCGTCCAGCTTGACCTAACAACTATGGATGACAGACGTGCAATCTAATAGTCTGTTGTGAGGAGGCAGTGTTCAACAGCACACGTGCGACCATAGTGCGTCAACGAAGGAGTGTCACAAATCGAAATGGAGCAACACCTCTAAAACAAGTGTTCAAGACGTATTCCACCAGGTACAGGCGGAAGTAGAGCTGTGAGGGCGGCTCTTGAGCCGTGCTTGGACAGCTTTTGCACGGTAGTTCAGCGTATTCGGTCGGAGTGTTAGCTGCCCTCCGTAATAAAAAACTAAGTGAACGGATCGACGATGAACTTTAACAGGTGAAAAAAAGATAGCTCGGTCGGTAGAGCACTTGTTCGTGAAAACCAAATATCCCAGTTTCAAGTCCTGGTCCGGCACGCAGTTTTAATCTGCCAGGAAGGTTAAATCAGCGAACATTTCACTGCAGAATGAAAATTACGAGGGCAGTTCAATAAGTAATGCAACACATTTTTTTCTGAAACAGGGGTTCTTTTATTCAGCATTGAAATACACCAGGTTATTCCCCAATCTTTTAGCTACACAACACTATTTTTCAACGTAATCTCCATTCAATGCTACGGCCTTACGCCACCTTGAAATGAGGGCCTGTATGCCTGCACGGTACCATTCCACTGGTCGATGTCGGAGCCAACGTCGTACTGCATCAATAACTTCATCATCCGCGTAGTGCCTCCCACGGATTGCGTCCTTCATTGGGCCAAACATATGGAAATCCGACGGTGCAAGATCGGGGCTGTAGGGTGCATGAGGAAGAACAGTCCACTGAAGTTTTGTGAGCTCCTCTCGGGTGCGAAGACTTGTGTGAGGTCTTGCATTGTCATGAAGAAGGAGAAGTTCATTCAGATTTTTGTGCCTACGAACACGCTGAAGTCGTTTCTTCAATTTCTGAAGAGTAGCACAATACACTTCAGAGTTGATCGTTGGACCATGGGGAAGGACATCGAACAGAATAACCCCATCAGCGTCCCAGAAGACTGTAACTATGACTTTACCGGCTGAGGGTATGGCTTTAAACTTTTTCTTGGTAGGGGAGTGGGTGTGGCGCCACTCCATTGATTGCCGTTTTGTTTCAGGTTCGAAGTGATGAACCCATGTTTCATCGCCTGTAACAATCTTTGACAAGAAATTGTCACCCTCAGCCACATGACGAGCAAGCAATTCCGCACAGATGGTTCTCCTTTGCTCTTCATGGTGTTCTGTTAGACAACGAGGGACCCAGCAGGAACAAACCTTTGAATATCCCAACTGGTGAACAATTGTGACAGCACTACCAACAGAGATGTCAAGTTGAGCACTGAGTTGTTTGATGGTGATCCGTCGATCATCTCGAACGAGTGTGTTCGCACGCTCCGCCATTGCAGGAGTCACAGCTGTGCACGGCCGGCCCGCACGCGGGAGATCAGACAGTCTTGCTTGACCTTGCGGCGATGATGACACACGCTTTGCCCAACGACTCACCGTGCTTTTGTCCACTGCCAGATCACCGTAGACATTCTGCAAGCGCCTACGAATATCTGAGATGCCCTTGTTTTCCGCCAAAAGAAACTCGATCACTGCCCGTTGTTTGCAACGCACATCCGTTACAGACGCCATTTTAACAGCTCCGTACAGCGCTGCCACCTGTCGGAAGTCAATGAAACTATACGAGACGAAGCGGGAATGTTTGAAAATATTCCACAAGAAATTTCCGGTTTTTTCAACCAAAATTGGCCGAGAAAAAAAATGTGTTGCATTACTTATTGAACTGCCCTCGTAATTCTGGCATTCTCCTGAATGTTTTGAAGGGGGAAAAGTATGCAAAATGTTTGTCCCACATAGCTTGACTCCCGAACAAAAACAATGACGCTTAGGCGCGTATCGGGACTTGACTGAAGTGCAAAATGCGGAAAATTCTTTTTCTGTTTCCAATACCAACCTACAGCAAAACGACAAAGTGCATAAACAAAAATGAAAGGTCAACGCTTTGACAACGTAACCGACATTCTAGCCAGGGTTATGTGCGTTGACTAACATCCCAAAGAAGAACTTTTCTGACAGTTTAACGTGGTTGTATGAATGTTCTGTACTTTGTACTCAAGCGGAAACAGACTACGTAGAACAACCGCGGCATTAAAACCACGATCTCAATTTTTCTCTATCAAATTCAGTCTGGAAAGTTTTTGATTGACGGCAGTAAAAGCGCTACTCGTCCCCAATGCCTCAACCACTGTGCCACCTCACTCTATTGCTTCACAAAGAGCAGAACAAATTCAATCAAAATATAATCACTACCACCTTTATTTCCGTTCTGTAATGGGATAAATTAATTTGCCCATGAGATACTGTGAAACTTAAAATAAATTGCCTCACGTAACAGGTAAGCCATCAACTCAAATTAATATCGATGTTAGTTTTTTACTTGATCATTAGATTTGAAATTCTTTTACAACTGTTTCTCGTTGTACTAAAAAACGCCTGGCTATAGAAGAATGTTACTGCATCACGGGTGCACAAGGAACGCAACAAAATTAATGGGAAAAAGTCAGTCATTGTTTATACTGAAATTCTGTACACGATCTACTTCTGCAAAGGTAATTACTTGCTAAACTTTTTCCATTGGAGTGCATATCATGTAACACATTAAAAAAAAAAAAAAGAGGGAACTGAGTGCATACATTGTTGTTGTTGTGGTCTTCAGTCCTGAGACTGGTTTGATGCAGCTCTCCATGCTACTCTATCCTGCGCAAGCTTCTTCATCTCCCAGTACCTACCGCAACCTACATCCTTCTGAATCTGCTTAGTGTATTGATCTCTTGGTCTCCCTCTACGATTTTTACCCTCCACGCTGCCCTCCAATGCTAAATTTGTGATCCCTTGATGCCTCAAAACATGTCCTATCAACCGATCCCTTCTTCTAGTCAAGTTGTGCCACAAACTCCTCTTCTCCCCAATCCTATTCAATACCTCCTCATTAGTTACGTGATCTACCCACCTTATCTTCAGCATTCTTCTGTAGCACCACATTTCGAAAGCTTCTATTCTCTTCTTGTCCAAACTGGTTATCGTCCATGTTTCACTTCCATACATGGCTACACTCCATACAAATACTTTCAGAAACGACTTCTGACACTTAAATCTATACTCGATGTTAACAAATTTCTCTTCTTCAGAAACGATTTCCTTGCCATTGCCAGTCTACATTTTATATCCTCTCTACTTCGACCATCATCAGTTATTTTACTCCCTAAATAGCAAAACTCCTTTACAACTTTAAGTGTCTCATTTCCTAATCTAATCCCCTCAGCATCACTCGATTTAATTCGACTACATTCCATTATCCTCGTTTTGCTTTTGTTGATGTTCATCTTATATCCTCCTTTCAAGACACTGTCCATTCCGTTCAACTGCTCTTCCAAGTCATTTGCTGTCTCTGACAGAATTACAATGTCATCGGCAAACCTCAAAGTTTTTACTTCTTCTCCATGAATTTTAATACCTACTTCGAATTTTTCTTTTGTTTCCTTTACTGCTTGCTCAATATACAGATTGAATAACATCGGGGAGAGGCTACAACCCTGTCTCACTCCTTTCCCAACCACTGCTTCCCTTTCATGGCCCTCGACTCTTATAACTGCCATCTGGTTTCTGTACAAATTGTAAATAGCCTTTCGCTCCTTGTATTTTACCCCTGCCACCTTCAGAATTTGAAAGAGAGTATTCCAGTTAACGTTGTCAAAAGCTTTCTCTAAGTCTACAAATGCTAGAAACGTAGGTTTGCCTTTTCGTAATCTTTCTTCTAAGATAAGTGCATACATATACGACATGAAATCTTGAAGATAGGCGCATATTGTGAAAGCCAGTATTTCGTTAAAAACCTAGAAATACTCTTTAGCCGTCACGTATTGCTCTCGTAAGGACAGTGATGACGAAATTAGACTAATTATAACACGCATAGAGACTTTCTTTTTCCACTTCATACGCGATTGGAACGGGAAGAAACCTAACATTCAGTACCATGCTAAGTACGGGGGCTATTCGGAAAGCAAGGTCTGATCGGTTGCGAAATGAAGACCACAGTGAAAATAAAAAATGTCGCGTTTCCGATCTCGACATTTGTCGTAACGTTGTACCAACTTTCCAATACCCTAGTCACAGAAGGCAGCCAGTTCTTTCCGCAACTTCTGTATGCTGGTCCGCTTTGTCTGTGCCAAAATGTTGTCTTCGTAGCCAGCGGTTCACGTGAGCAGACATGAACATCAGAGGGAGCCATGTCCGGGCTGTATGGTGGGTGATCAAGCACTTATCATCGAAAACGCTGCGGGGTCGTCCTCATTGCCAAAGCAGTGTGCGACAGAGAATTTTCGTGCATGACAGGTACGTAATGTGGGGTTGCATGAAATCAGGTGAAACCTCGCAGCGGACACCCATACTTGGCGGGGGACATCATTGTTCTAGACATCTTTAAGTGCTCACTGTGTGCTCAGAACTGAAAAGATCGGCATGATGCGATCGACAGGCGTAATAGAGATACTACATAATACGACTGCGCAACGTTTCATCGGATTTTCGCTGTCGTTCCCATTTCGCGGATTATTGGATCTTGCTTTCCGAATAGCACTCGCACTTCCTGCCATGCGCTTCACTGTGGTTTACAGAGTATGGATGCAGATGTAGAATTGCTACTTCGTCTACCAGTTTATAAAGAGGGCTGCATGTATGTATTTCAGTAAAAGACACATGACACAATTTCAGTGGAAACAATGTAAAGCTGTTCTTTCACTGTCTGCTACTGATCGGTGACCAATCAGGAAATGAATTTCATTTGAAGACCTTGTGCTCTTATAGGTAGTATTTATGTTTGGAAACGAAGTCCGTTGCTTCTTGACAGAGCGTAGGGGAACGATACGGAAGACCCGCACCGCTGTACTAGGCAAGGTCCTAATGGAGGTGGTTTGCCGTTGGCTTCCTCCGACCGCAATGGGGATGAATGATAATGATGAGGACGACAGAACTACACCAAGTCATCTCGGAGCAGGTGAAAATCCCTGTCCACGCCGGGAATCGAAACCGGGACCCCGTGCTCGGGAAGCGAGAACGCTACCCCGAGACCACGAGCTGCGGACTATTTATGTTTAGTATTATTTATTTTTGTTTTCCTTATTATGTCATATGGAACCTGACTGGCTAACCATCAAGTAACATCCAGATGCTGAAGGACCAAGAAACGTATATCGCTAACTGCCAACAATTGGCTATACAGAAGATAGACCAGTCCTCGTTCGCAGGCCATTGTTGTGAGGCGCAATGCTGCATAATCGCGGGAAAACGTTATTGTGATGTTTCAGTTAATATTTGGACAGGCAGTAAGGGAAGCCGAATGCAAAATGAAGTCGTAATTCAGGGCGATAATAGAGAGGTGATCGAATTTCGATACGAAAAATTTTGTGGTAGCTCGTGTTGCTAGCATGTTGTGCATTTGTGAAGCTTAGCTGACCGCTGGATGATGAAAAAATAAAACACCGTTCGTGACCTAAGTACCATGTTTTCATATCGGAACCTTGATGGTCCGTCCCATTCATATTTAACGGTCATTTATTTGCGAAGAACAATAGTTGTTGTTATATAGGTTTGTTCAAAATATGTAAGCGATTTTGTTATTAATTTGTTATTTGTTGAAACGTGTATTGCAAATGAAATTGAGTAACTGGAACACCTTTGGAAATAAGACAAGCTGAAGTTCGGAGTACAGCTGCCAGAGCGCTGATAGTTGCATAACCGACCGCCAGAGGGCTCGCGCTAACAGACAGCCCGTTAGCGCCAGTTACCAGTGAGGCGGCAGTAAAGAAGCACAACTTTTTCTTCTACTTTCTTGAGTTAGAAGGAAGTGATTAGGCAGCTTCAATGCAAAGTGTATTTCACCCTCAATTAGGCACTGAGACAATGACTAAGAAAACCATGAGCTGTCAAAAAGCAGGATTGTTCTGCATGGACAAAGCGTGGGCAGATTGCATCTGCCAAAAGTGAAGCTGAAACAGTCTAAAGAAAAGCGGGGGAAAAATGAATGTTTGTAACCTTTGTTTCTATACCTTTTTTTAAAAAAATATTTGTTTCCATCTGTAAGATGCATCTGCATCGCGGTGTAGATTGCTCGCCAGGTTTCGAGAGGGTGCGTTTCTGGATGAGGTATCGAATATATTGCTTCCCCCTACTTATACCTCCCGAGGAGATCACGAATGTAAAATTAGAGAGATTAGAGCGCGCACGGAGGCTTTCAGACAGTCGTTCTTCCCGTGAACCATACGCGACTGGAACAGGAAAGGGAGGTAATGACAGTGGCACGTAAAATGCCCTCCGCCACACACCTTTGGGTGGCTTGCGGAGTATAAATGTAGATGTAAGATGAAGTGCACATACAACAGATAGACCAATCGAATATAATAATAATAACTACAAGGGACATTACAAGGAGCGTCAGCCAGACAGAAATACGTAGATAGTGAATGATATTACTTACTTCTCTCGATCAGAACTTCTCTTTTCGTTCCTAAGTAACTACTGAATTTCCAAATAGTCTCTGAGGAATAACAAAATTTTTGCTTTTACAAAAAGATTTTCCAAGATGTAATTTTCAAGAAAGGAGGTGTTTGCTTTCATTTTTTCCTCGCTTAGGAACAGAATCACTACGGCAGTGAAGCCAGGATTTATTTTTTACAGAACGAAATTTTAATTTCAAGGAAATATTTTTTAAGAATACAAATGTATCTTTGTTTTAAGACAGGACGAACTTCCAGCTTAACAGAAGAAGACGCTTATTTTTAAGTTTTCATTATAAAAATAGAGCTACAGTAAACCAAATAAGCTAGCCGAAGAAGTCAAATATGGGGAGAGGATGGGTGACCTATAAGAAGGAGAAGGGAGGCCCACAAAAGAATGTTTAGCGTCGTTGCCTATAGATAGCGGGATCCCGCGTTCTATTCCCGGCCGGGTTGGAGATTACCTTTACTCGAGGACATGCTGTTTTGTTACCTTCGTCATTTCATCTCATATCTATCAACCTGGCAAGCCACCGAGGCAGTGTCAAATTTAGAAAACTCACACCACGCGGCCTAATAACCAAAGACGGGGTCGCCCAACCAATGATGACACACCATCATTTCATTTATGTTTCATGAAATAAATGTTTATTAAACTGGGTCCATCGTACAGAATGTCCCTGTACTAATATGCAATGCAGGAAGAATGTCGTAACGTGAAGACGAGACAGTACATGAAAATGATAAGAAAACCATACTCTCTCCTTTTTAGGGTTCCGAGCCTCGTTGTGGAAAAAACGGAAGCCTTATAGTATCGCTTTCTTGTCCGTCCGTTTGTCTGTCTGTCCGTCTAGCTGTTAAAAACCCTCTTCCTCATGAACGGGGAGACGTAACGAGCCCAAAATTTATGCTTCAATTGACATTGTGGTCCCTTGGTGGTGTGAAAATTTTAGATTTCTAAGTCAGTTCAGTCTAAACATACGGCCATTTATGTCACATATTTTGAAAAGAAAACTCACTCATCAAAATCTGTAGGGTGCTCCCGTTGATTTACAATCATGAAATTTGGCAAGAAGCAAGGTTTTACACTACACGTATAGGAAAAAATCAAAAATTGTTAGTCTGCGATTATATAAGAAGAAAAAACATTTTTTTGTTATTTTATGTCTGTCTGTGTGTCTGTCCGTCCGCCGGTTAAGACCCATTTTCTCTGGATCATGTTGCAGTACCAAGTTCAAATTTATGTCACATACTAATACCTATAGTCTGTCAACACCCCTTTTCCTCAGGAATGGGGTAAAATTTATGACGCATACTAAGGTCTATAGTTCTTTGGCGGTATAAAAATTTTTCGCTTCTGAGTCGTTGCAGTCACGTATTTTGAAACCCGAAAACCCATTCATCAAAACCTGAAGGATACTCCCCGTCGACTTAGAAATATGAAATTTGGCAAGAAGCAACGTTTCACATTAAAAATGAAGAAGAAACCAGAAAATTGCTAGTTTGTAATTATATCACAGGAAAAAAATAATTTTTGTCTTTTTCATCAACTACATCTGTCCGCTCGTCTGTTAAGATCCTTTTTTCTCTAGAACCGCCTGGCGTATCAAGTTCAAATTTATGTTACATATTAACGTCTACGGTACCTTGGTGGTGCAAGAAATTTGAGCTTCTAAGTCAATGCAGTGAAAAGATATTAACGTCTACGGTCCCTTGGTGGTGTAAGAAATTTGAGCTTCTAAGTCAATGCAGTGAAAAGATTCGGCCATTTATATTACATATTTCCAAACTCGCAAACTCGCTCATCAGAACCTATAGGGTACTTCCCATCGACCTAGAATCGTGAATTCGGTAAGAAGCAAGGTTACATAGTACAAATAAAATGAACGTTTGAAAGTTGTTACATTGTAATTGCATCATATAAAAATATTTTTTGACATATGAACATATATTGCATTCATCATCTGTCAAAAGCGTAATAGACAAAAACAACTGCACGCAAACATAAAATGTAATCCACAGTCATGTTTTAGTAAGCAAATGAAAAATGTTTTATTAAGTCCTCAATCTCTACATATAAAAACTCAACTCCACTGCTTGCTTCTTTTTGTATGTCTGGGCTATGTCTGGGAAACTACTGTAGAGATTCTGATACGGTCTGGGAATTCCTACGACCAATATCTTGCCAGTATCGATGTCGATAACAGGCACAAATCGTTGAGATTTCCAATTCCTAGGATATATGAACTCTATAACTGAGTTTTTATGGAACCCTCAGTGTGCGAGATCCTACTCGCTCCTGGCTAATTTTTTTCTTAATGAAATGAATAATTCCAACCGAAGCAAAGAACGTAATTAGTTTCCCGTATTCAATACGATTTACTGCCAGAAACAAACCGAGACTGCATTGCTGTGCATGTTTCGTGGGGAAAGTTTTCCCAGTCTGGAAATCACGTGTGGCTCTCTCGCCGAAACTGAAACCTACCCGCTCCTTGTCCGGCCGTGCCGCACGTGCGATGCACGTGGAATCGCCGTCCGTTATTTGTGCTGCAAGCAGCGCAGCTGCTGTCGCTCCTATGGCCAACTAATTTGTCTTGTTAGGGCGAACCTTATTAAGGTTGCCGCTCGTAATTAAGGATCTCGGCGACTGTTTTGCTCGCGAAACACGCCGCCGCCTCTTCTCTCGCACCGTGTCTTCTGCTGCTCGTCCCGTATCGCGATTACCAATTTTCTCATCTTCGCTTCGACAACACTCAATTTAGATTAAAATTTAATTTCGAAACTGGGGCGGCTGCGTTCGCATCCACGGGCTTCTTAATTACGCCGCCGTGAATGCTGGTCTACACTGAACAAGAACTCCTTAAACGGCACCTGCTATTTCTCTCTGCTCGCTGAATGCTCTAGCTGCGAACCAGTCACATCTAAGCAAAGAGGTGTACTTCAAGATGCAACTATCAAGGGCTTTACTGAAACTCTTTTAAGGCTGAACTGTGATGGTCTGTATTTATCACTAGCGGACTTGGCAATGCTGCGCAGTCGTTAAATACACTCCTGGAAATTGAAATAAGAACACCGTGAATTCATTGTCCCAGGAAGGGGAAACTTTATTGACACATTCCTGGGGTCAGATACATCACATGATCACACTGACAGAACCACAGGCACATAGACGCAGGCAACAGAGCATGCACAATGTCGGCACTAGTACAGTGTATATCCACCTTTCGCAGCAATGCAGGCTGCTATTCTCCCATGGAGACGATCGTAGAGATGCTGGATGTTGTCCTGTGGAACGGCTTGCCATGCCATTTCCACCTGGCGCCTCAGTTGGACCAGCGTTCGTGCTGGACGTGCAGACCGCGTGAGACGACGCTTCATCCAGTCCCAAACATGCTCAATGGGGGACAGATCCGGAGATCTTGCTGGCCAGGGTAGTTGACTTACACCTTCTAGAGCACGTTGGGTGGCACGGGATACATGCGGACGTGCATTGTCCTGTTGGAACAGCAAGTTCCCTTGCCGGTCTAGGAATGGTAGAACGATGGGTTCGATGACGGTTTGGATGTACCGTGCACTATTCAGTGTCCCCTCGACGATCACCAGTGGTGTACGGCCAGTGCAGGAGATCGCTCCCCACACCATGATGCCGGGTGTTGGCCCTGTGTGCCTCGGTCGTATGCAGTCCTGATTGTGGCGCTCACCTGCACGGCGCCAAACACGCATACGACCATCATTGGCACCAAGGCAGTAGCGACTCTCATCGCTGAAGACGACACGTCTCCATTCGTCCTTCCATTCACGCCTGTCGCGACACCACTGGAGGCGGGCTGCACGATGTTGGGGCGTGAGCGGAAGACGGCCTAACGGTGTACGGGACCGTAGCCCAGCTTCATGGAGACGGTTGCGAATGGTCCTCGCCGATACCCCAGGAGCAACAGTGTCCCTAATTTGCTGGGAAGTGGCGGTGCGGTCCCCTACGGCACTGCGTAGGATCCTACGGTCTTGGCGTGCATCCGTGCGTCGCTGCGGTCCGGTCCCAGGTCGACGGGCACGTGCGCCTTCCGCCGACCACTGGCGACAACATCGATGTACTGTGGAGACCTCACGCCCCACGTGTTGAGCAATTCGGCGGTACGTCCACCCGGCCTCCCGCATGCCCACTATACGCCCTCGCTCAAAGACCGTCAACTGCACATACGGTTCACGTCCACGCTGTCGCGGCATGCTACCAGTGTTAAAGACTGCGATGGAGCTCCGTATGCCACGGCAAACTGGCTGACACTGTCGGCGGCGGTGCACAAATGCTGCGCAGCTAGCGCCATTCGACGGCCAACACCGCGGTTCCTGGCGTGTCCGCTGTGCCGTGCGTGTGATCATTGCTTGTACGGCCCTCTCGCAGTGTCCGGAGCAAGTATGGTGGGTCTGACACACCGGTGTCAATGTGTTCTTTTTTCCATTTCCAGGAGTGTATGTATGGGAATTGCATATACATTCTAATCTCCTTCTTCTCCTTATCTCTATCCATCTCCTCCTCTCCCTCTCCTCCTCCTCCTCCTCCTCCCCACGCTGTTCATCCCCTTCTCCGTTTTCTCTTCGTTCTCCCATCTCTCTTCATTTCCTTCTCCCACCTCTCCTTGTCAATCTCTTCCTTCCCACTCTCTATGTCCATTTTCTCCCCCATTTCTGTCCATTCGTCTTCCATCCTCGCTGACCTTGAGCCTTGCTTATCGTTATCGTGAATTCAAATTCCGTAGTACTATTCTAATCATAGCCTGGTAAGGTATATAGACAACTTCTCTGTTTTCTGTGAAAAACGACTCCAAGGAAGAAAACAAAATTACACATTATTATGTATATATTTTTTTAAAATTATATGTAACGAGAAAGAATATATATGGGAGAAACAGTTTGTCTGAATATGAGAAAGAAAAGAAAACCGCACATTTTCACAGCAGAGCACAGCCCTGGATTTTCTTTCTCAGAGTTGGTTGTAACAGAAAACCTGTAAATTGTTGTTTAAAAAATATGTAGTCATGTCCGTCCAAATGTCCATTGGAAGATCGTGTCAGAAAGAGGTGCTCAAACCCATCGATCGCGATCGACTGGTGGGATTAGCCGAGCGGTCTGGGCGCTGCAGTCATGGCCCGTGCGGCTGGTCCCTGCGGAGGTTCGAGTCCTCCCTCGGGCATCAGTGTGTGTATTTGTCCTTAGGATAATTTGGGTAAAGTAGTGTGTAAGCTTAGGGACTGATGACCTTAGCACTTAAGTCCCATAAGATTTCACACGTATTTGAACATTTTTTTGATCGACTGGTCTATCGCCATGGCTTTGTGTGTCGATATTTCAAAACCTTTGTATAGATGAACTGTTTTCCTAAAATACCAGTCTGTTGACAGTGAGTGTTTCTCAAGGTATTTGCAGGACGTAAATCCGACAAAAATGCTTGCGTCTCTTTCGTCTATATTTGCATTTCACCACCTTTAACACTCGCGCCAAGCAACAGTCTTTCCTCCTACATGCTGAGGCTATTGTTTGTGAAAAATGAGTGCAGATAAACACCACTTCCATGGAGAGCGGAAATAACAGTTTTTTGCTACAGTTCGTAAATATAGGTGTGTATGTTTGATATGTAATGCTACTTTAGCCATACCTAAAACGAAAAACAATGAACTCCATTTTAGAACAGTACACAGAGACTTCGCATCGGACGGCACAATTGTTAAGAAGTGCTTTCTGGCAGCTTATGAGTCCTTGTTATCCACGTCTAAAAGCCACTCTGAGATAATTTCAGCCATCAGAGACATGCCTCTGTCAAGACCTATTATAACCAGAAAAGTGGTACAAATGGCGGTAAATATAAAACACAAATGTTAACAAATTTGCAATCCTGCTTCCGTTTCTAACTGCACTTAGATGAGTCAAGTAGATGGAGTTGATTACCTCAAGTTATAATTTCTGTAAGATTTGCATTTTCGGATACTTTTTCATGATTTTGACCTTTGACTGCACGAGGAGAAGATTTTTACAATTCATTCAAAGCCTTCATTTCTGAATATGATTTGAAAATTCAGAAACTTGCGCCTAGTACTGCTGATGCAGCTCCTTCCACATTAGACAAACACCAAAGATTTGTTATCCTGTGTGCGAACGACGAATCTTTCCCACCTTTCTTTAAGTATCATTTTATCCTGCCTCAACAAGTGCTTTTGGGACATATTTTGTGAGTGGGACAAGTTATGAGTATTATCACAAAAATTTTGAATCCATTTCGCTCACAACATCACTACCGAGAAGGAAGTTTAGAGTCCTGTCAGAAGAATTGGATAGCAGATATGGAGACCAGCTGATATGCTCGATCTTGGGTCTGTCATTTATAATGGATGTACAGTTAAAATTTTAAGTTAAGCAAATAACTTCAAGGTAAAAATCAAACCGACATAACTGTTATGTCTTCTATAATGTAAGATTACTTTCAAGTTGGAAGTAAAATAAATGAATTTTTACCTCACAGTATGTGTATGATTTCATTTCACCCTGCGCCCACCTTGATAGTACTCATCTTTGCCCAGATACTACACCTGTGGTTTTCTTCAAGTGCTGGTGATGTAATTTTAGACATGTTTGCTATATGTCTTTGGAAGTACACATGGTGATGTACCTCCTGCTCACATAAGCCAATTCGTGCTGCAGGAATAGGTCCAATGCTATGCAACCATTCTTCCATGCTAAACTTCACCTTCATGTTCAAAACCAATGTTATTTGCGTCCTTCACATCTTTATATATACAATTGGGATAGGTTTTTTGTAAATGACAACAGCATCAAAGACATATGGTCGTGGAGATTTCGTTTATTCGATTCTCACAGATAAAATTTGGTTTGGTTCTTGAGGTACATAAATCTGCACTTAGAAATTACTGAGACTTGAACAACTAATGGCAGGTGAAACTGAAAAAAAAAATTCTATTTACATGACGTGAAAGGTGACTATGTATATTTCTGATGGGCAATTTTTCTTTCGTCGGTGCACGGGGTGCACAGACATTTTACAAGTACAATTCTTGTCGATGAACATGGGGTAGTAATTTTTTTACAGAATGTATATTTACAAGTGTAGAATGAACACATTCCTCACACACATGATGTGGATAAATAAATAAATGTTTGCAAGGCAAAAAAACACACACTCAATTGCCTATTGTGCGTACTCTGCTAAAGTGGAGACTTTGCTTTCCCATAAGACATTCACAGCATGCTCGTATTCTGCACCCAATATGGCAACGCCTGACAAGTTGCTGGAGAATCCTGTTATGTCAGGAAGCCTGGTTTCGTTGAATTTTTCATACGAGTCAGATACTCGTATGGAAAAACCCCCTTCCTAGTCACAAGTTGAAACATTTCTTCATCAGAAAATACAGGTCAGTTGATGTGCATTTCCTTCTGAGGCAAAGATTCAACAAGCTTCTGGAGTGGCATCTGCATAAAAAGTAGCGATCCAAGGATGCGAAATGGTAATTCTTGGCGTCATTCGTTTGGAGAATGAAATATATTTCTCAGCACTCTCAGGCAGGATGCTGACCTGACCCTTGTCCATACGGAAATTAGCTAAGTAGTAAAGAAGAGATTGATCATCGTACTCACTTAAATTATGAAAGAAAACGGGTATGTGCCGCAGTAATTGATACTTCAAGTTTCACGTGTTATGGGCAGAGTTACGGAATTTTTCCTTGTTAAACAGGGGTCCTTATGAGGAATTTTCGCATTTCTGTCTAACAGTACCCCACAAGTATGGCAGTCAACCGTGTTGTTGTACATTCTACTTAAATTTGGGCATGATAATGTTATCGCTGTAAAGCTTATGAACCTTCCATGAAAGTTTTTGAAGCTGATTGAGATGCCAGATCACTGGATAATCCCTGATATAAGATTTGTATTAACTGAGACTCGAATCATAGGATGATGTAACTTGGTATGCTGCCATATATGGTACTTGTTTTCTGTGAGTGTAGTATTTGAGGCCGTAGGGTCACCTTCACAATGGGTCAAAAAAGCGAGGAGCCATTCAAAGTCAGCAAATATCACAAACGGGCATCGCTCCTGATGGAGAGCATTCTTAAACCTTATGAATTTCTTTTCCTCAATATGCATAATATTATGTAACTGGTCCTTGGGAGCGCATTCCACTAAACGCTTTGCTAATAACATGACTGAGAAAAATGCATTAAGGCACCTTAAGCAAATATGCTGTTTATGCCTGTGTTTACTCACTTGGGAGACAAAGAGTCAGGACGAGACCCTGCTACAAAGAGAGAACGGTAGGATGTTCACATCTATATTACGGTCACTAGCAAATTTTGAGAAATGGAGGGATCTGCTCATCTGACTTACTTTTCTCCAGGCCATTAACATGAGTCAATACTCCGATATTCTGCGCCTAAAATTTAGGTATGTTCTGGATCTTGAGGGGGAGCTCAATATAATAAAAGGTATGATACTCTGAACGTCAATTCCTATGCCATATGGAGATGTGCACTGCGGGTTTTTTGCGTAAATTGTTTTGCAAGCCAGGGCTAACCATGCAAAATAAGCCAGGTCAGTTTTATTTTTCACATTAATGCTTGTCTTCCTATCAGCTACGTCCATAGAAAGCTCGGTATACCTAGACCCTCCATTTACTGGATTGTAGACATGCATGTGGGTGTAAAGCTATAGTATTCAGATGAGTACTTCAGCTCACCCATCTCTGAAAACCAGTCCAGTACATCACTCAAGATGGACTTACGAAAACATTCGGCAATTGATGTGCTCCACGATGTCACCCCATCTCCCCCCCCCCCCCCCGAAGGTAATGAAGGCTTGTCCTTTTCAGTGCCAGAGGCCTATTTGCAGGATGCGACAGTTCGATACACAGCACACTGCTGTATTTAATAGCAGGATACCCAGATCACTAACAGCCTTGACGAGCTCCGTGTCTAGAAGGCACGCTTTCAGAAACCCTATAGGGTCATGCCCCCCAATGAACCATGGACCTTGCCGATGGTGGGGAGGCTTGCGTGCCTCAGCGATACAGATAGCCGTACCGTAGGTGCAACCACAACGGAGGGGTATCTGTTGAGAGGCCAGACAAACGTGTGGTTCCTGAAGAGGGGCAGCAGCCTTTTCAGTAGTTGCAAGGGCAACAGTCTGGATGATTGACTGATCTGGCCTTGTAACAATAACCAAAACGGCCTTGCTGTGCTGGTACTGCGAACGGCTGAAAGCAAGGGGAAACTACAGCCGTAATTTTTCCCGAGGGCATGCAGCTTTACTGTATGATTACATGATGATGGCGTCCTCTTGGGTAAAATATTCCGGAGGTAAAATAGTCCCCCATTCGGATCTCCGGGCGGGGACTAATCAAGAGGATGTCGTTATCAGGAGAAAGAAAACTGGCGTTCTACGGATCGGAGCGTGGAATGTCAGATCCCTTAATCGGGCAGGTAGGTTAGAAAATTTAAAAAGGGAAATGGATAGGTTGAAGATAGATATAGTGGGAATTAGTGAAGTTCGGTGGCAGGAGGAACAAGACTTCTGGTCAGGTGACTACAGGGTTATAAACACAAAATCAAATAGGGGTAATGCAGGAGTAGGTTTAATAATGAATAGGAAAATAGGAATGCGGGTAAGCTACTACAAACAGCATAGTGAACGCATTATTGTGGCCAAGATAGATACGAAGCCCACACCTACTACAGTAGTACAAGTTTATATGCCAACTAGCTCTGCAGATGACGAAGAAATTGAAGAAATGTATGATGAAATAAAAGAAATTATTCAGATTGTGAAGGGAGACGAAAATTTAATAGTCATGGGTGACTGGAATTCGAGTGTAGGAAAAGGGAGAGAAGGAAACATAGTAGGTGAATATGGATTGGGGGACAGAAATGAAAGAGGAAGCCGCCTGGTAGAATTTTGCACAGAGCACAACATAATCATAACTAACACTTGGTTTAAGAATCATGAAAGAAGGTTGTATACATGGAAGAACCCTGGAGATACTAAAAGGTATCAGATAGATTATATAATGGTAAGACAGAGATTTAGGAACCAGGTTTTAAATTGTAAGACATTTCCAGGGGCAGATGTGGACTCTGACCACAATCTATTGGTTATGACCTGTGGATTAAAACTGAAGAAACTGCAAAAAGGTGGGAATTTAAGGAGATGGGACCTGGATAAACTGAAAGAACGAGAGGTTGTACAGAGATTCAGGGAGAGCATAAGGGAGCAATTGACAGGAATAGGGGAAATAAATACAGTAGAAGAAGAATGGGTAGCTTTGAGGGATGAAGTAGTGAAGGCAGCAGAGGATCAAGTAGGTAAAAAGACGAGGGCTAGTAGAAATCCTTGGGTAACAGAAGAAATATTGAATTTAATTGATGAAAGGAGAAAATATAAAAATGCGGTAAGTGAAACAGGCAAAAAGGAATACAAACGTCTCAAAAACGAGATCGACAGGAAGTGCAAAATGGCTAAACAGGGATGGCTAGAGGACAAATGTAAGGATGTAGAGGCCTATCTCACTAGGGGTAAGATAGATACCGCCTACAGGAAAATTAAAGAGACCTTTGGAGATAAGAGAACGACTTGTATGAATATCAAGAGCTCAGATGGAAACCCAGTTCTAAGCAAAGAAGGGAAAGCAGAAAGGTGGAAGGAGTATATAGAGGGTCTATACAAGGGCGATGTACTTGAGGACAATATTATGGAAATGGAAGAGGATGTAGATGAAGATGAAATGGGAGATACGATACTGCGTGAAGAGTTTGACAGAGCACTGAAACACCTGAGTCGAAACAAGGCCCCCGGAGTAGACAATATTCCATTGGAACTACTGACGGCCGTGGGAGAGCCAGTCCTGACAAAACTCTACCATCTGGTGAGCAAGATGTATGAAACAGGCGAAATACCCTCAGACTTCAAGAAGAATATAATAATTCCAATCCCAAAGAAAGCAGGTGTTGACAGATGTGAAAATTACCGAACAATCAGTTTAATAAGCCACAGCTGCAAAATACTAACACGAATTCTTTACAGACGAATGGAAAAACTAGTAGAAGCCAACCTCGGGGAAGATCAGTTTGGATTCCGTAGAAACACTGGAACACGTGAGGCAATACTGACCTTACGACTTATCTTAGAAGAAAGATTAAGGAAAGGCAAACCTACGTTTCTAGCATTTGTAGACTTAGAGAAAGCTTTTGACAATGTTGACTGGAATACTCTCTTTCAAATTCTGAAGGTGGCAGGGGTAAAATACAGGGAGCGAAAGGCTATTTACAATTTGTACAGAAACCAGATGGCAGTTATAAGAGTCGAGGGACATGAAAGGGAAGCAGTGGTTGGGAAGGGAGTAAGACAGGGTTGTAGCCTCTCCCCGATGTTGTTCAATCTGTATATTGAGCAAGCAGTAAAGGAAACAAAAGAAAAATTCGGGGTAGGTATTAAAATTCATGGAGAAGAAATAAAAACTTTGAGGTTCGCCGATGACATTGTAATTCTGTCAGAGACAGCAAAGGACTTGGAAGAGCAGTTTAATGGAATGGACAGTGTCTTGAAAGGAGGATATAAGATGAACATCAACAAAAGCAAAACAAGGATAATGGAATGTAGTCTAATTAAGTCGGGTGATGCTGAGGGAATTAGATTAGGAAATGAGGCACTTAAAGTAGTAAAGGAGTTTTGCTATTTGGGGAGCAAAATAACTGATGATGGTCGAAGTAGAGAGGATATAAAATGTAGGCTGGCAATGGCAAGGAAGGCGTTTCTGAAGAAGAGAAATTTGTTAACATCCAGTATTGATTTAAGTGTCAGGAAGTCATTTCTGAAAGTATTTGTATGGAGTGTAGCCATGTATGGAAGTGAAACATGGACGATAAATAGTTTGGACAAGAAGAGAATAGAAGCTTTCGAAATGTGGTGCTACACAAGAATGCTGAAGATTAGATGGGTAGATCACATAACTAATGAGGAAGTATTGAATAGGATTGGGGAGAAGAGAAGTTTGTGGCACAACTTGACCAGAAGAAGGGATCGGTTGGTAGGACATGTTCTGAGTTATCAAGGGATCACCAATTTAGTGTTGGAGGGCAGCGTGGAGGGTAAAAATCGTAGAGGGAGACCAAGAGATGAATACACTAAGCAGATTCAGAAGGATGTAGGTTGCAACAGGTACTGGGAGATGAAAAAGCTTGCACAGGATAGAGTAGCATGGAGAGCTGCATCAAACCAGTCTCAGGACTGAAGACCACAACAACAACATAGGGTCGTGGTACAACCCTGCTGGATTCACGATCCTAGTCATCGAGATTCTCTCCTAAAGCCGTCCACAGTCACCGAGTATTCTAATTGCAATGTGGCGTTACTAATTTGGTGCCCTTCACTAAATGGACAGGGGAGGGAACTGCCGTTAGCCACAGGATTACTACTATTGCCATAACAACTAGTTGACGATAGCGTTGCTGCTGCTGGCTAAGATGAATAGCAGTTCGGCGGGAGAGTGGAGAAGGAGGGCCGGCGGAGTGGCCGTGCGGTTCTAGGCGCTACAGTCTGGAACCGAGCGACCGCTACGGTCGCAGGTTCGAATCCTGCCTCGGGCATGGATGTGTGTGATGTCCTTAGGTTAGTTAGGTTTAATCAGTTCTAAGTTCTAGGCGACTGATGACCTCAGAAGTTAAGTCACATAGTGCTCAGAGCCATTTTTTGGAGAAGGAGGAGATGGTGCGTTGTCCCAGTGTGAGCAACTCGCCTCCTGCTGTGGCTGCAGAGACGGTTATTGTCACAACCCAAACCAGTTGCTGAAGGGGGGGGGGGGGGGGGCTGGCCCATGGACGTCAGAGCGGACCCGGTGCAGGAGCAGTAGTGGTGAGGACAGCTGCGGCCGTGTAAGACGCCACTTGTCGCTACATGGGTAGCTGCAGCGGCGAGTGGCGTCTTACACGGCTGTGCGTGCTGCACAGTAGAACCGCGTCTGCATAGCTGTTTCTTCACAGCCCCCTATGCCCCGGTGCCCCGCCCTGGTGTACTGTGGTGAGGCACCTGGTGGAAGGAGGAGGATAACGAAAATAGTTAAGTACAATCTTCTACACATTACTGGCTGCTGCTGCAAGTACTTTGTTATACGTACTGCTTATATGCAAGCAATGTGAGTGTGTATAAAAATTACCCATACTGCTCTGGTTCTGTGACATATCCTCCAGGTCATTGGGAATCACCTCTGGTATCTTCTCACGGGCCGTACAGCTCCCTCTCCATCTCCTCCACTCACTGTGGCATCTCATCATTCTCGCCCAAACCACCGTGGATCTGTCGATCCAGCTCGATAAAATCATCGATTATCTGGAGCATCAGTAACGAGGACAGCCAATTTATTGAATGTTTCAAGAGCAACTGTTTTAACTGTCATGGAAGCCTACACAAAACCTGGAAAGATGTCACCATGTGAACGTAATAGTGGGCGAAAATCAAAACTATGTGACGGAGGTTGTAGTACGCTAACACGAACTGTTGAAAACAAAACAAAACAAAACTACAGTGGCTAAAGTCACTGCAGAGCTCAATAGCAATCTTAGGGACACCGTATCTATCGACTCTGTCTGCCAAGAACTCCATAAAGCGAATATTCATGGATGAGCTGAAACCATTAGTAATGTCAATCAACGCAAAGAAGCATAAGACATGGTGTCAGGAGCATAAACCCTGGACAGCTGATCAGTGGAAACTCGTCATGTGGTCCAACGAGTCAGCATTTTCGTTATTTCCAACATCGGCCGGGTTTACGTCTGGAGAATGCCAAAAGAAGCCTACAATCCTGCCTGATTCCAACAGTTAAGCTTAGAGGTGGAAGTGTGACGGTGTGGGCAGCCACATCATGGTATTCTGCTGGTCCCATCATTACTCTCAAAGGTCGTGTTCAGCCAACGATTATCTGAACATTTTAGATGATCAGGTGCACCCCATGATTCAAATGTTGTTCCCCAGCGTAATGCACCTATTTACAGGGCCAGGACAGTACAATCATGGTATGAGGCGCATGCAGCTGAACTGCAGCGTCTTCCCTGGCCAGCACAGTCGCCGGGCTTGAATATTATCGAACTCTTGTGAGTGGTATTGAATTGGAGTGCAGATTGCGGAGCAGATTTCCTCCTCCCTCGTCACCACAAAGTTAAAAGGGGTTCTAATTGAGGAGTGGCATAACATTCCACTGGAAACTATACAATCATTATATACCAGTATTCCAAGAAGAATCGCGGCTGTATTATGGGGGCCAGACCCTTATTAATAAACCGTGCCCAAGTAAGTACGGGCGTCTCATTATGTTGCCTATCCCCTGTACATTATGCTGCTGAAGGAGAATCAGTAATCAGACTTTTCTTATAACATGCCCGTAAACTTTACATCATAGCCAGGATCTCCCATATTCTCTTTAATACGCCACCTCCGACGGAGGAAGGCAAACACGCCTTTAAAAATCGACCGGCGTAGAGAAACAACTAAAATAGTTGAAAACAAACAAGTTGCCAGGTCCGGATAGAATTATAATTCGGTTTTACAAACAGTACTCTACAGCACTGACCTCTAACGTACCTTGCATTTATGGCGAATCTCTCACGCAGCGTGAAGTTCCAAGCAAATGGAAAAAATCGCAGGTGATTCCTGTATATAAGGAAACTAAAAGAACAGACTTCCGAAATTTCACACAAATGTCGCTCACATCAGTTTTCTGCAGAATTATTGGAGGTATCAGAGTTCGTGTATCATCAATTTCCTTGAGACCAAAAAGCTTTAAGTTCACGAAACAACACGGTTTTGGAAAGCATCTCTCACGCAATCACGCAAAACTCAGCTTTCTTTCTTCTCACATGATATACTGTGAACTACGCATCAAGGGCAACATGCAGATTCCACATTTCTAGATTTTCGAAAAGTATTTCACACAGTGCCCCATTGCAGATTGTTAACGAAGGTACGGACGTTTGTGATAGCTTCGGAGATATGTGAATAACTCGATGACCTCTTGGGTAATAGAACCCAGTAGGTCATCTTCGACGGCGAGTGCTCGCAGAAACAAGTTTATCGTCAGTATTGCCCCTGGGAAGAGTGGTAGTACTGCTATTATTTTCTATATACATAAATGATTTGGCAAACAGGCTGTACAACAATCTGCGGTTGTTTGCTGATGATGCTGTGGTCTACGGGAAAGTGTCCAAGTTGAGTGACTGTAGGGGGATACAAGATCAGTTAGACAAAATTTCCTGTTGGTGCGATGAATGGCAGATAGCTCTAAATGTAGAAAAATTAAGTTAATGCGGATGAGTAGGGAAGACTAGCCCATCATGTTCGGATACAGCATTAGTAGTATCCTGCTTGACAAAGTCACATAGTTTAAAAATCTGGGGGGAACGTTACAAAGCGATACGAAATAGAAGGAGCATATGAGGAATGTGGTAGGGAAGGCGAATGGTTTGTTTCGGTTTACTGGGAGAATTTTAGGAGAATGTGGATTATTTGTAAGGGAGACCGTGTATAGGGCGTTAGTGCGACTTGTTTTTAATTACTGATTAAGTGTTTGAGATCGGCACCAGGTAGGATTAAAGCTAGACCTCGGAGTAATACACAGGGGGGCTGCTAGATTCATTAGCGGTAGGTTCAAACAACACGAAAGTATTACAGAGATGCTACGGGAATTAAAACTGGAATCCCTAAAGGGAGGGCGACGTTATTTTCGAGGAACAATACCGAGAAAATTTAGTGATCCATTATTTGAAGCTTACTGCTGAACGATTCTAATGTCGCCAACATACATTTTGCGTAAGAACCACGAAGATAAGATACAAGAAAGTAGGGCTCACATGGAGGCATGTAGACGCTCGTTACTCATTTACCCTTTTTGCTAGAGGAACAGGATAGAAAGTGACTAGTAGTGGTACAGGGTATGCTACGCCTAGCACCCTACGGTGGCTTGCACAGTGTCTATATAGATGTAGAAGAGGAAAATGAAGATCATAAAATCGATCATAAAAACTTAAGAATAGCTGGTAATTCCCAAAAGATAATCAACTGAAAGAATCCACTACAAATAGCGTGCAGCCTCTCAGGAGAAAATAACTTCGGGTTACGAACAGTGAGGGCCATGGGCCAGCTAGCGTGACCACCCGTCTCTGCCCTAATGTACGAATCCATCACCAGCTGGGGCTGGTTCTTCACAACGTCGTTCCTTTTTCAATCATCTTCATTTTCTCGATTACACTTGCGGTTTTCACCAAGTCCCTATTTACTTCACTTCTCCAGCTGTTTTTAGCATATTTCCTATCTTCACGTCACAAAGTATTGCGCAACATTATTTTCCACCAGCTAGAAATACTTTTTATTTATTTTTTATTTCCTGATTCTCTTATATTTTTGCTGTCCTGAAATTCTAGCCAACGACTGGACTGTGTCTGAAACTGAATAACATACCGCTATCCATTCCAAAATTGTGCGTGTTAGTTTTGCATGATCACTAGAGAAAGTTGTGCAACATGTACCGGACGAAGCATTTCAGTCTTTTCAAAGATCCACAAATATTACAAAAGTTGATGGGTGTATGTGTGTGTGTGTGTGTGTGTGTGTGTGTGTGTGTGTGTGTGTGTGTGTTCCGCATCCCCTCCTAAACCACTGGATAGATTTCAACCAGACTTAGTGTACAGGGTTATTACAAATGATTGAAGCGATTTCACAGCTCTACAATGACTTTATTATTTGAGATATTTTCACAATGCTTTGCACACACATACAAAAACTCAAAAAGTTTTTTAGGCATTCACAAATGTTCGATATGTGCCCCTTTAGTGATTCGGCAGACATCAAGCCGATAATCAAGTTCCTCCCACACTCAGCGCAGCATGTCCCCATCAATGAGTTCGAAAGCATCGTTGATGCGAGCTCGCAGTTCTGGCACGTTTCTTGGTAGATGAGGTTTAAACACTGAATCTTTCACATAACCCCACAGAAACAAATCGCATGAGGTTAAGTCGGGAGAGCGTGGAGGCCATGACATGAATTGCTGATCATGATCTCCACCACGACCGATCCATCGGTTTTCCAATCTCCTATTTAAGAAGTGCCGAACATCGTGATGGAAGTGCGGTGGAGCACCATCCTGTTGAAAGATGAAGTCGGCGCTGTCGGTCTCCAGTTGTGGCATGAGCCAATTTTCTAGCATGTCCAGATACACGTGTCCTGTAACGTTTTTTTCGCAGAAGAAAAAGGGGCCGTAAACTTTAAACCGTGAGATTGCACAAAACACGTTAACTTTTGGTGAATTGCGAATTTGCTGCACGAATGCGTGAGGATTCTCTACCGCCCAGATTCGCACATTGTGTCTGTTCACTTCGCCATTAAGAAAAAATGTTGCTTCATCACTGAAAACAAGTTTCGCACTGAACGCATCCTGTTCCACGAGCTGTCGTAACCGCGCCGAAAATTCAAAGCGTTTGACTTTGCCATCGGGTGTCAGGGCTTGTGGCAATTGTAAACGGTAAGGCTTCTGCTTTAGCCTTTTCCGTAAGATTTTCCAAACCGTCGGCTGTGGTACGTTTAGCTCCCTGCTTGCTTTATTCGTAGACTTCCGCGGGCTACGCGTGAAACTTGCCCGCACGCGTTCAACCGTTTATTCGCTCACTGCAGGCCGACCCGTTGATTTCCCCGTACAGAGGCATCCAGAAGCTTTAAACTGCGCATACCACCGCCGAATGGAGTTAGCAGTTGGTGGATCTTTGTTGAACTTCGTCCTGAAGTGTCGTTGCACTGTTACGATTGACTGATGTGAGTGCATTTCAAGCACGACATTCGCTTTCTCGGCTCCAGTCGCCATTTTGTCTCACTGTGCTCTCGAGCGCTCTGGCGGCAGAAACCGGAAGTGCGGCTTCAGCCGAACAAAACTTTATGAGTTTTTCTACGTATCTGTAGTGTGTCGTGACCATATGTCAATGAATGGAGCTACAGTGAATTTATGAAATCGCTTCAATCATTTGTAATAGCCCTGTACATACCCCGTACTGCCAGGCAACAATCGCCTTGGGGGTAAGAACCACCTACCTGTAATAGTTCAAGAGATATTGCGTCGTAAACAATGAGATGCGTGAAAAAATGCCGCATCGCTCTGCAGTCGGCTTCAAATACCAGTTCTGTAAACTTTCTCAATAGTGTTTCGTGGAAAAGAACATCATTTGCCCTTCACAGATCCCTATTTAAGTTCACGAAGCATATCTGTACCTCTGGATCCAGCCGGTAACGAATCTAGCAACACGACTCTGAACTACTTCGATGTCTTCCGTTAATCAGACATGGTAGGGATCCTAAACACTCGAGCAGTACTCAAAAATGAGTCGCGCTAGTGTTACATAAACGATCTAATATACATATAAATCATACTTTCCTAAAATTCTCCCAATAAATCGACACCTTCCCTACTTCTGACCTTTCTTGCTCGTTCCAAATGGTTCAAATGGCTCCGAGCACTATGGGACTTAACATCTGAAGTCATCAGTCCCCTAGAACTTAGAACTATTTAAACCTAACTAACCTGAGGACATCACAAACATCCATGCCCGAGGCAGGATTCGAACCTGCGACCGTAGCGGTCTCGCAGTTCCAGACTGAAGCGCCTAGAACCGCTCGGCCGCTAGGGCCGGCTGCTCGTTCCATTTCATAACGCTTTGCAACGTTATGCCTAGATATTTAATCGACGTTACTGTGTCAAGCACCACATCACGTATTCGAACATTACGAAGTTGTTTTTCCTCATCTGCGTTAGCTAACATTTTTCTACATTTAGAGCAAGCTGCTACTCATCGTACCAAATAGCAATTCTATGTCATCCCTTCTCCTCCTACACTCACTCAACGACGACAATTTCCCGCACACTCCAACGTCATCAGCAAACAGTCTCAGGCTGTTCCTCATCCTATCCGTCGGATCATTTGTATACGATGGACATTCAACAAGTAACGCAACACATTTTCTTCTCGGGCAATTTCAGTTGAAAAAATGAGGAATTTGTTTTGAGAGATCGTGGAATATCCCTGCTTCAGACAATGTAATTTCGCGATGTTCCAATACGTGGCGGCGCTGTACGTAGCCTCCAAAATGACATCTGTAACGGAGGTGCGTACGAAGCAGAGAGAGTTTCTTTTGGCAGCAGATCGGAGCATCGCAGATATTCATAGGCGCTTGCAGAATTTCCGCGAAGACTTGTCAGTGAACAGAAGCACGGTGACTCGTTGGGCTAGGCGTCATATGTCATCGCAATAAGGTCGTGCAAACCTGTCCGATCTCACTTGTGCCGGGCGGTCGAATACGGGCGTGACTACTCCAAACTCGGAACGTGAGGACACTCTCATTCGAGATGATCGAAGGCTCACAATCAAACATCTTGCTGGTCAACTGGACATCTCTGCTGGCAGTGCAGACACACTCGGCCACCAGTTGGGGTAGTCAAACCCTGGAGTCCTCGCCGTCTAGCAGAAGACCATAACGAGATTCCATCCGTTTGGTTCAATGCGTAGGATGCAATCCATTAGAAGCAATAGGTGGATTATAGGGAGGTTACTGATGCAGCAACACGTTGTCTCGGACGTCGGCCAGTACAGTGGTACCATGTGGGTCCACAGCCCTTTCAACTAAGCGGGCGTGAGATTGTTGCACTGAATGGAGATTATGTTGAAAAATAGGGTTTTGTAGCAAAAAGAGAGGAGAAAGAATGGTTTATTGGAGTCCTGAATACAACAAACGTCCTTTCCGAAAAAAAAAGTGTTGCCTTAATTATTGAACGCTCCTTGTACATAGAGAACAAGAGCGTCCCTGAAGGCCGGCCGGTGTGGCCGAGCGGTTCTAGGCGCTACAGACTGGAACCGCACGACCACTACGGTCGCAGGTTCGAATCCTGCCTCGGGCATGAGTGTGTGTAATGTCCTTAGGTTACTTAGGTTTAAGTAGTCCTAAGTTCTAGGCGACTGATGACCTCAGAAGTTAAGTCGCATAGTGCTCAGAGCCATTTTTGAAGGGTAGAGCCATGGGTCGTAAGATATCTGAAATTTAGCGTCCACTGTTCAAAGTGCCGTCAATGCGAGCAAGAGGTGACCGAGACGTGTAACCAATGGCATCCCATACCATCACGCCTGGTGATACGCCAGTATGGCGATGACGAATACACGCTTCCGATGTCGCCAAACACGGATGCGACTATCATGATGCTGTAAACAGAACCTGGATTCATCCGAAAAAATGACATTTTGCCATTCGTGCACCCAGGTTCGTCGTTGAGTACACGATCACAAGCGCTTTTTTCTGTGATGCAGCATCAAGGGTAACCGCAGCCTTGGTCACCGAGCTGATACTCCATGCTGCTGGAAACGTCGTCGAACTGTTCGTGCAGGTGGTTGTTGTCTTGAAAACTTCCCTATCTGTTGACTCAGGGATCGGGACGTGGCTGCACGATCCGTTACAGCCATGCGGATAAGATGCTTGTCATCTCTACTGCTAGTGATACGGGGCCGTTGGGATCCAGCACGGCGTTCTGTATTACCCTCCTGAACCCACCAATTCCATATTCTGCTAACAGTCATTGGATCTCAACCAACGTGAGCAGCAATGTCGCGATACGGTAAACCGCAATCGTGATAGGCTACAATCCGCCCTTTATCAAAGTCGGAAAGGTTATGGTACGCATTTCTCCTCCTTACACGAGGCATCACAACAACGTTTCCCCAGGCAACGCCGGTGAACTACTGTTTGTGTCTGAGTAATCGGTTGGAAACTTTCCTCATGTCAGCACGTTGTAGGTGTCGCCACCGGCGCCAACCTTGTGTGAATGCTCTGAAAAACTAATCATTTGCATATCACAGCATCTTCTTCTTGTCGGTTAAATTTCGCGTCTGTAGCACGTCATCTTCGTGGTGTAGCAATTTTAATGGCCAGTAGTATATAATTAATGCTTTGAGACATCCTGTGTCCAGAACAGTACAAATTGTATTGGTACTTTCATATGAGGTGTGGAAACGTGGCAGTAAGTTTACGCTGTATACGTGATACGAGCTGCAGCGCCCTAGAAGCAGCAGTAGCTGGCTGCTTGTCGGGGGCGGAGGGTGGGGCTCGTGACTGCAGGTGATCCGTCAGGCGACTATCGCGTCTTTATCACCACGGCAGCGGCAGCGGCGGCGCCACCGGGACCGCCTGCGGAAGGCGTGGGTGGTGGGGCCACGTGGGACGGCGACCCAGACGCAGGCACGCTCTCTGCGCAGCGTTCTGAGTGCGTGCTTTGCAGGCCAGCACACTGCACGCGAGCTCCGCCGCCCAGTTCCGCTCTGCGCCACGGAGGCGCTACCGCTGCCCAGAGCATAGTCGTTTCTAGATACCTTCCCAAATATAACGCCAAGAATGCCGTTCGTAGGATTTTTATCAGAATAGTTAACGCTTTTAATTCCAATATTTAAAAAATTATACATAATTTTAAACGGTTTCAATAAGTATTATTGTAATAGTAAGCAACTAATAGAAGGAATGATCGAAGCAGACGAAAAGAATTAAAATTTGAGCTGTGGTCAGGACTTCTTGCTTGCTAGGCAGGAATGCTAACCATTACATTACAACAGCACAATGGTCGACATTGCTGCACGAAATACCTAAGCAATTATATACTGTCAATATATAAGGGAAAATGAATTGAAGTGTGTGTTGGGGAGGGCACTAAGCTTAGGTAGTTCGTGTAGGAATGTCGACTATTGTGCTACGGTAGTGTAACGGTTAGCATTTCTGCCTAGCAAGCAAGAATACCGAGGTTCGACTCCCAGCTACAGCACAAATTTTGTCATTTCGTCTGCTTCGATCATTATAGTAGATAATACGGTTCAAATGGCTCTGAGCACTATGGGACTCAACAGCTATGGTCATCAGTCCCCTAGAACTTAGAACTACTTAAACCCAACTAACCTAAGGACATCACACAAGACCCAGTCATCACGAGGCAGAGAAAATCCCTGACCCCGCCGGGAATCGAACCCGGGAACCCGGGCGTGGGAAGCGAGAACGCTACCGCACGACCACGAGCAGCGGACTATAGTGGATAATAAAAAGAGGCTTAAATGTCTCAGAGAAACATTTAATTATAAGATCTTTAATGCACGGAAATTGTCAAAAAGTGAACAGGTAGAAGGAGTTATTGCACTTTTGAAATACGAATGTAAAATCTTTCACAAAATTAATAATTATTATCATAGCGAGAAACGCAAATAATATGAATAACCCGTCATTTCATGTAACATACTTTACCAATTTAAAAAAAAAAGTGATCCGATGACAAAATATGTCACCTGGTGGTTAGTACACTCATGCTCATAAATTAAGGATAATGCTGATACATGGTGAAACAACTCTCTGGTGGGCGGTTTGCGGGTTTAAATCACATCGGGGTATGACCCTGCGGTGCATTTGGCCTGCGGACGTGCCGCTGGCAGCAGTCCACATACGCAGAGGTGTGTTGGTGCATGTCAGAGGACGGTGCAGCGAGTAAGTGTGCAGACGTTTTCATACGTGCTAATTGTGACTGTGTGTTGAAAATGGCTCAAAGAACACATATTGATGACATTATGGGGGGTAGAATAGTAGGGCGACTGGAGGCTAGTCAAACACAGCAGGTCGTAGCACGGGCCCTCCGTGTGCCACAAAGTGTGATCTCAGCTTTATAGCAACGATTCTAGCAGACAGGAAACGTGTCCAGGCGCTACAGTATGGGACGTCAACAGTGTGCAACACCACAACACGACTGATATCTCACCATCAGTGCTCGCAGACGGCCATGGACTACTGCAGGTAGCCTTGTTCGGGACGGGACCTTACCGTAGCCACTGGAACACACAGTCTACAGGCGACTGAACAGACATGTTTTATTCACCTGGAGACCTGCAAGGTGCACTCCACCGATCCGTGGCCACAGGAGAGCCCGTAAAGCCTGGTGTCAAGAACACAGTACATGGTCATTGGAACAGTGGTCCCAGTTTATGTTCACGGACGAGTCCAGGTATAGTCTGAACAGTGATTCTTGCCGGGTTTTCATCTGGCGTGAACCGTGAACCTGATACCAACCCCTTAATGTCCCTGAAGGGGACCTGTATGGAGGTCGTGGTTTGATGGTGTTGGTGGGATTATGATTGGTGCACGTACACCCCTGCATGTCTTTGAGAGAGGAACTGTAACAGGTCAGGTACATTGGGACGTCATTTTGCACCGGCATGTCCGCTTTTTCATGGGTGCAGTGGGTCCCACCTTCCTCCTGATGGATGAGAACGCACGGCCCCACCGAACTGCCATCGTGGAGCAGTACCTTGAAACAGAAGATATCAGGCGAATGGAGTGGCCTGCCTGTTCTCCAGACCTAAACCCCTTCGAGCACGTCTGGGATGCTCTCGGTCGACGTATCGCTGCACGTCTTCCAACCCCTAGGACACTTCAGGAGCTCCGACAGGCGCTGGTGCAAGAATGGGAGGCTATACCCCAGGAGCTGCTCGACCACCTGATCCAGAGTATGCCAATCCGTTGAGCGGCCTGTGTACGTGTGCATGGTGATCATATCCCATATTGATGTCAGGGTACATTAGCAGGAATCAGTGGCGTTTTGTAGCACATGTATTTCTTGACGGTTTTCTCAACTTATCACCAATACTGTGGACTTACAGATCTGTTTCATGTGTGCCTATGCTGTTAGCGCCAGTTTTGTGTAGTGCCACGGTGTGTGGAACCACATTCTCAATTATCCTTAATTTATGAGCATGAGTGTAGATGTACTGATAATTGTTTCAACGTCGTCTGTCTACAGAGAGCGCAATGGTGTACCTACCAGAGCGCTATCTGTATCCAACCTTTACTAGGGAATGCCCACAGCCAGAAGGCTCAGTGTGGTGCAGACGTGTGAAGCAAGCAGGAATCCATGCAATGGAGACGCACTCCTGGTTCCTACAGCCGACTGAACGAGTTTGAAAGGAGTCAAGTTGTGGCCTTCCGAGTGGTGGGATGGTGTTTCCGGAGAACTGGCACACAATTTGGACGTGCTGCGTCAGCTGTGCGACGATGCTGGTATCAGTCGTCACGTGGACATTCTTATACCCGTGGGCGAGGTTCTGGACGTCCACTAACAAGGAAATCTCCTCATCGCACCCCCCTCAGATTTAGTTATAAGTTGGCACAGTGGATAGGCCTTGAAAAACTGAACACAGATCAATCGAGAAAACAGGAAGAAGTTGTGTGCAACTATGAAAAAAATAAGTAAAATAAACAAACTCAGCAGTCCATGCGAAGATATGCAACATCAAGGAGAATGATAGGCTAGGAGCGCCGTGGTCTCGTGGTTAGTGAGAGCAGCTACGGAACGAGAGAGCCTCGGTTCAAGTCTTCCCTCGAGTTAAAAGTTTAATTTTTTATTTTCAGTTTATGTGACAAACTCTTATGTTTTCATCACTTTTTGGGAGTGATTATCACATCACAAGAAAACCTAAATCGGGCAAGGTAGAAGAATCTTATTACCCATTTGCCAAGTGTACAAGTTAGGTTGGTCGACAACATATTCCTGTCATGTGACGCACATGCCGTCACCTGTGTCATATAGAACATATCAGAGGTGTTTTCCTGTGGGGGGATCGGTTGACCTATGACCTTGCAATCAAATGTTTTCGGTTCCCATTGGAGAGGCACGTCCTTTCGTCTACTAATCGCACGGTTTTGCGGTGCGGTCGCAAAACACAGACACTAAACTTATTACACTGAACAGAGACGTCAATGAACGAACGGACAAGCCATAACTTTGCGAAAATAAAGAAAGTAAACTTTTCGCTGGATGGAAGACTTGAACCGAGAACCTCTCGTTCCGCAGCTGCTCACGCTAACCACAGGACCACGGCGCGCCTGAGGTGATTTCATCCTTGATGTTGTCTATCTTGCTCATGAACTACTCAGTTTGTATATTTTGCTTATTTTTTTCATAGTTCCACTCAACTTCTTCCTGTTTTCTCCAGTGATCTGTGTTCAGTTTTTCAAGGCTTATCCACTATGCCAACTTATAACTAAATCTGAGGGGGGGGGGGGGGGGCGCTGGGGAGTTTCCCTTGTCAGAGCCATTAGAACCATTTTTGAAACTTTGAGTCCGCATTTATCTTCCAAACTATACGTCGTTGAGCAGTCCTTTAGTGTCCGGTTCTCTTCCTCATTTTTTGGACGATCTTATACAAAACACAATCGAAGAGAGCCTTTCTTGTCATTAGTAACAAATAAAGTAAGTTAGTAACAAATGTGATACACGGGGATGCCACCCTGGTACTTGGAAGCCCGTCCGACGCATAACTATTAACAAACTAGGTAGCTCGAACCTTAAACATTTCATATGATTCAGGGAATCTGTCTAACGCTGAAATTATCTGCAGTCGCGAGAAACAGGACGCGTCATCTCAGAAGCACCCGTGTTTTGTGCTGAAACGATACAACACCGTTGACGCTGCCTCTGCTGCTCCCATGTATCGCACGTTAGACCGGCTCTGTCGGGAGGGAAGCCGCCACAATTTATCGTCGCGGGCCGCGGGCGTCCCGTAATCCCGGCATGCACCGCGCCGCGCCGCCCCGGGCGGCTGGCTGGCTGGCTCCTCGCTCACAGAACGCGACGGCCGCATTAATTTGTCAACTTCCGCGAATAATTAATCAAAAAGGCCCTCCCTGACGACCGTCCATTTTCACTGCAAAGTCCTCGCGTCTGATTAATGTAACGGAAATGTTTGAGGTAAAAAGAGGCGGACGAGAAGTTATAAATTAGGACGCTGGATGATGGCGCTCCACCAAGCCTTCTTCATCTCCGTCTTCAAGCCACCCAATGGACTGCGAGCTTTCCGCGCATTTCTCTTACTTACGATTCCTAAAAGGGCTTTTTTCCCCTCCGTAATTGGCAAGAAATGAGACGAACGTTTTTAGATACCCCTCATTTGAAGGTAAAGAAGAAAATCTCTCTTGCTGAACAACAACTGGCACTGGCGGTGTGTCAAGTGGTTGCCTACCTGCTTGTTTCTAGGGAATGCTCTTCATCAATGGCAGCACAACAGTAGAATCACCACGGTGAGGTACAAATTTATAGTCAGTTTTCGTGGCATAGCCACGAGAGTGCTTCTGGTGTCATACGAAATCGCACGCCAGGTATAGATCCAGTGTGTGGTGCACGCAGTCAGATTGGTTGCAGGTCCTCAACTGGCCTCCTCCTGGCCAACACAAGGCCATCGCTGGCACCAAGGCAGAACCAGCTTTCGTTATAAAACACGGCAGATCGCCATCCTTCCTTCCATTGAGCTCTCGCTTGACACTACTGAAGTCGCAAATTGCGGTGGTTTGGCGTCATTATCAACTCACCACATCCAATCTGAAATGTAACTTACCCTCGCTAACGTTAGAGCGTGTATTTGAAGCAAACCTGATCTGCGTCCCCATAGTGGTATTGCTAGCGCCACTCTTTTGCGACTGGCGCGAAATTTGAAATGACATCACGGGTTTCGAAAAAGACGATGGTGTGAGACCCAGCTCGCGGTATTCGTCTACGAGACTCAGAGCAGCAACATTATGCTTCATCACTTATAAACGCGTAATTTATTTTTTTAAAGTTTCTTTCTGTTTCCTGTATTTTTCTGATCGTTCTTAATAATTATAGTTCAATGCAGACGGGCATTTTGTCTTTAACACGTTAAATTAATGCTTCAGTCTGATTTTAAATTAATCTTCCTCAATTTCAGCACCCCAGTACCACAATATGCACTCCGTCTTCAGGCCACGAGTGGCCAACCGGGGCCATCCGACCGTCGTGTCATCCTCAGAGGAGGATGCGGATAGGAGGGGCGTGGGGTCAGCACACCGCTCTCCCGGTCGTTACGATGGTATTCTTGACCGAAGCCGCTACTATTCGGTCGAGTAGCTCCTCAGTTGGCATCACGATGCTGAGTGAACCCCGAAAAATGGCAACAGCACATGGCGCCTGGATGGTCGCCCATCCAAGTCCCGGCCACGCCCAACAGCGCTTAACTTCGGTGATCTCACGGGAACCGGTGTATCCATTGCGGCAAGGCCGTTGCCACCACAATATTAATAAGCTAAATTGTAGCTAGGTTGGCGTCTGCAACCAGGTGGTAATCCAGAGTTCATTTCTGGGCGGGTCAGAGGTTATTAGTGTTTCACCTTCCTACGATTTTGCTGCACAGGGTAGCCGCGCGGTCTCGGACGCCTTGTCACGATTGGCGCGGCTACTCCCATCGGAAGTTATTCTTCTCCCTTGGGCATGGGTGTGTGTGTTGTCCTTAGAGTAAATGATTTAAGTGGTGTGTAAGCCTAGGGACCTATGAACTCAGCAGTTTGGTCCCATAGTACCTTACCACAAATTTCCAAATTTCCTACGATTTTAATAATAACTAACGACCTGCCCTGGCTTCGCAATAAGTATCTACGGCCAGACCACTTGTCTGGCTTAGTGGCAACAAACTGAATACACAAACGTTCCTCGTGAATCAGATGATCAGTGAAAACAGTACGAATATCTTTGTAGTAGTTCTTCAGATTAGCCTTCATCTACATCTGCATCTACAGTCATGCTCCACAAACCACCATACGGCGCATGGCGTAGGATACCTTGTACCAATTGTGGTCATTTTTTTCCTAATCCACTCGCAAACCGAGCAAGGAAAAAAACACTGTCTAAAAGCCTCCATACCAGCCGTAATTTCTCCCATCTTATTTTCATGGTCCTTACGCGAAATGTACTTTGTCAGGATTCAAATCGGTCTGCACTCGGCCGCAAGTGCGATTTCTCTAAATTTGCGCAATATTGCGTTGCAGAAAGAGCGTAGTCTTTCCTTCAGGGATTCCCGTTTGCGTTCACGAATCATCTCCGTTATATCTGCGTGTTGTTTGAACCTGCTGGTAACAATTCTAGCAGCACTCCTCTGACTCTGAATTGTCTCTATCTCTTTCCTCAAAAATGGTTCAAATGGCTCTGAGCACTATGGGACTTAACATCTAAGGTCATCAGTCCCCTGGAACTTAGAACTACTTAAACCTAACTAACCTAAGGACATCACACACATCCATGCCCGAGGTAGGATTCGAACCTGCGACCGAGGCAGTCGCGTGGTTCCGGACTCAAGCGCCTAGAATCGCCCGGCCACAGCGGCCGGCAGTCTTTCTTCAGTCCGACCTGGTGATCCCAAACACTCGAACAGTACTCAAGAATAAGTCAAACTAGAGTTCTTACGCCATCTCCTTTGTGGATGAGCTACACCTTTCCAAAACTCTTCAAATAAAACGAAGTCAAGCATTCACCTTTCCCCTTCCAACCTGAACTGTTAATTCCATTTAATATCGGTTTGCAATTTTACGGCCGGCCGAAGTGGCCGTGCGGTTTAAGGCGCTGCAGTCTGGAACCGCAAGACCGCTACGGTCGCAGGTTCGAATCCTGCCTCGGGCGTGGATGTTTGTGATGTCCTTAGGTTAGTTAGGTTTAACTAGTTCTAAGTGCTAGGGGACTAATGACCTCAGCAGTTGAGTCCCATAGTGCTCAGAGCCATTTTTTTGCAATTTTACGCCTGGATATTTAAGCGAAGTGACTGTTTGAAGCAGCACACTAATAATGCTGTATTCAAACATTATGGTTTTTTTCCGCTCATCTGCATTAACTTACACTTTTCCGACATTTAGAACTAGCTGCCTTTTATCACACCGATTACATATTTTGTCTGTCACCTTGCTTATTCCTAGAGTCACTCAACATCCCGTACACCACAACGCCATCAGCAAACAGCCGTAAATTGCTGCTCGCCCTTTTCTTCAGGTGATTTATGTATACAATGAATAGAAGCAGTCCTACACACTTCCCTGGGGCACTCCTGACGGTTCCCGCGCCTCTGACGAATATTCGCCCTCGAGAACCGCGTACTGATTTCTTTTACTCAAAAAGTCTTCGAGTCACTCGCGTTTCTGGAAACCTAAAGCGCATGCTCGTGTCAAGTACCTTCCGGAAAACGTGGAATATAGAGTTTGCCTGTTGCCCTCTATCTATGGTTTGTAGATGACGATGATGATGATGATGATTGGTTTATGGGGCGCTCAACTGCGCGGTCATCAGCGCCCGTACAAAGTCCCAGTTTTTCCAACGTCCGTTGTAGCCACTGTCATGATTGATGAGGATGATGATGAAACGATGAGGACATTACAAACACCCCGTCCCCGGCAGAGAAAATCCCCAACCTGGCCGGGAATCGAACCCGGTATCCTGTGATTCAGAGGTAGTAACGTTACCCACCAGACCACGAGCTGCGGACATCTGTGTTTTGAAGGATATCATGTGACACAAGGGCAAGATGAGTATCGCACGAGCGATGTTTTCTACACCCTTGCTGATTTGTCGACAGCAGCTGTTCTGTCTCGGAGTAATTTATGGAATGTTCTCAAGAATTCTGCAGCAAACTGATATTAAGAAGTAACCTGCCCTTCTTTTCTGTTCATTTGGGACTTTTCAGTGGGCGGGAGATTCGCGGTAAATCTAGGTTAAGTAAGACGCCAGTGTCGTATATTACTCTCTGTAAAACCGAATTGGGTTTCCACGCGGACCTGGCGACTAATTTGTTTTCAGCTCTTTCCATTTATTCCCTACGCCACGGATGTCAATTTCTTCTTCCTGATACAGACAGGAAAATGTAGCAAGGGTCGTAAGATATAGATTCTGGTCAAGCTTCACTTCTCGATGGAGCTGCGGCGGCTGTTATCTGTACTACTTTTCCCACCAGATACAGCCTACTGTGTAGCTGACTCTGTCGTACCTCCCATCACTGCCACGAGCTGTCGCTTGTAAATGCGGAACAGATAAAATTACATGTATTGAAACTCATCATTAATATAATTATATATTTTATTTACGAATGTTCTTCGTAAATGAGCCCCTACTTATCAGTGAAATTGTATTAAAATTCCTACAGTAATTCCCCTCAACCTTCACATACAGCCCGAAAACAGATCCCAGGGAAATTGATTTATAAACATGTATACATAACAATGAAAACATATATGTAACATCATTAAAACTTGTTAAATTTCAAGTACTGAGAACCTATGAACGTGCTTCTTTTGCTGGCTGGAATGATGTCTGCAGACAGTCAGCCGATTGCCCTTGTGGACAGGTCACAAGGCACGCAGTTGTAAGATATCCTCTGTTAAACATTGCATGTCGTTTGTACTATTCCTTGCCGTTTTGAATACTCTTGCTTTTCATTCTACTTACTCTTCAAATGTTAGGTGAGAAATTTTCCAATTTATATGTGTAGAAGTACAGGTGAACAAAAGATTTATTTATAAGGAAATATGCTAGATACAGCAATCTGTTGCAAATGATACCTTTGGTTGGTGCACTTCTACAAGTGCTGCTACAGAAACTTTACAGGATTTTCAGACATGGATAGTGTTTCAACTAGACGGTGGACCATAACACTGGGGGTTATTTGTTCACCAGTTCTTGGATGAAACCTTTCCGGTCTGATCGATCAGTAGACTGGGGCAACATGAGCGCCCCAAGTTTACAGACACGCTGAGGATGAAGCCTTCAGCTCATTAGTTCCTGATGTGCAAACTCTTGTGGTACGGATACGAATCGGTGGAGAGGCGGTGACAGAAGAGATGTTGCAAAAGACACGGAGAGAAATTGAGTATTGCCTACACATCATACGGGCAACAAACGGAGCACACGCGTAACCGTATCGGTAAAAATCTTCATGAGTTTGGCTACCACTTGCCATAAACAGCATAGTTGTACCTATCTAGCCTATTTCCCTAGAAACAAATATTTGTAATCAGTGAAAGACATTCAGATCACCCTATATAGATGCTTGTACTAAAATATTTCTAGAGGTATCATGACCCCCCTCCTCCCCCATCCAGTCTATCCGTGCCTGACTGCAACAAAAGATACCATACTGTTAGCAATGCTAAGAAACCATTTGTCGTGTTGCAGTAGTGACAAATAATTTTTTTTTTACTTCACTCCGTGGCAATTTTGAAGTTCCAGAACAGAGCCGCTTGACACACACGTTCTTGTGCTTCACCAGAAAGTGCCGTATGCTAAAAGTAAACACGTTCTTTTGTAAAAATTACGAAAGTCAAATGGTTCAAATGGCCCTAAGCGTTATGGGACTTAGCATCTGTGGTCATCAGTCCCCTATAACTTAGAACTACTTAAACCTAACTCACCTAAGGACATCACACACACCCATGCCCGAGGCAGGATTCGAACCTGCGGCCGTAGCAGCAGCGCGGTTCCGGACTGAAGCGCCTAGAAACGTTCGGCCACGGCGGCCGGCTTTACGAAAGACAGCAACAGAAATTTTTCAGATACTGTGTGACGTTTTCGGAGACAGGTGTGCGTCATATATTCGTGTCTTTGCAGACACATATTCTATGGACGACCAACAGATGCCGGCCGCACGTATCAACAATCGCAAAAAGATAGCAAAATTTTGAGAAATAATGCGGAGAGACCAAAGATATAGTCTTTATGGAATTTCTTCTTTGTTTTTAATAACCTCGTCGTCGACGGAACGCTAAGTATAATCTTCTTGCCTTCCTTGCATGAATAGTGACATGAACATAAAATCTTAATCCTATTTTTCCCACAGGTACAAAGCCTTAACTCTCCCAATACCAAAGGGGAGGGGAAGTGAGAGTTACTTTACGCTCACTTTTAGAAAATATTGTAATGTAGTTGTGTTCTTCATAGTTTAAAATTCTGAAAAAAATATTTATTGATTTTAAAGATTTTTTATACCAGATTCCAAAACTGTTTTATTCTTTCAGAAAAGCAAACAAAAAAATTTAAATCTTATTAGTGAATATGACTTTTTGCTACAAATGACACATTTATATTTTCAAGTTCAGGACCCTTCTTATAAATTTATATGTCTTTAAAAATGTGTTGTGAATAAAAGACAACGATAACTCACAAAACATGTATTTTTTAATTTTTTGTGGTGGCCTCAAAGTACCCAACTCCCCTCTTCATTATTTAAAATGCGTAGGTATTGCTAAGATTGTGTTAAAAGATATTTTCGTGGTCTGGAACCTACCTATACATCAGTAGCTATTCAAAAATGGAAGTTATCAATAAAATTTAACAACATATAATGATTTTTTTTATTTTTTGGTTGGCGTAAAGTACCATCTATACTTACGTAATGTCTCCCCCTTAGCACACGTTCGACTGTGTGACAATGAATTAAAATATTTGTATTACTACAGGTCAAGGGGTCGATAGTAGCTCTGTAGCGATAGAAGTATTTTTTTCATTCCATATTCTTTAATAGTATTAGCTTTTCTTAGTGTTATTAACATATTACAAGGACTAGTGACCATTATAGCGTTTTATTACACATAAAATGTGGCTCGTATGGCCTATTTTAGCTATCTAGATAATAGAATATAATTGTGCAGACTAAGTAAATAAAATAATAAATTCCTTCTGGCCCACAAGTCCGAGCCGATTGTTACTCCCCACACCGGTTACGGCATCTCCCTGCCCTGTCCTCTCGACAGTTTAGTCTCCATTATCCCATAGCCCCTCACACCAAGCTTAATTGCCACGATCCAACCGCCACTGCCAATTCTTACTCGTGCATTCCCCGACGCACAAAAGCCACTTCTCTGAATTGCTGATCCCTCTCTATCGTTTCACATTTCGCCACATTTCCCCCTCGCTGCTTCCGGAAGCTGATCGCCATACACAACTACAATATCTGTGGACTAACCGTCGCCAGTAACGTTTTCGCTCATATCAAAGCTCCACTCACAGAAATGCCGCAGCTATATCGTACGAATTCGGAATATCAGCAGCAATATTTAATCAGACGGAAACGTTGCAATTACTTTTCACTTTCATCGTTTCACTTCTTTCAGGGGTAGTATTTTATGTGTATTGCGTAGTTTCAATTTTTATAATAGCAACTGGGCTGAACGACGTGCTTAGAAAAGACGTGGAGGCAAATTCGCCATAAATATAGCCATATCCCATCTGACTACATGCTACGACGTTTATGGCCTAAGATTGCAAGACGTGAAGGTTTCAAACAATAATAATTTCTAGAAGTTAGCTATCATGAACAGTTCTATAATCTCAGTCATTTTTGTATTGTCATGTAATTAATTTGTGGTGTAAATTGAATTTCATCTACATTTAGATTCCGCTAATCACCTTATTTTGTGTGGCGGAAAGTAATTCGTAGTCATAGGTTTTCAACTAGTTGATACAATTTTCAAAAATATTAGTTTATTTTAAAATACTACAGAGTAATCAACAACAGTATGGCTGCACCATTGTCACATCATCTGCGGAATAAACGAATAAAAATAAATAATTTTAATAAATGTCTATGTCGGAACAATGACGCATATGTTTGTCTGCTTGCGTTTTGCGCAACGAAAAACATGTTTACAACAGAAAATATGGAACATAGGTTCCATAAATGTATACTGGCTTACAGGAAGCATTGTAAATGTATGTCAAGCCTCTAAATCAGTAGCAGTCATGAGTATCTCCACAATATCAAAATTTTCTTTCCGAAGTACATCATTCTATTTAGCTTTTGTGTAATTACAGTTCAAATGCAAGCTTAAGAACAAATATTTGAAAGCTTCCAATACACAGAAGCGTTCAATCAAAAGCGTCCACAATTACGTAAACTGAAGTTTAACGTGTCTCTAACAAAAACAGTGCTCACAGACTATAAATGTCTGATCGAAGCATAGGTTCATATACAAGGGCTATCAAAGAAATTCATTAGACACTTAGAAGTGCATTTTCATTAACTCGTGAATCTGTTAACCAACACCATTACACACATACTGCTCGAAGCGATTATGAAGTTTTATAACCGACATATCGCGCTCGACAGGTGTCATGCCGGATGGTTAGGTGTTTACTTCTTTCGTTGAGCGGCTCTGTCTGGCCAGCCCAGAATAACGTTAAATGCTCTGTACCCTACAAGTGCCGCAGTTCGTGTTTGTACCAAGCACAAGCGACAAAGAGGAACATTGAACTTATCACATTCCAAAAACTACCTATCAGCGTTTCAATCATTACACCGGCACGGTTTTGCCGCCTTATGAGTCTTATTTGATTGCTGGTGTCTACACTATGTAACAGTTACATATCATAAAATGGTTCAAATGGCTCTGAGCACTATGGGACTTAACTTCTGCGGTCATCAGTCCCCTAGAACTACTTAAATCCAACTATCCTAAGGACATGACACACATCCATGACAGAGGCAGGATTCGAACCTGCAACGTAGCGGTGGCGCGGTTCCAGATTGCAGCGCCTAGAACCGCTCGGCCACCCCGGTCCGCCTACATGTCATACATCATGTGCATGCTTCAGTACCTTTTATCCTAATCTGTGTCTTGTCGAAATGCGGATCACCTGAGTATATTTATACAGTATGAAACATGTAGTGACTTAATAAGTACATCTAAAAGAACAGCTGTGGTGGTTTTCTAAACACTTGCATAAAACAACTGCTTGGAATATCCGAAAATACCTTTCAAAGAACTGAACTGAGGAAATTACTAACATTTGAAATTCTTTAATCTGTTATTGGTTGGTTGGTTTTGGGGAAGGAGACCAGACAGCGAGGTCATCGGTCTCATCGGATTAGGGAAGGAAGTCGGCCGTGCCCTTTCAAAGGAACCATCCCGGCATTTGCCTGGAGCGATTTAGGGAAATCACGGAAAACCTAAATCAGGATGGCCGAACGCGGGATTGAACCGTCGTCCTCCCGAATGCGAGTCCAGTGTCTAACCACTGCGCCACCTCGCTCGGTAATCTGTTATTCGTGTTGTTCAAACTGACAAAGCAAGGAAGGCAATATGGAGCTGCCAAAATGTTTTAAGAATTGTTGAATTAAATAGAGCGATAATAAAACTAAATGAATAGTCCTTTTGTAATTCCATGGGTTAGAAAGTAACTTAAATGATTCTATAACAAAGAATTGGTATTTTAAATACGACAGTACGCCATTTTAGGCACTATATAACATTAAAACACTCGATAATGGCCCTTTAAAGCCGAAATCATGATGGTGTAAATGTAACACTGCAAATAAAAAACAGTCTAATGGCGGTACTGACTTTAAAGAAATTTATTGTGACTGTGGCCCCGCATATTGAAAAAAATTATTAAATAATTAAATGCCGGATTCCGTCGAAGTTGTTTTCATTCAGGCTCAAGAAGTTCAATAATCAAGTAGGTACCAGCTAAGGACTTTCGAACATATACCAAATATGAGATAGAATGAGTCTATGAGAACTATAACATAAGCTGCGGCCTTGTCACCTCGGGCGTATAAGGGGCGATCAAAAAGTTCGCATTTGATGGCGTTGCTACAGCGTCTATACAGCGAAGAGGGACTCCGCTGAGGGTGTGTTAGCACCGACATGTGCACAAGGAATTAGAGTGGCATTTCTGTCTTTCTGACGTGTGTGCGGTAAATGCCGAAACGCGAACTATGGCGACGTTATTACCAAATGCATCCAAACAGGACCAGTTTACTTTTATTCTTTCTTGACTGCTGAGGGACGAACACCGATAGACATCTATCGGAGAATGAATGATGTGCTGGGACAGCTTGCCTGTCTAAAACCATTGTTGCGGAACGGTATTGCTGCTTTCTGATAAGCATGTCCCCACGTTGCAAATGTCGTTAGGCAGAAGTTACGCCAAGTGGTAAACATTCGTGCTCCCTCCCTATAGTCGTGATCTTTCCCCATGCGACCATCCGCCTTCGGTCTTTTAAAAAAGCCATGAAGGATCGACGACACGTGTCAGATGAGGATGTGCAGTAGGCTGCTTCAGGACTTGGTGTTTTACCAAACGGATATCTTCAATCTAGTGCGTAGATAGGATGATAGCGTCAATACTCACGGCGATTTTGCCGTACCATTTCTGGACCGTACGGCCTTGGAACCGAAGCCTTTTGGTCGTCCCATATAACTTGCAATGAAGGCGTCCATATGAACATAACCCAAAATCAAAGAGTTAATTGACGCAGGAACAGCGTTTTTAGGCAGCTGAAGTCCCAATAGAGAGTTTTGTGTCACGTAGGAGGATACTGTGAGGGTTATTCAGGATTTGGGTCTGGCCAGTAGGGGTTGCTGAATAACCTAAAGGTGAGGCGACTGCTAGCGAATAACAGGTTCAAATGGCTCTGAGCACTATGGGACTCAACATCTTAGGTCATAAGTCCCCTAGAACTTAGAACTACTTAAACCTAACTAACCTAAGGACATCACACACACCCATGCCCGAGGCAGGATTCGAACCTGCGACCGTAGCAGCCCCGCGGTCCCGCCTGCAGCGCCAGAACCGCACGGCCACCGCGGCCGGCGCGAATAACAGGATACTCGCGTTCGAGCCGCAACTCCTAGCATAAATTTTCCATTATTATTGAAGATATATGACGGTACAGTTAATGAAATGGCACTTCGAAGCTAATGTGCAGTTAAAGGAAGTGTTTGAGACTCCTAAGCACTCTGATTTTGACAAATTTGCCGACAAAATCAGTAGTCGCAAGCAAGCTAATAAAAAATGTCCTAAATTGACGGCAAACAAAATCAGTAATACTAATATAATCTCAGCACTTATGGTGTGCTGAGAGATAAGGAAACGAAAGTGGTTACGACGAGGATGACGGCCATGACAAATAAGACGACGGCAACGACAGTTGAATGATGATGATAATTACAACGTTATACCCATAGACACAGGCACGGGCAAATGTCCTCAAGTATTTATACTTCAAATAAATCGTTACTGTCTATCAAAACTGTACACTCGCAGAGGATTTGAAATTTATGTCATGAAATCTCTCATTTTATAAATTCACTTAACTACCCCTACCTTAGCAAGAAACAATTGCTAACTGTTGTCTTTGTGGTCCTTGAATTTGTCAGTACCGTCTGACAGTATTCGAGCAGTATCTCTCGATTTGTGATTAAAAAAATTGTCATTTGGAAGGCGCTGCAGTGCACACATACAGGGTGTTACAAAAAGGTACGGCCAAACTTTCAGGAAACATTCCTCACACACAAAGAAAGAAAATATCTTATGTACACATGCGTCCGGAAACGCTTACTTACCATGTTAGAGCTCATTTCATTACTTCTCTTCAAATCACATTAATCATGGAATGGAAACACACAGCAACAGAACGTACAAGCGTGACTTCAAACACTTTGCTACAGGAAATGTTCAAAATGTCCTCCGTTAGCGAGGATACATGCATCCACCCTCCGTCGCATGGAATCCGTGATGCGCTGATGCAGCCCTGGAGAATGGCGTATTGCATCACAGCCGTCCACAATACGAGCACGAAGAGTCTCTACATTTGGTACCGGGTTTGCGTAGACAATAGCTTTCAAATGCCCCCATAAATGGAAGTCAAGAGGGTTGTCAGGAGAGCGTGGAGGCCATGGAATTGGTCCGCCTCTACCAACCAGTGGTCACCGAATTGTTGAGAAGCGTACGAACACTTCGACTGAAACGTGCAGGAGCTCCATCGTGCATGAACCACATGTTGTGTTGTACTTGTAAAAGCACATGTTCTAGCAGCACAGGTAAAGTATCCCGTATGAAATCATGGTAACGTGCTCCATTGAGCGTAGGTGGAAGAACATGGGGCCCAATCAAGACATCACCAACAATGCCTGCCCAAACATTCACAGAAAATCTGTGTTGATGACGTGATTGCACAATTGCGTGCGGATTCACGTCAGCCCACACAGGTTAATTGTGAAAATTTACAATATGATCACGTTGGAATGAAGCCTCGTCCGTAAAGAGAACATTTGCACTGAAACGAGGATTGACACATTGTTGGATGAACCCTTCGCAGAAGTGTACCCGTGGAGACCAATCATCTGCTGATAGTGCCTGCACAAGCTGTACATGGTACGGACACGACTGGTTCTCCCGTAGCACTCTCCATACAGTGACGTGGTCAACGTTACCTTGTACAGCAGCAACTTCTCTCACGCTGACATTAGGGTCATCGTCAACTGCACGTAGAATTGCCTCGTCCATTGCAGGTGTCCTCGTCGTTCTAGGTCTTCCCCAGTCGCGAGTCATAGGCTGGAATGTTCCGTGCTCCCTAAGACGTCGATCAATTGCTTCGAACGTCTTCCTGTCGGCGCACCTTCGTTCTGGAAATCTGTCTCGATACAAACGTACCGCGCCACGGCTATTGCCCCGTGCTAATCCATACATCAAATGGGCATCTGCCAACTCCGCATTTGTAAACATTGCACTGACTGCAAAACCACGTTCGTGATGAAGACTAACCTGTTGATGCTACGTACTGATGTGCTTGATGCTAGTACTTTAGAGCAATGAGTCGCATGTCAACACAAGCACCGAAGTCAACATTACCTTCCTTCAATTGGGCCAACTGGCGGTGAATCGAGGAATTACAGTACATACTGACGAAACTAAAATGAGCTGTAACATGGAAATTAAGCGTTTCCGGACACATGTCCACATAGCACATTTTGTTTCTTTCTGTGTGTGAGGAATGTTTCCTGAAAGTTTGGCAATACCTTTTTGTAACACCCTGTATATATTCAAGTTGTTGCTCTGGAAGCATCATTTGCCGCCAAAATCTGATTTTTGCCATTAGTTCTCACACTGAATAGAGTTTTATTGCCATTCATGGCGCCACCTTTTCATACTCGGTCTTTCGTCAGTCACATAAAAGCAAAGGAAGCGGGCAATTCGCGTCGATGCTGAGAGCTCCCCCCAGTAACGAGCGAAAGGCGGCGTCACGTCGTCGCGGCCGGTATTAATGAAAGCCCGTGCCGCCGGTGCTCGTTAGTACTGCGCCTGCAGTGGTTTCTCTTGAGAAATTCACGTTGAAACTGGTCTGGCAAGAAATATCTAAAAGTAGTCAATGACAGATGGAGCTGTCTATACATAAGGTGAAGAAAAATTCTCGCATTGGAACGAGCAGTTCGATTCCTCATATACTGGCAACACGAAAACTTCTGTCACAAAATTTCGTCCTGAGCATATTTAGAGCTGTAAATGTACGTTAAAGATTAGCAATCTGGTAATACTGTTATCACATATACGTAACTACCTCTGTCAGAACAGTTAGCAGCGTGGTGCAGTTGGTGCAGCGTATAGTCTTTTAGGTTGGCATGTAGGATGTCGAGGGTTCGATCCTGGGTCGAAGCATATTTCCTTTTATTTGCTAAAAGTAGTCTATGTGGTATGATATCTGGCAGCTTAATCGTTGTGCAGGGATTACAATAGGTGTTCTACAAAAAATTTCGAGTTGCGTACTGTGAACACAGAAATGGAAGCACAATGGTTTCATTGGTTCAGCTTTTAAAGAAGCCTTATGTACGTTGCGGAGGCGAATTGTTCCGCGCCACTGCAATTACTAGATTCCAAACCCGTTTTCTGTGTAGCCTCCCGCAATGTCCCACGGGCAGCCATGACTCTGGCACCCAGTCAGTCGTAGAGAAGGCGAATACTGTCCCGGGATTAGTTAGGGCACTCCTGTTCAACCTCTTCATGTAGTTATGTAAGAGTTATTGGGACGAATCGCATGAGTCGCGACTCGTCTCATTATATCCCACACGTACTCGATTGGAGACTGTAAGTAGGCTGTTTAGGTTTTTATGTTGGTAACGCCACGTAGCGTATGAAAATCACTGACTGTGCTGTGTGCAGTCTGTGGCTGGTTGGCATTGTTGAAATATTCGCTATTGTAGTGTTGGGCAGTTGGATGTGAACAGCGCGTAGCGTTGCGCAGTTGGAGATGAGCCGCCAGCAGTGGTGGATGTGGGGAGAGAGATGGGAGAATTCTGAGAGCGGACGATCTGGTCGTGTGTCCTTCAGCAAGAGTAAATTTGTAATAATATATATATATATATATATATATATATATATATATATATATATATATATATATATATATGGTGTTACAAAAAGGTACGGCCAAACTTTCAGGAAACATCCCTCACACACAAAGGAAGAAAATATGTTATGTGGACATGTGTCCGGAAACGCTTACTCTTCAAATCACATTAATCATGGAATGGAAACACACAGCAACAGAACGTACCAGCGTGACTTCAAACACTTTGTTACAGGAAATGTTCAAAATGTCCTCCGTTAGCGAGACTACATGCATCCACCCTCCGTCGCATGGAATCCCTGATGCGCTGATGCAGCCCTGGAGAATGGCGTATTGTATCACAGCCGTCCACAATACGAGCAAGAAGAGTTTCTACATTTGGTACCGGGGTTGCGTAGACAAGAGCTTTCAAATGCCCCCATCAATGAAAGTGAAGAGAGTTGTCAGGAGAGCGTGGAGGCCATGGAATTGGTCCGCCTCTACCAATCCATCGGTCACCGAATCTGCTGTTGAGAAGCGTACGAATACTTCGACTGAAATGTGCAGGAGCTCCATCGTGCATGAACCACATGTTCAGTCGTACTTGTAAAGGCACATGTTCTAGCAGCACAGGTAGAAATCATGAAAACGTGCTCCATTGAGCGTAGGTGGACGAAACTAAAATGAGCTCTAACATTGAAATTAAGCGTTTCCGGACACATGTCCACATAACATCTTCTCTTCATTTGTGTGTGATGAATGTTTCCTGAACGTTTGGCAGTACCTTTTTGTAACACCCAGTATGTGATGACATTTTAACATCGTTAAGGTAAATACATTGTTTGTTGTGTATCGAAATCTTTCATTTGGTAACTATGCCTATCAGTAGTTAGAGCCTTCAGTAGTTAGAATCTTTTATTTAGCTGGCAGTATTGGCGCTCGCTGTATTGCAGTAGTTCGAGCAACAAAGATTTTTGTGAGGTAAGTGATTCACGAAAGGTACAGGTTATTGTTAAGTCAGGGCCATTCTTTTGTAGGGATTGTTGAATGTCAGATTGCGTTGCGCTAAAAATATTGTGTGTCAGTTTAGTGTTGATCAGAATAAGTAAAGAGCGAAATGTCTGAGTGCGTTCAGTTCTGCTCAGCTGTTTGAAAATCAAATAAACGTAGCAGTTTACCAGCACAGTAATTCATTAAATTTTCTAAGGGGACGTTTCAAGACGTTTCCGGTGATCGCACTGGCCAGAGTAGTAGATGCGCGTCTTGGAGAGGACGTTATCTTTCACGGGCAGTGTGTAGACGAGCATTAGCTTTTTGGAACAACACATCGCCTACCTGTTGCAAGAACGGCATTAGGACGGATCTAACAACATTCTGCACTTACTGAGCGCTGGTTAGCGTCTCCTCCAGGAACGCCAAAGCTGAACGGGAGTTGCAGTTTATCGCACCCCAGAACATAAGTCCTAAGTGGGGCCAGTGTGTCTTGGACGAATGCATTCTAATAGACAGCGCTCACCAGGCCTGCGTCGTACACGCAAACGACCACCACTTGCGTGCAGGCAGTATCTGTTTTCATCGCTGAAGACCACGCCACGCCATTCGGTCTCTCAAATAACCCTTTGATGGCACCATTGGAGTCGTGCATGTCGAAGCCGTGGCGCCGGCCGGAGTGACCGTGCGGTTCTAGACGCTACAGTCTGAAACCGAGCGACCGCTACGGTCGCAGGTTCGAATCCTGCCTCGGGCATGGATGTTTGTGTTGTCCTTAGGTTAGTTAGGTTTAAGTAGTTCTAAGTTGTAGGCGACTGATGACCTCAGAAGTTGAGTCGCACAGTGCTCAGAGCCATTTGAACCATTTTTGAAGCCGTGGCGTGAGTGGAAGAGGGCTGGAAGTGAGCGTGCCCGTAGTGCCACTGCAAATAACCGGTTCGCACAGCTCATGCTGACACGTCTGCGCTCACAAGCCCTCCTACCTGTGCTGTGATAACGGTACGATTTGCCACTGCTATCCTTACTATATGACGACCCGGGCTAGTCTCTGTACTTACAAGGGAACCTCCCCATCGCACCCCCCTCAGATTTAGTTATAAGTTGCCACAGTGGATAGGCCTTGAAAAACTGAACACAGATCAATCGAGAAAACAGGAAGAAGTTGTGTGGAACTATAAAAAAAATTATCAAAATATACAAACTGAGTAGTCCATGTGCATGATACGCAACATCAAGGACAAATTGATCTCAGGAGCGCCGTGGTCCCGTGGTTAGCGTGAGTGGCTGCGGAACGAGAGGTCCTAGGTTCTAGTCTTCCCTCGACTGTAAATTTTACTTTCTTTATTTTCACAAAGTTATGATCTGTCCGTTCGTTCATTGACGTCCCTGTTCAGTGTAATAAGTTTAGTGTCTGTGTTTTGCGACCGCACCGCAAAACCGTGCGATTAGTAGACGAAAGGACGTGCCTCTCCAATGGGAACCGAAAACATTTGATTGCAAGGTCATAGGTCAGCCGAGTCCTCCACAGGAAAACACGTCTGATATATCCTATACGACACTGCTGACGGCATGTGCGTCACATGACAGGAATATGTTGTCGACCAACCTAACTTGTACACTTGGCAAATGGGTAATAAGATTCTTCTACCTTGCCCGATTTAGGTTTTCTTGTGGATATGATAATCACTCCCCAAAAAGTGATGAAAACATAAGAGTTTGTCACATAAACTGCAACAAATGAATGCAACTGTTTCACAGTCGCATAGTTTTCCCTGTGCTCTGTCAAAACATATGTTTTTAACGCTTTCAAATTTTTCCGTGTGTAGACCGTCAAATCCTGCATATGTCCAAGCAAATCTGAACATGTCGTGGAGTTTTGGAGAGCGAAGTTGATTATGTGTGAGTGCCTGAACTTTGATAATTGTCTGAAAATAAAATATTAAACTTGCCACTCGAGCGGAGACTCGAATCAAGGACCTCTCGTTCCGCATTTGCTCATGCTAACCACGGGACCACGACGCTCTTGAGCTCAGCCTATCCTTGATGTTGCCTATGTTGCGCATGGACCACACAGTTTGTATATTTTGCTTATTTTTTTCATAGTTCCACACAACTCCTTCCTGTTTTCTCGATTGATCTGTGATCAGTTTTTCAAGGCCTATCCACTGTGCCAACTTATAACTAAGTCTGAGGGGGGTGCGATGGGGAGGTTCCCTTGTGAGCACTATGGAACATCTATGGTCATCAGTCCCCTAGAACTTAGAACTACTTAAACCTAACTAACCTAAAACAGCACACAATACCCAGTCATCACGAGGCAGAGAAAATCCCAGACCCCACCGGGAATCGAACCCAGGAACCCGGGCGCTGGAAGCGAGAACGCTACCGCACGACCACGACCTGCGGACCTCAAAGTTTCCTTTTAAAAACAAAATATATGAGAAAAACAAGAAAAATAAAGCTGCCGCCATAACCTAATAAAGGCGTACAGAAAAACAGAAAGAACAGCACCTTTAAACATCTCGGAGAAATAGTACAACTGAAACTAGCGAAATAGATGCCAACAACAACAGGTGAGACAACATGACCATTGTTTTCCGCGGGACACAATGCTTCATACAAGAGAAAGCAATCACAAGACGAGCTAAAATGAGACACGTTGAGATTAGAACGGCGTGTGCATGCCAGTGAGTGCCTCCGAATGCCGCGAATGTCAGGACTAAAAACAGCTGAAAATTTAGAGAGAGGTCCTCCGAAAGATAATTGATCCAAAGATCGTGAATGGGCAGTATAGGTTACGAGGGAGAAAAAAATTGCAGAAGGAAAATCAACGTTCAGTAAGTCAGTGAGGAAAAGAAGACTAACGTTTTACGAACGTCTGTTTTTAGGATGGATGAGAAGATACTGAGAAAATAAATTTTCAATATACTTGACGTCAGGCCTAAAGTTTCGCACAAATGTTTCAGGGAAGTGAGAAAGGATCGACAAAGGTCTCGATTACGTCGCTGAATATGTCAGACAGCGTAAACTGTAGGTCAGAGTTCTACCGCTAGAAAGGCTTTCATGATTAATAGAAAATGAGCAGGGGATGGACAAATAAAAGGAGACAGCTTATCAAAAAACGAATATCAAGATTTTCGGCTGCAAAGAAGGTTTCCGGTTTTGCGCATCGTCACCTAACATGGTCTCTAATGGCCAAAATGGAATAAAAAACCAAATGAAAATTCTGAAATAAGAACGGTCTTAGAATCAAATTTCAGTGTTTGAATTTATTTTGCATATGATTTCTTGTGTCCAGCCGTTCGTAGTCACACAATCCCATCTCGCCGGCCGAAGTGGCCGTGCGGTTAAAGGCGCTGCAGTCTGGAACCGCAAGACCGCTACGGTCGCAGGTTCGGATCCTGCCTCGGGCATGGATGTTTGTGATGTCCTTAGGTTAGTTAGGTTTAACTAGTTCTAAGTTCTAGGGGACTAATGCTCAGAGCCATTTGAACCATTTGAACCATCCCATCTCGCTATCAAAATTCTATTCTTATCTCTGGGCAGTCCGTTTACTCCAGATATCAGATTGGTAGTACAGTCACAGTTAATTTAACTGTGTTCGGTTAGCTGCTCCAATACTCGCGATCGAGAAACTTTATAGTCTATGTTTTAAATATGTTCAGTAATCAGTATACCGTTATTATAAGCAAGGGGCCATCGATGGGAAATTTCACGTAAATCAGATCAAACGTGTCCTAAACTTAATAGTTTATTGTGGTTCGATTATTGGTACTCTTGAAGTTATTGTAGCATCAGACTTCACACAATACTAAATCACTATAAAATTAGTCGTGATTCATTTCACTCCAGTCAAACAGACTTGACTGTACACAGTTAAATCCTTGACGGACCACCTGTTCCAGCACAACCATGTGCTCCGCATTCCTTAGTCACACTGTCGTCCCTCGACGGAAATTCCCACAACCTCACGCTGGTCGCATGGCACCTCGAAGAGGCGGAAGAAGAAATAAATTACATCGACTGAGTTAGCGCAAGCGATACGGTTACATGGCGGATGGAACAAAATGATATGAAGTCATGTGCAAGGAGCAAAAATATTCCTGGTGTTCTACAAATATTTACAGAAGGTCGGAAAAGTATTTCCTTTTTAATAATGTTGTCATGTCTTACCCAGTACCGATGGAAGCATCAGTAAACCTGACAAAATCTTCATTAGTAGGTTTTGGCACTCGATTAGAATTAATTACAGCTTGAAACCGATGTGAGATGGACAAACATAAGTCATGCTTAATAGTTAAAAGAGATACATGCTGACTCTTACAGCAAAGGAAGGGGGAGAAAATCGACTACACAGCTTGTCCTCCACAATAACCGTCCACATTCAATTAAAGTGAGAGCCCAGAGTTCACGGTAAGAGCAGCTCCTTTCAAAGATGAGTCGAGCATGCCGTCCGGATGTTGTGGCTAGATGTGGCACCCGACTCTCCATGTCTGAGCAGTCTGTTACAGACAGGTGGATGATGAAAATGGCAGAAATTCACCAGCTGCTCGACTGGGATAGTAATCGATGCAAGACGCTTGTCTCATAGATAGTTGTAAAACTACTGTAGGCTATCAGAAGTAAGCGTAGACTACAGTAATGGAAATGCCGTGTGGATAGGGCCTCCCGTCGGGTAGACCGTTCGCCTGGTGCAAGTCTTTCCAGTTCACGTCACTTCGGCGACTTGCGTGTCGATAGGGATGAAATGATGATGATAAGGACAACATAACACCCAGTCCCTGAGCGGAGAAAATCTCCGACCTAGCCCGGAATCGAACCCGGGCCGTTAGGTATGACTTTCGTTGCGCTGACCACTCAGCTACCAGGGGTGGACTTGACTACAGTAGTTTGGCTAGTAACCTTGGTCAGTTAAAATTGTAACCGCATTTCTTGAATGTTAGGTGTGTTGCATACTTATCAGGCGTTACCTCATTTCGATCGCTTTGGCTCAAATGGCTCTGAGCACTATGGGACTCAACATCTTAGGTCATAAGTCCCCTAGAACTCAGAACAACTTAAACCTAACTAACCTAAGGACATCACACACACCCATGCCCGAGGCAGGATTCGAACCTGCGACCGTAGCAGTCCCGCGGTTCCGGACTGCAGAGCCAGAACCGCACGGTCACCGCGGCCGGCTTCATCGCTTTGTTTGCGTAAACAACCAACGTATTAGTAGATTCCCTTTGGAACTGGAAGTGGTCAATCGTCTAAAAACTGAGTGACGATATACGAGGGCCGTTCAGAAAGTAACCTCCGGTTGATTTAAAAAAATACACCAAGTTAAATAAAAATATTTTAATATATACATCTTACAACTACATCTTTGCACTATTTTTCTACATAGTCTCCATAGCGATTGAGGCACTTATCGTATCTCTTCACAAGCTTTGAAATTCCTTCTGCATAAAAATCACCCGCTTGTGCCTGGAGCCAGCCTGTGACCACATCTTTGAGCTCTTCGTCGTCATCAAACCGCTGTGACCCGAGCCATTTCTTCAAATGCATGAAGAGGTGATAATCACTTGGCGCCAGGTCTGGGCTGTAAGGTGGATGGTTGATAACGTCCCACTTGAAGGACTCAAGAAGGGCCGTTGTTCTGCGAGCAGAGTGAGGACGGGTGTTATCGTGCAAAAAAACGATACCGGAAGTCAGCATACCACGGCGTTTGTTCTGTATAGCCCGTCGTAACTTTTTTATTGTTTCACAGTACACGTCTTGATTAATGGTCGTACCACGTTCCATGAATTCAACCAACAACACCCCTTTGGCATCCCAAAACACCGTTGCCATCAGTTTTCTGGCAGAAAAATCTTGCGAGGCTTTTCTTGGTTTGGTAGGCGAATTTCAATGTGCCCACATCTTTGATTGTTCTTTTGTCTCAGGGTTCACGTACTTAATCCAGGTTTCGTCACCGGTCACGATTCTGTTTAACAATGGTTCTCCTTCGTCCTCATAATGTGACAGAAAGTCTAATGCAGAGGCCATTCTTTGAGTTTTGTGGTGGTCGGTAAGAATTTTGGGCACCCATCGTGCACAGAACTTACGGTAACCCAATCTTGCTGTCACTATCTCGTACAAGAGAGTCTTAGAAATCTGTGGAAAACCAGTAGACAACTCCGACATTGAGAAACGTCGATTTTCACGAACTTTTGCATCAACTGTCTGAACGAGTTCGTCAGTCACCAATGATGGTCTACCACTCCTCTCTTCATCATGAACGTTTTCTCGTCCACTTTTAAATAAACGTACCCATTCACGGACAACTCCTTCACTCATAACTCTTGGTCCGTACACAGCACAAAGCTCACGATGAATAGCTGCTGCAGAATATCCTTTGGCTGTAAAAAACCTTATGACAGCACGCACTTCACATTTGGCGGGGTTTTCTATTGCAGCACACATTTCAAACTGCCACAAAAACTAAACTAGCGCAGGTACGACGTTCACTCGACCACGGCTTGATGCCGACTGACCTGTTGAGTGCGTGAACGCACAGATGGCGTCGCTACTCCCCCCACAACCCGCACTGTGACCAATCGGAGGTTACTTTCTGAACCGCCCTCGTATATAAAGCTACAGAAAATTTCGTTCTACATAGTTACTGCCCTGTCTCTTATTAAAAAATGAGTAGCAGTTAATGAAAATTCAAACTGTTAATGTTTAATTCAGGTTTTGTTCGAAAACTGTTGATTTCTAACGTGAAAGAAAGCGATGTTCTAACAAAAAGCAATACAGATTTATCACGTAGCGCTAGAAAACACAATTTCCTAAAAAAAGGTAAAATTAAGAAAAAACAACACAAACGTTTCAGACATCGCTACAATACTTCGTCGAACTTCTATAAAACGTGTTTCTTTTATTCATAAACAACTTTCGCACATGTCAATAACAAAAACAAACACTTGGCTTTGATTAAGATCAAGAACGTTCCATGAAGTACAAAATAACAACGATGATTACACAGATTTTTATGTTTGTGCATGTAAATTGTGCTTGTGTAAAAAGTAAGTGCTTTGGTTACATAAAAGCGTGTAAAGTATGCGATCAACTAATTTTTATTCCTTACGAAATGCAATTTATATCTTGTAGGAATGTAAAATAAACAATGAACTAACACTGAGTCATACGTGGTTCTAATTATGTGAAAAACAAACAGACAAACAAACAAAGAGAAGTCGTCGGCTCCCAGTTTCTCTCGCATACATTTATGTTTCTTTCCCTACCAATGCCTACAATATGACAGGTAATCCTGCCATTTATTACATGATTTATATCCTGCCCCGAAACTACCGAACCGTAATTTCGATGGAGCGCAGCTCTAGTTATAGCGTATCGTATATTACACCAGAAATTGGGTTCACAGTGTCTACGGTGAATCCTCAATATCGCAAAGACAACGTTTCACCACGAATTAACCACCACACAGAAGAACCAGATATGTTTGACCAACGGATGTCACATGGCCTTCTCAGAGACGAGAGAAAAGAGTCTGGCAAATATTACAACGCAAGGCGTTGCTGGAAACAGCGGGTAGAGAGATGATAGAAGGAAAAAAATTCGCAGGGTCAAGACTTTATGTGAGCACGAAAGGCAAATCATCGATGTTGTGTGGCTTACGACAGTTATGCCTACATGAAAAAGTTGGCGACAGGAATGAAGAGCTGCATCAAACCAGCCTCAGGTTTGATGAACCTAATAACACATGGATCAATTTGTATATCAGTTTTGTTACCTTATTACCATTCACAAGGACGAATATCAATAAAATAATAATCATGAAATTCCACCATAAATGGGATTGGGGCCCAACAGTCATGGAGACGGAGCGCAGCAGGTCACAAATAATTCTAAGACGCTTTATTTTACGGCCATTATCGGTTTGGGCCATTGTGATACACTATTTTTTAATTACAGAATCACAATCGTCACATAATATACAACTGTGAAACACAAGTGTTTCACAGTACTCTTCGCAACATCTGCAGCACCGTTTAAACTTAGTGTTCTGCCTTACGTCAGATCTTGTCATGGGAGAGGCCTCGTCAGAGAGGTCCACCTCATGAGCGTCCTACAGTCTGGAACCGCGTGACCGCTACGGTCGTAGGTTCGAATCCTGCCTCGGGCATTGATGTGTGTGATGTCCTTAGGTTAGTTAGGTTTAAGTAGTTCTAAGTCTAGGGGACTGATGACCTCCGATGTTAAGTCCCATAGTGCTCAGAGCCATTTTTTTTCATCAGCGTCTAGGGAAGTGATTCCAGGGGTGGTTTCACGTTGCCTTCAACTGATGATGATGAAATGATAATGAGGACAACACAACACCCAGTCCCTGAGCGGAGAAAATTGCCGACCCAGCCCGGAATCGAAACCGGGCCCCTTGGTGCGACAGACCCCCTCGCTGACCACTCAGCTATCGGGGCGGACCGCACCGTTTAAAGCACACGTCTGAAGCTGCAGCAGTAACAAAGAATACTGTAAAACTGTTATGTGCCACACTTGATCGTGTAACATGAGCATGCTGTTTACACTTTAATATTTTATGCTTCCTGACAGAAACGCACTAGAACCATAAGGAGACACGAAACTGGGAACGTTTCCAATACTTTAATAAAACTGAAGGCATCTGAAGATGAGTATAACGCCCTGAGCCGATCATAGAAATAAAATAAAGCTTCTCTAAGGTACTGAGTGATTATAACTAAACTGAAGGTGTTCCGAATGCTGCAGCGCAGCCTCCATAGATCGCTGGACGCTGAAACGTTGTAGGTAAGTTCATTAATCGGTGCGCTCACGGAGTATGCTGGAAAAAAAACGGTTCGCCGGCCGCGGTGGTCTAGCGGTTCTCGGCGCTCAGTCCGGAACCGCGGGACTGCTACAGTCGCAGGTTCGAATCCTGCCTTGGGCATGGATGTGTGTGATGTCCATAGGTTAGTTAGGTTTAAGTAGTTCTAAGTTCTAGGGGACTGATGACCACAGATGTTGAGTCCCATAGTGCTCAGAGCCATTTGAACCATTTGAAAAAACGGTTCCACTTGCTGTCACCAGGTGAAAATAAGGCGCTGTAAACAATAAGAACGTGAAATGTTTCGTGTTATGACGTCCGCGTTCTGATCACCGCCTAGTGAGGCATGTTAGTCTCTTTTGTGTGATGACAATTGTTGTGGAGTGTTAAGCGTAAGAAGGTTACTGTTTTTCATTCGAAACGCGATAGCTATTGAGAATAAATGCTGGTAAAATTGTTTTATCGGAACGGCAGCAATGGCAGCTCTCAATTGTGGGAATATCGCAGACTGAAACAGATCTGAAGAGGCCACATGTCAATAAATCGGCTGAAGAAGATGATCAGTATAATTAAAAAACTGGTGCAGCATGGAGAGGGAGGCGGGCCGATCGCATAACAGTTGTTGATGAAGATTCTGTAGCCTACCGTGCAGGACATGTCTGACGTTCTGCAGCCAACGCTGAGCTGAGTCGCAGGAATCATATCTCCCCTGGTCAACACTTCAAAAAATTTTGCGGCGCATTTTAGGTTGATATCCCTGCATGATTCAAAATGTGCATCAAACGAAGCCCCACGATAGGCTACAACGCTATAATTTTGCCTTTTGTTTTCTGGCGCCCATGGAAATGGATGACATGTGGCGGGGTATATGCTTAGGACGGAAGAGACAAATTTTGCTCTGCACGGTGCCGTGAATGCGCAGAACCGTCACATATGGGGTTCTGCTCCATCACATTTTGTGTAAAAATATCCACTGCACTCAGCTTATGTAACTGTGTGGTGTGGCCGACCGCTGTGACCGAGCGGTACTAGGCGCGTCAATCCCATGGATGTGTGTGATGTCCTTAGGTTAGTTATGTTGAACTAGTTCTAAGTCTAGGGGACTGATGACCTCAGATGTTAAGTCTTAGTGCTTAGAGCCATTTTGTGTGGTGTAGTTTCACAAACTTCTTCACTATTGGTCCATTTTTCTTCGAGTAGAAGACACTTCCCGCGCTTGTTAGGTGTACAGTGACATCTGCAAGTTATAAGTATCTACACGTGATTCCAGAACGCAACTGTGCTCACCCCACTAACAAGAGGAGACCGCCAATTGTGAAATTCAGATTTGATTCATACTGCGCATAATGAAAGCTCATGGCCAGAGGTGTAATGTGGCAAAGCACCAAGATGCACTTCTCAGCCGTTGTCGAGAAAATCGACAGTTGAAAGAAACCGTTGCGGTGAAACACTCTCTACCATTGATAATTTTCTACAGCGTCGTGGCGCAGCGGTAAGCTCTCGGGTTCGTAATCCGAAGGTCGCCGGATCGAATCTCGCGCCATGCGACCTTTTATTTTTTTTTAGTATTTGTTTTTTGTAATTCATACACACACACACACACACACACACACACACACACACACATATATATATATATATATATATATATATATATATATATATATATATATAATTCCCGGCAATCAGTTGCAACAATTATGCATATAATAAGTTGTTGAAAGTCGTTTGTCGTGGAAAAACTGGCGACTTCGAACATCATTATGTTTTCCGCAAACAAAGTTGTATTTCACAAATGTTATTAATTGTCTTCATAATGTTAACCACGTATAGTTAACGGAAGACGTAGAAACGATATTCCGAAACGAATACGTATAGCGTAAGTCAAACGTTCGAATTAGAATAGAGACCCCACGAACACAAATTTGCTGTGGCAGGTATGAAATATAAACTCCGTTACTCGCTCGTTACACTTGAAGGACAGATGTTGAATGGGCCGAAACGAGCCGCCGCATAACAGCGTAGTTGCCTGCTAACTTCGAAAGAAGGTAGATGCGGTCCCTAGCGCAACTTATAACATCGTCGAAAATCAGTGCGGACGGGAGACCTTTGGAGCACCCTGTTAAAAATACGGAAAAATGGAGGCGGTACAATTGGAGAGCGATCCACCTTCACCAACATGCATAAGCAATTCATTAATAATATATATATATATATATATATATATATATATATATATATATATATATATAAACTTGTAATTAAAAAAGTTGCATGGCGCGAGATTCGATCCCGCGATCTTCGGATTACGAACCCGAGCGCTTACCGCTGCGCTACGACGATGTAGAAAATTATTAATCGTAGAGAGTATTTCACCGCAACGGTTTCTTTTAACTGTCGATTTTCTCGCCAACGGCTGAGAAGTGCATCTTGGTGGTTTGCCACATTACACCTCTGGCCATGAGCTTTTATTATGCGCAGTAAGAATCGAATCTGAATTTCACAATTGGCGGCCTCCCCTTGTAAGATGGAGAGACACCACAGGTTGCTTGCACTGTGAAAGATTTCCCTTAAGAGCTCTTTGGTAATGACCGCATCATCTGTAGGCAGTTAAAATATGTGTGGCTTTCCAGATCCAAGTTATTTCTGGTTACGGGGATGTCTGAAACATCATTTCTATCAGGGATGTGTCCGGACTACCTGAAGGATTGAATACGATGACATATCACTCCGATTACACCGGATACGCTGTGAACCAGTGCTGAGCATGCTGTGTGGATGCAGCATGTTGCTGAGGCGGAAGACCATACTGAACACACGTTGTAACTTACGACTATATCCTAACAAAAGTGGCAGAACCATCGTTGTAAATTGTTTGACCGTTCCTTCCGTTTTCCAGACTGAAGCACCTAGAACCGCTCCGCCACTCCGGCCGGCTTTCAGCATACACCCCCAATGCACCGATTAAAGAGCATACATACACTGAAACGCCAAAGAAACTGTGTAGGCGTGCTTATTAAAATACAGAGATGTGCAACCAGGCAGAATACGGCTCTGCGTTCGGCAACGCCTATATTGCAGGAGGCAACAAGTATCTGACGCAGTTTTCAGATCGGTTACTGCTTCTATAATGACTGGTTATCAAGATTTAAGTGAATTAGAACGTGGTGTAATTGTCGGCGCACGAGCGGTGGGACACAGCGTCTCATAGGTAGCGATGAAGCGGGGATTTTCCAGTACGACCATTTCACGAGTCTATCTTGAATATCAGGAACCCGGTAAAACATCAAATCTCCTCATCGTTGCGGCCGGGAAGAGATCCTACAAGAACGGGACCAACGACGACTGAAGAGAATCGTACAACGTAACAGAAGTGCAGCCCTTCCGCAAATTGCTGCAGATTTCAAAGCTGGGCTATCAAGAAGTGTCAGCGTGTGAACCATTCAAGGAAACATCATCGACATGGTCTTTCGTAGTCGAAGGCCCACTCTTGTACCCTTGATGACAGCACGACACAAAGCTTTAGGCCTCGCCAGGGCCCGTCAACACCGACATTGAGCTAGGGGTTGGGTCGTTTGGGGGAAGAGACCAAACAGCGAGGTCATCGGCCTCATCGGATTAGGGAAGGAAGTCGGCCGTGCCCTTTCAAAGGAACCATCCGGGCATTTGCCTGGAGCGATTTAGGGAAATCACGGAAAACCTAAATCAGGATGGCCGGACGCGGCATTGAACCGTCGTCCTCCCGAATGCGAGTCCTGTGTGCTAGACATTGGGCTATTCATGACTGGAAACATGTTGCCTAGTCGGACGACTCTCGTTTCAAAATGTATCGAGCGGATGGACGTGTTCGGGTATGGAGATAACTTCATGACCCAATGGATCCTACATGTCAGCAGGGGGCTCTTCAAGCTGGTGGAAGGTCTGTAATGGTGTGGGACACGCGCAGTTTGAGTGATATGAGGCCCCTGATTCGTCTAGATACCACTCTGACAGGTGACAAATACACAAGCATCCTGTCTGATCCATTCACGTCCATTGTGCATTCCGACTGACTTGGGAAAATCCAGCAGGACAATGCGACACCCCACACGTCCAGAATTGCTACATAGTGACTCCAGGAACACTCTTCTGAGTTTAATCACTTCCGCTGGCCACTATATTCCCAAGACATTAACATTATTGAGCATATATGGGATGCCTTGCAATGTGCTGTTCAGAAGAGATCTCCACCCGCTCGTACTCTCATGGATTTGTGGACAGCCCTGCAGGATTCATGGTGTCAGTTCCCTCGAGAACTACTACAGACATTAGTCGAGTCCATGCCACGTCATGCTGGAGCACTTCTGCGTGCTCTGGAAGGAGGGGGGGGGGGGCACAGGATATTAGGCAGGTGTACCAGTTTCTTTAGCTCTTCAGTGTAGGATGTTTCAGCATCCTGTGCTATATGGATCCCGGGCTGCAGCATGCGGAACACTGTCAGTTTAATTATAACCACCGAGCATTTGTGGATAGTGGCGTTCTTCCTTAGCATTGCTTATCTGAGTAACAGTCACGGAGAGCAACAAGATTCAGCGTAGTTTAAATTGAAATAGAAATAGGATTGTCACTAGAAGTTGGTAACAGATCAGTTTCTCGTACATTGATTGCAGTCATGTGATACGCGACAGAACTCTTAAGGCGACAGGTTTGACGCATAGAAACAAGCTCTACTGCTTAGTCTGATGTCAGCTTGTCACGGCGTAAGACGGGAAGCTAGCGTGGCAGTTGCGCAGTAGTTGGTCAAGCGACGGAGGCGCTATAATCCCCGAAGCCGATTCGACAGCGGACCCGCCGTCAGCGATCGGAAGAGCGACGCCTCGGCGAGCCGAGTGACAGCCGTCGCTGAATATTCATGCGCGCGCACCTTCCGCGGGATTACGCGGCCGCGCTTACGCCGGCACGGCAAACACCGAAACCCCGCCGCTGCCGTAGCCGCAGCCTTTGCAAACTTGGTCCGCGGCGGCCGCCTGTTTGCGGTTCGCAGATCCCGCGCGCAAATTGAATTATTACCGGCACCAACTTTATCGCTACCCCCCGTCGCTTGCGGAGGGGTAACAATGGCGCCTTTCAGGCGGGACTACCTCGGCGTCGCTTGTGGGCTTGTGCCTCCACCGCCTTTCTATCGAACTAGGTTATCCGTACCATGTATTCTAATAATAGCCGAATTACTACATTCATGACCGAATCTGAAGTCTCATGGCTCGTTGTTAGTTCGAAACATAGCCCTCCGTCGTTTTCCCTCGACCTAGATTGTCCTTAGAATGGATTCTAATAATTGCTGAATTACTACATTTCATACCGAAGTTGCTGTCTAGTGCATAGTTATCGGTTCAAGCCCTAGCATTGTGAAGGAATGTATGTGAGTTGATAAGTTAGGGTTGCTCTTATTAAGCAACTCCTGATTCCACTTCGCCTTTGCGGATACGTGCAATTCGTGGACGAACAGCAGATGACAACGTAAGGTGCATAGGGAATATTAAACTGCTGCGCAAGAAAATTGCTACACCACGAAGGTGACGTGCTACAGACGCCAAATTTAGCTCACAGGAAGAAGATGCTGTGATATGCAAATGATTAGCTTTTCATAGCATTCACACAAGGTTGGCGCCGGTGGCGACACCTACAACGTGCTGACATAAGGAAAGTTTTCAACCGATTTCTCGTACACAAACACCATTTCACCGACGTTGCCTGGTGAAACGTTGTTATGATGCCGCGTGTAAAGAGGAGAAATGCGTACCATCACATTTCCGACTCTGGTAAAGGTCGGATTGTACCTCATCGCGATTGCGGTTTATAGTATCGCGACATTGCTGCTCGCGTTGGTCGAGAACCAATGACTGTTAGCAGAATATGCAATCGGTGGGTTCAGGAGGGTAATACGGAACGCCGTGCTGGATCCCAACGGCCTCGTATCACTAGCAGTCGAGATGACAGGCATCTTACCTACATGGTTGTAACGGATCGTGCAGCCACGTCTCAATCCCTGAGTCTACAGATGGGGACGTTTGTAAGACAATAACCATCTGCACGAACAGTTCGACGACGTTTGCAGCAGCATGGACTATCAGCTCGGAGACCATGGGTGCGGTTACCATTGACGATGCAACACAGTCAGGAACGCCTGCGATGGTGTAATCAACGACGAACCTGGGTGCACGAATGGCAAACGCCATTTTTTCGGATGAATCCAGGTTCTGTTTACAGCATCATGATGGTTGCATCCGAGTTTGGCGACATCGCGGTGAACGCACATTGGAAGCGTGTATTCGTCATCGCCATACTGGCGTATCACCCGGCGAGTTGGTATGGGGTACGATTGGTAACACGTCTCGGTCACCTCTTGTTTGCATTGACGGCACTTTGAACAGTGGACGTTACATTTCAGATACGTTACGACCCGTGGCTCTACCCTTCATTCGATCCCTGCGAAATCCTACATTTCAGCAGAATAATTCAGGACCGCATGTTGCAGGTCCTGTACGGGCCTTTCTGGATACAGAAAATGTTCGACTGCTGCCCTGGCCAGTACATTCTTCAGATCTCTCACCAATTGAAAACGTCTGGACAATAGTGGCCGAGCAACTGGCTCGTCACAATACGCCAGTCACTACTCTTGATGAACTGTGATATCGTGTTCAGGCTGCATGGGCAGCTGTACCTGTACACGCCATCCAAGCTCTGTTTGACTCAATTCCCAGGCGTATCAAGGCCGTTATTACCGCCAGAAGTGGTTGTTCTGGGTACTGATGTCTGTGCACCCAAATTGCTTGAAAATGTAATCACATGTCAGTTCTAGTGCAATATATTTTCCAATGAATACCCGTTTATCATCTACATTTCTTCTTGGTGTAGCAATTTTAATGGCCAGTAGTGTATAATTAATAGCATGGTGATTCAGCTGGCCCTACCCACAGGTTTTAAGCGCAAGATTTTCATATCTTCTTGTACAGTATGCACAAACTATTAGTCATACGCAAAACTTCTGATTCCACTTCGCCTTTGCGGATGCGTGCAATTCATGGACGAACAGCAGATGACAATGTAAGGTGCATAGGGAATATTATAATTAATAGCATGGTTATTCAGCTGGCTCTACTCACGGGTTCTACGCACAAGATTGTCATATCCTCTTGTACACTATGCACAAACTATTAGCCATACGCAAAAAATTAACATGTCATTTTAGTACGAAATTTAATGTAGTTAAATTTTGTACAGGGATATATTTCTGCTAGAGGCCGTAGTTCTCGAATTTCGCTATAAAAATGTACAAAAGTGGCTTTCAAACGCGTTTTTCTTGAATAACTCAAGAACTGTGGCTTCCAGCGAAAACTTACAGTTTAAAATTTAACCACAGTAAATTTCCTAAAAAAAGTCCCCTTCGTTTTTTCTATAGGACTAACAGTATGCACGTAACGAACAAGAGAATATGAAAATGGTTTTTGGAAGTGATGTGGGTTGCATAAAACTTATCGATAGCGACAGCTGAATCACCCTACATACAACAGCAGAAGCAAAAACGTTGTAGTAAACATAGGTCCACAACAAGATATTTACGAGACAATGCTCTTTGGTTACGAGCTACGATTGCCTTCGCTACAATATATGATTCTAGTTATTTGAAACGTTTTTTAAATGATAATTTTTCATTAAGTGCCTCTAAAATTGGGGCTATATATGTTTCCTACAATATTTTTCCTTTTGCTATCTTATACTTGCAACCGTTTCAGTTTCTGCTATTAATTATACAGCTCTACAAATTTATACAGTAGTTTGCAAATTTTTAAAATTATTTCAGGTGATCCTAATATTTTTGGATATACTAAATTGAGAAACGTCAATGATTTCTATCTGTGACGTAAGGCTCTTTAATACAATGATGATGAAGATTCAGAAAATTGATACTAATCACATATATTCAAAAAAACTTCATTAAAATACGCTTTTAACATCATAACGAAATATTATATTCTTCAGTATTAACAAACCTTAATGTTTGTTCTTTTATCCTCAAAAATACGTTCGAAATTTTTCTTTCGTGGACTGCCTGAAGACACTCCCTGCACAGCACGTAGAAATTGTCAGTTATTATGCCGATACACCATCGCCCTGATATCTCCGATACGTTTCTTTTATTTCTTGAGGGAAATTTCTCCCTCACCTAGATTTTCTGGAGCGTAGCTAACATCAGAGTCCAAGTAGTACAGCTTCAAGCTTATTGAAGCACGCAGTACTTCGCAGGTATACAGTGTATTTCTTTCTGCATGCTCGTAAGTATGGACTTTATAGTTACCGAGAAACTTGTTGATAACTTTTGTAAAGGATACCCAAGCTAATCTTTCAAAGTATTTAATTTTATCTTAAAACGTTTCCGAATGTAAAGTTCTAAGGAAACTCCTTTCAGTATGACTTCTGATAGCCTCGAACACCTACTTGTCACGTAGTTGAAAGTGAAAGCGTCGTCATGTTGTTGTAGGGCTTTAATAAACCGTTTAATAATTTCGGGTGTTGTATAAAATGAAGGCTGAGGATTCTTTGTTTTTTAATTTTTTTTAAACAAAGTATTAAATAGTATGCTTTTCGCTCCGATATTAGATGATCTACTTGGCCAGATTTTCTGAGTCCAGTTTTCGCCTTTCCAAGACTATCCCACAGGAATGCAACTGTATTACAGACTATGAAATAAAACACTATTTTGTAGCAGGTAACACTGCAGAAGACCGCAAAACAATACTGGCGTTATTACAATGATCACATAGCTACATTTTATATACTGTCACCTCGCATAAATTTTCAATGTGCGTCAAAACTGCTTTTGCCTAACCATTTTACGTATTTTACCTGGAAGCAGCACCAAAAATACACAAGAAAAATCTTTTAAGACAAAATTTCATTGTTCACCACTGTTACGATACTCGCTGTATATCCCTGTTGCGTATAAGCCAATGAACAAACTGTTAGTGGTAGAACCACTTATTACGCTTGAAAGGGATATACGATGGTGTTTGGACTACTGCAACCGGACGTGGGTGCTGCAAGGTTACCGATATCGATACCACGCTCGCAACTCAAATATTACATACAAATCGCATTGTGCAATAGTGTTAATATGTACATCAGTTAAATTCGTCAATGGAGTTTGCTATCTAAGAATCTTTGAAGCACATTGTAACTATGTTTCATTTATGCAGCTGAATTTTTAGTAGTTGCTGGGAATTTATCGAAAATGTGTCTCTGAATAACAGAAACTTTTCTTTATTAAGGTATTAGCATATTCAGTTCCATGAACAAGCTTTTACGAAGCGCACTGTTAGTCAGACAACAAACAGAACGCATGACACGATTTATAATGGAAAAACTTGACAGTTTACCACAAAATATGATACTGTAAGATATTAAACAATGGAAGAAAGCTAAACATGTCAGCATTTTTATTTTTATGTCATCAACTCGTGACAACATTTACTTTGAAAATAAAGATTTGTGTAGACGTTTGAACTGTAATTTAATATGTACTTCCCAGTCTAGTTTGTTATATAACCGTGGTTCTAAAAATTAAAAGCTTCAATATTTTCCAAATGACCGTTGTTATATTCCTCTTTACGTGCTACGGGGAAATCGGAATGATATTCTGAACAGTATACCGTGAGTTTTCCAATTCAAATAACAACGCATTTATTAATGTCTCTGAAAATACCATCAGCAAAATGTTCAAATGTGTGTGAAATCTTATGGACTTAACTGCTAAGGTCATCAGTCCCTAAGATTACACACTACTTAACCTAAATTATTCTAAGGACAAACACACACACCCATGCCCGAGGGAGGACTCGAACCTCCACCGGTACGAGCCGCACAGTCCATGACTGCAGCGCCTAAGACCGCTCGGCTAATCCCGCGCGGCACCATCAACACCCCATAGTTGATTCCCTGTTTATCCTCATACACATATCATCTGAAAACAAAATAAACTTAGAATCTGTTAATGTTACTAATAAAGTGCAATAAAATACAATTCAAAAAAGACTCAGCCGTAACATGAAACGTTACTTCCTACTCCGATTACGACTAACAGCTTAATTCATGCCGGTACGGTATATGATTTCCAGACACGTCGCCTATTACGGCTGCATGTTTGTTTTCTCAATACTACTGAAATGATGTCTCCTTGTTTTAAATTAAAATTGCTGTTCTCAACTAAGTCTGATGATGCGGTACGCATTCCCTCAACTAAGTCTGATGATGCGGTACGCATTCCGTATCACTGGCAGTCAGCTTCCGCTTTCGAGACTGCTGCCGGTCATCGTGCCTGGCACTCTTATATTTGCAATGGAAATGCTCAAAGCGCCGGCGAAAGTCGGCATTTTCTTCTGACGGGACGCATTCGGAGCAGGCAGTTCATGAATGCATGCATGCGCGCGCGATAAACGATGCCTGGCACGGACCACCACCAATTTACCCCGCGCGCTGCGGAATATTGATTTGCGGTTACGGCCTTAAAATATAGCATTCTTCGAAGGCTACACAGGAGGACATGATCTTTGCCAAACAGTCAGAAACATAGCCTTAATTTACAGTTGTTTTCAAAACCACAATGTGTGTCTTCAACGGTCAAAGCCGCGGAGTAGCAACAGCTATGGAGACAGCAAACTGAAATAGTCACGTGACGTTGGTATGAGGCTGACGTTTACGTTCTGCTCTAATTGTAAGATCGAAACTTATACATTACACTTACTTGTCCGATTTGTAATTTTGTTAGTAACTGTAACGGTGCTTAAATGTTTTTGCAGCGGATTAGCCGGCCGAAGTGGCCGTGCGGTTCAAGGCGCTGCAGTCTGGAACCGCAAGACCGCTACGGTCGCAGGTTCGAATCCTGCCTCGGGCATGGGTGTTTGTGATGTCCTTAGGTTAGTTAGGTTTAACTAGTTCTAAGTTCTAGGGGACTAATGACCTCAGCAGTTGAGTCCCATAGTGCTCAGAGCCATTTGAACCATTTTTTTTTTTTTTTTTTTTTTTTTTTTTTTTTTTTTTTTTGCAGCGGATTCAAATCGACCTTCGTCAAAGGAAGAAAAGTTGTTTTTCGCACGTATATACGACAAAGGTCTAATTATACAGTGCGCAACAGAATTAAAGGATCAATAATTCGAAACCCCTTAATTGTCTGCCATTGCGACGCATATGTTGAAAATTTGGCTCAAAGGTGCCCACAACCTATCTCTGCAATGGTACAGCAGGCCGCTGTGACCGAGCGTTTCTAGGCGCTTCAGTCTGGAACCGCGCGACCGCTACCGTCGCAGGTTCGAATCCTGCCTCAGGCAAGGATGTGTGTGACGTCCTTAGGTTAGTTAGGTTTAAGTAGTTCTAAGTTCTTGGGGACTGATGACCTCCGATGTTAAGTCCCATAGTGCTCAGAGCCATTTAAACCTTTTTTTTGCAATGGTACAAAACGTGGAGCTCTGCGACGTCACCCTTGGACACGACGACGTTTCTCACAGCAAGGTTTCGTCACATCCGAAAAGAAAGGCCAAAGCTTAGAAGTTCATGTGTAAAGTGGGTTAACGATGTCCCATAGCTACCAGAGTTCTGCCAAAAGCCGCCGTGGAAATGGGTGGGACATGATGCGAAGTTCGTCACAGCCCCTGTTACTCACGATTCAGCATTTCATTTGACGGCTCTGTAATGGACCTCAGAACCATGAGACCCTGCCTTGAACTTAGTGGCGAGGAAAACGTAAGAGTCACTCCGTCGCTCAGAATCGACATGAAGACGCCTCAGGGGGTGGCGTAAAGGGCCTCCTTGAGAGGTTGGTTTCCGCACATTTCGCGGTCGCAAACGATAGTTTGCAACAAGAAGACGTTCTCGACAACCTTAGATACTGCAGACATCTCCCTGACGCTTAAACCCTTCTCTAAGGACAACCCCATTGAATGTGATCACACCCCTTTGGAGTGCAGCACGACCACAGTTTTTGTTCTGGTATGCAGGAAGCAACCACTAGGGACCGGTCAAAACCATTAGACGAAATCTGAACAAGACCTGAAGCAGCAAATGGTTCTTCTGCTTATTCCATGCCCCTGTTTCACGCCCTCCTGTGGTCCAGAGGTGTCTGACATTGACACATGCGTGAATAGAACAGCAAAGGGTCCATCTAAGACTACCCAGTCCGGCAAAAACTTCGGTGGCACCCGCTCCCATTTATTGAGAATTTTAAAAATCTGCTTTTACAGAGAAAATCTTAGTAGTGCACTACTGGTCATTAAAATTGCTACACCAAGAATAAATGCAGATGATAAACGGATATTCATTGGACAAATATATTACACTAGAACTGACATGTGATTACATTTTCAAGCAATTTGGGTGCACAGACATCAGTACCCAGAACAACCACTTCTGGCCGTAATAATGGCCTTGATACGCCTGGGAATTGAGTCAAACAGAGCTTGGATGGCGTGTACAGGTACAGCTGCCCATGCAGCTTCAACACGATATCACACTTCATCAAGAGTAGTGACTGGCGTATTGTGACGAGCCAGTTGCTCTGCCACTATTGTCCAGACGTTTTCAATTGGTAAGAGATCTGAGGAATGTACTGGCCAGAGCAGCAGTCGAACATTTACTGTATCCAGAAAGGCCCGTACAGGACCTGCAACATGAGGTCGTGCATTATCCTGCTGAAATGTAGGGTTTCTCAGGGTTCGAATGAAGAGTAGACCCACGGGTCGTGACACATCTGTTCAAAGTGCCGTCAATGCGAACCAGAGGTGACCAAGACGTGTAACCAATGGCACCCCATACCATCACGCCGGGTGATACGCCAGTATGGCGATGACGAATACACGCTTCCAATGTGCGTTCAACGCGGTGTCGCCAAACACGGATGAGACCATCATGATGCTGTAAACAGAACCTGGATTCACCCGAAAAAATGACGTTTTTGCCATTCGTGCACCTAGGTTCGTCGTTGAGTACACCATCGCAGGAACTTCTGTCTGTGATGCAGGGTCAATGGTAACCGCAGCCATGGTCTCCGAACTGATAGTCCATGCTGCTGCAAACGTCGTCGAACTGTTCGTGCAGATGGTTATTGTCTTGCAAACGTCCCCATCTGCTGACTCAGGGATCGAGACGTGGTTGCACGATCCGTTACAGCCATGCGGATAAGATGCCTGTCACCTCGACTGCTAGTGATGCGAGGCCTTTGGGATCCAGCACGGCGTTCAGTATTACCCTCCTGAACCCACCTATTAAATATTCTGCTAACAGTCATAGGATCTCGGCCAACGCGAGCAGCAATGTCGCGATACGATAAACCGCAATCGCGATAGGCTACAATCCGACCTTTATCAAAGTCGGAAACGTGATGGTACGCATTTCTCCTCCTTACACGAGGCACCACAACAACGTTTCACCAGGCAACACCGGTCAACTGCTGTTTGTATATGAGAAATCGGTTGGAAACTTTCCTCATGTCAGCACGTTGTAGGTGTCGCCATCGGCGCCAGCCTTGTGTGAATGCTCTGAAAAGCTGCTCACTTGCATATCACAGCATCTTCTTCGTGTCGGTTAAATTTCGCGTCTGAAACACGTCATCTTCGTGATGTAGAAATTTTAATGGCCAGTAGTGTAATACCAGGTGCCTGCAGGAAGCCAACTGGCACTGGCGGTGTGTCAAGTGGTTGCCTACCTGCTTGTTTCTAGGGAATGCTCTTCATCAATGGCAGCACAACAGTCGAATCACCACGGTGAGGTACAAATTTATAGTCAGTTTTCGTGGCATAGCCACGAGAGTGCTTCTGGTGTCATACGAAATCGCACGCCAGGTATAGATCCAGTGTGTGGTGCACGCAGTCAGATTGGTTGCAGGTCCTCAACTGGCCTCCTCCTGGCCAACACCAGGCCATCGCTGGCACCAAGGCAGAACCAGCTTTCGTTATAAAACACGGCAGATCGCCATCCTTCCTTCCATTGAGCTCTCGCTTGACACTACTGAAGTCGCAAATTGCGGTGGTTTGGCGTCATTATCAACTCACCACATCCAATCTGAAATGTAACTTACCCTCGCTAACGTTAGAGCGTGTATTTGAAGCAAACCTGATCTGCGTCCCCTTAGTGGTATTGCTAGCGCCACTCTTTTGCGACTGGCGCGAAATTTGAAATGACATCACGGGTTTCGAAAAAGACGATGGTGTGAGACCCAGCTTGCGGTATTCGTCTACGAGACTCAGAGGGCCATAGACACGGGTTCCCAGGTAGATGCCGTGTTTCTTGACTTCTGCAAGGCGTTTTATACAGTTCCCTACAGTCGTTTAATGAACAAAGTAAGAGCATATGGACTATCGGACCAATTGTGTGATTGGATTGAAGAGTTCCTAGATAACAGAACGCAAGCATGTCATTCTCAATGGAGAGAAGTCTTCCGAAGTAAGAGTGATTTCAGGTGTGCCGCAGGGGAGTGTCGTAGGACCGTTGCTATTCACAAATTATATAAATGACCTTGTGGATAACATCGGAAGTTCACTGAAGCTTTCTGCGGATGATGCTGTAGTATATCGAGAGGTTGTAACAATGGAAAATTGTACTGAAATGCAGGAAGATCTGCAACGAATTAACGCATGGTGCAGGGAATGGCAACTGAATCTCAATGTAGACAAGTGTAATGTGTTGCGAATACATAGAAAGAAAGATCCTTTATCATTTAGTTACAATATAGCAGATCAGCAACTGGAAGCAGTTAATTCCATAAATTATCTGGGAGTAGGAATTAGGAGTGATTTAAAATGGAATGATCATATAAAATCAATCGTCGGTAAAGCAGAAGCCAGACTGAGATTCATTGGAAGAATCCTAAGGAAATGCAGTCCGAAAACAAAGGAAGTAGGTTACAGTACACTTGTTCGCCCACTGCTTGAATACTGCTCATCGGTGTGGGATCCGTACCAGATAGGGTTGATAGAAGAGATAGAGAAGATCCAACGGAGAGCAGCGCGCTTCGTTACAGGATCATTTATTAATCGCGATAGCGTTACGGAAATATAGATAAACTCCAGTGGAAGACTCAAGCAGTATATTGCTCCCTCCTACGTACACCTCGCGAAGAGACCATGAGGATAAAATCAGAGAAATTAGATCCCACACTGAGGCAGCCCGAAAAACTTTCTTTCTGCGAACAATACGAGACTGGAATAGAAGGGAGAACCGATAGAGGTACCCTCCGTCACACACCGTCAGGTGGCTTGCGGAGTATGGATGTAGATGTAGAAATACGCCTACCAACTTTAAGTTAGGACGCACAACTCCTTTTTGGTGTTGCCATCTTTTTTCCGTCAGTGTATATTTAAGACAGAACTCTTTTTCCCGTTAGACGCTTGAGCGTCTACCCACATACAAGCGCCTGCAGGCTGACTGGTCGCAGAGGGCAATTCAGCCCGGTAAAGGCGCACATTGACAAGTTGACAATATTTACTGTGAATAACAAATACGACGCGGTCCGTAAGTCCACAGGTGGAACTGGAAGATCACAGAAAATTGAATAAGACAGGGCCGAGAGCGAAAGGCCTTACAGTAATGGAAAAAAATAGCAGAGAAACTGACTTTCTTGACCGTAGGTGGAAACGGGTAAAAGAAACAGCATTCCTCCCATTTACACACTTGCACAACCAAACTTTGCAGACATGTCTTTTTAATCGTAGTGCTGAGTGAAAAACTGTTAATGATGAGAGCACAATTCATTTTTAGTGAGAGTAAATTATTATTATTGTTGGTTATGATAAAATAATGTACTACACATTAACGTAAATGAACTATTATGGCTACATAACATGTTCGTTTAATTTATTGTTGTTATTATTAAATCCTAGGAGACTGACACATAAAAAGTGGGAGTGATAGAAAATTATATCTGAACGAAATTAGAATTATATTAATACCGTCAGCTGCTCACGGGCTTTGATATATATCAAGGGGGATAGGTGAAAATGTGTGCTCCGACCGGGACTTGAACCCGTGATCTCCCGCTTACGTAGCAGACGGTCTATCCATCTGAGCCAGCGAGAGCACAGTGGATAGTGCGCCTGCAGGGACGATCTCGCGCATGACTCCCGCGAGACCCACATTCTCACCTTGTATGTACACACACTACATTCGTAGTGCCCACCCCAACACACTCATTACTCGTGAAAGACAGTCTTACCAAGTCCCGTAAGAGTTCGGGGACATGTGTGCATCCGCACAGAAGAAGAAGGTCATGGACAGTACTGCCAGAATTATATAATGATACGGATATGGTGTCTGTTTTTCCGGAACTTGCATACCACAAAATTCAACGTTGGGCTTGTGCCTGTCGCAGCAATGCAGAAATCGTAGTACTTGATGCGCTTGAAAAGCTGAGTGTGTTTGTGTCTCTTCCACCTTTTGTAAATGCCATGTCTTCTGTCAACGGTGGCTACTCTGATGTTAGGAGGTGCTGATAGTAATTAGTCCCAACACCTTTGTAGCTCGATCCTCCACAGCTCACCCAAACGGTGGTTTCCGTGCGTGGATTTTCGGTACTCGGCTAACAAAAAATAGTCGTGCATAAACGTGAATTAGCAGTCCTCGGCTATAGGGATCGGTAAAAAGTTGGCATATGTCGTTCTGAAACGGTTATGATGACATAATGTGTGAGTAATATCAGTGTGCATCAACTGGCGTATGTCACCACTGCAGCTCGTTCTGCTCGTAATCGATGGTATTCCTGCGAAGAATTGCCCTGGGGGAACGTTGCCATCTCCTGGCGAGCTAATAAAAGCTGGCGCTCCCCAAACAGAAAACCGCCAGTGCGCGGAACAGAAAGAACGACCCCACGAAGACTTCTGTCTGGGTCATCGGGGACAAACAACCTCCTGACCCAGGGAATAGCCCTTCATAAAAACTCGGTCGTCGTATACAGCAGTAGTAATGGTTTCTGTGTGCCACTGGTCGAAGACATTACGACTAATGGCAATGAGGCCTGCTTGCAGCAGAGTAATTTTGCCTTCTGTCAGCTGCACACCACATTAAAAAGGAATTATAGGAAGGAAGGGATATTGGGTTTAACGTCTCGTCGACATCGAGGTCATTAGGGTCGGAGTACAAGCTCGGATTGTGTCAAGGATGGGGAATGAAATCGTCCGTGCACTTCTGAAGAACCATCCCGGCATTAGCCCTGGGCGACTTACGGAAATCACGGAAAATCTAAATGTAGATGGCCGGGTGCGGGTTTGAAACGTCGCTCTCCCGAATGCGAGTCCATTGTCATAGCCACTGCACCACCTCGCTCGATAAGAAAATATATATACTGATAAGCACACCAAATAAACAGAAAGTTTCGAACTGTTCCAATGCTGGGGCAACGTTTTCAGTCTGATATCACTTGGTGGCTTGTGTGTGGTATCCTTGATTATTTATTGAAGTAGCTTTTCATTTGTCAACACGAGGCTACATAGAATGAGTTTAGTTACAGATATTTCTGCGTCGTAGAAGTCTTAGGTGCTCGTCGGGAATGGAACCGGCGGGCTCCTAATCAGCAGTCTTCGATGCCAACCAACAGGCCATAAAAACCACTCTCGTTCCTCGGCATAATATCTGCTGCCAGAGTACTTATAAACTTCAGTTATAGTCGTTAAAAAACCATTATTATCTGTGAGTAATAGGCACCTTTCTTCGTACATGTGGAGACGAAGAAGATGATACGAACCACGTAACATTAGTGTGTTCCGAAGAACAAAAATAGAAAGAAAGAAACAGAAAAAGAGCGAGAGAGAGAAAGGAGAAAGACTGAAAATATTTATCTTCAGATCTCCCGAAGAAACAATTTTCTAAGTAAAAAATTGTGATTAGACGATTAATTGTGTTGCGTATTATTCCCAAAGTAAGAAGATACAATCTTGTAATATTAATATCAACATCGGCACACTTTGTAACTAATTTTTTCGTTCGTTGGGACTACTTAAAGGGGCACTAGTCAGAAGCTCATTCGGATTTTTACATTCTAAAAGGAAAAGAGAAAGTGCTCTCATGGAAGTGTGTGTAATATTAGTGTACTGGTTGCGGATTTAATCACTTCTTTTAATCGTCATCGGCCTTTCATGGGAAAAAGTTTCACTGATTTCTGTTGATGTCCGTCAGTTTCAATTGTAATGGCCGTCAGTGTTCGTTACATCCGTCACTGACTTTTCTAAAATTATTTACTACTCCGGAAATCTTGAAGAGACTGGTCAGTGCTCGCGTTTTTTGTAATAATTCTCTACCGTCTATGCAAGCAATATCTAATAACGAAATCAAACTCGCGTCTTTGTCTACGCCAACCGAGCTATTTAAGAAAACGATACCAGTCTTCTACATAATCACACGGCTAACTGGGCAAGGAATTGTCAATCATCGGAACCCAGATCAACTCGCTGCACTATCAAATTAGTGAAACACTTTTGATAAGGGCGGCAGCACATTTTCACTCGCCAAATAAGGCTAACAGTTCGCTACTCTGACAATAACAACGCCGACCTGTAGCAAACTGATTCCATTCGCAATCTGAAAAAATTCAACAACTGACCACGGAAGTGGAGACACATGCCTTGATATTTACCTGAATTCTTGCATAAAGTACTCCGATGATTCTGACACAAATACACACACACACACACACACACACACACACACACACACACACACTAAATCACAAATGTCATTATAGACCTATATATACTGAAGCGCCAAAGAAGCTGATATAAACATGCGTTTTCAAGTACAGAGACGTGTAAACAGGCAGAATACGGCGCTGCGGTCGGCAACGTCTATATAAGACAAGTGTCTGGCGCAATTGTTAGTACGATTACTGCTGTTGCAATGGCAGGTTATCAACATTTTTGTGAGTTTGAACGTGTGTTATAGTCGGCGCACAGCATCTTCAAGGTAGTGGGGATCTTCCCGTACCGGGAATATCAGGAATCCAATAAAACATCGACTCTCCTGCCTGCGGCCGGAAAAAGATCCTTCTAGTACGAGACCAACGGCGACTGAAGAGAATCGTTCAACCTCACAGAAGTGCAACCCTTCCGCAAATTTCTGCTGATTTCAATGCTAGACTATCAACAAGTGTCATCGTTCGAACCATTCAAGGAAACATCATCGATATGGGCTTTCGGAACCGAAGGCCCATTCGCGTACCCTTCATGATTACAAGACACAAAGCTTTGCGCCTCACCTGGGCTGTCAACACTGACAATGGATTGTTGATGACTGGAAACATATTTCCTTGTCGGACGCCGGCTGGGGTGGCCGAGCGGTTCTAGGCGCTACAGTCTGGAGCCGCGCGACCGCTACGGTCGCAGGTTCGAATCCTGCCTTGGGCATGGATGTGTCTGATGTCCTTAGGTTAGTTAGGTTTAAGTAGTTCTAAGTTCTAGGGGACTGATGACCGCAGAAGTTAAGTCCCATAGTGCTCAGAGCCATTTGATCCATTTTGAACCTGGTCGCTCAGGTCTCGTTTAAAGTTATATCGAGCCAATGGACGTGTACGGGTATGGAGACAACCTCATGAATCCATGGACCCTGCATGTCAGCAGGAGACTGTTCAAGCTGGTGGAGGCTCTGTAATGGTGTTGGTCGTGTGCAGTTAGAGTGATATTGGGCCCCTGATACCTGTAGATATGACTTTGACAGGTGACACGTACGTAAGCATCCTGTCTGATCACCTGCATCCATTCATGCCCATTGTGCATTCCGACGGACTTGGGCAATTCCAACAGGACAATGCGACATCTCACACGCCAAGAATTGCTACAGAGTGACTCCAGGAACACCCTTCTGTGTTTAAAGACTTCCGCTGGCCACCAAACTACCCAGACATGAACGTTATTGAACATATCTGGGTTGTCTTGCAACGTGCTGGATCTCCACCCCTCGTACTCTTACGGATTCGTGGACAACCCTGCAGGATTCTATGGTGTCAAATTCCCTCCAGCGCAATTTCAGACACTTGTCGAGTCCATGCCACGTCGTGTTGCGGCACTTCTGCGTGCTCGCGATGGACCTTCGCGATATTTGGTAGGTGTACCAGTTACTTTGGCTCTTCAGTGTATATATCACACAAATCTGGGGTGAGAATTATAGATATGTGGGTAATGTAATCAGTCCAAAATCAAATATTTAAGGTTTTAAAGAAACAATAAATTTTGTTCCCACACAAATTCACAACTTCAGTAACTCTTACATGTGTTGAGAAGACGATGATAATATGACGCAATGCGGAAATGCCGTTAGCTCTCCGGTTCTGGTCTCGCGAGACTTTCCCTCTGCCCTTGTCAAAGGCCCACGACTGACTCCCTCGATTTACGACAGCTTATAGATGCTCCCGAAATTAATTTAATGCCTGAGGCCTTTTAGCCAGTCGGCACGTGCTCTGCAGCATAAGAGGCTCGTTTCTCATCTACTGACGTTCTCTTGATTGAGCGCTGTATACGACTAATAATGATCTTTTAATAGTTGGTTCCGCCTGGTAGAACTACTGTAACCAAATTTTGTCAGGTACCGTAATAGTCAGAAAAACCTCCTTACGGAAAATATTCATAGTACTAGTTGGGTCATGGGTTATCTCTATAGCTCAGCTCAAGCAAAGTATTTACTATGAATTGAATGTTTTACCGCGTGCAACGCTATGTTCAGATACGTAAAAAATCCCCCAGTATCCTAAAGGCGCCGGCAACGGGTGTATACCAATTCGACTGTGGTTCCGAAGTTCAACTGATAAATTCTCTGATGCTTGCACTTGCATCAACGGCTTTGTCCGTCTCCCGAAAAGCAAATAATTAACATAAAATTACTCTCCAAGTCCCCACAATTACCCCTGTGATACTTCTTTTAGAGCGTACAACGCATGTTTTGTTTATTGCATTAGTGACATGTTTCGGCTATTGCCTTAGTTAGATCCCACACTTAGAACTTGTGGTATTAAAGTTCCGTGTCAGAGTGAGTAGACGCCCCAACTCACTGTACGTTTTATTGGATCTTACATTGGACTTTGTTTTACATTTGTATGTTTTGGACGTGATAATTACATTAGGCGAAACATGGCGGTAATGTGCAAGGGCTATTCGGAAAGAAAGGTCCGATATGAAGTGAAACGGAAACCACAGTGAAAATTCGATGAAGATATGCACAGATATGTTGGGCACTGTCTCTAGTATGCCCGTCGATCGCATCACGTCGCTCTTTTCAGTTTAAGCGCACAGTGAACACGTGAAAATGCCTAAAAATAGTATGAGAGCCTCGTGAGTCTCCTGATATCATGCAGTCCACCTAACATAACTATCATGCAATTTGTTCTTCATGACCATTCTCGGCCGCATTCTGCAGAGGCAATAAAGATGTTCCTGCAGCGCTTTCGAAGGAAGTGTTTGATTACCCATAATACAGCCCCCACAGATCCATCTGTGCTCACGTGAACTGCTGGCTAAGACATAATTTTGGTGCAGAAAACGACATGTAGGCCAGCGTAGATCACTGGCGGAAAGCACAGGCGGCTGTCTTCTGACAAGGGTATTAGAAAATTGGTACAACGCTACGACAAACGTCTGAGACTTGGAAGTTGTAGCTAAATGATGTAGATAAATCATTTTTGATTTTGACAGTGGTTTCCATTTGGGGGCCGATCAAACCTTGCGTCCCGAATGGCCCTCGTAAATAAGAAAAATCATTAAGCTACACAAAACGTATTATTAGCAGAAAATTCATATTGATTGCGGAGTCAGTTACGGCAATTATCTTATCTACTTGCTGAAAAGGACGCTCTTCATTTGGTCCTTTTTTCATTTGTTTTCTGAATTGGGAAAAATATACAATTAATCATGTTGTTTGCATACCGTCTGACCTATTCACAGTAAACTACATTTGGTGTTTTGCTTGACGAATAAGTTATGTCGTTGTTCAACACGCGAACATGGTGCAAGAAACACTAAACTCACACCGCAGCATTGGAATGTTTGATATTGTGCGTCACTGATAGTAAAATTGCACTATAATCGCACCGAAAATTGGTGCTTTTTAAAACTGAATAATAAGTCCCGAGAAATGAGAGAAATTAATGTTATGAATAATGGTTCAAATGGCTCTGAGCGCTATGGGACTTAACTTCTGAGGTCATCAGTCCCCTAGAACTTTGAACTACTTAAACCTAACTAACCTAAGGACATCACACACATCCATGCCCGAGGCAGGATTCGAACCTGCGACCGTAGCGGTCGCGCGGTTCCAGACTGAAGCGCCTAGAACCGCTGGGCCACTACGGCCGGCCTGTTATGAATAATGACTTGCCTTTTCTTTTCCTGTTAATATTTCCAGATCTGCGATATTCCTTAGAATTTTTTTGTGAGAACATTGAGTGAATTTACGAGATGTGTTGGAAAGGTAATGCTTTCCTTTTTAATTCAGGATTGTATCAATGTATTTAAGTAATCTTTCTTCCTCTGGCGTCATATTCTGCAGTTACTGATTAACTTGTTGAACTACGTCATTTATTGTTGTTAAAACAGTTCACTCAAAGAACTGTTATTTGTTTACGTGGTTCTTCTTTGTAAATGATTCACTTTTTAGATTAACTGCTCTTCTGTTTACACCATAGTGCACAGTCATAGGTTGAGACGATTTTCCAGGAGTACGGATCAATGTGCCACGTACCGTTTCCAAGTTGGAATTTGGAACATTCGAGAATATTCTAAATGATTCGAAAACAGCCGTTAATTTTCGAGAATATTCATACACTCTTGAGAACACTATAGAACAATCTAGAATTTTTTCCACTGAAAAATTCGTAGATGTTACAGAGACATGTACAGGCTACCACCACGATGGGTATGCAAGAGTAGCAGCAGACATAAAAACCAGTGACTGACGGTACATGGGTTTGGAAGTGTCGGCAACTTCAAGTACAAATACTAATATAATATATATAGGTTGAGTGACGAAAGACGTAGAACCCCTTTTATTTCGTGAACGGTTCCAGATATCGAAACGAAGTTTTCGGCAAGTGATGATACACTAAGGGGGCCCATACTCTGATATCTAACGAAGAATCTTAACTCTTTCGTCGATCGACATATAGAGGCAAATATGATTTTTAAATAAAATGTCCTACATTTTCAGCGGCGTTCGAAAGCGCTTGATTGGTTGGTTGGTTGGTTTGGGGAAGGAGACCAGACTGCGTGGTCATCGGTCTCATCGGATTAGGGAAGGATGGGGAAGGAAGTCGGCCGTGCCCTTTCAGAGGAACCATCCCGGCATTTGCCTGGACTGATTTAGGGAAATCACGGAAAACCTACATCAGGATGGCCGGACGCGGGATTGAACCGTCGTCCTCCCGAATGCGAGTCCAGTGTCTAACCACTGCGCCACCTCGCTCGGTTAAGCGCTTGAAAATAAGCGTATAGTGACATAAAGGTTGTTCCTTTCGAGGTTGAAACTCTAGACAAAAGACTCCGAGAAATATTGTAAAATTGAAAAGAAAGTCGACCGGAATCGGCTATTACGTTGTAAACACCCTCATGCTGGGCTACGTCGTTGTATGAAGCCTTTCCACAGTTTACTTGTCTGCACTGCACAATTAGCAGCCCAATCTGATGCGCCAGAAGCTAGCATTCACCATAGATCCATATACAAAATCCGTAGCTGACTCTGTATGTCGTACAAGAGATGAGTTTTGTCTTAGTAGGGTAAGCCCATGTAGCTGGTTGTAACTACGGAACCTGGCATGAAAACTCTGCTTAGCGCAATAGCAGACTCTAGCCGCATTGCTTTCCAATTTTAGGACATTTCTCGGACTCTTTTGCGAAAGGTTTCAACGTAAATACTCACTAGCGCTATATTACTGTAATTGTTTTTCCAAGAGCTATTCAACGCAATTATGAAAAGTATGCGGTTCCATTTAAAAACCATATGTGTTTCGGTATCTCGGTTGATACCAGAGTTCAAAGTATTATCCATATCAAACATTACGTGCCGTTCAGGATACTGTCAATTGTGGAAAACCTCGTTTCGATATATGGTTCAAATGGTTCAAATGGCTCTGAGAACTATGGGACTTAACATCTGAGGTCATCAGTCCCGTAGACTTACAACTACTTAAACCGAGGTAACCTAAGGACATCACACACATCCATGCCCGAGGCAGGATTCGAACCTGCGACCGTAGCGGTCGCGCAGTTCCAGACTGAAGCGCCTAGAACCGCTCGGCCACACTGGCCGGCTCGATATTTCGAACCGTTCAGGAAATAAAATACGTATTGCGTCTTACGTGAATCATCCTATTTGTGGAAAATACCTCTTTCGCTGGGCGTATTTTATAATTTCTTTGAACTTCTCAGGTCTTACATGGACTTCAGTTCATTTCTATCTATTGGTTTCTTTCATTCAGCAAGTTATCTCGGGTAATAGATAGCAACAGGCATTATTTCTTACCCTCAAATTATATCACATGCCTACTCTTGAAATCTTTTAGAGCTCACAAAAGCGTTTTGTGACGGCTGATAATAACGTGGTACAGAAAAAATGAGGAGCCTGCTCGCCTTTAGCTGCAACATCTATTCCAGAGTTTAAACACACTGATAATGTCAGCGCTATCCACTGTGACAACTTGTTCAACACGCCTGGGATTTCGGCATCTTATTGATCGAAACGTAATGGGATTTCTGGCTTTTTGGCGTCTGACAGGCCCCGCGGGTGGTAATTGCCTCAGCTCGTCTTATCTCGCCGGCCAGCGGGGGAGCTGTTTGCGGCTGTCCGCTTTCAGCCGCGAGGGAGGGTCCACGAGGGAGGGTCCGTCCCCCTCGCGCTATCTGCATCGCGCGGCGCAAATACGGCAGAACAGGGGCGCACGTGCTCGCTTATCATCTGTTTACATCACTCCACTGTCACTTTGTCTCTCGCCGAGTCGCATCATTAACGCCAGCCCACTATCCACCGTTTGCAACATCGTAAACAGCTAGGAGAGGTGGAAGACTCTCGTCCGTGCGCCGATACGTATTGCGACAGTCTATCGCATCGACTACCTCTGCAGACCCTTGCTTACGACTATCGCAGGTACGGCCTCCAGAGAACTGTACTTCGATTACGCGTTTTAAAAATAGGGTTTAGAATGAAGGCAACCTCCATCCGAGCTCCTTATAACTTAAATACTGATATTAGAAGAAAACAAATCGCATTTTTGAGTATTCGTTGTGGTAATGGGAGTGATAATGCCTTGAAAAGTAGTTACGGAAATAAAGAAGATAGAAATGAAATGGGATAACGGTCAATATTGATTGACAAAATGGGGAACTTGTTGTGGAACATCGTGGAATATTTCCACTTCAGTCCCTATAGTTTCATGAAGTTCCGATAGGTGGCAGCGCTATATGTAGCCTTCAAAATGGCGTCTGTAACAGAGAGCTGTCATTGTGTTTCTTTTGGCGGAAAATAAGAGGATCGAAGATGTTCGTAGGCGCTTACAGAACGTCTACGGAGACCTGGAAGTGAACAAAAGCAGGGCGAGCCGTTGTGCGAGACATCTGTCATCATCGCAACAAAGTTGGTGGAAACCTGTCCAATCTCCCGCACGCCAGCCGGCCACGCACGGCTGTGACTCCTGCAATGTTGAAAGGTGGAGACACTCTCATTCAAGGTGATTAACGGATTACAATCATACACATCGCTACTCAGCTGGACGTCTCTGGTGGTAGTGCTGGCACACTCGTCCAACAGTTGGGGTACTCAAAGGTGTGAGCCCGCCGAGTTCTTCACCGCCCAGCACAAGACCGTAAAGAGCAGTGAATGACCATTTGTGCAGAGCTCCTTGCGCTTTACTGGGCTAATCCTGACAATTTTTGACGAGCATTGTCACAGACGATGAAACAGGGTCTCATCACTTCGAATCGGAAGCAAAACGTCTATTCATGGAGTGATGCCGTGCGGGATTAGCCGAGCGGTCTAGGGCGCTGAAGTCATGGACTGTGCGGCTGGTCCTGGCGGAGGTTCGAGTCCCCCCTCGGGCATGGGTGTGTGTGTTTGTCCTTAAGGTAATTTAGATTAAGTAGTGTGTAAGCTTAGGGAGTGATGATCTTACCAGTTAAGTTCCATAAGATTTCACTCACATTTCAACATGGAGTGATGCCACACCACATCTCCTCCGAAGAAAAAGTTCAAAGCCGCACCCTTAGCGGGTGAATTCATGGCGAAGGTCTTCTGGGGCAACGAAGGGGGCTATTCTGTTTGACGTCCTTCCTCGTGATGCAAGTATCAACTCGGAAGTGCTACCCTCAGGAAATTGAAGAAACCTTAACAGTGTGTTCATCTCCACAAAAATGCAAACGAACATCTGCTTCTCCATGACAAGCTCCATGACAAGGACCATGAGGAGCTCCTAAAACTTCATTGCACTGTTCTTCTTCATCTGCCCTGCTGTCCGATTCCGAGTTACACCTGTTAGCCCAATTAGTGGTGGACTCCATAGTGGTATCATGTGGACATACGGTCCGTCTGAGTAAAGTGACCGAAAGCTGTCGCATTGCAAGGAGATTGTGCTGAAAAATAGGGTTTTGTAGCCAAAAGACTGGGGAATAATATAGTGCGTATGTATACTGAAGAAAACCAACCTGGTTTCAGAAAAAAATATGTTTCATTACTTACTGAACGCCCATCTTAGTTGAATGAAATAAGGCATTACCGAGGACTGACATTACAACTAAAAGTAGTAGGTAAAGTTTGCTATTTTTGAGCAAATGAACTGACAATCGTCGAACTAGAGTATACATAAAATGCGTATTCCCAGTAGCAACAAAAGCGTGTCTGAAAAATAGTAATCTCTTTGCACTGAATATATATTTAAGTGTATGGAAGACTTTTGTGAAAGGTTTTGTCTGGAGTGTGGCCTTTTACGGAGGTGAAACGTGGATGGTAAACAATACAGACAGGAAAAGAAAAAAAAAAAAAAAACAGCTTTAGATTTGTGGTGCTACAGATGAACATTGAAGATTAGATTTCTGAATCAAGTAGCTAATGAACAGCTGTTGAATCAAATTAGGGAAAAGATAGTTTCATGGCACAACCTTGCTAAAGGAAGGGACCAGTTGGTAGAACCTACTCAGATGTACAAAGCAACTGTAGTTTGGCAACGTAGAGAGTCAAAATTAAAGAGAGGGAACAAAGTTTGACTATAGTAAGTTGCTTCAAAAGAATGTAGTCTGTTATAGTTATGTAGAGGTGAGGAGCCTAGTACAAGACGGACTAGCGAGGAGAACTACATCGAACGAATCTACGGACTTAAGACGACATATATGTGTACCAAATGTGGATAAAATAGCCTCAGGTGGAACATGCATATAGAATTTCGTTCTTCGTCAATAGACAAATGTACAAGAAACGTATACATGAAAGGACACAGAGATGCTGCATACTCGCACCTGGCAGAGTAAGAAAAGGGGCCTCATTGTGGGTCTTCATTTGGCCAACTGGTCGAATCATGCAGTATGCAGATTTTTGGGGATTTGGATGTTACAGTGGCCCATTTTGGACTGCATGGGAACGTGGGGGCAGGCATACTTGTCGACCCTCTGACCACCTCAAGGGAGGACCAGTGTCTTCAGCACTAAGCACATCGGAGCCCCTTTACATCTCCATTTGCCATCCGAGAACAAGTAATCGACTCCCTACAACATTCTATCTCCTCCCACACAACTGGTCAGAGACTAACAGCAGCAGCATAAGTGAATTACTGTCTTCTGCATTTGGTACTATTAACATGGCAACGCAAACTGCTGCGTTTCAGTGGAGCCAAGGCCGGAAACGATGTGCTGTGATGAACGGCGTCTCAATCTGTTCAGCAGTGAATCAGTTCTGCCCCACCTCCAGTGATCATCGAGGGCGAATACGGCGACGACCTAAGGAGAGGTCCATGTATGGGAGCTCCGATGAGAACGAACATTGCCAAATTCCATTTGTCATTGTCATACGAGCCTAGCGTCGTGTGTGAGGATATTTTGTCCACGCTGTTCTGACCTATCTCGATCCTCACGGAATTCGACTGTTGCCTTCGTCAGCACGTTCTCCAGATCTCTAGCCCACTGAAAACAGTTGGTCTTGGGTTGCCACTACTCTGCAGCCACACTAAGAGTGATGAACTCTGGCAAAAAGGTGAAGCAGCATGGAATGACGTACCCGAATCCATCATTCAAGTTCATTTCGACACGATTCCCATCTGTTGTTGCTACCTGAGGTGCCTGTGGACCCTGTAAACTCACAAATCATGTACAAATTTAAACACGTATTCTCCAGACTATTCTGTATATGTGCGATAAGTAAAATATAGTTATTTCCTATTCTTCCTGGGGTTACATTGGTCAGCAGAGTATGTATTGGTTGGTGCTTCTGTAGCTTTGTGGAGCATGTGTAACCTCCTAACAGTAAAAAATATAATTATGTATTATAACATTCATTCACATTCAGCGTAACCTACCAACAGACAAATTCCGTAACCTACCAATAATAAAAATGTGACTAACCTCTGAATAAAATTGTGTCTCACTTATAACCTTTCAATAATTGACTGTGAATTTAAACTAGTAAATTTTGGACGTCAGCAGTGCTGCGTCATGGCTCTGAAACATCATACTGAATAAATTTAAAATTCTTACCTCAATAAGGTCGCCGGATAACGCATATATATCTGCTCCTATAAGAAATTTTTCTGGCACAGTCCAGTGCAATGCTGGGCGATAGATTTGTCAAGTATAAAAAGAAACAATTGCTTTTTATTTACAATAATCGGGATGACCATGGATTGGAGAAATTAGTAAATTCTTTAAATTGAGATGAATGATTGTCAAAAGTTAATTATTATAAGAAAGATTATTATTAAGAGATCTTTTTATAAACATTTACATGGGACTTGATATTACAATAGTACATATGCGCGAGGCTGCTTTTACCTCATACTATAACGCTCAGGCACCGCCATCGCTCCACACGACCAGCCCAGCCAACACGTAACACCAGACTCCTAGTTACTACTACTACTACTACAACAACAACTGCTACACAGTTCCTACTGCATTCAACACTGCTCTCTGGTCTGAGATTCTCTTACAGCTTACATATCGCAGGCAGCGCGTGAGCAATCCATCGAAATTACACCTGCTCGAATGCGCTAGCAAAAAATTCCTTAATCATGGACCTCTTACACATGGGATGGGCGACAATGTCAACACCACAGTACAGCTTCAAGGAGAGTAGCTTTGATTAGCGGCCGTCAGAATGAGAGACACGAGTAGCGGTTCCATTGGCACCGACTGGAGATTCGTCCATCGGGTTCCTCCCGCCGTCACTGCAGTGGAGCTCGACAAATGAGGGTTGTCGGTTCAGAATGGGAGGAGCGGCGCTGGCCGGATTAATTCCGGGATGCGGTGCGCGGCGGTCGCTACAGCATCGAGGCACCGCTAATTCCAGCCCTGGAGCCAATCTCAGCCATGCTGCTGGTCGCCGCAGATGGTACCGCAGCGCTTCCGGTGACGTCCCCATCTGTCCTCTGACCTCGCCTCGCCTCGCACTGGACAACCCGCAGAGACCCCTTCTCTCCACCTTTTCCCTAAATCCTTGTCACAGGCCCGCAGCGGCCGAGAAGAAAAAGCTTAGACTAATTACAGACTACGCAAAGATTTTTAAGCTGTCATTCTCCCTGTGCTCCACACGCAATTGGAATGGGCTGATATGCCATCATGTGGTACAACGCCAACTACTCTCCGCCACGCATTCCACCGTGATTTTCAGGCTGTAATATTGACCCAGATGTAGCTGTAAGGGCATTTGATTATGGACACTGAACATCTGGTTATGTTAATTATTTTTACCGTTTCCTTTATTGTGTTTAACGCTTTTAAATTACCACGTTTCATATAAAAATTATTTTGTTATGGAATAACTTGTTACTTACCAGTGCTTTCTGCTGACAGTCGTTTCTCTGTTTTATGTTTCGTTTATCGTACTGCAATCGCTTTGAGTAAATTCTGCTCATCTTCAGATGTTTATACGTACGGAAAATTGTTACTTAAAAATAAAAAGTCTTGAATTAAGGTAACATGGGAATTTTTGTTTATTGTTCGCTGCTGGTTTTGGAGGGAGGGGGGTGGCAGTGGTTGGCCAGGAATTGATGTCAAGTGATGTGCTCCACACCAGCAGAGACATCACTGGACAACAATTTTTGGCCGACCACTGTCCTCTCTGTCTCGAAATACCTCGACAGCCACACCAGCAGTGAACAATAAATAAAATGTCCTATGTTAGTTTCGTGGAACACATTTTGCTTTTAAGTAACAAATGCGTGAAGATGAGCAGAACATGCCCGAAACGTGTTAAAACAGATGAAAGTGACTGGTAGCAGAAAATGCAAATAAATAATTATCCCACACAGTCGTGGTTTGTAAGGTACCCCTTATTTGCAAATAAGAACGCATTTTGATTTATTTCCAGTTTTACTATTTCACTTACATCAAGTGAATGTAGCAGCGATGCAGCATATACGAAGTAAGAAGCGAGCGGTAGGTTCCCAGACTGGCTAGTAGAGGTGATTGTCCATTTGGCACTTTCAGGGCCAGTGGCATGAGGTGCCGATGCAGAAATCGCTGCAGTGGCCGAGCGGTTCTAGGCGCTTCAGTCCGGAACCGCGCGATTGCTACGTCGCAGGTTCGAATCCTGCCTCGGGCATAGATGTGTGTGATGTCCTTAGGTTAGTTAGGTTTAAGTAGTTCTAAGTTCTAGGGGACTGATGACCTCGGATGTTAAATCCCATAGCACTCAGAGCCATTTGAACCATTTTTGAAATCAGCAAAGAGATAGGGAGGGAAAGTACACTTATTCAGGTGCGAGTCAAATTATTGTTATTAATAAATATTTGCTGACAAAAGTTGCGTTTTGGCACTCAGACATAGGAGGAGTCTATGGGTCATGAATGTTATCTTTCAGTAGTTTTACAATCCCAGGAAACGTTGATACTAATAAATAAATGCTAACTTTGGCATAACTGAAGATGCACGACCTTATATCAACTATACCGGTCGTACGCTTAAGTTACAGACTGGGCGCCATGGTCGGCAGTCGTCGACAGGACGCCTTTCGATCTAGTCATGCAGTAGACCATGCTCTCGTACCATTAATAGTTGGCTTATATCAGTGTGAACACGCTTATTTTATGGCGTTTCTTAAATAAACGCAACATAATGGCATCCCATGCAAAAATTATTTGCACAAAAAAATTCTTCCCGCTTCTCTACGTGAAACATAGATAGTAGTATTGCACTTTCAGAATCCGGCGGCGCTGCTAAGGCTCTGCAAGAGGCATAAAACTACGAGAGCATCTCCGCATAACAGATAGAAAGAATTACTACGTGGCGGTTTACGAAGACAGGTTAAAGACGGACTGGCTTAATTATTGTAAAACTCGCCACTCGGGAAACACTCCAGTCTTAGGCATTTGCAACAAGAGTTGCAGCAAATAATTTTGAGATAGTACTTCTATTAAATGAATAAGAAAGACCTAGGATATCGAGATCTATGAGACAGGCGAAAATACCTTCAGACTTCAATAAGAACAGAATAATTCCAGTCCCAAAGAAAGCTGGCGTTGACAGATGTGAAAATTACCGAACTACCAATTTAATAAATCACAGCTACAAAATACTAACACAAATTCTTTACAGACGTATTGAAAAGCCTGTATAAGCCGACCTCGGGGAAGACCAGTTCGACTTCCGCAGAAATGTTGGAACACGTGAGGCAATACTGAACCTACGACTTATCGTAGAAGATAGATTAAGGAAAGGCAAACCTACGTTTCTAGCGTTTGTAGACGCAGAGAAAGCTTTTGACAATGTTGAATGGAATACTCTCTTTCAAATTCCGAAGGTTGCAGGAGTCAAATACAAGGAGCGACAGGCTATTTACAATTTGTACAGAAACCAGATGGTAGTTATAAGAGTCGAGAGGCATAAAATGGAGGAAGTGGTTGGGAAGGGACTCAGACAGGGTTGTAGCCTATCGCCGACGTCATTCAGTCTGTATATTGAGCAAGCAGTAAAGCAAACGAAAGCAAAATTCAGAGTAGGAATTAAAAACCATGGAGAAGAAATAAAAACTTTGAGGTTCGCCGATGACATTGTAATTCTGTGAGAGACAGCAAAGGACTTGGAAGAGCAGTTGGACGGAATGGATAGTGTCTTGAAAGGAGGATATAAGATGAACATCAACAAAAGCAAAACGAGGATAATGGAATGTAGTCGAATTAAGTCAGTGGCTGCTGAGGGAATTAGATTAGGAAATGAGAAACTTAAAGTAGTAAAGGAGTTTTGCTATTTGGGGAGCAAGATAACTGACGACGGTCGAAGTAAAGACGATATAAAATGTAGACTGGCAATGGCAAGGAAAGCGTTTCTGAAGAAGAGAAATTTGTTAACGTCAAGTATAGATTTAAGTGTCAGGAAGTCGTTTCTGAAATTATTTGTATGGAGTGTAGCCATGTATGGAAGTGAAACATGGACGATAAATAGTTTAGACAAGAAGAGAATAGAAGCTTTCGAAATGTGGTGCTACAGAAGAATGCTGAAGATTAGATGGGTAGGTTAAAGTTAGATATAGTGGGAATTAGTGAAGTTCGGTGGCAGGAGGAACAAGACTTCTGGTCAGGTGAATACAGGGTTATAAATACAAAATCAAATAGGGGTAATGCAGGAGTAGGTTTAACAATGAATAAAAAAATAGGAGTGCGGGTAAGCTACTACAAACAGCATAGTGAACGCATTATAGTGGCCAAGATAGACACGAAGCCCATGCCTACCACAGTAGTACAATTTATATGCCAACTAGCTCTGCAGATGACGAAGAAATTGAAGAAATGTATGATGAGATGAAAGAAATTATCCAGGTAGTGAAGGGAGACGAAAATTTAATAGTCATGGGTGACTGGAATTCGACAGTACGAAAAGGGAGAGAAGGAAACATAGTAGGTGAATATGGCTTGGGGCTAAGAAATGAAAGAGGAAGCCGTCTGGTAGAATTTTGCACAGAGCATAACTTAATCATAGCTAACACTTGGTTCAAGAATCATAAAAGAAGTTTGTATACATGGAAGAATCCTAGAGACACTAAAAGATATCAGATAGATTATATAATGGTAAGACAGAGATTTAGGAACCAGGTTTTAAATTGTAGGACATTTCCAGGGGCAGATGTGGACTCTGACCGCAGTCTATTGGTTATGAACTGTAGATTAAAACTGAAGAAATTGCAAAAAGGTGGGAATTTAAGGAGATGGGACCTGGATAAACTGACTAAACCAGAGGTTGTACAGAGTTTCAGGGACAGCATAAGGGAACAATTGACAGGAATGGGGGAAAGAAATACAGTAGAAGAAGAATGGGTAGCTCTGAGGGATGAAGTAGTGAAGGCAGCAGAGGATCAAGTAGGTAAAAAGACGAGGGCTAGTAGAAATCCTTGGGTAACAGAAGAAATATTGAATTTAATGGATGAAAGGAGAAAATATAAAAATGCAGTAAATGAAGCAGGCAAAAAGGAATACAAACGTCTCAAAAATGAGATCGACAGGAAGTGCAAAATGGCTAAGCAGGCATGGCTAGAGGACAAATGTAAGGATGTAAAGGCTTATCTCACTAGGGGTAAGATAGATACGGCCTACAGGAACATTAAAGAGACCTTTGGAGAAAAGAGAGCCACTTGTATGAATATCAAGAGATCAGATTGAAACCCAGTTCTAAGCAAAGAGAGGAAAGCGGAAAGGTGGAAGGAGTACATAGAGGGTCTATACAAGGGCGATGTAATTGAGGACAATATTATGGAAATGGAAGAGGATGTAGATGTAAATGAATTGGAAGATACGATACTGCGTGAAGAGTTTGACAGAGCACTGAAAGACCTGAGTCGAATCAAGGCTCCAGGAGTAGACAACATTCCATTGGAACTACTGACGGCCTTGGGAGAGCCAATTCTGACAAAACTCTACCATCTGGTGAGCAAGATGTATGAGACAGGCGAAATACCCTCAAACTTCAAGAAGAATATAATAATTCCAATCCCAAAGAAAGCAGGTGTTGACAGATGTGAAAATTACCAAACTATCAGTTTAATAAGCCACAGCTGCAGAATACTAACGCGAATTATTTACAGACGAATGGAAAAACTGGTAGAAGCCGACCTCGGGAAGATCAGTTTGGATTCCGTAGATATGTTGGAACACTTGAGGCAGAACTGACCTTACGACTTATCTTAGAAGAAAGATTAAGGAATGGCAAACCTACGTTTCTAGCATTTGTAGACGCAGAGGAAGCTTTTGACAATGTTGACTGGAATACTCTCTTTCAAATTCTAAAATGGCAGCGGTAAAATACAGGGAGCGAAAGGTTGTTTACAATTTGTACAGAAACCAGATGGCAGTTATAAGAGTCGAGGGGCATGAAAGGGAGGCATTGGTTGGGAAGGGAATGAGACAGGGTTGTAGCCTCTCCCCGATGTTATTCAATCTGTATATTGAGCAAGCGGTAAAGGAAACAAAAGAAAAGTTCGGAGTAGGTATTAAAATCCATGGAGAAGAGATAAAAACTTTGAGGTTCGCCGATGACATTGTAATTCTGTCAGAGACAGCAAAGGACTTGGAAGAGCATCTGAACGGAATGGACAGTGTCCTGAAAGGAGGGTATAAGATGAACATCAACAAAAAGCAAAACGAGGATAATGGAATGTACTCGAATTAAGTCGGGTGATGCTGCGGGAAGTAGATTAGGAATTGAGACGCTTAAAGTAGTAAAGGAGTTTTGCTATTTGGGGAGCAAAATAACTGATGATGGTCGAAGTAGAGAGGATATAAAATGTAGACTGGCAATGGCAAGGAAATCGTTTCTGAAGAAGAGAAATTTGTTAACATCGAGTATAGATTTAAGTGTCAGGAAGTCGTTTCTGAAAATATTTGTATGGAGTGTAGCGATATATGGAAGTGAAACATGGACGATAACTAGTTTGGACAAGAAGAGAATAGAAGCTTTCGAAATGTGTTGCTACAGAAGAATGCTGAAGATAAGGTGGATAGATCACGTAACTAATGAGGAGGTATTGAATAGGATTGGGGAGAAGAGAAGTTTGTGGCACAACGTGACTAGAAGAAGGGATCGGTGGTAGGACATGTCCTGAGGCATCAAGGGATCACAAATTTAGCATTGGAGGGCAGCGTGGAGGGTAAAAATAGTAGAGGAAGACCAAGAGATGAATACACTAAACAGATTCAGAAGGCTGTAGGTTGCAGTAGGTACTGGGAGATGAAGGAGCTTGCACAGGATAGATTAGCATGGACAGCTGCATCAAACCAGTCTCAGGACTGAAGACCACAACAACAACATACACTCCTGGAAATTGAAATAAGAACACCGTGAATTCATTGTCCCAGGAAGGGGAAACTTTATTGACACATTCCTGGGGTCAGATACATCACATGATCACACTGACAGAACCACAGGCACATAGACACAGGCAACAGAGCATGCACAATGTCGGCACTAGTACAGTGTATATCCACCTTTCGCAGCAATGCAGGCTGCTATTCTCCCATGGAGACGATCGTAGAGATGCTGGATGTAGTCCTGTGGAACGGCTTGCCATGCCATTTCCACCTGGCGCCTCAGTTGGACCAGCGTTCGTGCTGGACGTGCAGACCGCGTGAGACGACGCTTCATCCAGTCCCAAACATGCTCAATAGGGGACAGATCCGGAGATCTTGCTGGCCAGGGTAGTTGACTTACACCTTCTAGAGCACGTTGGGTGGCACGGGATACATGCGGACGTGCATTGTCCTGTTGGAACAGCAAGTTCCCTTGTCGGTCTAGGAATGGTAGAACGATGGGTTCGATGACGGTTTGGATGTACCGTGCACTATTCAGTGTCCCCTCGACGATCACCAGTGGTGTACGGCCAGTGTAGGAGATCGCTCCCCACACCATGATGCCGGGTGTTGGCCCTGTGTGCCTCGGTCGGATGCAGTCCTGATTGTGGCGCTCACCTGCACGGCGCCAAACACGCATACGACCATCATTGGCACCAAGGCAGAAGCGACTCTCATCGCTGAAGACGACACGTCTCCATTCGTCCCTCCATTCACGCCTGTCGCGACACCACTGGAGGCGGGCTGCACGATGTTGGGGCGCGAGCGGAAGACGGCCTAACGGTGTGCGGGACCGTAGCCCAGCTTCATGGAGACGGTTGCGAATGGTCCTCGCCGATACCCCAGGAGCAACAGTGTCCCTAATTTGCTGGGAAGTGGCGGTGCGGTCCCCTACGGCACTGCGTAGGATCCTACGGTCTTGGCGTGCATCCGTGCGTCGCTGCGGTCCGGTCCCAGGTCGACGGGCACGTGCACCTTCCGCCGACCACTGGCGACAACATCGATGTACTGTGGAGACCTCACGCCCCACGTGTTGAGCAATTCGGCGGTACGTCCACCCGGCCTCCCGCATGCCCACTATACGCCCTCGCTCAAAGTCCGTCAACTGCACATACGGTTCACGTCCACGCTGTCGCGGCATGCTGCCAGTGTTAAAGACTGCGATGGAGCTCCGTATGCCACGGCAAACTGGCTGACACTGACGGCGGCGGTGCACAAATGCTGCGCAGCTAGCGCCATTCGACGGCCAACACCGCGGTTCCTGGTGTGTCCGCTGTGCCGTGCGTGTGATCATTGCTTGTACAGCCCTCTCGCAGTATGGTGGGTCTGACACACCGGTGTCAATGTGTTCTTTTTTCCATTTCCAGGAGTGTAGATGGGTAGATCACACAACTAATGAGGAGAAGAGAGATTTGTAGCACAACTTGACCAAAAGAAGGGATCGGTTGGTAGGACATGTTCTGAGGCATCAAAGGTTCACTAATTTAGTACTGGAGGGCAGCGTGTAGGGTAAACACCGTAGAGGGAGGCCAAGAGATGAATACACTAAGCAGATTCAGAAGGATGTAGATTGCAGTAGGTACTGGGAGATGGGGAATCTCGCACAGGATAGAGTAACATGAAGAGCTGCATCAAACCAGTCTCTGGACTGAAGACCACAACAACAACATCAGGATCTCTAAGACAACAAAAAATGAAAAAATTGGAAAGTGGTTGACGTAACTGACTATCTTTCTCTTTACAACAATGAGATCACGACGCTATCGACTGTGGTACAGCATCACCATGCACTTCCGACTCTGCATTGGCATGTCTAAATACGGTACCTGCAAGTGTCGTTATTTGATATTTAAAACGCCAATTTAATCAAAAAGATACGCTTTTGAAGGATTATCATTGGCTGTAGCACTCAAACTGGATGTTTCGTAGCATTCTAGTTACAACAATAAACACATCAACTACCGGTGGTCTTTACCTACAGACATGTAGAGTCCCGTCATATTATTACAACAAATTGTTGTAGAGTAGCGGCGTAGAAGTTGATGAGACCCTCGCTGTCGGTGGAAAAGACTGAAAAAAGGTGTTCTGGTAGGACGGATGCGTGGGTTCTGGGGCGTGAAACACACACACACACACACACACACACACACACACACACACACATGCACAAGCACACACATTCTGACAGAAACACAGAATAGTGAACAGTAAAAATGTATTAATCAACTATGATAACGCTTGTTACAGCAATTGGAGAATAGAGGTTTGGAAGAAGCTACTGTCATATGCAAATGGTCAGCTTTTCAGAACATTCACACAAGGTTGGCGCCGGTGGCGACACCTAAAACGTGCTATTATGAGGACAGTTTCGAACCGATTTCTCACACACAAACATCAGCTGACCGGTGTTGCCTGGTGAAACGTTGTTGTGATGCCTCGTGTAAGTAGGAGAAATGCGTACCATCACTTTTCTGACTTTGATAAAGGTCGGATTGTATCCTATCGCGATTTCCGTTTATCGTATCGCGACATTGCTGCTCGCGTTGGTCGAGATTCAATGACTGTTAGCGGAATATGGAATCGGTGGGTTCTGGAGAGTAATACGGAACGCCGTGCTGCATCCCAACGGCCTCGTATCACTAGCAGTCGAGATGACAGGCATCTTATCCGCACGGCTGTAAAGGATCGTGCAGCCACGTCTCGATCCTTGAGTCAACAGATGGGGACGTTTGCAAGACAACAACCATCTGCGCGAACAGTTCGACGACGTTTGCAGCAGCATGGACTATCAGCTCGGAGACCATGGCTGCGGTTACCCTTGACGCTGCATCACAGACAGGAGCGCCTGCGATGGTGTGATCAACGACGAACCTGGGTGCACGATGGAAAAACGTCATTTTTTTCGGATGAATCCAGGTTCTGTTTACAGCATCATGATGGTCGCATCCGTGTTTGGCGACATCGTTGTAAACGCACATTGGAGGCGTGTATTCGTCATCGCCACACTGGCGTATCACCCGGCGTGTTGATATGGGCTGCCATTGGTTACACGTCTCGGTCACCTCTTTTTCGCATTGACGGCACTTTGAACAGTGGACGTTACATTTCAGATGTGTTAAGACCCGTGGCTCTACCCATTACTCGATCCGTATGAAACCCTACATTTCAGCAGGACAACGCACGACCGCATGTTGCAGGTCCTGTACGGGCGTTTCTGGATACAGAAAATGTTCGACTGCTGCCCTGGCCAGGACATTCTCCAGATCTCTCACCAATCGAAAACGTCTGGTCAATGGTGGCAGAGCAACTGGCTCGCCACAATACGCCAGTCACTACTCTTGATGAACTGTGGTATCGTATTGAAGCTGCATGGGCAGCTGTACCTGTACGTGCCATCCAAGCTCTGTTTCACTCAATGCCCAGGCGTATCAAGGCCGTTATAACTGCCAGAGGTGGTTATTCTGGGTACTGATTTCTCAGGATCTATGCACCCAATTGCGTGAAAATGTATTCACATGTCAGTTCTAGTATAATATATTTGTCCATTGAATTTCCGTTTATCATCTGCATTTCTTCCTGGTGTTGCAATTTTAATGGCCAATAGTGTATCACGAAGGTATTTGAAAGTTGGTAGAACGCTACGACAAATGTCTCAGACGTAGCGGCAACTATGTAGATTCTGTTGCACATAAAACACTTCTGATTTTCGCTGTGGTTTCCATTTCGCTAGCGATCGGACCTTACATTCGGAATACGCCTCGTACAATGTTAAACATTATGAAATATGGCGGCTCCTGTATTCTGCTTGTAGCTAAAAGAAGTCGCAACTCACTGGCCACGTTCCTGTCCATGAAGCAAAAATCTTACATGGCAGATTCTTTATTTCACGCGTCGCAGTGCAGGGGAACCTGAAATTCCACGCTGTGACGTCACCAGTTCGTCATGCACTTGCGTTTTCGCGTCCCGTGAGAGGAGGTCTTTACGTCGCTTTCGAGTCAATTTCTCAACGAGCGTACTTCAAAAAAACTGCGTCGCTGGAATGCGCCCTGACCGCGATGCGTATGCGGCAACAAGTCAGTTGCGCCGCCGGGACATCGAACCGCGCGTAGTACAAAGATGTTGGGCGAGCGGCGAGGTGTCCGAGGCCTGGGATAATAGCGGCTGGCGCTACAATGGCCCGCGGCCGGCCACAATGCGCTGGCAGCCACAATCGCTTGGCGGCGCAAACTAATATGCAGCCACAAAAGGGCTGCAGCCGCGTCCATTAAGCGTCGCCAATTATCCAGTTTACACCAGCCGACCGCCTCTGACTGCCGTGTTGCTGCTGCTACAACAATTTCACGCCTCCAACTAACGAACTTCAGGGCGCCTGTTTCTGCTATTATCGTACTGAGCTGCGCTACTGCTAGTGCCGAGTGTTCGCAAGTAGTTCGCTTTATTACCTACAGCAACATTCCCAGTGCCGGCCGAAGTGGCCGTGCGGTTAAAGACGCTGCAGTCTGGAACCGCAAGAACGCTACGGTCGCAGGTTCGAATCCTGCCTCGGGCATGGATGTTTGTGATGTCCTTAGGTTAGTTAGGTTTAACTAGTTCTAAGTTCTAGGGGTCTAATGACCTCAGCAGTTGAGTCCCATAGTGCTCAGAGCCATTTGAACCATTTGAACACTCCCAGTCTTTAGGACATCTACAAACATTGTGCTACATTAAAGTCGTAACCTGGAGTTGTGAAACGTGCAATGTGTAAAGTACTGGTAGCGCCGCACAGTGGGCCAACTCACTTCATAATCTGGACAGAATACGAAAAAAATAAAAGAAAAGAAAAGGAGCGCGTCCTGACTTTGTCCCATGAAGTCTCGCGTAGGTTTGCCAGTACTGCGTTGTGATTTCAGTCTCAAGTCTATATGACGCGTGCCTTGACAGTTGCCAGTAAGCAGTGAATGACGACGTCACATTTTTCAGATGTCTGTATGGCCTGTTTAATAGCTGACAGCGATCCTGCCCAATTGTTAGGGTAAAATAAGATGGATAGCACTCCAAAAGGTACGTTTATGACATTTCTAACTGGTGTAAAGATGTACATCGACCTGAAACTAAACTACGAAGGAGATCTGAGGCTAGCGCACAACAATTTTACTACCAAAAAATTTAATAGGTAAAAAAAAAGAGAGAACTTACATCTTTTACCCACTTTTCTACATAGTCTCCAACATTCTCAATACGTTTCTACAATCGTCGCACCAATTTCAATACGCTCTGTTCGTAGAAGTCCATTTGATTGTGGTATAGCCACCTGCAAACAGCTGATTTCACTTCCACATCCGTCATAAAGCGTTGTCCGGTCAGAAATTTCTTCATGGGTCCAAACAGATCAAAGTCCTACAGTGTAAAGTCTGGACTGTATGGTGGATGCTGGAGCACCTCTCAACCAAATCTGGTGATTTTCTGACGAATATGAGCAGCTGCATAGCGGCAAACATTGTCATGAAGAAGTCTGACACTGTCTGCAATAGTGTTGTGGCGTATGTCACAAAGGACACTACGCAACTTAACAAAGGTTTTAATGTAGGCTGTAGCATTCACAGTGATCCTATGTTCAGCAAAGTGCATCAATAACACACCATGCATGTTCCAGAACACTGTCACTAATACTTTCCCAGCAGATTGAGTCACTCTGACTTTTTTATTCGTACCGGAAAACCAGCACGTTTCCACTCCATAGAAGCCTGCTTCGTCTCGTGCGTGTAGTGATAAGCCCACTACTCATCACCTGTGACGATTCCTTTCAGAAAGCCATGCCATTCCGCGGTGTAACGCGGTAAGTGAAATAAGTTTCTCATTCGCTGTCCCTTGTGGTTGTCTGTCAGGTTCTTAGGCACCTAGCGAGTAATAACTTTACGAAATTTCAGCGTGTCATGCGTAACATCGTACGTCGCATCGCAGGAAATGTTGAACTGCTGCGATAAGGTTCGAAGTTGCCACGCGCTGGTCGTTCAAAATTGCTGTCTTCACGGATCTGACATTATGCGGGGTTGCAGCTGTTACCGGCCGACCGGAGCGTTGGAAATCGCTAAGGTTCACGCGGCCCCCTTGGAAGAATGGAAGAATGTACACCACCCGGAGACACTGCTACGGTCCATTCAGTCGTCCCCATACACACCACACATGTCCCTGTGAATTTCACTCGGTTTTGCCCTTTGACCCACAAATATCGAACTGCACCTCGCTGCTCTTCACAAGCTGACGGCAGCAAGATGTGCATCATTTTTCACCACTTTTGTTTCGTAGTTTAGGCTCCCTCTCTAGAGCAGCACATGAAAACAAGATACCCTCTACAGCGCAAACTACAAATTGTATCCTCGCGAAATTTCTACGTTCCGACTGCAGTACCGGGGAGAAAAAAATACTGTGAATTACTTTCCGATCCTTATTCCTACTGCTGATAGTATCCGAAACCTACAAAATTTCCTCTACATGGCTCCACTGCTATAAATGGCTCTTCTATTACCTTAATGATGTAGTTAAGGAATTACAACGCGCACATATTTAGTGGACGGTCATTTTTTTTCCGTGCGGCAGTGCCACACGGTAAAAATTGGTTTCTCATTATTGCAATTATCTCATAAACTGTTGTCTGCACAAAAGATGTCTTAAGTTTTTTTTTGTAAAATTCTTGAGGAGCTGTACAGAATTGTAATCATAATTCCTTTCGCTGATAAATGCGAAAGTTATTTATGAATAACAGAAACTTGTTTTATAAAATATCGTCGGAGTATTGAAGCGGGATTTGACATATTTTTGATTAGTGTATTTTTTTGTTTTCCTTTTTGTTGAGGAAATAGCATTTGCAAGCGCAATATGATTAATCTGTATTGTTTTCTTTATTTTTACTACCGTATCCCTTTATTTCATGTTATAAATCAACAATTTTTGAATAAAATCTGAATTAAACATTTACAATTTCACTACAAATACTGTTCATCTTTAAGTAATAGACAAGAGGATAACTATGTAGAACAAGAATGTTCTGTAGGCCCGTTACAAATCCTCAGTCAGTTTCTAGACAGTTCACCGCTTCCCGTGTTTATGGGATCTATTAAGACAGTGATCCTATAAGTAAAGAAAGCTATCGTTATGAGGTAACTCCCGATACGTAGGCAACACACTTAACATACAGGTAACGTTAGTATGACCTTAACTGACTAAAGATACTAGGAAAACTGCTGTAGTTTGCATTTGCTTATGATAGTTTGCGGTGCTGTACCGTAGCTTACAGAAATTTTATAACTCTGATTGTAACCCGTTCTTTTCAGCTCCCTACACACACACAGCTGGACTGTTGATAGTAATCTTGAACTCGCGAGTGATTCCTTCTTTCATACTGGCGTTTTCTCAGGTGACATCTAGTGGTCACTTCCGCATTACATAGGGGTGTTCGGATATTTTGATCATATAGTGTAGTTTGCTATTAATACAACACACAGGTGATTTATTATTTATTTAGCGTATGTGGTTTTCAAGTACAAATGGTTTCACGTTTAAATACATACAGACAGATAAAGATAAAATCAACATACATTATAGCACATAAATAATGTCTCATCTTATGGACATTCAATTAAGGATAGAGTAGGCATACACAGGTTGTTACAATAAGGTATCTTGTCATAGGTAAATTAAAATTATCATATAGACATTGTTGCTATAAGGTCATTCAGCAATCACATATATGGAATCTATCGAGTCTCTTTAAAGTTCTATGTCTAGGTTTTCCATCCACTCGATGGCTGCAGGGGAGGCTGCAGAAAGTTCTCGAATGGATCCTTTAAACGCAAGCTTAGGGCATTCCTGAATGATGTGCTGGATCGTTTGCTCTGGATGTCCACAATCGCACTGTGGTGAATCTCGTATGCCCCATCTACAGAACATCTCGCCACTTCTGCCATGACCAGTTCTGAGTCTATGGAGCATAACCCAAGTTCTTCTTGGCAGGTCTGTACCAGGTAGGTTTCCACCAGGTGACATTTCATTGCAGTTCTTGGATAGTCCAGTCTGAGACCATTCATTTTTCCATGAATCCATAGCATCGTAAGACGTAGCCATAAGGTTTTGAGCTGTTCTCCATGGTGGTCTTCTAGACCTTAGTCAGGAAAGATTTGGGGCAATTTCCTGATGGATTGGAAGGTTGGTATTGGAGGAGATTTTACGCCATTCATTAACTAAGGGGGTTTGCCGACTAAGATGTGGTGGAGCTATAGTGCAGACAACAGGAAGCCAAGGTAGTGGGATGGATTTAATGGTCCCATTTATGGTTCTCATGGTATTGTTTAGTTGGGGTGTAAAAGTAAACTGCCTCCAAGTGCTACAGCCCGGGCAATGCCGAAGGTAGCTAAAAGTCTACTACCATCGTGGCGCTGCAGTATGAGTGTGAACTCATCTCGCGGCTTAAAAGTGCAAATGGAAGCAAACAATAAAATGAATGGGTCTTCTCAAAATCCAATGACACAGGTGATGTTCTTACGGTTTCCTTGTCTTTTCTTAATGTATATCTCTATTCGATTCACATTCCCGAAGGTTTCTCCTTCTTTATGGGATTTATGATGAACGAATGAAAGAATGAATCAATGAACGAATCAAACTTTTGGAATGGATATCCAGAATGATTTAGGTTTTTTGGTTGAGAGCGGTAGCTCTGCCATGTGTTATGGGAGACGGAATAGTGACCATTAAAATTTCTTCAACCTTACTGTGTCACAAATCTTTGCAATGGGATGGAAGTTGATTTGATTTTCCGCTGTGAAGCAATATTCGCTTGTAATAAAGTCATAGCGTGGCTTGTATCTAGCCCGGAAGTTTGGCGAGTGGCGTGCCAGCGTTCCGTGAGGTTCGCGGAGCCGCCAGTGACTGGCGCCACCGGTCGCTTCTGCGCCAGCGGGAAGATCACGTGATGCGCACGTGGCGCCTCCCTGGCGCACGCTGTCCTGTCTCAGAGGCGCCCTGGCGTGCCCCCGGGCTGTTAGGCTACGCCGCAGTACGCGGCGACTTCCTAGCGATGGACGAGTTTGCTGTTTACCAGGGGGCTCCGCGAACCGGAAGGACGCTGCCGCAGTTTATTCCGCCCAGACAGGCAAATGTGCAGTCCTTTTTGTTTTTATTTCTTCTCTGCCGTAACGCTGCTCTGACAGGTATCGGCAAACGGGTGAGCTATTGTAGGAACGCCCGTTGCGGCTGCGATGCGGTTGTTTTTATACGCACAAGACTTCAAACAAATACTAGATGATACAGCACATGTAAAGTGTCCGTAAATGAACAGCACTCTGACTTCTACTGGTTGCTCAGCTAGATAAATAAACAAATTTCTCTGATAAGTTTTTGTGTGAAAATGTGCAAGGCGGTTCACCAAGGAGTGTACATCTACATCTACATCCATACTCCGCAAGCCACCTGACGGTGTGTGGCGGAGGGTACCTTGAGTACCTCTATCGGTTCTCCCTTCTATTCCAGTCTCGTATTGTTCGTGGAAAGAAGGATTGTCGGAATGCTTCCGTGTGGGCTCTAATCTCTCTGATTTTATCCTCGTGGTCTCTTCGCGAGATATACGTAGGAGAAAGCAATATACTGCTTGACTCCTCGGTGAAGGTATGTTCTCGAAACTTCAACAAAAGCCCGTACCGAGCTACTGAGCGTCTCTGCTGCAGAGTCTCCCACTGGAGTTTATCTATCATATCCGTAACGCTTTCGCGATTACTAAATGATCCTGTAAGGAAGCGCGCTGCTCTCCGTTGGATCTTCTCTATCTCTTCTATCAACCCTATCTGGCACGGATCCCACACGGCTGAGCAGTATTCAAGCAGTGGGCGAACAAGCGTACTGTAACCTACTTCCTTTGTTTTCGGATTGCAATTCCTTAGGATTCTTCCAATGAATTTCAGTCTGGCATCTGCTTTACCAACGATCAACTTTATATGATCATTCCATTTTAAATCACTCCTAATGCGTACTCCCTGATAATTTATGGAATTAACTGCTTCCAGTTGCTGACCTGCTATTGTGTAGCTAAATGATAAGGGATCTATCTTTCTATGTATTCGCAGCACATTACACTTGTCTACATTGAGATTCAATTGCCATTCCCTGCACCATGCGTCAATTCGCTGCAGATCCTCCTGCATTTCAGTACAATTTTCCATTGTTAAAACCTCTCGATATACCACAGCATCATCCGCAAAAAGCCTCAGTGAAGTTGCAGTTTGTAACGGTTCAACTAAAATCGCTGTGCATTCACTTTTTCACTCCCCGGATAGATGTTAACTCAGAACGTCGCACTGAATGATCCATTGATAATGTTAACTAAATGATACGATAAAGGCTGTAAATGGGGAAAAATCATTTTATTAGCTGACGCACCCCCATGAACCATGGACCTTGCCGTTGGTGGGGAGGCTTGCGTGCCTCAGCGATACAGATGGCCGTACCGTAGGTGCAACCACAACGGAGGGGTATCTGTTGAGAGGCCAGACAAACGTCTGGTTCCTGAAGAGGGGCAGCAGCCTTTTCAGTAGTTGCAGGGGCAACAGTCTGGATGATTGACTGATCTGGCCTTGTAACATTAACCAAAACGGCTTTGCTGTGCTGGTACTGCGAACGGCTGAAAGCAAGGGGAAACTACAGCCATAATTTTTCCTGAGGACATGCAGCTTTAAGAGCAGTTGAATGGAATGGACAGTGTCTTGAAAGGAGGATATAAGATGAACATCAACAAAAGCAAAACAAGGATAATGGAATGTAGTCAAATTAAATCGGGTGATGCTGAGGGAATTAGATTAGGAAATGAGACACTTAAAGTAGTAAAGGAGTTTTGCTATTTAGGGGGTAAAATAACTGATGATGGTCGAAGTAGAGAGGATATAAAATGTAGGCTGGTAATGGCAAGGAAAGCGTTTCTGAAGAAGATAAATTTGTTAAAATCGAGTATAGATTTAAGTGTCAGGAAGTCGTTTCTGAAAATATTTGTATGGAGTGTAGCCATGTATGGAAGTGAAACATGGACGATAACTAGTTTGGACAAGAAGAGAATAGAAGCTTTCGAAATGTGGTGCTACAAAAGAATGCTGAAGATAAGGTGGGTAGATCACGTAACTAATGAGGAGGTATTGAATAGGATTGGGGAGAAGAGAAGTTTGTGGCACAACTTGACTAGAAGAAGGGATCGGTTGGTAGGAAATGTTTTGAGGCATCAAGGAATCACAAATTTAGCATTGGAGGGCAGCGTGGAGGGTAAAAATCGTAGAGGGAGACCAAGAGATGAATACACTAAGCAGATTCAGAAAGATGTAGGTTGCAGTAGGTACTGGGAGATGAAGAAGCTTGCACAGGATAGAGTAGCATGGAGAGCTGCATCAAACCAGTCTCAGGACTGAAGACCACAACAACAACAACAACTGACGCACTGAGACCTTAAGGGCCTAAAGCACACTGCCGTCGATTTTGAGACTGTAGCATGTATGCATGCTCCTGACATCTGTTGCTGTTATGATGAACCAGCCGTATGAGTGCTGTACTCATCCATTCCATACACTACTGAGCCAAAACATGGTGACCACCTGCTTAATAGCTTATTTGTCCGTCTTAGGAACGAAATACGTCACTGCTTGTGCATATCGGTGATCCTTTATTTTGTTGGTAGGCATATGGAGATATCTGACGTTAGATGTCTACGCACAGGTCATGTAATTCGCATAGAGAGCGGTCATGGCGCTCGACAGTGACCCAGATGGGACCCATAGGATTTACATCAGGCGAATTTGGTCGCCGAGACATAACCGTGAGTTCACTACATTGCTCCTAAAACCAGAGTAGCAAGTTTGTGGCTCCGATACACGGACAATAATGCTGCTGGAAGATGACATCGCCGTCGGGGAAGACTTGAAGCATGAAGGGATGCAGGTGGTTCACAGTTATCAGAGTTTTTCCGATTACTACCACAGATAACATGCAACCGCAGTAGAATGTCTCCCATTGCAAAAATACGGCTCCCACCAGCTTGCGTCCGTGGCGCGCTGCACGTTTCGATCCGCCGTTCACTTCGATGACGGCGTTTGTGGAGACGAAAATAGACCTATTGTAGCAGACAAGCCTCCAAACCCCACGTTCTGTGAATAGTCGTGGGCTTTCAACCATTTAGCACGTAGTGGTAGTTTCATTGTCCTTCTACCTGTTTACTTAGACGCTCACGACAGTAGCACGTGCACATTCGACCAGCTTCGCCGTTTTCGAGATACTTGTTCACAGGCTCTACGTAATAACAATCTGCCCTCTTTGCCGAAGTCGCTTATCTCAATGTATTTCCCCATTTGTAGGCCATTTCTTCGCTATGGTGATCCCCCGTTCGTGTCTGCTCCGTTTAAACACTGTTGTTACTGCGTCACGTATCGGCAACGCGACCAGGTGGCATTCAACGTCACGGCGGGCAGTAGCCATAATGTTTTTACTTATCAGTGTACATTCTCTGATATTCACTTCCTCAAGAGCGCAAAGCACATATTTTTATCACCGCAGGAACGCTCCCTCGCTACGCTGACGCCCAGATCTTCATAAAAGCGGTAAACTCTTGAAGGAATGCCCCATGGAAACCTCACGTTCCATGGTTACAGCACTCCAGTCTGTGAAATGTGCGCTTAGGATTTCAGGACCTTAACAGTATTAGTGACTTCCCATTCCTGATATCAATATACATTTCAGAAATTTGACAAAGATGAAGTTTTCAACAGGTTTGCATGAACTGCCACTTAAAGCAACATGTTCTCCACTGGAGTCGCGGGAGGCCGCCGTTTTCTTCAGTTCATATCGGAGGAGACCACAGTTTATCATTTCCCCACAGTCTGTAAATGCCTTGCAAGACCAAGTGCCCAAATACTTTGGTGGAAGACAAATATAAACCTTGAAAGACGAAGACTTAACAAAACGCCTAGATCAAACTTGTAAGACGCAGGCTTAACAAAACTACTGGATTTGCTGACAAACTTGGACAGATGGTTTTATCTGGATCTCAACCAAGAAAATGTGCTTCTTGAAAAGCATGATAACGAGGACCATGAAGTATCTGTGTGAATGGTGCGTTTAGTATCGTTCATTATATTCTGATTCTAGTTACATATTAATTATAAACTACGCAACAGTCATAAGACACAACTGCCATCAGGCAATATATGAAAATTTTTTGATTAACATGAATAATAATAATCCTAAAATTAACTAAATGGGTACACGATTTTGTAATGGGAAATATGGGCTGTTGAGTCTTGGTTAAAAAAAAAAAAAGTCACAGCTATGAGACTTGTAGTTTGCGTACAAATTTGATTTTTACAAACATGTATTTTTCTCAAAACTGTGTTTCTATGCTTCTTTTTTTTGGGAAACCCGTTACATGTAACTTTGCAGGTCGCCATAGAGCACTGAGTATCTGGTGGAGGCGAGAAAAAAATCAGCAAAGCAGCACGGAGCTGCTGTTGCCCTGCAAAAGAAGAACTGAATAAAATTTTGTTCACGCCAGGATCTGTCTTACGTTAGTTCTTGACTGACGTAAATCTTTTATTGCGGAAGGTCAGATTAACTCAATTTAATATTGCGTAATTTTCACTTAAAGAAAAATGGTCCGTTATTACAAGGTGTAGCGAATATGGCTTCCGAATCTAATGCAGGTTAGTTTTTTCGAGTATTCCCTCGTTTACATTGTATGTGTCGAGAGGGCATGAGTGAGTGTGTGGAGACTGTTTTCCGTTAACTGCCATACAGTGCTGTTTTCCTTCTACTTAATGCTTGACACGTGGAGTGGGGAGAACTAATTATTAATTTAATTAAAGCTGACTACTCCTTTGAATTGTCTCACGTCCGGAACGGCGGAAATTTTATTGCCGCAGGAACCTGTACCTAAGACGGAGTCATATCGTAAATTTTATGGCCCTAGTAGAACTTTATGTGCTGGATAAGTTTCGATAATCTAGGATTTTTATATTACGCCCATATTACGGTCGGTTCACCCGAGCTAAATTACCAGAACAGATATTATTAAGGCCCTCTAGTGCTCGGGAATTGAATACTGAAATTTGCTCAGTTAAACTGGAATCACTCAGTATAAATAAGAGAACCGCCGTTAGCTATCACAACACAGTTTAGAAGAAAATATATAATGCAGTGTGGGCGAGTATTTTGCTAACAGTTGCGCTAAAAGAAAAGAAAAATTTACTTGTGAAAGGTAAGAATTGTATTTAAACTGAGCAGTCTACTTCATAATGGCATTCGACAGCTCGTTAGAGAGAGAAGTCAACTGGTATAGGACATGTTATGTTCACAGCGAACCATTTCACAAAATAAAAATGAGAAGTCGTGTTAAATATCAGGCAGGAATTTCCTAAGAGAAAACTTATTCGTTTCCCCACCGAGCGAGATGGCACAGAGGTTTCTAAGACTTCATAGTCACGGAGATAAACAATTTATCCAGTTTTAAGAAACGTTTAAAGCAATATAAGCATCGTTAAATTATGACAAGGAATGGACTTAAGTAACTGACAAAAACATGTTTCAGCACAGGGATTAGACTAAATGACGATACTGGAAGACAGGAGTCAATAAGAAAAAAACTTCGAAATAAAGACTGTCCGTGTGCTGAGTGACACAGGATGTCAAATGACAATGTTAGCTGGGAGACCAGGTTCCTCATCCTATTTGGAAAGGTTTTCTTCTTTCCTTGGACAAATGCGATTGCTGAACCGCAAGAATTCATATTGAGCACAGGTGACTGCGAAAAGTTCTTATGAAGCTGTGGTGGTGTATTTCTGTATTGGAGACTAGAAAACTAATTCTGCATTGTGACGTAGGATCACGTGATCAAAACTTCGTCTGGTTAATCCACGGAAGCAAATAAATCACCTCATTAATCATAGCTGTTTTCATGTTTCTTGTTTCGTTATGGAGAAAATAACTAATCCAGAATGAGATTTTCACTCTGCAGCGGAGTGTGCGCTGATATGAAACTTCCTGGCAGATTAAAACTGCCCGCGAAAGGCAAAGGTCCCGAGTTCGAGTCTCGGTCGGGAACACAGTTTTAATCTGCCAGGAAGTTTCAAAACAACTAACGTTCGTATATTGTTTTCCTCTATTTATTTCTGTAAAAAAGAAAAAAAGAAGTAGAATTCTGAAGAAGTTGTAGTGATGTAGTGTGTCCCATGGGCCATTCCCTTGAAGAAAGACCTCGACACTTGAAGAACGGCTGTAAAATGAAGGACGCAATTACGTCACTTATGGGCGCAGTTGGGACACGCTTGAAAACATGTGCTTTCTCCGGGTTCTTTACTTACTTCTGAATGCTGTGAGCGTTTTCATACGATTAGTCTGTCAAAGTTGAGTAAAATTGCTCAAATGTTGAAGTATCTTCTTACCGATGAGTGATCGAAGACACTTTGAAGGAATAAATGTTTTTCAACGAAACCAAAATCCAGTTACGTTCTTGGATGAATATCTACAGAACAATACAGATGTCTCTTCTGTGACGTAGTCTGTTGCCCATGCTATGGGCTCCTGTAGAGCACAAAGGTCAGAGCTTATTGTGTCCGCTATGTGCGTATCACGAAGAGGGAGATTTGGAAGTGATCCGATCCTCAAAATGATATTACATCCAAACTGTACACTTCTGGACAAGGGTTCCATATTAAAACTTCCTCTACTAAGTCATCTACAAACTCTAGAAGTCTATAATAGAAATTTTGAATAATCCTGTATAAAAAAGAAATGTTTGTTCGTTCGTCTTCTATGTGTTTTATACCATTCAACCTATTACGATGAAACTTTGATGAGCTGTTGAGAGCACGCCCACGAAGGTTTCTGTGGATGTAAGAACCACCAACCACCTGTAGAAGTGTGGGTAAAAAGGGGGGTAGGGGTAACAGAAGTCTAACTCAGGAATGTCTGGAGCAATTTCAATGAAATTTTGTATATGTATGACTTCTTATTTGTATATGTATAAAATCATTGTGGGTGTAGCAAATCCCAACTGTATCTAGGGGTGAGAAGACAAGACATGTAAAAATATTCGATAACAACTTATCTTAATATCACACCTATTGTTTGCGTGGTCGCTAGACTTATTGATGACAGTCACGATGTGATTCTAGTTAGGAAAAAGGCGACGAGTGGTGCAATGACAGTGACATGTCACTGTATCTCTTTAACACCTCAACCAATTCCCACAAAAATTGGCATACGTATCACTTGCTATCTTGAAAAAATTACTGCCACAATCAGACACCTCTAGTACCCATGCAGCTAAGGGTTTGGGATAAAATACGTGACATAAAATCTTAAGCTCAGGAATGCCTGCAGAAATTTTAAACAAATATATATATTTATATATATGCTACTCCTAGGGGTGGAGGTGACGGACAGGTAGAAACGTCCGAAAACGACCTGTCGGTATTTTATTCCTGTAATTATTTGACTCGGAATACTTTAAAAGCATGAAGAGCAATCTCTGTCTCATTTGCGTTGTTCAGTGCATCAATCGCATCGTATTTCAGGGCCGAAAATAATTTCACACGGCTCCATACCAGGGGTACATTTAACGTCCTCTCTTGAATCGCTTGGTATAAAGCAGTGGAGAATCAGACAGTTCTAGCGACAGTCCTTTATCTCGAAATAGCAATCGGTTACTGGCAGAACTGCGAGTACCAGTTTCCTCAGAATTCAGATGAAACTGTAGAGCGAAATTTGCTAAAGATACGGATGAAGGTTATATAAAAGGGCGATTCAGCCGCCGCTATAGATAGGACTTATGCAACCCACACCATCTTTAAGTGCCATAGGTAAGATTTTCATATTCCCAAGCTCGTTGCACGCTAACTTTTAGTCCTACAGAAAATGTGAACAGAAAATTTTTGTAGCAGATTTAATCTAGTTAAATTCTGTACTGCGATACGTTTGCGCTCGAACCCGTAGTTTTCGAATTAATAATAAAAAAAGGTACTTAAGCAACCTCCAAACGCGTTTTTCTTGATTAACTCGAAACTCGTGGCCACCAGCGTAAACATATCTCAGTAAAATAAATTGTATTTAAATACACCATATTTCCTATTAACCCTTTCGTGGGCAAAATTATTGAGCAGTTTTTTTTAATGAATGGAGAGCAGATAGTAGTTAACAGATAGGTATATTTATGATACAGAATATCAAATTTGCTACAACTGTGAAAGTGAGGTCACACAACGAGATGGGAAGTATTCTTCCCACTGCCCTTCCTTGGAGTTAAATGACAAAAACAACTTTTTCAATATATATCATATTTATTTGATAAATTTACTTTTCTTGCTACAAGTATTGTTCACAATTACTTGCCATGAAATTTTCTGAAACATGGGTCTATGCAAAGTGGTATTTGACAATATGTACAAACACAGCGAGTGCTCTTTTCCGCAGCTTTGATAATACAATGACGGCGCGTCCAGTAGGTTTCTCCTAAAATCGGTTGATGCTCCCCTACCGCCACATGACGAAAATTTTCAGGTACTTTACCCCTTTTTGCCAGAAAGACAGGTATTTGTCCATGCCTTTTTTGGATGAGAAGCCAGCAATCAATTGTCTGGCTAGATGGATCCTGTATGTGAGCTGATCATGCTGTCCACTTTCTCTTTTACTTATTTTCCACAAGATAAAACTGTTCACTGCAGCAACGTCCACCAGGAAATAAAATATTCTGTGCCACCATTTTACAGAACGTCTGCCAATAGCATACCTTTCTCGTAATTGATCAAGCTTATCGACACCACCCATTATTTTGTTGTATTCTGCCACAACTTCAGGACAAGAAATATCTGTACTAGTACCATCCTTGTTTTTCCTTTTCACTGTGGCTGTCTCTCATGGGTCATGAATTGAGGACAGGAAAGTGACTGGACGGTTATCCATCCATTTTACTGCAGAAATGGCTCCTTTTGTTTCAAACTGGAATTCTCCTCTTTCAAATTTTACGTTTTCCTTCATAAATTTGGGTAAATCAGAAGTATTTATCTTATACTATAGCTTTGAGGAAAAAAAAATCACAAAATGTCACGCAAGCAGTATTGAAAGGCTCCTCTACAAAGCAATACTCAGCTATACAATGCCTCTGCGGGAAGGTACAGCAAAAACGGCGGGAACTTCCGATTGGAAGTAGTACCCTATACTGTTCACTAGGCGGTAGCATCGTACAGAGATGGGAACTGTGAATCCCACGGGACTAGGAGAGAGTTCACTGTAGTGGGAAGCATGTTCCCCACGGCTCACGAAAGGGTTAAAACGTCAAATTCATTTTTTTCTGTAAGTCTAATTGTTGGCGAATAGCGAGCGAGAGAATATCGAAATCCCGGGCTCTATTATTGAAGGCGTTGCGTGTTGCATAAAATCCGTAGGTAGAGGCAGCTGAATCACTGTTTTATACAGGGTGTTACAAAAAGGTACGGCCAAACTTTCAGGAAACATTCCTTACACACAAAGATAGAAAATATGTTATGTGGACATGTGTCGGGAAACGCTTACTTTCCATGTTAGAGCTCATTTTATTACTTCTCTTCAAATCACATTAATCATGGAATGGAAACACACAGCAACAGAACGTACCAGCGTGACTTCAAACACTTGGTTACAGTAAATATTCAAAATGTCCTCCCTTAGCGAGGATACATGCATCCACCCTCCGTCGCATGGAATCCCTGATGCGCTGATGCAGCCCTGGAGAATGGCGTATTGTATCACAGTCGTCCACAGTACGAGCACGAAGAGTCTCTACATTTGGTACCGAGGTTGCGTAGACACGAGCTTTCAAATGCCCCCATAAATGAAAGTCAAGAGGGTTGAGGTCCGGAGAGCGTGGAGGCCATGGAATTGGTCCGTCTCTAAAAATCCATCGGTACGTACGAACACTTCAACTGAAATGTGCAGGAGCTCCATCGTGCATGAACCAGATGTTGTGTCGTACTTGTAAAGGCACATGTTCTAGCAGCACAGGTAGAGTATCCTTGTGAGATCATGATAACGTGCTCCATTGAGCGTAGGTGGAAAACATGGGGCCCAATCAAGACATCACCAACAATGCCTGCCCAAACGTTCACAGAAAATCTGTGTTGATGAGGTGATTGCACAATTGCGTGCGGATTCTCGTCAGCCCACACATGTTGATTTTTAAAATTTACAATTTGATCTCGTTGGAAGGAAGCCTCATCCGTAAAGAGAACATTTGCACTGAAATGAGGATTTACACATTGTTGGATGAACCATTCGCAGAAGTGTACCCATGGAGGCCAATCAGCTGCTGATAGTGCCTGCACACGCTGTACATGGTACGGAAACAACTGGTTCTCCCGTAGCACTCTCCATACAGTGACGTGGTCAACGTTACCTTGTACAGCAGCAAATTCTCTGACGCTGACATTAGGGTTATCGTCAACTGCACGAAGAATTGCCTCGTCCATTGCAGGTGTCCTCGTCGTTCTGGGTCTTCCCCAGTCGCGAGTCATAGGCTGAAATGTTCCGTGCTCCCTAAGACGCCGATCAATTGCTTCGAACGTCTTCCTGTCGGGACACCTTCGTTCTGGAAACCTGTCTCGATACAAACGTACCGCACCACGGCTATTGCCCCGTGCTAATTCATACATCAAATGGGCATCTGCCAACTCCGCATTTGTAAACATTGCACTGAGTGCAAAACCACGTTCGTGATGAACACTAACCTGTCGATGCTACGTACTGATGTGACTGTAGAGCAATGAGTCGCATGTCAACGTTACCTTCCTTCAATTGGGCCAACTGGCGGTGAATCGAGGAAGTACAGTACATACTGACGAAACTAAAATGAGCTCTAACATGGAAATTAAGGTTTTCCGGACACATGTCCACATACCATCTTTTCTTTATTTGTGTGTGAGGAATGTTTCCTGAAAGTTTGGCCGAACCTTTTTGTAACACCCTGTATATACACGTGTGTGTGTGTGTGTGTGTGTGTGTGTGTGTATGTGTGTGTGTGTGTGTGTGTGCGAGTGTGTGACGCGTAAGCAGGCGAAGCCACGGGCAAAAAGCTAGTACCAAACAAAAACGTGTCGTTGAAAATTCCACGACTTCTACTTGTTTCTCATAGGCAATACAGAGCTTTTCGCAAGACATCTCAGCACCGGGACGGGAGAATGTGCGTCTTGACAGCGGGGTGGATGGGGGTTGGTTGCACTGTCGGCACCCGGCGCGCCCAGGGGCCGCTGGCTGTTGTGCTGCTCTGTAGCTCCCCAGGGCCTGCCCGCCAGTAAGAATGGCACCGTTGGCCGACCCGAAACAGATTGCGTTCCTGCCCCCGGGCACTGCGGGCTCCGTGTCTCGTCTGACAGCCCCCACCCCCACCATCCACCCCCGTCCTGTTCGCTCCGTAGCCCACAGCAGCGCCTGCACCGGGGAGTAATTCGCAAAAATATACAGCCGGCAAAAGGAGTCTTTCTTTCTTTCTTTAAGGCTCCCGTCAGGAAACTGGTTCTACAAACAAAACAAAAAATCTCGGGAGCGAGCTACTTACCCCACGAAAACAACAGCGCGAATACTTTGCTTTGTGGGAAAAACTGAAAAGAACCTGCTATGAAGATCTGTACCTCGTCTTGTTTACTTTGAGGAACTCTTTAATATATGAAAGGGAGATGTAACGGGGTTGCAGGAAAAGAACTTCTCTATTAAATAATTACGGCCCAATATAAACATTCACATACGTGATATCTCTGTAGAGCTTATGCACAATCACAGGTAAATCACACTCAACTGGTTCAAATGGCTCTGAGCACTATGGGACTTAATAACTGAGGTCATCCGTCCCCTAGAACTTAGAACCACTTAAAGCTAACTAACCTAAGGACATCACACACATTCATGCCCGAGGCAGGATTCGAACCTGCGGCCGTAGCGGTCGCGCGATTCCAGACTGTAGCGCCTAGAACCGCTCGGCCACAAAGGCCAGCTAAATCACACTCAACGTCACGAATTTCTCGTCCCAGTTTTCCTGTGCTTGCAGGGAAATAAATTAATAGTTGGCTCAAGACTGCCTCTCTGTGAAACATACCTTCTGTTTTTCATTACCTCGCCTGTCTGAACGATACAGACAGAACAACAAAACGTAAATAGCAGTCACAATAATTTATACACACACCAAGAAACCAGAATCCGATATCAAGTAATGAGTTTTAGTTCAAAAAATTATATGCAGCATTTGCTTATTCAATAGATCGATCACATAACCGGAAACAATACAGCCTTTATCTCAGAGCCAGTTTCCTTCTAATTCTTTTACACCGAAAGATATAAGAAGCAAGTGAATATACTTGCTTCTGCTCAAAAAGACAATTTTCTTTTCGCTAATGTCATTTTGGAAACGGCCTTGCCGCAGTGGAACCACCGGCTCCCGTGAGATATACATCTACATTTATACTTCGCAGGCCACCCGACGGTGTGTGGCGGAGGGCACTTTTTCGTGCCACTGTCATTACCTCCCTTTTCTGTTCCAGTCGCATATGGTTCGCGTGAAGAACGACTGCCGGAAAGCCTCCGTGCGCGCTCGAATCTCTCTAATTTTACATTCGTGATCTCCTCGGGAGGTATAAGTAGGGGGAACCAATATATTCGATACCTCATCCAGAAACGCACCCTCTCGAAACCTGAACAGCAAGCTACACCGCGATGCAGAGCTACTCTCTTGCAGAGTCTGTCACTTGAGTTTGCTAAACATCTCCGTAACGCTATCACCCTTACCAAATACCCTGTGACGAAACGCGCCGCTCTTCTTTGGATCTTCTCTATCTCCTCTGTCAACCCGACCTGGTACGGATCCCACACTGATGAGCAATACTCAAGTATAGGTCGAACTATTGTTTTGTAAGCCACCTCCTTTGTTGATGAACTACATTTTGTAAGGACTCTCCAAATGAATCTCAACCTGGTACCCGCCTTACCAACAATTAATTTTATATGATCATTCCACTTCAGATCGTTCCGCACGCATACTCCCAGATATGTTACAGAAGTAACTGCTACCAGTGTTTGTTCCGCTAGCATATAATCATACAATAAAGGATCCTTCTTTCTATGAATTCGCAATACATTACATTTGTCTATGTTAAGGGTCAATTGCCACTCCCTGCACCAAGTGCCTATCCGTTGCAGATCTTCCAGCATTTCGCTACAATTTTCTAATGCTGCAACTTCTCTGTATACTACAGCATCATCCGCGAAAAGCCGCATGGAACTTCCGACACTATCTACTAGGTCATTTATATATATTGCGAAAAGCAATGGACCCATAACACTCCCCTGCGCCGCGCAGAATTAGCCGAGCGGTCTAGGGCGCTGCAGTCGTGGACTGTGTGGCTGGTACCGGCGGAGGTTCGAGTCCTCCCTCGGGCATGGGTGTGTTTGTGTTTGTCTTTAGGATACTTTAGATTAAGTAGTGTGTAAGATTAGGGACTGATGACCTTAGCAGTTAAGTCCCATAAGGTTTCACACACATTTGAACACGCTCCCCTGTGGCACGCCAGAGGTTACTTTAACGTCTGTAGACGTCTCTCCATTGAGAACAACATGTTGTGTTATGTTTGCTAAAGACTCTTCAATCCAGCCACACAGGTGGTCTGATATTCCGTAGGCTCTTACTTTGTTTATCAAGCGACAGTGCGGAACTGTATCGAACGCCTTCCGGAAGTCAAGATCACCAAAGTTAAGCGCTGTCGGGCGTGGCCGGCACTGGGATGGGTGACCATCCGGGCCGCCATGCGCTGTTGCCATTTTTCGGGGTGCACTCAGCCTCGTGATGCCAATTGAGGAGCGGCTCCGGTCAAAGAAAACCATCATAACGACCGGGAGGGCGGTGTGGTGATCACATGCCCCTCCTATCGGCATCTTCAACTGAGGATGACACGGCGGTCGGATGGTCCCGATGGGCCACTTGTGGCCTGATGACGGAGTGCTTTAATGTCATTTTGGTGTAAGTATATGTAGATGCTAACAGTCATTAATACAGTAGAGGGATGGTGCGCCATTGTGAAACCAAAAGTTTCCACGGAAAAGATGCACATGTTTCAAAAATTGTGGCAGCTCAATTCGAATGAAAAGCAGGCAACGTCGACCATTCAAGTGGGCTGAGATGGAGGCAAATACGATCCCGTTAGTTTTTCTTGTACAATGCCAGCTCAGGTTGACAGAGAAATATTACTGATAATCTCATATGAGTATGGTAAACGGAGATTCATCAGTCTAGACGTGACGCAAAGGAATTAATGATATTAGCTGCCAGTAAACACTGATTTAAATAAATGGGGAAAGTTGAAAATTTGTGCCAGAGCGGGATGCGAACTTGCGTCTCCTGTTTATTTTGTTTTTTGTTTTGTTTTTGTTAATCTCATTTTGTTCGTTGACTTTGTTCTTGGCGGACGTCGTATGACACTTGTTCTGGTTGTTCGTTAATCCGTTCACTCAGTTTTTTTAATTACAGAGGATAGCTAAACCCTCTGACAGAACACGCTGAGCTACCGTGCTGGCAGATTTATGAGGCAGATGCGCTAACCACTACGCCATTCGGACACAGGTTCCAGCGCAACAGCACGGGCCACCTTAACACGCCTCCTGTCAGACACAAATTCTCAACTTATCCACACACTATTGATGTAGTGCCCGTTTCCCATTGTCCTCATACTTAGCACCATTTCGCCGATTCCCATAACAGTTCGAGCGTGGTGTGCATCGGCACTGAAATGATCGTTGGCCGTCGTCGCCTTAAGTATGTACAGGGCTATTACAAATGATTGAAGCGATTTCATAAACTCACTGTAGCTCCATTCATTGACATATGGTCACGACACACTACAGATACGTAGAAAAACTCATAAAGTTTTGTTCGGCTGAAGCCGCACTTCAGGTTTCTGCCGCCAGAGCGCTCGAGAGCGCAGTGAGACAAAATGGCGACAAGAGCCGAGAAAGCGTATGTCGTGCTTGAAATGCACTCACATCAGTCAGTCATAACAGTGCAACGACACTTCAGGACGAAGTTCAACAAAGATCCACCAACTGCTAACTCCATTCGGCGATGGTATGCGCAGTTTAAAGCTTCTGGATGCCTCTGTAAGGGGAAATCAACGGGTCGGCCTGCAGTGAGCGAAGAAACGGTTGAACGCGTGCGGGCAAGTTTCACGCATAGTGATGTGAAAGATTCAGTGTTTAAACCTCCTCTACCAAGAAACGTGCCAGAACTGCGAGCTCGCATCAACAATGCTTTCGAACTCATTGATGGGGACATGCTGCGCTGAGTTTGGGAGGAACTTGATTATCGGCTTGATGTCTGCCGAATCACTAAAGGGGCACATATCGAACATTTGTGAATGCCTAATAAAACTTTTTGAGTTTTTGTATGTGTGTGCAAAGCACTGTGAAAATATCTCAAATAATAAAGTTATTGTAGAGCTGTGAAATCGCTTCAATCATTTGTAATAACCCTGTATGTGGTGTTCATTCTTTCGGACTTGTCCGAAACGACAAGTACCATTTTTGTCTTGCAGCCACTATCCCCATTTACTTAATAAATACACAGTGGCATCTAATGCCATTAATTCCTTTGTTTCTTGATTCGTCGTGGCTGCACGCTCAAAATTGTGTCTGTTGTTTCGGAAAATATAACGTGAAGAAAGACTATCATTTACGCTCTGGATATTAGCAACCGGAGACATTTAAGTTGGGCATTTCGATAGCTATTCAGGACCTTCAGATAGTAAGTTACACATGTCGTCCCACGTCAAGACCATTGCGCAATAAGAGTGGCGTTTTGTCAGAAGAGAGTACATCTTACCAAATAACAGACACTATATATGTAGTCTAGGTATGGCTGTTGCAAAAGATACAAATACAAGGAGTGGGAAATACAAAAAATAAGTTACACAATATTATGGCGTGCCAAGTAACTTTTACTGAATTCTTTACTACACTTTACGGTGACAAAGAGGTAGGAAACCATTTTTCAAAATAATCCCCAAGTCTCTGTGAACAACGATCGGAAGCTTCTACCACTGGTTGAGTTCCTTGACGACAGGTATCTGCTCCTTCGTCTCGAAGCCATTCGGGAATCGCTATGTGAATGTCCTCATCGTTTGAAAATATCCTTCTTCTCAGATGTACTTTCCTTTGCCGAAAAGTTGGAAATCGCACGGTATAAGATTTAGACTTGCCGGTAAGGATCATTCGCTTCTGTGTGACCTAAGTCAACTTGATGGCATCATTTCGCTACGGCTGGAACCAACATGTTGTTTGGTCCATATAGCGTCAGAATTTCACGGTAAATCTGTGTGCAATTTAGGAGTTCGGCCCTCAAGAATCGTACGCTCCCAAGTACTTCCAGTTTGGAGTACATTTCCAGTTGCTGCGTCGTTTCAATTGCACCTGTTACCCGTGCCGCAGCTGAAATATGTCTACAGGAAACCTGGAAGATGTACTTTCTTCTGAAAACATTGTGCAATGGTCTTGACGTGTGACGACGCGTGTAACTTACTTTGTGAAGGTCCTGCGTAGCAGCTATTGAAACGCAGCAACTTAAATATCTCCAGCTGCTAATAAACAGAGCATAAATCGCAGTCTTTCTTGAGTTTGTATTTTTTAGATCATTTTTTACTGCGTCAAAAACAGCGAGCTCGCCTTGCAAACTAGCACAAAAAATGGTAACGCAGTTTTCGTAGGCTATGTTCGATCTCCCTCTGGTGTAAGCGTTTGCGCACAGATAGAAGCGAATGGTAGTGAACACTGGCGAACTATTTGCGGCTACTCACTCAGTTGTGTTCGCTTCCGTTTGCTCCAGTGTCAACTAAGCTTTAGGAAAATCGTACTTTCAATATCATCGATGATGATAGAGGATTTAAGAGTGTTATCCATAGAAAAAAGTTTCGTACACCTCTTCCTGCTATCATTTGCCCGAAACGTTGTTTGCTATCTCGAGTTCAACGTGCTCCTAAGCACCTTATGGCAATCAAACGCCCTCACATAAAGTGGTCACACAGTTTTGAGAAACACACAGGCAAAGATGTTAGCAACATGTGCTAAGCATGTGGTAAGATGTCATCACGGAAACCTACCCAACAGCCGCGCGGGATTAGCCGAGCGGTCTGGGGCGCTGCAGTCATGGACTGTGCGGCTGGTCCTAGCGGAGGTTCGAGTCCTCCCTCGGGCATGGGTGTGTGTGTGTTTGTCCTCAGGATACTTTAGGTTAAGTAATGTGTAAGCTTAAGGGATTGATGACCTTAGCAGTTAAGCCGCATAAGATTTCACAAACATTTTAACATGAGCGGTTAAAGGCGCTACAGTCTGGAACCGCACGACCGCTACGGTCGCAGGTTCGAATCCTGCCTCGGGCATGGATGTGTGTGATGTCCTTAGGTTAGTTAGGTTTAAGTAGTTCTAAGTTCTAGGGGACTTATGACCACAGCAGTTGAGTCCCATAGTGCTCAGAGCCATTTGAACCATTTTAACATTTGAACCACTCAACACTTGCTAACAAATATAAAATCAAACTCAACCCCTCCGTCTTACGGGAAGTATATAGTCTTCAAGCGAATATGGAACACATGTACCAATGCAAAAAGAAAAAAAGAACCATGAGCATTTGAAATGAGTAACGAAACAGCTGTCTGTTACCACGAGAAGCACCATAAATAAGTGTCGACCAAGTTTTAGAGCAGATAGGAATTTTTTCCCTGATGCTAAACACAGCACATTTGCCTGGCTCGTTAGACATACAGGAAACAGATAAGGCCCATGAGTGCACAGTTATCTGCGTGTGGTTCTCGAGACAAGCTAAGGTAGGAAAATGATGAATCCTGCCTCGGGCATGGATGTGTGTGATGTCCTTAGGTTAGTTAGGTTTAAGTAGTTCTAAGTTCTAGGGGACTGATGACCTCAGAAGTTAAGTCCCATAGTGTTCAGAGCCATTTGAACCCACCTCTCTTTCTTTCGCTTACGCCATAGTCCCACAGCGATCGCAGGGTCGGCGTGGTTACAACGGATTTGGCAATGTTAGTCTTAGGGATGGCCGGATGCCCTTCCTGCCACCAACCTGTACCCACCCTGGATGGAATCAGTGTACCCCAACTGTCTGCGTCTAGTGTAAATCGTGAAATAGTGCGGACGTGTTTCAAATGTCTGCGACGCGTGTAAGTGAGGCGGAACGTGGGGACCAGCCCGGTATTCACCTAGCGGGATGTGGAAAACCGCCTAAAAACCACATCCAGGCAGGCCGGCACACCGGCCCTCGTCGTTAATCCGCCGGGTGGATTCGATCCGGGGCCGGCGCGCCTACCCGAGTCCAGAAAGCAGCGCGTTAGCGCGCTCGGCTACCCTGGCGGGTAAAGTCTATTAATTCCCACCTTGTAGCCATAATCACGTCAGAAATTTGTACCTTACGTAGGTGATACTACCGCCATCTGCGTATCTGCATATCATTAGCCCATGATTGTGTCACCTCGGTGTGTTAGTTACCGTTGCCAGTAGTTTTATTCGCCGTGTGAGAAGAGTGTCTGCAGAAAGAGGCAGTTGCCTTTGGTCGGGGGTCGAGTTAACAGAGCGGGGCAAAGCTCGTATGTGGGACGCGGCCGCAGCTGACAGGGCTGAGACGGCGCTAAGGGGATCAAAGGTCAGCCAGCGACCAGGCAATCTGATTAGGTCGGCGTGGCGCGGCGGGGTCTCAAGTCCACTGTGGCTGTGTGTAGTGTGTTGGCGCCACTGTGGCTGCGGGCGCAGCCGAGCGCCTCGCCTCGCCTCGCCTTGTTGCACCCACTTACTCCACCCTCCCATCTCTCTCTCTCTCTCTATCTCTCTCTCTCTCTCACACACACACTCACTCACTCTTCCTTTCTCTCGCTCACTCTTCCTCTCTCTCTCTCTCTCTCTCTCTCTTCCTCTCTCTCTCTCTCTCTCTTCCTCTCTCTCTCTCTCTCTCTCTCTCTCTCTCTCTGTGTGTGTGTGTGTCACAAACACAAATAACACACACACAGTCACATACTGCCTGTGCCAACCAAAGGCCATACCACTTGCGACTTGCTTGTAGGTGGGTAATATCTTAGCCACTGTAGCATTCCTGGGAGTCATAGCATTCACTTCGTAGTTAACAAGGGGACCTAGCTGTCTCGGAAATTCAGTCTGGGATGAGACTTCGCAGGTATACCTCAAGGAGGTCCACGCAAAAAATGTTTAAAGCGCACTAGCCAGAAGATTTCGCGAAAACTGGCTATAAATTTTTACGCGGACCTAATGTTCCTGTCAGTTTATACAGTACGGGAGCACAGCGAAATTTCTGCGGATGTAGCGGATTCACTTGCCATACGGTCGATCCACGTTCTATCCTACCTTCGGGTGACTTTTTATTTCACTTTTTTTCAACTGCTTTTTTTAAAAAAAATTATAACTTTTAAACAAAGTTAATGATCTGAAATATTATCAATTAAATAGTAAATATTATTTTATTTATGAAATTTCTGTTGCAGATAGTTAACATAAATGTTTTGAAATTAATATTTTCTTTTTAAAAAGATGAACAATTTCAAATGAATTTTACTAGACGTCAATGAAAGCTTTAATTACCACTGTAACAGAATTTCGTGCTCGGTTTTAGTTGTTGTTGTTGTTGTGGTATTCAGTCCTGAGACTGGTTTGATGCAGCTCTCCATGCTACCCTATCCTGTGCAAGTTTCTTCATCTCCCAGTACTTACTGCATCCTACATCCTTCTGAATCTGCTTAGTGTATTCATCTCTTGGTCTCCCTCTACGATTTTTACCCTCCACGCTGCCCTCCAATGCTAAATTTGCGATCCCTTGATGCCTCAGAACAGGTCCTACCAACCGGTCCCTTCTTCTCGTCAAGTTGTGCCACAAACTCCTCTTCTACCCAATTCTATTCAAAATTTACAATATCATCTTTAGTTGTCAATTTCATTTTTACATACAGGCACCAAATAATAATTATCATAAAAACATTGTAAACAAAAAATATTTAGCCTTCTTGCTTAATTTATGAAGGACGATTGTTTACACGAACAACGTTTCTTTTCTAAAGATCTGTTGAAAAACATAACTCTGTTAACAATCATGAAAACCTTTCTTTCATGAGAAAGTTGAGAGAGTATCAGGCACAGCACATCATTTCATTAAAAATGGACGATGACGGTTGATGATGCACCGTTAATTGTATTTCTATACAGCCTTCACGGGAATTTATCTCTCCATTATTTTCAATCAGATAAGCGCAATTTTGTATACACTTTATAAGATTTTTTTACCTGTTCTTAAAAACAGACGTCACAAGCTTCAACAGGAATGGTACATTTTGGAAGAATCACTTTAATTTTACATGCCGGTGATTTCTCGTCATTCTCAAAGATTTCGTCACTTAATTAAAGCTTCGCTTGTCCTTCGCTTGTCCTTCGCTTATTTTCCCGAATAAGACTTTAAAGACGGTTGACAACGTCAATATACAGTCCGTTCGTTAGCTTAGCAGATATCGAAGATAGTATTTTAGGTCATTAACTTTATCTACAAGTTGTTATAATTTTAATACAAATTTTAAAAAAATAAAATGAAAGGCTACCCGAAGGTAGCATCGAACCTGTATCACCAGTGGCAAGGAACTCCGCTACAGCCGCAGCCATTTTGTTGTGCTGCCGCAGCGTATAAATTGATCTATACAGTATATGAGCTGCGAGGAAAACTTTAGAGCCTTATTTTCGACATCTTTTGGCTAGTGCGTTTTATTATTTTTATGCATGGACACCTCTGAGGTATACAATAAACCTGCGAAGTCTCGGTACGAACTGAAATTCAGAGACCGTAATGTCCCCTTGTAAGATAGATGTCAGCTAGCGTGTGACGTCAGAGATGGAGCGAGGTGTAGACACATTTCTCATTTACTAACACTTTTATACCTATATTAAGATTCGATTGATATGTTTATCAGATCCTCAATTCTAATCTGTCAAACAGCTTGTTCAGATTATTTTTATTCGCAGTTTCGTTTAATAACTTTAGCATTAACACTTTTATACCTATATTAAGATTCGATTGATATTTTTATCAGATCCTCAATTCTAATCTGTCAAACAGCTTGTTCAGATTATTTTTATTCGCAGTTTCCTTTAATAACTTTAGCATTACGATGTAATGCAGACGAAGCACTTCGTGTACCTCCAGCGCGCCATCAGTGTGCGCCGACTGAAATGTTTCGGGCGGACTCCAGTTGAGGGTTACAGCGGTGTGCCGTTTGCTGTAGCCGATTCTGTATCTTATGTACTCACCGAATATGTAAATATACACGTAAAGCGACTCTGCGCGCAGTGCAAAGTGGTATGTTTAAGTAGAGAGTTATTTTGCCAAGTCCTACATGCGAAGTTTTAATGAACAAATATTATTATCTTTAACTTTATGAACTGTGTATCTCCTTGTTACTTGGCTGCAGAATATTTCTGCCCCGTCTGCTACAGATCTAGTCAAACTTGTGGTGAGTTGCCTAGAAGCCTGTGGAAGAATAGCAGACCATTCTTCTTCAAGAGCCGAAACGACAGAAAGGAGCGATGTTCGGAAACTGGCGACTGGAGCGAAGTCGGCGTTCTAACTCATCCTAAAAGTGTTCCACTGGGTGAGGTCGGGACTCTGGGAGGCCAGTCAGTTACAGGAATTATATTGGCAATAAATCACTGCCTCACAGAGCCGCTTTATGTTCCGTTCCATTGTCATGACGATACAAACGCCGAGCGGTCTAAGGCGCTGCAGTCATGGACTGTGCGGCTGATCCCGGTGGAGGTTCGAGTCCTCCCTCGGGCATGGGTGTGTGTGTGTGTTTGTCCTAGGATGATTTAGGTTAAGCAGTGTGTAAGCTTAGGGACTGATGACCTTAGCAGTTAAGTCCCACAAGATTTCACACACATCTGAGCACTTGAACATTGACGACGCAATTACGTTCCTCTGCTGTGCGCACTACACAACGCTGTAAACAGTGTTCAGATCCTTCCGGATTTAGCGTTTTCTTCAGGGAAGTAAGATGACCACACCCCAGCCACAAAACAATATATCCCCTGTACAGTACACGTGATGGCAGGTTACATTTTCTCGACGTTAGCCGAACTCAAACCCCTCCATCCGATTGCCATATGGTGTAGCATGATTCACCACTCTAAATGATTCGTTTCCTGGCAGGCAATTTCCAGTGGTGTCGCTTCTGCAACGTCAAGCGTCGCTTAAAATTGACTACATAAATTTGTGGCTTATGAAGAAATACTCTATTTTTTTTTTATCTGCTTTGGCTGGTTGAGAATTTTTGAAATTTGAAATTTCCCTGACGATATTGTTACTCAGATGCCATCCAATAACTAGCCCGCATTCGAACTCACCGACTTACCATCACCGGCGTATTCTGCTGTTACTGCTTCTGTATTGACAACAAAAAACTCACCACCGTCTTTTATGCTGGTGGAGCATGCCTCACGTGGCAACTATTGGGCAGTCAGTATTACACAGTGCCGTCTGGATATTTTGATCGGATATTGCACGTGGAAGAGCTGACAAGTGCGAGAATTATCGCACAATCAGCTTAACAGCTCATGCATCGATGCTGCTTACAAGAATAATATACAGAAGAATGGAAAAGAAAATTGAGAATGCGCTAGGTGACGATCAGTTTGGCTTTAGGAAAAGTAAAGGGATGAGAGAGGCAATTCTGACGTTACGGCTAATAATGTAAGCAAGTCTAAAGAAAAATCAAGACACGTTCATAGGATTTGTCGACCTGGAAAAAGCGTTCGACAGTATAAAAGGGTGCAAGCTGTTCGAGATTCTGAAAAAAGTAGGGGTAAGCTATAGGGAGAGACGGGTCATATACAATATGTACAACAACCAAGACGGAATAATAAGAGTGGACGATCAAGAACGAAGAGCTCGTATTAAGAAGGGTGTAAGACAAGGCTGTAGCCTTTCCCGCATACTCTTCAATCTATACATCGAGGAAGCAATGATGGAAATAAAAGAAAGGTTCAGGAATGGAATTAAAATTCAAGGTGAAAGGATATCAATGATACGATTCGCTGATGACATTGCTATCCTGAGTGAAAGTGAAGAAGAATTAAATGATCTGCTGAACGGAATAAACAGTCTAATGAGTACACAGTATGGTTTGAGAGTAAATCGGAGAAAGACGAAGGTAATGAGAAGTAGTAGAAATGAGAACAGCGAGAAACATAACATCAGGATTGATGGTCACGAAGTCAATGAAGTTAAGGAATTCTGCTACCTAGGCAGTAAAATAACCAATGACGGACGGAACAAGGAGGACATCAAAAGCAGACTCGCTATGGCAAAAAAGGCATTTCTGGCCAAGAGAAGTCTACTAATATCAAATACCGGCCTTAATTTGAGGAAGTAATTTCTGAGGATGTACGTCTGGAGTACAGCATTGTATGATAGTGAAACATGGACTGTGGGAAAACCGGAACAGAAGAGAATCGAAGCATTTGAGATGTGGTGCTATAGACGAATGTTGAAAATTAAGTGGACTGATAAGGTAAGGAATGAGGAGGTTCTACGCAGAATCGGAGAGGAAAGGAATATGTGGAAAACACTGATAAGGAGAAGGGACAGGATGATAGGACATCTGCTAAGACATGAGGGAATGACTTCCATGGTACTAGAGGGAGCTGTAGAGGGCAAAAACTGTAGAGGAAGACAGAGATTGGAATACGTCAAGCAAATAATTGAGGACGTAGGTTGCAAGTGCTACTCTGAGATGAAGAGGTTAGCGCAGGAAAGGAATTCGTGGCGGGCCGCATCAAACCAGTCAGTAGACTGACGAAAAAAAAAAAAAAAAAAAAAAGAAAAAAAAAAAAAGTACGTGATAGTGTGTAAACGTTCTCCCGGGAATCTGACAATATTGTGAGGCGCGTTACACGCTGAAGAGTCAAAGAAACTGGTACACCTGCCTCAATATCGTGTAGGGCCCCCGCGATCACGCAGAAGGGCCACAACAAGACTTGGCATGGACTCAGTTAACGTCTGAAGTAGTGTTGGAGTTAACTAACACCATCAACTTTGCACGGCTGTCCATAAATCCGTAAGACTACGAGGGGATGGAGATCTCTTCTGAACAGGACGTTGCAAGGCATCCCAGATATACTCAATAATGTTCGTCTCTGGGGAGTTCCGTGGACAGCAGTAGTGTTGAAACTCAGAAGAGTGTTCCTGGAGCAACTCTGTAGCAATTCTGGACGTGTGGGGTGTCGTGTTGTCTTGCTGGAATTGCCAAAATCCGTCGTAATATACAATGGACATGAATGGATGCAGGTGATCAGACAGGATGCTTACGCACGTATCACCTTTCACAGTTGTATCTAGACGCATCAGGGTTCCCATATCATTCCAACTGCACACGCCCCACGCCATTACAGAGCCTCCACCAGCTTGAACAGTTCCCTGCTGAGATGAAGGTTCATGGATTCATAAGGTTGTCTCCGTACCCGTACACGTCCATCCGCTCGATACAATTTGAAACGAGTCTCGTCCGACCAGGCAACATGTTTCCAGTCATCAACAGCCCAACGTCGGTGTAGACGCGCCCAGGCGAGGTGTAAAGTTTTGTGTTGTGCAGTCATCAAGGGTACACGAGTGGGCCTTCGGATCTGAAAGCCCATATCGATGTTTCATTGAATGATTCGCACGCTGACACTTGTGCGTTGAAATCTGCAGCTATTTGCGGAAAAGTTTGCACTTCTGTCACTTTGAACGATTCACTTCAGTCGTCGGTGGTCGCGTTCGTACAAGATTTTCTAACGGCAGCAGCGATGTCGGAGATCTGATGTTTTACCGGGTTCCTGATATTCACGGTGCACTCGAGAAACGGTCGTACGGTTAGTTGGTTTTGGGGTTTTATGGGGGCTAAACATCGAGGTCATCAGTCCCCTGTTCCAAAGAGACATACTTTTAAAAGGCCTATACAGTAAAAGCGTAACCTCTGCACCCAGAGGGAGGGAACACCAAGGGGCACAGAGCTAAAATGAACACCGCAATAACACAAAATAGAGGACACTTAAAAGGAGCAGAGCAAATAGTTGACTAGAGTAAAACAGACTACAGTGGTTGATGGATCAGGTAAAAGGGCAACCACTCAACTACAAACGAAGAACCTCCAGCTGGAAAGCGTTGATAGAGGTACCGACACCACTTGTTACCACAAAAGATACTATTTTGGTATCCACGTCACAATTAAAAGTCGCTGGAGTGGGTGTAGCCTGACAAATCATGCGAGAGCGCCCACACTAGTGATAAAACCCAGCTGCATGGATAAAACGTAAAACTGAGTCAGCTATAGAGGCATCGTCACCTAGAATTAAAGGAAGTGCAGCTGGTAAATTAAAGGACTGCCGCAAGGGGGCTACAAGGGGGCAGTCCATCAGAAGATGGACCACTGTCAGCCCTGCATCACAGCGACACTTGGGCGGGTTCTCACGGCGAAGGAGATAGCTGTGGGTCAACCGCGTATGTCCAATTCGGAGACGGCAGAGTACAACTGAGTCCCCACGCGTGCTCCTCAAGGATGAGTTCCATACGGCTGTGGATGACTTTACCATGCGGAGCTTATTTGGTGTGTTCAAGACAGACCATTCAGAGCTTTAGACATCGCGGACCTTGCGATATAAGGCTGACCGGAGGTCTCTTTCCACGAGACCAAGCTCCAGGGGTGGCGAAGTGGTGGGCTGCTTGGCCAATCGATTGACACGTTCGTTTCCTGGAATGCTGATATGGCCCACTGTCCACGCAAACGTCGCTGAACGACCACACTCGGCGAGAGCAAAACCAGCATCTTGAATACCGCGCACCAAAGGGTTCCGAGAAAAACACTGATCGAGTGCTTGCAATCCACTCAGGGAGTCACTGCATATGACAAATGACTCCCCAGGGCAGGAGCAAAGGTGAGCGAGTGCACGATTAAGAGCAACCAGCTCCGCAGTGAATGTAGTCGCCGTGGATGAAAGCAAACCCAGTGCGTCCATCGACCACAGAACCACATCGGTGTAGACTACATCTGCATCGCGAAACGAGGCAAGAAGATTCCGTGAATTGTTGACGAAGACTGGCAGGTGGAACGGAGGACGTGGATCGCAGGACAAATCCAAGCAAAGCCGCAAGCGAGGGAGGGACCAAGGAGGGGTAAAAGAAGAGGGCCGGAAGGGTGGTGGAAGGGGAAAGGACTCGAGTGACGAGAGAAGGGTCGTACGGGAAAATCCCGTTCATCGCTACCTCGGAGATGCTGTTTCCCGTCGCTTGTGCACCGAGTATAACACCACGTTCAAACTCAGTTATACCTTGATAACATGCCCTTGTAGCAGCAGTAACATATGTAAGAATTGCGCCAGACACTTGTTGTCTTACATAGGCGTTGCCGACCTCAGCACCGTAATCTACGTGTTTACATGTCTCTGTATTTGAATACACATGCCTGTAACAGTTTCCATGGCGCTTCAGTGTATGAAAAGCATTCCGTCATCAGGCCACAAGTGGCCCATCGGGACTATCCGACCGCCGAGTCATCCTCAGTTGAGGATGCGGATAGGTGGGGCGTGTGGTCAGCACGCCGCTTTCCCGGTCGTTATGATGGTTTTCTTTGACCGGCGCCGCTACTATTCGGTCGAGTAGCTCCTCAATTGGCATCACGAGACTGAGTGCACCCCGAAAAATGGCAACAGCGCACGGCGGGCCGGACGGTCACCGATCCAAGTGCCGGCCACGCCCGACAGCCCATAACTTCGGTGATCTGACGGGAATCGGTGTATCCACTGCGGTAAGGCCGTTGCCCAGTGTATGAGGCGCGTTATTAATCGATACACACTTCCACATTTTAATTTTGCATTCGTACTTTTTATTCCTGTCTTGGCAGATATTCGTGGCATTCTTATTAAAGCCATTCCGTGACAGTTTAACCCGCACTTGGTGACATCTGAGGTAGGGATTTGCGTGCGCGGCGCGCGCCGGCGATGGAGACGAAACGTCCGGCACAGTGGGTGCCACGGGAGCAGGTGTCTGTGAGTCTGGGTGGGTGGCTAGTGGAGTGCGGCCGACGTGACGGCCGGCGACGAGGCGAAAAGCGCGGCGTGCCGCGACTCGCGAGCGCACACGGCAGCCTCGGCCGCGTTTACTATTCAAATCACGCCGGCCGCCGCTGACTCCTGCCGCGCGCCGCGCCGCGCCGCGCCGCGCCGCGCCGCGCCGCGCCGGACCCGGGGTAAACTTCCGGCCCCGACAATGCCATCTGTTCCGATCCCCCGCTACACGGAAAACAACTTTTATGAAAAGTTCCCGCTCGACCTTGTTTCTCCAAATCCTCCACCCCCCCCCCCTCCCCTTCCCAACTTCTTCCTTTGCGATCCTCTTCTGCGTTCCTTTCCAGTGACTGCGCACGCAGCTGCCTTCTTTCGACTTGCCCTCCCCTGCCTGCCTTCGCGTTCTGTCAACTCAACTTCCCCTCCGTAGGGGGTGTCTCTCTCTCGCTCCCTCTCTTTTTTTAGGCTGCCATCCCGTCCGCCCTCCCCCGCACCTTCACCTCTTTTCCACCACTCCCGTGAGAGGCTTTGAGAGAGAGCAAGTTTACGTAATGTAGTCGGCGCTGCGCCGCGACGTCGCATTCATATTAAGCCGTTGTATGTCGCAGCTAAACACGGTTAGGGGTCTAAGAGGCTGTCTCGAGCGAGACCGCAGCCGGAGTATTTACATAAAGCGGAGCCTCTCCGAGAAGAGGCGGACGTGTGGCCGGATAAGGGTGCGTGCCTGAATTATGCAGCCGTGTCTGCTCGCTGCCCGTGGCGCCGCATCGCTCGGTGCAGCGGCGGCTACTGACGCGCCACCACCGCTCCCACCTCGTCATCACCCCCAGCTCCTCCTCCCCATCACATGGGAACTCTGCTTTGTCACTCCTAATTACACTACTGGCCATTAAAATTGCTACACCACGAAGAAGCCGTGCTACAGACACGAAATTTAACCGACAGGAAGGAGCTGCTGTGATATGCAAATGATTAGCTTTTCAGAGCACTGACACAAGGTTGGCGCCGGTGGCGACACCTACAACGTTCTGACATGAGGAAAGTTTCCAACCGATTTCTTATACACAAACAGCAGTTGACCGGCGTTGCCTGGTGAAACGTTGTTGTGATGCCTCGTGTAAGGAGGAGAAATGCGTACCATCACGTTTCCGACTTTGATAAAGGTCGGATGTAGCCTATCGCGATTGCGGTTTATCGTATCGCGACATTGCTCCTCGCGTTGGTCGAGATCCAATGACTATTAGCAGAATATGGAATCGGAGGGTTCAGGACGGTAATACAGAACGCCGTGCTAAATCTCAACTGCCTCGTATCACTAGCAGTTGAGATGACAAGCATCTTATCCGCTTGGCTGTAACAGATCGTGCAGCCACGCCTCGATCCCTGAGTCAACAGATGAGGACGTTTGCAAGACAACAACCATCTGCACGAACAGTTCGACGACGTTTGCAGCAGCATGGACTATCAGCTCGGAGACCATGGCTGCGGTTACCTTTGACGCTGCATTACAGACAGGAGCGCCTGCGATGGTGTACTCAACGACGAACCAGGGTGCACGAATGGCAAAACATCATTTTTTCGGATGAATCCAGGTTCTGTTTACAGCATCATGATGGTCGCATCCGTGTTTGGCGACATCGCGGTGGACGCACATTGGAAGCCTGTATTCGTCGTCGCCATACTGGCGTATTACCCGGCGTGATGGTATGGGGTGCCATTGGTTACACGTCTCGGTCACCTCTTGTTCGCAGTGATGGCACTTGGAACAGTGGACGTTACATTTCAGATGTGTTACGACCCGTGGCTCTACCCTTCATTCGATCCCTGCGAAACCCTACATTTCAGCAGGATAATGCACGATCTCATGTTGTAGAACCTGTTTGGGCCTTTCTGGATACAGCAAATGTTCGACTGCTGCCCTGGCCAGCACATTCTCCAGATCTGTCACCAATTGAAAACGTCTGGTCAATGATGGCCGAGCAACTGGCTCGTCACGATACGACAGTCACTACTCTTGACGAACTGTGGTATGGTGTTGAAGCTGCATGGGCAGCTGTACCTGTACACGCCATCCAAGCTCTGTTTGACTCAATGCCAAGGTGTATCAAGGCCGTTATTAGGGCCAGAGGTGGTTGTTCTGGGTACTGATTTCTCAGGATCTATGCACCCAAATTGCGTGAAAATGTAATCACATGTCAGTTCTACTATAATGTATTTGTCCAATGAATATCAGTTTGTCATCTGCATTTCTTCTTGGTGTAGCAATTTTAATGGCCAGTAGTGTATATCAACTCCTTCTCTCTTCTTTGTCACTGCTCTGTAATTAACTAATTCTTCAGCACCACACTCTCATATTTTTTCTCGGCTTGAGACTATTTTCCTGGTTGCTAAACATTTATGCTTGTGTGCTCAGTACATTTACGTAGCATCGCTAGTGCACATTTATGGTACCTAGTCGTTGTAATTAAAGTGCAACTACTCACAGACTCAGTGTGGTCTATAATTATCGTAGGGCAGCGAAACTTGGTATATATTGTAATACGTTAATGCAGAAACGATTTACGTTGGAAAAAAAATCAGTCCCAATTTTGGCCACCAGGTTCAAATACGGCTCTGTGAATCCAAGAAACATATAGAAATGTTCCTTATGTAATGTATTAGGAACAGGACTGCAGTGAATTCAAGAAAGACGTATACAAATGTTTCCGTATGTAATGGATTAGGAACAGGACTTGGGCAGGGAGGGTCAAACAAGTGAGAAAGACATAATGTTTATATTATGAACTGCCACTTACACAATTTCTTCAATGTGAGCACCAGAGGTATCATTGTACAGTTCCAGAATTACACCTGGTGGCCAAAATTGGAACTAATGTTTTTCGCATTAAGGAGAAACGACAGGGTGACGGACGTAAATACTGCTCAAATTCGAACTTCTTTTCAATACTGGAATGTAGTAGACAAATGGAATTTGCTGCAATGAATAAAACATAGATCGAAATTTTCGTAGGTTTTTTTATTGAAAAATATTAATATCTTCTCTGTGTAATTGGGATCTTTTCGAGACAGCTCTGAAAGGAGGTAAACCGACGGTTGTCGCTGTAACTCCGGTTGTCTTTATCTAAAAAATGAAATTAGCATATAACCCTGATGTTTACACGTGTAGTTTTAGTTTATAGTAGGGATCCGCCAAAACGTTTTTTGGCGAAATTATAGATAGGCTATTTGAAAAATGGTCATTTTTGGACCCTTCTGTTTTGTTCGAAAAAAATACTGAATATCAACATAAAAAACGGCTATGATGAACTGAAGTGAATTAAGTTTGCTTGGGGACTGATGACCTCAGTAGTTAAGTCCCATAGTGCTCAGAGCCACTTGAGCCATTAAGTTTGCTCAAGGGAGACAAAAATTCATTAAAATCGAATGAAAATTGTAGAGTGGGTGACGAGAGCCATGCCACAAAACACGGTCTTGAGAAAAACGCGTTTAAAGTTTGACAAATATTTAACATATAAAAAAGGGACAACCGGCCGGAGTGGCCGAGCGGTTCTAGGTGCTACAGTCTGGAACCGCGCGACCGCTACGGTGGCAGGTTCGAATCCTGCCTCTGGCATCGATGTGTGTGATGTCCTTAGGTTAGTTAGGTTTAAGTAGTTCTAATTTCTAGGGGACTGATGACATCAGATGTTAAGTCCCATAGTGCTCAGCGCCATTTGAGCCATATAGAAAAGGGACAAAGTTTGAAAGTTAGCGGATATCATCGATGTCTGGTTCATACTAAATATCGCCCAGCCTAGTGGATGGAAGCTTTCTGCTACTTTGATCCGATAAGCTCTCATTTTCGTCCTCAAAGACCTTTCCGTCACTGAGCACATCGCCGCTGGCGTCTATACGTTCACAGAATCAGCGCATTTCACGGCCGATCTTGATTTGAAGGGCATTTGCCACATGCATTAATGCAGTATGACCTACATTGAATAGACATACAGCCAAATTTGAAGTAATGTTGACAACTTCGATTCGGCTGGATGTTATTTTTGAAGCGTGTTTCCAAATGAGACAATTGAAACATTTGTTCACATTTTAGGTAAAGATACCTAAACAACGCTCCAGCAAATCAGGTTTACTCAAATCGGTACAAATAGGGGTGATGGCATCGATAACGACTTGGGGCAACCGGTTCTCTAACGCCGAGGCATTCCGCGCACGCTTGGCTTCGAACGATCACAGAATCGTTATTTTTTGGAGTTCACGCATAATATTTTGGGGAACAATTCTTCACTGTATATACATTCTAATTCAGTAATAAAAAATCGAGTTTTTTTCGTCTGTCAGCCTGTCCCTCCTCCTTAATGCGCTAAAATGTCTACCAAGTTTCGCTGCCATACGATAATTCCAGCAGGACAATGCGACGCCCACACGTCCAGAACTGCTATAGAGTGGCTCCAGGATTACTCTTCTAAGTTTAACACTTCCGCTGGCCACCTAACTCCAGAGATGAACATTATTGTGCATATCTGGGATGCCTTGCAAAGTGCTGTTCGGAGGGGAGCTCCACCCCCTCGTACCCTTACGGATTTATGGACAGCCGTGCAGGATTCATGGTGTCAGTTATCTCCAGCACTACTTCAGGCATTAGTCGAGTCCATGCCACGTCGGGTTCCGGCTCTTCTGCGTGCTCACGTGGGACCAACACGATATTAGACAGGTGTACCAGTTTCATTCGCTCTTCAGTGTAGATAAAGTATCATAAATAATGGCAAAGCGAACATTAATTTTATTTGTGCACCTCCGCCGGATGTGTGAGAACAGGTTAACGAAATAAATATTCCAGTATTTCTGGAAAAAGAAATCTACAGTAGCATGGATTACAGAAATAAGTAAGGAACTGGAAAGAAACGCGAAAAAAGAATCGAAAATAACCGAAAGAAACCTTTCAAGAATGAAATACAAAATTTAAAAGACTACAAGGGAGAAGAAATCAGGAACAAAATGGACAGAAAAAGCTAAAGGCAACGTAGGAAGAAAGTGAAGGAGTACTGGGAAAAGAGGAAACAATAACAGAAGAAGAGGATCTGAAGTCGTTACGTGATCTTAACCGGTTAGTACGTAAACTTTTTTTAAAGAAACAAATGAAATTTGCAGCACTTCTCCTCCACCGTCTCGATCGTAGTTAGCCTGCGAATGAACTTCTTAAACGTGCGTTATAATGAGTTTGCCAAAGATTGATCAACCTACCAGCAGTACTTACATGGGTGTCACAAGCATACAGACTGGGTTACACTAACTTCCATCGGAAGCGACAATAATGACGACAAACTGGTAGCAAAATTCGATTACTTCGAACTATGGAGAAGCAGCATCAGAAGGTACTATCGTGATAGTGTCATGGTCTCCATTAGCCTTATCGCTGTCAATATACAATTTTGAGCATAATCGTACTAACACTTACGACTAGAGTATTTTGAGACTTTCAGGGAGGGTGGAAGGTATCGGAAAATGTGATGGTACTCATAAGGGCTAGGGCACGAAGCAAAACTGAAGATCAGAGGAAATCAAACTTTTCTGTGGTACTCGATACTAACAGCGTTAGGCACACACTGAAGGCAGTTCACAAGATTTGGAGCGTAGTGGAGTTGCGCTAGTTTGGTTCGTAGAAGCAGAATGGGGCGAACAGGTTACCAAAACAGGCGATAATTGATACAGAAACATTCAAAGTGACCGGAGAACAAAATCACAGCCAAAACGAAGAAGCCAAGAAGTCGCCGGACGAAGTTGAGATTGCAAGAGCGTAAAAAAAAAAAAAAAAAAAAAAAAAAAAGAACTAGTTCTCCACAGATATCTGAATGTCGTATACTTATAATTTAATACAAAAACACAAATAATTCATTATTCATAATGATGATCATGACTTGTTTTACGGGACCAAACTTGGATGGTCGGACGGGGATGTGAACCACTCTCCGTCCGATTGCGTATCGATTATCTTAACGTCTACTTCCATGCTCTGCAGGTCACTCTGAGCTGCATGGAAGAGTGTACTTAGGATGGTTTTCTTCTCATTCCAATCTCGAATGAAGGGCAAGAAGAACGACTGGTTAAATTGTCCTATGCGCGTTGTAATTACTTTAATCTTGTCTTCGCGGTCCGTATGTTCTTGAAATTTCGTAAGTAATCTTTCGCAGCATAATTCGCATTTATCTTCAAGCGTCTGCAAACTCAATTTTTTCAGACTGTCCATGTTGCTCTCCAAGAAGCAAAAGAACCAATGACCATTCGTGTTGCCGTTCTTTGTATGCCCTGTTGCTCCGATTTGGAACGGGTCATCCCGCCCGAATGTTTTGGACCCGCAGATGTTTTGTAACCGGTTTCCTTAGTAAACTGCTTCTTTCCAGTAACCTGCCAATGAAACGAAGTCTTCCATTTGCTTTACCGATGACTGGGGTTACGCAATTAATTTGTTTCGTATCCATACATCCATCTATTTCATATCGAGGTGTTTGTATGGAATACGTCGATTCCAAAGTAGTCCTAGGACACTACTTTTATTTGTTTTAATAAATGCATAATTTTACTTTCGTCAACTTCCAAGAACAGCGTATCCGATGGAAACTCCAGGAAAACGGTATCCCACAGGGAAGTCTGCTGGCTTCAATTCTGTTCAATATATACACGAATGACCAGATCACTGCAACCAACAGAAGGAGCTTTTTTTTTATGCCGATGACCTTGCTCTAGCAACCCAGAGCACAGATTATCGATCAGAGGAGAGCACCCTCATGAATGCTCTTAAACTGTTTTCCAGGTGCTACAACACAAACCACATTAAACCAAGTCCCACAAACACACAAAGGCGCGCTTATCACGCGAGAAAAAGGGAAGCCTATCGCAAATTAAAGATAATATGGTGAAGTGTACAACTGAAACACGCTGACACCCAAAATATCTAGGAGTCACAGGTGACAGGTCTCTTATTTTCAGGAAGCACTGCAGGAACTGTAGCCGGCCGCCGTGACCGAGCGGTTCTACGCGCTTCAGTCCGGAACCGCGCGACTGCTACGGTCGCAGGTTCGAATCCTGCCTCAGGCATGGATGTGTGTGGTGTTCTTAGGTTAGTTAGGTTTAAGTAGTTCTAAGTTCCAGGGGACTGATGACCTCAGATGTTAAGTCCCACAGTGCTCAGAGCCATTTTTGAACCAGGAACTGTAAGTCAGTAGTTTCCACCAGGAACAAGCATTTAAGGAAACTGGCTAATCACAGTGGGAGGGGGGAGGCGGGGGGGGGGGGGGGGGGAGGGGGGCGTTAGTCGATCGGAAACTTTTAGAAGCTACGTAGTGGCACTAAGCTATGCTGCGGAAGAGTAAACATCTCCCGAAAAACAGTTTAAAGAAATTTATGGTTGTGCGTATTGGTGTCTTTGGTGGACAAGATCAGTTACTGGCTTCTAAACACTATCGGATATTCTACCCCAATTTATTTTTCTTTTGAAGGGGCACCACGCTACGTTCTTATAACTGACAACAGTGTTTGATAGTTAAGACATATACATGGGCGGCAGCCTACGTGTTTAACATCTGTTGTGCCAATACGTTGGTTTTAATATTTTCCTTGGTAGTCCAAAGTTTTACCTAACCAGGGTCATGACATTTTTACGAAAAGCTTGTATTTTCTTTGTATGCCAATCCGAAGATGCTTTAAACAAGAGTAAACGCGTTATTGGCAAAGTATGAAATAATAAAACCCGTTTTGCAGCCAAGACTGTTCATCTCTTCAAAATATTTATCACTGGTTGCTATATCATCCCTCGATGAATTGAAAAAGTTCTATGCGTGTCATGTTTGGTATAGTTCAACACATACAAAAACAGGTGGATATAGCTCTCAGTCATATCTGCAGAATCATAACAGGTTGTTTGAAATTTACTTCAGTCGGGCTGCCTTCCCATCTCGCAGGAACAGCACCACCTCCAGTCCGAAAGAGGAAAGAAAGAGAGTAAAGTATGAGAGAACGCACACGCTAAACGGTCACGAACCGCATCCATAACGACTGAAGTCAAGGAACTCGGCCGTGCCCTTTCAGAGAAACCGTCCCGGCATTTCTCTGAAGCGATTGAGGGAAATCACGAAAAACCTAAATCAGGATGGCCGAACGCGGGTTTGAACCGTTGTCCTCCCGAATGATGATGTTCAGTGTGACTGTGGAAAAGACCAGGCTGTTGATCACATGCTTCAACGCCGACGGCGTCCAGCCCCCTGCATAGAAGATGAATTTCATTGAGGAACAGAAAATGGGTTGAAAGTGGTCAAATTTTCGGCAAAAGTAATTTGGTGAAAACTGTGTACAGTGTCTATGTTTCTGATACGAGAATAAATAAAGTTTTACATTTATGTACATTTAACGCAAGCTATCAATCGTTGCACCACTTTTACATCTTATCAAAATCTGTTAGGACAATTTTGCAACCTTTTTTAGATAGTATTTCATTATAGGTGCTCGCAACATCTGCATAAGGCTGACATTTCTATTAATATTGTCTACCACGTCATTAATATACTGTATGCAAGGATCCCGTACCACATCCCTGGAGCACAAGTGAACTGACTTCTACTTCTCTTGAAGATCCTCTATCCAAGACAGTATGCTACGTCCACCCTAACAACAAAGCCCCCTGCAAGCGCTGTGTCAAAAGCTGTCAGCAGGTTTCCTATGGCACCACAAATTTTTTCGGAAATCCCTTATGATCGTACTTGTGTGAATAAACGTCTAGAAATACCACATCCACCTGATTGCCTTAATCCATAATTCTCACGGTATCATCTGAGTAGAGTACAAGTTGGACTTCGCATGGTCGATTTTATCAGAATCAGTGCTGGTTGGCATGGATTAGGTCATTCTGTTCGAGATTCCTCATGGAATCTTATGCTACCTCGGCCTATGTGTCTTAAGGATCGTAGCCGGCCGAAGTGGCCGTGCGGTTAAAGGCGCTGCAGTCTGGAACCGCAAGACCGCTACGGTCGCAGGTTCGAATCCTGCCTCGGGCATGGATGTTTGTGATGTCCTTAGGTTAGTTAGGTTTAACTAGTTCTAAGTTCTAGGGGACTAATGACCTCAGCAGTTGAGTCCCATAGTGCTCAGAGCCATTTGAACCATTTTTTTCTTAAGGATCGTAATAGTCTGCCAGACCCAAAAGTTCTTGTATTCTTTATATTAAGCGCCAGGCGTTCGTTATAACCAAAGAACTGACAGCTTAATTCACAAACTTGGTGGTGCCAGATATGGTTTTGGTGTCCATGAGAGACGCAATATCACTTAATTGTCTAATCAGACTATGCTGTGACGTCAATCAAGCTTACCTTTTCATTCTCTCTCCCTGCTCATCTGTCATATCACCCAGTAAAGTTTACCAAAATTCTCATCGCTCTGTCTTCCCTATGACAAACAAGTGAAAACCAGCTGAAAACACGAAAAAAATTTCTATTGCCTGTGACGCCGGAATATTTTGGAAGATTTGTGACATCTATGCCTTACTCGTTGTATTCTTTACTGGAGAGAAGGGTACAAGATAAGCGCTGTGTCAAAAGCTGTCAGCAGGTTCGCGTTAACGTCCTACAACATTTGTTTCATTTTTCATTCTTGCAATGAGTGATGATTAAGTCTGGTAAGAATTAAATCCAATTCTCTCCTTTGTATGCACACCTGCACGATTTGCCATCAGCTGCCGTGGATCGCAAAAACCAGACGGCACGCAATAAATTTACCGGTAGATCTGACGGTGAATTTTAAGTCATACGTGACATTTGAACCGCAACACGGATTTTGCACCCTAATGCTAAGCTAGAAAGTGCTTCCAGAAGCACGAAGGTCTCCGATAATGTCGTGGTAAAATATACATTTACGCTTATCCAGTTGATCACATAGAGAGTAATTTGCGGTTTGATGTGTAATAACACAAGACACAGTAGCAAGTATAGCCAGGTACAATGTAGCCTGGTGAAAAGGGCATAAGGTGACGCATAAAAATACGAGGGGCGTTCAGAAAGTAAGCTCCGATCGGTCGCGAAATGGAAACGACTATGAAAATCCGATAAAGCTTTGCACAGATGTGTTGGGTAGTGTCTCTAGTATAATCCCAGTTAACATCACGTCGCTCTTCTCATTTCTGAGCTCGCAGTGAGTGCGTAAAGATGTCTAGAAAATAGTGTCTGCCGCCAAGTACGAGGACCTGGTGAGACATTTCGCCTGAAGCTATGCAGCTAACATTACATAACCGTCGTGCTGTTTCTTCTTCAAGACAATTCTCAGCCGCATTCTGCAGGGGCAATGAAGATGCTCCTGCATCGTTTTCAAATGGAAATGTGAGATTACCCACAATACAGTCCGCAATTGTCTCCCCCTGAGTTTCATCTCTGGTCACATGAACCGCTGTCTTTGAAGACAACATTTTGACACAGACAACGAGGTGTAGGCCAGCGTGGAGAATTGGCGGAAAGCACTGGCGGCTGCCTTCTATGATGAGGCTATTGAAAAGTTGGTGCAACGCTATGACAAAAGTCTAAGTCAGAACGGCGACTACGTAGAGAAGTAGCTGAAAGGTGTAGCTAATTGTTACAAGTAAAACATTTCTGATGTTCACTGTGGTTTCAATTTGGCAATCAATCGGAGCTTACTTTCTGAACAGGCCTCGTATATCATAGATAAAAAAGGGAGGGAACCTTATGGCTTATGCCGATGATTGGCTTTAGAGTGGCAGTAAAGACCTGACAACTGTCCAGAGAGCTTGTGAAGAACCACTAGGTACTTATCAAAACTGTGCGCATCTATTCACTTCTGGCATCTGGCTGTTGTATTCGTCCACATTATTTTTAATTAATTAATTTATTTTTTACTTTGGGCAGCAAAGTCCATACAGCCAACAGTAGTTGCAACAGAGCCATGTCAACACAACTGCAATTTCCACAGTAGAATAACGAAAAGAGTTCGATGTAAAATCAGTAAAAGACGAACACCATACAGCTAGATGTAGTTACAACAGTGCCAAGTTAATATTAGTGCAGTTTTCGCTATATAAAGATGATAAGAGTGGGAAGTACTGAGATAAGTTCATAACATAAATTTAAAAGATACAACTGCGACCAAGTGTAGAACCAGGCCGGTTCCGTAGGCGAATGACATTCACAGTAACTTATAACTGAAAGTTGGAAAACGGCTTCGTTTACAAAGATAAGTTCTTCATGCAAAGTAAAAACACAGACGTCCTAGTTTTCGAGTCGAGCTGGTTCCATGGGAGGATAATATCCACACAACCTACAGGATTCGTACACTCAATGTTTTGAGTGTAATGTGCGAGGGACCCCACTGCCCACCTCGTATTTCCACTCAAATGATAAGACAGGACACTAGTTATCTGACACAAAAATCACTTTTATTTTAATAAACGGCAGATACACGTCACGTTCTACTCGATGCATAGCTAGTTTGACTGAGACGCATGCTCGTCGCGGTGCAACGAGAAAGGCTAATACGTCTAGCTATGTAACTGGTGGCAATGTTTTTGTTCTAAAAGCCTACTACGTGTACCAGAGGCGAACCAGTTAAATGTAGCCCTGGTGTATCGAGATTATTTTCGAATCGATACAGCCTTCATTACTACATCCATCACCTCTGCCCCTCCCATAATCATTTAGTGCTGAAGCGAAATTTATCTTTTTAATCTTCTCCATCGCTGGTATAGAGGCTGATGAAGCTCGTGGCTATCTGCCACGGAATGATAAATGGCAGATCTATATCACTCTCTATTTCATTTCACTGACCCTGTAAGTTTCAAGTACGCGCCTTCAGCATCAGGTGTCTTTAATACGGGCTTTTTCTGTCGAAGGGGTATTATTTTTCTTTTTAGGCAATCCAAACAAAGTGCATACTGACGATTAGATTGTTTAGAAATACTGTGTTCAGTATTTCAAAAAGCCTCGCACATATTCATACACTCTAGCTTATGTCTCATTCTACATTGATGGCAAACAAAATTTCATCTCCGCGAAGGATAGCAAATAACGAAATATTAGTTGTTGTGTGTAAACAGTATTGCAGAAAGAATATATACAGGGCTATTACAAATGATTGAAGCGGTTTCATAAATTCACTGTAGCTCCATTCATTGACATATGGTCACGACAGACTACAGATACGTAGAAAAACTCATAAAGTTTTGTTCGGCTGAAGCCGCACTTCAGGTTTCTGCCGCCAGAGCGCTCGAGAGCGCAGTGAGACAAAATGGCGACAGGAGCCGGGAAAGCGTATGTCGTGCTTGAAATGCACTCACATCAGTCAGTCGTAACAGTGCAACGACACTTCAGGACGAAGTTCAACAAAGATCCACCAACTGCTAACTCCATTCGGCGATGGTATGCGCAGTTTAAAGCTTCTGGATGCCTCTGTAAGGGGAAATCAACGGGTCAGCCTGCAGTGAGCAAAGAAACGGTTGAACGCGTGCGGGCAAGTTTCACGCGTAGCCGACGGAAGTCGACGAATAAAGCAAGCAGGGAGCTAAACGTACCACAGGATGGTGCTCCACAGCACTTCCATCATGATGTTCGGCATTTCTTAAACAGGAGATTGGAAAACCGATGGATCGGTCGTGGTGGAGATCATGATCAGCAATTCATGTCATGGCCTCCACGCTCTCCCGACTTAACCCCATGCGATTTCTTTCTGTGGGGTTATGTGAAAGATTCAGTGTTTAAACCTTCTCTACAAGAAACGTGCCAGAACTGCGAGCTTGCATCAACGATGCTTTCGAACTCATTGATGGGGACATGCTGCGCCCAGTGTGGGAGGAACTTGATTATCGGCTTGATGTCTGCCGAATCACTAAAGGGGCACATATCGAACATTTGTGAGTGCCTAAAAAAACTTTTTGAGTTTTTGTATGTGTGTGCAAAGCATTGTGAAAATATCTCAAATAATAAAGGTATTGTAGAGCTGTGAAATCGCTTCAATCATTTGTAATAACCCTGTATTCAAATTTTTGGGCGATTTTGGAGTGTGAAGGTTGAGAAACCCTACTGGACCCAGCTCCCAGCTCTGGCAGTAACAGTCATACTAACCCGATTAAATATCTAGTCGAACTGCTTCAATTCCATTCGTCCGTGGACAGGCGCAGGTAGTAAGGCTAAATACCAGGCTGCTATACTGTACACGTTCTGCAGAAATGGCTGGCTAGTTGCGGCGATCTGTCTTCCGCCACTTGAAAACCAGATGTTTCCAGGGGTGAAAAGTTTGGAGAATGTGGTGGCCAAGGCAACAATCAAATATTCTCTGTATCGAGATCCGTCAAGAGAGCACTGGTAACATGTGGTTTTGTATTATCTTGTTGGAAGATAATGGCAGGGTCACCTCCTAGATATTGCAAGCCAGAGGCCTTAGAATGTCAGAAATGTAGCACTTGCTCCTCAAACTATCTCATGTTCTGCCCCTATTGTCCCAAACTACAGGCTACGCGAGCAAGAGGTGATCGTGTTCTGCCCCTTATGCACCCGATACCATGACACAAAGTACTGGATCATGTACTGCACCTGTATTGCTCCCGATACTATGACACCAAGTACTGGACTGCCTAATGCACCTGCTATCATCACACCACGTACTAGACCCCTTACTACACACAATACCAACACACCAAGTATTGGAACCCCGTACTGTATCTGACATCATCACACTATGTACTGGACCCTCTATTGCACCTGAACTCATCACTCCAGGTACTCGACCCCTTATTGCAGCCGAAACCAACACGCCAGGCACTGGACGCCTAGGATGATGATGATGATGATGAATGCAGTCTGGTAATGTTCATTCTCGTCCACAAACAGATAAGCGCTTCGTGATGCCATACGCAGAACTAGGACTCTCCTGAAAAGATGACGTGACAACACTTCTGTATCCAGTGCTGTCGTTCGGCGCACAGCTGTCAGCTAGTCCCTCTTTCTCAACCCTTTCGGTCATGGCTTCGTCATATAAGGACATACTAAATAAATGCTTAGTATATTAATTTGTTAAATTTTGCCATTTGTAATTGTTGCTCTCATATTGTCACAAGCAGAAAGTGTATTTGAGAACAGTGTCGACATCTTTCAATATGTGGTACTACAAAACAAAACTGAATGTGCACAGTAACATGGACGCTTCCCAGTAATCTTTGTACCTCCCACAAGCCGGTTAATGTGACCGAGCGAGGTGGCGCAGTGGTTAGACACTGGACTCGCATTCGGAAGGACGACGGTTCAATCCCGCGTCCGGCCATCCTGATTTAGGTTTTCCGTGATTTCCCTAAATCACTCCAGGCAAATGCCGGGATGGTTCCTCTGAAAGGGCACGGCCGACTTCCTTCCCCATCCTTCCCTAATCCGATGAGACCGATGACCACGCTGTCTGGTCTCCTTCCCCAAAACCAACCAACCAACCAACCGGTTAATGTGTTCTAAGTTTAGGTAAAAAAATTTATTTGTGCGTAGAAAGGTGCATTCTTGAAGGTGAAAACTAAAAGTGTCTTTCAGATCGAAAGTTAAGTGACATATTTATAGCCCTATACATGTCTCCAAATGAGGACATTGTGATTGAAAGGTTGTAATAGTATAGAAATTTTGGTCATTATTTCGCTAACGTTTTAGCCATCTTACGGTGATTTCACAATGCCCCGTGTCCAATGTAGGCGAAGGCCTCTTACAGAAGAAGAAATTATAGAGCTCCTGAATTCATCTCAAATTGACGGTGAATGATCCTGGCGATAATTTTGAACAAGAGGACAATGATGGAGGTAATGTTAGACGTTTTATATCATAGGTATACTGTAAGCTGAGTAGCCTAGACGCAAAGCTCGCTAACTGCATGATAAGTGGCACTGTGATAATCACGAAACACTCGTCCCATCCAAACGACAATGCATTGGCAACAAGAATGTTGTTGTTGCCTACTAATTTGTTACAGCGCAGCCAACGTAAAGTTGAACAAGAAAAATATCAATTTTAATAGTAATGGACAGCAAGGTAGCTTTGAATGCCCAGATTTTTAAGTCTGATGTCTGTTCACGTGCTTTGTATCCGGACATGGCAGGGCGACAGCCCAGCCTATTGGGCATTTAGCTTGCTTTGCACCCCATGGCAACATGCAGTTATCTGCTTTGGAAACTGAACACGATTTTCGACAGCCATTTTCCGCGGTTTTGCAACCTGAAAGTGGATGCATGTTTGCTCATGCAACTGATATTGCATGTGTAAATGCATGGCATCTTCCAGTGGTCAGTGACAAAAAATCATTTGACGGCTGCAAGAAACCGGGTTGCAAAGGGAAAACCTAATTTTATTGTGTAAAATGTAACATTCACTGAGGTCTGGATGGAAAAAAAGAATTGCTTCTTTGATAATCATTCTTCACAAGTGTAAAATCATAGTTTATGTATATATAATCATCAAGTAAGCTTTGTGTAATTTATGTATTTTGGTGAAATGAAATCAAATGTAATACTTGACTTTCTGACTTATACTACACGCACTTGAACACAATGTCCTCATTTGGGGACGCATTTTATCCCCCCTTGTGGGGCGGGGGGGGGGGGGGGGCACTTCGGAATGTTTTATGCATCTGAAAAATCATAATTTAATTCGAAGAACTGGATAGGAAAACCATGACTTTTTTTCAGGAAAAAAATAATTCGTGACGGAAAGGGTTAAGGTGCGTCGCACCAATGACCGCCGCGGTAACGCTACGCGGTGTCACAGACGTCATCCACAGTCAATGCGGACACTTGCTTTGCTTCAAACAAGGGCATTTTCTGACTCATGGTATATTACGTGGCTGTACGATCCTGCGCGGCCAAGCGAACAAAATGTTCGTCTCTCAGGCGATCGTCGCGTGGGACCGCTGTATCCTCCGAGATGTTAAGTATGGCCCTCCTGAACCCATAGATTTCAAATTCGCTAGTAGGCAATTGACGGATTCCGAACAATGCGAGAAGAAGAATCGCGGAGCGATAGATTGCAGTATCACTAGTTGACGCTCCTCCTGATGTCGAATTTCGACACTTGCTGTTAAACGTTTCTCGTTCTTACATAAGGAATAACACGTTTTGCTCACAAACACCCAATATTTAAATGTATTCTTTCCTTACATACAGAATGTAGATGGTGTTACTGCTATCTGATTTGGTCAGAAGGACTGAAATGCTAATCATATGCACATAAGGGTACAAAAAAATATGTATACAAAGTTCAGGGTTGTTAGACGATATTAAAGTAGCACTTTTTTATACGGCAAAAGGGTCATAGGTGCAGCGATTTCCCAGTAGGAGTCGATGAAGATTTTGATGCCAGTCATCTACAGAGACGGCGTTCAGACTGTAATGAATAGTGTTTTAGAGCTGTTGTGTCACCACTACGAAATTCTTTGTTTGGGAAACAAATTTGATGTAGGAAACACTGAAAGAGATTCCAGAAGAGCTGGTTAATTACTGTATTTAGCTGAAGCTGCAGCCGTTGTTTGTCAATCTGCTGGTTCTTTTAAGCGTGATAGACAATCATTAGCACACAGATTCTAGGTATACATTGCTGTAAACGATTATATTTTCAGCAACATCTCTGAAACAATATTCGTCACTGGGTAGTATAAACACCGTCTCGGAACACGAATAACATCAAAAACTTTATGGAATTCTAGCGGGGAAACAGTGAAACTATGATATTTTCACATAAAAAATGTTTCTTTTTACTCTCTCTATATGCTCTAAAATTTTCTATGCGTGTTCTTACACACTATACACTTACGTAGTGCGGTTCATGCCAGTTTGATATTTGTTGTATTCTGCCTCCATGATGCTCCGATCTCAATGGGCAGCAGTGTAATATATTCAGTATTAATAAATCACGTTTTAGCTCCTAAGGTATTAGCTAAACGTCACCGTTATACGTTTTACGAATTATTTTTAGCCCTAACAACGAATGGAAGCGATCGTCGGAGTGTGAATTAAAACAAAAACACATTATAAGTTAACATTGATGTGTCGAATCAATAATTATAAGATTATTTAATCTCTAAAAATACATTTTATTATATTATACGTAGATTACTAAGGAAATCAATCATAATGACGCAAATGGTACTAACGACGCAACAGTAAGAAATCTTGCAGACATTATACCATAATCGCACTAAACGCAGTGACAATAAAAAAGGAAGATGGCTACATTCTAAAATGGTGTGTCGAATCTTTCCACTGAAACTCGGAAGATATTACGCTATTAATTCTGTTTTGCCTAGGTGGAGGAAGGGCTGTCGAAGTGGGGTTTATTGCAGACGCTGACGAGAAGAATCTAAGTGCTCGCAACACTTATGATGGAAAATTCACGCGAACTGAAACATTAGCTGGCTTCACATTAATGGAAAACCAATTGCGATATCACACCACAGTGCTTGATTCTCAGTTCTGGGTAACTACCCTCCTTGACAACGGAAGTGAAGGATCCAGCCGGCCGAAGTGGCCGCGCGGTTCTGGCGCTGCAGTCTGGAACCGCGAGACCGCTGCGGTTTCAGGTTCGAATCCTGCCTCGGGCATTGATGTGTGTGATGTCCTTAGGTTAGTTAGGTTTAACTAGTTCTAAGTTCTAGGGGACTAATGACCTCAGCAGTTGAGTCCCATAGTGCTCAGAGCCATTTGAACCATTTGAAGGATCCAGAAAACATGGTCGGAGGTCAATGTAACTTCGTACACGTACACACCATCGGCAGGAATGTAAATGATAAGATTTGCAATTCGCTGTTACAGGTAGACCGGCCACCAGAATGTGTTAGTGTTGTTCATTTTTAGTGTTGTTACCAGGCCTCGTAGACTATATATAAGAGAGGTGCACTGCGTTGGATGTTGAGTTATCACTGTGAAAGACACTGAGATTCTGGATATCGGGTGTGCAATGTTACACCGAGGAGTGGCCTCATGCTGTCAATTTCTTGCTAAATTTGACTCGGTTTTGTAATCACCGAAATAAAATCATATACCTTCCAATCCGTGAAGCTTCATTTCCCTTCCTCCTGCCCTCCTAGGTGTCTCATTCCTGTGTCAGGCAGAGTATTTCTTTGGGGTAAGGAAACACCACAAGCTTAATGGATTACCACTCCTCTGAGGACGTCCGCGGCTCGTGATCTAGTGGCTAGCGTTGCTATCTCTGGATCACGGGGTCCCTGGTTCGATTCCCGACCGGGTTGGGGATTTTATCTGCCCGGGAACAGGATGTTTATGTTGTCTTCATCACTCCATCATCATTCATGAAAGTGGCTGGATTGGGCTGTGTACAGATTGGGAATGTCTACGGGCGCTGATGACGGCGCAGTTGAGCGCTCCACAAAGCAAACATCATCATCATCATCATCATCATCATCATCATCATCATTTACAAAACATAGATAGAGGGCAATAGGCGAACTCTAAGTTTACCGGAAGGCATTTGACACGAGCATCCTCTGTGGTCATTATCTGACTGGCCACCAATACCTCTCTATTATTGCACTTGTACAAAAATTTCAGTCTACAATAACTACAAAGAATTGTCCAGCACTTTACCGTTTAATACAATTCTTTCCAGTTACAAACTACTGGGTAACAATGGCCTCTCAATTAGAGGGGAGATACAATTACGTTTCTGTCTGACTGTGAGCCCTTATGAAATCCCACCATAGCGCTATAATACCCAGTCATTAGCTGCTGTGAATGCCCCCAATTACGGCAACGATGCTTTGAAAACAGCTGTACCATTTATAACGCGCTCGACCGGTTCCTTCATTGGCCTCACGCGACGCAACAACTTCTCCGCAAATCAAAAGGCTTTGTGTCGACTCCAGCTCTCTCGGTCGGATTATTTCTTCGACACTGAACTGTTCTCTGCAGTTACTAATGGTGTGTGAACCTGTCTTGTGATCTCAGTACGTTGCTGTGAATGCGAATTTAACAAGTACACTTTTGTAAGTTCGAACTAATGGTAACACCTGTATGTGTCGCCTTGTTGTATTGTTCATTTCTGTACCACATAGCCTTAATGTTCTCTACCGAAGGAACTACTTCAGTGGCGGCATTGTTGCAGCGGGACACAATGATGGAACATGCTCTTTACATGGAACCACGTCATTTGAAATTTTAAAAATAGTTACATGTACAATAACAAACGCAAACCCAAGGGAACACTTTCAACAGCAGTGACTTTTCATTCGGAAGGGTGGGTGTTCTGTATTGCGTGTCTGTGTGTGTGTGTGTGTGTGTGTGTGTGTGTGTGTGTGTGTGTGTGACAATGTAATAGCGTTACTGTTTGAAATAAATATACCATGTAACATACCAGTATTTACTAATGCATAGTTCGGCGACGTGGCGAATACTGTGCACTATCAATGCATCAGTTAAAGTAATAGTGTTTCTGCTATGCATATAAAGGTGAATAAGAAGCTACAAGTCACAGAATAAATTCGAGCAGTAGCGTTCAAAATTCCATAAAGATGTTGTCCTGACAATAAATACATGTATTAGAGCAAATTAAAGATAGCTGAAAGCCATAAAAGTGTTTTGACATAAATGAAGCTACACAAAACTGGAGAAACAATACATTTTTGTTAATGATAGTTAAGAGCCAATCCCTTGTACATACGTTCTTTCTGTAATAGATTCGATGTATAATAATAACTGTATTCTGTGATACAGTTATCAGAGATTCATTGACGATCAATGATGTTGAAGTGGCCTGATGTCCTGTTACTGAAACAGAATTGAGTATTAAAAATGTTCTCTTGTTGTTTACTTACGAGCGTGGGCTCACTTTCTGTTTCTTGGTCTTTATACCGCACTCGGTCTTAGTAAGCAGACGTGCTGTGTAAGTTTCTGTATAATAACTTTTTGCTGGTTTTGTAGTAATTACATGTGGTATCTGCTTATATTTTTGTAATTATTTTTATATTTATCTCCTCCAAACTGGATAATTTGCATGATTTTTCCCCATAGGATCCAGTGGAGTTGGCACATCATTGTGAACAACACGTAATTCGTCAAGTTATTAATCTATACTTGCTCATAGCAATCAGTGACACTGAGATTAAAGACCAACCTTTTTGACGTATGTTGACAACATTCCATCCAAGAAATGACGTAAATGATTTGGTCATTCGTCTCTGAACAATGATGCTGTTGGTCTTTGCCCATGACAGACACCGGCCACATGTTCAATAATTAGGTAGCTACACATCTTACAATGACGCGTTGATCTCCAGAAAGGTCGTAAAGGTGGATTAAACGTAAGTACAGTCCGAGAAGAATACCACGGTCGGTAGATACGCAGATGGCAGAACACGCATGCGGAGAGTGGTAATGGTGGAGGCGAAGTGCGATTCTAAACTGAAGCCTACACTCACATTTTTTGTAAATATTGAGTGGGACCCTCAAGGCTCACACCTGCTTGGTGGCCACTTAAAAAGATCTGTCATCTCTGCTGTGGTTAGCATCTAAAACGAATTCCGTCGAGTATGCAACGATTTATTTTCGCCCGGGCTGTTAACCATATGTAGCTCTCAGAGAAACGTCGTGAGTGGCGAATTTTGAGTAAAATCTACACATGTCTCTGGCGGCAATGTAAAAATTTGTCTTCTTTTGCCAAAACACAGCGGAGTTTACACAATCTGACCTCACTAACAAGTGAAGACGCAATTGCGAGAGAATTATGAAACGATGGTTTATTAAGTTTTATTAAGTGAGGAACTGAAGAAAGGTAAGGTCAATAGCTTGTAAAAAACAAACACTCGGAGCAAAATAAAAACTGCAATTTATTCACTTATGTTGTTCCAAAACCCGTAGCATTTCTCGGTTTAGCAGGTATCGATGGTCCTCAAAAATTGGATTCTTTCATCGAAAAAGTTTGTAGTTACTGTAATAATAGAGTAGACAATGAAGGTCTATACCATAACCAAATAGTAAAACACTCTCCTCTTTCCCAAAATCTCAAATACACATCTCAAACTGTTTATGAAATATGAGGAATGTTGTGGATGGCTTGTCGTGGCGCGGTGCGATCGCAAATGAGTGTGCTACGTCAGGTCAATTTTCTCGATACTGCTGACAGATAGAGATCTCCATCCAAGTCCAAAGAAAAATTCAATATCTTAGCTAAATTTCATTTGCAGAAACATATATGTAATATGTATAACAAATGCAAAATTATAGCGATCTCTATTTTTCATTGCAAACTTTATCGAGTTAAGCGCAGTCTCTTACTTCCACGTAAATATCACAATAACTATGACCATTAACCAAATGATGGACACATCATAATGAACCTGACGTTTAAAGCTATAAGTAAAGCAAAAATTAATTTTCTTTTATCAAATAATTTCTGTAAAATCGTTTGAGAGTGATTGCAGGGCGAGCCCCTCGATTTTGTCATCGCCGACCGGCCGAAAGGTGCCAGACTGTTGGCCTCCCCTTCCAAATGAGCTCACCCAGCGCTTGGGCTGAAAACTCGTCACTGCGCATCAGCTTCCGTATCCTACGGGGGCGCGTCATTGTCGGTCGAATCCCATTGCGTCTGCCAGTTCTTTTCCCCGTTTTCGTTGACTGAGCTCAGCACGTCTCAGGAATCCACCACTCCGGATTTTGTCCACGCGCGTTGCTTGCTTCACACTAAGCTGTCCAGTTTGTCATTATGAAAGGTGAGCTGGGGTCCTCAAAACATTCGCTACTATTCCTTCTTGCTTATTTCTAGCCCCATCTTTAGTAACGTCTACAGGGTGAAAAGTATTTAAACCGACAAACTCTGGGAGGTTGTAGGGGACATCAAGACAAATATTTTTCCCGAATGTCATTTTTTCCTATGAGGAGTATTTAAACCGGTAGAGGAAGATTTCTCTGGTGGCAAATTAATTAAACCAACAAACACTTTACCATTTTCTTATGATCAAGAGACAACACATTAATACAACCCAATTTCAATTACAGTAGATTTTCAAAAATGCCTCCATTGACACGTAAACAAAGGTTACACCGTCGGATCATGTTCTGTCTGACACGGGCAAAAACCCCAGGAGTATCCTGAATTGTTCCTGCTGCTGCTACTATCCGGGCAACCAGATCCTCTTCTGATGCAACAGGAGTTGCGTAAACAAGGTTGCGCATCTCTCCCCACACATAATAGTTCAGAGGGGACATATCTGGGATCGAGTAGGCCATGGTACAGGACCACCTCTGCCAATCCACGTTTCTGGGAACCGTCGGTCCGGGCATCAACGCACGCCATGACTGAAATGTGCCGGCGCCCCGTCATGTTGGAACTACATGCGTTGTCTTGTAGGGAGCGGCACGTCTTCCAGCAATTCTGGCAATGCTCTGGCGAGAAAATTGTAATAGTGCCTGCCATTTAATGGCCTAGGTAGCAGATACGGCCCAATTAAACAGTCCCCAAGAACACTGACCCACACATTAACGAAGAACCGCACTTGATGAGCGCTAGTAACTGTGGCATATGGGTTATCCTCACTCCAAACATTAGAATTGTGAATGTTGAAGACTCCATCACGCCCGAACATTGCTTCATCGGTAAACAACACAGAGGAAGGAAATGTAGGATGCATTTCACATTGTTCCAGGTACCACTGCGAAAACTGTGCTCTGGGAGGATAATCAACTGGTTCCAGGTTGTGGACATGCTGTTAGTGAAATGGACGTAACAACTCTCTCGAAGGACTGTTCTTACATTTGTCTGATTCGTCCCCATGTTGCGTGCAATTGCATGAGTGCTGTTGAAGGATCCCGTTCCACATGCTGCAAGACAGCTTCCTCAAATTGCAGCGTTCTTACCGTGCGACGGCATCCCTGTCCAGGTAATCTCCTAAATGACCCGGTCTCACGCAGTGTACTGATACGGTTGGTGCGTACTACACAGCTCATCACAACGGACGAGCTGCACAGCGGGTTTATCAACAACAATATCCTAATCGCCGTACCCCGCATCATACGATCTTTGCTGCTGTGTACCAACGTCTGCGTGAGACCGGGTCATTTAGGAGATTACCTGGACAGGGATACCGTCGCACGGTAAGAACGCTGCAATTTGAGGAAGCTGTCTTGCAGCATGTGGAACGGGATCCTTCAACAGCACTCATGCAATTGCACGCAACATGGGGACGAATCAGACAATTGTAAGAACAGTCCTTCGAGAGCAGTTGTTACGTCCATTTCACTAACAGCATGTCCACAACCTGGAACCAGTTGATTATCCTCCCAGAGCACAGTTTTCGCAGTGGTACCTGGAACAATGTGAAATGCATCCTACATTTCCTTCCTCTGTGTTGTTTACCGATGAAGCAATGTTCGGGCGTGATGGAGTCTTCAACATTCACAATTCGAATGTTTGGAGTGAGGATAACCCATATGCCACAGTTACTAGCGCTCATCAAGTGCGGTTCTTCGTTAATGTGTGGGTCAGTGTTCTTGGGGACTGTTTAATTGGGCCGTATCTGCTACCTAGGCCATTAAATGGCAGGCACTATTACAATTTTCTCGCCAGAGCATTGCCAGAATTGCTGGAAGACGTGCCGCACCCTACAAGACAACGCATGTAGTTCCAACATGACGGGGCGCCGGCACATTTCAGTCATCGTGTGCGTTGATGCCCGGACTCCAGGTGTATCGCTCCATTAGTAAACAGAGACAGTGCACTACTGCACTGATGGACAGCAGTTGCCTACAACTGAAGAGCGTAATACACCCTCTAACAACTGAAGATCGTAATAAGGCCTTCAACAATTGAAGAGCGTAATACGGCCTCCACCGGTTTGAATAATCCTCATAGGAAAAAATGACATTAGGGAAAAATATTTGTTTTGATGTTCCCTTCAACTTCCGCTGACGCTAAACAGACATACGGGTCTGATCCTTGGCCCGAGGTTTGGAGTCTAAGCTTAGTATAGCTGTTCCTCCAAGATCCTCATGGGTTGGAATGGTGTTGCCCCTCATTCTGGATGGTTCTTGCGTGTTGCTTGGTCGTAAATCCTGATTGCCAGCATGCAGGCATGCTGGCGGTGACGTTGGATGTTCCTGTGGTACTAGTTGTTGTTCCCATCGCGCGCTATGTTGTTCAGCGCGGACTCCAGCTCGGGTGAGAGCTTCCTCTCTCCATCTCGAACTTCTTTCTTCAGCCGCGCGACCGCATCCTCCAAGATGAAGCCCCAGTCTCGCGGCGTGAAGATCGGGTTGGAGTTTATGGTGTGGAGGTCCTTCTTCGTGACGAATTCGAGCATAATTGCCCGATATCCGCCACGAAGCTCGAACGGCCGGTGTGGAAGTGGTGGCTTCCGTTTCCCTTCCGCTTGGGCGAAAAGGTAGCGTTTCCTTTGGAAATCGTACCGCCCATCTCGCACCATGGTCGCGATCTTCTTGAGTACCGCTGGGGGGTTGGTGACGTCCGGGAAAGGGATGACTTTGGAGTGCATCCCTCCTCCCTCTTGTTTATCCTGCTGCTGCTTCTTCTCCCTTCAATCTCCCAGAGTTTGTCGGTTTAAATACTCTTCACCTTGTGTAATTATGGGCGACACATCTTTGTTCTACTTTAACTTTTTGAGGCTCTTCTTACGTAATCGGTCAGTATCCATATACTGCTACGTGGAGTAAGTCGTGAACTTCGTTGAGGTAATCTGGGCAGTACTTTCGCTCCGAGTCTCTCCAGTGGGGGAAACGAGTTCGGTTGCTTCTGTAGGCTCTCGTGAAGCACGGGATGGGGCGTGTAATCCGAGTTCTTTCGATTAGCGACTGTTCAGATGGGGGATACGAGTGCTGGATCCACTGACAACGCCTCACGACTCGTCCATCGCCTGCTCACATTGCCAGCGCTTCGGTACTCGACAGACGACGATGCGCTGCTTCACAATGGAACTCACGGCGCTGGGCAGATTAATTCCGGGAGACGGCGTGGCTGCGACGGTAGCGAGGCACCGCTAATTCCAGCAGGGGGGCTGGGGAGCCAATCTGGGCCGCACCGCCGCAGACGCTACCGCAGCGGCGCCCGGCGACGTCCCCATCCGTCGTGCGACCCCCTCAGGCGCCGCAAACAACCCGCAGGACACCGCAGTGCAAGCGCGCCCACACCGCTCTAATCACACCCCGCGCAGCCTGGACGGCGCTCATGCGTCTGCGGTGCCTTTTGTTCTCGAGAAAGCTGCCGAGATTGCATTAGTCGGCCACCAGTTACATCTCTCGCCGTTCAACACTCTACACAGTACTAGCCTAGGGCCCGCTGCTTCGCTGACGCAGACCGCATGGTCTACGTAGATTTTTTTCGTTTTCCTTTAATTGAATTTTTATGTTGTTCACAAACTGCTACATCTTCTAAACTAATGAAAGGTGGCTACACTGAGTCACAGCGCCAGAGATTGCGCCAAAGATTATTATTCCGCCGCCTCCACTGGCAGTAGTAGTTCAGAGGTTGCCGTGGGCAGTACTCGTTGAGAAGATGTCGAGAGCAGTATTAGTTCAGAGGAAGTCGTGTGCAGTTGTTGTTCTGTTGGGCGAGAGAGTAGATGCTGTTCGGTTGGTGTAATGTATAGATGGAAGGTGTTGCAATGATGACAGTGTATTTTTCGTCAATATATATGGAGGTAACCAAAAAAAATTGTTATTTCACATTTGCTTAATGACAATGCCTCTTGGTCACAGGTTCAGTCAACAAAGCACCTGGCTCGTGTTCATGTATTAGACTTGTAATTCTGGTTTCTATGTGCAATTATAGTATCTCTGGTTTTTCAATTAGTTCATTGTAAATGGTGTTTAAAATATCTTGTCGTATTGAGGAAGAATCGTGCCAGATACATGTACGTTCAATCACACTACCACACACAGAACAGTTACACTTGTGCTTTGTTGTTTCGTAGCTTTTATAGTTGCAGGGGATTTAATTAATCAATTGTGTTAACGGTAATTTCCTTTCATTCTTTATCGTTATTTTATGCAGTCAGATTGCGTACTAATACTAGTCAGGGCCAACCGGTTACGAGACTTCGTAACCGAAAACACAGCTACTAAAATTTTTGCATAATAATTAAGCCCCATGCACTATGCACGCTCATTAAGGCAATAGGACCACTGTCTTTTTGCGAATGTACTTCCAACCAAAACCGATTCTGGTAGCTAGAGTCGGAGGTTGTTGTTAATCCTGCCTTTTGAGTTTATATTTCCGTAGAAACTTTCATCCTCTAACGCATATTTAGAAGTCAAATGCAAATTTTCATAGATTTAGCTTTAAAAATGTTTTAGTACAACGAATTATTTTCATAAAAATTTTTGATTGGCTATTTCGCCCCATCAGGGTTAATTTACAAAAAACACTAATACACGTATTTTTTTATTTCTACCAAGAAGCCAAATACTAATTTTCTGAGATTGAGTTTCAAAGATGCTTTCGCAATGAAATATTTCTATAAAAATTTCCGTCCCCTAGTTTATTCCCTTAGGGGTTGAGTTTCTAAAAACACTGAAAAATGTAATCTTTTGTTTGTAACCGGTAAGTCAAATACAAATGTTCATAGATGCAGTTTTAAAAATGCTTTATTAGTAGTTTATTAATATTTTCATTGATTACCTGTTCAATGGGTTCTTGGTAGCATATTTTATACGTTATGAATGAAACACACACACAACTGGTGTAGTATTCTGAATTAATGACAAGTATTTAAAAAAACTTTCGCCAATTACTTTATCTCTTCAGTGGCTGAATTTCCAAAATTTCTGAAGCTCATATTTTTTCCTTCCTGATAGAGAAAATGTTCAAATGTGTGTGAAATCTTATGGGACGTAACTGCTAAGGTCATCAGTCCCTAAGCTTACACACTACTTAACCTAAATCATCCTAAGGACAAACACACACACCCATGCCCGAGGGAGGACTCGAACCTTCCTGGTAGAGAAACCAAGTCCCAGTTTTCTTAGCTCTAGCTTAAAAATTGACTTAATAGTGACATATTAAAAAAAAAATTCATTTCCTACTTCACCCCCTTAGGGGGACAATTTCAAAGAATTCCTTCTTAATCGATGCCACAATATTAGATTAACATCGTCTTTAAATTCCAAGTTTCTATACTTCACAGTTTGGACAGGGTGGTGATGAGTGGGTGAGTCGTTCAGTCAGGACATTGCGTTAGATTATAAACGGCGAAATCAGTGGCCCAGCAAACTGAGCGTAGTTGCAGGTTCAGTATCTAACGACTTACAGGTGCAACAAAAATGTGATTTTCCTTATTTAACTTAATTACTGAGTGGATTTAAAATTTAAAATGTTATCGTAATCTACTAACTAAGAGGTTTAGTCTTACGTTACAGGTTTAACACAGTAAGTATTAAACTGTGTACAGTCTTGTGGCAACGTTAGCTCACTTCGCGGAAATTACTCAGACTGTATTCATGCAGAATTTGAGAATGAGAACAGTTAACTACTTCCAACAACTTTTACATAATTTCAAATCCTTTAGAACGTTTTGCCGCTGAGACACCCACCATTCCCCTTCCCATCTCTCCTCCACAAAATAACCGAAGGAAAAAAAAGTTTATCACTTACTACATTTTTGCTGTTCATGCAGTAAAACTTTAGCATCAAGTACGACGTTTTAATTCATTAATTCCTCAATACTAACTCTATACCACTGAATGTATTTTCAAAATTATATCACGACACAGAGTCAGGATATCTGACGTCATATAAATACTGAGCTGGCTGAATAACGAACTTTTCATAAAATATAGAGCAAATTACCCGTAACGCTTTTACCTCCATAGCGTCGAATATTCAACACATTACGTCATTTGTAAAGTAAATAGGAGCTTCAAGCTCTTTTGCACATGTGAGTTCAATTCTTTATAGAATCGTGGCAGGCGGAAAAAGGGAAGTGCCTGTTCTAAATGATTATCCGTGATTTATGGTTTTTAAAGGTAATGTAAAACATATAATTATTAAATAAAAATTGGCGTTCTGTTCGTAGCCAGGCATTTTACACTACTGACCATTAAAACTGCTACACCACGAAGATGACGTGCTACAGAAAATGCTGTGATATGCAAATGATTAGCTTTTCAGAGCACTCACACAAGGTTGGCGCCGGTGGCGACACCTACAACGTGCTGACATGAGGGAAGTTTCCAATCGATTTCTCATACACAAACAGCAGTTCACCGGCGTTGCCTGGTGAAACGTCGTTGTGATGCCTCGTGTAAGGAGAAGAAATGCGTACCATCACGTTTCCGACTCTGATAAAGGTCGGATTGCAGCCTATCGCGATTGCGGTTTATTGTATCGCGACATTGCTGCTCGCGTTGGTTGAGATCCACTGACTGTTAGCAGAATATGGAATCGGTGGGTTAAGGTGGGTAATACGGAACGCCGTGCTGGATCCCAACGGCCTCGTATCACTAGCAGTCGAGATGACAGGCATCTTATCCGCATGGGTGTAACGGATCGTGACGCCAAGTCTCGATCCCTGAGTAAACAGATGGGTACGCTTGCAAGACAACAACCATCTGCACGAACAGTTCGACGACGTTTGCAGCTCGGTGACCATGGCTGCGGTTACCTTGACGCTGCGTCACAGACAGGGGCACCTGCGATGGTGTACTCAATGACGAACCTGGGTGCACGAATGGCAAAACGTCATTTTTTCGGATGAATCCAGGTTCTGTTTACAGCATCATGATGGTCGCATCGGTGTTTGGCGACATTGCGGTGAACGCACATTGGAAGCGTTTATTTGTCATCGCCATAATGGCTCATCACCCGGCGTGATAGTATGGGGTGCCATTGGTTACACGTCTCGGTCACCTCTTGTTCGCATTGACGGCACTTTGAACAGTGGACGTTACATTTCAGATGTGTTACGACCCGTAGCTCTACCCTTCATTCGATTTCTATGAAACCCTACATTTCGCCGGCCGGAGTGGCCGAGCGGTTCTAGGTGCCACAGTCTGGAACCACGCGACCGCTACGGTCGCAGGTTCGAATCCTGCTTCGGGCATGGATGTGTGTGATGTCCTTAGGTTAGTTAGGTTTAAGTAGTTCTAAGTTCTAGGGGACTGATGACCTCCGCAGTTAAGTCCCATAGTGCTCAGAGCCATTTGAGCCATTTTTGAACCCTACATTTCAGCAGGATAATGCACGACCACATGTTGCAGGTCCTGGACGGGCCTTTGTGGATACACGAAATGTTCGACTGCTGCCCTGGCGAGGACATTCTCCAGATGTCTCACCAACTGAAAACGTCTGGTCCATGGTGGCCGATCAACTGGCTCGTCACAATAAGCCAGTCACTACTCTTGATGAACTGTGGTATCGTGTTGAAGGTACATGGGCAGCTGTACCTGTACACACCATCCGCACTCTGTTTGACTCAATGCCCAGGCGTATCAAGGCCGTTATTACGGCCAGAGGTGGTTGTTCTGGGTACTGATTTCTCAGGATCTATGCACCCAAATTGCTTGAAAATGTAATCACATGTCAGTTCTAGTATAGTATATTTAACCAATGAATACCCGTTTATCATCTGCATTTCTTCTTGGTGTAGCAATTTTAATGGCCAGTAGTGTATATAAGATGACGGTGGATGCAAAATTAAAATCTGTCATATGTTTATCAAAATTCATTATGATCGAGACGGAAATAAATTTTTGTAAAACTAAGAGCACTGCGAGGCTGCATCCCGTCCCAGTATGATGCCACCAATCCAACTATTATTACTGTTGCAGTGACAGGCGGACAAGCTTTATATATTTATTTATCTGCTCTTGTGCGACTTCTTGCAAACAAAAATCTACCTCTACATAGAAAATTATATTAATGTGCATCATTAAGACATTTTTTGTTTTCTTCTCCATTTTCTGAGTACTAAACTAAGTTTGCAGTGGCTGTCATATTACCAATAGGCTACTCTTGGTGCATTTATTCTATCGCGTCTTTTACTACTCTAGTCTGGTGTTATTTTACTGGCACACAAAAGTACCGTAGGCTTTCACAATATCAATCTGTTTAAAATATTTTTATTATTTTCTTTCTCATCTCGTGCTATTAAAGGAACTACGTCTACACCTGGATGTACTCTACTATAGGCAAGTACCCTAAGTTTTGTTGTGCATCGATTGTTGTTCTTCCAGTTACCGCCAGATGGCAGTTATAGCAATGTTTACAAAATAGCCACAAGCAGTGAAGAGAAGGCGTTTGCTACTCATGAATAACATCAACATCAATCCGTTTCCGTAGCCCAGTGCCGATTTTGAACGAAATACGGAAGGACAACTCTGTTCGATAAGGTGGCCGGATACTAGTTGCAGAAGGATCCATTGGAGGCATTATAATAAATATCCTAGTAGCGGATACACGGCTAGCCGAGAACTTATCCGTCGCTTGCACGACCTTGCTTGCCGGCCGCGGTGACCGTGCGGTTCTGGCGCTGCAGTCCGGAACCGCGAGGCTGCTACGGTCGCAGGTTCGAATCCTGCCTCGGGCATGGGTGTGTGTGATGTCCTTAGGTTAGTTAGGTTTAAGTAGTTCTAAGTTCTAGGGTACTTATGACCTAAGATGTTGAGTCCCATAGTGCTCAGAGCCATTTTGAACCACGACCTTGCTTAGCTACAGTTGGGCGTGGAGTGGGCATTCAACAATGTTTAGTGACAAAGGATAGCTGCTATGTGCGATAGAGTGGTGTAAGTGCCTTTTCCATTGAATTCTAAGTGACGAAATTCAATAATGGTCATGCTGTAAAGGCAAAGTATATCCGGAGATAGATGTAACAGATACGACTCCTGAAGAGAATATTTCTCACAACCACGAATCTGACGATGTCCAGCCAGTGCTCAGGCAGGAGGTAAGCACTATTTGAAATGTAAGGCGCATGACCAGCCGTACGAACTACCAACAAAAATTCTTCATTCTGAGATTTCTACTGATGACTTAGTTTGCTTGAATAACAAATATGTCATTCTGATCAGAAAAAAAATGCGTTCTGCTCGTATGAGGCTTCATCCTAAATTGCTAAGAGACCTGTCGGATCTATGCGCCACTATACCTCAGGACCTAAACAACTTATCAATTACATTAGATTTGTCAACGATGTCGAGAGTAACACTGTGGGGCGGACCACAGACCAAAACAACTTATCAACTGCTTTAGATGATAAATGATTTTTTAACAATATCGAGAGTAACACTGTAAGGCTAACCACAGATTATCTAGGGAACAACGATTATCCCGCAATCTGCTTTAAATGATAACTGATTTGCTAATGATGTCAAGAGTAATACTGTTGGGCAGACCACAGTTAATCTAAGAGTAAAAACGATTGCAGTGAATCGGCACATACTGTGAAAATGGCTGACGCTGTCCTCTAGCCGTGTATCCGCTACTAGGATATTTATTGTAACGCCTCCAATGGATCCTTCCGCAACTAGTATCCGGCCATCTTAGCGAACAGAGTTGTCCTTCCGTATTCCGTTCAAAAACGGCGCTGGGCTGTGGAAACGGATTGATGTTGATGGTATTCATGAGTAGCAAACGCCTTCTCTTCACTGCTGGTCCCGGAATTAATCTGCCCAGCGCCTACTTATGTATTAGGTATCGTATTATCATGTCACTATAAACGAAGATTTAAGATTTTCTATAACAGCTATCAACGTTTTTATTTCAAAACTCGTGTACAGTCGCAGTCTCTGTGTGCTCTGATTGTCGAGCTGTTGACACATACTCAGGTAAAAATATCTCAGTAGCTCTATGAATTCAATTGTAAGAGACAGCAGGGAACTGAATGTATCTCAAACCACATTAAACACTGAGGTAAGAAAAGATGTGCAATATATGCACGTATACAGATTTTGGTAGTATCGCGTTCACACGGTATAAAAGGGCAATGCATAGGCGGAACTGCCATTTGTACTCAGGTGATTCGTGTGAAAAGGTGTCCCACGTGATTATGGCCACACGACGGGAACTAAGACTTCTAACGCGGAATGGCAATTGGAGCTAGACGCATGGGACATTCCAACTTGGAAATCGTTATGGAATTCGGTATTCCGAGATCCATAGTGCTAAGACTGTGCCATAAACTGTAACCATGGACAACGCAGTGGCCGATGGCCTTCATTGAACGGCCGACGGCAGCGGCGTTTGCATAGATTTCTGTGATAAAAGACAATCAACACTGTGTGAAATAAGCGCAGAAATCAATATGGGACGTACGACTAACGGATACGTTAGGACAGAGCAGCGAAATTGGTGTTAATGGACTATGACAGCAGATGCCTACGCTAGCAGCACCACATCGTCTGCAGCGCCTCTTCTGGGCTTGTGACCATGTTGGTTGGACCGTCAGATGAGTCGCAATTTCAGTTGGAAAGAGCTGATGGTAGGGTGGCTCAGACCCTACGAAGCCATGGACCCTAGTTGTCAACGATGCACTGTGCAAGCTGGTGGTTGCTCCATAATGGTGTGGGCTGTGTTTACATGGAATAGAGAGAACCGATCAATTACTGGAACTCAGTCCGGAACCGCGCGACTGCTTACGGTCGCAGGTTCGAATCCTGCCTCGGGCATGGGTGTGTGTGATGTCCTTAGGTTAGTTAGGTTTAAGTAGTTCTAAGTTCTAGGGGACTGATGGCCACAGATGTTAACTCCCATAGTGCTCAGAGCCATTTGAACCAATTACTGGAACTGTTATTTTTCAGCCACTTGGGGACTATTTTCAGTCATTCACAGACTTCATGTTCCCAAACAACGGTGGAAGTTTTATGGATGACAATGCATCGTATCACTGGGCCACAGTTGTTTGCGACTGGTTTGAAGAACATTCTGGAGACTTCAAGCAAATTATCTGACCCTAAACTGACACTGTCAGGGCTTTCACAACTGGACCTGGTTGCAGGATGGTTATTACGCCAGCTGAATAACAAATTAACGGTGTCATACTGGAACAGGGTTGCGTGTCACCTCATTTCCTTAAAGTGGTGACAACGGCTTTGAACCAACAGCCACCACTGCGATGCCGTAGCCGCGGGATGGACGGTGTTCAGAAGCTATTTCTCTGGCAGTTACTTTCACCAGCAGTGACACTGTGACATGTCTTCGTCTGACGTACGTCAAGGAGCAAGATTTTGCCCCTCCTCTACGGGTGGAGTTTCTGGAAGTGAAGCAGCGCACCCCAGACGCCTTCCTAAACATCAACAATGAGGGAAGAGTAGACGTGCTAGTAAATCTTCAAAGCCGATTTCTCTGTAAACTTGTGAAAAACATTCTAAGAACAACGTGCTTTGCGTCACGTTTTAACGGTGTTGCACGCGCGTGTTTGGCTATGGACTAGAGGACAGCGCCAGCCATTTTCACAGTATGTGTCAACAGCATGACAATCAGAGCACACAGATACTGCGACTGTACACGATTTTTGAAACGAAAACTGCGTAGCAAAGTATGACAAAGAAAAACGTTGAAAGCTGTTATAGAAAATCTTAAATCTTCATTTACAGTGACATGAAAAAAGGCTCAAATGGCTCTGAGCACTATGGGACTTAACATCTATGGTCAGCAGTCCCCTAGAACTTAGAACTACTTAAACCTAACTAACCTAAGGACATCACACACATCCATGCCCGAGGCTGGATTCGAACCTGCGACCGTAGCAGTCGCGCGGCTCCGGACTGAGCGCCTAGAACCGCTAGACTACCGCGGCCGGCACAGTGACATGATAATATGATAACTAATTCGTAAGTAGGACCTACTTCAAAGAGCATAACAACACCAGTACAGGTGTGATATGTCAGCTGAACAACCACTGCGTTTGTGTTTGTTTACATCAGGATTTTTCTTATGATGAACGTAGTGTGGTGTAAATCTCATGTTCAAGTTTGAGATCGTTTTCGCGTATGTGAGGGTGACGTGGGTACCAGCCCTAACTTCACCTTTTTGGTGTGGAAAACCATCTAAAAGCCACATAGAGGCTGGCCAGGACACCGGGCCCCGTCGTCAATCCGTCGGGCGGATCCGACCCGGAGAGCTTGCATCTTCCTGTGTTCCGAAGTGGGCGTCTTAACGCGCTCAGCTACAAGGGCAATTTCAAATGCTGCACTGATTAAGAATTTGTAATGCGCGTAAAACAACTTCGTGTAGCTTTGTTAAAAATCTTTATGACTTGCAGTACACAATAAAATATTATTCATATTCGTACACGAATTTCGCTGTGAATTACAATTTTGTAACCCCGTCAGTCATTTAGAACGGCATTTCTTACAACGCTATTCTTCTTATGCTCAGTAAGGGTAGATTCGACAGGATAGCCTACAATGTTTTAACATATTTATTCTTCATCCATTTCTTAGTCGCTACTATCCTATCGTCAGTACCCCTTATCCTATACAAAACACCTGTCTTCATTTCGTAAAGGCAATTCGAGATCTATTACTTCCAGTATTTTGGTAGTACCTACGTATAACTCTTAATCTTTCTTCATCTCCTTCTCTATTTCGGACATAGTCTGTGGGACACGCCACCCAGATAACGGCAGATGATGAAAACCTCGTTGCGCTCATGAGGGGACTGTAGTTTTTTGTACTATCATTGTCGTAGCTTCCCTCCCGTTATGTTCCAGCTGTCTTCCTCTTGTCAAGCAACCACTATTTACCCCTGTTCCACTGTCGTCACTCTTCTAATTCATTTCATCCACGTTTCGATGTCCTTCCTTGCTTTCATCTCCTTTACTTCTTGCATTATTATAACTTCTGCAGACTTTTCCTTATTTTCGTCTTCCACTGACCAACCAAGTTCTAGGCCTAATTCTTCCCATACTGCTGGAGAGTATTTCTGTGGGGGTACTATTACTACAGTTAAATTAATAAATAGCTATGTCCATACTATAAAACAGTTTTGTCGTAACGTGCTCCTCATTTCCTATTGACAATTTAATGGCAACTGAAAAGATGTTCTCTAACTATGTCAGGTTAGGTTTGAAAGAGGGCTTTAACGATTTATATGCCAGGTAAAATAAATCTATAATTATGTAAATGTCCTAAAGAACTTCTGTAAATACCATGCCTACTGCTCACAGATTCACGTGAAATACAAGTTATAGTGTTTTTGATGAACAGTTCATTCACGTATAACATCGACAGAAAGAAGTCAGCAAGATTAAAAGATTCGATTCCCCCCCCCCCCCCACCCTCAAACTAATTACTACCTTAAGATCTCAATAACTATCGGTAGAAACTGAAGGCCTGTGTCGCCACACTGTAGACAATCCTGGTTATAACGCAATACGGAAAAATCTCACATACTGCCGCTAATATTCACTTTTTATTAGCATCCTGTTTCCAAAATTCGTTAACACATCCTAAAAGACTGCCGGCAATGGTACGGTGCTCCGTGTGTACCTAATCAGACGTCCTACATCATGGATCCACAGCGTAAAATTCATTTGAACGGCATTCCTTCGGGACGAAAGAAAAGTCCGATGTAATCACAAATGGGCGGCCATAAAATAAAGTTTGGTATTTTGCCTCCTCTTAACTTTCCAGCTTGCTGTTGTGTGATGTACGGGTTAGTGTGATCCATCCTGGTTTTCGAACTAAACTACACCGTTTCAGCATGGGTTGTTAATCTTGCACAAACATCCTCTTGTTAAAAGTTAATGCGCTAACTTCAACATCTGTCTTACGTTTCTGAGTTTCGAGTTTCATTGCTTGACTTGTTCCAACTGAGGGTGTTATTTTGTAGATCTTGGTAGCTGCTATTTTTGTTTTCCTAACTATACCGCTGACACATTCTCAGCACTGGCATAGATAAAACAAAATGAATAAGTGATGCAGATCCCAGAAAGGTGGCGGACCGGCAGAGAAAGAAATAACAAGTATTGCGCGGAAGAATATAGCTTGATATGTTTTGGTTAATTAAATGCGAGAAACTTTTGATCCTTCAGAATATGAAACTCTAAAAGGGAGTGTCGCTGTCAAATTATCAGTCAGGCAAAGATCAACAACATTTTTTATGTCTAATGTTGATGAAAAATTTAGAAACTTTTGCAAATTGTTTTTAAGAGTGAACATGATTTGGCATAGTTACTGTTTAAGTTTCATTCCTAAGTAAAGATCTACTGAACAGCAGCACTAACGAATAGTGTACAAGTACTGCTTGAAGCCTGAACGACATCAAACTCAATTGTATTCCTATGATGTCGATAAATTAATACTACTGTCGTAATATAAACTGCAATTTATCTGAAATACGTTTGCTAGATGGGATGTGATGTACGAGAACATTCGTTATTAAAGTCAAGTAAAACTTTTCTGATTACTCTGTGAGACTATAGATTTTCTTTTTACAAATTACTGTATGGACCAGGCGGGTATCAGTTTCATAACAATCTGATTGCACATGGATGCTTACTACGCATCATGTTTGAAACAGAGATATAAGATACTCAACCTTAACAAACAGTTCCCGGCACAGACACGAACAATAATATTTTGTTTTGTGCTTTTTCAGTTCGCGTGTTTGTGGCGTTTGTAGCCACGAGAAAAATGCTGGGCAAGTGCAATAATTTAGGAGCCCAGGGGCGAAATGTAATTAAATACCAGCTTTAGTGCAGGTTTCACTTTCTGGTGGCAGCAATTTATGCACCACAAAGGGTTCTCTGTGCGAAACGCACAGGATGTCAGATAGTAGCATTCTAAAAACAAATTTATGATTTAGACGGTACACAAAATATACGTCTACGCACAAAAAATGTAGACTTCATTCAGAAAGTAAATAAATGTTAATTGTGAGTGTGTACCTAATCTAGATACCTCATTAAAATTTCTCGAAGTCAGGTTTATTAAGAACGGAAGCCATAAACGTATTTCCGAGTTTTCTAAATAACTAAGTTGTTAAACTTTTCTGCCTGTTTCATAGCCATTTCGTAACCTAAACAAGTTTCAATTGTTGCATTCCATCGTTCTTTATGATAGGATAATTTGCAATAACGTACCTCATAGTTAACGCCAAAGGACCCGAGACGAGAACACTTGCGAAGTAATTTCGGGAATCGTCTCGGACAGACCCGTTACATTTGTACAGAGCCTAAAGTGCTTAACTTCCCACAGTAAGTATATTAGCAAGGGAAATTAGAAACCTCTCTGATCAGTTCATACCATATAAGACTACAACTTTTAGGGAGTTTAATTAAGATTATTCCAACTGCGTACAGATATCAGATTTCTATGTTGTTGCTGTGGAAGCACAATGAACTCCATCATTTTAGTTCCTTGGATGACGAGCAGTTATGCCACAAGAATGAAAAAGTACATACCAATAGAGAGACACTCATCGGCATATCATCCATGCCAGCACCCGCCCAAGTATCATATCATATCGTATCGGTATATTCCATATTTAAGCATGTGGTTCACCACAGTCACTTTGAAACTCAGCGCCCTCACCGATAACCAGTATATTGAAAGAGGGGGAACCATAATAAAAGGTTTTATGTTTTTCGAAGGATTAAAACACCCTCACTATAATCTTTCATATAGCTGTTTACGCAAATATAATAGTACTGCAGTAAGCGGTAACCTTGTCCAAGTATTGCGGACAAATAAACATCAATGCAGCATTCCGCTTTCTGCGAGGTATCACCGTTGAAAAAACTGCGATAGATGTTTCACTTACCGGTTGGGCACCCGGTATCGAAAAGATAGCGCCGTCACTCACCTGAAACAGAAAAAGGAATACTGCATTAGACAGACAAAATTTGGTATGTTGCTGTATACTGCTGTGTCTCGACAATCCATACTCATTCGTGACCTATTAAATACAGGATGTATCATAACTAACAACGAAAACTGACACAGGAGAAAATATATTGCAGAAGTAAAAACGATCTAGTAAACACGAGCCACGCCGGGTAGCTGAGCTGTCTGAGGCGCTTTACCTAGGTTTGCGTGGCTCCCCCGTCGGTGGTTCGAGTCCTCCCTCGGGCATGGGTGTGTGTGTTGACCGTAGCGTAAGTTAGTTTAAGTTAGATTAAGTAGTACGTAACCTTAGGGACAGATGACCTCAGCAGTTGTTACAAAAAAGTACGGCCAAACTTTCAGGAAACATTCCTCACACACAAAGAAAGAAAATATGTTATGTGGACATGTGTCCGGAAACGCTTACTTTCCATGTTAGAGCTCATATTAATCATGGAATGGAAACACACAGCAACAGAACGTACCAGCGTGACTTCAAACACTTTGTTACAGGAAATGTTCAAAATGTCCTCCGTTAGCGAGGATACATGCATCCACCCTCCGTCGCATGGAATCCCTGATGCGCTGATGCAGCCCTAGAGAATGGCGTATTGTATCACAGCCGTCCACAATACGAGCACGAAGAGTCTCTATATTTGGTACCGGGGTTGCGCAGACAAGAGCTTTCAAATGCCTCCAAAAATGAAAGTCAAGAGGGTTGAGGTCAGGAGAGCGTGGAGGCCATGGAATTGGTCCGCCTCTACCAATCCATCGGTCACCGAATCTGTTGTTGAGAAGCGTACGAACACTTCGACTGAAATGTGGAGGAGCTCCATCGTGCATGAACCACATGTTGTGTCGTACTTGTAAAGGCACATGTTCTAGCAGCACAGGTAGAGTATCCCGTATGAAATCATGGCGGTGAATCGAGGAAGTACAGTACATACTGACGAAACTAAAATGAGCTCTAACATGGAAATTAAGTGTTTCCGGACACACGTCCACATAACGTCTTTTCTTTATTTGTGTGTGGGGAATGCTTCCTGAAAGTTTGGCCGTACCTTGTTTTAACACCATATATATATATATATATATATATATATATATATATATATATATATATATATATATATATATACGAGTCCGCAACAGAATAAAAAAAATGGTTCAAATGGCTCTGAGCACTATGGGACTTAACGCCTGAGGTCATCAGTCCCCTAGAACTTAAAACTACTTAAACCTAACTAACCTAAGGACATCACACACATCCATGCCCGAGGCAGGATTCGAACCTGTGACCGTAGGGGTCACGCGGTTCCAGACTGAAGCGACTAGAACCGCTCGGCCACACCGGCCGGCGCAACAGAATCGTTTCAGAGATAACTGCCAATGTACGATTGCGTGCAGCCAACGACTACAGCATGAAATATTGACAGAGTTGGTACAAATGTATTTAAAATGTAAACTTTCCAGTTAAGTCCTCATGAAATTGGGCTCAAATGTCATCCATCATCCATAATCGGGCAATATGTTAGCCACATGATGCGGTACCCACACATTCCGCTGCTGATGTAAGACATCTAACGCGCCAATGAGATGGACAGGTGGAGCAGGACCAGTACCTTAGCCTCTAGTATCACTTCACTTCACTTCAATCCTCTGGGTGTGTCAAATCATCTAAAGAGTGAAGTGTACAACATTCTCTTTGAAAGGGTGACGAACTAGAGCAGCGAATTGTACAGTTTCGTTAAGATTTACGGGATGATCCGGTATTGTTTGCAAGAACTCGTAACTCAGGAGCAGAGAGGAGTGCCATATTCCGTCCTTTGCGAGAACGACACGTGGAACACCTCTTTTAGCGGACACGAGTGTGCAGTAAACAGTAACATGTAACCTGTCAATACTGGAATTCCCACCCGCCTCCGTAACCCGACCCCTGTGCGGTGGGGATGAACTCTTAAGGTACGCCGGTTACAATCCTTGTTGTGGATGAAATTTTCATTGCCAGTATTTGGCCGGCAAGAGGAGGAGGGGTGGTGGCGAAAGGTTCCTGGTCACCCATCTTTGCGCCAATATCCCGGATTACATTCGGAACCTCCCTGCGGTGTCTCGCGATATGTTTGTGGCATCTTCGATCGTAAGCTCGACAACCACCATGGGACTATTCGAGAGGAGGTTTCACCCTCTACATACTCTCAACGTCATCATACAACACTACAGTATAGTATACTATACCGACATCCATTACACTCACTTGCACTCTACAAATACACCGTTCGTCCAAACAGTTCCGAGACTGTTCTTATTCCTGTCGTATAAGCGACGCGTTGCAGTAACTATGATGGCAGCTTGAATTAACAACCACTTCTGCATGATAATTCAATTCATCGTATAATGAACACAGGTTGTTTGCTTCTGTCTTCTTAATTGAATGCATTCCCATTTCACAGACATACTGGTCCGGTCATGCAACGGGTGAGTGATCCTTAAGACAGGTAGAGAGGGCACAGAGTATGCCGTTTCCATTTCTACGACCGAGATCGGGTCGCCACATCCACTTTCAGGGGAGGGTATAAGTAGCAGTAAATTCTATCTCTTCGTCCTATGTTAGTTTACGGGAGTAGTTTATCCATTTGTGTATTATTCTCACGAAATAACTAGAAGCAAACATCAAGCTGTGAAAAACTTCACGTATTTTATAAATTAACTATTTGTCATATAGCAACAAATTCCGTCCTGGAAGTGATGATTTATCGGGAAAATGAGAGAATTCAACCAGACGAGTAGAGAAATTGGGTTAGAAATGTAAAAAATGTCAACAATGTAGCAAACTACAAAAAGAAAAAGGTGGATGACCGTCGCAGGTTCATTTCCTTTCTTTCCTTTTTTAACGTGAGAACAAAGCTCATGATGATACTTTGAACAGCATTACTCTTGAAGAAGAATCTTTTGATCAATGAGTGGTTGAAATGAGGGAAAGATCCCTACATGGACTCGAACACCAGTTATTTGATACAGCTTCCGCGTGAATAGAGACAGTCATGAAGAAGTAGGAGCGAAACGAATATGAAATTCAAAAATTGTAAAGTTAAGCATTATACTGAGGAGCCAAAGAAAATGGTACACTTGTCTAATATCGTGTAGGGCCCCCACGAAAACGCAGAAGTGCCGCTATAGAGCGTGGCATGGACTTGACTGATGTCTGAGATACTGCTGGAGGGAACTGACGCCATGGATCCTGCAGAACTGTCCATAAATCCGTAAGAGTACGAGGGCGTGGAGATCTCTTCTGAACAGCACATTGCAAGGCTTCCCAGATATGCTCAATAATTTTCATATCGGGAGACTTTGGTGGCCAGCGGGAGTGTTCCTGGAGCCACTCTGTAGCAATTTAGAACGTGCGGGGTGTCGCATTGTTCTGCCGGAATTGCCCAAGTCCCTCGTAATGCACAATGGACATGAAGGAAGCAGGTGATCAGACAGGATGTTTACGTACGTATCATCTGTCAAAGTCGTATCTAGACGTATCAGGGTTCCCATATCACTCCAACTGCACACGCTCCACACCATTGCAGAGATTCCACCAGCTTGAACAGTCCCCTGCTGATATGCAGGGTCCATGGATTCATGAGGTTTTCTCCATACCCGTACACGCCCATCCGCACGGTTCAGTTTGAAACTAGACTCATCCGACATGTTTCCAGTCATCGACAGTCCAATGTCGGTGTTGAAGTGCCCAGGCAAGGCCTAAAGCTTTGTGTCGTGCAGCCATCAAGGGTACGCGAGTGGGCCTTCGGCTCCCAAAGCCCATATCGTTGACGTTTCGTTGAATAGTCCGCACGCTCGCTCTTGCTGATGACCAGCTTTGAAATGTGCGGCAATTTTGCGGAAGTGTTGCACTTCTGTCACGTTGAACGATTCTCTTCAGTCGTCGTTGGTCCCATTCTTGCATGATCTTTTTCTGGGTGCAGTGATGTCGGAGATTTGATGTTTAACCGGATTCCTGGTATTCACGCTACACCCGTGAAATGGTCATATTGGAAAATTCCCACTTTATCTCTACCTCGGAGATGCTGTGTCCCATCGCTCGTGCGCCGACTATAACACCACGTTCAAACTCACTTAAATATTGATAACCTGTCACTGTAGGAGCAATAACCGATCTAACAACTGCGGCAGACTCTTGTTGTCGTATATAGGCGAGGATAACCGCAGCGATGTATTCTGCCTGTTTACATATATCTGTATTTGAATACGCGTGCCTATACTAGTTTCTTTGGCGCTTCAGTGTGTGTACTTATTAAGTTTACATGTAAACGTATTGGAAAATAAAGGAAAAGTAAACTCGACTATTCATTCGATCCTGAATGATACCGACAACTGCACTTCATTGTCACTGGAACTCTAAATGATAAATTAATTCGTATGGCTTTCGTGTTTCTGTCATAGTACTTAGTTGACGTCGTAAAATGACCTCGCAAGCCAGAATAGCGCTGCATCAAAAGAAAGTGGAAAGTTCTGGACAGTTTTCAGTAAATCACTTGCAGAGTGATGGGAGAAACAGTTTCAGGTGTTTCAATTCTAATGAACAGCTTGTTGGAAACAATGACGACGCTGTATTGCAGTCGACCAGTATGTTTTTACTTCTTTATTAAAAAAACCATTGTGCTTAATTGTTGTTAAGTATTCATAATTTTAAAATCACTCAAACATTAAATGAAGCTGGTCATCACCTGAAACCTTGGACAAACCAAAGATCACAAAATAAGTGCACCCTCAGAGTTATGAAATTGAGAATCTCTGACTGAGGCTGACCTTCCATTCTAAAAGCTACGAAGTATTTGGAGATCGTAACGCACATGATTTCTTTCGTTCCATGAAATCAAACTAGGTGATAGTACAGAAAAAGCTTTAAAAATAAAGGCCACTCTGAAGGTGATGTACAGAAAATCGTCTTGCAGGCGACAATGGGACGCGGTGAGCGTCCAGTGGGAACCGCGGAGAGGAACAAACAGCGCCATTGCTGGAAGTTGGTCCATCTCGCGGGCCATCCGCTCGGAAGTAGGGCATTTCTCATCAGCAGCCTCAGGCCCTTGTTTACCCGCTGCCAGCCATACTGCTACCCCTCCACTCCCCTCCCCTCCTCTAGCTGCCCGTGAGGAGTGGAACAGGCGTGCGGGGAGGGCACTCGCTTCTGCCGTTGTCAAACGGGACGTTTCACCGGCTGTGGTGCGGTGCAGACGAGCGCTCTGACGTACGCCGAATGCTGGCCACTGACTTCAGTGTGTTACACTTGTCCTATTATACTCTCTCTTCTAAAGGGTTATGCGGCACTGAAGGTTTCACTTAGGGAAGGTGTCCAGAACACCTCTGCTCCTACATTACAAAGAAAACAAAACCTTGCTTGTATCTGTCACACTAATATGGTTGTTCCTTAAAAGTAAGCTATCGTCGACCTGAAGGATGGGTTGTAGACTGCAGTGCACAACGAGGCATGATCCTGTTGGAGATTCTTCGACCCCAAATGACGGCACAGCTTGTCGTTTTTCGCATCACGAAGTCATTGCCAGATGTGAGAGAAACGTTATGAACCAGTTGGGTACCTACTGGACCCCTGCATTTCCAACCTGCCACCCAATAAGTCACCTTTCTAAAGCATATTTTCTTAATCTCAGTCTCGTAACGAATAAGCCATCTTCCCGAAGCATGTTTTTTTCATTTTTTGTTCCGTTTTCTAATCTTATGGTGTACAAAAACTAAACTTGAAAATGAGCTTCTGTGCCATTAAAAATAGATTCAAATCGCTTGTCAACCAAGTTCTTCTACCCGAGTAAAATATTCTTGAAACCAGAAATATTCTTGGCAGGTAAAATACTTGTAGAAACTAAAATTCTTCTCGAAAAGCAAAATATTCTAACTATTCGAAATTATCCTCAGCAAAAAAAAAAAAAAAAAAAACAGTTTTAGTACCGGCTGGTTATAGTTAAAGAGCAGCTACTCACAGAAGTCCATGCGGGCTGTAATTACCGGAGGTCAGCGGAATTTGGTAGATATTCTAATGCGTTAATGCTGAACTGATTTACATAGGAAAAAAAATTAGTTCCGATTTTGGCCACCAGATGCAAATCTGGCGCTGTGAATGCAAGAAAGAGACATACAAATTTTTTCCGACACAGAAATGTTTCCATGTGTAATGGATTAGGAACTGGACATGGACAGAAAAGGTCAAACAAGTGAGAAAGGCGTAACGTTGATTTTATTACTAACTGCCGCTTACAGAACTTGTTCAGTGTGAGTACCTGAGACGTCGCCGAGATGCACAGCGCCAACGTGAGGTAAAATTGCAATTGCATTTTCCAGGGTAAATCTGTTCCACATTAACACATTAGCATTTCAACCGAGTTTCGCTGCCATGCGATAATTACAGCCTATACATCACCTGCACTTTAATTATAACCACCCAGTATGTAAAACTTTTCTTACGGAATGAAATTCTTCCGAAGAGGATCTTACTGAAAGATAAATGTTTACAGAAACTAGAATCTTCTTGAGAATCTAAAATTCTCTGGGAGGATAGGAATTTTCTAGAAAGCCAAACAACCTAATAATTTATAATACAGGATCCACTTCCTCACCCCAGGGTGAGAGTTGAAAGGATAATTAGGATAAACATTGGATAAGCGGCGTGAAAGAATAAGATCGCATGGAGCATGTAGCTAACGACAGAAAATGTTCAGTATAACGGCTTCTACGCTCACTGCACAAACTTCATCTCAAAATTGCGGAACATGTGATCAAAAATAGATGGTGTATGATGAATCATTTCTTCTACGCAACTTCTCACTCTACCGATTCCTATTTGCTGATAGTATTCCGAACAATCATAAAGACTGTGAAATACATTAAATGCACTGAAATGAAGTGAATGAGTGTGTGAAAATGCAACCAATGAAGATGCAGTGACATGAAATTATGTTAGTGAAAACCACCCATATATGCTGAACCCGCAATGTACTGAGCCAGTCCTCAACCGACTCTCTTCCACCAGTGACCCTATCCCTTACATGCCGTGTGGGAAAAGCTTTTAGTACTAGTGTTCGATAATCATAGGTGGAAACCTGTCAGTGACACTGGAAGACTGAATCAGGTAGTTCAATAGTTTAGGGGGCTGCTCGATGCAAGCAGGACATTTGGATTCGAGTTCGGGCACAAATATCAGTCTCCACTCGTAGCGGGACTTCCTCTTCTAGCATTACTTTTCCTCAAAATTAGTTGTCGCTACCAGTACTATTTTTCGAATTTTGGACAGGTCAGTATTATCTCAGTAGCTTTTCTCAAAACTTTCATATGTAATTTTATACACAGCATATTGTATTTCAAGCTAAAATTTATGAAAAGGAGTTACTTTATAAAATATTTCAGTTTCGATGTTATAATCGATAAGTACTAGTTCAGAATGAGTTAAAATTATTTTTTTAGAAACATTTGAAATTACGAATTATTGGCATACTTAATATTTCTATTATTAATTACGCAATTCTGTACTGTTTGCTATATTTATTTCTGGATTCATTTATGAAAACACAATCGAAATTAATAATGTAACGAAAACTGTAAGAAATTAATTTGTTATGAAAAATTGTAAACCATTTGGAATATTGTTATTTCCGCAGACTGTGAGAGTCGCAAGCATGCCTCTGATGTGGTCGGTCGTATTTTTGTATTTTGTGTGGATAATGTAATTTCGGCTTTGTTAATATGAAAAATCAAAATACTTTATAATATACCAAAATCTGAGAAAACAGATTTACGTAAAAAAAAAAAATGCTGCAGCAACAGTCTTCAGATTTATTTAGTTCAAACCAGCAGTGAAGACCTGATGAAAATTTTCAGCTTCAAGAATCAGACCCCTAGAGAAGAAGAACTGGTGCCATCTCAACATGACAAGCCAACTAAAGTACAAAGTTCATTGTAATCTTCGATCCTCTCAAATCTTCATAAAAGACTTTGCTTATTAATTACTTGAACTGGGCATTGTTTAATATGGACAATAGATGGAAGAAGGAAGGAAGGGGGGAGATTACACACCACAGGTTCATTACATTGAAGGCTGCACTGAAAGTAACTTACATGTGAACTGTGAGAGGGAACATTAGCATTTTAATTTAAATTATTGTTGAGCAATGTAGAAGAGATGGATTTTGGTTTGCGAGACAGGAATAACACGACAAAGGCGCAAGCCAGGTACTAGAAGACAGAGAGTTTTGATTCTCAGACTACTCATTGTGATGTATCTGCACGGCTTGAGAAAAATTATGTCACGTTGATGGGACGGATACTGTCTGGCGCCAAGCTACCCCTTCCCAAAGCTGCCTGAGACAACGGAGTTAACTTGCTAACAGAATTGGAGGCTCAATGTATTGTGAGCAGCCGGCCGTTGTGGCCGAGCGGTTGTAGGCGCTTCAGTCTGGAACCGCGCGACCGCTACGGTCGCAGGTTCGAATCCTGCCTCATGCATGGACGTGTGTGATGTCCTTAGGTTAGTTAGGTTTAAGTAGTTCTAAGTTCTAGGGGACTTATGACCTCAGATGTTAAGTCCCATAGTGCTCAGAGCCATTTGTTAAGTCCCACAGTGCTCAGGGCCATTTGAACCATTGTGAGCATAATAAGACCCACCCCTGCTGGGCTCTCGAACATTCTGCACGTGCCAATTTGCGTATGAAAGAAAATGCACCATTTACGAAATCCAAACAATTTCCATAAAGCTAAGCTTGCAACTGGCCGGAATCCTTCATTTTGTACCACAGTGAAATGAGTTGTGAGACAGTGAAATACTCGACCATTTCGTGAGCGACTGGGCTGGGTGATGGAGTTACTCTGATAGTACGAGCTGGTAATATATGTAGTTGGTCCGAGGTGGATCTAAGTTTTTTTTTTTTCTTTATTGATTTTCAATTCCCCCCGAAGGGGGCGGGCCGGCAGCAGCTTACTACGCTGCTCTACAGCCTACAGACTTTTTTTAAATAAAGGAAGGAGAAAGAAACAAGGAAAAACAGGCGATAAAATGGCGATTTAAAGTGTAAAAGGGCGTAAAATGGCGGAAAGTTAAAACAGAAAGCAAAAGGGGTTGGCAATGTAGATAAAAGACACAGGAATCAGACAAGTAACATAGTAGACACACAATTAAAAAACATGGCGACAGTCTGGTTTCTGTTCGCAAGTGATAAAAAGCACACCCAGCGACAGTATGATGGCTGTTCGCTACACTTCCCAAAAGACACAACACGGAGCACGCACTGGAAAAACACACTGTAAAACACTGCACGAAAAAGGCGGCACAAAGAGGGCGCTCCCGATCCAAGGCAGATGGTGGGGGGGACCTGGAGTAGGGGGAAAAACAAGGAGGGAGGAGAGGAAAAAACGAAAAGGGGGGGAAACAAGGAGGGAGAGGACTAATAAAGGGGGAGAAGGGCAGACGCGAGAGGGAATGAGAGGAGGCAGAGGAGGGAAATGTAAAAGGACGCGAGGGAGAGAAGGGGGCAAAGAGAGGGGTGGTGGGGAAGGAAGAGGATGGAAGGGGGGGGGGAGAGGGAGCCCGGGAAAAGGACAGAGGAAAGGAGGGGGAGTGAGGATCAGAGTTGATAGGAGGGGTAAATGGAGGGAGAGAGGGCATCATCCGGGAGGGGGAGTTGATGTAAGCCACCTTGGGAAAGGAGATGTAGGGTGTAGAGATGGAGGGTAGGGGGGACACAACGGTGAAGACGTGGCAGGGGGCTGGGATCGGAGAGGAGAGGAGCAACCAGGGGGTGAGGGGGTTCAAGACGGTGGGAGGTGTAGAGGATGCGGATATGTTCGAGGTGGATCTAAGTTGGATTAGCAGTTAATAACTGCATCTATTGCAGAAATGAGTCTTTCCTTTAGTATCGTAACAATGTTATCAGTTATTTTATTGGAACATTATTACTTACATTAATGCATGGTATCTGCTCTTTCGGACATGTAGACTATGTACTCATATAATTGATACATCTAGCTGAACAACGGAGGCACCTTCGCCAGTACGGATGCACAAATACTTCCGATGTCCTTTGGGAATCTCAGAGTAGAGAACATGGAGTTGATGGAATAGGACGGCGGATAGGTGGCGCTCAGTGGGAATGTGGAATGGCCGTGACGCGTGCCGAGATATTCTGCACAGTTGCGATAACGCTCGGTCCCGGATAGCGCAGTGGTTAATGCACCTGCCTAGTAAGCTTTCGATCAGAGAGCAGGCTGGCCTCTGAAAAAAAAAAAAAAAAAAAAAAAGCTGAGTGAAGGGATCAACAACGAACTTCAACGAATGTCATCTCGCTTCCGCTACGACGCTACGATCAAATATAACGAACAATTACGGAAAAAAAACCAGGAGAATCCAGGTTCGAATCCCAGTCCGGGACACATTTTCGCTCGTTAGCGCTGATTCCGCGTAATGTCCCGCAGCAGCTGGCAGCAGTTATCCCCTTCACTGCTACCAGACGACCATATAGGTTGAAGGAAGAAACCACTTAATAAGGGTAGACGTTTCTTTTATAATAGTAGTATCCCATCTACCCACTTGAGTATTATTGGTGAGAATACAGACGAACTGCGGTGGCGATCCAGTAGTATTGCCTTGCATGAACGAGTTCACCTTGCAGATTTTCTTAGTACGAATCGGTATGCACAGCGGCTACCGAAAATAAAAGACGCAGGCAGTCTTAGTGGTAGTGCGTCAGTTGGCACACCTGGGGTTGCAATGATTAGTCTGAAAAGCAGCAAGCATTTTGCACGCCCTTTTCATTAAGTATAAGATTAACACAATAATTAGAGAATAATTACAGTGTGCAAAACGACATTATGTTTTATTAAAGTGTATTACATCACAGTGGCTGTATATATTGACTTCTAACTAATTTCGAATCAAATAAATTTAACACGGTGCATATCTTCTTTGTTTTTCTCTATGATTTCTGTAGGTGCGAGGGAAGCACACTGGGCCTGGGACAAGCAAGGCAGTGATCCATATAACGAAAAATGTGGCCCTCTGGCATTGGCGCAAGTGGTATCTCCACGAAAGTCGTCACGCCAGGCTAGCCAAAGGGGGTGTCAGCTATTGTGTATTTACCACTGAGCTCGACCCTGCACTCGAACTGAGGCCAGGGAAGGGACTATTTTCAGTGGGAGGCTGGCGCTTTCTCGTACTCTGAAGAGTGCCTTCAAGAGAAAACAGTCTCATACTCCCCCAAAGGAACACGGCTTGCAAAAAAATAAGACCGCAGCTGCTGGTACGTTTTTTACTGTCAGAAGACCTCTGATTTGAGGGTATTATGCTGGGTGCGAAAACGTGTGACTTAAAAAGTGATTGTAACGTCATGGAGACGGAGCAGGATCGACAACTTTTGGAAGAAGAAGGGCGAGTCAAAAGTCATTGGCATTTTGTTGCAGTGCGATTTTATTGGCAGGAATTTTCTGCAGGAAGGAACTTCGCAATTGACCAGCTACGTGTTCATATTCTGTGATTGGCAGAGCAGTCTTGTTTGGTAAGAAGGAATACCACATCGTGTGGTTCAGCCAAAAATTCTGGTATCCGCTTGGAGTTGGGGAGGTGTGTGCATTTCGTGCACAGCGGAAGGGTTGGTCCAAAGCCGGGGAGGGGTGCATATCTTGTGCTCAGCAGCAACATTCGTGCAGAGATGGAGAGCTGTGTGTATTTGGCCCGCGCCTTAGCAGGTGAGCGGGCTCCGCAGTTCATGATGACGGAGGCTCGATCCTCGTCCTGTACCGCAGAGCCACAAGCACGATGGTGGCGTTTTGCACGTCTCATACTGATTAATTACGGTGAGCATAATTAGTAGCAGCTTTGATGCCAAATGGTTCAAATGGCTCTGAGCACTATGGGACTTAACATCGGAGGTCATCAGTCCCCTAGACTTAGAACTACTTAAACCTAACTAACCTAAGGACATCACACACATCCATGCCCGAGGCAGGATTCGAACCTGCGACCGTAGCAGCAGCGCAGTTCCGGACTCAAGCGCCTACTAGAACCGCTCGGCCACAACGGCCGGCAGCATTGATGTTGTAGGATAACACGTGGTCCACATTTTCTGAAATCATTGTCACCTGTCTCAAGTCCAGCATTGCTTTAGTAGAAACATGAGTTTCTCAATACAACTATCAGGCCAACAGCCGATCTACACTGAAGAGCCAAAGAAACTGGTACACCTGCCTATCGTGTAGTGAACCCCCCCCCTCCACCTCCCCCCCTGTGGCATGCAGAAGTGCCACAACACGGCGTGGCACGGACTCGAATAATGTCTGAAGTAGTGCTGGAGGGAATTGGCGCCACGAATCCTGCAGGGCTCTCCATAAATCTGTAAGAGTACGAATAGCACGTTGCAAGGTCTCCCAGTTATGCTCAATAATGTTCATTTCTGGGGAATTTGGTGGCCAGCGGCAATGTTTAAACTCAGAATAGTGTTCGTGGAACCACACCGTAGCAATTCTGGACTTGCAGGGTGTCGCATTGTCCTGATGAAATTGCTCAATTCCTTCGGAATGCACTATGGACATGAATGGATGCAGGTGACAGACAGGATGTTTACGTACGTGTCACCTGTCAGAGTCGTATCTAGACGTATCGAGGGGTCTATATCACTCCAACTGCACAAGCCCCACACCACTACAGAGCCTCCTACAGCTTCAGCAGTCCCCTGCTAACATGCAAGGTCCGTGGATTCATGAGGGTGACTCCATACCTGTACAAGTGCATCCGATCGAGACAATCTGAAGCGAGACTCGTTCTGCCAGGCAACATGTTTCCACCCATCAACAGTCCGGTGTCCGTGTTGACGGGCCCAGGCGTGGCGTAAAGCTTTGTGCTGTGCCGTCATCAAGGGTATACGAGTGGACCTTCGGCTCCGAGGGCACATATCGATGATGTTTCGTTGAATGGTTTGCACGCGGGCACTTGTTGATGGCCCAGCACTGAAATCTGCTGCAAAATGCTGAAGGGTTGCACTTTTGTCACGTTGAACGATTCTCTTCAGTCGTCGTTGGTCCCGCTCTTGAAGGATCTTTCTGCGGGCGCAACGGTGTCCGAGATTTGATGTTTTGCCGGATTCCTGATATTCACGGTACACTCGTGAAATGATCGTACGGGAAAATCCCGACTTCATCGCTACCTCGGAGATGCTGTATCCCATCGCTCGTGCGCCGACTCTAAGCGCTGACTATAACACGACAATCAAACTCACTTAAATCTTGATAAATTGCCACTGTAGCAGCAGTAACAGATCTAACAACTGCGCCAGACACTTTTTGTCCTGTATAGGTGTTGCCGAACGCAGCGTCGTATTCTGCCTGTTTACATATCTATGTATTTGAATACGCATGCCTATACCAATTTCTTTGACGATTCAGTGTATTTGTTCGGTCGTGCGGTAGCGTTCTCGCTTCCCACGCCCGGGTTCCCGGGTTCGATTCCCGGCGGCGTCATGGATTTTCTCTGCCTCGTGATGACTGAGTGTTGTGTGCTGTCCTTAGGTTAGTTAGGTTTAAATAGTTCTAAGTTCTAGGGGACTGCTGACCGTAGATGTTAAGTCCCATAGTGCTCAGAGCCATTTGAACCATTTTTTGTATTTGTTCAGATAAAATAACGTTAGTAGGTTTCAGAATGTCAGTTGCGTCTAAGATGTTTCCTTGTTCGTCCAAGTAACGCTGCAATCCAGTATGTTTGCTTGGTAGAAATCACGTAGGTGACTTTCGTAAAATCAGTTGATATACTTTCATAGCCAGATCCGTTTAACGTGTATTTTAACTGAATAAATTAACGTTTTAACGCAAAGTTTCCTTCTGTTAACACTTTCCATTCATATTAAATTTATGTTTTGTAATTCTACACTTTAGAATGCATAGCTAGGGGCGTTAAGTCTTTGTGTTATCCATCCCATTGTGCAAAATAATTACTACTTGGGTCTTAAAGCCGTGTCCGGCTCTTAATTAACTTTCTGCTTCAGGGTATACATTTTTACACGCAAGGAGTTTTTTTAACTTGCATGATATTGATATACACTGCAGAACAATATTATAATTAGCTAATTAAGTAATTTTTTATCGAAAAACTTGTTTAACTTTCAACAATATACTTTGAGATTAGGACTATTTCAGTTATTAACTTCCCTTAAATTAACGCCCCTTTCCGACTAATACAATGTAAATTACGAATCACTGACCAATGCTAGCCACTGTTTTGATGTGGAAGAGAAGTGTGCAGTTTGATATGCGAATGCAATGTGTCTCCATTGGAAGAGGAGAAGTGTTCAACTTGATGTGTGGATGCAACGCGTTTCATTTGTTTCTAATCATTGGTCATTGCTACAGCGTAAATTAGTTTGTTACAATTGTAATAATTAACAGTTACGGTAGATTATTGTCGACTTTGTCAGACACGCGTGGAAAAGAGGAATACATTTTATATCTGTTTCTGCAGCGCGTATACGGTATATTACGGACGCGAGATGCTGCTCTGCCAGATGACAATCGTTACTCTTCAAAAAGTGGGAGGCAATGTATATTGACTGCGATATAGAGGTCACCATGGTTTTGAAAACGAAACATTCAGCGAAAATACTACATGTTTCATAATACACTGTCAGTACAAGAGAAAGTGGGAGAGAAAAAACCATTTTTTCTACTTTTCGGCGATGAGGCATTAGCCTGCTACGTGTTTTACCGAAGATTTACATCTAACAGAACATGCATGACATCAAATCATGTTCAAACAAGGAATAGCATGAGTATCAAAGGGCACCGGAATTTCCCTAAAAAAAAAAAAAATGCTGGTTGACGAATGGCTGTGATTGTGGGTAACCATTGAACGTTATATGCATTTTACCCCTACATGAAAAAGTTATAAAATGTCCAAGCAGTGCAGCAAAATTGCTGCTGTATTTTATAGTCAGTTTTAATTAGCTTCTCCCCCATACTCCGGCTTTTACCAAAGAGAAGTAAGAGAGACGCCAGAGCACAATATCAATGGTCATGAAAAAAAAAATGTAATGTGGCAGTATGACATAAAAATGTTGCGCATTAATAAGAAACAACATCAAAAAATGAAAATGTGACACAGCGGAAGAGGGAAAGGAGGTGCCAACCATTATTCCAACCAAAATGACGAAATATCCTCTTTACGCTCGTGGTACGAACGTTCTGGTGTAGTCTGATCGGACGAACGTCCTCTCCCTTTACACATAAATTCCGAAGTATTTACAGCGAAAAAACACGACGCACGATAAATCAACATCGATCAGGCGCGTTAATAAAAATGGAGCCGAGATACTCGGTAACTGCGTGCGGCTGATCCTACTTTATCCGAACAGAATTAATAGGCAGCCGTTATTTATCCGCCGGCGTGTCGGGACAAAACGTTTTCATTGTTCCGTAGACGGGCTGTCAGTGTTTATAGTGGCAGGATTGCTTGACAGTCGGTGCAGCACACGACGCCATCTGGACGCTTCGCGATTACCTGACTCACCTAGCTTGCGCCATTTCCGTCGAGCGGTTTGATGGACATTTAACGTCCATCTCTTACGCGAGTGAAGTGACTTCAAAAATATAAATCACATACTCGGTTACGGAGTAAGACTGCTCGCAGTGGGAGCGTACACTCATCACAGTGCCGCCACAATGAATTTATGGATGTAGGTATCAACGTGAGCAAGATTGTACGTGTACATCAACGTCACGATGTATTTGTTACAGGCAAATCTGTAATTTAACGGTGCGATTGATACGGGGCTATTACGTCTCCGGTATGATGGCAATTTGGTGATAGAAGTGGAGATGGCGTCACAGAGAATGGAAGTTTGCACGTTATGTTTTGATACTGTTGGTACTCCAGGTCTCGTGCATTAAACGCTGGTGGCAGTTCCATGTGGTTTCAAATAGGACTGACGGGTTCTGTGACAGGTAAACCATCCTACTGGCGTAGGTCGGACTCTATCTGGCTGGAAAAAGTTATAATGTTGCAGGAGAGTAAGAATGTACAACTGGAAAATTTGTTGACTATCTTTGCATAATTACCTCGGACTGGAAATGTTGCAGTTACTGAGATCGTGACCCATGACAATGTTGAAAAGTAAGAATTTAGAAAGGTATTTCCATCTAAAGTAAAATAAATATTGAAGTAAGTGCTAGGTATTAATGCATGGTTCCGCGGCGATATGAATTAATAATATTTTCTCGGGCTTCCAGCCGCGTCAGGTGGTTAAAATCCCACGATCTTTCGACCGAGCTCTCCCCCGATCATTGTCAAGTGGTAAGACTGACTGCTGTGTCGCCGTGGCCACGTTGTTATATAGCCGCACTGCTGGCTGTGACGTCACTGGTGCTCTCTTCCTCACCATATACGGTAATGTTTTCATCCCGCGTCCGTCGCGCCCGTTTTAACATCGCGATAGCCGAGTCCCAGGCTATGCCGAGCTGCAAACCGCCGTCCTCGTTGATGGTGTTTTCAGAGGTTTTTATTTCAATAGCTTCTTTTATGACGCTATCCCAAAATCCCTTCGTCTTCATAATGACAAATGTTTCGTCGAATAGAATTCGGTGTCCATTTTCTAAGGCGTCTTCTGCCACGGCTGATTTTTCTGGATAGCGCAGGCGTAAGCACCTCTCGTGTTCCGTCCGGCGTTGCTCCACCGTGCATACTGTTTGGCCGACCTAGTAACAACCACACTGACAAGGTATCTCGTACACTACACGCGTTCTAAGCCCTAGATCGTCCTTCACAGGCCTCATGAGCTGACGAATTTTTGCTGGGGGCCTAAACACCGATGAAATGTTATATCTCTTCAGGAGCTGACTAATCTTTCCCGACACTGTACCGCAGAAAGGCAAAAACACAAGTTTCTTGCTTTCTTCTTCGATGGTGTTCTGTTTGTGTGTTTCTTGCATGCCACACCAGATATAGCCTGTGACACCTGTCCGTGGCTGTACCCTTTTTCCCGGAAAACTTCTCAGAGGTGGCTCAGTTCTAGTGGCAGACTTTCAGCGTCTGAGACGACTTTAACACGATGGACGAGGGTATTCAGAATTCCACGTTTTTGTGCCGGATGGTGGTGGATGAGAGCGTGCAGATACCGATCTGTGTGTGTGGGTTTCCTGTAGACACTGTGGCTGAGGTGCCCATTGGTTTTCCGTCGAATGACGACGTCAAGGAAGGGCAGTGCACCATCTGTCTCGACTTCCGTCGTCCGGCGGGGTCAGGGATTTTCTCTGCCTCGTGATGGCTGGGTGTTGTGTGCTGTCCTTAGGTTAGTTAGGTTTAAGTAGTTCTAAGTTCTAGGGGACTTATGACCACAGCAGTTGAGTCCCATAGTGCTCAGAGCCATTTGAACCATTTGACTTCCGTCGTAGACTTGATGTGGCCGTGAATGCTGTTCAGGTGTTCTAAAAATTCTCCCAGTTTTTCACGACCATGGGGCCAGATGATAAAAGTGTCATCGGCGTAACGATAAAGCAACTTGGCTTAGCCGTAGCCGTGTCCAAGGCGATGTCTTCAAATATTTCCATAAAAAGGTTGGCTATGGATGGAGCTAATGGGCTTCCCATAGCCACGCCGTCCAACTGGTCGAAATACTGGCCGCCAAGTAAGTGTTAGTACTGACATACAGTGATGAGCAAAATATGACGACCAGCGTCCACCGTAACAATGAATGCCCCATGGCGGCTTTGAGGGCACGTGGCAGGGTAAAATAAGTAAACAAGCAGAACAAGGACGAATGGGGAATCGTTCTAGCGACGAATCTGGCCGAAATGGGAAAATCCGCTGAATGGTTCAAATGGCTCTGAGCACTACGCGACTTAACTTCTGAGGTCATCAGTCGCCTAGAACTTAGAACTAATTAAACCTAACTAACCTAAGGACATCAGACACATCCATGCCCGAAGCAGGATTCGAACCTGCGACCGTAGCGGTCGCTCGGATCCAGATTGTAGCGCCTCGAACCGCACGGCCAAAACCCGCTGACAAAAGCGACTTTGACAAAGGGCAGATTATTATGGACGCCACATGGGATCCCGCATCTCGAGAATGGCGAAACTGGTCGGCTGTTCGCATGATAGTGTCGGAGCATCTGTGGAAACTGGTTGAAGGACTGTGGAGCCACGAGTAGGCGACAAGGTGTAGGAAATCCATCCCTCATCATAGAACGTGAATGAGTCTTGCACGGCCTGTATAGCAGGACAGGTGACTATCTGTGGCAGGTCTGACTATGGTCTACAATCTAGTGCAGACACAATGTATTGGAACACAACGCTCAGCGCACAGTGTTGAATATGGGGCTCTGTAGGAGACTACCCTACGTATTCATGTGACGTAAGGACATCATCAGCTACGACTGAAATGGACACTGAATCACTGAGGCTGAACTGTGCTTCAGCGGAAACGTTCGATGAATCACGTTTCTTACTGACCAGGTCGATGGTAACGTCCGTATACGCCAGCATCCAGGCCAGCAGTTGCTCGAAGCATGTACCACACAACGGGAGCTGGCCAATGAGCGGTAATATGCTGTGGGGAACATTCACCTCGGCTTCCATGAGATCTGTCGTAATAATTAAAGCCACAGTCACAGCTGTCGGTTACATGAAAATAATTACCGACCTTGTGCACCATTTCATGCTTGATGATTTTCTCGATAGCGTTGGCATCTTTCAGCAGGACAATAGTCCGGCCGGACGGAGTGGCCGAGCAGTTCTAGGCGCTTCAGTCTGGAACCGCGCAACCACTAAGGTCGCAGGTTCGAATCCTGCCTCGGGCATGGATGTGTGTGATGTCCTTAGTTTGGTTATGTTTAAGTAGTTCTAAGTTCTAGGGGACTGATGACCTCAGATGTTAAGTCCCATAGTGATCAGAGCCATTTGAACCATTTGACAATAGTCCGTGTCACAACACCAGAAACCTGGTACAGTGGTTTGAAGAGCATGATAGTAGCGAAGTCACGTTGATTTTTTCGCTATCGAATTTCACTGGTCCGAAACCAATGTGACACGTCTGGGACGCTATTGAGTGGCAGCTCCGCGCTCACAAGCCACGCAAATTGCGAGACGTGGCAGTAGCCATTTATCGCAGATACCTCCCGAAACCTACCAATGACTTGTTGATTCTACGACATGCAAATTCGCTGCTATATTGCATTAAAAAGATAGACCAATACGCTGTTAAGAATGAGGTCGTTACATTTCGGCTCATCTCTGAGCTCTTCATAGTGAGTGATTTTTCGCTTAATATGGATCTCAGTTGCTAACACTGAAACTCCCTTGCGTCTAAGTTATAAGCAGAGCCTAAGGCGCTGCAGTCATGGACTGCGCGGCTGGTCCCGCCGGAGGTTCGAGTCCTCCCTCGGGCATGGGTGTGTATGTGTTTGTCCTTAGGATAATTTAGGTTGAGTAGTGTGTAAGCTTAGGGACTGATGACCTTAGCAGTAAAGTCCCATAAGATTTCACACACATTTGAACATTTTTTATAAGCAGAGCAAAGTAGTAGCTTGTCAAATGCATACCATAATTTTAGCTGAGGTTGTACAAATCATGCCTCACTGTAAATAAAGTTATTACAATAACAGTTACTGCATAGAAAGCTTTTCTAAATATTTGCACTGAAGAAGTGTGTTCTGTATGTTAGACAACACTTAATCTCTTATGACTGATATACAGAAATGGGATAGTCCTTCATGTGAATGTAGCTGCCGTATATTGCAAATTTTATTTGTAAATATTGGGGAACGTTTTATAGCGTGATACGTACGAGTTTTGATGCAGCGACCATCACTAGAAGTGAAAGTATCATATAAACTGATCATAAAGCTAATGTAAACATCTGAAAAGTTTGAATGGTTTTGTTCATTCTTGGTGACACTTGCAGCCGCTGTTGGATGCTAATACCAGTACAGCCATTCCCACCAGGTGTTCCACGCCAAGTGCTTTTAATGGGTTTTCCCAGTCTTTAAAGCGGAAGTTGCGATTTATGCTGAGTAAGAAAGTCCCCAGGACAGGTCTTCATGCACACATAATCCGACAACAATAGCGGATTAAGCGATTCCAGAGAAATTTTGCAGCAGAGGCAGAGAGAAGTGACAGAGATATAATGCCTCGGCCGTATTCTCCCGCGTGGAGTTACGGTTTTCGCATTTTAAATGCTTCCATTGTTTACAAAGTCGCGAAGAATTAACGTAGAGAGTGTTTACCACGGTTTTCTGGACGCATTCAGGCACCTGCGTGTATAATGAAGCGACTTTTGTACTGCTAGTAATTTGAAATGGGATCCACATGTAGGTCATAGCTTACAGAAAGAAAGGAAAATAAGAAATTTAATTACTTTAACTTCTTCTCATTCGTTTGTAATTTATAGTCAACACGTAAACAGGTATGCTTCCATAGGTATCTACAGAAAGTTTCAAGCGCCCTACAAACAACGAGTACTACTCAAAATCTTCACTTAGGTCTTTAGTGTGAGTCAAGTGACAGATGAACAGAAATCATTATTTAAATAAAAAAGAATTTTTAAAATATTGCGTTTTTAAATCGGACTAAAAAGTATAAAACATTGCCATCTAGTCCAATACTCTTTCCTAATCCCATGTAATTAGTCCTGAAAATTTGTGACTTAATTCATAACACAGTCCCGATCACTCGCCATGCGATATACTTACAATATTTTTGGAGCCCTCAAGAAAGACATTATTGGCCTTCGGTTTGCTTTGGACGAAGAGGTGCATGCCTCGGCACAATCATGGATCTATAGACAAACGCAAACACTTTTCCACAGTGGGCTGAATGTGTCAACGCTTATGGCGATTACTTTTGAAATAATAAACAGTTTTCTTATTTTTCCCCTGTCTTGCTTTCATGTGAGTGCCCCTTATATAACTCTAATGTGGTATACCTTTTTTGTAACAGCGTCGTCACTGAAAGACGTCAATGAATCCGCCCCTCATTTAACTTCGTGGTTTTGCTTTTTTTAAGTTCGTCATAGTATCGCTTCTCCGCCTGCATTTGCTCATATTTCACATGCCAGGAAGGTAGATCACGCTGGGAATCTAAACTGTGTGTTTTCATTCTCATCTTAGTCACAGTTGATAGTCGGCAGATCATTTACACTCCTGGAAATGGAAAAAAGAACACATTGACACCGGTGTGTCAGACCCACCATACTTGCTCCGGACACTGCGAGAGGGCTGTACAAGCAATGATCACACGCACGGCACAGCGGACACACCAGGAACCGCGGTGTTGGCCGTCGAATGGCGCTAGCTGCGCAGCATTTGTGCACCGCCGCCGTCAGTGTCAGCCAGTTTGCCGTGGCATACGGAGCTCCATCGCAGTCTTTAACACTGGTAGCATGCCGCGACAGCGTGGACGTGAACCGTATGTGCAGTTGACGGACTTTGAGCGAGGGCGTATAGTGGGCATGCGGGAGGCCGGGTGGACGTACCGCCGAATTGCTCAACACGTGGGGCGTCAGGTCTCCACAGTACATCGATGTTGTCGCCAGTGGTCGGCGGAAGGTGCACGTGCCCGTCGACCTGGGACCGGACCGCAGCGACGCACGGATGCACGCCAAGACCGTAGGATCCTACGCAGTGCCGTAGGGGACCGCACCGCCACTTCCCAGCATATTAGAGACACTGTTGCTCCTGGGGTATCGGCGAGGACCATTCGCAACCGTCTCCATGAAGCTGGGCTACGGTCCCGCACACCGTTAGGCCGTCTTCCGCTCACCCCCAACATCGTGCAGCCCGCCTCCAGTGGTGTCGCGACAGGCGTGAATGGAGGGACGAATGAAGACGTGTCGTCTTCAGCGATGAGAGTCACTTCTGCCTTGGTGCCAATGATGGTCGTATGCGTGTTTGGCGCCGTGCAGGTGAGCGCCACAATCAGGACTGCATACGACCGAGGCACATAGGGCCAACACCCGGCATCATGGTGTGGGGAGCGATCTCCTACACTGGCCGTACACCACTGGTGATCGTCTAGGGGACACTGAATAGTGCACGGTACATCCAAACCGTCATCGAACCCATCGTTCTACCATTCCTAGACCGGCAAGGGAACTTGCTGTTACAACAGGACAATGCACGTCCGCATGTATCCCGTGCCACCCAACGTGCTCTAGAAGGTGTAAGTCAACTACCCTGGCCAGCAAGATCTCCAGATCTGTCCCCCATTCAGCATGTTTGGGACTGGATGAAGCGTCGTCTCACGCGGTCTGCACGTCCAGCACGAACGCTGGTCCAACTGAGGCGCCAGGTGGAAATGGCATGGCAAGCCGTTCCACAGGACTACATCCAGCATCTCTACGATCGTCTCCATGGGAGAATAGCAGCCTGCATTGCTGCGAAAGGTGGATATACACTGTACTAGTGCCGACATTGTGCATGCTCTGTTGCCTGTGTCTATGTGCCTGTGGTTCTGTCAGTGTGATCATGTGATGTATCTGACCCCCAGGAATGTGTCAGTAAAGTTTCCCCTTCCTGGGACAATGAATTCACGGTGTTCTTATTTCAATTTCCAGGAGTGTACATACAACAACCTGTCCCAGACATGAGTGATCGCTCGTTCTGAATGCATGTGGGATATAATTACAGACGCATGCAACTAGACAAATTCACATGGAAGTTTCTGGCTAAGCTTTGCGGTAGCAACTTGGGATGGCAATAGAAGGTAATCTTCGAAGCCGATCTGGTGGCTCCGCATCTCTAGACGTGCTGTAACGCGGTTGTTCATTTTTGTAGGAACAAACAAGGATAAGAAAATTTGCTCTTATAAATTGACTGAAGAAATAAGCGCCGAAATAAGTGACACGTGAAAATGTGTTTGATACTTGAATAGCATGATCAAAGCAAATTTTTGTTTTCAGAAGTTTTTGTGCAGCAGCAGCTCTACAAAAAATGAGGTTGGAGGAAAGTTAACACAATTATGTTGGCCTTTTATTACAATGTTTGTCTAACTGTCCTTTACAGTTCATTGTGATAAGCATTGACTTGTACCATAGCAAAAGTCACTACTGTGCGTGGAGAGACAACTGAATGGGTTAATCGAACATCAGTTTACACGAAACGAATGAAGTACTAATTGACACCATTGTCTTCTCGTTGGAAGAAACGACTGATGTTACTGGAAAACTCATCTCGATGATTGGTCAGTGTGCTCCTCACCACGTTTGTTCGATCTCTGTACGCAGAGGCTAGATTAGTTTTGAGACAGAAGTCACCGGGAAGTGCAGGAGTCGATCGCAGTATCAGTCGCTGCTCCGTGATGAAGTATGTATGGCATGCTGTTTTGTACCCATGTGAACAATGGTTTCTGGATGGGAATTAGTTCTATTTCTGAGTCCAGATTCACCGTAACGAATAAACTCAATCGTTAGGAGCAGTACGGCATTCCTTCGAGTGATGATTTCAGTATCGCTTCAGGTAAATTCAGACGGGTCCGAATTCGATCTTTAATCAGTCACGATTAACTTCATGATTCTTTTCGCTGTAAGTCAGCAGCTGGCCTTGATGATTTATTTACTAATGGAAAGTGGAGAACTTTGCTTTCGATTACTCGGTGAGTTTGAATCATTTTGTGTGAGTAACTGACAATCCATGTTGCGTGTCCTCTGTCCAGCCAACCTTGCGGATAAATGATAATTAATACGTTATTACTGTGGTGTCACCGCCAGACATCACACTTGCTAGGTGGTAGCTTTAAATCGGCCGCGGTCCATTAGTACATGTCGGACCCACGTGTCGCCACTGTGTGATCGCAGACCGAGCGCCACCACAAGGCAGGTCTCGAGATACGGACGAGCACTCGCCCCAGTTGTACGCACGACATTGCTAGCGACTACACTGACGAAGCATCGCTCATTAGCCGAGCTGATAGTTAGAATAGCCTTCAGCTAAGCCCATGGCTACGACCTAGCAAGGCGCCATTAGCCTTACATAGCAATTGATAATTATCGTCTAAAGCATGTCTCAACAAGAACGATGTAGACAACAAGGATGGATTAAAGTTAAGTATTCCAAAAGCAACGTACTTTTCTTTATAGCATTCATTGAGCGTCCTGTTTCAGACTTCACGATATTCTGCTTGAGCTTATAGCGTGCATATCGGCCCCCTCAAAATAACACTGTGCCGGCACTTCTGTCGACACATCAATTACAGTTTGCTCGCATGGAACCATGCAATTAGTATTATTTGGTATACTCCATGTGAATTCAAATCCAGGAGTCAGCTCGATCAGTTAAATAAATACTCTTGACGTAGCTACGTAGTTCGATAAATTTCGCCACAATGTGCAGAACAGCCTGTTTCCCTTCTTCCTGTAATCTCTAACTTCGTCTATCCTGTATGAGAAAATTACTCCTGATATGCCGTTCTGGAGTTCACTAACTAAATTTCCGTTGCACTGTTTTCGCCTTAGGATAGAAACTAGGGCTAATACTCAATCAATATTCAAGGAATTTCAGCCAATGTGGCACTCAGGGCCAGGTAGCGATAGTCAAGTACAGTATTTGTGCAACAGATAGCTCTCAGCTACAAAAAAATGCTCGGTATAAGCTGAAACTGAGTCCAATCACGACAACAGGAAACAGAGCGGACTACTTTTAGCATATGAAGACGAGTTTATTCTGGAAACTTTTACAAACCAAATGTCACATATAGAACTGTTGTTCTCAGAACTGTCTGTTAGCTTTTACGTCTAACTCTGTGCTTCAAAAACTGCAAAGTTGCCACAAGGTTTATGTTTCTTTATGTCATCCGAAATAGCGCAGAAATTACAGTCTAATAACACATTATTCCACCTTCTCAGTGGGATATTTATTGTGTACACTTTGCCTGTTCTCCTTGGGGTAACACACTAACGCTCAACATCATGTCCAGCCTTCCGTAATCTGCACGCCATCGACTTGCTTTACTTTTAACATTTTTCTTGCAGTTCCTGTCACTTATCTTTCCACACTGTCACTATCTTCCTCTGCCTATCCAAGATGCCAGAAACGTCAGATCTCGCATTGCACTTACAGGGTAAAGACGGATATTTGATTTTCGAGGTGAGATTCCAGTATACACTCCTGGAAATGGAAAAAAGAACACATTGACACCGGTGTGTCAGACCCACCATACTTGCTCCGGACACTGCGAGAGGGCTGTACAAGCAATGATCACACGCACGGCACAGCGGACACACCAGGAACCGCGGTGTTGGCCGTCGTATGGCGCTAGCTGCGCAGCATTTGTGCACCGCCGCCGTCAGTGTCAGCCAGTTTGCCGTGGCATACGGAGCTCCATCGCAGTCTTTAACACTGGTAGCATGCCGCGACAGCGTGGACGTGAACCGTATGTGCAGTTGACGGACTTTGAGCGAGGGCGTATAGTGGGCATGCGGGAGGCCGGGTGGACGTACCGCCGAATTGCTCAACACGTGGGGCGTCAGGTCTCCACAGTACATCGATGTTGTCGCCAGTGGTCGGCGGAAGGTGCACGTGCCCGTCGACCTGGGACCGGACCGCAGCGACGCACGGATGCACGCCAAGACCGTAGGATCCTACGCAGTGCCGTAGGGGACCGCACCGCCACTTCCCAGCAAATTAGGGACACTGTTGCTCCTGGGGTATCGGCGAGGACCATTCGCAACCGTCTCCATGAAGCTGGGCTACGGTCCCGCACACCGTTAGGCCGTCTTCCGCTCACGCCCCAACATCGTGCAGCCCGCCTCCAGTGGTGTCGCGACAGGCGTGAATGGAGGGACGAATGGAGACGTGTCGTCTTCAGCGATGAGAGTCGCTTCTGCCTTGGTGCCAGTGATGGTCGTATGCGTGTTTGGCGCCGTGCAGGTGAGCGCCACAATCAGGACTGCATACGACCGAGGCACACAGGGCCAACACCCGGCATCATGGTGTGGGGAGCGATCTCCTACACTGGCCGTACACCACTGGTGATCGTCGAGGAGACACTGAATAGTGCACGGTACATCCAAACCGTCATCGAACCCATCGTTCTACCATTCCTAGACCGGCAAGGGAACTTGCTGTTCCAACAGGACAATGCACGTCCGCATGTATCCCGTGCCACCCAACGTGCTCTAGAAGGTGTAAGTCAACTACCCTGGCCAGCAAGATGTCCGGATCTGTCCCCCATTGAGCATGTTTGGGACTGGATGAAGCGTCGTCTCACGCGGTCTGCACGTCCAGCACGAACGCTGGTCCAACTGAGGCGCCAGGTGGAAATGGCATGGCAAGCCGTTCCACAGGACTACATCCAGCATCTCTACGATCGTCTCCATGGGAGAATAGCAGCCTGCATTGCTGCGAAAGGTGGATATACACTGTACTAGTGCCGACATTGTGCATGCTCTGTTGCCTGTGTCTATGTGCCTGTGGTTCTGTCAGTGTGATCATGTGATGTATCTGACCCCAGGAATGAAACCGATGAAAACTCACACCGCGTGGAAACTCAACTCCCCTCACCGGAGATAAGAAGACACTGAACGTTAATTGTGTCTTTCACAAGCATTCTTGGTTATCTTTAGAGCCTCAGACATTGCCACGGCATGTACAGTATCTGGCCGCGTATACGACTTTTTCACCTCCACCAGTGGAGGATGAATCTTTGGCAATTTCAAGCCACTCGTGGCAGCGAAACGTCGAAAAAATCATTAAGCAAATGTCAGTTGAAGATCCCGGGACGACACCGTACAGGCAGTATTTCAACAAGAGGCTACGACAGCCTCAAAAAATAAGAACAACATTTTACAAGACCGTCTAACAGAGGACGTAGGGAAAGACTAAACTTTTCGTGTCACTATTACTGTAGTTGTAGATGTGTTGGTATCGAGAGACGGAAAAACAGGTAAAGAACATATCTGTCTCCAGCTAGCCTTTCTCCTTTCGAAATTTTTCATCCCCGCACTGTACAATCCGTTGGCTTCGCCCGGGGCAATACTTTCCTCCACATTGAATAACTCAGCAGCCCCCACACACAAATGGATACATCTCATAAACTGCGGAGAGCGGAGTATGGTGAATAGCTACTGTCGTGACTTGGCAGGACAGCCAAGCCACTAGCACAGGTAAAGAACATATCTGTCTCCAGCTAGCCTTTCTCCTTTCGAAATTTTTCATCCCCGCACTGTACAATCCGTTGGCTTCGCCCGGGGCAATACTTTCCTCCACATTGAATAACTCAGCAGCCCCCACACACAAATGGATACATCTCATAAACTGCGGAGAGCGGAGTATGGTGAATAGCTACTGTCGTGACTTGGCAGGACAGCCAAGCCACTAGCACAGGAAGCCGAAAGGCACGCGTGTAAGCTCACGCAGGCTGGCGTGAGGTCTGGAACAGGTAAAGGAAGTTATAGTAGCAAAGAACGTACGTAGCTGCGGGAATACTTAACTTTAATCCATAATTGGTGAACATCGGTCTGACGGTACATGCATCACAAGATAAATAGCAATTGATAATGGCGCCTTGCTAGGTCGTAGCAAATGACGTAGCTGAAGGCTATGCTAACTATCGTCTAGGCAAATGAGAGCGTAATTTGTCAGTGAACCATCGCTAGCAAAGTCGGCTGTACAACTGTGGCGAGTGCTAGGAAGTCTCTCTAGACATTCCGCGTGGCGGCGCTCGGTCTGCAATCACTGACAGTGGCGACACGCGGGTCCGACGTATACTAACGGACCACGGCCGATTTAAAGGCTACCACCTAGCAAGTGTGGTGTCTGGCGGAGACACCACAGCTACAATGCCACACATATAGCTATCTCACTAAATCCATGTAGGTTACGGGTAACATACGATACAAACTATTATTAATATTTCTGTTGTTAGACATAGCGCATAAGTAGTGTCCAGGTACCAATATTTAAAGTTCTAGACCAAATATGTTGATTAAAAATAAACAAAAAGCGAAGTAAAAATAAAGAAACACACAAATTAAAAACGGTAACTGCACTGAATGGTGTTCGAAAGTATATACTAAGGTACAGCTCGCCAAGTTCTCATGAACACATTTGTCAAAAACAGGAAATTTTAATAACCGTTCGGCATTCTGAGTGTAGTCTCCGAAGACAGAGAGTAAGCCCTTAGTCAAACGTCTGCTATCGTATGTGCAAAGTTGACCACACTACTGAAATAACAAAGTAAACAAAAGGAAAAATAATCTTTGTTATTGACACTGCTTGATTTCTGTATTGTATTGTATCCTACTTCCAAAGAAAAAAATATTGAAGTGCAATTACGTAAATTATCCGTAACAGTATCACAGTCATCGCAACGATATTATGGATGGTCAGCTACCAAATGTTTCTGGTAGGTACTGTATAAAGAGGAATTTGCGATAGTAACAGTAGGCTTTGAGCAGCAACGTAGAGAACTTTGCGACAAACGACGTAAACAACATGGTGAGTACAGAGTCATGTCGTTGGCGATATTTTGTAACATGAACAACACTATTTTGGTTACGACAATTTACTAAATAGGGGAAAAAAAGAGTTCGAATTACAGATATTATGATTAATCACAGACAAATGACGCAAACATTTCTTTGAAAGAAAACAGACTATCATAAAAGAAAACTGCTCGACACCTGTAATGAAAGCCACGCTACACGGTACGAACAAAACAGTATTTATATTAAATAAATCTTGGCTAGAACCGGGAAATGCACTTTTGCTTTTATAGCTCAAGTGGAGACTGCGATATGGAGTAATTCCGAGTATATGTAGTGACCAATAGTAAATCGTAAAAGGGTTTGTCAAGAAAAATGTCAACTATTTATCGGGAATAAAACGTATCGAATATCGTAAAAATTAGCCCTACAGCTGTAATGGGGACCACTGACGACACGCACTACCAGTTTGATATATATTGTACAAAAAAAAAAAAAAAAAAAAAAAAAAACTGGTAAATTGTGTAAATATTATAATTCCCTCTGAAGCACAAGAGAAGCATTTTGGTCCTCATACACAGCAGAGATGAAAAATATAATTTCTATCGAAAGGAACTAAAATATGACGACAAATAGCGCTGTATGGAAATCCAGATCAAAGCGCGGACAAGCAAGCGACGTCAAAGTAGCCATTACATTACTTCACTGGTCAAAACCGAAAGTTGATATTACGTATTTCTCTTGACCCCTGATTGTTTTTCTGTGCGACGTATGACACGTTCCTACAGAAGCAGGCCTTGTCTCTCCTTTCGCAAAACGGTGCCTAATGCAAGGAAACCACGACGAGATGTGACGATTAAATTAAATAAATTTCTGTTGTAGCGTACCTGCACTTCAGCGATGAAGCCACTATTCGGTATTAGGCTAGAGTATAGTTAATTTTAGCGCTATTTTTAACGTTTACATTTCAAATATAATTTATGACGTTTGACTCACGGTTATGCTTTGCTGAAGTTCGCGAAACTCCTTTCACACTGCTAATGAGTTTCCAAACCACAGATCTCATGTGTTGACGCGCGCTGTAGATAACTAGTCTGCTTAATTTCCTGGACTGCGCAAAGAGCTGCAGTTTCAGGGCATCTAAATGAAAATTCCAAGAAAAGCTGAACGCAAGCCGCACACATCGCGTGGTTGTTCCTGCATGAACGTTGCCTCGTGACGAGACCTGAACTGCTTCGCATTGTTGTCAGACTCTACACTTTTTGTCAGTTCTGTGGGCAGTAGCATCTCGCACTGATAATACTGAGTCAATATAGGCGTGTTTTTTCATTCAGCATGTCGGAAGAGAAGAACTTCCTCTGCAAGTCCTTCTCAGTGGCGACGGGAAACTTCGTTATCTAATTTGCAGGTCAGATTCACAGCAACTCACCAGTAATTCACAGTCTTGAAATACTTCATTGCTTTCGTGCATGCCGTGTTTATTTTCTTCTAGCTGGTGGAGGCAATTACCTAAATTCGTATTCACGTAACCGATAACTCTTTACGTAACAGATACCACAGAGGTGTGTACTGGAGCCACGAGAGGGCGTCGCTTCTTTTAACTTCAGAACTGTTGACCTTTGCCTGTGGTGAACTCTCAGTTTCAGAAATAGTCATTAAGCACAGTTATAAACTACTTCAGAAAAACTCCAGAAAAGCATAATTTACTTCTTATTTATATTCTTCATCCAAACATGTTTCGTCACCTATGTGTCACCTACAGTGTGTTTCGTTTTATTTCTGTAAAATATTATACAAAATTTGTAGTCTGTTTGCTATTTTTGGTTGTGAAATTATAACATGTGCATTTTGATTTTAAAGATGGAATTATAGAAGCTGGTTTCCTTTTTTGAGTTGTATGGCATGAGAGCACGTCTGAAAAGTAGTCGGAAGAATGTGTTATTTGTGCAAAGCGTAATTACTTTGAAATAATTTTACAGGTAGTAAAATTGATGAATGTTCTGTACTTAAATTTTCCGCCATATCGTAAGTTCTTGATATGTCCTTTGTGGGTTGTAACGGTATAAATTGTTTTTCACACTTCGCAAATTTCGTCCGCGAATTTAAATATTCCTAATATCTCGTAAGCGGTTCCGGACACGAGAACTTGTTTTCCGATTGAGTATCATGCATCTACAGACATTAATAAATTAAAACTCCCATTACGTCTTCTGTCTGCATGTTAAGGATACTCCCAAGAACTACTTCAGGCATTTTGATATGGTTTTTGATGCTAGATAGACTGATTCACGAGGAAAGATGGTGTATATAATCGGTTACTATTACGCAACGGAAGTTATCCGGTCGTAATACATAGTTCTACCCGAGAGAATCCTTGGAAGCTCGCTAGTAAAGGATAAAGTGCATTGTTGACGGTTAACTCCCCCAACTTTTGTGTATTCTTACATGTCTACCTAGATGTAGAAGATGTGGGAACTAAGTATATGGCGTCTGACGTACGAAGTAAATGGGAGTGCCCCAGTAAGCAGCATGTAACTGTGGTATAGAATCTGGCCCGTTCGTCAGACTGTGTGACTGGTTGAAAAATGGTTCAAATGGCTCTGAGCACTATGGGACTCAACTGCTGTGGTCATAAGTCCCCTAGAACTTAGAACTACTTAAACCTAACTAACCTAAGGACAGCACACAACACCCAGCCATCACGAGGCAGAGAAAATCCCTGACCCCGCCGGGAATCGAACCCGGGAACCCGGGCGTGGGAAGCGAGAACGCTACCGCACGACCACGAGATGCGGGCGTGACTGGTTGATTACGGTTTTAGCCGAGAAAAATGTAGACGAATTAGAAGAAGCCAAGAATAGAATTTTCAGGAAATCGTTGTGTCGTATAGCTATTCAGATTGTAGTGTTAGTAATATGTCTTTACAGATAGGAAATAATCTACCATCAAAAGAACCTCGTATTACTGTCATACCTGCGTGACGCAACCGCATTACTTTTCTTCAGTTGTTGGTTATCCGAAAGAAGAGTGCAATAAACTTTTCACTTACACTATGTGATTAAAAGTATCACAACAATCGTATGAAATGCAAAAAAATGGTTCAAATGTCTCTAACCACTATGGGACTTAACATCTGAGGTCATCAGTCCCCTAGACTTAGAACTATTAAAACGTAAGTAACCTAAGGACATCACATAAATCCACGCCAGAGGCAGGATTCGAACCTGCGACCGCAGCCGCAGCGTGGTTCCGGACTTTTTTTTTGTTCTCAGTTTGTTCGATATTGTTTGTTGCATTTCTTCGGTGTGGATGTCCCGTGACACCCGTTCAAGTTCAGTGTTGAGTCGCTGACTCAGTTTTTTTATTGCAGAGGGCAGCTGACCCTCTGACGGAACACACTGAGCTACCGTGCCGGCAGGACTTAAGCGTGTAGAACCGCTCGCCCACAACGGCTGGTGTATGAAATTCAGAACTGGCCACTAGATGTCAGGAGAGGCGGACACGCCATAGAGAGCCTGTATACAGAGAGAGTGGCCAAAGGTAAAGTTGCCCGTGATTGGTTGATTAGCTTTGGCAGAAAAATGGCGGGAAACGTCTCTCGCGCTTCCTATGTTCGCCGTGCTTTTGAGTTGAATTGAAGATCAGAGGACTTTTGGAAACGATTAAAAAGTATTTGAATTATTGAGAGACTTGTTATGCGTTGTGCATGCATGTTCCGTTTAGTTGTATATCGTTTTTAGTACGTAATTAATGTCAAATACGAGTTGAAATAATGAAGCGTTTTGTGATGAAGTCGGTAGGCCTACATGTTTGAAGTAAACACGTTAGTAATTGTACAGTGTTGCTTTTGACATCTGTAATTCGTACTGCAGACGTTCGTAAACGATGTCAGATTGTGCTATATTTGGTTGTTCCGATAGAGGCGAAGGTGGATTTCGCATGTTAGCATTTCCACGCAATGAAGAAAGACAAAAGCAGTGGGCAGTTGCAGTCAACAGGGCCGACATAAATCAAACGGGAGCCTTGTGGAAACCAACCAAGTACTCTTATCTATGTGAAGTAAGTGGTTTTTGCTTTTTACTACACACAAAACAACTTGCACTATACATAGTTAAATTTGAAAACAGACCCGTAAATTGGCTGTGTGAAAATTATTATAACACATTATTCTTATAAACAAAGGCATTTTACGAATAATTTCGCTATATTGTCTTGTGCTTTTGATTCGGTGAGTGTGTACTGCACTACTCCACTACTGGCCATTCAAAAGTCCCGCCCGCAGTTTGGCAGAAAAATGGCTGCCGTATCGTCTGGTTGGCCACTCTCTCCCTATACAGGCTCTCTAACCCGCCACTGTAAACTGACACGGGGATATTGTGTTATCAGTAGAGAAGCAATAAAGCAGAATGAATAGATCAGTAGAAGACAGTTACTTCGAAAGTAGACTTGTCATTGGATGTCACCATTCGTCAGGTAAGTTTCAATCCTTCTAAAGCGGTGAAAATCGACTGTTGGCTATGCGACTGCGAACGGGAAAGGCCAATTACTAACCGAAGGACCAGGCAGACCTCAGGTATGGACGGACAGGGACTGTAGAGCATTACATCTGCATCTACATTTATACTCCGCAAGCCACCCAACAGTGTGTGGCGGAGGGCACCCTACGCGCCACCGTCATTACCTCCCTTTCCTGTTCCAGTGGCGTACGGTTCGCGGGAAGAACGACTGCCGGAAAGCCTCCGTGCGCGCTCGAATCTCTCTAGTTTTACATTCGTGATCTCCTCGTGAGGTATAAGTAGGGGGAAGCAATATATTCGATACCTCATACAGAAACGCACCCTCTCGCAACCTGGACAGCAAGCTACACCGCGATGCAGAGCGCCTCTCTTGCAGGGGCCTGGCACTTGAATTTGCTAAACATCTCCGTAACGCTATCACGCTTACCAGATAACCCTCTGACGAAACGCGCCTTACGAAGGATGCATGTAAAAAATCCCATAAAATCTGCGGAATGAATCGCTGGAGAGTAGCAAAGAGCTACGAACAGTCCACTAGCACAATGGCTGTGCGTAATGTGTTGAAAAGAATTGTGCGCAGTGGTCCAGCAGCCGTCATAAGCCACACATTTTTGTAGTCAGTGCTAAGCGACGCAGAAGGTGTTGTAAAGAGCGGCATTACTAGACAGTGGATGACTCAAAATGAATGATTTGGCGTGATTAATCACTCTATAAGTTCCAGTCTGTTGTAGGGTTTCTTTTTGGCGAGTTCCTGGAAAACGTTATCTGCAGCCATGTGTCGTGACAAAGTGAAGTACCTAGAAGGTGGTGTTACGGCATGGCGATATATTTCGTGGTTAGGATATGATACCTTACTGATTTTACGAAAAGGCTAAATGCATGAGGATACGAGCAAATTTTACATTATTGTGTACTGTGCACAACAGAAGAACTAAAGACAAGACGTATTCGTTCAAATGGTTCAAATGGCTCTGAGCACTATGGGACTTAACATCTATGGTCATCAGTCCCCTAGAACTTAGAACTACTTAAACCTAACTAACCTAAGGACAGCACACGACACCCAGCCATCACGAGGCAGAGAAAATCCCTGACCCCGCCGGGAATCGAACCCGGGAACCCGGGCGTGGGAAGCGAGAACGCTACCGCACGACCACGAGATGCGGGCACGTATTCGTCTTGATGGAACTACAGCGATCATTACTTGCAAAAAAGTGTTACAAATTCGGTTTGCAGATACATTTCCTGTATTTCCATATGAAATGTGGATACTTTTATTTAAACAGAGGAACTGTTCTAAGACGAGGATTGCTTGTATTAGCATAACAGTTTACCATAAAGCAGCATCAGTGAGGGACAAACTATCAGATATAATAATTTGATGAAAGAAGTGGGATACGGAAGTACTAAGGAATGACGAGATACGTTTGAAGTTCTCTAACGCTATAGATACAACAATAAGGAATAGCGCAGTAGGCAGTACAGTTGAAGAGGAATGGACATCTCTAAAAAGGGCCATCACAGAAGTTGGGAAGGAAAACATAGGTACAAAGAAGGTAGCTGCGAAGAAACCATGGGTAACAGAAGAAATACTTCAATTGATTGATGAAAGGAGGAAGTACAAAAATGTTCCGGGAAAATCAGGAATACATAATTACAAGTCACTGAGGAATGAAATAAATAGAATGTGCAGGGAAGCTAAGACGAAATGGCTGCAGAAAAAATGTGAAGACATCGAACAAGATATGATTGTCGGAAGGACAGACTCAGCATACAGGAAAGTCAAAACAACCTTTGGTGACATTAAAAGCAACGGTGGTAACTTTAAGAGCTGAAATGATAATTAAGTGGACACCCTAGCTGCAAACAGGCGTTGATGTACTTAATTGGGGACATGCTGAAAATGTGTGCCCCGACCGGGACTCGAACCCGGGATCTCCTGCTTACATGGCAGACGCTCTATCCATCTGTGCCCGCGGTGGCTCAGATGGATAGAGCGTCTGCCATGTAAGCAGGAGATGCCGGGTTCGAGTCCCGGTCGGGGCACACATTTTCAACACGTCCCCAATTGAGTACATCAACGCCTGTTTGCAGCTAGGGTGTCCATTTAATTATCATTTCATTTCTAGCGAAGCTGCATGGTCATCCACGGTAACTGTCCTTTCGGGAACAGATACTACCGTCATATATAGTTAACATTAAGAGTGCAACGGGAATTCCACTGTTAAATGCAGAGGAGAGAGCAGACAGGTGGAAAGAATACATTGAAAGCCTCTATGAGAGTGAAGATTTGTCTGATGTGATAGAAGAAGAAACAGGAATCGATTTAGAAGAGATAGGGGATCCAGTATTAGAATCGGAATTTAAAAGAGCTTTGGAGGACTTACGGTCAAATAAAGCAGAAGGGATAGATAACATTACATCAGAATTTCTAAAATAATTGGGAGAAGTGGCAACAAAACGACTATTCATGTTGGTGTGTAGAATATATGAGTCTGGCGATATACCATCTGACTTTGGGAAAAGCATCATCCACACAATTCCGAAGACGGCAAGAGCTGACAAGTGCGAGAATTATCGCACAATCAGCTTAACAGCTCATGCATCGAAGCTGCTTACAAGAATAATATACAGAAGAATGGAAAAGATAATTGAGAATGCGCTAGGTGACGATAAGTTTGGCTTTAGGAAAAGTAAAGGGACGAGAGAGGCAATTCTGACGTTACGGCTAATAATGGAAGCAAGGCTAAAGAAAAATCAAGACCCTTTCATAGGATTTGTCGACCTGGAAAAAGCGTTCGACAATATAAAATGGTGCAAGCTGTTCGAGATTCTGAAAAAAGTAGGGGTAACCTATAGGGAGAGACGGGTCATATACAATATGTACGACAACCAAGAGGGAATAATAAGTGTGAACGATCAAGAACGAAGTGCTCGTATTAAGAAGGGTGTAAGACAAGGCTGTAGCCTTTCGCCCCTACTCTTCAATCTGTACATCGAGGAAGCAATGATGGAAATAAAAGAAAGGTTCAGGAGTGGAATTAAAATACAAGGTGAAAGGATATCAATGATACGATTCGCTGATGACATTGCTATCCTGAGTGAAAGTGAAGAAGAATTACATGATCTGCTGAACGGAATGAACAGTCTAATGAGTACACAGTATGGTTTGAGAGTAAATCGGAGAAAGACGAAGGTAATGAGAAGTAGTAGAAATGAGAACAGCGAGAAACTTAACATCAGGATTGATGGTCACGAAGTCACTGAAGTTAAGGAATTCTGCTGCCTAGGCAGTAAAATAACCAATGACGGACGGAGCAAGGAGGACATCAAAAGCAGACTCGCTATGGCAAAAAGGCATTTCTGGGCAATAGAAGTCTACTAACATCAAATACCGGCCTTAATTTGAGGAAGAAATTTCTGAGGATGTACGTCTGGAGTACAGCATTGTATGGTAGTGAAACATGGACTTTGGGAAAACCGGAACAGAAGAGAATCGAAGCATTTGAGATGTGGTGCTATAGACGAATGTTGAAAATTAGGTGGACTGATAAGGTAAGGAGTGAGGAGGTTCTACGCAGAATCGGAGAGGAAAGGAATGTGTGGGAAACACTGATAAGGAGAAGGGACAGGATGATAGGACATCTGCTAAGACATGAGGGGATGACTTCCATGGTGCTAGAGGGAGCTGTAGAGGGCAAAAACTGTAGAGGAAGACAGAGATTGGAATACATCAAGCAAATAATTGTGGACGTAGGTTGCAAGTGCTACTCTGAGATGAAGAGGTTAGCACAGGAAAGGAATTCGTGGCGGGCCGCATCAAACCAGTCAGTAGACTGATGACAAAAAAGGATTCGGTAATATTTGTCGCACTGATTGCTCATTGCGGTCCTGTTTTCACATTATGCAGAAGCTTGTGGCGTAAATGATAAGGATTTTCAGGTCCCCAAAGTCGGTTCTTCTGTGAGTTACCGTATTCTGATAAATGTTGTCGTGATTTACTAGAAAAACAAAGCACTTCAGATAAACCTTGCAATCACGCATTGACTGCTATACTGAAGTCGAGAAAATGTATGTGAATTGATAAGTTTATGCTCTGTCATCAGCTTGTGATGTTTCAGATTGAACTATGCATACCTGTGTGGACAGATGCCACTGATTCAAATGCTGAAGAGGTGAATGACACGACAAATTTCTAAAATTTATTTTCTCGGTCGCTCCTATCGTGTCTAGATTTCTTCTCTGCTAAAGCTCTTACGCCACATGGTACACGATCGGAGGTAAGGCTCATAGTGTATACGGCTACTCCAGCTTGCCTACAGGGATACAGTCCCCCGTGCAATATCGGACTTGGCGGTTGCGTTGTGCGAGAAACACCCTGTACTTCCTTTAACGGCACTTTAAGGCTCTTGACAAGATGAAAACGTGATATATGGGACGTTAAGGTGCGCTGCGAAACTTCTCAAAGACATTGTCGAGAGGAAAGCTGGAAGCAGTGGCGAAGACTTAGCTACGATCCACATTATTCGAGGTTAACGTGATATTAGAAATGAAATTGGGCTGTGCTTCCAACATTGCCCCTCGCATAAAGGTCATTCTGCGCCAAAAACGAGCTTCTTGTAGCTTTAGTTCTCTTTTCAATGGGTCACAAATAACGTTAAAAAAAAGTCCTTACATTTAATTACGCCATAGGTGGTTCAATATAATGTCAGATAACAATGTTGCTTGTAGTCACCCCACAAGAGAATGTTTGCTCCTTTCGGTATTATAACTTGCCATTAACTCTCGTTAACATCATAATATCAGCTGTGCACATTCGTGGAATGGCCTTTATAAGTAATTGCAGAAGTAAGTGGTAACGACTTATTGCACAATTTGTAGAAAAAAGGCTTTCAAGTACCTGTCGGATATGCTCCATGTTAAAGCCCTAGTCTGCACAAGTAATAAGAGGAGAAAACTCGGCTGTAGGAGGTTCTCTACAAGACCAGGGATACTAGAAAGATAGAGACCGAAGGATGTCCGTAACGGTGAAGAATTTGTTCATGATGTTCTAGGTACATGGGGCCCCCAAAAGCAGTTTGAAAAATAAATATAACAAAAAACTGGTACAACAACTGCAATTTGTATGTTATTCCAAGGCAAATACAAGGAGCGGCAGATAGATCTTATTGCGAATAGGCTACGTGTACAAAATCTTTCAACAGTTGCTTGATTATAGAACTCATCACTAGTTGGAGTTTATTCATTTATTCTTCACAGTTACAGCTTATTAACTGGAATGCTAAAACATGTCATGCAACTCGCATGTTTTGAATAATAAAAAGTCTATATAATAATCGTTACAACCTGGTATTTTTAAATACTAGGAAGAATTTAAGGTCCAGTCTACTACGAGGTCATTAGAGACAGAACGCAAGAATGAATGGAAACGAAGGGAAACCAGAAGACTGTTCTCTCCTAAGGGCCGGCCGGTGTGGCCGAGCGGTTCTAGGCGCAACAGTCTGGAACCGCGCGACCGCTACGTCGCAGTTTCGAATTTTACCTCGGACATGGATCTGTGTGATGTCCTTAGAACTAATTAAACCTAACTAACCTAAGTTCTAGGGGACTGATGACCTCAGAAGTTAAGTCCTATAGTGTTCAGAGCCATTTGAATCACTTTTTTTCTTCTAAGGGGATCATCCCGACTCTGCCTTAACCGACTGAGGGACATCAAGAATCCTGGTCGGTAAACACGACTCTTATGCCTCACTACTACGCCATTTCACCCGCTTATTGATATCGGCCATTTATTTATGTTACAAAACTGATACCTAGTACACTCCTGGAAATGGAAAAAAGAACACATTGACACCGGTGTGTCAGACCCACCATACTTGCTCCGGACACTGCGAGAGGGCTGTACAAGCAATGATCACACGCACGGCACAGCGGATACACCAGGAACCGCGGTGTTGGCCGTCGAATGGCGCTAGTTGCGCAGCATTTGTGCACCGCCGCCGTCAGTGTCAGCCAGTTTGCCGTGGCATACGGAGCTCCATCGCAGTCTTTAACACTGGTAGCATGCCGCGACAGCGTGGACGTGAACCGTATGTGCAGTTGACGGACTTTGAGCGAGGGCGTATAGTGGGCATGCGGGAGGCCGGGTGGACGTACCGCCGAATTGCTCAACACGTGGGGCGTGAGGTCTCCACAGTACATCGATGTTGTCGCCAGTGGTCGGCGGAAGGTGCACGTGCCCGTCGACCTGGGACTGGACCGCAGCGACGCACGGATGCACGCCAAGACCGTAGGATCCTACGCAGTGCCGTAGGGGACCGCACCGCCACTTCCCAGCAAATTAGGGACACTGTTGCTCCTGGGGTATCGGCGAGGACCATTCGCAACCGTCTCCATTAAGCTGGGCTACGGTCCCGCACACCGTTAGGCCTTCTTCCGCTCACGCCCCAACATCGTGCAGCCCGCCTCCAGTGGTGTCGCGACAGGCGTGAATGGAGGGACGAATGGAGACGTGTCGTCTTCAGCGATGAGAGTCGCTTCTGCCTTGGTGCCAATGATGGTCGTATGCGTGTTTGGCGCCGTGCAGGTGAGCGCCACAATCAGGACTGCATACGACCGAGGCACACAGGGCCAACACCCGGCATCATGGTGTGGGGAGCGATCTCCTACACTGGCCGTACACCACTGGTGATCGTCGAGGGGACACTGAATAGTGCACAGTACATCCAAACCGTCATCGAACCCATCGTTCTACCATTCCTAGACCGGCAAGGGAACTTGCTGTTCCAACAGGACAATGCACGTCCGCATGTATCCCGTGCCACCCAACGTGCTCTAGAAGGTGCAAGTCAACTACCCTGGCCAGCAAGATCTCCGGATCTGTCCCCCATTGAGCATGTTTGGGACTGGATGAAGCGTCGTCTCACGCGGTCTGCACGTCCAGCACGAACGCTGGTCCAACTGAGGCGCCAGGTGGAAATGGCATGGCAAGCCGTTCCACAGGACTACATCCAGCATCTCTACGATCGTCTCCATGGGAGAATAGCAGCCTGCATTGCTGCGAAAGGTGGATATACACTGTACTAGTGCCGACATTGTGCATGCTCTGTTGCCTGTGTCTATGAGCCTGTGGTTCTGTCAGTGTGATCATGTGATGTATCTGACCCCAGGAATGTGTCAATAAAGTTTCCCCTTCCTGGGACAATGAATTCACGGTGTTCTTATTTCAATTTCCAGGAGTGTATTTTAAACAAACACGCTGTTGTTTAATGTCACTTATTAATCAGCTACAATCTTTACATTTGTGAAAGACACTTCTGCGATTAACTAGTTCGTAAAATGTATTCCGGTGTAGACATTTTATCGTATCCCGATGCTTATTCATGGAACTCGCTACATGACAAATCTCAAACAAACAGCTTGCAAACAATGACAAACTGAATGGTTCAAATGGCTCTGAGCACTATGGGACTTAACTGCTGAGGCCACCAGTTCCTTAGAACGTAGAACTACTTAAACCTAACTAACCTAAGGACATCACACACATCCATGCCCGAGGCAGGATTCCAACCTGCGACCGTAGCGGTCGTGCGGTTCCAGACTGTGGCGCCTAGAACCGACAAACTGAATGGGAGAAGATACTTTTAACTCCCTCTATCCCTTTTTCCTTCCCCCTTTTGCTCTTGGGAATGATGTGTTAGGGGGATTACTATCTATAGATATGTCTCGTACGAGACATAATTTCTGTTATGTGGTTCTAACGATTCTTATGGAAGATTTACAATAACAGGGAAGAACAGGGTTTAAATTCCAACCAACTATAGGTCATTGCAGGTAGCTATGAAAATTCGATTTGACATAGACAGAGAATAAAATGTACCTCTTTCTTTCGAAGATTCATTTTCGCATTTGTTTTAGCTCTTTACTGTAGCCACTAAAGTCTAAGTCCGTGTGGTCAGACGGAATTTTAAATTTCGCATGCAAGTCCATTGTCTTAATCATTGTGGCATTTCGATGGAGCCAACACACGTGTTTCACATTGTCGCAGTATTACATCATGGTACACCCCGTGCAATGCCGAAAGGTAGCTAAAAGTCTACTACTATCGTGGCGCTGCACTACGAGTGCGAACTCATCTCGCGGCTTAAAAGTGCAAATGGGAGGAAACCATTTGTACTTGAAAACCACATACGCTAAATAAATAAATTATGAGAGCACTTTTATGAGCTGTTAACATCCAGTGATTCAAGAGCGTTTCTTTCGCACTCTCGAGCTGGCTAAAGAGCTCGTTTGCAGTTCTACCATTCTGAATTTTACGCCCTCTAAGTGCTATTGTGAACTGGCGAGCATCTGGAACACTTGAGCAAGACTCAAGTATAGGTGTCACAATAAGAATGTGCTCCTCGTGCTTCTACACTAGTCTTCTATAGCTCTCATAATAATAGGTCCAACTGTGCCAGATGCGACTGGTTTTGTCTGCCCATCACTTTAAATCATGGCATAAGATACCCAACAATGTAGAACCGATAGAAAGGAGTCCAGCTGTGTCCAGCTGAGTCTAGTCCCTACATTTGAAAAAAATTGAAATTTCTGGTAAGGTCTTATGGGACCAAATTGCTGAGGTCATAGGTCCCGAAGCCTACACACTACTTAATCTAACTTAAACTAACTTACGCTATGGACAACACACACACCTATGCCCAAGGGAGGACTGGAACCTCCGACGGGGCGGGGGGGGGGGGGGGGGCTAGGAGAGGGGGGGGGGAACCGCAAGGACCGTGACAAGGCCCCTTACACCACGCGGCTAACCCAAGCGGCCCTACAGTGGACTGAGGTCGCATAGTGACTGCAAGTATGAACTCGAATTGGCGAGGACAAGGGCTCAAATCCCCGTTCGGTGATGCAGATTTACTTACAAGTTAGTGCATGATTTCTCTAAATATCTAACGTAAAATGCCAGATGGTTTTGTTGGAAAGAACGCAGTCGCCTTTCTTCTATAATCTTTCGCAATCTGAACTTGTGCTCTGTCTCTAAACACCTTGTTGTCGAAGGGATATTGATCGTTAAATCAGTTTTTGTTTCGATAGCTTTTTTAGATGTAAGTGTCCACAGATGCTGCTAATGTCTTAAAGAAAGTCATTTTACTGAGTGGGATTTTCATTTATTTTAAAACAGATGTTTCATGATTTAGCTTTTTTGCTAATTATGACCCATCGGACATTATGAAACTACATCACAATAAAAACTGTTGTGCTTACAATATGTAATTGTGCAAGCACATAAAGGTTTAGGCGATATGATGCTAACGGTCCTCAGATTGCCCCAGGGCGTCAAATGGTCGATTCCGTCCCTGTAACTGGTTTCATCCTGCACAGTTTGCTGTCTGACAAATTCAGTGATGTTTTGCCGTGGCGTTACCTTGTCAGCAGAAGTTCACACACCAAGTGAACGGAGCGTTAAGTTGCTGGCATCCGGCTACTATCCAGTGTCAGCCAGCCTAGGGCCTGCTGCAGTTTACGAAAAACTTCACGGACTTCATGAAAGAAAATTTGTATAAATAAACCAATTTTTGCATATTATGCTAGCCCATCTTGTACATTGTATTCTACACATCTATGCGAGGAGAAAGTAATACGTGGCAGCACCCTATATAGAAGTTTCACACAACGATAGCGCGTACTGTCGCTAAGCCAATATACTTAACGCATTAAAATACGTTAGCTTAACCACTTGGTCAACCTATTAAAATCAAATAGGGACGCCATGAAATGTTGCTTTCTCCACATAATAATATGTAGAAGATAACATTTTGCAAACCTAGCAACTTTTATTTTAATATAACTTCGTAATACCTGCAGAAGGCCAAATTAACGGATTGCTGAATAATGGAGAAAAAGATTTATTTCAAAACACACGAACAGCCTACTCACAAAAATGACATCTCTTAATAAGTTTTTCTTTGCATTTGGGAGGACTGGAGCTTACATACCGTCCTCGCTCCATGATTTAGGTTTTCTGTTCAAATGGCTCTGAGCACTTTACATCTGACGTCATCCATCAGTCCCCTAGAACTTAGAGCTACTTAAACCTAACTAACCTAAGGACATCACACACATCAATGCCCGAGGCAAGATTCGAACCTGCGACCGTAGAAGACGCGCGGTTCCGGACTGAAGCGCCTAGAATCGCTCGGCCACTCCGGCCATCTAGGTTTTCTGTCATTTGCTAAAATGATGTCGGACGAATGTCTAACTTTTCCTCAGGAGATATCAGGTTTTCTTCCTTCTGCAAATACTCATATAAAAGGCATTCTGCCAGTTGTGTTATATAAAAATTATCAGTAGCTTGATACTGGTGAATTTCTGATTCTGCACCTTTGGTTGTTGCCCTCCAGGGTCGACGATTTCTGGAATGACTGATAGCGTGATTTTTTTTTCTTATAGGAAGTTTCAAAGGTGTGCGTACTTACACGTTTTTATCACAAGCTGTTCTTCTGAATTCCCGGAATTTCGGGCGTAATCTCCAAAATCTCATTTTCTCTTGCTACTTCTCTTTCGCTTCCATGGCAATTCAGATGAGGACCGTATGACCAAAAAGGGGCCATTAAAAACGAAAAGTGTCCCTTAATAAACACGCAGACGGGGAAAACTTCCTTATTAGTCCGTGGTAATTGCGCCCGCTACCTGCGTGTTTGTGCGCGGTAATCATGCTGGCTCACCCCTCTGACCCTCCGACCGCCGTACGTCGGCCAAATTAAACGCACCGGGAGTATTTCATACCTCGCGAATACGAGGCGCAAATGGAACGGCCGAGTTAACGAACTGGAACGCGGCCCGCCCCTAAATGGCTGCTCGCATACATCACTAGCACAGTCAAGGAGGAGGGTGGAATAACAGGGCGGCGGGGCAGGGCGGTAGAGGGAAAGGAGGGGCCAGGAAAAAAATAGCGAGCACCGCGGCCGAGTGTAACGGCGCGCGCCCAGGTTGTGAGCTTAGTTGAGGTAATTGCCGTAAAGATGGCGCGGGCGCGCGGTCGCGGTCAGCCTGCCAGCGCCAGCTTGGCGGAGCTCCAAGTTGGCACCGCGGCGGCTAGGACCGGGTGGCGGCAGGCCGGCAGGCCGAGATGAATTGTCGGGGTCGGCCGCAGGGCAGCCGAGGCGCTGCCAGCGCGCTCATATCGCAACTTGGCGCCAACCAACGCTGCCCCAGCTGCTGCTGCAGCCCCTGCTGCTGCTGTTCGCGTAGTTGGCCTGCTCCGCAAAACACGAGTTTCAGGGCGGAAGTAGGCCGCTGCTGCAATAGCACTCGGCAAACAAACACACACAGAAACACATACAAAATTTAGGCTTATAATTTGCTCATCGCCGTTGCACAACTCATTACATCTCATTTATGTGCTTTTATTTCAGGGTTCCGTTCCTCAATCGGTAAAACGGAACCCGTATAGTATAACATTGTCGTCTGTCCTTCTGTTTACCTGTCTGTTCGTCTGCTGAGACACCTGTTCATCAGCAGTGGGTAGAGGTATCAAGTTGAAACGTGTCTCAAATACTTAGATCTACGTCCCAGCATCAGTGTAAATACACTACTGGCCATTAAAATGGCTACACCAAGAAGAAATGCAGATGATAAACGGGTATTCATTGGGCAAATATATTATAATAGAACTGACATGTGATTACATTTTCACGCAATTTAAGTGCATAGATCCTGAGAAATCAGTACCCAGAACAAGCACCTCTGGCCGTAATAACGGCCTTGAAACGCCTGAGCAGTGGGTGAAAAAGGGCTTGGATGGCGTGTACAGGTACAGCTGCCCATGCACGATACCACAGTTCATCAAGAGTAGTGACTGGCGTATTGTGACGAGCCATTTTTCCCTCCTGGTGCCTTTTTTTCCTTTGCGGCATCAAACATCTGACTGGTTCGCGTGAGTATTGCACAAAAATCGAAATGACTGTGCTGCCTCACACTCCGTACTCTTCGGACCTGGCCTCTGCGGACTTGTATTTTTCCAGATTTGGAAACCACGCTGAAAGGACGAAGATTTGCTATGATAGACGAGATGAAAATTCTCAGACGGTGCTTCTTACTACCCAGCAAGAGGCGGAGAAAGACTGCTTCCGAAAGTGGAAACGGCATTGGGATCCGTGTATCAATTGTGGAGGACAGTATTTCGAAGAATACTATGCACAATAACTAAAAGGTAAGTGCAGAAAAATCTTGTGGGCGACGTTCAAGAAATTTTTTGAACAGTCCATGTAGATGTACACTACTGGCCACTAAAATTGCTACACTAAGAAGAAATGCAGATGATAAACGGGTATTCACTGGACAAATATATTATAATAGAACTGACATGTGATTACATTTTCACGCAATTTGGGTGCATAGATCCTGAGAAATCAGTACCCAGAGTAATGACGGCCTTGATACGCCTAGGCATTGAGTCAAACAGAGCTTGGATGGCGTGTACAAGTACAGCTGCCCATGCAGCTTTAACACCATACCACAGTTCATCAAGACTAGTGACTGGCGCATTATGACGAGGCAGTTGCTCCGCCACCATTGACCAGACGTTTTCAGTTGGTGAGAGTTCTGCTGGCCAGGGCAGCAGTCGAAGGCCCGTACAGGATCTCCAACATGCGGTCGTGCATTATGCTGCTGAAATGTAGGGTTTCGCAGGCATCGAATGAAGGGTAGAGCAACGGGTCGTAACAAATCTGAAATGCAACGTCCACTGTTCAAAGTGCCATCCATCCGAACAAGAAGTGACCGAGACGTGTAACCAATGGCACGCATTACCATCACGGCGGGTGGTACGCCAGTATCGCGATGACGAATACACGTTTCCAATGTGTGTTCACCGCGATGTCGCCAAACACGGATGCGACCATCATGATGCTATAAACAGAACCTAGAATCATCCGAAAATTGACGTTTTGCCATTCGTGCACCCAGGTACGTCGTGGAGTACACCATCGCAGGCGCTCCTGTCTGTGATGCAGCGTCAACGGTAACCGCGGCCATGGTCTCCGAGCTGATAGTCCATGCTGCTGCAAAACGTCGTCGAAGTGTTCGTGCAGATGGTTGTTGTGTTGCAAACGTCCCCATCTGTTGACTCAGTCGAGACGTGGCTGCCCGATCCGTTACAGCCATGCGGATAAGATGCCTGTCATCTCGACTGGTAGTGATACGAGGCCGTTGGGATCCAGCACGGCCTTCCGGATTATCCTTCTGAACCCACCGATTCCATAATCTGCTAACATTGGATCTCGACCAACGCGAGCAACAATGTCGCGATACGATAAACCGCAATCGCGATAGGCTACAATCCGACCTTTATCAAAGTCGGAAACGTGATGGTACGCATTTCTCCTCCTTGCACGAGGTATCACAACAACGTTTCACCAGGGAACGCCTGTCAACTTCTGTTTGTGTATGAGAAATCAGTTGAAAACTTTCCTCATGTCAGCACGGTGTAGGTGTCGCCACCGGCGCCAGCCTTGTGTGAATGCTCTGAAAAGACAATCATTTGCATATCACAGCATCTTCTTCCTGTCGGTTAAATTTCGCGTCTGTAGCACGTCATCTTCTTGGTGTAGCAATTTTAATGGCCAGTAGTGTGATTTAAGCTTCTAAGTCTATGCAGTCACAAGATACAGCCATATATAGCGCAGGTCCTGATGCTCGAAAACTCATTCGTCAAAATCTATAGACATATACATGTCGCTCCTGCTGGTCTAGTTCTCCAGCTGCTTGGGAAAAAAGGAGGGGAATGGCTGGACTCCATGGGGAGACGAGTAGCCCAAAAGAGGAAAAAAGCGGTATAGCGCGGCGTAGAAACTGACAAGTCGTGGGAGCAAATAAGATTGCGGAGTCGGCAGAAATAACATGTGGCTCGGACTCCTTGTGTAGCCATAGGTCCTCTTTCGCCAGATGGATAACTGATGTAGGTTATGGACACACAAGTCGTGGAATTGGCGACCAATAGATAGGCTTGTACCAATCAAATGGTTCAAATGGTTCTGAGCACTATGGGATTCGACATCTGAGGTCATCTGTCCCCTAGAACTTGGAACTACTTAAACATAACTAACCTAAGGACATCACACACATCCATGCCCAAGACAGGATTCGAACCTGCGACTGTAGCGTTCACGCGGTTCCAGACTGTAGCGCCTAGATCCGCTCGACCACTTCGGCCGGCTTGTACCAATCCATTGAGCCACAGGAAACTATTATTATTATTATTATTATTATTATTATTATTGGCCGGCCGGTTTGGCCGAGTGATTCTAGGCGCTTCAGTCTTGAACCGCGCGACCGCTACGGTCGCAGGTTTGAAACCTCCCTCGGGCACGGATGCGTGTGATGTCCTTAGGTTAGTTAGGTTTAAGTAGTTCTAAGTTCTAGGGGACTGATGACCTCAGATATTTAGTGCTCAGAGCCATTTGAACCATTTATTATTATTACAATTAACTTTTTACGGAGACCTCAGAGTGTGAGTCCTACTTGCACTCGCCGGCTTTTGGCTTTAGCCATTTCTAATTGATCTTATATTCGTGGCCCAACTGAACAGGAAGATGAAAAAGCTTCCAGTATCGAATTCCTGTTGATCTGCAGCCTGAAACAATTGATCTGTAATGCAGCAGGGAGTATGTACGCGGTCTAGTGGTCTTCAAGCCTTTCCTCGTGGGTCGATTTTCTCGTTCACCCAAGTCTCCACACGTCTCCCAAATCTATTCCCTGAGACGGTGGAGGGAGCACAGTACACGCAGGCCTGAGGTCACCGTCTGCAAGCGCAGCACGTTTGCTGTGAAGCCCTATCTTACGAAATGAAAATGACGTTGGTAAGGACTGTATATCCCTATTAGAAAAAAGTGTGAAAATGAATTGGTTGAAATTCTATGGGAGATCACAATATTCAAGCCCAAGCAAACTGATGCAAAATACGATAAAATCGTTGAAGGGAAGACAGACAAAATTGTGCCACACAAAAGTAAGTTAACAACTTTGAAAAAATAAACTCACAAGATAGACTCAGTACCTTAAATAAGAACTGAGAGTGAACACTTACTGAATGATAAGATTATCTGATATTCGATTAAGTCGTAAGTTTCATGTAACTATCTTGAATCGTTAACTTTCCGCATTGTCGCTCCTACTTCTCAGGAATGAGTCCTGTATTCTTGAACATATGTCTATAACTTCTCGCCTTTTGATATAGAACTAATAGAGGAAAATAAGAAATGACATTCATTTAAGAAGAAGTTTAAGACAGACTTGAATAGTCAATAGTAGCAGTGTGAAGCGAACATGCCTTTATAATGTTCTTCAGTTTACTTTTGCTGTCTTTCGTACTCATCATATCACTAGGCTAATATTTATTCTCGTTCCTCCAAATAGCGGCCGTTACGTGCTTCAGTTACCTCATGTCTCCGCTACTGCGTGGTTGGATCTTGGCCGAGGCTTCGAGAAAGACAGGCCGCGGAGCTTACGTCACACCACATGACACTACAGATCTTACGAGTGCCAGCAGTAGCCTCCGGCGGGGAGCGAGTAACTACTTCAGGCGAGTTTAATACTTCTTATAATTCTTAACTGCACGTTTAAATGATTGCAAGCTCTCGACAACACACGACTAAGTGAAGTCCGGTAGGGGTTACCTTTCATTGACATGCTAATTTCTCGTGGGCCCCGCACGAATCTGGGCGTTCGCGATGTGTGACAGACAAGCCGACTAGTGTGACGTCACAAGTTAGTTCAGGGGCCCGTGTTTCTCGTGGGGCCCGGTCATGGACGCAGACGCACTCTAGCGGCTTTGCAAGGAACCAGCCAATAAGTTTTCTGATTACATCAGGCGGTAAAAATATACGGACTCTACTGTAGTTGTAAAAAGATGAAAATAATGGAGAAGAGCCAACATTATCAACGATTAATTAATTAAAGAACTTTGTAAAACAGAGTATGTGAAAATTAGTTTATAGGACTGGATGCATGGTACATTTCTCTCTCTTTATATCATTGGCATTCTACAGGGTAAGAAGTATACGAAAGGAAAGCAATATTTGTAATAAATGTAACTGTTTATTAACATGACTAAGATTAACAGATATATTTTATAGAACATTGTAAGGAAATTCATGGTTAATTCAAGGGTGATTAGCATTATAATGAGCACTGGAGTGGCCCCTGTAACGGAGTTATTTACTGGTAGATACAATATTTTCAATTAAAAAATATTTTAGATCTTATGTTGGGTAGAAGTTATTTGTTTGAGATTATTAACATCATCACACTAAGTTACCTGCGCAGAACGTCGTATTTTCTTCTGGACATACCAAAGCACGGGAGAAAATAATCCTAAATTTATTCCATCAAAAACTCACTGTTACGAATGTGAAACATTGTGGCGAATGCATGGTATGCTGGTGCTTCCTATCAATTTGTATTGGTATCTTCAAATCAAGGCAAGACGTAAGCTGAGATTACTTTTTCCTCTTTCATTTACGATCTACCAGGGTCCTAAAACCGAGTGAGAAGTGTTCGTGTCTGATACGCACATTAGATATTTGGTTTGCGACTGATCACTGCATGGTTGTTCTGAGGTATTTCAAGTAACTTCGTCACAATACATCGGTACATCAGAAAGTTGGTTGAAACAGGAACGAACACTAACAAAGACATTTTTCTTGATCATTTCATTACTCTTAGAAGCACGACCTTTAGACCTTGAATTATCATTATATAAATTTCTTGTATTAAGTACTTTGTCAGGGTTTTTAAAAACACACAGACACACACACACACACACACACACACACACACACACACACACACAAAGCGCGAAATAACGTAGTAACGTTTTTTCGTATACCTTGCCACAATGAGATATCAGAGTGACTCCCATACAGTTTCTACAATTTGTGGTTTCTCCCTTTCTTGAATATAGGGACAATAAATTCCCTTTCCAATCTTATGGACTCTTCTTGTCATTCGACATCACCCTCACTCATCACACGATGCAGCCACCGTTTCCCATCCTCCCCTGCCGCCTTAATCATTTCGACACTTACTTTGTCCATAACATGTGTCTTTACTCCTTTCACCTTCTCCGGTGCCATCTACATTTCTTTCAATGTCAGATCCTCCCCCCCCCCCCCCCCACCCTCATCAGAATTCACTCCTGTCCTCTTTAGTGTTTTATCCTCATCTCCAGGTCAGAATGCCCTTGTTTCTCCCTCGCTCTTTGACTCTTTCATTTCACCATGGTGTCTCCTTCCTCCGTTTTCTGCCACTTATACTTCTGCATACAGCTACTGCGTCTTCTACAAAAGCGTTTTTAGACGGTCCCCATTCCGATTCCCCTGTTTGGTTCATCGTTTGACAACCTTTCCTTCAAAATCTTCTGGTATTCTTCCTTGATCTCTTTTCCCTTCGGTTTCAGAACTCTAAATTCTCCTTTCCTGGTTCTCTGTCTCCTTTCATTCCTTCTCAATTCTCGTGGTCATTATCCAATACCTAAGACGGTAGTACCTATATACGTTACAGTCCTCTTCGTTTCCCAATAAAGCATGTAGTCCACTAAGCATTTCTGCGCTAGATTCCGATTGTACCACGCGAGGGCATGAAGAAAAGAGATGTATGCAGATTAAAGGCATGTGAAATGAATTTCTTCAGAAGTAGAATAGGAGTAAGAAGGAGATAGATGATTAGGAATGAAAGGGTAAGGGAAATAGTGAAAGAGGAATCCTTGCAGAGCAGGATGAAACATCACCGCCGAGATGTTACGGCACTTAGAGAGAATGCAAAAGAAGAGGATTGCCAAGAAGATACATGAAATGAAGATGCGAAGGAAAAAGCCAAGAGGAAGACCGAGGGACGGATGGGTGAAAGGTATGGAGGAACTGGGCGAGAGTGAACTTAGAAAATTGCTGGGAAAACGGAACTAGATGTCGAGGCTTATGTTCAAAACAGTCCCAGCTTGGGGCTGAAAAACTGCTCAAGATGTTGATGATGACATTATAAGTAACAAAAATTTAAATTTTGATGTTTAAACTAAATATTTAGGGATTACAATTAAAAATAACTAAAATTGGAATCATCACCCAGAGAACGTTGTATGGAAAGCGAACCAAAGACTGCGAGTTTTAGCAGTATACTTAAAAGGCTCAACGAAGTCCACCTCTCCTGGACTACAGCTGCATGGTATAGGATCCTTGCGAGATAGGATTGATGGAGAACATCGAAAACATTGAAAACGGGACTCTTCATTTTGCACTATCCCGAAATAGCGGATAGAGTGTCACGTATACAATAAGGGGGTTACGGTGGAAATCGTTAACACAAAGGCGTATTTTATTGTTGCGCTATTTTTTCACGAAACTGCAATCATCAAATGCTCTTTCGCACGAGAATATACGTTTTAACGCCCACCTACGCAGGGAAAAATTAGCATCATGAACAACATGAGAAATGAGATATCGCACCTAAAGAAGTAGGCGTTCATTTTTCTCTCACGATATCCTTAAGTGGAATGCTAGAGAAATAGTATAAAATTGGTTCTATGATCCCTCTGCCAAAAAATTAAATGTGGACTGTGTAGATGTAGACAGTGCTGACGCAAAATGCGACAAAATGAGTAAACAAAATGTTAAAAGTCGAGGAAGTCGATGGGTGTGCAAGCTACGGGAGGAGTGACACTAAGCTGAATAGAGTAGTTTTATAGTGTGCACCCCAAAGAAAAAAAAAGACTGTACACATTAAAATATCGCATTGAAGATACAAGTATCTTACCAGGCAGAAATTTCTACTATGTTATGAACAATACAACAAGAAACTTCATTTGAAAACTTTCATCGCACAGGAGTAGACTTCATGAATAGCAACGAAACTATAAAAGAAACCATTCTGTCTAATACAATTTGATCTTATAAGTTGGCAGATTAAACGAGCTCTCATGTGTGAATGAGACAATGTAGTTTCATAAAGGCATACTGAATTAGATTTGTAGGAACAACTGAAGCATCAGAAATAAAGCATACGAAGTATGGATTTATTCAAATTGCACTGCGAATAAACATACAGGTCATTGTGTAATTTGCTGTTACGATATGCAGGGTATTCTGCGAAAATCTACATAGAAAGTATGTAGAACCAACTTTAAGATATGAATCTAGGAATATACTACAACTGCCTACGTATCATTCTCGTAGGGATCGCGAAGACAAAATTAGGCGTAATTTTAGGACCTGGAGAGAGGTTTAAGCGATCATTCTTCCCACAGTTCATAAGTCATGAACAGGAAGAAGCACTAATAATTGGTACTATAGGACGTACCCACTGCCATGCAAGGTTGTCTGTTCAAGTACGCTGAAGAGCCAAAGAAACTAGTACATCTGCCGAATATCGTGGAGGGCCCCGCCGCGAGCACGCAACAAGACGTGGTAGGCATGGACTCGACTAATGTTTGAAGTAGTGCTGGAGGGAATTGATACAATGAATCCTGCAGGGCTCTTCATAAATCTGTAAGATTACCAGAGGGTGGACATCTCTTAACAGCACGTTGCAGGGCATTCCAGATATGTTCAATAATGTTCATGTCTGGGAAGTGGCCAGCGGAAATGTTTAAACTCAGAAGAGTGTTTCTGGAGCCGCTATGTGGCAATTCTGGGTGTGTGGGTTTTCGCATTGTCCTGTTGGAATTCCGAAGGTCTGTCGGAATGTACAATGGACATGAATGGATGCAAATGATCAGACAGGTTGCTTACGTACGTGTCACCTGTCAGAGTCGTATCTAGACGTAACACGGGTCCCATACCACTCCAACTGCGCACTCCCCACACCATTACAGAGCCTCCACCAGCTTGAATAGTCCCCTGCTGATATGCTGGGTCCACGAATTCATGAGGTTGTCTCCATACCGGAACGCGTCCATCCGCTCGGTACAATTTGAAACGAGACTCGTCCGAACAGGCAACATGTTTTCTGTCATCAACAGTCCAATGTCGGTGTTGATGGACCCAGGCGAGGCGTAAAGCCTTGTGTAGTGCAATCATTACGGGTACACGAGTGGCCCTTCGGCTCCGAAAGCCCATATCGATGATGTTTCGTTGAATGGTTCGCACGCTGACACTTGTAGATGGCCGAGCATTGAACTCCGCAGCAATTTGTGGAAGGGTTGCACTCCTGTCACATTGAACTATTCTGTTCTGTCGTCGTTGTTCCCGTTCTTGCAGTATCTTTTTCGGCCGCAGCGATGTCAGAGATTTGATGTTTTACCCGATCCCTGATGCTCACGCTACACTCGTGAAATGGTCGTTTGGGAAAATCTCCGCTTCATCGCTACCTTGGAGGTTCTGTATTCCATCGCTCGTGCACCGACTATAACACCACGTTCAAATTCATCTTGATAACCTGCCACTGTAGCAGCAGTAACCGATCTAACAACTGTGCCAGACACTTTTTCTCTTGTATAGGCGTTGCCTATCGCAGCGCCATATTCTGCCTGTTTACATAGCTCTGTATTTGAATACGCATGCCTGTACCAGTTTCTTTGGCGCTTCATTAAGTACCTATGGATTACAGTTATGAACAAATTGACTTGGAACCATCACAAATTGGAAAATTCTGTGGGAAAGCGCACTAAAGACTACGTTTCATCGGCAGAATAGTTAGAAAATGGAACACTTCTGCCAAACAGGGTGCCTTTACTACGCTTGTCTGTCCTCTCCTGGTGTACTAGTGCAAGATATGCGATCTGTATCAGATAGGTTTGACGGATGAAATCAAAAAAGTTCAAAGAATAGCAGCTGGTTTAGTATTCTCGTAAAACAGGGGAGAGACTGTCACGGTTGTGATACGCGACTTTGGGTGGCAATCATTAAAACAAAGAAGTTAATCGTGCCGAAGAGATGTTTTCATGAGCTTTCAATCATCAGCTTTCTCGTTTTTCGTTGTCTCCCTCCCACAGAAGGAGAAATGGCTATCCTAATAAGATAAAAGCAGGAGCTCTAACGGAAAGATTTAGATGTCAATTTTTTCCTACTGCTATTCCAGGATAGAACGGTGGACAAAGAGTATGGTTCAAATGGCTCTGAGCACTATGGGACTTAACTGCGGTGGGGCCGGCCGGTGTGGCCGTGCGGCTCTAATCGCTTCAGTCTGGAACCGCGTGACCGCTACGGTCGCAGGTTCGAATCCTGCCTCGGGCATGGATGTGTGTGATGTCCTTAGGTTAGTTAGGTTTAAGTAGTTCTAGGTTCTAGGGGACTAATGACCACAGATGTTTAGTCCTATAGTGCTCAGAGCCATTTGCACCATTTTTTTTAACTGCTGTGGTCATCAGTCCCCTAGAACTTAGAACTACTTAAACCTAACTAACCTAAGGACATCACACACATCCATGCCCGAGGCAGCATTCGAACCTGCGACCGTAGCGGTCGCGCGGTTCCAGACTGTAGCGCCAAGAACCGCTCGGCCACCGCGGCCGGCGCACAAATAGTATGGAAGTGGTATTATGAACGCTTTGCCAAGCCATTCAATCTGAAGTCAGAGGAGTCATGCAGACGTAGATGTAGATGAGAATGACTGGGAAGAGATTTGGACCAAGTCCTCCTGAATGCAGTCCAAGTTTACCAGTGCGTCTTATCACTCGGTAGCCAGTGAAACAGCCGTGACTGTGACTGGATATAATCTTTGTTGTGCTTCAGACGAGAGTCTGCTAATCGTGTGGTTCGGGAACCAGTGCTTTAGAGGAATAATTTTGGTTAATTCGACAGAGGACTTGCAGCGGTAAGACACTACTCGTATTTTGGAGAACGCCGATTCAAATCCTCAACCGGCCATCCAGATTTAGATTTTCTGTAATTTCCTTAAATCCCTTAAGGAGAATGCCATTACGTTCCACTGAAACCGCCGGGCAATATACTTTCTGTATCCTTACCAAATCCGAGCTTTGCTCTTTTTCTAAGGACCTCGTCGTCGACCGTGCATTAAAAACTTATCTTTGTTCCTTCTTTGTTGGGTTGAATATCATGACATTTGCCAAATAAAATTTTTAGATATCGTTATTTAAGTGGCTGTTAGCTAAGTTACGGAGCGTAGTTCACCCCAAAAGGTTCCGGTCGACCAGATACGTCCCCTGCTCGAGAAGAATACGAAGCACGTGAAACGGTGGACGCTGGGACAAATGGTGACATTCGGAGAGCTGCCACGTGCGGTCCGATCGCCGAACAGTTGTCCAGCGACGATCCGCTGAGTGCTGGCGGATGGGTTTTTTGTGCGGATGTCGCGTGCACTGTAAAGCCGCGTCGCTGGCGCGCTGACAACGGTCCCGTTATTAATTACGGCGCATAATGCCCGACTTGGCCGAAGCGCCATCACGGGCAGTGGCGCTGTGAGACCACCGGAGCGCTGTGGCGTGGCGTGGCGTGATTTATGCCGTGTGCGTCGTTAGCGACCCTTGGCTCGGTTCGGCTGTGCAGCTTCTTTCTGAGTGCGAGCACCGACCCGTGGTGACACAGCTGTGACGGGTGTTGGTTGGAACAACAGCGGGGGTGGCCGTGTCCTGGACTGACGGCACTTTTTGTTCAACGCTACACTGGGTTTCAGAATAAATGTTGTTTACCATGTTTCAAAGCTAATAGATCAGGCAGATTTTCCAGAATGAATTTTCACCCTGTGTTAGACTGCGCGCCGACCTGAAACTTCTCGGCAGATTAGATCTGTGTGTCAGACCATGACCCGAAACTGGAAATGTTCCCATAGCTGGCAAATGCCCTGTCGACTGAGCTATCCACTCACGATTGTTACCGGCTGGAGTAAAGTTTCTAGGACGGTTCATAAATCATACCACTAAAGCTCAGTTGATTGAGCTTTTGCCAACGAAAGGCAAAGCTTCCGCATTTGAGTTCCGGTCTGGCAAGCAGTTTTAATCTGCAGGAAATTTTCAAAGTACACTTTTCTCACGTGACAAAAACCTATCACGTGCACTATTTTCCTTCTTGAAGATCAGCAGGAAAGCTTCCCTAGTCGTTCCTCAAGCAGAAAACACCTTTTGTTTTGATTATCTAATTTATTGGAAGGAAAGGAACAAACGACAGTTAGTGTTTCTCGTACTCTATGAGCATTAATTGCTATCTCTTGCTATAAAGTAGAACATGCCAGTTACTTCAGAAATGTCATACTTTTCCAAAACAGAGACAGACTCCAGCTGCAATCGGGCATCAAAATAATTCGATGCTGAAAGTCGAAAACTTATTGTGGACCAGGACTCGAACCCGGATCTCCGAGTTAACGAGGGCAGTTTCCTTAACCACTTCGGCCATCCGGACACGTTTCCCGTCCTACCCAAATTTTCATGTCGTCACACGCTAGTAGTGTCATTTAAGACCAAAACCGGTAATCTGTTAAACAAAAAAGATTGTGACCCCGCAAGAGGCACGGATACTATTGTGCGCCGACACTGAAGTTATCAGGGCACGCATATATGTGTGTGGAGTCTGACATCATACATGTACAGAGTAACATTTTGTCAGTGAAATATGCGGCAGCAACTCATTGGGTTAACGATTTGACGCTCAACATGTAAAACCTGTAAGGTGGATATGCAAAACCATAATTTTGTTGGTCTTATTAGTTTCGGATTATTGTCCCATAGACTATCGGAAGAGCCAGTCCCATAAATGGTAAACAAAAACAGTGATAACCCCTTTACATGTTTATATAAGACTCTTTTGGCGCAACATGTTTAAATTTTGTTGGAAGTCACTACGTGCTGTCATTATCTAACACTGGATGACTATAGTCTGGGTAATTTTTTCTACTTTTCAAGAAAAGCTAGTTTTACACGAATCTCAATATTTATGACGTCATATCTCCTCTAATATGTAATAAGTTTCCTTTACTTTACCCCTATGGTCACAGTCTTTTTTGTTTAACAGATTACCGGTTTCGGTCTTTAATGACCATCATCAGATCTGCAGCAAAAGTGGGAAAAATATAAATACACTCGCAAACTGTATACAGCTTAAGAACAATACATAGAGCATACCGGAAAATAGTACTGACAAAATTTACATTTGTGCGCTTTAAATATGAAGAGGCATACCTGTTTCATATTTAAAGCCCACAAATGTAAATTTTGTCAGTACTACTTTTCAATATGCTCTATGTATTGTTCTTAAGCTGTATATAATTTGCGAGTGTATTTATATTTTTCCCATTTTTGCTGCAGATCTGATGATGGTCATTAAAGACCAAAATCGGTAATCTATTAAACAAAAAGATTGTGACCATAGACGTAAATTAAAGGAAACTTATTACATATACAGGTCACTGTGTTTTTTCGCGACGATGTCGCAGCTTCCTCTAATATGTGTCGCACAGTGATGTAATTTTGACGCACTTTCAGTGGTACATGTGGATACTGTCTGCAAAATGTGCTGTGAAAATAGTTAATAGTAAAGAAGTAATAAACTAAAACTTCATGCTACATGTTGAATTTTTGCTGCATGAGCTGCGAAAATGTGGTATGCGAACAATTTTTTTTTCCTTTCGTTATTCTGTGGCGGATACCAACAAGAAAAAGTTTCGTTAAGGTTTGGTATTATGTTTAAAGTACGCTGGAAGTTGTTAACTGCTCTCATTCTCAAATACTGGGTGAACATATTCTGGATAATTTGCGAGCTGTGAGTTACGATGCCTCAAGAGATACACACTTTTTCCAACTTTAATAATTGACTGTTTATGTTAATCTCTACCTAAGATCATGACAGCATTTTAAATTTTTAAATTTGGTCAGTAATTATATGAAAGACTAAAAATTAAATTTTTGTTGTCCCTAAACACAGTTACGTAGCCAACCTGCAAATCGACCGGGAGAATGAGGTAGCCGTTTAGTGATATGGATTATAAAGACTGTGGCAACCACGACAGTTTTGAATGGAATAGTATGCTCTCTTTGGCGTCTCAGAAACAGGTCAGATTGGTTGGTTGATTAATTTGGGGGAGTGGACCAAACAGCGTGGTCGTCGGTCCCATCGGATTAGGGAAGGATGGGGAAGGAAGTCGACCGTGCCCTTTCAAGGGAACCATCCCGGCATTCGCCTGAAGCCATTCAGAGAAATCGCGGGAAACCTAAATCAGTATGGCCGGACGCCGGTTTGAACCATCATCCTCCAGAATGCGAGTCCAGTGTGCTAATCACTGCACCGCCTCGCTCGGTATTAGGTAAGAAACGTGAATACACTAGGAAATTAAATGAAGAGCTGTTGTGGAAACAGCTGTTTTATGGAACAACTTTTCCTATAAACATAGACTGTGAGAGATTTTCGTATCAATGACAACATGGTGATTTTCGTAAAGAAAACTACGTGACGAAAACACGATTTGTCTAGAAAAAATGTGTGCTTCAAGACGGTGCCACACACGTGCATATGCATAAAATTGAGATCATTAGCTCGTTCTAACACACCAACAATTTGTATACCGTTTCTTCAAAAAAGAATAAATAAGGATTGTTTCAGTCCCTATATTTTTGGAGAAAAGGAACTGAGCAAAGACAAAATAAAACGTTCGTGTCCTGGTCTGACACACAGCTTTAATCTGGCAGAAAGTTTCATATCCGCACACACTACTTCAGAGTGAAAATTCACTCTGGGAAGACAACATTGTCTGCAGCTTCGAAGAGTAGCCATATGATATTGTGTGAACTAACAACATATTCGTATCTCTTACGATTATAGCAACGAAGGGAATGTTACGAAGTATATGGTCCTTGCTGCGACATTTCTTGTACGATCTGAGGTTAGTGACATAGGCTCATCACCATAAAAATCTGCATTTCGAGCAACAATGTACGTATATGTGGAATCTAGTTCCGTAACGAAACAGCTTCGACATAGATCGTACCACTGAATTTTAAAAATAACCTTAATTAATTGCACCGAATGAACCGTTATTTCGAATATTCTCCTGAAGAAACAGCAGGGCCACTCAAGCAGTATTTTCAATAGCACTATGATCTGAGAGCAATCTGCTAATACCTGGCATGGATTTCTTTCTATATGTCGGCCTGCATGTCAGTACGAATTTGACATCCAGTGTCTCCAGAAGCAATGAAATCGTCTTCTGCTGGGTGGCGAGTATCGATACGATGACGCCGTCTCACTATATTTATTGACACGCGATCTATGAGTTTTCGACAGATCCCTACAAATGTTTATCGGTGTTCTCACAACCGATTGTACTAGGTTATATCTCTTACATATATTTTATCACATGTTGACGGCTTATTGTTTGTAGCAGTTACTTTATACACTGAATAGCCAAAGACACTGGTAGATCTCCCTAATATCGTGTAGAGCCTCCGAAAGCACTCAGAAGTTCCGGAACACGACGTTGCATGGACTCGACTAATGCCTGATGTAGTGCTGGAGGCAACTGACGTCATGAATCCTGCAGGACTGCCCATAAATCCGTCAGAGTACGAGGGGGTGGAGATCTCTTCTGAACAGCACGTTGCAAGGCGTACCAGCATTGCTCAGTAATGTTCATTTCTGCGGTGTCTGGTGGCCAGCCGAAGTGCTTAAACTAAGGAGAGTGTTCCTGCAGCCACTCTGTAGCAATTCTGGACATGTGGGGTGTCGTATTGCCTTGCTGGAATTGTCCAAGTCCGTCGGAATGCGGAATGGTCTTGAATGGATGCATATGATCAGACACGATGCTTACGTACGTGTCACCTGTCAGAGTCGTTTCTAGACTCTGGGTCCCATATCACTCCAACTGCACACACCGCACAACATTATGGAGCCTCCACCAGCATGAACAGTCCCCTGCCGACATGCAGGGTCATGGGTTCCTGAGATTGTCTCCATGCCCGTACACGTCCATCCGCTCGAATCCGCTCGATACAATTTGAAACGAGACTCGTCCTACCAGGCAACGTGTTTCCGGTCATCAAAAATCCAATGTCGGTGTTGACGGACACAGGCGAGGTGTAAAGCTTAGTGTCGTGCTGTCATCAAGGGTACACAAGGGGGTGTTCGGCTCAGAAACCCCATATCGATGAAGTTTCGTTGAATGGTTCGCACGCTAACACTTGGTGATGGCCCAGCATTGAAACCTGCAGCAATTTGCGGAAGACTTGCAGTTCCGCCACTTTGAACGATTCTCTTCATTTGTCGTTGTTCCCGTTCTTGCAAGGTCTTTTTCCGGCTGCAGCGATGTCGGAAATTTGATGTTTTACCGGATTCCTGTTATTAACGGTATACTCGTGACACGGTCGTACGGGAAAATCTCCACTTCATTGCTACCTCGGAGATGCTGTGTCCCATCGCTCACACCACGTTCAAACACACTTAAATCTTGGTAACCAGCCATTGTAACAGCATATCCGATCTAAATGAGACAGACACTTGTTGTCTTATACAGGGTGATCCATTGATAGTGACCGGGCCAAATATCTCACGAACTAAGCATCAAACGAAAAAACTACACAGAACGAAACTCGTCTAGCTTTAATGGGAAACCCAGATGGCGCTACGGTTGGCCCGCTAGATGGCGCTTCCATAGGTGAAACGGATATCAACTGCGTTTTTAAAAAATAGGAACCCTCATTTTATATTACATACTCGTGTAGTACGTAAAGAAATATGAATGTTTTAGTTGGACCGCTTCTTTCGCTTTATCATAGATGGCGCTCTACGTGGTATCACGTAATATTCCGCCAGTGCGGACGGTAGTTGCTTCGTGATACATTACACGTGTTAAAATGGACCGATTACCTGTTGCGGAAAAGGTCGATATCGTGTTGATGTATGGCTATTGTGATCAAAATGCGCAACGGGCGTGTGCTATGTATGATGCTCGGTATCCTGGACGACATCATCCAAGTGTCTGGACCGTTTGCCGGATAGTTACGTTATTTAAGGAAACAGGAAGTGTTCAGCCACATGTGAAACGTCAACCACGACCTGCTACAAATGATGATGCTAATCCGCACGTCAACAGCAGATAAATTGAGCGAGATTCGGGAATCTCAAAAACGTCGGTGTTGACATCTATTGCACCCGTACCATATTTCCATGCACCAGGAATTCCATGGCGACGACTTTGAACGTCGTGTACAGTTCTGCCACTGGGCACAAGAGAAATTACGGGTCGATGACAGATTTTTTGCACGCGTTCTATTTAGTGACGAAGCGTCATTCACCAACAGCGATAACGTAAACCGGCATAATATGCACTATTGGGCAATGGAAAATCCACGATGGCTGCGACTAGTGGAACATCAGCGACCTTGGCGGGTTAATGTATGGTGCGGCATTATGAGAGGAAGGACAATTTGCCCCCATTTTATCGAGAGCAATCTAAATTGTGCAGTGTATGCTGATTTCCTACGTAATGTTCTACCGATGTTACTACAAGATGTTTCACTGCATGACTGAATGGCGATGTACTTCCAACATGATGGATGTCCGGCAAATAGCTCGCGTGTGGTTGAAGCGGTAATGAATAGCATATTTCATTACAGGTGGATTGGTCGTCGAAACACCATATCATGGCCCGCACGTTCACCGCATCTGACGTCCCCGGATTTCTTTCTGTAGGGAAAGTTGAAGGATTTTTGCTATCGTGATGCAACGACAACGCCTGATAACATGCGTCAGCGCATTGTCAATGCATGTGCAAACATTATGGAAGGCCAACTACTCGCTGTTGAGATGAATGTCGTTACACGTATTGCCAAATGTATTGAGGTCGACGGACTTCATTTTGAGCATTTATTGCATTAAAGTGGTATTTACAGGTAATCACGCTGTAACAGTATGCGTTCTCGGAAATGGTAAGTACTCAAAGGTACACGTATCACATTGGAACAACCGAAATAAAATGTTCAAACGTACATAAGTTCTGTATTTTAATTTAAAAAACCTACCTGTTACCAACTGTTCGTCTGAAATTGTGAGCCATATGTTTGTGACTATTACAGGCCATCTACCAGAAAGCGAAAAAAGTGGTCCAACTAAAACATTAATATTTCTTTACGTACTACAGGAATATATGATAAAAAATATAAATTTCTTCTTTTAATATTTGTTATATACGATGTATTGTATCTGTTACTACTATTGTCAGACATCCCTCTAAGTCCATTCTAGGTTCATATTTCAGTATAAATGGTCTGAGAATGATCACATTGTGACTGAAACCGGTAACCATTGAAATAAACGTTTTACTCTGGTCGAGACTGTAATTCATTTGACGTTATTTCTAAGTTCGCCTCCCTGTAGACTGCTTGCATGTTGTAGTGGTGGCGCTAGGAAGGGAAGGGGGATGAGAGAAAAAGAAGAGAAGGGAAGGGGCAGAGAAGGTCGCTTAATTCAACATTTCACGCTTTCGTTGTACTTAGCGCATCTGGGAACGAAAAGGAAGTGAGTAATACAGAAATTCGGGTTCCGTGTTAAACTGTTGGCCCCTCCATAGAATGGATAGGATGACCAATGATTTTACCATCCTGATTCTCAGTCGGCGGCGGAACGGAAAAAAAAGAAGATCGCGGTTTTATTTTACTGTCAGAGAATGCACATATCGGGTTAAGCCCTTCAGCGTTGTAGGTTTTACAGCAGGTGGAAAAGTTGAAAGCTGGGAGCGGCGCGGCAGCGGTGAAGTAACGTAATGCCGGCTACTGGTTATTTGTCGGGCGTCAGGCGGCTGGCTGGAAGTGTTTTCGCGTCGCTGTCGCTGTCGGGCTTTCCATTAGGGGGCGGAACTCTTATTTAGCGGATTATTCCGGCTGCCGCTGCAGCCGCTGCCGTCACCGGCGCTCGACTAATTACACGCCAAAGACTGGCGGCCTTTATTGCCTGGCACTTAACTTCTCACCTGGCGCTGTTCATTTAGCGCGCTACCCGCCTTCCCCTAATCTGCCGCTGCACGGCGCACCGCGTAACCGAGTTCCCACCCGCCCCCCGCCACATCGAAAACACCCCTGCTCACTGCCGCACCTCGCGCAGACCTCGTTCCAAACTCCCCTTTCACGGGCTGCAACTGCCCGCCAGGGCGAACAGCGGCGAAAGTGATTTTAGTACGGGACGGGGGCGGGCCGAGCGCCGGTAAACAGACGGCCTGCAGCGCAGTTTGCGTAATGGGGGGACAATAAATTCAGCCGGGGTCGGGAAGGGGGGGGGTGAGGTGAGGTAGTTGGTAGGGGGGGGGGGGAGACTTCTCACTTGGTGGCGTTAGCGCCAGCGCTCCCACAGCATACGCGGTGCCTGGGTAAACCATGCGTCCCAGCTGGAGCCAGCGATTAGCATTCAACGCTACTCCTAGCTCTGAGGGCGGTTCGAGTGCTTTGCCATGCCTGAGCGAGTGTGAACTGTTCAGTACACTGTCACATTTCCTGCTCCCCAAGTGCAAATACATAGCCATTGGTTATCCTTGGGAACCTGGTGTGGCGAATTAAAATAATGAGAATAATACACTACTGGTCATTAAATTTGCTACACAAAGAAGAAATGCACATGAAAAAACGGGTATTCATTGGACAAATATATTATACTAGAACTGACATGTGATTACATTTTCACGCAATTTGGGTGCATAGATCCTGAGAAATCAGTACCCAGAACAATTACTTCTGGCCGTAATAACGGCCTTGATACGCCTGGGCATTGAGTCAAACAGAGCTTGGATGGCGTGTACAGGTACAGCTGCCCATGCAGCTTCAACGCGATACCACAGTTCATCAAGAGTAGTGATTGGTGTATTGTGACGAGCCAGTTGCTCGGCCACCATTGACCAGACGTTTTCAGTTGGTGACAGATCTGGAGAATGTGCTGGCCAGGGCAGCAGTCGGACATTTTCTGTATCCAGAAAGGCCCGTACAGGACCTGCAACATGCGGTCGTGCATTATCCTGCTGAAAGGTAAGGTTTCGCAGGGATCGAATGAAGGGTAGAGCCACGGGTCGTAACACATCTGAAATGTAACGTCCACTGGTCAAAGTGCCGTCAATGCGGACATGAGGTGACCGAGACGTGTAATCAATGGCACCCCATACCATCACGCCGGGTTATACGCCAGTATGGTCATGGCGAATACACGCTTCCAATGTGCGTTCACCGCGATGTCGCCAAACACGAATGCGACCATCATGATCCTATAACACAGAACCTGGATTCATCCGTAAATTGACGTTTTGCCATTCGTGCACCCAGGTTCGTCGCTGAGTACACCATCGCAGGCGCTCCTGTCTCTGATGAAGCGACAAGGGTAACCGCAGCCATGGTCTCCGAGCTGATAGTCCATGCTGCTGCAAACGTCATCGAACTGTTCGTGCAGATGGTTGTTGTCTTGCAAACGTCCCGATCTGTTGACTCAGGGATCGAGACGTGGCTGCATGATCCGTTACAGCCTTGCGGATAAGATGCCTGTCATCTCGACTGCTAGTGATACGAGGCCGTTGGGATCCAGCACGGCGTTCCGTATTACCCTCCTGAACCCACCGATTCCATATTCTGCTAACAGTCATTGGATCTCGATTAACGTGAGCAGCAATGTCGCGATATTATAAACCGCAATCGCGATAGGCTACAATCCGACCTTTTAACAAAGTCGGAAACGTGATGCTACGCATTTCTCCTCCTTACACGAGGCATCACAACAACGTTTGACCAGGCAACGCCGGTCAACTGCTCTTTGTGTATGAGAAATCGGTTGGAAACTTTCCTCATGCCAGCACGTTGTAGATATCGCCACCGGCGCCAATCTTGTGTGAGTGCTCTGAAAAGCTAATCATTTGCATATCACAGCATCTTCTTCCTGCCGGTTAAATTTCGCGTCTGTAGTACGTCATCTTCGTGGTGTAGCAATTTTAATGGCTAGTAGTGTAATATTAATAATTAATAAATAAATTAATTAATTAAAAATAAGGGTTTAGTAGAAATTTAATTATGTAGATACACAGTTCATCTACAGATACTGATGAATGAGTTTGTTAGCTTCAAAATATATGATACAAATGTGTCTTTTAGCTATATTGACTTAGAAGCTTAAGTGTCTTACACCGCCAGGCCTTAGTATTTGGCATTACCAAGGAAATAAATGTTTTACTCTGGTCAAGACTGTAATTCATTTAACGTTATTTCTAAGTTCTCCTTCCTGCAATTTGATGGCGTGCTGCCATGATCAGGAGCTTTAGGATTATATGTACGATAACTTTTACTATAAGTTCCTTTGAAGTATGGTGAATCTATTTGGTTCATGAGCCAGTGACGTCATCTAACGAATTTTGTCACTGATTAAAAAGATTGACTATTTTAGAGGGCACCATTATGTATGTTATACGTTTAAGGAATCTCAGTGATATATTTACTAATATTTTGGCTATAAATATCCTTACCTGGCACACAGAGCACAAGAATAAACTTACAGCAATAACCTCACTCTTTCATACACAGATGATTACATTTTAAAGCCGGCCAGTGTGGCCGTGCGGTTCTAAGCGCGTCAGTTTGGAACCGCGTGACCGCTACGGTCGCAGGTTCGAATCCTGCCTCGGGTATGGATGTGTGTGATGTCCTTAGGTTAGTTAGGTTTAAGTAGCTCTAAGTTCTAGGGGACTGATGACCTCAGTAGTTACGTCCCATAGTGTTCAGAGCCATTTGAACCATTTGAACATTTTAAAGGTATATAACTGCTAAGATAAAAGTTTAGTTGATAAGTTGGTGCGTACGTTCATAGTGCTTTTGTTTTGCATATTGGTGTTTTGGTTGCTATGGGTTTAATTATCGATTGCTACTTTTATTTGTAGTTCACTGCTGCTATTTGGGTTTACACATTGTTGTTTTATTCATTTTGTGGTTCAAATGGCTTTGAGCAGCATGGGACTTAACATCTGAGGTCATCAGTCCCCTATACTCAGAACTACTTAAACCGAACTAACCTAAGCACAGCACACACATCCATGCCCGCGGCAGGATTCGAACCTGCGACCGTAGCAGCAGTGCGGTTGCGGACTGAAGCGCCTAGAACCGCTCGGCCCCAACGGCCAGCATTCATTTCGTCATTTGGACATAGTGCGTAGAGCTGTAGACACTAGGCATATGTCACAACTGGAGAAATCGGAACGTTTCTGATATATTTTTTCCGTTTTGAGTTCAATAGGGAGGTGACAGCAGCAGAGGCGGCCAAAATCATCTGTGCCGTCTGTGGGGATAACGGAACTGGACAGAGCACGACAAGAAAATGGTTTACTCGTTTTGAGGAGAATCGTTTACTCTCCACGTTCTTGAAGGTCTTCTGGATTTGATAAAGATCGTTTAAATGCTTAATCTACAATGATACACGTCTGCGGACTCGAGAACTGGCAAATGTGATGAACTGTGATCATTGCACCATCGTGCGATATTTGCATGTAATGAGGAAGGTTCTAAAATTGGGTGTATGGGTACAGCATGCTCTAAACCAAAATCGCAGAAATCCGCCGTGGCCATGTGTGCATCTCTGCTTGTTCGTCAACAGTTGACTCGTGAACAACACCGCCCATTCCTATCGTTTATCGTTACTGGTGACGAGAAATGGTGTCTTTATGCTAACGAGAGGAAAAGAAAGGAATGGTCGAGCCCAAACAAAGCAGCAACTCGCCGTACAAGCAGCTGTGCGCATCCGCAAAAGATAATGTTATACATCTTGTGGAACAGCGACGGTGTGGTGTACTAAGACCTGATTCCCCGTGGCGTAACCATCACTGCTGACATTCACTGCCAACAACTGAGACGTCTTTCAGACTCAATCCGAGAACAACGACCAGGAATACTGCGTGAAGCGATGCTACTCCACGATAGTATCCGCCCGCATACTGACAGACTGGCAAGAAATACCATACAGGAGATGGGAAGTGTGGTGTCACCGCCAGACACCACACTTGCTAGGTGGTAGCCTTTAAATCGGCCGCGGTCCGTTAGTATACGTCGGACTCGCGTCTCGCCACTGTCAGTGATTGCAGACCGAGCGCCGCCACACGGCAGGTCTAGAGAGACGTCCTAGCACTCGCCCCAGTTGTGCAGCCGACTTTGCTAGCGATGGTTCACTGACAAATTACGCTCTCATTTGCCGAGACGATAGTTAGCATAGCCTTCAGCTACGTCATTAGCTACGACCTAGCAAGGCGCCATTATCATTTGCTATTTATCTTGTGATGCATGTACCGTCAAGAGCTATGTTCACCACTTATGGATTAAAGTTAAGTATTCCAGCAGCTTCGTACTTTATTTGCTAGTCTCAATTACTTTACCTGTTCCAGACCTCACGCCAGCCTGCGTGAGCTTAAACGCGTGCCTTTCGGCTACCCGTCACTGTGGATTGGCTGTCTTGCCCGTCCACAACAGGAAGTCATTCCGCACTCACCTTATTCATGTGATATTGTGCCCTTAGAATTTCACTTTTTCTGTTCTCCAACGAAAAGACATCCAAGAACTTCATTTACGGGTGAAAATTCGCTACAAACATGGCTCGGCTAGTTCTTTGCGTCAAAACCACATGATTTCTGCAGTCGCGCAATCGAAAATTTTCCCCGGCGTCGGCAGACGGGTGTAAATAGTGAAGGAGAATATACATCACTGGCCACTAAAACGGCTAAACCGACAGGAAGAAGATGCTGTGACATGCAAATAATTAGCTTTTCAAAGCATTCACACAAGGTTGGCGCCGGTGGCGACACCTACAACGTGCTGACACGAGCAAAGTTACCAACCGATTTCTCACACACAAAGAGCAGCTGACCGGCGTTGCCTGGTGAAACGTTGTTGTGATGCCTCGTGTGAGGAGGAGAAATGCGTACCATCAGGTTTCGGACTTTGATAAAGGTCGGATTGTTGCCTATCGCGATTGTGGTTTATCGTATCGCGACATTGTTGCTCGCGTTGGTCGATATCCAATGAATGTTAGCAGAAAATGGAATCGGTGGGTTCAGGATGGTAATACGGAACGCCGTGCTGGATCCGAACGGCCTCGTATCACTAGCAGTCGAGATGAGAGGCTTCTTATCCGCATGGCTGTAACGGATCGTGCAGCCACGTCTCGATTCCTTAGTGAACAGATGAGGACGTTTGCAAGAGAACTGTTATCTGCACGAACAGTACGACGACGTTTGCAGCAGCATCGACTATCAGCTCGGAGACCATGGCTGCGGTTTCCCTTGACGCTGCATCACAGACAGGAGCGCCTGCGACGGTGTACTCAACGACGAACATGGGTGCACGGATGGCAAAACGTCATTTTTTTCGGATGAATCCAGGTTCTGTTTACAGCATCATGATGGTCACATCCGTGTTTGGCGACATCGCGGTGAACGCACATTGGAAGCGTGTATTGGTCATCGCCATACTGGCGTATCACCCGGCGTGACGGTATGGGGTGCCACTGGTTAAGCGTCTAGGTCACCTCTTGTTCGCATTGACGGCACTTTGAACAGTGGACGTTACATTTAAGATGTGTTACGACCCATGGCTCTATCCTTCATTCGATCCCTGCGAAACCCTACTTTTCAGCAGGATAATGCACGACCGCATGTTGCAGGTCCTGTACGGGCCTTTCTGGACACAGAAAATGTTCGACTGCTGCCCTGGCCAGCAGATCTCTCACCAATTGAAAACGTCTGGTCAATTGTGGCCGAGCAACTGGCTCGTCACAATACGCCAGTCACTTCTCTTGATGAACTGTGGTATCGTGTTGAGGCTGCATGGGCAGCTGTACCTGTACACGCCATCCAAGCTCTGTTTGACTCAATGCCCAGGCGTATCAAGGCCTTTATTACGGCCAGAGGTAGTTGTTCTGGGTACTGGTTTCTCAGGATCTATGCAACCAAATTGCGCGAAAATGTAATCACATGTAAGTTGTAGTATAATGTATTTGTCCAATGAATACACGGTTATCATCTGCATTTCTTTTTGGTGTAGCAATTTTAATGACCAGTAGTGTATTATTGTTGAATTATGGAAAAACGCTTCCATTTTATGTACCAACCCAATACATACATTACAATGTTTTCTCCGTACTGATATTTCTGTCATAGGACACATTATGTGGCACGATTGGGCCGTGGCGCGGCTCTCGGGCGCAAGACGCTATCGATTACTCCTCTGGTGAGGTTGGTACTACGTGCGATCGCGAGCGCCTCCTGTCGGAGCGGGTCCTAACGGGGGAGTGAGTACGAGTAACGAGAGTCTGGGACGGACAGCAGGGGAGAACGGACATTGCGGCCGCACTCTGAGGCGACAAGAGAAGAGTTGTTGTGGACGGCCGAGAAGGGAGCGTTGAGCAAGGCGGCAGTCAGCATCGCTTTCCGGGGGACAGAGTTGCGGCAGTCCAGCGAACAGACACCAGCTCCGTGAGCAGTGCTCCGGTTTGTGGACGTGACGTGGGTCGTATTTTGGCGAAGTATAGTTTGCTTGGTACGCATCTGCTGCTCCCTTTATGCCCACGTGTGTTGTTCTGTCCGTATGTGCATTAAAAAGGTTACGCTCCGGCTGGAACAGTGGCTTGTGCTTTACGTTCATGCACCCTGACTCATTTGTTTTGCTGCAGGCAGCTGTAATTTCAAATTTTTTTTTCGTTGCGATTGTCTTAGCCCGGTGGTGCCTAGTATCCGAGAACAAGACAGCTAACGTGTGACCTGTTTTGGGTTTTGGAGTCCTGTTTGGGCAACCTAGTTATCATGCACACAAATGTATTGCTGCCGAGTGAGGTTAGCCCTAATCTTGTGAAACTGAGCTTTCAGTGACTGGCTCGTCTGCAAATTAATTAATTTAACCTTTGTGGTGTGTTTTTTGCTTTCAATGGTGAATTTCTTGTCATTCATTTGTGTATGTTTCGCCGTTAATGATAACTGTAAGATAGCAAGGTCTTGAAGGGCTTGCGTATTGTGACTGTATTTTGGCTACTGTTTAATTTGATTTCTTGTTTATCGGTCTGGTGAAAACTTATGCCAAGTTTACTAATTTCCGCCTGTGGTCCGGAAGTTGGTTTGAAGGTAAATCCGTGGGTAAATCTTTACCGGACCTAACTGTTAACTGATCTTGCGTTGAACTAATGCCATTATTAAATCGTTTCTTGTGTGTTATAAATTGTATTACCACAGACAAGGAGACAGGGCACATTCTGTGGTCGAGGGGTAGGCACGGTTGCTGCTTTGCGCGTGACGTCTTGTCGCTCGCTATCATTTCCCGCGTTAGTACGGGCGGCGTGAGATTTGTTTGCTCGCGGTTGTATGGCCGCCAGTCAGCTGTGCCTGCTCCCGCTTCAGGGTGTGTCGTGTTTCGTGAGGCGTACGCCGACTTTGTCACTGTTACTCCTGTGTTGCTGTCGGTCGCTTACCGAAACGTTAGTCTGTTTTAGCACGGTGACCACTGGGCCGTGACGATGTCGGTTGGTGACCAGCGTTGGGGTGGTCGTCTGCTCTGAGTGGCTTCGGTCGCTTGGACTTGGCAGTTACCTTCTGCTTAAAGAGATAAAATTTCTTTATTTGCAGTAACTTCCTAAGTAGTTTGTGAGATAAGTTGTAACAGAGCTTTTCATGATTTTACACAATTCAAGCATTTTGGTAAGGCATTTTCCTATCTGTTTTATTTAAATGAGAATTCTTTATTGGGGTTATTCACCTGTTGAAGCTTAACATAAAATTTGTAACTTAGCTTTCATGATTTTATTTAATTTAAGCATTCTTGTAAAGCAGTCCTTTATCTACGTTTTATTGACTGGTAATTCTTTATTGGTGTTATTCATTGGTTGAAGGTTAACATATGTTTGTAACCAAGTTTATGCCCTTGCTTAATTGAGATTTGTTAAGAGCCTTTATTGCTGGAAGATTATTAAAGCTTGGGTGCTTGTAATTGTGAATACTGTTGTCTATGTTGTGGGCTACCCTTCCACTTCCACAGCCAAGCTGTCCTATCTACCAGTACAATGATTATTTATTATTTCTCGGTTTGTTCAGAGTTACTAAGGCAATTTTGTGTCATTTAAGTATCTTTTTATATCAATAAAACCAGCTTCTCACATCGGAGTAATTTGAGGCTGCCTCATCAGGCTTGTGAACTGTCGCGAACAAGACGGCGGCGTACTCTACTCTGTGACAATGGAGCCGAAACTTTGGGGGCTATCCGTGACCCCACGGCACTGCCAGAGCTGACAGAGGGCGTCGTTAATAAACAAAGGCGACAGGCTGCCGCTAATGGGGGACACGGTACCACAGACAGGCTCGCTGCTGCGTCAGCGCTTGTCGGCGGACTAGCGCGCCGGACTGGGGGGCAGCCACGGCCGCAGGCGGCGCTGTTGACGCGACCGGCATCGCGTGTCGGCGCGCGCGGATTATCCCTGCCACGGCCAGTTCCGCCTCACTTCTGGGTCTGCAGCGCTAAGCCTCTTACACTCTCGCCAATATCAATACTGGCTGCCTTAGGGCACGGGAAAAAAGATAACGGGTGCTGTGCATAGCGGGGCAAGGAGTCAAGTGTGTTCAGAATCAGTAAGGGAGTGAAGGTTTCGTGAGCGTGTATCGTTACTAGAAAACGAAAAATTCCGACAAAAATATTTTCTCCCCCTAATATCGTGTAGTACGAACGTGAACGTTAAGCAGCCGACTTTAAAAGAAGTGAGACTTACGGAGTTTAAAACTGCATCGCGTGGCTAGTGTAGCTACACGAGGAACTATTGCCCATGGATCCGTAACAATTATATAGAATTATGAATTGTGATGTAACTGCGATTTAAAGTAATCAAAACATTCACTTTGTTATTTGCAAGTACATAAGAGTCAAGTATTAGGGGGACCGAGAAGTTACGTCGTTTCTGTACATGTCGATATTCGTTGGCCATTTACTACTTTATTGTATACTTCAGAGTCATGCCAAAGATATTTTAAGGTGACTTTTTCACTCCTAAATAATTAAATCATTTGTCTGCGCAGTTTCTTGTGAAATCGCCAGCCAAACTACAGAAGAGGTAGATATCCGATAACGTACGCATTCTGAGTGTCGCAAGGGTAGTAACGCAACACTTCTTACTGAAAACTTTTGGCCGGCCGAAGTGGCCGTGCGGTTAAAGGCGCTGCAGTCTGGAACCGCAAGACCGCTACGGTCGCAGGTTCGAATCCTGCCTCGGGCATGGATGTTTGTGATGTCCTTAGGTTAGTTAGGTTTAACTAGTTCTAAGTTCTAGGGGACTAATGACCTCAGCAGTTGAGTCCCATAGTGCTCAGAGCCATTTGAACCATTTTTTTTTTTTTTTTGAAAACTTTTGACGTGTTTATCCAGTTGCATTGATAAATATAGTTTTCTAAGTTCAAATTCAGTAATTTCGATTTTTCCGATTTGTATCGATCAGAAAGACCAACAACTTTAGACAATGGCATATTAAGGGCTAACGTGCAATCAAATCCGTGTCGGAGAATCAAGGGAACTGTCAACTACTCTTAATCAACCTTGGCAGACCATCCAAGAACGTTGTCAGCAGACTGGTGAAGACAAAAGAACCTAGCCCAAGCATCACATTCAACTTATTGCTTCAGCGGTACAATACGGAAACTTTTTTTGATCGCCGAATCACTGAATATGAAAAATGGTCCCCTATGATAATCCAAAACACAAAAGGCAGTGGCTCTCTACGAACAAATCGCCACGAAGTACAGTTAACCGAGGTTTACACCCCGAAAAGGTGCTTCTGTGTGTTTCACAAAGTATTCGCGCAATCGTTTATTTTGCAGTGATGACACTTGGCAAACGTTTAATGCAGACTTCCACTGTCGAAAATTTGCTCGAGTAAATCCATATTTAACTGAGAAGTGCCTACCGAATGTCAACAGGAAAGGCGTTATTCTGCAACACGATAATAGCAAGACCGCAACACGCAAGACGAACCCCGGAAAAAATTAATGAATTGGGATGCGAGGTGTTGTCTCACCCACCTTAATCGCCCGATATTGCGCCATCAATTTCCATTTATTCCGAACGCTACAAGATTTTCTAAGTGGCAAATTTTACTCGAAATCAAGCTAATTTTTATCGATTTGGCACTGGAAATTTCCTCGTTAGATAGCAAAAAGATGTTGATAACGAGGATGATTACATCACTGTTAAAAATAAAAATATGTTAACAATTTGTGTGTTTGAATCTCACGTAAAAAAAGTGACATTACTTTTCAGCTTTCCAGATATTAATGTAGCAACCGCAGTACACAAACTAAAATAGTTGGTGAACGTTCCGAAGATTTAGTTCTCCCATATGAGAGACAGTGACGCGGTAATCGCACGTATTACAGAAGAGTGCAACCCGGTGGTGAAAAATTGGTTGGAGATTATACCCGATTTTTGCCAGCAGTGTACTGTATTATAATTTTAAGCACCACCCACCTTTGTGAAAAATATATTCATCTTACAGTAAAACTAGACACGTCGTGTGGGTGCTGAAGAGTCGGTGAGTGGTGTGGGGGTGCCGGTTAAAGTCCGGCAGAAGCAGCTCGCAGGCTTATCCATTAGTCGTCTGCCTAGGCCACAGGCTGTCCATTGTAGGACACGTATTAACTATGAACAATGAACATGTAAAAATACTGATCGAAGGGGTATCCAGCTCTACAGCTCCCCTTCCTTTTTACTTCCGTCCCTTAGCGGCTTCCAACACATTTTACACACGATTTTGTAACATCCACTAGTTAATTACAAAAGTGGTACCGTAATATTTCCACAAAATTATATTGTTAAACTGAAATTGACAGATTTTGATTCTATAGCTTACTTTGGCAGCCGTCAAGCATAAAATAAACGGTTTGACGCTAAGCACTATTTACCAAACATATCTTACATGGGTATATAAGGGGCTTATTACGTTTTTGGTTTACCTTTTTTCGTTTTGACTTCATTACTCTATGGGCGAAGAACCCATAAGCAATAATACAAAATTAGGCTTTTTCCTCTTCAGCAATAAAGGCTTTACATGCTTGATGCCAAATATTAACAAATTAATTCATTTGTAAAGCACTCAGACATTTGAAGCTCTTTTACACATCAGAACTCGATTCTTTACAGAGTTAGGTTATTTCCTAAGACACGTTACATGGCGACCTTTTTGTTTATTCGCGAAAGCTTTAAGGTTATCGCCTAATGTTCTTTTTGTAACTGAATATTTCCCATTCGCCAGTAGATCGTAAGGCGCAACGTGCTAGCTTACGTGGATAGCCCTGATCGAATCTGCGTGGCGGACGAACTACTGTGGGACGGTAGATCGGCCAGTCTCTGTGCGGTTTTTAAACGGTTTGCCAAGCTAATTATTGCAAGTGCTGGGCTGTTCCCCAAAATCCGCATAAGACAATAGTATACCACACATAAAAAGTTATTCACAAATAGATAGCACATACAACTTCTCTCCATTAGGAAGCGGATCGGGTCTCAGATTTAAATAGGAAAATAAAATCTACGAAATTCTGAATGAGTGGACTTCGTACTAGACGGTAAAAACGCTAAGTGAAAAAAGATGTATCTAAAGATACAATAAGAATGTAGTAGTATTTGCTGACAAAACAAAGCACATCAGAGTTGAGTTCCTCTACAGAAAAGTTTATCAGTAACAGATAATTTGTTGCCACTCCGAATCGCACTTCTTTTTATTCATACTTTCGTGAGTGATCTTGTTCTTCATTAGCTGACAATGGAGTGGCACGGTATGTTCTGTCACTAGCTTTAGAGTTTAGAAATGGCTCTTGTCCTATACTGCGCGACCTTTTCACACTTTGAATTGGAATAAAAACTTGAAATTTTGCAACCATGCATTGCGATACTGTAAATTGACGATGTGACCTTACGGAGTTTTCTCTCGCAACGATAGCACCAGAATAAAAGACATGGGGCGCGAGATTAAGTACAAAAGGGATGGTTGATGAGATGATGGGCGGACAATGATTAAATGGGAGTCTGAGAAGCGGGAGATGCTGTAGACGGCGTCTATGCTTTTCAGTTATTCTGTTGGCCTCTGAATACTTCTCACATAGCCAGTAACTATTTGTTTAGCCTACATACACATCAAATAAATTCACTGCGAGGTGATTCCGCGCACCGATTCCTAGCCAGCGTAGTCCACCTACGTATCATCAACTGAAATAAGGAGAATGCCAAAAAGAAGTATATCATATATTGAGAGGAGGCAGTATTGATCTAAACAAAACAAAAATGTCCAGCAAACATGGGCTCTGAAATGCATGCGTTAATAGCTATGAACACTTGTTCGTCTTCCCTAATGTGAAACACATCTCTTCTACTACAAGCTCTTCGCTATTACTAACAACCTACAAAACGTAGTAAATGAGGACAGGTTTCTTCGCTGTTGCCCATGTATATAGCATACGTATTTGAAGAAGAAAGGCATTAGTGCTGATTTTCAATTAATGTACGGGCAGGAATTATTGACCTTAGACTAATACGAACTTACATACTAAGGAACAGGCCAACTGGTGCAAGGCATCGTCAGTTTCTATCAAACGATTTGCCTGTCCTCATAGAGGAGGTACTGTTTTAATAATCACTAGAGATGTGGTTGATGCATGATGGAGCACCAGTCCATTTTCCCCAAAATGTGCAAGAACGCCTTGCACAGACTTTTAATGGGCAATGGACTGGTTGGGTAGGTCCACTACTTTGGCCATTTCGTTCCCGCGATCTTAATCCCTCGGATTTTTAGTTGTAGAGACATTAGAAATCTTTGCTGTGCGCAAGCCTCATTAATCATGCACAAACGCTACAGGATCGCCTCACCAATGGCCGGCAGCGTATCCATGACCTCCCTGGTTTCTGAGAGTGTTAGTGATTCCACAAGACGTCGGACAGAACCCCACTATGAATGGATACCGTATTGAGCGTCTCTGTTAGCGATAGCTCAAAATTGCAGGTCATAGGGATTAGCTCTGTTGTCTCACAGTAACAGAATGGTGTCTTTGCATTTGTTTACTTCATTCTGTAGGGCGTTCATAATAGCAAATTGTTGGTAATGATGTATTTCACTGTAGGTGACTATATTCCTTAAGGTATAAATTGTACAGCACATGTTTACTGGACATTTTTGTCTTATATTGGTCCATAAATCACCTCTGAATAATTCTGGGAACTGTCGTGAGAAAAAAATAATAAAAATTAGGACAGCACAAGATCAGATGAATAGCGTTCCGGGAACAGTGCGCTCATCGTGAGTGATCCCAGATTAACACAGTGGGGCAATCGGAAATCTCGAATAGCCAATACGGGGACGAGAAACAGCAATTACTTAATCCGCCCTCTTCCACCTCTGCAACAGCAACAACAGCGACTGAGCTGAGAATGTAAATTAAGAAGGGGAAAACAGGCTGAATGTTTTAGTTCAAGTCTCTTGCCTAGGGTAGTTTGTGAAGCTGTGAGACGTGTATTGTTGCGGTGGTGTAATGGCTGAAGCACATGCATAGTATGCAGGACACACAATTCAGGTCCAGGCTGTGGCACAAATTTTAATTCGTTTCTTCAGCTTGTATCATTATCGTAAGAATATTGTTTCGGAATGCCCATATGATTACGCCGGCCGTGGTGGCCGAGCTGTTCTAGGCGCTTCAGTCCGGAACCGCGCGACTGCTACGGCCGCAGGTTCGAATCCTGCCTCGGGCATGGATGTGTGTGATGTCCTTAGGTTTAAGTAGTTCTAAGTTCTAGGGGACTGATGACCTCAGATGTTTAGCCCCACAGTGCTTAGAGCCATTTAAACCATTTTTGAACCCAGATGTTTACCATTTGATGCAAACACCGCTGATAGAAAACCGATGAAAATAAACAAGTTTGTACATTACATTATCAGTGACAAGGGAAAATGTTTTGATGTTGAAGACAGAAGCTCTCCAGTTACTGAACCGAAAGCTTCTGAGAAAATTTCAATTATCTCTTACGTCCTATAAATGCAAAGTATTTGCAGTAATTGACTTGTATGTAAAGGAAACATACAATTGAAATATTTTTATTTGTACACATACTTACTATTGAATTGTGACATCTGAAATAAATTAATATACTGTTACTGAATAATCCGTAACAGCTGTGTTAGCGGTATTTATTTCGCATTATCGATTTCGAAAATATGCAATGTCATCCTCAGATGTGCTTGTGGCAGTACATGTCAACCGAAGCACTAAAATATATAAAGTGATACTAAAGGTTAACTTCATCGAAAGTCAGAAGCAACTCTAAGTGTCAAATATCTTAGTTCTTGTGTGCACTCGATATGGAAGCCAAAAACATAATAACCGAAATTTCATGGTAACAAGAACTTGTCTATTTTACGCTTATAGCAGCACTACTGATTTTCGGCGCAGTAATGTTTTTGATCCCTGTATGTATTTTAATGGTTCGATTGAGTTTTCTTGTCAAGAGTACGTCTGACGATGAAATTGCATGACTTCTAAATCGTTCGTGTGAATTAAACATCATCAATAAAACAGATAAGTGGGATTTTTATAATAGTATATTAAAGGAATACTACTGCACACCCTTTAAGTTCCGGCCGCGAAGATGAATCACACCAAAATAAAATTCAGGTACGATCCGTTTTGAATAAGCATGTGGTATCTTGCTGAGTAAGGGGTATTTTCATTCGACGCAACTGGCTAAAACTTAAACGAGGCGCAAAGTCCATGTACATGTCGCACTGTGCATTTACTTCGGCGGTAAAACGATTTATAAGCCATCGCACATCACGCTGGAGGGGAAAAAATCTATGGCGGTTTAAACTTTAGAGCGTAAAAGAATTACGGTGTTTCACAGATTTTCTCGGCATTTTACGCTAAACTGTCGGGTCCGCAGTGGGAATGGCCTGGGAACGCAATTGGCGCTCTTTCCACAGCGAGCCGCTGAAAAACGGCCGCGTCTTATTTTTCAGCTTAGTGAGTAATGAGGGTGAGGGAGGGACGAACCAGCCGAGAGATTTAAAAGTGTTTTCTCTTTGTGCTCGACAGAGAAGACCGGAGCGCCCGATCGCTACGGCGATTGCGCGAGCGAGGGATTTTTATTCTACGAATTTCACTCTTCTGCTGTTCTCCGAATTCCGCTTTTATCCGCGGAAGAGACGGGAGTTGTTTCCGTTCTCACGCGATGGGCCTGCGCTCTCCCGGACATAATGATGCCGAACAAAAGGGCCGAGTCGGGCGTTGCGCATGCGCAATCACAATTAAGCCCTCAGAATGAGTTACGCGCCGTCGTAGCAGGAGCCTCTTCGTTTCGGCGTCTTTGACGCTTTAATGGGCGATTCCATAAATCACGGCAGGCGGCACGTGCTCGCCAGTAATTGTATTAGCTCTCGCTCGGTAGCTGGCGCGTAACTCCCGGGCTTACACCAGCCGGCGTCGCCTCTCGAGAACACGTAGCTGTACGGCAGGGGCTTTAGCTGCGCCCCAAGGCCGCCGATTAGCTCGCAGCTGCCTGCACTTGGCCAAATTTTATGGCACTCCCAAGTGAGACTGTCGTTAAACATTTCTGATTAGTTTATCTGCTGGCACTGCCTGAGGCTGCCAACAAGGGGTCCCGAGGACTGCCGTTAGTACAGAAACGTAGCTGGTGCGCGAATACTCTTTACTCCCTCCAGCAAATTGCCCTCGTAAGCTGGGCATCAGTTTCGGAACAAAGTCTGGAGATGAAGCTATCTATCAGATTACAACTCTGTATGATAACAGAACGCAGCATGTCATTCTCAATGCAGAGAAGTCTTACGAAGTAAGGGTGATTTCAGGTGTGCCGCAGGGGAGTGTCGTAGGACCGTTGCTATTCACAATATACATAAATGACCTCGTGGATGACATCGGAAGTTCACTGAGGCTTTTTGCGGATGATGCTGTGGTGTATCGAGAGGTTGTAACAACGGAAAGTTATAATGAAATGCAGGAGGATCTGCAGCGAATTGACGCATGGTGCAGGGAATGGCAATTGAATCTCAATGTAGACAAGTGTAATGTGCTGCGTATACATAGAAAGATAGATCCCTTATCATTTAGCTACAAAATAGCAGGTCAGCAATTGGAAGCAGTTAATTCCATAAATTATCTGGGAGTACGCATTAGGAGTGATTTAAAATGGAATGATCATATAAAGTTGATCGTCGGTAAAGCAAATGCCAGACTGAGATTCATTGGAAGAATCCTAAGGAAATGCAATCCGTAAACAAAGGAAGTAGGTTACAGTACGCTTGTTCGCCCACTGCTTGAATACTGCTCAGCAGTGTGGGATCCGTACCAGATAGGGTTGATAGAAGAGATAGAGAAGATCCAACGGAGAGCAGCGCGCTTCGTTACAGGATCATTTAGTAATCGCGAAAGCGTTGCGGAGATGATAGATAAACTCCAGTGAAAGACTCTGCAGGAGAGACGCTCAGTAGCTTGGTACGGGCTTTTGTTGAAGTTTCGAGAACATACCTTCACCGAAGAGTCAAGCAGTACATTGCTCCCTCCTACGTATATCTCGCGAAGAGACCATGAGGAGATTAGAATCCAAACAGAGGGGTACCGACCATCCTTCTTTCCACGATCAATACGAGACTGGAATAGAAGGGAGAACCTGATAGAGGTACTTATGGTACCCTCCGCCACACACCGTCAGGTGGCTTGCGGAGTATGGATGTAGATGTAGATGTATGCACCGGGCCTCGAACCTAGAACGTTGTCTCTTGTGAGAAGCTACCTTATCGATTTACTCGTGGCCCACACTCATAGTTTCACTTTGAAAGGGATTATATCAAAATTACAGTGTATTTTAATGAATATAAAACCTAAACACGGACTTTATCTAAAGGAGAAAGGAATGTTCAATAAAAAAATTGCCAAGGGTATCTCCAGAATGAGATTTTCACTCTGCAGCGGAGTGTACACTGATATGAAACTTCCTGGCAGATTAAAACTGTGTGCCGGACCGAGACTCGAACTCGGGACCTTGCCTTTCGCTGGCAAGTGCTCTACCTTTTTTTTTTTTTTGTTCGTTATGGTTCGTTGTATTTCGTCGTTGCGGATGTCAGATGACATCCGTTGAAGTTCATTGCTTATCTTTCACTCAGTTTTTTTTAATTACAGAGGGTATCCAGCTCCCTGACCGAACACGCTGAGCTACCGTGCCGGCCATCTCATTTTGTTCGTTTTCGTTCGTTGTATCTGCTCGGGGCGGACGTCGCAAGACACCCGTTTCAGTTCGTCGTTGATCCACTAACTCAGTTTTTCTTATTACAGAGGGCAGCTAACCGTCTGACCAAACACGCTGAGTTACCGCGCCGGCTACCATCTAACCTACCCATGCACGACTCACGCCCCGTCCTCACAGCTTTACTTCTGCCAGTACCTCGTCACCTACTTTCCAAACTTTACAGAAGCTCCCCTGCGAACCTTGCACTCCTGAAAGAAAGGATATTACGGAGACATGGCTTAGCCACAGTCTGAGGGATGTTTCCAGAATGAGATTTTCACTCTGCAGCGGAGTTTACGCTGATATGCCAAGGGTATTAATCAAACAAATCTCGGGTGAGGACATCTTGGACAAGAAAATTATTGTAATGGTTTGCTTACGTTCCGTTTACGATTAACTGGTCTTGTGTGGGTTGTTTGAATTTGTGAGACTGAAACAGGCTCAATAAAAGTATCAATACCGATTACAAGCGCAACCATCACAAAAAAACTAAACAAAATTTCATTCTTTGTTACTGACTTTTATTAACAACATACTTCTTAAACAGATAATGACATGTAAGTGTGTCCAGAATTTGACGATATAGATTATGACATTCGTTGTGTCACTAATAAGAGTTAAAGTTTTGTGCTAAGTTAAATAGAAAAACAATTATGGAATCTGGTAGAATAATTCAATAACAATAGATACTTATTTTCAAAATTGTGAGATATAAAGTACACGACTATATTAAACACCCCCGGTCGGTATTCCTGGCGTTAATAAAAACGCCGAGTGTAAAATGACAACACAAGAATTCACGTGGAGTTCATTATTATAAAATAATCAGTTTTCTTAGCTTTCTAAAAACATTAACATACAACTCAAGTTCGATTGAGCTGAGCATAGGAGAATAATTGTAACTTGAAATTTAACTAGGTATCTAGAAAAGAAATGTTTCATAATCACAAGTATTGGTAGTTTAATTAAGACTGGAAGCCATGGAAGTTCCATGGACAGTCACAAGATAAATACATGAAGCTTCTAACATCTGCATACAGTTCACAGAAGTAGATAATATAGTCTTCACGATCTCTCACGGCATTTAATTAATTAACGGGTCTCTTAACACTGTTTACAGGACAAGAAATAACGGAATCGAGTGTACCGTCACGGCTGACCTCGTGTTCCAGATGGATCTGGAATGGGTGGGATAGGACAAAGACTACGTGAGTCACTCCCACATATTCACCTACCCAAGCGTGCTAGGATGCTACATATTATACGAAATTTTACAAACCAATGCAATTAAGCGCATCGGAGTATACTGAATGAGATCAAAGGTGGGCTGCAGACCCTGTTCCGTGATAGCTTAAGTTCATAAAAAACTATAAATCGAGAACGAAAAGAAATTCTTTACATACACGTTATTTCGCGTATTGCAAGAAAGACAACCGCTTTACCTGCCGGGCATAAAACAAGGGGCTTGTGGCATGGAATACCCAAGAAGATTATGTCGAACATAAATAAAAACACGTGGACTCGAGTGAAATATGAAAAAGAAAAGGGGTCACGAGGTGACAAAGATAGATCGCTGAAAACGCCATACTTTCCACTAAATCATTTTCGAATGAGTTTAATATGGTCACGGCAACATGTAGTATCTAACAGACTAATGACCTAGCTCCAAAATAGCGTTTAATTTAAAAGTGACAATAATTTTGAGTGATTAATTTCCTAAACCTTCCGAGGAGTTAACTTGAATGAATAAAGAACCAAACGACTCATGAAGGAGCATGTACAAAGGACTACGGATACTCGCGGTTGCATTTCGGACTGAACAGAGCGCTTTGTATTTAAATATGTTCTGTACGTAAAACTAACTCAAAGAGGTTGCAAATATAATCACAAAAATATTTTCTGTCATATCACACTGTTCAAAGAAACGTATGAAACACGACATGTTGAAATAAATCAAAACCTAATTCCAAGATGTAATGGTAAGCTCTACGGAGCAATATCTTATACTCACGCGCTCAGAACAAGACCTTTCATCTGTTTGCGGATTTCACACGTTGCATCCTAAAGGTAGGTGGGGGGGTGGGGGGGTGGGGGGGGGGGGAGAGAATTGTCCGTTACGTACAGAACCAACCCTAGCCTAGAGACGTTTTGGCAGAAACGCAACATCTCTGTCCTCATACGAGATTCGCGCTCTACTCGACCACGAAAGTACAATGATACTGGCAGAAACACAGACATGCTGTTGTTACTATGGCTCTTGGCGGAATTTTCAAAATACTGATTTACACTCTCAGCCACTCAGTAAGGTGCACAGGAAAGGATGTGGGTCAAATGAGTGGAAATACACAGTAAATAAACACATTTTCGAACTCATCCTTCCCCAAGAGGCTCTTTGTCAAGGCAAAAGAGTGACGTATGATGTGAATTGGGTGTTGCGAATGCGGTCAGATATTCTGAATCGATAACTCTTATGAACCGGGACTGGCAGTAGCGTTTCAAATTTTACCAGTACTTTCTCCTAGTTTCCAAACTTCACAGAAGTTCATGCCTTCTTCTCGGGAAAACAGCCGAGTAATATGTTCTTTCCGGAGCAACGTTTCGAATAGTTTTTTATTTGTCATCTTCTGGAGAAGCGGATGAGTTCTGTCGGATGCTGTTGTTTATCCGTTTCTGGTCGTATCCTTTCATTTCTCGGACTCACACCAGGCGGACCAATCACGGGCGCTCGTAGAGGGGTGTGCGTCGAATCAGGAAAGAGCTAATCCGTCATATCCGGTACTGGCGCTGTCGCCAGCGAACGCACCTGGCAAAGGTTTGATAACACGTCGTTTCGCCATAGCGAAACTGAAACGGAAGCTGCCGAAAACCCGAGGTACCATGTCGCCCAGGCGTTTTTGGGATTCTACAATCTAGGAACCGAAGGAAATGGAATGTACGAAAATCCAGTGAACAGAGGTAACGACAAATTATCAGTTACATTTATATTACTCGGTTCTTACGAGAGATTTGTTCGAAAATGACCCACTGCCATGTTGCATTATGAGTGGGACGACAAGTTACTATGTCGACCTCTTTTGCCCCTGCTTACCAAAGTAACGGGAACAACCGTGTAGCTGGTTAGCAGAAGTTAAGGCCGTAGCACTACCAGTAGCATCAAGCGTAGTAAACAGTGAAGTGTGCAGAGTATCCTATGGATGCACCAGAGATTTACTTTTGTTCTCGAAGTATGTGGTTTAGATTTCCAACACCACTCAGACCACTCAGATTCAAAAAAATGTACACACGTGTGTGAAATCTTATCGGACTCAACTGCTAAGGTCATCAGCCCCTAAGCTTACACGCTACTTAACCTAAATTATCTTAAGGACAAACACACACACCCTTGCTCGAGGGAGGACTCGAACCTCCGCCGGGACCAGCCGCACGGTCCATGACTGTAGCGCCTAGACCGCTCGGCTAATCGCGCGCGGCTCACTCAGATTCATTTGATTCAGAAACTGCTTGAAAGAAGTGTGAATAGAACGTAGGTTCTCGGTGAATTCGAAAATTCCACGACGTGACCGCAATAAATGTGGATCAATTTATGTCTCAACTATCGCGAACTAACATATTGTGTGTGCGGATACAAACGGAAGGCTGCAATGACAAGTGTTGTTCCCGTTGTCGAAGTAACTTGTGGTTCACTTTGAAATACGCACTTCGAAGCTGTTTACACGATTTCAGGGAGACACTGTACGATTTAACTGACCACCTTGAATGAAGACCGCTTTACTACTTCCTAGCCGACGGCAGACGAAGAGTAGCAGATCATACAGCAACAGGAGAATAAGGAGAAAAAGATGACGATGATGATGGAGGAGAATGGCGTGAAGGAGGAAGGAGAAGAAGAACAGAGGCAAGCAAGGGGAACAGACAGTAAATTAAACATCACAACGTGAACAGTCATTCCAGTACTCGCGCCATCGGAGTCAAAATACAACCTCATGTAGATTTGGTGTTGGAAGAAAGCTTCTATGTTCTGTTTACTGAACTATCTTTCTCCTGAAAGTACTTAGGAAACTAAGGGCATCCTACATCTTGATAGAACCTTTTATGTGACATATAATTAGCTCCTTCATTCTCAGCTGCGTTAATGTTGGCTGTAGGAAGACGTTAAGCGGTAACAACGCGCAAAAACAAGTACCTTGAATCGAACTAACGTAAGACAGACCACGTGAAACTCAGATTGAAGTCGACTTTTCACTGTCAATTCAGCTGTGAAATGTGCTATGGTAAAATAAAGTAACGGCACCAGTTTCACTTTTTTCACTAAAAAAAGCTTTATGATTTGTTACAGAATAATCGAAGACACCACAATGCTTCACATAATCTTTGTTATTGAGACTATTAGGACCTGATACACTTAATGCGACAGATGACTGCTAGAAAGAGGTATCTAACTCCACTGAGGTGAGGAACTAACAAGTAGTTTGTACATACGCTCAAACTCGCTACCACTACGTATGATAACCCGATCGACACGCAGTAAGTTTTCTATTAACGGCATCTATTTCACTCACGAACAAACCACTACTAATTACATATTGCTGCAATATGTGGAATTCTTTGAAAAATATTAGCTGCACATACTATTTGTATTATTAGGGAAACACTATTTCAGGTCACATATTTACGAAAAAATGGTCTACAATGTTGTATCGCATTTTTTCGAGTTACATCTGGTAGAGGAAATTGGAAACACATAATCTACTATATTCTGCGATTCTACTTACTTATTCTGTGGGATACGCCAAATGAAATCAGACGCCGTGAAGCACAGCCACCCCAGCTGCAGGATCCAATACCGATAATGGAAATTCTTTTTACAGCTCAGCCGCAAACCGATTATTTGGCTATCAAACGTCGCGATCTGCTGTTGTGCCAGACGGAGAACGAATATTACCAGGAATTAACATTATCTCTCTTATAACAGATCAAATTCTGCTTGCTTTCTTGTGCAATTAACAGTCAAGTCAATTAATTACTGAATGAGCACTCGATAGAATTTAAGCCAGGATCGTTTTGCTTCCAAGAGTTCATATCTCATGAATTTGTGATGAAGTTTGCGGAACAGACAGAGAGAGAGAGAGAGAGAGAGAGAGAGAGAGAGAGAGAGAGAGATGAAGTAGATGGAGCATAGTTAGCCAGTTATTTCTTTTAAGGTTTTTTTTTTTTTAAATACGTAGATTAATGCAGTAAAGTATTAGATGAAAAAATTCTATGTTATTAGAAGTAAGGCATGCTGTAACTTTGCCGTGTTAAAAGTGGTAATTAAATTAAATGTGCCATCGTTCACCACAAGGGATTACTTCTGGCGCGAGTTACCGTTTTCTGACAAATCGTCATACAACTTTCCACCTCATCTTAGGAGTACAGCATTTGAATTGCTCACGTTAACTGATTCATTCGTCTCTTATTTATAGAAGTAATTATATGTGTAAAGCTTACTACTGTGTTAGTTGTACAGAATAAATTATTTTAGTAACCGACTTTCGACCAACAAGAACATCATACTTGAACCGACCATCGTTGTCAAAGAGCTACAATATTCATGAACACCACTGATAAAGATGTTACTATTCAAAAGTGAGGCACAAACACCGAGTAAATGTTATCTTTGATAGTAAAAGTCGAACAGTCAATAAGATCAAGGAAGCAAACCAAAAAAAAATTAATACTAATCTCGAAAAACAGTGCCTATTTAACAATTCAGTTAAATTAACAATCCTATAAAATTATTTGTTATTTTTACAAGGTGAGACAAATGTAAGTGGCCCCGAGAACAGAGTTCCAGGGTACAAAGAAACGCAGCAGAGGAAAGCAAGTACAGAATTAACCTGACTATTGCACATATTGAAAGTGACCAGCATTCATCTCTTAGTACTTATGGGTCCTGGTCAACAAGTTGCTGAAGACGGATCGAAGCTGGGCTGCTGGAGTTGCTGCAGCCTCATACGAAATTTTCTACTGCAGTTCTTGCAGACTATGTGGGTTGTTGCGATACACCTTATACTTGAGGGCTCCCCCCACAAAGTAATCGCACACTGGCAGATCATGTGATCTGGATGGACAGCTACCAGACTGACCTCAGCTTACAACTCTGTCAGGAGTGAAGATACTGTAAATCTGCTTCAAGGCTCGGCCGGCTATATGGGCAGTTCCTCCATCCTGTTGGAAGTAACTTTGTCTTTTCCTCCTCCGTTAAACCTGCCAAAAATGGCTTTAAGATGTTGATGAAAGAAGATGAAACCATTAATGCGGCATGCAGACACTGCACACTAAACCACAACCTTCTGATCATCTAGCGGTGTTTCGTGGTAGTTATGTGGGTTCTCCAACGCCAGAACCTGTGATACTGTGAGCTGATACAACCACTCAGGTGAAACCAGGTTTCATCAGACATAAAGAACAGATCAGTATCCAAGCCATTCATTATTATCTCAGCGAACAACCATTCACAAAACTGGAAACGCTGAGGAGCATCTGCTGGTTTTAAGGCATGAAGAACAGACATTCAGTAGGGATACATGTGCAGGTCCGGGTAGAGTATTTGTCCGTATGATGGACGTGACATGCCGGTCTCTTGGGACGCGCGTCAGGTTGATTTGGTAGGACTCTGAAGCATTTTATGGGACACAGCAGCCAGTTTTTCTGGTGCGCGGGCACGTTACTGAATTTTGTTTTTTTGACTTGTTCGAAATAGATCCTGCCTGACGCCATTTTCGGAGTAAGCGTTGCATGGAACTGTTTTCTGGCACTTTGACACCATTAAACTTCTCAGCAAACAGCTGACCACACTGTTTTCACGACTTTGTTGTCACGTACCTTTCCACAACGAACACCCGGTGCTCCACTGTGAGTACCATCTTCCCCTTTGCACTGCTCCACTCACACTGACATAGTCCGCACTACGCTCTGAACCGCTGTGGTTCAAATGGTTCAAACGGCTCTGAGCACTATGGGACTTAACATCTATGGTCATCAGTCCCCTAGAACTTAGAACTACTTAAACCTAACTAACCTAAGGACAGCACACAACACCCAGTCATCACGAGGCAGAGAAAATCCCTGACCCCGCCGGGAATCGAACCAGGGAACCCGGGCGTGGGAAGCGAGAACGCTACCGCACGACCACGAGCTGCGGACGAACCGCTGTGGATCACGTGGCGGGAGTCCATGTGGCGTGCGCGTAAAGGGGTATGGTTACATGCACACGTTAACGTCCAATCATATCCGCTCGTCCGGGCGAATTTTATTAGCCTCATTCTGTATTTTAATTAACTAATTAATTAAATTTAAACCATAATGTCGGCACCGTTTTCGGCAGAGTGTCCTTTACTCCGTTTGGGTGCTGTATCGAATGTTAAATAAACGATCAGTGTTTATACACCTATTCCCACTGTGGTTTTAGGAGCCATAAAATTCAACAGCTTCGCTTCATAATTCAGTTGAAATTGCTTTAGCTGTTGTGAGACGTAAGGTGCAGACAAAGATGCTACCGTTCCCGTGAGAAATTCCGCCAGTTTAACAGTACAGAGCTGCCACAACAGGAGATGAGCTACAGATGTCTAATTTCCATTTACTAATATTTTAAAAAATATAATTCAGTCTTTATTGACTATCGTGCTAGCTGTCGTTTCCATAATACTCTTTATTTTAGTAAGCACTTTTAGTAAAATAATAACGACATGCAGACGAAGAGATTCATGCGTCATTGATTCCCGCCAGAAGTGACTCGCGCTGATACGTTTAGTTGATACGGTGGGCCATTCCGTACAGTTCTGTCTACGGGTCGCACGACTAAAGTCTGAGACGCACAGCGTGTATACGAGGGGCGTTTGAAAAGTCCGTGTAAAAATAAAAACTACTTACGTGTTTGGGGTAAACCTTTTTTATTTTTCGACGTAGTCACCTTTTAGACTTATACATTTTGTCCAACGCTGTTTTAAGTTGTTGATCCCTTCCGAATAATAGGAGTTGTTCAAGTCTGCAAATCAACTATTAGTTGCTGCAATCACCTCTTCGTTTGAATAAAATCTTTGTCCCGCCAGTCATTTGTTCAAATTGGGGAACAAATAGTATTCCGAGGAAGCCAAGTCTGGAGAATAGAGGGGATGTGAAACGAGCTGGAATCCTATTTCCATTAATTTTGCGACCACAACTGCTGAAGTAAGTGCTGATGCATTGTCGTGATGGAAAAGGACTTTTTTGCAGTCCAATTGCCGGCGATTTTCTTGCAGCTCGGTTTTCAGACGGTCCAGTAACGATGAATAATATGCACCTGTATTCATTTTACCTTTTTCCAGATAGTCGATGAGGGTTACCCTTGCGAATCCCAAAGGACAGTCGCCACAACCTTTCCAGTGAAGGAACGGTCTTCGCCTTTTTTGTGCATATTCTCCCTTGGTAACCCATTGTTTAGATTGTTGTTTGGTCTCAGGAGTATAGTAATGTATCCATGTTTCATCCACAGTGACGAAACAACGCTTAGTCTTGCGGATTCTTCTTGAACAGCTGCAAACAATACTTGCAGCACTTCACACGATTCCGTTTTTGGTCAGGATAGCTTTCTCATGTCCAAATGTTTACGCAAAATATTATGTACCCGTTCATTCTAGATGCCCATAGCACTAGCAATCTCACTCACCTTAACTCTTCTGTCATCCATCACCGTATCATGGATTTTATCAATGATTTCTGGAGTCGTAACCTCCACGGGGCGTCCAGAACGTTCAGCACTACTTGTGCCCATATGGCCACTCCGAAAATCTTAAAAGCACTTATAAACTGTTCTAATCGAAGATACAGAGTCACCGTAATGTTTATTAAGCTTCTCTTTAGTCTCCTTCAAAAAGTAATGTTTAATCACCACCCGAAATTAGTTTTCGTCCATTTTTGTACGATCACTCGACTTCCTTCAGTCATTCGAATGCCAAACACAAAGAAATAGACTAATAGAGCTGAAACTTGGTATGCATTCTTTCCAAAGATGCTACTAACTAAATATGGCCTCGATACGCGCCGGTGGTGCCATCTATCGGACTTTGGACGGACGTTTCGAACGCCCCTCGTAATGAGATTAAGAAATCGTGACTATACGTGCAATGGAGAGAAGAACAAACATAACACACACGGAAGGCTTATTCGTTGCTTGTGAGTATGAAATGTAGCAGGAAATGTCTCTCTGTCAGACAGCCTACTGGCCCATTTTGGTTATTTGGAGCTGTTGGCTCAATAATGAAATCAGTTATTGTCATTTACTTCGTATGAAATCAACTGTGTAACCAAAATGCATTCGATACTCCTAGTACGAGCAAATGAAAAAACAGTTTCCGTCACCATTTTACAGTTCTCTGCCTAAACACACTGTTCTGCAGTTCCCTTCAAAGACACCTGTGTCGTCCAAATCCTATTCACTATCTAGAGCATCCGCAATGTCTCCAACATTCAATAAATCGGCATAACGAAAGAAATCAAGCGAAAACAAGTTGCACATTAACGCCATCTGTCCGTGCAACTAATAAATGTCCGCCGTGGTAGCTGAGTGGTCAGCTCGACGGAATGTCGTACCTAACGGCCCGTGTTCGATTCCTGGCTGTGTCGTAGATTGTCTCCACTCAGGGACTGAGTGTTGTGTTGTCCTTATCATCATCACTTCATCCCCATCGACACGCAAGTTCAAAATGGCTCTGAGCACTATGGGACTTAACATCTATGGTCATCAGTCCCCGAGAACTTAGAACTACTTAAACCTAACTAACCTAAGGACATCACACAACACCCAGCCATCACGAGGCAGAGAAAATCCCTGACCCCGCCGGGAATCGAACCCGGGAGCCCGGGCGTGGGAAGCGAGAACGCTACCGCACGACCTCGAGATGCGGGCGACACGCAAGTCGCCGCAGTGGCGTCAACTCGAAAGACTTGCACCAGGCAAACGGTCTGACAGACGGGAGACTCTAGCCACACGGCACTTCCATTTCCACTAATAAATAACAGTATAAACATCGTATATCGAAAGTAAGAGGCTCGAAAACAATGCGCAGAGCTTTTCACTCAACAAAATACGCTTGGCGCTTTTGGAAGAGGGGCTTGGTGCTGAGATAGTTAAAATGTTTGTCGCAGATGTTTTCTGTATCCAGCAATAAATAAGTAGACAGTGGAGAAAAGAACGGCAATCGATCGCGAAATCCGTCGTTTTTTTATGGCAGACATGAAGAGTATTGGTTGGTGTACAGCACGGCCGGCCACGGCGTGCGGGCATGTTGCGCGGGCCAAACCTCGGCGTGTCTCAGGTTTGCTCGTTCCTTCACGGAAGCACTCGGCACAACGCGATGTTTCATTTAGCACTGCTGTGCGGCATTTTTCGGGCAGCACGACTCTCTCCAATTCGGCAGAATCCTGCTCTCAGCGCTGTTTATCCTGTAGTATTGGTTCGTGGTGCGAAGGACATTCACAGGTCTCGCGGTTGTTCAAAAATGGTTCAAATGGCTCTGAGCACTATGCGACTTAACTTCTGAGGTCATCAGTCGCCTAGAAATTAGAACTAATTAAACATAACTAACATAAGGACGTCACACACATCCATGCCCGAGGCAGGATTCGAACCTGCGACCGTAGCGGCAGCGCGGTTCCAGACTGTAGCGCCTAGAACCGCACGGCCACTCCGGCCGGCAGCGGGTGTTCGCACGAAAAGACGCAGTTTAGCAATTCATCCTCATAAACTTTTAAAAATGAATGTGAATGACAGAACAGAGGTATGAGAATTCTCAATATCTACACTCCTGGAAATTGAAATAAGAACACCGTGAATTCATTGTCCCAGGAATGGGAAACTTTATTGACACATTCCTGGGGTCAGATACATCACATGATCACACTGACAGAACCACAGGCACATAGACACAGGCAACAGAGCATGCGCAATATCGGCACTAGTACAGTGTATATCCACCTTTCGCAGCAATGCAGGCTGCTATTCTCCCATGGAGACGATCGTAGAGATGCTGGATGTAGTCCTGTGGAACGGCTTGCCATGCCATTTCCACCTAGCGCCTCAGTTGGACCAGCGTTCGTGCTGGACGTGCAGACCGCGTGAGACGACGCTTCATCCAGTCCCAAACATGCTCAATGGGGGACAGATCCGGAGATCTTGCTGGCCAGGGTAGTTGACTTACACCTTCTAAAGCACGTTGGGTGGCACGGGATACATGCGGACGTGCATTGTCCTGTTGGAACAGCAAGTTCCCTTGCCGGTCTAGGAATGGTAGAACGATGGGTTCGATGACGGTTTGGATGTACCGTGCACTATTCAGTGTCCCCTCGACGATCACCAGTGGTGTACGGCCAGTGTAGGAGATCGCTCCCCACACCATGATGCCGGGTGTTGGCCCTGTGTGCTTCGGTCGTATGCAGTCCTGATTGTGGCGCTCACCTGCACGGCGCCAAACATGCATACGACCATCATTGGCACCAAGGCAAAAGCGACTCTCGTCGCTGAAGACAACACGTCTCCATTCGTCCCTCCATTCACGCCTGTCGCGACACCACTGGAGGCGGGCTGCACGATGTTGGGGCGTGAGCGGAAGACGGCCTAACGGTGTGCGGGACCGTAGCCCAGCTTCATGGAGACGGTTGCGAATGGTCCTCGCCGATACCCCAGGAGCAACGGTGTCCCTAATTTGCTGGGAAGTGGCGGTGCGGTCCCCTACGGCACTGCGTAGGATCCTACGGTCTTGGCGTGCATCCGTGCGTCGCTGCGGTCCGGTCCCAGGTCGACGGGCACGTGCACCTTCCGCCGACCACTGGCGACAACATCGATGTACTGTGGAGACCTCACGCCCCACGTGTTGAGCAATTCGGCGGTACGTCCACCCGGCCTCCCGCATGCCCACTATACGCCCTCGCTCAAAGTCCGTCAACTGCACATACGGTTCACGTCCACGCTGTCGCGGCATGCTACCAGTGTTAAAGACTGCGATGGAGCTCCGTATGCCACGGCAAACTGGCTGACACTGACGGCGGCGGTGCACAAATGCTGCGCAGCTAGCGCCATTCGACGGCCAACACCGCGGTTCCTGGTGTGTCCGCTGTACCGTGCGTGTGATCATTGCTTGTACAGCCCTCTCGCAGTGTCCGGAGCAAGTATTTTGGGGCTGACACACCGGTGTCAATGTGTTCTTTTTTCCATTTCCAGGAGTGTATTATGCAGTTGCATAAGCGACGAGTACAGCAATTTTCCTGAAAAAAAAGGTTATTAAAACACCTTGTAAAAAGAAGTTGAAGACTTATTTGACTGTAAAAGAGAGGTAAAAGAAACGAAGACAAGGTTGATTGTACTATAAATCGAAATGTACTTTGTGATGGTAAATTTGGGAACGATAATTTGGCGTTGCTTCCCTACAGCATAACTTTCAGATGCACTTTGTAAGTGACTAATATAAAGAACATAACCGGCCAAGTGAACTTAACTGTCCTAAAAAGAGCAAATGTGGCTGATTTTCATTAATTGGAGCTCTCTGACGTGAAAACTGTCAAGGAAGTCTACATTGTTTTCATCAGGGAGAGTTTTCACGTCTTCATGTTGAGTTTGCAAACGTGACAAAATATTTCGATCAGAATGTGTGTGTGAAAGCGTTTTTTTCGATTATGAAACTAAATAAATCACGATTACTTGCGAACTTGAGTACGAAAATCTGTGAAGTTGTCTCCGTGTGTCTGCATGCCAACAGTTTGAACCAGATAAATATTATATTACATCTTCAGACTACAAAAATAATTGAGCAGTAATGAAAATTTATTTCGTTTGTGACCTACCTTGTTGAGAAACATGAAACCAAGTCGTAAGCAGTACGGTTGCATTGCAATTTAAATAAGGCACGTTCCTCCTTCAGCCTCTTCCTGCTCTGACACCGTGGCGGGGCGATGGGGCAAATGTGCAGTCTCAGTGAGCGCAATGCCATGCGGGCCAGGACACAAATAGTGAACCTTAGTCTTGGCCACCCTTGGTGCAGACCGTCCCGGAGTCTAACGTGACACTTGGGACTAATATCACCTGTTGTTATACGCACTGAAGATGGCTATGCAATAGGTGAAATCTAGACTTGATGTAATAAAATGACGGATTTTGCGATCGATTGCTGTTCTGCTCTCTATTGTCTATATTTAACGATGGCTGCTCGCATCGGGATTGAGCAGTGCTCTCTCTCAACTATGCGTTTTCGTGAACTTCGCTGTCTATCTGTGTTTGGTTTCCCGCCCTTGTCGCGGTTACGTCGTGGTTCTTCTTCCTTCTACGTGTGGCAGCAGTGATGTGTATCGATATTTGCGCCGTGTACCATCTTTGATTTGGTGCATATAGTTTTCGGCAAGGGGGTCTGGTGCAGTCGGTCGGTTGTTGCGGCCGATGGAAGTTATCTCCGACCGGTGCTGTCGGCTGGGGCCGCTGGCATTCCCTGCGCAGTATCGGAGCGTGTGTGGAGCTGTCCGATGGCTACGAGCTTCGTGGTTCACCGATCCAAGATGTCAAAGTTGAGTAGTGGTTTCAACTACCCAAGCCACGTCTATTCATGTTCTGGTGGTTCGCTTCGGTCGTTTGCTGTTGGGGAGGTTTTCTGGTGAGCAACACAGAGTGGTTCTACTGCTGAGGTTTAGCTACCATGCGGCGCAATTAACTATTTTGGTCGACTACGATTTGAGCGCACCAGTGGAATTTTCTGCCTTGTGGCCGTTATCGTTCCAGTTACCTGCCCTGGCCACTAACGTAATTTCAGGCAGCGTCCTTTCCTTGTCTGTTGTCGCTGTCCAACATGGTGTGTAATTTTGACAGCTATTACGTACTCCATTGTGGATTATCACGTTTGTAACCTTTCCGGATAGAGTTCTCATGTACTGATTGACGGGAAGCAAGTCGTTGTGTCGGTCGGCCCGTGGCTGTCCCCTGGTTGGGTCCCGACGGAGCAAGTATAGTTGGGCTCACCACTTGTCTCACCTACGTGAACTAGAGCAGACCGACCTCCATGGAGGCCTTTTGAGTCCCACCGGTGTTTAATTATCTATTCAACTATTTTAAATTTTAAGCTTATGGTTATTTGTTTGTTTTCTTAAAATTTTGCAAAATCTTTCAAGCATAAACAATGCGGACTTCTGCCTTTAAAGATTATGGTAATATATTTTAAAATTTTGAAGTTAATTGTAGCCCTCAGCCACTGGTATTGCACCTTGCATGTGTTGCTTCTTTAAATTATTTTACTGCTATCTTAATTGGACTTTTAGATTGTTGATTTTTTAAGATTTCTTGTTGTTAAACATGCTGATCTTCTGCCTTTAAAGGTCTATGGTAATATATTCTGAAGTTTTGGAATTTAATTGTGGCCCTCAGCCATTTATACTGCAGTTTGTGTCTATTTTTTTAAATTATTTTATTGCTATCTTAATTGGATTTCTTGTTGGAGGCCTTCAGCAGTGAAAGAGTTGTATTCGGTAAAGATTCGGCTACGCGCCGTTTTGGTTGTAAAGGTTATTAAATTACAGTAAATGACAATTAGAAGCAGAAACAGACCTCTACCCTTGGCCCTTTCCACAATCCTATTACCTGTTCTGCCCAGCGGGTTTAGCGGTCGTATCAGGGATCATATGGATTCCAGTTTAATTCTAAATAAGTAACTCTGAAGTGTTTCCGCTGCTAGTGACGGCTTGGCTTTCGAGGAGGCGCATCAGCACTTCGCGCGGAGTGGCTCCTGTAAACACTTGTGAGTTACCGTCGTGGAAGGGAGTGCTGGCGCGGGATTCGTGGCTGTGTGTGCTGCAGCGAACTGCGTCCGCGGCGCGCGATGTTTATTGAGGAAACACTAGGCCTCGTTTTGCGTACGTGGCGAGTAAGCCGTCGTTGTTTATTTTAGACATTGCATTCGCAAATGCAAACATCAGCGGGAAACATTCTTGCAACCAGAGTTGCGGAAGAAATATGCTGTTGATATGCGTGCCGTGAACTTTTACTGGTCCGTAACGAAAGCCGAAGGAGTTTCAGGATTGTGAATTCAGTGACATAGCTGTGCCACGTTATTTGACAGGTAGTAGCTACTTCTCGTCTGCGTAATGTTTGCTGTATGAAATCGTAGAAGTTACCTCTGTAAGATGCGATGAAACACGGTATTTCGCAGGCCTAAGGCCACACTCCGTAATGAAGTGATCCTCGGTTGTCAAATTTTAATAATAATGAGTTCCCTGTCAATTTTCACCCACTTTTCCGCTGTTGTGTTTGCTATTTATTCGCAGGGGAGTAGTATCAACGTCGAACAGTTAAGGTGTGGAGAAAAACTTGAAGACCATCGGGGAATGGTAGGCTGCAGAGTGTGGTTCCTGACCTACAAAATAAATGAATAAATAAACGTTGCCTGCCGCAGCGGCCGTGCGGTTCTAGGTGCTTCAGTCTGGAACCGCCTGACCGCTACGGTCGCAGGTTCGAATCCTGCCTGAGCCGGCACGGTCGCTCAACGTGCTCAGTCAGAGGGTTACGTACCCTCTGTAATAAAAAAACTGAGTTTATCGATCATCAACTAACTTAATCGGATGTCTTACGACGTCCGCCCCGAGCAAATACAACGAACAAAAGCGAACAAAATGAAATTAAAAAAAAAAAAAATCCTGCCTCGGGCATGGATGTGTGTGATGTCCTTAGTTAGGTTGAAGTAGTTCTAAGTTCTAGGGGACTGATGACCTCAGATGTTAAGTCCCATAGTACTTAGAGTCAGTTGAACCATTTTTTGAAGTTTTCAAGTAAACGTAATTTAATCACAAACAGTCTGAAAAGTTTGTAGGGGTGTTGCAGGGTAGGTTGGGCTGAGAGATAATTCTTTAAAAAAAAGTTCGATACGTTGCACCGGTTCAGAGTTAATTACCATTGAAGTTAGCCAATCAGGGTGCTGCACTCTCAAATTCAAGACGCCCGCCAGAGACGGGGTCGCCAAACGCGTTCTTCGTTTGGTTACCTAAAACCGAAGAAGAGATCGATACAAATACCGGACAATGGACGGTAGTAAGAATCGAATCCCAGCCAAAGCCTGAGCCGTTTCGAGCACTGTTGTCTACGCCATGAGAACAACTGATACTAACTGTATCTCTACTTGATTTCCTTTGAAGTTGAGTGTGATGGATGCATTCTCGGGAAACAGAAAAGGAAAAACTAAGAAGGATAAACGAAAAATGGACATTGATTAACATCATAATCGAAATAATTGCTAAGTACCTCTTTCAGCCAAACGAATTCATGAAGGAAAAAGCTTGTGATGAAAATCCACAGGCAGACAAAAATAGGCAGTGGAAAGAACTGCAGTAGTTATAGTTAACTAGTTCAGACGACCATGAAAAGAGAAACGTGCCTGCATTGAGATGTTTCTTTTTAGTGGGTGATGATGATTATGACGTGTTCCCCCTAAATGAGAGCAAGGGAATTCCGTGATGGTACCTTGTACATGGCATTATCACTTTTTAGCGTCATTCTCTTAAAACATAGGGTGTGATTCCAGTTATGTTGTCGCGAACATGTTCAAGACATCACACTATGGTCCGATTTCCTTCCTTCCTTCCTTCTTCTAAAGTAAGCATGCAGTTACGTTGCGAGTAAGAAATATTTAAAAAATGTAGACTCCGTAACGCATTTTTGTTGCATTCCAGTTCACTTACAATTTCAATTTACAGCTATTGCCATATAACGATTTAAAGTAAGCGAAGTCCACTGAAATTATATTAGTTTTTCTTTTTATTGCAAGTCGATGGCGAACAAAAATACGCCTCGCAGGGCTTTTCCTCGGCGTAAATTGGGGTCGCGGGAGAGAAATCCATTTTTCAAGTGTTATCTTAGCTGATAATCAGTCACGTTTAGACGTTAACGCTGTTTGTCCTATTAAAACACCGGAACAGAGAATTCCTAAAAAATTCTGTGTGTAACACTCGGATTCTGAACGTTCATTCAGTTCTACTGTTCCCCTCCGCGTCATAACAGAAGAATTTTAGCCACCAGTATATGCCAAACAGCTGATGATGGTGATAGGTGTCCATTTTAGAACTGCAGTAGTTTTGGAACAATAGCATTTTTTCCTTATAGACGACGGTGAGTGGGTTGTGACCGAGAAAATACTTCAAACAACAATCAACTCTTTCCATGAGCTATGATGCAAAACTGATACACAGAGCGGCGCCCCTGGATTGTTGGAACTGCCATCTGTCTGTAAATCACTTACATTCAGTATCTTGTGTTTTTATTACGCTTTCATTACGCTTATTGAGTTTTAGAGGCACAGATCGGTAATAACTTCACCATTTTCCTATCGGACATGGGAATTTCTCTAGAAAAAAACGGAATCGTTGGTGCACGGGAGAGGATATTCGGTATGGTGATGATTTACGATCCTGTTTTGCAGACTGCCGTTCTAAGAACTAAGTTCTGCGAGTAGGACGCGGGTGGATGAGAACGTCGTATGAATACTTCAAATAAAGTGTGTCAGCTTTTATTCCATGTTACACACAGACAATTATATGTAATTAGTAGAGTTGTAAAACTACTGCAGACTATCTTAAACTATCATAAGTAAGCGTAGATTGTGGTAGTTCTCCTAGTAGCTTTGTTCAGCTATGGTCGTACAAGGGTTGCCTATATGTTAGTTTTGCCGGCTGAAGTGGCCGTGCGGTTAAAGGGGCTGCAGTCTGGAACCGCGAGACCGCTACGGTCGCAGGTTCGAATCCTGCCTCGGGCATGGATGTTTGTGATGTCCTTAGGTTAGTTAGGTTTAACTAGTTCTAAGTTCTAGGGGACTAATGACCTCAGCAGTTGAGTCCCATAGTGCTCAGAGCCATTTGAACCATTTTTATATGTTCGTTTTGTTGCATACATGTTGGATGTTACATCCTAACGATCGCTTTCGTTACGTATGAAATCAGTGTCTTACTAGACCCCCTTAAAAACGGCCAAGGATTATCATACAGTGGTTGCAGACCACGCACACCCCATTATGACGACCATGTTCCTCAACGGTAGTGGCAATTTTGAGCAAGATAATGCGCCATGTCAGTAGGCCAGGAGTGTGACGGAGTGGTTCGTGGAACACAGTGGCGAGTTCCAATTGATGGGCTGCCCCCCACGCCCCCCCCCCCCCCAACTCGTCAGATCTCAACCCAGATGTAACAACGTTGCGTGAGAGACACGCCCCTTCCCCCTGCCCGGAATATACGGAAAGTAGGTGACTTATTTGTGCTGATGTGGTGCCAACTGCCTCCAGCGACCTACCAAGGCCTCATTGCTGCCATGCCACGATGCGTCGCCGCTGTAATCCGTGCCAGAGTTGGACATACAGGTTACTCGGTCATGATGTTCTGGCTATGTACATTTCTAACAATCTGCGTGGTGTCTGTTGTTCTATATCGTGTCTCCCTACCACTTTCGCGCAACGACGCTCTGAGCGTGTTTTTTAGGGAATTGACTAGTTTGAACCTGGGATCTGTTGCTGGTAAGGAGACGTCAGACCACACATGACATGTAGAGTTCAGAAGAGTTCAGTGAGACTAGCGATGATATAACTAAATACTTAATGATTTCAGCGTCAGCTCCACTGCACTCCCTGTAAAAGAATCTTAATACTAACTAAATTTAGTGGAAGGGGTTCAAGGCTTTCCTATTTTTAGTTAGCTGGTAAAACAACGTCGAAAAAGCAGTTAAGTTTACCATGGGAAATTTTATTCTACTCACAAAACATTGTTTATAAATTGCACTATTGATAAAAGGAAATGTTTTAATACAGGATGGTAAAAACCAACTGCGTTCAACAAAAATGTGAACGAATATTCCCTGAATGGGTTTCCAAGTTCTACAATGGATCGAAGGATGACCTATGCCATATCACATCTATAATCTAGGTTTAAATTAAGTTTCACAAAAGAGAAAACTATCAAAATTGTCTACAGTGACCCTCAATTATCTTTAATTACTTATCTAACTTGTCGTAAATTACAGTGCCTGATGTGGCTTCTCAATAACTATATAACAGAAAAATCATCGCGTTTCAGATTTTTACTTCAAGTGGCAAATGTGAACACCATGAGCTTTTATTGACGATCGACACTAGTATTACGCAAAAAGGGGGTGTAACAGATGAGACTTCTGCAGTTCTGAGTGAAGCTTTATGCGCTGTTATGCAGCATCGCGTGCGTTCATTACCTTGTCGGTGTTCGTCAGGGGGTGGTGGGCAGCACAGCTCGCCGTCTCGGAAGCAACTCTCTCCTAACTTCTCCTTTACCTAAGTTGGTTTAAAAAAACTATCTGGCTGTGTTTTCATCTGACAAATCAGGGCCTCAATGTTAACCTTAAGCTACGCCTACAAAAATTATGTCTATCCAATGAGAAACGTTATACTTTTCGTGGTGGGGCAATGTTTTTAAAGTTTGCAACGTAACAGAGACGCGAAAAAGTCTCACGCTAAAACTTGCAGCTGGTGTGATCCTTTTAGTGTTATTGTAAGACCTATAATGTTCTTCTGGAGGGCTCTATCTTTTAACATGGGCTGGGGGGTGGTCCTAGCGGTTAGCTGGCGACGTGGGTGCCTGTCCTTTATCGTAGGGCCTTCTAGCTTCACACGGTTCTGCTCTCGCCTTCTGTTCTCGTTTCTCCCCTCGGAACTGCGTCTGTCTCACGGTGGGAAGGTATGACATGCATTTAGGCATTCTTGTGTTAGTCTGTGGTATTCCATTTGCTCACTCGTTACTCGTATTACTTTGGTTAATTTAATGTCACGATTTATTCGGAGCTATGTGACATACTACTGGATTTGCTTATCATGTCAGGGTTTTCATGGAAGGTGTTGGATCTGCCTGACACCTTACACATTCACTATCTGTCCACGGTGACGGGCTATTTTCTCCGTGTCCATCCCTTCTGTATCAGTTCCAACTGAGGCCGTGAGTAAATAACTGTCAGGTGAATTATAGGGCTCAAATGGCTCTGAGCACGAGGTCATCAGTCCCCTAGAACTTAGAACTACTTAAACATAACTAACCTAAGGACATCACACACACCCATGCCCGAGGCAGGATTCGAACCTGCGACCGTAGCGGTCGTTCGGTTCCAGATTGCGGCGCCTAGAACCGCTCGGCAACCCTGGCCGGCAGTGAATTATATTTTTCTAAAAATTTTCACATGTATACTGACAGCTGAAAGGAATCTCTCATTTTTATTTGCTTGCGCAGTTTCGTTTCAGTGCAGGAATTTGACAACTACATCGATTATTCGTAGGATAGCTGACAGCTGCCGAAAGCGGCCACATATACGCAATCTACGGCAGCGTTTTTACCTCATCACACAACAAATGCATATAGACAAATTATGTTTTTGCAGTAGGTTTTTAGCATTGCCAATACCGATCGCAAAACAAGCATTACTCTATTGTGTGTGTATTTTATTCGTAGACAGCTTCAGGCAATGTTCGTTTTGTGACTGATATCATCGTACTAAAGAGTCAGTTTTCATCATGCAGCAATGGGCCCCTACATCATCAAACATTGCCCATGATTTTTTAATTATTTATTCTCGTTATTGAATCCGTATTATCTCGGCATTAAACCACAAGTAGGTCCAAATCCCACAATTCAGACAAAGGCGTTCTGGAGTCTTTGCTTGTATAGTGAGCAGTGGAGCTAGAAATACCTCAGTATTTCTGCACATGCATCCAGATGTCACAAGTCCCCATGCGGTTTGTGTTGGAGGGTACTTTTGGTACACTAACTCCTTCCTTCCCCTTGCATTCGATAGTAATGCTTAGAAAACATCACTGCCCGTAAATTACCTTGTGGGTATTCTCAGATTTTCTCTTTGCGGTTATTTCGCGAGACGTACGCGTATGTGATAGGGAGAAACATATTACCTGGCTGTTTCCAGAACGTGTACTCTTCGATTTTCGATAGGAAACGTCTCCGTGGTGCATAGTGGCTATCTTGTAACGTCTGCAGCAGCTCTGTAAAGCTCTCATGCTTGCTAATCTGTCACGTGGTGAAATGTGTCTCTTCGTTGGAGCTACCCTATTTCTCCTGTCAATACAGCCTGGTAACAGAACCGGAGTGATGAACAATACTCAAGTACTCGAGAACAAATGTTTTGCAAGCCACATCTTTCTTGGATAAATTACATTTCATAAAGACTTCTGTCAAGAATCTTAGCCTGGAACTTTTCCTACAATTCTGTTCGTGTGTTCATTCCGCTTGAGGTCGCTCCGGTAGTTACTCCTAGGTATTTTACGATAGCTACTCTTTATAGTGATTTGTGGGCTGTGGTATGAGCGAACAGTAGTGGATATCTTCATATAGTTATGGGTAGAGTATTAAAATAAGTGTAGGTTGTCATAGACTATCGCAAGTAAGCACTAACTGCGATAGTTTTCCTAGTAGTCCTGGCCAGTCAAGATTGTAACCGCGTTACCTGTTCTTTAGGCGAGTTGCATACCCTATCGGGCATCGCTTTGTTTGCGTATGTGATCAGTGGGTTCTAGATTCCGTCAGAAACCGAAAGTAGTGAATTATGTGAAATAAAAACTAAGAGAAGTCGTCGGCTCCAAGTTTCTTGTCACACATTCATTTATGTTTGTTTCCCTATCAACGCTACCGATGCCACAGGTAATCCTGCATGTACTACGTCTTTAATGGATTGTATCAAAACGACTAAACAATATTTTTGGTAGAGGGTAACAATAGTAATTGGCAATGCGTCACATTTATTGAAACTAAAATTCAACCGCGACTGCTTGCGTCTAACGGGGATACTTCAAAGATCTTCAAGTATTTCTTCTGGCGATGCAACCTTCTTATAGACAACAGCATCGCACTTGAATATCCTATTCCGTTATCCACCAAATCTTTAATGCGTATTGTTAACTTTACCTGCCCAGATACCTGAGCGCGTTATCTTCCTGCTTCCGGGATTCGGGCAGGTCCTCTGGCTCTGTACCGGATCCGACCGGCGCATTAGCGACGACAGCCAATGGAACGGCCAGCATGGATGTGGTGTTTAAGCCGCCCCTTAAGTTAACCACGCCAAATATCATAGTACGAGGCGCGTTCAATAGGTAATTCAACACCTTTTTTTACCGGATAATTTCGATTGAAACAATGGGAAATTTGTTGTGGTACATCGTGGAACATTCCTGCTTCAGTACCTACAATTGCGTGAAGTTCTGATAGGTGGCGGAGCTATACGTAGCCTCCAAAATGCCGTATGTAACGGAGATGCGCTCCAAGCGGAGAGCTGTCATTCAGTTTCTTTCGGTGGAAAATCAGAGCATCGCGAATATTCACGGGCGCTTGCAGAGTGTCTACGGAGACCTGGCAACGAACAAAAGCACGGAGAGTCGTTGGGCGAGGCGTTTTTCACCATGGCAACAAGGTCGCGCATTCTTGTCCGAACTATCGCGTGCCGGACATCCACACACAGCTTTGACTCTTGCAAAATTGGACTTTAATATTTTCGTCGCCACAAAAATGGAAACGAACTTTTCTTCTCCATGACAACGCAAGTCGTCACACAAGTCTGCCCCCCTGAGAGCAGCTCACAAAACTTCAACGGATAGTTCCTCCTCATCCACCCTGCGGCCATGCTCTCGCACTTTCCGATTTTCATCTGTTTTGGCCCAATAAGGTTAAAATGGCTCTGAGCACTATGGGACTCAACTGCTGAGGTCATTAGTCCCCTAGAACCTAGAACTAGTTAAACCTAACTAACCTAAGGACATCACTAACATCCATGCCCGAGGCAGGATTCGAACCTGCGACCGTAGCGGTCTTGCGGTTCCAGACTGCAGCGCCTTTAACCGCACGGCTACTTCGGCCGGCGGCCCAATAAGGGATACACTCCGCAAGAAGCAGTATTTGGCTCTACACCTACATCCATACTCCGCAAGCCACCTGCGGTGTGTGGCGGAGGGTACCTTGAGTACCTCTATCGGTTCTCCCATCTATTCATGTCTCATTGTTAGTGGAAAGAAAGATTGTCGGTATGCCTCTGCGTGGGCTCCAATCTCTCTGATTTTATCCTCATGGTCTCGTCGCGAGATATATGTAGGAGGGAGTAATTTACTGCTTGACTCCTCGGTGAAGGTATGTTCTCGAAACTTCAACAAAAGCCCGTACGGAGCTACTGAGCGTCTCTCTTGCAGAGTCTTCCATTGGAGTTTATCTGTCATCTTAGTAACGCTTTCGCGATTACTAAATGATCCTATAACGAAGCGCGCTGCTCTCCGTTGGATCTTCTCTATCTCTTCTATCAACCCTATCTGGTACGGATCCCACAGCGGTGAGCAATATTCAAACAGTGGGCGAACACCTGTACTGTAAACTACTTCCTTTGTTTTCCGACTGCATTTCCTTAGGATTCTTCCAATGAATCTGTCTGGCATCTGCTTTTCCAAAGATTAATTTTATGTGGTCATTCCATTTTAAATCACTCTTAATGCCTACTCCCAGATACTACATGGAATTAACTGCTTCCAGGTGCTGACCTGCTATGTTGTAGTTAAATGATAAAGGATCTCTCTTGGGAGGTTACAGATGCAGCAAGACGTTGACTCTGACGTCAACCAGTAGAATTGTACCATGCGGGCATGTAGGTCGGCAGCAATGTGGTATAAGGCCGCTGCACTGAACGGAGATAATGTTGAAAAAATAGGGTTTTGTAGCCAAAAGAGTGGGGAATAATGTGGTTTATTGGGTGCTGAATAAAATTAACGTACTTTTATAGAAAAAATGTGTTGCATTACTTATTGAACGCCCCTCGTAACATTGACGACCCCCTCATAGATGCAGGAGAAAGCTGCAAGAGAAAGAAGAAGAAGTTGTATTGTTAACTGTACCGGCCCTACCACAGTCACTTCAGGTACTGCCGTAATTACCTGTGTATCAATTGTTTTTATGCCTTTAAGAACAACATGCTGTGTTCTATCTGCAAGTACATCCAGTCCTGCCACAAATTTGACCCGATATGCGACAGATCGTATTTTGTTCACTACAGTAAAATACACCTAACTGTATCCATGCCTCAGGTAAGTTTATTAAGTCCTGGGTAAAATAAATCAAAAGCAACCCTCCGACAGCATGGGTCACGGAATGTCGTGATAAAAAGGATGAATAAAATGTTGTGTGCCTGGCGCGTGAGTTCCGCCAGCACTCGTCCCCTTTACGGGAGCACTGCTCCTGGTTATGAATTTCCTTTAATAACACGCCGATCCCTGTCGAGCGCGGCACCCCACTGCAGTACTTTGTCGGATGTATTCATTACGGGGGACTTAACACAGCACGGCTTTGTGATTCGTCTGAAACATTTACGACGCGTCGCCCGGCCCCTGCCATTGTGCGCCGCGGCCGCTATTTTCGTCACATTAAATGTGAAGAATGCAATTACTTTTTAGCGACCGCCGGGGACCGCGTCGGCCCCGCCAAGAGAAGACACGCGGCGGAGTGCGCCATTGCGCGTGGCAGATTGCCGCGGCGACCGCGACGAATAATCTCAATGCAGATTGCCATCCGTTAAGGGCAGGGGACCGTCTCTAATGTTTTCGATCACTGCCTTCCATAAAGGCTTATGTTCATCTGCATTTAATTATCCGGCCAGATCCTTCGAATGAAGGTTGGGGAAAATATAAATCGAAATTAAGCTATAACGGTCGTTTCTTCGTCGAACATTGAGATAGTTGGACTGAAGAACGCGTGAGTACAAACTGCCACGAATACGAATTAAATTCCAGGGGGCTAATCTGCGGAAAATATGCAGTTGTACCGACCCAGATTCTAAACTGTAATTAGCATATCGAACGATATCAGTTACCCCCCGGACGAGATCCTGCTAATTACGTATAATACCGGCTCTTGCCTTGATAATGGCCACAATTTGGCGAGGAAGAGTCTCCACAAGTTTCTTCACGTATGCCGTATTCAGCTCAAGATACCCACTGATTATTAGATGACGGGGAGCTGGAAAACTGCTGGTATCTTTGTTGTGTTTCTCCTGCTGTTCCAATTAGTCGTAGACATGTGCTGTGGGATTAAGATCGGTTGCGACAGCGGGTATCGATGGCTGAGTGTTTTATCAAACCAGGAACGTATGAGCGCAGCCCTCTGACCATGCCTGTTGTCATATTAGAAGAAGAGTTTGCGAGATCGGTAGTAGTATATTAGATTTATTCATTCACTCAACACTAGTGTTCAATGAGGTTTTCTGTGTGCTTACCGTTTCCAGTCTCCTAAAAATGGTTCAAATGGCTCTGAGCACAATGGGACTTAACTTCTGAGGTCATCAGTCTCCTAGAACTCAGAACTACTTAAACCTAACCAACCTAAGGACGTCACACACATCCGTGCCCGACACAGGATTCGAACCTGCGACCGTAGCGGTCGCGCGGTTCCAGACTGTAGCGCCTAGAACGGCTCAGGCACTACGGCCGGCCAATATCCTAAAGATTATAACCGAAAACTAAGATTATAGGATAACATTGCCTGGTATTATATGAGAGTAAAACACTAATTGGTGGAACGGAAACTGCGAAGAAACATTGAAGTTGAAGTGATGGTGCAAGATATCACGATACGTGGCATAAAATTAACAGCAGCTATTGTGGTATTTGCGTTGTAGACATCTGGAAGTTTCCGTCCGCAGCAACCAAGTCTGTATAAGCTGAACCACAAGTCCACCGACATTCTTTCAGTGGTGGTAGTATGGAACAAAACAAGAACATGATGTGTCAGTAAACATGGACTCTAAAATGCATGTTTTTGAGCTATGGAAGCCTAATCACTTTCGATACTGTTAAATGCAAGGTGAATCACATTTCTTCTACTGCAATCTCTTTGCTCTCATGTTTTGGGAGGATGTAATGTGGACCAAAACGGCCTCTAAGGTACTTACATCAAGAGCTATGAGTAGAAAAGAGGCGGGGGCTGTGGGTCACGTGTAGCATCATTTGATGTCCCCCTTTGAACTTAGGAACTTGTCTTACACAGTATTTTTACCCGATGTGTAGTTTTAGAGATAACCACATCCGAAACTTCAGATGGACCATCCTATATTCTGAGGCGGCGAGTGAAAATTTGTACCAAGGCCGAAAATCAAACCTGAGTCTCCTGCTTACTAAGCGGTTGCGTTAGACACTAAGACACTTTGGTACAGCGGTTGACACAACTGCACGGATTACCCCGGTAAGTCTCTCTTCTCGATCGAAATTCTCACTGCACCCCACTCTGCTATAAATTCCCCCTTACACCCGAAGAGAACTGCCGAGGCTCTCCATGTTCTGGAATAGCACCTCAGCATCGAAGATAAATGGGGAATCTGAACTTAAATGGGGATCCGTGCAGTTGTGTGAACCTCTGTGTCAAAGTGACATTGTGAGTAACACACTTGCCTAGTAAGCAGGACACCCGGATTCGATTCCCATCCTTGGTACAAATTTTCATTCGCTACTTCAGTGTGTATACATAAGATGATTGCAATCTCAGTAAAAAAGATGATCAGTGGAACTTAATAAAGGAATTAATGTAATGTTACGAACGTTAATGGGCACTGAAACTTCCTGGCAGATTAAAACTGTGCGCCGGACCGAGACTCGAACTCAGGACCTTTGCCTTTCGAGGGCAAGTGCTCTGCCATCTGAGCTACCCAAGATCGACTGACGTCCCGTCCTCACAGCTTCACTTCTGCCAGTACCTCGTCTCCTACCTTCCAAACTTTACAGAAGCTCTCTTGCGAACCATGCAGAACTAGCACTCCTGAAAGAAAGTATATTGCGGAGACGTGGATTAGCCACAGCCTGATGGACGTTTCCAGAATGAGATTATCACTCTGCAGCGGAGTGTGCGCTGATATGAAAGTTCCTGGCAGATTAAAACTGTGTGCCGGACCGAGACTCGAACTCGGGACCTTTGCATTTGCCCGCGTAAGGCAAAGGTCCCGGGTTCGAGTGTAGGTCCGGCACAGAGTTTTAATCTTCCAGGAAGTTTCATATCAGCGCACACTCCGCTGCAGAGTGAAAATCTCATTCTGTTAACGGACACTGCTGACCTGTCACGATGTGCGCCCTGATTTGATCGATCCACACGCTGGACCAACACTGTTGGCGCCAACGATAGTCCCAATGTGTGGAACTGGTCTTACATACTGGTGCGGAGCGCATCTTCTCGTAACTGTGCAAAGAAACCATCTCGAGTTGACTCAGGCTGGGTTGTGTACAAGTGAGGGAACCAGCTGCGCAATTGAGACCGCTACCGATAACCTCGTGGACCAGCTACTGACCGCTGACATAGAGATGGTGAACTTCCACTTTCGATGTGTGGGCTGAAACTGACAAGTTTCTTCCGTCATTCGTGCAGAAGACTTAGTCATGAGAAATCGAATTCATCTCTTTTACATGCCCTGTGTTTTTGAGATCATATGAAAATGCCGTGTGGCTAGGGCCTCACGTCGGGTAGGCCGTTCGCTTGGTGCAAGTCTTTCGAGCTGACGCCACTTGCGTGTCGATGGGGATGAAATGATGATGATAAGGACAACACAACACCCAGTCCCTGAGCGGAGAAAATTCCCTAGTCGGGAATCGAACCCGGGCCGTGAGGTATGACACCGTCGCGCTGACCACTCAGCTACCAGGGGCGGACTTTGAGACGATAGAGGTATATCGAACTGCCGTTGTGTGTAATAGACGCGTTAACGGTTTCCTGTGGCTTCCCGACGTGTGTGAGGCCGGTGTAACTGCGTCCTGTCCCTGGCCCGACAAAACGGTTTGCAAAGCAGCCGTTGCATTGGCGGCTGTTCCCGTAATGAGACTCGTAAATGAATCCGAACGGCCGCGGACAAAGCGCTCGTCGGGAACCAATTACGGACTTTAAATTGCTCCGCGCGCGGACGGTAAACACGCGAGGACGAAGCGGTAGGCCATCTCGGGGCCCCCACCTCACCTCCCTCATTTGTTCCCACCGCCTTTGTTTGGGGGTCTCCATTAACACTTGTGCATGCCGTCTGGACAGGCCGGTAACGCAAGTCATTGACCACTTTCCAACGTGAAAGTGTGTAGACCCAGGTGGCTGAATGATGTTAGGAATATATTCATAGAGGGTGGTCCATCTGAAGTTTAGGATGACATTATCTCGAAAATTATACATTGGGTAAAAATAGTGGGTAAGAAAAGTTCGTAAGCTCAAAGGAGGACATCAAATGATACTACACGTGACCTCCAGCCCCCTCTCCCTTGGGCGGGGGGGGGGGGGGGGGCGGTGGACAACTTTTAAATCTTACATGGAAACCTCCATTTTTTTACTGCAGATTCAGGTTATCCATAAAAAAATCAAGTTTTGTCTGAAACATTTTTTTAAACCACTGACAGATGGCACTGAAATCGAGAAACATTAAAATTGGGGAACAACTCCGATTTATTTAGAATGATGCGAGACGGACGCATCAATTCCATACAAAATGTGCACCAATGCTTTCATTCCGCTAAATTAAGCTTTCTTTTTTTTTTACAGAATGTATCCTACGCGCCTCACTTTTCGATGGAGGGAGGCGGAATGGTATTGAAATCTCGTTGGGGAACTCTCCACAATTGCATTAATCACCCGAATGGTGCTACAGCGGCCAAGCTGCGAACTATGGTTCAAAAGGTCGGTGCAATGCGATCAGTCGTCACTTCACTTTCAGTTTGTGAGCCGGAAACATCAACCGACGAAAGTAAATTATTCTTTCGCGAAACTTGACTCACTAGCCTCCTACAGAGATTGTTGATGTTAATTTCAGGTGACTGTCATAACAATTACACTGCAGCTGCGCAAATGTATGCGGATCGTTTCCCAAACACACGACTTCCAATCGAAAACATTGTTCGAAATTGCACTCAACTAGCTCGAAATGGATACATGCACCGTCCACCTCCTCACCGCGAATACAATGAAAATGACGCTCGTACCCTTACCGTTCTCGCCTGTGTTCAGCTGGATCCAGAAATTAGCAGTCGTGCGATTCAGAGACAAACTGGAATACCGAAATCAACTCTTTTGAGGATTCTGAAGGCACATAAATATCATGCGTATCATATCACACTGACACAGGGATTAACGCCGAAAGATATGCAAATACGAGTGCATTCCTGCCAATGGGCATTGGAAATGTTAAGAGGTGACAATGATTTTGTTTTAGACACGTTATGTTCAGCGATGAAGCCACATTCAAAAACAATGGCAAATTAAATCGTCATGATTGTAATTATAGGTCCTCTGTCAATCCACACTGGCACAGACGCGTTGACAATCAACACAAATGGTCGTTAATGGTCTGGTGCGGAATTTTAAACGGTTACTTGATAGGACTGTATTTTTTTGACCGAGATGTTACTGGGGAATCTTATTTACTACTTCTCCGCGATGATTTGTTGGAGCTAATGGAAGATGTTGATTTAGAAACTATGTAATGTATGTGGTTCCAACAGGACGGAGCAGCTCCCCATTATGCTAAACGTGTGCGGAACGTTTTAAATTTACGGTAACCTGGTCGGTGGTTAGAACGCCGCGAACCAATTCAGTGACGTCCACGTTCACCAGACCTAACATCTCCTGGTTTTTTCTTGTGGGGTTATTTAAAAAATATTGGTTATGAGAGCAGCCCACAACCCGAACGATATGGAGCAACGCATTCGAAGAGCGTGTGCAGCCATACCACGGGATGTGCTGGTCAAAACTGTGGACGACTTCCGCAGACGATTGACTTTATGTATTGAAGCAAATGGGGATAATTTTGAACAATTTCTTCGTGGCTAATTTCATTAATTAAGCACCTCAAATTGAGGCAATGGCATTCACACTAATGAGGCACCCCATGGGAACATCAGTCTACTACGTCCATGTCGTTCATCCTGGGTAACGGTAAAAGTAGGATGCAGTTGATTTTGTACAAAAATAGCTTAATTTGGCGTAACGAAACAATTGGTGCACATTCTTTTGTCGATTAAAAATGTTTCAGACAAAACTTGATAACTTTTTTATGGAGAATCCGAATCTGCAATAAAAAATGGGGGTTTCCATTTAAGATTTAAAAGTTGCCTCCCCCCCCCCCCCCCCGGCTCCACCCAAGGGGGTGGCGGCTGGAGGTCACATGTAGTGTCATTTGATGTCCCGCTTTGAGCTTACGAACTTGTCTTATTCACTATTTTTACCCGATGTATAGTTTTCACGGCATTGGTGATAAGTTGAGAAAACCGTCCCGAAACACATGTGCTGCAAAACGCCACTGTTTCCTGTACGTGTACCGCGACATCAATATGGGATATGATCACCATGCACATGCGCACATGCCGCACAATGGGTTGGCATACTCTGGATCAGGTGGTCGAGCAGCTGCTGGGGTATAGCCTCCTACTCTTGCACCAGTACCCGTCGGAGCTCCTGAAGTATCGTAGGGGTTTGAAGATGTGCAGCGGTACGTCGACCGAGAGGATCCCAGACCTGCTCGATGGGGTTTACGTCAGGAGAACGGGCAGGAAACTCCATTCACCTGATATCTTCTGTTTCAAGGTACTCCTCCACGATGGCAGCTTAGTGGGGCCGTGCGTTATCATCCATCAGGAGGAAGATGGGACCCATTGCACCTCTGGTGCAAAATGTCGTCCCGATACACCTGGCCTGTTACTCTCTCAAAGACATGCGCGTGTGTATGTGCACCAATCATAATCCCACCCCGCACCATCAAAACATGATGTCCATACAGGTCCCTTTCAAGGGCATTAAGGGGTTGGTATCTGGTTCCTGGTTCACTCCAGATGAAAACCCGGTGAGGGTCACTGTTCAGACTATATCTAGACTCGTCCCTGAAAATAACCTCGGACTAATGTTCCAATGTATTGTGTTGTTGACACCACGCTTTACGGGCTGTGACCAGGGATTAGTGGAATGCACCCTGCATGTCTCCGGGCGAATAAATCATGTCTGTTCAGTCGTCTTTAGACTGTGTGTCTGGAGACAACTGTTCCAGTGGCTGCAGTAAGGTCCCGAGCAAGGCTACTTGGAGTACTCCGTGGCCGTCTGCGGGAACTGATGATGAGATATCGGTCTTCTTGTGGTGTTGTACACTGTGGACGTCACGTGCTGTAGCGCCTGTCTGCTGGAATCGTTGCCATAATCTTGAGGTTACACTTTGTGGCACACGGAGGGCCCGTGCTACGACCTGCTGTGTTTGACCAGCCTCCGGTCGCCCTAGTATTCTACCCCTCATAACGTCATCAATATGTGTCTTTTGAGCCATTTTCAAGACACGGTCACCATTAGCACTTCTGAAAACATCTGCACACTTACTCGCTACACCGTACTCTGACATGCAACAACACACCTCTGCGGATGTGGACTGCTGCCAGCCCCACCGTGCGACGACCGCAGGTCAAATGCATCGCATGGTCACCCCGAGTTGATTTAAACCCGAAAACCGCCCACCAGAGCGTTGTTTCGCAATGTATCAGCATTATCCTTAATTTATGAGCATGAGTGTATCCCAGCACGCTCCTTGGTTGACCCACGCTGCCGGCCGCGGGGGCCGAGCGGTTCTAGGCGTTTCAGTCCCGAACCGCGCGATTGCTACGGCCGCAGGTTCGAATCCTGCCTCGGGCATGGGTGTGTGTGATGTCCATAGGTTAGTTAGGTTTAAGTAGTTCTAAGTTCTAGGGGACTGATTATCTCAGATGTTAAGTCCCATAGTGCTCAGAGCCATTTGAAGCCATTTGACCCACGCTCCCACCTATCGCCACCTATCCCTGTTCCCGTCCACGTCCTCCACGATTACTAATTTCAGATTCCCGCTGGAGGTCGAATGTAAATGTACATCCATACTGAAGCTATTTTCATTTCCCGTTGAGGCGAATCAGTTATATGAACGCATATAACTATCACCTTCAATTATTGTTTTCTTTTCCTCTATTAGTCCCTAGGAGAAATAGCTACGCCATGTATCTACGTAATTGGTGTTCTGTAAAAGCTTTAGATTGTTTACCCACATCAGATAAGAAATGATAAACAATACGTTCGATGGTATTGAAAACAGCTAACGTTTTCGCCAGATAGTTTACGTGAAAAGTTTCAATTTACTTGAAGTTAATTAGATAAATGAGAAGCGCAGACGGTTCCGCTCGAGAGAGGAAATGAGGCAAGGCTTGGTCTGAGAAAAATAAAACGAAAATAAAAGTTGAAACAAAATTTAAAAGAGTAAATTAATTAAGTTCTGGCCTAGTAATTATGAAGCAAGAGGGGGAGGCTGAAAACCTGCTGTAAAAGTTTCGTGAAAGAAGCAGTGGATCTCAAACACGGTAGTTTGTCATATCAATCAGCAGAGCCTACAGTACACGGTTCAGTCAGTAGAACAACCTAAATAAAACTTATATAATCCATTCAAACCAACATGTTCTGCAGGTAACTGAAGTAAGGAGCTGAGTAAATTCTGTTCGTAGATGACGGTAAGATACTACATATTATTTAGCCATAACGTAACATGTCAGCTCAAAATTATGTTAAGGGTAACTTTGAAGCGCCAACCAGAAAATGTCCATGTATTTTCGCTTCACAACGTACTCTCACCTTTCCTAAACAGGTGGGCATTATATTGGAAAGGATCAACCATGGAGGTATCGACTGTTTACTTAAAGTTCTCAATACTTCCTCAGGGCACAAAGCTTTCGCTTCAAACTTTTATAAAGTAGCAACGTGGAAGCTACGGTTCGCTTACGAAGTTCCTATTCCGATCCATTCCGTGACCCCATCATTCGTATATCTGGATAATGGACTCGCACAGCACTAAGTTCTCTAAAGTGTAGATGAAAGACTAGAGTGTATCGAGCAACGTGCAGTGGAGTCAAACCACGAAATGCATTTCCCCACTGTAATTCCCATCTTGGCAACAGTCTTTCGTACGATTCAGTTTTTCATGGAGATAGTTATGTAATTTGTTGTAACTGTTCTACGAGATCTACCGTGTCAATATCATGGAACAACCCCAGTCTTCGGATTTAGAGAGTGAGGAAAATAACAAAAGATCTGAATTTCGATGGCCTCACGGGGAAGTGCAGTCCTACATCCCACTAAGAGTGATTCCAGCGTCTCCACAAAACACGGTTACCACCAGATTTCACCGTGTTTCATGCGAGATTTTATGCGATATTCAGGACTGGAGTAGATGTGTTCCGACGGCTAAATTCTTCGCTTGTTCTGAAGTTCTGAGTGCCCCTCAATCTTCACAACACTTGTAGCTAACAGGAAAAAATAGTTCAGAATAAACACTATACAATTCTCCACCTACAAAGGATTACGAAGGAGGTGTTTATCTTTTGGGTCTCAAGGCACATGGGTACGAACGGAAACGAAATGGTGGCTGTAACAGCCAAGGAAGCAGGTTGCGCTACTCATATAGACCACTGGCCGATAAAATTGCTACACCACGAAGATAACGAGCTACAGACACGAAATTTAACCGACAAGAAGAAGATGCTGTGATATGCAAATGATTAGCTTTTCAGAGCATTCACACAAGGATGGCGCCGGTGGCGACACCTACAACGTGCTGACATCAGGAAAGTTTCCAACCGATTTCTCATACACAGACAGCAGTTGACCGGCTTTGCCTGGTGAAACGTTGTGATGCCTCGTGTAAGGAGCAGAAATGCGTACCATCACGTTTTCGACTTTGATAAAGGTCAGATTGTAGCCTATAGCGATTGCGGTTTATCTCATCGCGACACTGCTGCTCGCGTTGGTTGAGATCCAATGACTGTTAGTTGGGTTCAGGAGGGTAATACGGAACGCCGTGTTGGATCCCAACGGCCTCGTATCACTAGCAATCGAAATGACAAGCATCTCATCCGCATGTCTGTAACGGATCGTGCACCCACGTCTCGAGCCCTAAGTCAACAGGTGGGGGCGTTTGCAAGACAAACCATCTGCACGAACAGTTCGACGACGTTTGCAGCAGCATGGACTATCAACTCGGAGACCATGTCGCTGCATCACAGACAGGAGCGCCTGTGATGGTGTACTCAACGACGAACCAGGGTGCACGAATTGTAAAATGTCATTTTTTTTTCAGATGAATCCAGGTTCTGTTTACAGCATCATGATGGTCGCATCCGTGTTAGGCGACATCGCGGTGAACGCACATTGGAAGCGTGTATTCGTCATCGCCATACTGGCGTATCACCCGGCGTGATCGTATGGGGTGCCATTGTTTACACGTCTCGGTCACCTCTTGTTTCGTATTGACGGCACTTTGAACAGTTACATTTCAGATGTGTTACGACCCGTGGCTCTACCCTTCATTCGATCCCTGCGAAACCCTACATTTCAGCAGGACAATGCACGACCGCATGTTGCAGGTCCTGTACGGGTCTTTCTGGATACAGAAAATGATAGACTGCTGCCGTGGGCAGCACATTCTCCAGATCTCTCACCAACTGAAAACGTCTGGTCAATGGTGGCCGAGCGACTGGCTCGTCACAATATTCTAGTCACTACTCTTGATGAACTGTGGTATCGTGTTGAAGCTGCATGGGCAGCTGTACCCGTACACGCTATCCAAGCCCTGTTTGACTCAATGCCCAGGCGTATGAAGGCCGTTATTAGGGCCAGAGATGGTTGTTCTGGGTACTGATTTCTCAGGATCTATGCACCCAAATTGCGTGAAAATGTAATCACATGCCAGTTCTCGTATAGTATATTTGTTTAATGAATACCCGTTTATCATCTGCATTTCTTCTTGGTGTAGCAATTTTAATGGCCAGTGGTGCAGTTGACCGTGCCCTCTCCGTACATTGCTGAGTTACAGACTCAAGAGTCGATGGGAAGAAGAGTGGCTGGCAGTGACAGACAACGAGCTAACCGCAGTGAAGTCAACAGATCGGCATCGGGGTACTTTCTTCCCAACCACACAGACGGGATGAGGTCTTTCTTTATCGTCTTCGTGAAAGACACAGCCCTATCACGCAAGGTTCCTTATTCCGGCAAGAAGACCATCCAATGAGGGGTGCTTGTGGCTTACCGGTCACCGTGCTCCTCATTGTAGTAGATTCTGTTTTATTTTCAGACAAAAGGATTGTACGTAATTTACCGACAGACTTGACCTGTACTTTAACAGCCAATCAAACGAGTGCAATGTGTCTTTTAAGCGTTTGTGAAAAGTGGGACTTGTTCCTAAAATTTTTAGAAAGAAGTTTTTAACGTGATATAGGGGTGGCTGGTTCATCCACGGTTTTTCTAAGTAATAAACCAGTCACGTATCCCTGTGTAATTATTTTAGATTTACTCAATTGTTTCGTGTTTTTTTACTGACAATTTAAGAACATGTGGCAAATTTTATGCTACTTGAAAGGCTGTGAGACAGTGTGACCGTGCAGGTAACCGACGGGAGAAACTTAGTTCAACTGTGTAAGACGTAGTCTTACTTGTTCTATTACATTTTGAACATTTTACCACATTTTTTTTATTTGTTTATTTTTTTTTTAATCTGGAACTTAACTGCTAACGTCATCAGTCCTTAAGCTTACTCATTACTTAACCTAATTTATTCTAAGGAGGACTCGAACCTCTTTCGGGACCAGCAGCACAGTACACGACTGCAGCGCCTTAGACCGCTTGGCTAATCCCACGCGGCTAACCACATTCGTTCCGAGTGATTTGCGCAACGATGCGGATGACCTCGCCAATTAGCGACAATATCACACACATACACACCTCCAGTGTCCGTACCTCTTAATCACTGAGCCATCTCGTTCTCTCTCGACAGCTTTCACTTCTCGGGCAGACGAACGTGCAGATGAGAGTAGTTTGATAAATCATTTTTGCTGACAGTAGTAATTTAACAGGGTGTAACGTTGGTCAACACACTACATTACGAATAGAAAAAGTGTCCAACTGCATAATCATTTTCCATTTTTTTATGTATGTACTGAGTATTATGAACGCCGCTTGTGTATGGGTTCAACCGGCCTAAGCACTATAGAGTTTTGATTTGGAACTATTTGTGAGGAAATAAATAAAGAAATAAAGTGAAGTTACGGAAGAGATTTGAGTTTTACTGTTCAAGCACAACGGCTGCCCCCCCCCCCCTTCCCTGCCCATAATACGTTCACCGCTGGGGAATTTCTCACAACAGATTCAGCAAACACTTTGCATACAGCATGTGTAACAACGTAAGCAAGATCTAATAAAAATGTCGAAGCAATAAAAACGCTAGGTTCCCAACCCAGAATAAACAAGCATAAGACGGGATAATACTATTATCAGGCGGCCGGAGTGGCCGGGCGGTTCTAGGCGCTACAGTCTGGGGTCGCGCGACCGCTACGGTCGCAGGTTCGAATCCTGCCTCGGGCATGGATGTGTGTGATGTCCTTAGGTTAGTTAGGTTTAAGTAGTTCTAAGTTCTAGGGGACTAATGACCTCAGAAGTTAAGTCCCGTAGCGCTCAGAGCGATTTGATTATCACAATGATGACACCCAACAACAATACATTATTGATTTAGTGTTCCAAAGCACTATTAGTATCGTATGGTAATTATTTGCTCTCAGATGGCTAGGCTACGAGTGGTTCCTGGTTAAGGAAAACTAACACCAGTGGAACAAGGGAACTGATACACAATACCTGAACAACATCGTGCACGACTATACTCAAACCTATCCTCAGCTCATAATGCCCATGAAGTCTTGCGCATCAGCCCCTCACGAGTGCCCAAGATAGTGTCTTTGTCGAGCGGTGTTGTCTCCACACTGGCTCACACAGTGAATGTTTGCACCAGCCAATCAGGGGCCGGTAGCTCTCGCCACTCTATTTTTGCTTGTAATGCCATTTTATAGTAACTGAGGCTCTGAAGAAATAATTAATCTTCCCAGATGATTTGGTCAGAAACTGACTCTCTTTGTCTGTATGTCTTAAATTTAGGAATTAGGTTATGTATTACATATGACACAGTTTAAATACATGGATGTGATTCGTTGACTACAGTATGGGCGAACCATCGAGGTTTTTAGGCACGCAAGGCTGGCTGGGCTGTTGACTTTCACCCCTAGGCAGTCAACTGTTATCCATGGCGCTGCCCTGTGGACGAAATAGCATTCCATCTGCCCATTCACAAAGGGCTGTTGTCTCTTCAAAAATGGTTCAAATGGCTCTGAGCACTATGCGACTCAACTTCTGAGGTCATCAGTCGCCTAGAACTTAGAGCTAATTAAACCTAACTAACCTAAGGACATCACACACATCCATGCCCGAGGCAGGCTTCGTACCGGCGACTGTAGCGGTCGCCCGCTCGGTTCCAGACTGCAGCGCCTCTAACCGCACGGCCGCTCCGGCCGGCTGTGTCTTTTGTCCGGCCAGTCTGGCAGGCCGAGTTCCCGTTTCATCATTCGCTCTCACGTCATTTTTGAACGCAACAACAGCACTCGAATTTAAATTTGCTGTCTCGTCATATCTGTGCTCTGTTCCTTCACATTGTTTCTCGTGCGAGTAACGTGACACGAAACAATCATAAGGAATATACGTAGTTTGATCACAAATCTATTAGACTGTAAAACATACTACTGTGAAACTGAGGGCATATATTTACACATCTCTAAGTGTACATTGCAGATTCAATATGTCCTCTGCCAGCGACACGAACAATATCAATCGATACTCGAATTCCTCCCACGCTCTGGTAGGCATGCCCGTCGTCACTGATGTTACAGTAGTGCACATCTGGTTCTTCAGCTTTTCTAGGTCGTGTGGTAGTGCTGGTGCGTAAACGTTGTCCTTAGTGAAACCCCACAGGAAGACGTCACAGGACGTCAAATCCAGTAACCACGGAGGCCAGCTGAGAACTGCTATGTAGCCTGTCATGTGAAGACTAATCCATGGCTCGATAGAGTTTCATTCAGATAGCCGCGCACTTGGCGACTCCAGTGGGGGTTGGGTCCCCTGTCGTGTTGAAGTATGAAGTTGTCCTCGTCCATCCACGGAAAGGTAGCTAGGTATTGCTGGCCAGTAGCCATGTTTCCATCAAAGGAGGATAGGAAGTAAACAGATGAGGGGAATACGAGGGTAATCCCAAAAGTAATGTCTCCTATTTTTTATAAGTACATAGACCTGTTTATTTCTACAATGGTTTACATCAGTTTACAGCTTGAACATTTAGCTACTTTTCAACATAACCACCATTTCTGTTGATGCATTTTTGCAGACACTGTGGTAGTTTTTGTATGCCCATGTCATACCAGCTCGCCGCCATGCTGTTCAGAAAATTATGAACCTCTTCTTTCACCTCGTCGTCGGAGCTGAATCGCTTTCCGGTCAAATGTTCTTTTAACCCAGGGAATAGGTGATAGTCATTGGGCACCAAGTCAGAACTATAGGGTGGATGGGTGGGTGATTATGTTCCACTGAAACTGTTGCAGCAGACCAACGGTTGCCGAGCGATGTGTGGCGAGCGTTGTCATGTAGATTGTGTACGTCCTTGCTCAACATTCCTCTTCTCCGGTTCTGAATTGCCCTTTTGAGTTTTTTCAAAGTCTCACAGTACTTGTCAACGTTAATTGTGGTCCCAGTGGGCGTGAAGTCGACCAACAATACCCATTTCCGATACCAAAAAACGGTTGCCGTGACTTGACCGGCAGACTGTGTTTGTTTGAATTTCCGCGGCTTTGGCAAAGAACGATACCGCGACTGGCGCGATTGTTGCTTGGTCTCAGGTGTAAAGTGGTATGCCCAGGTTTCGTCACCCGTGACAATTGAGTCCAGAAAGTTACCCTGTTCGGGTGCAAGGCGGTGAAGAAATGCGCGGGAAGCATCAACTCGTTGCCGCATGTGGTCCTCAGTCAGCATGCGTGGCACCCATCTTGCGCACACCTTCAGGTAGTTCAATGTTTCCGTTAAAATTATGTGAGCGGTGCTTCGGGAAACCTCAGGAACCAACGTGCAGAGATCATCCAGGGTGATCCGCCGAACTTCGCGCATGCTTTGCTCAACGTTCAACATTGTCTCCTCAGAAACTGACGGTCTCCCGCTCCTTTGTTAGTCGTTAATTTCGGTCCGACCAGCTGCAAACTATCTACACCACTTACGAACATTTTTGACATCCATGCACGATTCACCATATACTACCGTCAATTGTCGATGGATTTCAATCGGAGCAGTGCCCTTTGTGTTCAAAAACCGAATATCTGAGCGCAGTTCGCTCTTGGCGGTAACGTCCTACGGGAGCTCCATTCTCAACGGCTGCCAAGCCAAGATTCAGCGCCTCAGCGAGGAGTGCGCATGTTTGGACACAGCACGTGAAGCACTCTTCATAACAGTGTGACCAACTGCCACACAAACAGAGTTCTGTACTTATAAAAAAATAGGAGTCCTTACTTTTGGGATTACCTTTGTATTTCACTAAACATATAGACTATGGGTGAATCTCTTAGAAGTGGTACAAACGGTCGGTACCATCTGCAAATAATCCATCCATTCGGAAGGTTAGCTTGGTACCTCAACCTGAAATTTCTTTGGACTATAATCACGAAATTACACTTCGCAAACTCAAGAACTCAAAATGATTTTCGTGGAGCGATGAGAGTCGAATATGCTTGAATGGAACCGTATTTGTAACAGAATGCACTAAACAACTACACTTACGTTTACAATATAGCAAACCAGCCTGAATGGGGCTGAAATAAAGACCTCGCGGTAATCTGAGCAACGTGCTAATATGATTTACAAATGGACTTTGCTGCTAACTGCACAGATAGAAAAAAGGAATCCTACAGCCATGAAAAGTAACAAAGATCATGTGGGATATGGAACGCTGCTTCGATGATGAGGGGTCAACTACAGACGTGTTCTTGATTTCGGAGCACAGTTGTCACGTTAACAAACTCAGATGTGAGATACTCTAATATACATACCTGGAAGATGAATGCTCGACTGCTGATCGTCGCCTAAGTGAAGTGGGGCTGTTTCGGGATGAGCAGTTTCATTTGAAGTAAGTTGAACATAACGACTAAATGGATCGTTTATACAACGAACTCCGTCATATCAATAAAATTAAGGTATCGGGAAGAAGTATTGTTATCAAAAGGCACGAAAGTCTTAAACAATTGTCACAGTACTAAGGGGTCTCAATGGACTCAGTCTTCATTCCGTCCCCCGGGGAGAATACATATTACATTACGACTAAAAGTTGTGAATAAATTAATTGATTCGCATTTTGAATCGCACAAAGGTAAGGATAAACGCTAAGATGATATTCTGGTATAAAATCAAGGAGAATTACCACTCTAAAATACCTCTAACACGGAATAAAATAAAGGTTTAAGGTATTCTCTGGATAAAATTTTGACGCGACTATGTTGACTGGAATAAACAGTTTGAAATTCTGAAGTAGCAGGGGTAAGATACGGGGAGTGAATGGTTATCTATAGAGAAAACTGACTGGCGTTATAAAGTCGATTTCATTTTAACGCATCCAGCGTAGAAGTACATTTTCCTTACTGTACATTTTAAATACCTTGCCGTCTACGATTTTAGCAAGACCAATCTGCAGTTTTTCTCTCTGGACTTTCAATTGTCTTTCTCTCTGCGGAGACGCGGACATTATCGGAGATTACTTCTGGTTCGTTAGCTGAATAATCTAGATGCTTCTTTGTAAAACTCCAGTTTACGTATTTAGTCGCTATTTTAGGAAGTTCAACGAACTATTACTCCGGCATAATAATCGTTAAGCACACTCTATCAGTATGTACTAAGTGTACATTGGAAGTTTAACATATTCAATGCTCAAAAATAATAAGAGAAGCAACGCAAGTCTTTCTTTCGTCATTTATAAAACATAATTAATCGTTTTGAAATCTCTGCTCGTAGCGCTAGGTGCTGTACTGCAACGGAAGATCAGAGAAAATTAATTGTTCTCATGTCTCGTGTTTCATATCTAGCAGGACAAATTGAAAACAATGCAAATTTACAACGGTGCTGAACTTCTATTTTTTTTTTTTATTGAGACACGAAAACTTGAAAGGAAAACAGTAGTTGATACGTGCGCGAGGCAAGGTTGTACCCTTTCCCCGATGTTGCAAATATTCAGCCTGTGCATTGAGTAACCAGTAAAGGAAACGAAGTTTTATTTCCGTAAGAGAATTAAAGTTCAGGGAGAAGAAACGAAAACTTTGAGGTTTGCCGATGACTTTGTAATTCTGTCAAGACAATAAAGGATTTAGACGAGCGGATGGAACGGAATGCATACCGTCTTGGAAAGAGGTTATGAGATGAGCATCAACAAAAGTAAAACAATGGCAGTGGATTGTAGCCGAATTAAATCAGATGGTGCTGCGGGAATCAGATCAGACGTTTTGTTACCTAGGCAGCAAAATAACTGATCATAGCCGAAGTAGAGAGGATACAAAATGCAGACTGGCTACAGCAAGGATAGCATTTCGGAGAAATGGGAATGTGTTAGTATCAAATATAAATTTGATGAAGGCATTTGTCTCGATCGTAGACCCGCCAGGGTAGCCGAGAGCGCTAACGCGCTGCTTCCTGGACTCGGGTAGACGCGCCGGTCCCAGATTGAATACGCCCGGCGGATTAACGACGAGGGCCGATGTGCCGGCCGGCCTGGATGTGTTTTTAGGCGGTTTTCCACATCCCGCTAGGTGAATACCGGGCTGGTCCCCACTTTCCGCGTCGTAGACATTTGAAACACGTCTGCACTATTTCACGATTTACACTAGACGCAGACAGTTGGGGTACACTGATTCCGTCCTGGGGGGCACGGGGTGGCGGCAGGAAGGGCATCCGGCCATCCCTAACACTAACATTGCCAAATCCGTTGTAGCCACGCCGACCCTGCGGGACTCTGGCGTAAGCAAAAGAAAGAAAGAAAGAAAGAAAGAATTTGTCTCGATCGTAGCCTTATACGTAAGAAAAGCGTGGACGATAAGCAGTTCAGAGAAGAAGAGAAGCTTTTGAAATATGGAGCTATAGAAGAATGATGAATGTTAGAGGATTGTCCCCTTGACTAATGAGGAGGTACTGAATCAAACTGGGGACAAAATAAATTGACAGAAAAAAGGAATCGGTTGATAGGACACGTTCTGAGGCATCAAGGAAATGTCAGTTTCCTATAGAAGGAAAGTGGTTTTGAGTCCAGGGAGGGGGAGTGGGGGGGAGTGAGGTTAAAACTGTAGAGGGAAACAAAGGGATGACTACCCCAGGTTACAACCCATGCAGGTTGCAGTAGCTGTTCTGAGATGAAGAGGCTTGCACAGGATAGAATAGAGTCTTCGGGCTGAAGATCACAAAGCAACAACATGAACAAAATATTTGACAATGTACACTGGGGTGACAAAAATCACGGGATACCTCCTAATATCGTATTGGATCTCCCTTTGCCCGATGTAGTGCAGCAACTCCAAGTGGGATGGATTCAGAAAGATAGGGAGTCCCCTGTAGAAATATTACGCCATGCTGCCTCTATAATTGTGAGTCTTGCCAGTGCAGCGTTTCGTGCACGAACTGCCATCTCGATTATGTATCATGAATGTTCGATTGGATTCCTATCGGGCGATCTAGATGCCCAAATCATTCCCTCGAATTGTCCACAATGTTCTCCAAACTAATCACGAACAATTGTGGGCCAGTGACACGGCGCATTGTCATCCATAAAAATTCCATCGATGTTTGGGAACGTGAAGTGCATGACTGGCTGCGTATGGTCTCCAAATAGCCGAACATGACCATTTCTAGTCATTGATCAGTTCATTTGGACCAGAGGACCCACCCCATTCCATGTAAACACAGCCCACACCGTTATGGAGCCACTATCAGCTTGCACAATGCCTCGTTGACGGATCCGTGGCATCGTGGGGTCTGCGCCACACTGGAACCCTACCTCTTGCCATCCGAAATCTGATCTCATCTGACCAGTCCACGGATTTCGAGTCGTCTAGGTTCCAACCGACATGGCCAAGAACTCAGGAGAGACGCTGCAGGTGATGTCGTACTGTTGGCCCATTAACGCCAAATTTTGCGGCACTGTCCTAACGGATACGCTGGCCGTACGTCCCACATTGATTAGTGCGGTTATTTCACGCAGTGTTGTTTGTCTGTTTGCACTGACAACTTTTCTCAGCCGGCCTTCGTGGCCGAGCAGTTCTAGGCGCTTCAGTCTGCAGCCGCGCGACAGCTACGGTCGCAGGTTCGAATCCTGCCTCGGGCATGAATGTGTGTGATGTCCTTAGGTTAGTTAGGTTTAAGTAGTTCTAAGTTCTAGGGGACAGATGACCTGAGAAGTCCCATAGTGCTCGAGCCATTTCAACCAATTATACTCAAACGTCACTGCTCTCAGTCGTTACGTGAAGGCCGTCGGCCTCTGCGTTGTCCGTGGTGAGAGGTAATGCCCGAAATTTGGTATTCTCGGCATACTCCTGGGACTGTGGATCTCGGAATACAGAATTTCCGAAATGGAATGGCCCATGCGTCTAGCTCCAAGTATCACTCCGTGTTCAGGGTCTGCTATGTTCTGATTCATAATGGTTCAAATGGCTCTGAGCACTATGGGACTTAACATCTGAGGTCATCAGTTCCCTAGAACTTAGAACTACTTAAACCTAACTAACCTAAGGACATCACACACATCCACGCCCGAGGCAGGATTCTAACCTGTGACCGTAGCAGACGCGGGGTTCCGGACTGAAGCACCTAGAACCGCACGGCCACCGCGGCCGGCGGTAATATCTGTCGTGGGGCCATAATCACGTCGGAAACCTCTTCACACGGATCGTCTGAGTACAGTCCGCTCCCGGTAGCTCAATGTTCAGCGCGACAGAATGTCAATCTCAAGGGCCCGGGTTCGATTACCGACTGGGTCGGAGATTTTCTCCGCTCCAGGGCTGGGTGTTGTGTTGTTCTAATCATCATCATTTCATCCCCATCGACGCGCAAGTTGCCGAAGTGGCGTCAAATCGAAAGACTCGCACCCGGTGAATGGTCTACCAGCTCGGAGGCCCTAGTCACACGACATTCACATGTGACTACAAAAGAAACCTTCACCAATGCATGCCCTTTTTTCACCTTGCGTACGCGATACTACCGCTGTACAAATGCATGCCGCTATCCCATGACTCAAGCCACCTCAGTGTAGTTTATCATCAATATCGGTAGCCGCCATTGCTTAATAATTTGCTACAGTATCAGTTTCCCTGTAGCTCTACACAGAGGAACAATTCTCACTAAAACTGTAGTTAAGCAGAGGGTTTCAGTACTAGCGCAAATTTGTGGAGCGCAGTTACGGAGACCAGATGCACTTTAGTGCCTACTAGGTTGTAAATTAGTTGGAGCTTTAATTGCTACTAAAACATAAGAATTACACGGAGTCGTTTCTAATTAAATAGTACAGTATCCAGAGCGCTTTGTAATGAAGGAACTAATTATCTGGGGCGCCGTAACTTCTCCGGCCCACTGGGGTTCCCCGGGAGACGCGAAGCGCGATGGAGATTGGCTGAGAAAGCAGAACGGGACAGACCGCATTGGGCCCAATTAAACGTCGCCGCGCTGGTGACAAACCGCGAGGGCCCGGCCAGGCGCCTCGCAAATATGTCACGGAGGGCGCAAAAGAAGCGAAAAGGCGGCCGCCGCCCGCGTAATTGTATTTCTTGCGCGAGACGGATTCTGGAATGAGACGCAACGGGAGAAGAAACCGCGCTGACAAATTAAGGATCCGGTCCCGGGCCCGCCGCTGGGAGAACGCAGAGCTGTGAGCGACCGCCGGCGGACGCTCTCATCGCAAATTGGGGATTAACGGAGAGAGACTGTTCAGCGCTTCGCTGCTGTGGTTGCTCAGCAAGTGGGGCAGAGGGGAAGGGGAGCGGTAGCAGGGGAATAGGAAGCGCGGAGGGCGCGATTTAGCGCTCCCCCCAATTATATGCAGACAACTTGCCACGGGATGGGCGGAACCAGCGAGCAAACGGCACGATTCAAAGGAGAGATTTCACAAGTGTCGCACATTTCATCAACTGTACTTTATCTAACGACCGATTACCTGCTCCGTCCTTGTCAATTTAGACCTGCAAGCACGTCTGTATACAGCGTGGAAAAACTAAATCTTGCACCCATTTCATTTCGCTAAAGGTTGAAGCTATAGGAACGAGGATTTCGCCAAATGACGAACACAGAGCGACAAGCAATTTTTTTGTATTGATAATAATCTTGTCTCTTGTATAACTTCTTTTTAATTCGAAAGCTCTCGGAAAGACTTGTACGGTGTTATAAAGATCTTCAATGCTATGCACTGTCCACTCAAGTTAATGTGACCACCTGTCAAAAGCCTGAATAACTACCTTTTTCAGAGCGGATAGCTGCGAGACATGCAGGAAGAGAGCCAATAAGGATCTTGAAGGCATCGATACGGATTTGGCCAGCTACGGTGAGTTGAGTCCCCATGGCGCGAACAGTCCGAAAGAGGTGGCCCCACCGATTCTCAACTGGGCTTAAATCCGGGGGGCCGATCGCTGTGGCCGCTTTTATTTTCTTCACCAAACGACAGTGCGGAACTGTTCAAACGCCGTCCTGAAGGAAGACGGCATCAACATGGGAACCGTTGCCCGCTCTGGTATGTGACATATGAACACAGCAAGGTGAGCTTCGTGAGATCTCTGCGCAATACTTGCTGTTTTTTTTATAGAGGTATGAGTTACCATCGGAATAATTACCAAACACACACCATTGTCTAAGGGTACGGAGATGCATTCGCGATTACTTTTTGCATGTCACCTCCATTAAAAACAGCCCCTCCCACCCCCAGAATCACCACTAGCGGTGCTGGGGTGTCTTATAGGTGTGGTATTTCTTCCTGGGAACTAATTCCGGTTGGACTTCCTCCACAAATCGCAGAGCCATGCATCACGCCACCTCCTTCGTTATCTTACACTGTTGCACATCTCTAGGAGTGCTATGGGCCAAACCCTTAAGACCACGAGATGCCGACCGGCCGTCGTGTCATCCTATGGCATGTGGTGTCATGTCTATCCAGTGTAGAGAGGCACTGTGTCAGCACAGAGCATTCCCGGAGGCTGTCGCTACTTCTCACTCAGGTGGCTGCCCAGTTGGCATCATGAGGCTGAATGTACCCATTCCTGTCCTCCCACTTAGGAAAAATCCCTGTCAGTACATCAGTCCGGAACCGTGCGACTGCTACGGTCGCAGGTTCGAATCCTGCCTCGGGTATGGATGGGTGTGATGTCCTTATGTTAGTTAGGTTTAAGTAGTTCTAAGTTCTAGGGGACTGATGACCTCAGATGTTAAGTCCCATAGTGCTCAGAGCTATTTGAAACATTAAATCCTGGAGGGAGGGGGGGATGGAAGGCAAACGGGGGGGGGGGGGGGGGTTGTTGGCCAGCGCAGTATGGTAAATCCACGCCGGTGTTTTTACAATCACGTACGTACACTGCGATATGTGTGACATTCTTTATTCCCTGCTATTAGATGCCGTCACGCCGACGGAAAAAATGCATCTAGCGGTCAACACGATACCAAGGATAGATGGATACCTGTACTGACCCACTGTGACTTTCAGAATGATGATATGACCAAAGGAATGACACGACAACATTACCCAGGTCATAACGCTCCCTCCTCCGACCTAGACCCTTCCGAAGATTGATGGAGGATGTTTAATTTCAGACATTTCCCGCCGTACACACCAGCGGCCATCTGTCAGATGGAGCATAAAACGTGACTCATCTGGAAGGGCCACCTCAGTGGATGTCCAGTTGCAGTACTTTCGTGCAAATTGCAACCTACGACCCATGCGTGCAGGAAACAGGCACCTGCTGCGGAGTCCCATACGCGGGAAAGCTCCTTGAACGGCCGTTGAGGAGACACTGTTGGTAGTTCCTTGGTCCATCTGGATAGTCAGTTGCTCAACCACTGCTCGTCTATTCTCTGCGGTCATCGTTCACCCCTGTCACATATCGGCCATGGATCACCACAGTTGCCGGTTTTGGATAGCGTCATTTTGACATGCACGGTATACTTTAACCACGGCAGTACTCGAATATTTTTCAAACATAGCCGTATTGCAGATGCTTCCACCCTAGGCCCGAAAGCCAATGTCATCAGATTTCTCGGAAATTCTTCCACTCCATATGTGGTGTACAGCAAACCAGTGCTTAACGGTATTGTTAAAAACAGTGTTGGTTGCAATTTCAGTTTTTTATTTTTCATCGACGCGTTTCGCCTTATTCAGGCATTTTCAGGTTATCTTTTCTAGATGGACGCGAGAGGCACCAAGATCTGTATAACGCGTTCCCGTTCACAGGAGCGAGTAACAGATTAAGATGGGGGCTCAGGTAGTAGGCATTATCTTACTCTGTTGCTCACTCTTGTGAACGGGAACGCGTCATGCAGATCTTGGTGCCTCTCGCGTCCATCTAGAAAAGATAACCTGAAGATGCCTAAATAAGGCGAAACGCGTCGTTGAAATCTAAAAAAAAAAACTAAAATCGCAACCAAGACTGTTTTCAACCAATACTATCAGATTACTCGCTCTGTTTTCGCATTACGTCAACGAGTGCACTATTTTCCGCGCCCCATGGCACGCTCTGTATGTATCCTCAATTGCTAGCGTTGCCAGTTGCTGTCTGTGAGTGGTTATTCCACGTTGACGTCAAACATAGTCTGTGCTCACATTAACTTGACTTACCCAATCGTCTCATTTACATTCATTTCGTTACGAGAAGGCAATGCCATTTCAATCTAGGACAGCAGAAAACACTTCGTCAGAAGAATTTCATACTCGGCATGGCAGGGTCAGTTCAGATAGGTAGAAAAGGTAGTCTACGGCTACAAACTTACATGGTGTAAACACAGCAATTCTGTTCATCCGCTCAGAGCACAGAGCACCTGAAGCGCTACAGTGCTACAAACATTCAAACTAATTCCGCATCAGCCCTCAATATCAGTTACGAGTGAACTAAGTTTTTAATCGTCTTTATGATGTAAGACTGGGGTATGTATATCTGCTAAAGTAAACTGAGAGCAGCCTCGTCGTATGTACGGACTACGACACGTCGTTGTCAGTCTTCTCAACCGAATGGCCAACACGTCTTAGTCTCATATGGAAGATCCGAGTTCAAAGCCCGGCACTGACGCGGACTTTTCCTAAATGGGAGGATTGGAATGGGTGCATTCAGCCTTATGATGCCAACTGAGGAGCCACCAGAGTGAAAAGTAGGGACTGCCCCCGGGAATGTGGTGTGCTGAGACAATGCCTCTCCACATAGCATAGACATGACGTCACATGCCATAGGATGACACGACGGCCGGTCGGCATCGTGTGATCTTAAGGGTTTGGTCCATAGCATTCCTAGGCATGTGCATGAGTGTAAGACAAGGAAGGACGTGGCGTGATGCATAGCTCTGCGATTTTTGGAGGAATTCCAACCGGAATTAGTTTCCAGGAAGAAATACCATGCCTGAAAGACACCCAGCACCGTTAGTAGTGATTCTGGGGGCGGGAGGGGGTGTTGTTAATGGAGGTGACATGTCGAAAGTAATCGCAAATGCACTTTCTTAGCCTTAGCTAATGGTGTGTGATTGGTAACTATTCCGATGGCAACTCAAACTCCTATAAAAACCAGCAAGTATTGCGCAGAGATCTCACGAAGCTCAACTTGCTCTGTTCATATGTCATATACCAGAGCACCGTAGGCAACGGTCCCCAGGTTGATGCCGTCTTCCTTGACTTCAGGATGGCGTTTGAACAGTTCTGCACTGTCGTTTGGTGAAGAAAATAAGAGCTTACCGAGTATCAGACCAGATTTGTGATTGGGTTCAGCACTTCCACGCTGGCAGAAGTCAGCGCATCGCTCTTAGCGGAACAAAATAGACAAATGTATAGGTAACTTCAAGTGCACCCAAGGGAAGTATTATGGGCCGGATACTGTATATATTAATGATCTCTTGATTAACATCGGAAACTTCATCAAGTTGTTCGTAGACGATTCATTTGGATGTGCATAAAGGTGGCAAGCTCAGAAGACTGAAATGAATTATTGGAAGACTTGCAGAGGATCAGAGTGTCTCAAACCTTTTGGATCAAGCTGAAACAGGTGATTGTGGATCCACAACCGCCTGTATTAGAGAGGGAACCAACGGTCGGAAACGCAAACTCATTGTGTTATGGACACACCCAGCGTACATTCCATAACAACAACGTATCTCATAGTAATTGTTCAAAGCGATGACAACCAGTCTCAATACATGTATTTTTCATGTTTGGACTGAGTACAATCCGCACGCCTCGAGCAGCGGTTGTCTGTCAGTGTTTGGGCGGACATTGTCCAAGATCACCCAAGATCTTGTTAGCTGCCTTCCCGTTTGACGGGTCCACGTTACCTGGTGTTCCTGCGAGATGTGCCGCCACAGTTCTTGGACACACTACCCCTTGCTGTCTGCTAAAGGATGTGGTTTCAACACGACGGTGCATTAGCCGATTTCCATGTTAATATCTGGGATCACCTGAACAACACGTACACTCATCGTTGAATTCGAAAGGGGATGTCCTGTCCCATGGTCAGCACGTTCGCCAGATCTCACGTCTCTGGACTTTTCTCCTTTGCGGTTACGTCAAGACGTTAGTGCACGAAACCCCCTTAGAAACGGACGAAGATCTGCTTGATAGGGTCCAAGCTGCCTGTCTCCTGGACCAACAGACACCAGGGATCATTGAACGAGTGCGACAGGACTTCATGCGACGTTAACATGTATGCATTAAGACCAGCTGTCGTCACTTTCAACAATTATTATTAGCTATGTTGGCGTTACGCGGTGTAAGCTGTGTATGTCCATAAGACAACAATAAATTTGCATTTGCGTGAAGGCGATGCTCAAAAACACCTGTAGGAGTCGCTACAAGAGAGGCGTTTTGTATCAAGGAAAGATTAAGTGTTAAAATTTCGAGGAAGTACGTTCCGAGAAGTGTCGGGCAACAAATTTCTTTCTCACACATACGTTTCACGAAATCACCACTACGAGAAAATCAGAGGAATTAATGCTAATACGGAGTTTCGTGACAATAATCCTTCCCACGACGTATTCCCTAACAGAACAGGAAAAAAGGAAGGGTCAGAAGATCGTACCAGAAGGACCTCCACCACGCACTTTAAGCTGGAATGCGAAGTGTAGCTGTAGTGAAATTACTGCTGCACTATTGTGCGGTCATCAGGACCCCAGCTTCTAATTTCATCATTAGGAGAAAGGAAATAATACAAACTCTTGTAATAAACTTAATCTCGTTAGTTATTATTATTTAAAAATGAAAACAGTTTAAAAAGCTTAATAAGGAATTAAGAATGAATTTATATTCCCCGATTCAATATCTGAGTTATCGTTGCAGCTGTAGTCGCTTACTAGATCACAAAGTATTGACTTATCCATTTGTCGAATTTACATTCATTTCGTCGGGAGAAGGTAAAGTCATTGCAATCTAGGAAAGTAAAAAAAAAAAAAAAAAAAAAAACTCCGTTATGAAATTTCATACTTGGTATGGTAGGGTCAGCCCAAGTAGATGAAAAAAAAGATAATCTACGGTCATAAACTTACGTGTGATGACTGGGTGTTGTGTGATGTCCTTAGGTCAGCTAGGTTTAAGTAGTTCTAAGTTCTAGGGGACTGATGACCATAGATGTTAAGTCCCATAGTGCTCAGAGCCATTTTTTGAACAGAAACTTACGTGGTGTAAACACAGCCGTTTTGTTCAACCGCTCAGAACACATGGTACTGAGACATGAAGTGCTATAAACATTTAAAGAAAAAACTTCCCTGATGTCAACACGAGTCCACAATACCAGTTACAGGTAAACTAAGCTTTCAGTCGTTTTTCTGATTTAAGATTGGGACAAAAAGTACCTGGGAAAATAAGTGGAAGAGGTGGCCATGAGTCCAGCATCATCGTTTTTACGCCCGATAAACAGGGATGGGAGGCCGTATCGTCGTACATATCAATATTCTTACACGTTTTGCGTTGCAACAAGCTACTCGTCTGTACGCCAATACTCTGTGAAGAATAATAATTGAAACACTACCCTGTACTATTTTTAAATATACATTCCACGTATATTTTCACTTTGAGAACATTATTATTCACATTTTAATGTATCTAAATGCGCCAGTGTCCTCTCTAATTCAGATGCTCCATTGTTTCGTAAGAAACCTGATGTAGTATGCCTTGTTCGAAATTATGTTGCCTCGTTCACAATTTCTCCTGGCATCCTTTAAAACCGTATCCCACAGACAGAATACGTTGTCTCAGAATTTCCTCGTTAGCCCTGACGCCCATTTCTGTGCCTCAAACACTTTGGTGTTGTCACAAAGTTGGTGTTACCCTGTATTGTTCATAATAGCACAGAAACTGTTGCCCAATGATACACACATGGATACCTCCAGTCGGGTATTCATAGTGTGCACTATCCCTCTCCTACTTTGCAGCAGGTACTTGAATTTCACAGAGCTTGCCATCGTGCCCGTTTCTCCGTAATTTGTACTCTATTGACATACTGAATTTTAACATTTGGAATACTACATTTTGCCTCCTACTTCAGTCACTTTATCCTTCAGTACATTCACTCCTATCTCCTTCTCATCGTCAGTAAATTTAATGACGTTCAAAGCGAGCCGTCGCGACTGCCTGCGAAAGCATTTTCCGCGATCACTTTCAGGACTTGCGCCGCGTGTTAACAACGCGCACAGTTTTATGGTCGAACATGGGTGTCCCGAAAACAGTCCACATACGGGACAGGTTTCTCATCGTTAAGCACGCCAGACGTGGTTGATATCGTGTTTGGTGCACGCTTAGGAACGAGTTTGTGCATCACACAGAACGTGCTCCTCGTCATTATTTGTGACCACAGCTCTACCTCGTGGCAGTTGTCGCTTGTACGTCGCTCGCAAAGCACACAGTTTGTTTCCTAAAATGGACGAGCGTAAAACTGCTGTGTCAACTAGATTAACAGGCACGTTCCCCTTCCTGTCCATATGCTGGTCGTGTTGATCTGTCTGTATTATACGTAAATGATCAGCTGCAATAGTCACGAATATGATATAAGGAAAAAAGGGAAGTTCCATGTTCAATCACCAAGGACATCAGCATTTAAAACTTCAATTACAAACTGTGCGGGATAAATTGACCGTATGCTTCCTCATACGTTAAAAATTATTTCATCATTACCACTTTTTATTTAAACCCTAAGGTCATTCTTATTAGGTCGCTGCTTCTGCTCAGTAGCAGACAATTCAGAACACGTAAAATACAAGACTTTATAGAAAGAAGTGCAAAATATTGTGTTATCCACAGCCCTTTATGAACTTCTCGGTATGCGTGTAAAGTGCATACTGTGTGTTTTTTTTACTCGACCGTGTGGGGCCAGCGATGATAGAGAAGTGACTGTAGCATGTTAGCTATATACTCTCTGGATCGAGCGACACTTACTCCTTGGGGCAGCATTATGAAGTTAAGGGATTTTCTTCGTATTACTTCTAGTTAAAGGGCGGCCGGTGTGGTCGAGTGGTTCTAGGCGCTTCAGTCTGGAACCGCGGGACCGCTACGGTCGCAAGTTCGAATCCTGCCTCGGGAATGGATGTGTGTGATGTCCTTGGGTTCGTTACGTTTAGGTAGTTCTAAGTTATAGGGAACAGATGACCTCAGATGTTAAGTCCCATATTGCTCAGTGCCATTTGAACCATTTTCCTAGTTAAAGGACAAGTGGTAATTTACCAAGTTACGTCTCATTTGGGACGAGAACCTCCTCGTTGCATTAAAGGATACTAAAGTTGTTAACTGTGGAAATTCCGAAAATGCATGATGATCTACATTAATCAAGGTACGTTCAGTGAATTCCTCGATAATCATCGAGTCCTATTTCATGCATCAGGAAGTTTCTCGACGTAAAATGCAGGGAAGCGCGATGGCTGACGGATTAATCGAATCCTGCAGCGCGGTCCTTGCGATTCAAGTAAACTTTTAAAAAAATGTTAATGTACAACATAGCCAGAATATCTAATTATCTTTCACGCTGAAATTCGTCATAGCACATGACACGAACTCCCTGATTCTTAAATTGGTCGCAGTATTTCACGCCAGAGGCAGCCATTCGCCGATAAATGATTTCAGCAAAGTTTTTCAGTGGTTTTTTGGCAGATGCACGTATTATGGAGCGTTGGTGTTTGCTGGATTACAAGAGCTAACGACATTCACATTTGTCTCATCTTTAAGACAGGCAATCAACACCACGTGGATGATAAAGACACTGAATTACCTTCTGCAAAAAGAGAAATCTAGTCACGGACGACAAATATTATTAATTGAATTTAATTTCTGCGCATGTGATAGATTATAAGCATAAATGCCAACTAGACCAGCAACCTTTATAGATGTTCAGTTAATTGTTTTAACTTATCAGCCAGCATTCAATTATATAGATATTGTTGAACATTCTGGTTGGCTATAGTATAATATCCTACCTCAAGTAGTTCAAACTTTATTGTATATAAGGCTAAAAATATGATTTATTTACTGCAGTTTTACAGCTGGAAACACAACTGTGACATGGAAAGCAATATTGCAGTCTGGGCCTCTACTGAACACACTACAGAACGTGTGTAACGATCGGCCACGTCTTTAATTCTGCGATCACCTGAACGCTTTAAACGCCTATACAGCGTGTTGAAAAAAGTGTCAAAAATTTTGAGAGGTCGTTGCAACCATCAAACAAAAAAAAAGTCCAATAGACTTGGATCTGGAAACGCATACTTCGTGAGAGCTATACACTTGAACATAGTGGCGGAAGACGTTTGGTTGTGAATATGTTCGCCGCCTGAAATACTAGGTAGATATCGAGAAAACAAATACTGTATGGGCACGGTTGTTGTCTCGGTGGCACATCTACAGGATTCATTACTATACAGAGTGGTCCATTGATAGTGACCGGGCGAAATATCTCACGAAATAAGCATCAAAAGAAAAAAACTACAAAGAACGAAACTCGTCTAGCTTGAAGGGGGAAACCAGATGGCGCTATGGTTGGCCCGCTAGATGGCGCTGCCATAGGTCAAAAGGATATCAGCTGCGTTTTTTAAAATAGGAACCCCCATTTTTTTTATATATTCGTGTAGTACGCAAAAGAAATATGAATGTTACACATATTGCCAAATGCACTGAGGTTGACGGACATAATTTTGAGCATTTATTGCATTAATGTGATATTTACAGGTAATCACGCTGTAACAGCATGCGTTCTCAGAAATGATAAGTTCACAAAGGTGCATATATCACATTGGAACAACCAAAATAAAATGTTCAAACGTACCTACGTTCTGTATTTTAATTTAAAGAAACCTACCTGTTACCAACTGTTCGTCTAAAATTGTGAGCTATATGTTTGTGACTATTACAGCGCCATCTATCACAAAGCGTAAAAAGTGGTCCAACTAAAACATTAATATTTCTTTACGTACTACACGAATATGTAATAAAAAATGGGGGTTCCTATAAAAGCAGTTGATATCCATTTGACCTATGGCAGCGCCATCTAGCGGGCCAACCACAGCACCATCTGGTTTCCCTCTTCAAGCTAGACAAGTTTCGATCTTTGTAGTTTTTTTGTTTGACGCTTATTTTTGTGAGATATTTCGCCCGGTCGCGATCAATTGACCACTCTTTATATGTGACTCGGCATCGAAATACTCTAGTGTACACATTAGTCTGAGCACTGGGTTTTCTACAGGCAGTGGCGTTCTTTGTGTTGTGTTTGTAGGTACTGTAATTTCAGTCTCGGTAGTGTGTGTTACGGTGCAGGAAATTACTTGCTGCGTTGAATATGTGTCGAAATATCGTATGTATTTACAAAAGTGGCTTAATTTTTATGTTTACTGATACTGAGATATTTGTACTGTCCTGTAGACGAATGGTTCAGTACATTTTCTTTTCTCTTTTACATGTTACCAATGGAACGTAGTCCTCCACGAGTGATGTGGCGGATACGATTTTACTAGAGCCATACATCCTAGCACAAAGATTAAACGAGGTCATTATCATCAGTTTCTTATTAACATAATGCCTACCCTACTGGAGGATGTGTCACGCTAGAAGAGACTATAGATGTGGTTTATGCACGTACACAATAGCTTTCTCGTCACTTGTGGGACGGCTAAAGTGATCACCGTATCTCTCAGTAACGCCTGATCTACTGTTCGCTTTTGTCAGTAATAACCAGACAGCGGTAGCAGCTTACAATCCTCCACACATACTTGTTGAGTGATTTCGGGTAGGCGTTCAAACTGGGAGGTCATCGGTTCCATCGCATTAGGGAAGGATGGGGAAGGAAGTCGGCCGCGGCTTTTCAAAGGAACCATCCAGGTATTTCCCTGAAGCGATCTAGGGAAATCACGGACGCGGGTTTGAACCGTCGTTCGGCCGAATGTGAGTCCAGTGTGCTAACCACTGCGCCGCTTCGCTCGACCCCTCCATACAGAAAAGAATTGTTACGAAGACAGACATCTGGAAAGGAAGACACAACACGGCAATAGGTAGCGAATTGGGTTTGTAGGCCTTCGATTTACAGCAGGTGTCAATGTCAGTGGGTTGAGGGGGCGCAGCGGCTTAGCTTCGGCGGCTTCCGCCAGGGTGCAGGGCTGCGCGGTGCTTGCAGGGTCTGCGCGCTGGTATTTGCATTTCATTAGGAGCGAAGCACGCCGGCGCCGGTGGCGTGACGTCACAGCCCTGCCGCCGCATCCCGCTGTGGCGGTGCGCCGTGTCGGATTTTAATTAAAATTAGCTCCGTGAGCGGACAGAAGGTCTGTTTGGCGAGCGCCCCGCACCGAACGGCGTGTCCCGAAAAGTTGAAAGCGAATAGCGGCCAATCAACGTCACGTACGCCCGGCGCATGGGTTGTTAGAATTCCTTAAATTTTGCCTCTGGCCACTCTGCCCCCGTAATATCTTCCAACAGCTGCTTGGGAACGAATCGAAATCCCCGTGGAGAATCTCCAACGTCACGTTGAGACAGTTGTGTCAAGTACTAAGTGAGTGAGTGCAGTGAATGTACAGAATCTCCAGTGTAATAAATGAAATTGTCCCCTACAGGAATGACCTGTGCAGTGGACTTGTTTGCGCCTTCTCTGTGAATACTAATTTACTTCGATAAACAAGAAAATTTAACTCTATCTGACTACATAAGTTCAAGCTCATTCCACAATTTGTGTACCTTAGAATATCTAGCAGTTATAAATTGAACGTGACTGTGTGCACCCCCCCCCCCCCCTCCTCCCACCATGGTGGGTCTACGTTGCCCACACGCCATAACTATAATTCTGTAAAACAGCGCCGGTCGAAGTGGCCGTGCGGTTAAAGGCGCTGCAGTCTGGAACCGCAAGACCGCTACGGTCTCAGGTTCGAATCCTGCCTCGGGTATGGATATTTGTGATGTCCTTAGGTTAGTTAGGTTTAACTAGCTCTAAGTTCTAGGGGACTAATGACCTCAGCAGTTGAGTCCCATAGTGCTCAGAGCCATTTGAACCATTTGTAATACAGCGTGTACCAGGGGACCCATGCGAAACTTTCGAATTTCTTTAGCTTTAAATAGACATTTTTCGAATACGTCGTTGGGATAGGGGTAGTTGAGGGGATGGAGAGAAAACTGCTTTAAAAATAAGCCGAACAATGTGAAATAATTATAATGAATTTATGATACATCCTTTACACATACTTCCATGAGCACAAAAATGTGTTTTTAATTCGGAATGTTTGTCCCGGCTTGTACAACGAGCAGAGATCAGGGACAGTTGCTAGGGCCACATAGCCTATAACTTTACCCCGAATAACATTTTCAATTACAGTAAACACGATGGGCTGTAGTATGTTTGTCTTTTCGGAAACTATATTCGTTTAGAAAAGCCAACTTGTACGACGGACCGAGATAATGGACTACGACATTGGTCACGGTTATTATCTGTGACAATGTTGTATACAAATTTTTCATTTAATAAGTTCTTAAAAACAAATAAAATGGAATTTGTAATAAGATAATATGAAAAGGAAGTCTCTTATCTGTGATTAATAAGTCGGTTTCGTAAAATATAGGTAAGAAGCTGGGCATGCACGATCCCCTTTTGCCTACGATAGTTAAGTCTGTTTTATGTTAAAATTTTCCACAAATAGTAATTTTAACACAAAATCGGTGTGCAATGTCAGAAGCTGGTTAGAAAATCTTTCTAACGATATCACATTCATCCCCGTAGGATTAGTATGCGTTGAGAAAGAGGGATGTTCACTTGAGAAATTATATATATGATAACTGGATGTGATGCTGAACCTCACCTGGGTTCATAAACACTACAGCCATGGGGTGCAGTTTATTGTGGCTTCGCGTTCCTATAGACTGGTTACGCTGGAAAAACACTCACCTAGCGTAGTTGAAAAGTTATGAATGTTTATGTGTTAACAGAAGAAATTGCTGCATGTGGTCATTCAGAGAGCGATGGACATGATTGTAACAAGGTAGACATCTTGATCATCAGCAAGGTTGCTTATCATCAACAAAAGAGAGTTAAGATGGCCAATTCGGTTTTATACGGTTATACATAAGCTGTAGGCAACATGTAAGAAGTTTATTTCTATATTACAAACGTACCAGTTGTTTAATAATACCAAATGTTGAAATTTTCAAATTATGAAAACCGGAACAGTAGCGTCAAAATCATTTATTAATCACCACTAATTTCATGATATTATAGTCACATGTTCAGGTAATAAACTACTGACCTAAAGAAGATACAAAAATCGTAATTAGAACTACCTTAAAACAGGAACTCCTAATTAGTATAATGTGGATTAGCACATGAACTATACGGACTTTTCACTACATATGTCTTTTAAATCTTCTTAATTCTAAGTCCCCTATCTTCAAAAATAGCTCTGAGAACTATGAGACTTAACTTCTGAGGTCATCAGTCCCCTAGAACTTAGAACTACATAAACCCAACTAACCCAAGGACATCACACACATCCATGCCCGAGGCAAGATTCGAACCTGCGACCGTAGCAGTCACGCGGTTCCGGACTGAAACGCCTAGAACCGCTCGGCCACCGCGGCCGGCTCCCCTATCTTCCTGTACAAAACTGGCGCCATAAAGTACACAACCTCCATGAGTAAAATTGCCAGTGGAACTAGAGAAAGATGTAACCATAAAAACAAAAAATGTTGAATAACAACCATCAAAGTGAATCTTGTGAAAGAACCCCAACCTAAAGGAGATCTGTGGACTGTCTGCTGCAGCACAGCGGACAGCACCACCAGTACAACATAGATTGAATAAACAGGCCCAACGCGCTAACGTAGAACCTGGGCAATCAACATAGCGAGCCAAGGGCGCCAAACAAATTCGAAAAGCACCGGAAATGTGTCAAACTAAACCAGTGTATAAATGCGAGTAACGATTGGAAGATATGGAAACCTCTGCACACCAAAAAAATTGGGATAGCAGGCTTAACACTATTACAATTAGAAAGATATTACAGAGTTGTCATTCAAGAATTATAACGTCGAAACGACGTGGGTACAGTCAAGAAACACTTCGCTGAGACTCCACATTTGGAAAAAAAAAAATGATTTCCAAAGCTCGCAAGCAGAAAAATTTTGAGAAAAGACAATAGTTTAAAGAAAGTCTTTCAATGGGAAGTCTGGACAGACATTGAGATATCAACAAATCTGAAACCTGCTTCGCCGGACTCTTCGTAACGAATCTTTCTATCGTGCTAGAGGCGCGCTTATTCAGATTTGTTCCACGCAGCAGTGGGAGTGGGAATATACTACTACTACTACGCGAAGACAAAAGTGTCGCCAGACTCTCTTCAAAGACAATTGCACCGTCTCCAGCGACACGCACTTGTTTGCGTTCTTAGGCCTCTGCCGTATTCGTCGTCCACGACGAACAACCACGGAGTTTCCCGAATGAGATTTTCACTCTGCAGCGGAGTGTGCGCAGATATGAAACTTCCTGGCAGATTAAAACTGTGAGCCGGACCGAGACTCGAACTCGAGACCTCTGCCTTTCGCGGACAGGTGCTCTACCAACTGAGATACCCAAGCACGACTCACACCCCCTCCTCACAGCTTTACTTCTGCCTGTACCTCGTCTCCTACCTTCCAAACTTTACAGAAGCTCTCCTGCGAGCCTTGCAGAACTAGCTCTCCTGAAAGAAAGGATATGGGGGAGACATGGCTTAGCCACAGCCTGGGGGATGTTTTCAGAATGAGATTTTCACTCTGCAATGGAGTGTGCGCTGATATGAAACTTCCTGGTCCCGCACACAGTTTTGATCTGGCTGATATAGCCCTTGGTTATGATGGAGATAGTTATCGGAAACTCGGGATTTTATTAAAATCAGGCACTGCAGGTGTACCGAGAAATTTTTATCCAACAAAAAAAGTAAACAAAATAGCAGGCGAGGAGAGGAGGCAAAATTCCTTTGAAGGTTTGCAAATACATAGAAAACCAGTGAAACACGAGCAAACAATAGCGAATGCGAACGGAACACGACCGAATACCATTTGCTCATTCGCGCCTAGCATTTGCACCAGAGAGGATTCGCGTTAGCTGCTGCGCGTTCGCTTGAGTTCTAGAGATCAGAAATGAGCTCCATACACTCGCTGTGACACCGTCTCCGTGTGCCCACAGATTAAACTTACGAGTGTCCGCAGCAGCCCACTCGTCACCAGAGCCTGTCGTCGGGTACGAGGGGACCCGACTCGCTTACGAGGATGACGATGGTTTTGATTTGTGGGGAGCTCACGCCGTGGTTATCAGCGCCCGTACAAATTCCCAATCTTTTCTCTGTCCAGTATCGCCATTTTCCTGAACGATGGTGAAATGACGAGGACAACACAAAAACCCCGTCCCCGGACGGAGAAAATCGCCGACCCGGCCGGTAATCGAAGCCCGGACCCCGTGATACAGAGGCAGCAGTGCTAACCACTAGACCACGAGCTGCGGATTCTCTCAGAAAGGAGACGGTGTACACGAGACTGTAAGTATAAATGCGGGCTTGCAACATTCAGCTATATAAGCAACCGTTTTGACAGAAATTTCCGACACAAATTATTAATATTTTATTGCACATAATCTTGATTTTTCGCTTTATAGCCATTGTGATTGGCAAGTTGGAATGTCGCAAAATGCCTGACCAGCATAAATGACAGAAGTAAGTACATATATCCCGACTGATCGGTTAGCAGTGAATAGTGTTCAGTTTACACATAAATTTCTATAGATAAAACTTTCTCGGAGACTGTTGTAAATTTATTTTAATATTTAATATCTATTCAGAGAATGTCTAATAATTACGTCGACATATTTAGATACTTCCGAGGTGTTACCAAATCCGTAACGACACTGCCAGAAATCATGACACTAGAATTAACTGCATCTCTAAATGGTACTTCATTATTAAAATAAATTACAGAAATGAATGATACGGTACACAACTCGCTGTTAGCCCATAAACGCAAGTTGCCATGAAGAAATGACCACAGAAATAGCGCCATTTCTTGTCGCAGGGCTATAAGAGTGACGTTGCTCTGCGCCCAGTTTTCGTTTGACGCAGCACGTGTCTTTTCAGGGTGGAAGTTAAATAAACAAGAATTCAACCATGTTGTTTGCATTGGACGTAATTTGTATCTTTTTTGTCTGAAGCGTGAAACTAATTCCTGTAATGGAACACGTTTGTAATTGTGTACTTTGCATCAATTACTTTTCGTCTTACACCCTCCACAGTCTCACAGAACACAACTACGTTAAAGGCAATCTGATACCGACAATCGGTCATTTTGCCTTGTCAGTGCTACTTTACAGCAGTAAACTCGTGTGCTCACCTACCGTACTAACAATAAGCCACGACTAACCTTACACTCTTGCACATCTCGGTAAGAGAGAACGAATCGACGAGTATGAAGCGACCGCAGCGCCTCAGTTCTCAGACTCGTCACAGTCGCGAAACTTCAGCGGGAACGAAGGAAGCCCTTTAGCAGTGATGTAAAATTGGTTCCTCGATTTATGAAGTATGCAGCCCGAACATTAGACTAGAAATCTCTCCGTTTCTGATCACTAATGTGTCTACATCGATGTGTAGGGGCTTCCTTCAGCCAACCTAGAACTGAGCTCTACCAAAACTGCGATTCGTTAGTTTTGGTGCTCTGCATAAATGACGTAGTTAACTGTAGGACTACCAGTAGTGTTGGTAGAATTGGTAGGAGGGAAAGAAACAAATGCGTAAGGCAGAAAATGGAGCCGACGACTTTTTTTTTTTTTTTTTTTTTTTTAAAAAAAAGGGCCGCACATTGTTTTGTGCTAGCCCATTGTGTATTCCACTTCGTTACAGAAGTTACAGAATATACATTGAATTTCTGTTTTTGTAAATAATAAAAAATAGCTGATGACTTAACTTCTGCTGTTTTATGAAACAAAACCAAACGCTTTTGATGCAAGTACAATTTACATGCACAAACACAAACAAATGCATTTAATTGTAATTTTTTACTCAATAGAAAGTTCATCATGGTCAACAGTAAGATTTCCAGTTATTATTGATAAATGCGAGAGCTGTTTATAAATAACGGAAACGTGTTTTATATAAATTTGACAAAGTATTGAATCCATGTTTGATCCATTTCTGTTCTGAGGTTTTTCATTTTATCTTTTTGTTGAGGAAATTGCGTTTTCTAACCCTATAAAATAAATCTGTATTTTTTTTTATTTTTACTACAAAGTACTTCTGTTTCACGTTACAAATCAACAAGTTTCGAGTAAAACATAAATTAAACATTAGCAATTTCAGTTTTGCTGAAAGTACTGTTTACTCTTAAGTAACAGAGAGTAAGGAGGAGGATCGGGTTTAAAGTCCTGTCGACATTGAAGCGATTCGAGAAGAAGCGCAAGCTCATATGGTGTCAAGGATGGGGAAGAAAATCGCGTGTGCCCCTTGAAAGGAACTATCCTGGAATTTACCGGGAGCGATTTGGGGAATACATGGAAAACCTAAATCTGGATTGCCAGATGCGGGTTTGAACCGTCGACCTCCCGAATGCGAGTCCACTGTGCTAACTACTACACCAACCCTCGTTCTTAGGGAAATCTAGTAAAACGCAAACCGCATACACAGAGAAAGCGATCTTTATGAGGTAGCTCCCGACACGTAACGCAGGTACAGCCGTAACTCACCAATGCTGCAAGGAAAAGTAACGTAGTCTTCACTGTTGTTGTTTTTGTTTTTGTTGTTGTTGTTATTGTTGTTGTTGTGGACTTCAGTCCTGAGACTGGTATGATGCAGTTCTCCATGCTACTTTATGCTGCGCAAGCTTCTTCATCTCCCAGTCCTTACTGCAACCTAAATCCTTCTGAATCTGCTTAATGTATTCATATCTTGATCTCCCTCTACGATTTTTACCCTCCACGCTGCCCTCAAATGCTACATTTATGATCCCTTGATGCCTCAGAACATGTCCTACCATCCGGTCCCTTCTTCTTGTCAAATTGTGCCACAAATTTATCTTCTCCCCAATTCTATTCAGTACCTCATCATTAATTATGTGACCTACCCATCTAATCTTAAGCATTCTTCTGTAGCACCACATTTCGAAAGCTTCTATTCTCTTCTTGTCCAAACTATTTATCGTCCATGTTTCACTTCCATATATGGTTACACTCCATACAAATACTTTCGGAAACGACTTCCTGACACTTAAATCTATACTCTAAGTTAACAAATTCCTCTTCTTCAGAAACGCTTTCCTTGCCATTGCCAGTCTACATTTTATATCCTCTCTACTTCGACCATCATCAGTTATTTTGATCCCCAAATAGCAAAACTCCTTTACTACTTTAAGAGTCTCATTTCCTAATCTAATTCCCTGAGCATCACCCGACTTAATTCGACTACATTCCATGATCCTCATTTTGCTTTTGTTGGTGTTCATCTTACACCCTCCTTTCAAGACACTGTCTATTCCGTTCAACTGCTCTTCCAAGTCCTTTGCTGTCTCTGACAGAATTACAATGTCATCGGCGAACCTCAAAGTTTTTATTTCTTCTTCGTGGATTTTAATACCTACTCCGAATTTTTGTTTTGTTTCCTTTACTGCTTGCTCAATATACAGATTGAACAACATCGGGGAGAGGCTACAAACCTGCCTCACTCCCTTCCCAACCACTGCATCCCTTTCATGTCCCTCGACTCTTGTTATTGCCATCTGGTTTCTGTACAAATTGTAAATAGCCTTTCGCTCCCTGTATTTTACCCCTGCCACCTTTAGAATTTGAAAGAGAGTATTCCTGTCAACATTGTCAAAAGCTTTCTCTAAGTCTACAAATGCTAGAAACGTAGGTTTGCCTTTCCTTAATCTTTCTTCTAAGATAAGGCGTAAGGTCAGTATTGCATCACGTGTTCCAACATTTCTACGGAATCCAAACTGATCTTCCCCGAGGTCAACTTCTACCAGTTTTTCCATTAGTCTGTAACGAATTCGCGTTAGTATTTTGCAGCTGTGACTTATTAAACTGATAGTTCGGTAATTTTCACATCTGTCAACACATGCTTTCTTTTGGATTGGAATTACTATATTCATCTTGAAGTCTGAGGGTATTTCGCCTGTCTCATACATCTTGCTCACTAGATGATAGAGTTTTGTCATGACTGGACGGTAGTTGTACAATCCTACTGGTGCTCCTGGTCTGCGCAATATACGCCCAACCTTATACACCAGGAGGGACGCAGACATGAAGACAAGATTTCCATGTTGACCGCAAACGCCCAGTAATAGATAGGCACTTGAAGAAGACTGCCGGTGAGGAATTTTTTGGTTACTCCAGGGACCGTGAGCCTTTTCTGTGCCACTTTATTTCAGTCTAGCGGGCCTACCTCAGCCATCCGACACGAGCGTTCCCTTTGCGGTGGAGAGCGCTTCTTTATTTTGCGGCGGGCCATTCCTCCGGCACGCGTCGTAGCTCATATCCGGCGCGCCACCAGCCGCTTTATCCGCTAGCGGGAGGATGTCCCGCCCGCTCCCAAGACGGTGGCTCGCGCTGGCTCCGCGTCGCATTCCAGGGCAGAGCAGGGCGCGAGGCGGCGGCGCGGACAGTGAGCGATGGCGCCTTCCGTCCCATTTGTCAGTCGTCGCGCCCGCCGCGAATGTTCGCGCTGCGGGGGTTCACCGCGGCTGTCAGCCCGCCCCGGCTCTTCCCGACCGAGCCCCTACCGACGTCCTTCGGATTTGCCCACTGCTTCCGTCAGAGGTGTGGATCTGTCGTCGTAGTCCCTAGTGCCAGCTACGTCGTCGTCAATAAGTCTTCAGTAATCCATTTAGCGTCACTCTAGGAAGGATGGAACTTAAGGATTACCGTTCCGTCGACTACGATGTCAATAGCGTTGTAGCAAGGGTCAAAATTTGGGGAAGAAAATCCTTTTCAGACGTATCATTCCGGCTAGTGTCTTAAGCGACTCATGAAATCTACGAACGATGATCTTTAATTACAGTAATGGCAAATAAAATTGCTACACCAAGAAAAAATGCAGATGATAAACGGGTATTCATTGACAAATATATTATACTAGAACTGACATGTGATTACATTTTCACGCAATTTGGGTGCATAGATCCTGAGAAATCAGGACCCAGAACAACCACCTCTGGCCGTAATAACGGCCTTGATACGCCTGGGCATTGAGTCAAACACAGCTTGGATAGCGTGTACCGGTGCAGCTGCCCATGCAGCTTCAACACGATACCACAGTTCATCAAGAGCAGTGACTGGCGTATTGTGACGAGCCAGTTGCTCGGCCACCACTGACCAGACGTTTTCAATTGGTGAGAGATCTGGAGAATGTGCTGGACAGGGCAGCAGTCGAATATTTTCTGTATCCAGAAACGCCCGTACAGGACCTGAAACATGCGGTCGTGCATTATCCTGCTGAAATGTAGGGTTTCTCAGGGATCGAATGAAGGGTAGAGCCACGGCTCGTAACACACCTGAAATGTAACGTGAACTGTTCAAAGTGCCGTCAATGCGAACAAGAGGTGACCGAGATGTGTAACCAATGGCACCCCATACTACCACGCCAGGCTATACGCCAGTATGGCCATGACGAATACACGCTTCCAATGTGCGTTCACCGCGATGTCGCCAAACACGGATACGACCGTCGTGATGCTGTAAACAGAACTTGGATCCGTCCGAAAAAATGATGTTTTGCAATTCGTGCACCCAGGGTCGTCGTTGAGTACAGCATCGCAGGCGCTCCTGTCAGTGATGCAGGGTCAAGGGTAACCGCAGCCATGGTCTCCGAGCTGATAGTCCATGCTGCTGCAAACGTCGTCGAACTGTTCGTTCAGATGGTTGTTGTCTTGGAAACGTCCCCATCTGTTGACTCAGGGATCGAGATGTGGCTGCACGACCCGTTACAGCCATGCGGATAAGATGCCTGTCATCTCGACTGCTAGTGATACGAGGGGGATGATACGTTGGGATCCAGCACGGCGTTCCGTATTACCCTCCTGAACCCACCGATTCCATAGTCTGCTAACAGTCATTGGATCTCGACCAACACGAGCAGCAATGTCGCGATACGATAAACCGCAATCGCGATAGGCTACAATCCGACCTTTATCAAAGTCGCAAATGTGATGCTACGCATTTCTCCTCCTTACACGAGGCATCAAAACAACGTTTTACTAGGCAACGCCGGTCAACTGCTGTTTTGGTATGAGAAATCAGTTGGAAACTTTCCTCATGTCAGCACGTTGTAGGTGTCGCCACCGGCGCCAACCTTGCGTGAATGCTCTGAAAAGCTAATCATTTGCATATCACAGCATCTTCTTCCTGTCTGTTAAATGTCGCGTCTGTAGCACGTCATCTTCGTGGTGTAGCAATTTTATTGGCCAGTATTGTAAAACTTCCGGGCTATGAGGCCATGGTCGATCAGTAGAAATTCTTCCTCCTGATGTTTCGTTCCCAACTGCGGGCAACATCTTCTGCGGTGAGTCAATGACTGGCTATTAGGACGCGGATGTCCAATTTATAGGCCCTATAGAGCGCGTAGAGGGCGGCGCCACTCGTCACTTGTTTCACTGTCGACAACGTGATGAGTGGTGGCACCCTCTATGCGCTCAATGTACGCGGGATCCTCACGGCCTAGCAGCCGGTCGTTGGCTTTCATCGGAAGGTGTTGCCCGCAGTTGACAACGAAACGTCAGAATGAAGAATTTATACTGTTAGACCCCGGCCTCTTAGCTCGGAAGTTTAATTTAAATGAAGATGCAGACCGTGAAACACTGCTCATTGCGAATAGACGATGATGACCTGACGGGGATTTGAGTAGTCATCTTTCCGTGTGCGAATTTAAAGTCTTCACCACTGCAGCCCGCTGTTGACCCCACGGCAGCTCATGTTACGGTCAGATCAACAGGCAGTCGCGTTACATGACACGAACGATATGCAGCGTGTTTCCGAGATGACACATATTCAGCGATAACGGAGACCTACCCGCATAGCCGTGCGCCTCAGAACTGTGTTTGCGTGACTCGGGATGGCGCCGTGGTCCTGGATTCAACCCGACCTGCGGATTAAAAATGAGGGCTGGTGTGGCGGCCAACCTGGATAGGGTTTTCAGGCTGTTTCCCACATCCAAACAGGTGAATACCGGCGTGCAACTCAGGTCCCGCCTCAGGTACACGGTTCTCTAAGACATGGGATAACACTAGAGGCAGACGAATGGAGTACAAAAACTCCGTTTTCTTGGGAGAGGGGAGAGGCGTTACGACAAGAATGCCATCTAATCATCCTCCACCGCTAACAATACCAAATCCACAAATTAACATGCCGACCCCATGAAGATACAGGATTAATGCCAAGAACAAGAAGAAGATTCAGCGATATTAGTGACGGGTGTATGAAGTAACCAAACTTACGATACTACAGTGCCTCTGTTGTTTAGGAGAAGCCGCGCGGGATTAGCCGAGCGGTCTACGGCGCTGCAGTCATAAACTGTGCGGCTGGTCCCGGCGGTGATTCTAGTCCTCCCACGGGCATGGGTGTGTGTGTTTGTTCTTAGGATAATTTAGGTTAAGTGGGGTGTAAGCTAGGGACTGATGACCTTACCAGTTAAGTCCCATAAGGTTTCACACACCTTTGAACATTTGTTTTGTTTAGGAGAACGATGCAATGTTTCTTCGGACATACATGTATGCCAAAGCAGTTCAGGCAACCACTCACGTAAACCGGGAAATCCGGCTTCCGCTCCCAGTCTGGCACAAATTTTCACTGACGTCATTCCCTTAAACAGATGATGGTTGTTGGTATTCGCAGCTGAAAATATATTTCATGTATTTCATAACGGCTGCAGTCGCTGCATGCATGTCCGAAGGAATAATTTGTAGCTCTTCTCAAAAACTCAGGTACCGCAACATTGTATTTATCCACCGGTACCGAGGAGCGGTTTCAGTTAAAATGTTTCCTGTACGGGTATTACGTAATGTGTGTAGTAGTACAGGCTGTGAAGCAGGAACGAAGACATATGGAAGTTTGGGCGCGATCGTCAGTTGTGCACGGATAGCCAAAGGTGTTAAGACGACTGGTCCCATAAAGCGGGAAATCCTCGTTAGAGTCCCGGTCTAGCACAAATTTTCATTGTCGTGGTCTCGTGGTCTCGCGGTGGCGTTCTCGCTTCCCGAGCATGGAGTCCCGGGTTCGATTCCCGGCAGGTCAGGGATTTTCACCTGCCTCGAGATGACTGGGTGTTGTTGTGTCGTCTTCATCGTCATCGTTCATCCCCATTACGGTCGGAGGAAGGCAATGGCAAACCACCTCCACTAGGACCTTGCCTAGTACGGCGGCGCGGGTCTCCCGCATCGTTCCCCTACGCTCTGTTACGGAGTATGGGACTTCATCATCATTAGCATTTCTACGTACAGCAGATGGTTATTGCAGTTCGATTTGGATCTCACAGAAAAGTCCTACAGTCTACACGTCACAGCCTTTAAGGAACTCAGATGTCAAAAATTACTTTCGGTATGTTCTTCCGTAATATTGCTTTAGAACGAACAGTCGTTGGAGAAACCCAGTTTGTATACATAAACTCCGAATCGTTTCCGAACACTGGGTTCTAATCACAACTGTGGTAAAATGTCCGAACAAAATTTTAAAGTTAGAAACTGCAGTTTCTCGTGATTAGTTGAAAACATTTCCATCTCCTGTAATTCTTCCGTACTCGGCGAATATAGAGTCAGGTGCGTGACTCCAGGCAGTTAATATTATTATAGTCCTTCGCTTTGCAGGTATTTTGCCGATAATGAAAGCTAAAGCGGTTATGTACGTGCTCACGTGCGTGGCACAATTTCGGCTGGCCTTGAGGTTACAATCTGCATGCCGTAATTTAGTGTGTACCAGCATTACACTGCGTCACGGTTCTAGCACTGTTGTTGATTGCTGGCTCTGAAAATTTTTTTAATGAAATTCCTCCTTGGGCGATCGTGATGTAATGAGGTGCTCCTATAGGCAGGAAAGAAAGTAACATGAGTGCATCAGTCTTTATTAGACAATCGCAGTACATGCTAAAAAGGTACTCAATGTGTTACCTGGCCGTAGATATGGTGATAAAGAGTGAAACAAAATGTTAACAGCTCCAATCAGCTCTCAGGTTTGGATAAAAATCTGACATCGCAGGTACAAAATCACGCTCCCGTGACAAACACGAAGTATTTAAGGCTGCCACTAGATTCTCTTCTGAGGATGTAAGGGATGATGGAATGAATGCACATTTCCGAAGATATTATTCATCGTAAGTTGTCTGAAAGTTGTCTCCGACAAACATAACTTTTAGAAACTCATTTTCTTCCGCGTAATACAAATCGCTGACAACGGTACAGAAAAGTTTTTGTTCCGAGCGACCTATCACTGAAGGCATCACTGTCTTCGTCGAATTTCGTAGGTTCATCTCATTTGAAACACTTAGACGGGCAAAGACTCTAGCCAATGAGACGCGAGCGTAGGGTAAAACGCGATGAAGTGAGGCTTGTTTGTCTGGAGCTTCCTGTCGGCGTGTTTCGAGGTAAAGACTATGGTTGAGTAATGTACTAAGTGCAACTGGAGTCATTTTATGTTGATCACTCCCACATTTAGTGTTACAAATGCTTGCCGAGGTCCTGCTTGCATCGCGTTGCGTGGCAAAGCAGTATTTTCAGCATTTGCAAATATTTAGCGTGGATTTATTTATGTACTAATTAAATGTTCCTTTTTCGCAGAGATGGTTAGTTTCCAAGGCATGGTGCAGAATTGGATTCACATTAGTGCATCCAAATAGTATTGCCGTGTTTCATGCATGGATATTTGTAAGCTTCACTGTGACCATGATCATCCTCATCATGAAATTAAAATAATCATTTGAGTTAAAACCTACGGAGTTCATTCGTAATCTCGTACCACTGTTTAAAAATTCTATTATTTTTATGTCATTGTGTACACTTCGCGATCTGCATAGAATTATCTGATGAAACGTTATTAACTTTTAGACGAAATAATAATAACAATATTAATAATAACAATAGTAATAATAACAATAATTTGAATCAAAGCTTACGCAGTTCGTTCATGTTCGTTCATAATCCAGAGCGACTGCTTAAAAATTCAATTAATTTTATGTCAGTGTGTGCACATTACAATTTGTATTGAACTTTCACATGTCATATTATGAACTCCAGTTTTACTGGGCCATTAATACAATCGGTATATACGGTTCTTAAAAAAACTGTAGTCAGCAATACGCTTCGGGTATTTCTTTGCACGTTTTTCAAGCCAGCAAGTAAGTCGTCAGCTGCCGGTGCAGGGATAATTGGTGATATAACACTTTATTCTACGATGTGATTATTCTGAGTTTTTCTATTTCAAGTTTCTAGTTAGAAAAAGCTAGGTTAACATACTGCGACATGCATGCTCAGTCCACGTAACTTGCCTACCAGCCCATGAGTTCATCACAACTTAATGCCATCACAGAATTCATTCGTATCCTCATTTATGCTCGTTATTCTGTCGTTGCTCAAATAAGCTATCACTACCCAACCCTTGTTGCATTCCTCTCAAAGTCGTAGTCAGACAGCGTTAAAATGTCATTTCTTCGGTCTAAAATCTATGTATAAAAGGGCATTAATTCATAGCATGTTTCAGGATACATTTTTACATGCAATCTGAATTTAATAAGACAAGTGGTGGTTTAACATCAAGTTCTTACAGATACTTAGAATTTCTCTTCATTGTTGATAAAATATCCCACTGACTTAAAACAAAGTTTAAGGTAATCGCCGGCCGGGGTGGCCGAGCGGTTCTAGGCGCTACAGTCTGCAACCGTCGACCGCTAGGGTCGCAGGTTCGAATCCTGCCTCGGGCATGGATGTGTGTGATGTCCTTAGGTCAGTTAAATTTAAGTAATTCTAAGTTCTGGGGGACTGATGACCTCAGCAGATAAGTCCCATAGTGCTCGGAGCCATTTGAACCATTTTTCAAAAGGCAGTAAAACTCATAGAATAACAACCATTGAATAATAGATCAGACAACAGACATCCTGCCACAGCCACAAAAACAAAACAAAAGAGGTCCGCATTCTTCACGTTTCAAATGAACATGAAATACGTGTAACGACGAGGTGGATGTGTTATATAAGCCAAAACACGCGAAGTAGAAACGGACGCCTGTGTACAGGCGTACACATGGTAACACTGTATGGTGCAAAGAAAAAGTGAATGCTACAAATTAATTTTAAACGTGACAACTGTTCGTGGTATCGTTAATCTAAACATAAAATGAATAACCACAGTAGTTACTATGAGTATTATTGATGCCTTAAATAAACCAAAACGCCAACGGCCTTGGCGCAGTGGTAACACCGGTTCCCGTCAGATCACCGACGTTAAGCGCTGTCGGGCTGGGCTACACCTTGGATGGGTGACCGTTCGGTCTGCCAACCACTGTTGGCAAGCGGGGTGCACTCAGCCCTTGTGAGGCAAACTAAGGAGCTACTTGATTGAGAAGTAGCGGCTCCGGTATCCTAAACTGACATACGGCCAGGAGATCATTGTGCTGACATGTCCCTCCATAACCGCATTCAGTGAAGACTGTGGGCTGAGGATGACACGGCGGCCGTCGCTACCGTGGGCATTCCAAGGCTTGTTCGGACGGAGAGAGAGTTAAATAATGAAAAACGTGTTTTATCGAAATAAGAACTTTTTATACAGTCACAAAACACGGAGTAGCCCCCATATTATCTACGAATATCTTTATCTGCTTGGAGCTTTTGAGAATGGAAAAATTAACACGAGAAACTGAGTTATCCAACTCAGTTTTCACTCTTTAGCACTGACTATTCATAATACCCAAATGCTCGTATGATCCCAGTTTACAATATGATTTTTTAGCAGAGATTCAAAAAATTGGAATCAATAGGAGAATACTGGTGTTTTTCTTAGTATTCAACCACTTATCCCTTTACAAGAGCAGCAGCGAACGGCCTATTCAATGTACTGTTTTACACTGAAGAGCCAGAGAAATTGGTATAGGCATGCGTAATACAGAGATATATAAACAGGCAGAATACGCGCTGTGGTCGGCGACTCCTACATAAGACAACACGTGTCTCGCGCAGTTGTTAGATCAGTTACTGCTGATACAATGGCTGGTTATCAAGATTTGAGTGAGTTTGAACGTGGTGCTATAGCCGGCGCACGAGTGATGCGACACAGCACAGCACCTCCGAGGTAGTGATTAAGTGGGTAATTTGGCAGTACGACCATTTCACGAGTGTACCGTGAATATTAGGAGTCCGATAAACATGAAATCTCCGAAATCGCTGCGACCGGAAAAAGATCTTGCAAGAACGGGACGAATGACGATTGAAGAGAATCGTTCAAGGCGATAGAAGTGCAACCCTTCCGCAAACTGCTGCAGATTTCAGTGCTGGGCCATCAACAAGTGCCAGCGTGCGAATCATTCAACGAAACATCATCAATACGGGCTTTCGGAGCTGAAGGTCCATTCGTGTACCCTTGATGACTGCACGATACAAAGCTTTACGCCTCGCCTGGGCCCCTCAACACCGGCATTGGACTGTTGATTACTGGAGACATGTTTCCTGGTCGGACGAGTCTCGTTTCAAATTCCATCGAGCGGATGGACGTAAAGGGGTATGGAGACAACCTCATGAATCCATGGAATCTAAATGTCAGCAGGGGACTGTTCAAGCTGGTGGAGGCTCCTGTAATGGTGTTGGGCGTTTGCAGCTGGTGTGATATGGGACCCTTGATACGTCTAGACATGTACTTAAGCTTCCTGTCTGATCACCTGCATCCGCTAATGTCTATTGTGCATTCCGACGGACTTTGGTAATTCCAGCGGGACACTACGACACCCCACACGTCCAGAATTGCTACAGAGTGGCTCCAGGAACACTTTTCTGAGTTTGAAACACTTCAGCTGGCCACCAGACTCCCCAGACATGGACATTATTGAGTATATCTTTAATGCTTTGCAACTTGCTGTTCAGAAGAGATCTCCACCCCCTCGTTTTCTTACGGATTTATGGACAGCCCTGCAGGATTCGTGGTGTCAATTGCCTCCAGCACTACTTCAGACAATAGTCGAGACCATGCCACATCGTGTTGCAGCATTTATGCGTTCTCGCGGGGGCCCTGCACGACATTAGGTAGGTGTACCAGTTTCGTTGACACTTCAGTGTATGTTTAAGTACTTGTCCCAGCGTCATCTACTTCGTTGTAGACGCTTTTAAACGTTAATAAGAATCACCCCGTATATCCAGTTTGTAAATTTAATGCCTGACTTATTTTATATATCCTTTAACGTAAGATTGTGCATTTTGCTAAGTAGATTATGACAGCATTTTAAACTTTTAAGTGCAGTCAGTAAGTATATGAGAGTTAACTTTTTGTTGTGCCTTTAACGTGTTTGGCAGGTAACCTGCAGGTGGAAGTGGGTCACTGTTTTAGCTGCCTGGTAATATTCATTTCATCTACATCTACATCCATACTCCTCAAGCCACCTCACGGTGTGTGGCGGAGGGTACCTTGAGTACCTCTATCGGTTCTCCCTTCTATTCCAGTCTCGTATTGTTCGTGCAAAGAAGGATTGTCGGTATGCGTCTGTGTGGGCTCTCTGATTTTATCGTCATGGTCTCTTCGCGAGATATACGTAGGGGGGAGCAATATACTGCTTGACTCTTCGGTGAAGGTATGTTCTCGAAACTTCAACAAAAGCCCGTGCCGAGCTACTAAGCGTCTCTCCTGCAGAGTCTTCCACTGGAGTTTATCTATCATCTTCGTATCTCCGTAACGCTTTCGCGATTAGTAAATGATCCTGTAGCGAAGCGCGCTGCTCTCCATTGGATCTTCTCTACCTCTTCTATCAACCCTATCTGGTACGGATCCCACCCTGCTGAGCAGTATTCCAGCAGTGGGCGAACAAGCGTACTGTAACCTACTTCCTTTGTTTTCGGATTGCATTTCCTTAGGTATCTTCCAATGAATCTCAATCTGGCATCTGCTTTACCAACTATCACCTTTGTATGATCATTCCATTTTACATCACTCCTAATGCATACTCCCAGATAATTTATGGAATTAACTGCTTAATGATAAGGGATCTATCTTTCTATGTATTCGCAGCACATTACACTTGTCTACATTGAGATTCAATTGCCATTCCCTGCACCATGCGTCAATTCGCTGCAGATCCTCCTGCATTTCAGCACAATTTTCCGTTGTTACAACCTCTCGATATACCACATATATTTCTGAAACATCGGTAGGAGGTACTGGTATTAGTAATTAAACGAATGACAGGACAATACGGATTGGTCGAAATGCGATCGACAGTTGCCCCTCGCGCGTATTTGCGAGTCTTTAGCACGGAGGATTTGAATGCTGCCGGCCAGTGGACGCGAGTAAGCTGTGGCCTGCTGCACTGTATACGCGCCGGCCCCCAGGAATAGCTTGCAGACAGGGGCCGTGGCCGGCCACGCGGAAGCATCTGATTTTTGCAGCTTCGGCGCCGACGCGTCGGCGGTCGCTGGGCAGCCACAGGCCGCGGGTCCGCCGGCTTCCGCACGCCACGCTGCACAAACACAGCCCATTACGTGTACACTTACACACCCCTGCCGTGCCTCACTCCTATACTCGGCTGAACATTACAGCTCAGCGCTAAAAATTTGATAACAGTTTCGTGTTACACACACATTCACTGACAGAGCAGTATTCAAACTTCACTTGTGGTGTAACTGTGCGAAATACGTGCGTCCTCTATTGTTCCTCTTCGCTAATGACTGAGTGGGAAAAGGAAAACGGGAGGGAGTAAAGGATGGCTATACACGAAAATGGGTGGGGGATCACCACTGACGAGTTGACGTCTGTTGTAAGGTGGACGGAGGCTAGGGCTGAGCCCACCTACTAGGTGTTTCTGCGTAACATCCTTCTTCGTCCTCCACAGGGAAAATACATCTACATCATCTAAACTACTCGCCGTTAAAATAGCCACACCAAAAACAAATGCATATGATAAACGGGTATTCATTGGACAGACATATTATACTATAACTGACAGGTGATTACATTTTCATGCAATTTGGGTGCATAGATCCTGATAAATCAGTACCCAGAACAACCACCTCTGGCCGTAATAACGAACTTGATACGCCTGGGCATTGAATCAAAAAGAGCTTGGATGGGGTGTACAGGTACAGCTGCCCATGCAGCTTCAACATCATACCACAGATCATCAAGAGTAGTGACTGGTGTATTGTGACGAGCCAGTTGCTCGGCCACCATTGACCAGACGTTTTCAATTGGTGAGAGATCTGGAGAATGTGCTGGCCAGGGCAGCAGTCGAACATTTTCTGTATCCAGAAAGGCCCGTACAGGACCTGCAACATGCGGTCTGTGCATTATCGTGCTGAAATGTAGGGTTTCGCAGGGATCGAATGAAGGGTAGAGCTACGGGTCGTAACACATCTCAAATGTAACGTCCACTGTTCAAAGTGCCGTCAATGCGAACAAGAGGTGACCCCGATGTGTAACCAGTGGCACCCCATTCCATCACGCCGTGTGATACGCCAGTATGGCCATGACGAATACACGCTTCCAATGTGCGTTCATCGCGATGTCGTCAAACACCGATGCGACCATCATGATACTGTAAACAGAACCTGGATTCTTCCGAAAAAATGACGTTTTGCCATTCGTGCACCTAAGTTCGCCGTTGAGCACACCATCGCAGGCGCTCCTGTCTGTGATGCAGCGTCATTGGTAACCACAGCCATGGTCTCCTAGCTGATAGTCCATGCTGCTGCAAATGTCGTCCAACTGTTCGTGGAGATGGTTATTGTCTTGCTAACGTCCCCATCTATTGGCTCAGGGATCGAGACGTGGCTACACGATCCGTTACAGCCAAGCGGATAACATGCCTGTCATCTTGACTGCTAGTGATACGAGGCCGTTGGGATCCAGCACGGCATTCCGTATTACCCTCATGAACCCACCGGTTCCATATTCTGCTAACAGTCATTGGATCACGACCAACGCGAGCAGCAATGTCGCGATACGATAAACCGCAATCGCGATAGGCTACAATCCGACCTTTATCAAAGTCGGAAACGTGATGGTTCGCGTTTCTCCTCCTTACACGAGGCATCACAACAACGTTTCACCAGGCAACGCCGGTCAACCGCTGTTTGTGTATGAGAAATCGGTTGGAAACTTTCCTCATGTGAGCAGGTGGTAGGTGTCGCCACCGGCGCCAACCTTGTATGAATGCTCTGAAAAGCTAATCATTTGCATATCACAGCATCTTCTTCCTGTCGGTTAAATGTCGCGTCTGTAGCACGTCATAATGGGCAGTAGTGTAGCTCAGCGCAAAAAATTTCATAACGGTTTTGTGTTACACATACGTTCACTGATAGAGCAGTATTCAAATTTCGTGTGTGGTGTAACTGTGCGAAATACGTTCCGCCTCTATGGTTCGTATTCGCTAATGACTGAATGGAAAAAGTAGAACGGGAAGGAGTAAAGGACGGCTATACACGAAAGGGGGTGGGGTATGAATCACTGACGAGATGACGTTTGCTGTAAGGGCGACGCAGGCTAGTGCTGAGCTCACCTGCTAGGTGATATTTATCTTTCTCCATGACCACGGAAGGCCTAACACAAATCTGCGAACCCGAGAAGAGCTTACCTTCTACGTCCTCCACGGGGAAGATACATCTACATCTTTATCATCTGTGATCCGTGTACCTGTGACAAGAGGATACTATGTGTTCCACTATCAATACCCTCCATCTACTGTCCCAGTCGCGAATGATGCTCGGTTAGAGCGACTGCTGGTAAGCTTCTGTGCAAGTTAAAATCTCTCTAACTCTTGTTTCCATTGTCGTTTCGCGAGGTGTACGTGGAGGAAGCAGTAAACTGGTTGACTCTCCTGAGAAATTACAAGGGGCATTCAAAAAGTAATGCAGCACTCTTTTCTCTCGGTCAGTTTCGTTTGAAAAAATGCAGAAATCGTTGTGGGACATGATGGACTATTTCCGCTTCAGTACCTCCAGTTTCACGAAGTTCTTCTACGCGGCGGCGCCAACCGTAGCCTTCAAAATGACTTTTCTAATGAAGATGCATTCCGAGCAGAGAGCTGTCACTGAATTGAAATTTGGCGTAAAACCACAGCATCGTATATATTCATAAGTGCCTGCAGAATGTCTGCGGAGACCTGGCAGTGAACAAAAGCGCTGTGAATCGTAAGGCGAGGTGTCGGTCATCATCACAACGAAAGCGAGCAAACCTGTACCCCATTCTCGTGCTGGCCACCCGCACACAACTGTGACTCCCGCAATGTTGGAACTTGCGGACACTTTAATTCGAGGTGATCTATGGATCACAATCCAACACCCGCTGCACAACTGGACTCTCTTTTAGTAGTGCTGACAAACTCGTCTACCAGTCCGCAGCTCGTGGTCTAGCATGTATTGTTGCTGCTTCTGGATCACGGGGTTCCGGATTCGATTACCGACCGGGTTGGGGATTTTTCTCTTCACGGGGACTGGGTGTTTCTGTTGTCCTCATCATTTCATCATCATCATCATCATCATCATCATCATTCGTGACTGTGGCTAGATTGGGCTGCGTAAAGAAATTGGCCTGTGAACACATTGGAACTTTGTACGGGCGCTGATGACCGCGCAGTTGAGCGCCCAACAAACCAGACATCATCACAACTCTTCTACCAGTTGGGGTACCCGAAGGTGTGTGCCAGCTGGGTTCCTCGCTACGTAACAGAAGACCATAAAGAACAACGGAGGACTGTCTAAGCGGAATTGCATGCACGTTACGATGCTGATAGTGACAATTTTTTGACGAACATCTTCACAGGCGATGAATCATGGGTTCGTCACTTGGAACCGGAAACAAAACGGCAATCCATGGAGTGGTGCCACATCATTACACCTCAGAACAAGAAGTCCAAAGTTGCATCTTCAGCTGTTGAAGCCATGGTGACGTTCTTCTGGGGTTTTGAAGTGGTTACTCTGATGTCCTCCCTCATGGAGCAACGAACATCTCCGAAGAGTCTTGTGCTAACTTGAGATAATTGAAGATATGACTTCAGCGTGTTCGTCGCCACGAAAATGCCAAACGAACGTCTTTCTCCACGACGACGCAAGCCCTAGCACAAATCTGCGAACCCGAGAAGAGCCTACAAAACTCCACTGAAATGTTCTTCCTCATCCATTCTACAATCCAGATCTCGCACCTTCCGAGCTCCATCTGCTTGGCCCAATGAAGGATGCACTCTGCGGAAGCAGTACACAGATGATGGAACCAGCGTCTTGTTGCAATAACCTCTCCAACGTCGACCTGTAGAGCGGTACCATGCAGTCATACAGGCCCTCCCAGTATGGTGGCGCAAGGCCGTCGCTTATGTAAAAAAAAAAAAAAAAAAAAAAAAAAAAATAATATGGTGTATAGGAATCCCCAACAAAACCAACTGCTTCTAGAAGAAAATGTGTTGCACGTGATGCGCCGTGATCCCCCCCCCCCCCCCCCCCTTTACCAAGCGAGGTGGCGCAGTGGTTACACATTGGACTCGCATTCGGAAGGACGACGGTTCAATGCCGCGTCCGGCCATCCTGATTTAGGTTTTCCGTGATTTCCGTAAATCACTCCAGGCAAATGCCGGGATGGTTCCTCTGAATGGGCACGGCCGACTTCCTTCCCCATCCTTCCCTAATCCGATGAGACCGATGACCACGCTGTCTGGTCTCCTTCCCCAAACCAACCAACCAACCCTCTGCAGCTCCCTCTAGTACCATGGATCCCCTTATGGCTTCTGCCACTGGAGACGGATGATCATGCTTTCGTCTTTACCTGTGCTTCTTCGGATGTTGGCAAATTCCTCCATCAGTCTTATCTGGTACGGATCTCAGACGACGAACGATACTCAAGCATCGGTACAATGAGGACATTGTAAGGTATTACCTTCATGTGTGGACTATACCTCTATTGGAGTCTCCCAGTGAATGCCTTTCTTACATTTAGAAGCGTTTGTGAGCCATAGTGGTTTGTTTATACGAGTGTACTATTTTCAGATTTTGTGCAGCGTGTAACAAATTAGATTCGTACTTCTGCGTTAGCCATCAGCTCCACCCATTTAATCTTCGGTATTTTTCTACACGTTACAAAGGCTTATAGTTTCTTCTTGTCTTTACTGTCCATCTTCCACGTTACACTTTGATAAAAAAAAAACTAGGCTGCACACAATACTTTCCTACAACAGCTGCAAATATTTAACTTGATGTTAGCTACTAATGAATTTTTCTTTTCCATAAATATGTTTCTGTCTACTGCCAGTCTCAATTCTATATTCTCCCTACTTTGGCCATCACCCGTTAATTTACTGTCCGAGCAGTCGTCTGCTACGTTCAGCTTCTCATTTCCTAATCTGTCAGGGCTTCATCTGATTCAATTCGACTACGTTCCAATACAACTATTTTACTTTGATTGACATCTATCTTATAACATCCATTCAACTGTTCTTTCAAGTATTTGCCATCTCTGCTGGAATTACAAAGAATAAAGGATCGAAAGGCGTCTTCCGGATGACGCGTGTTCCATAAGTACTAACATACTACTCTTGTAGCCAGGTTAGTTATGCAGTCAAATTTCTGGAAATATGATGACACAAGAAATTGATTTCTGGCTTATTTCGTTTTCTCTAAAAGATATAGACAGCTCTAATCTTTATATTCAACTAAACTTGAGATTACATATCTTCTGAGTCTAAGCACGCTACATTTTTTTCGTATCTTCCAAAATTAGTTTGTATCTTTGAGACAAAATGTTCGCTGACGTACCTGATGTCGCTTAGGGTCCTTTAGTAAACACCGGCCCTGGGACGAATAGATTTCACTGAACTATCAAGGGCTACTAAGCAGGTGTTCTGCATACTACCTAGTCCTGTAAATTGATACAGTGATTTTCAACTAGAAAACCTTCAAAATGATTGTCTCTAAAGAGAGAGAGGTATTTTAGAAGCTTGGACTACCCTGTTTCACAAAGAGCTCATGACCGCTTTATATGGAACACATACTGCACACCAACACTGAAGAGTGCATATGCCCTACCATCTCTCAGGCACATAACTAATTATAAAAGACTAAAGGAATACTAGCGTCATCCGAAGGAAGCATCAGCAGAAGTTGTTCTCTATGACGTAATCTATCACCCCTAGTCGCTTGGAGCAAGGATTTAGAAGCATCCAGTGTGTGTGTGTGTGTGTGTGTGTGTGTGTGTGTGTGTGTGTGTGTGTGTTTGTCAGGCTGTGGACTCAACTAAGGATCTCCATAATGTAATAACACAGGCCAATGAAAGTCAGTCTCTCAAATATTAGTCTACATCAGAGTACCAGGTACTTTCTGCCGAACACTTGCTTCCGAATTTCCGTCGTATAGATCCGGATGAAGTATTATGCCTAAATTGTACCAAAATTCTGTGTCGCTATACCGTCTGGTGTGACCAGTTGGCTAAGATATTGTACAATAAATCAGGAGGAACGGGATACAAAGCCAGTTAGTGCATCCAGTTTTATGTTTTACGTGGGTTTCCTAAACCGTTTGAGAGGAATGCCGGAATGGTAGCTAAGAAAATGACGCTACAAATTTCCCCATAGTTGGACACCGGAAGTTTGTTCTCCAAGGATATTCCCCTCCCCCCCCCCCCCCTTTATACTCCTTTCGTATGGTCGTAGAATATAGACTCCCACAGAGGCTCATTAGAGTCACGCACATATTGAAATATTGAGATATTCTCATGCTGCCATGGCGAAGTGTCATCGATTGATTTTGTTTCTTACTGCCTGCTATTACTGGAAGCCTGTCGAATTATTTAAGACAAGTAGCGTGTTACTGGAATGTAGGAAGTTACAATCAACGGTTGCGACAACAGGAAAATAGCTCTATATTGGTCTTCGCACTAATATTGTTCTATTTTCTTAGCGGACGCAAGTACGATAATGCAATAGGGAAATAAATAATTAAGTTAGAAGGTACTGAAATAACTCTTTGTTGGTGGAGAACACAACCAGGCATAAATATTTTTAGATAGCTTGATTTTAACGCCATTACGGGTCTCAGGCTATTATGCCCATCTTCAGATGGCTAACTTTTTTAATTACAGAAATATTTTCCTCAGCAGTTTACTGTCCGCCCCGAAAAATTTGTTCTGATAGACGGCGTTTCTTTTTGTTTTGGTCCTTAGGCCTAAATGAAAACAAATACTACTTAAGGAAAGCAATATATACCAAATTCATACTTTTAATGGTCGCTAGGCCGAATGTTAATAGTCTCAATGGCACGGTATCTGCATTTATTTAAAAATTCCAATCAAAACTCTCTAAAACCTTACAGAGCGAATAAAATGTGTCAAGAATCATTATCTTGTGTCCTTATGTTAAGATAAACCAGACAACGTCGGGTAATACGCCCGGCTTAAAATCACACGCTGCATCCGAAAGGCACATTATCGATTGCGTGCTCTTGCACTTTAATCTTTTGCGTTCATGTAGGACTGTTTATGATATACGACAAACTGAAGCAGGTAACTGCGTCAGTCATCTTTTTATTAATATCCACGATGCGTTTCGACGGTTTTTTCTTTGGGATCCAGATGCAATCGATTGCATCCACATGCAAAGCGTGGGCACGCAAGTGAGAAAGAGAAAGAGAGAGAGAGAGAGAGAGAGAGAGAGAGAGAGAGAGAGAGAGAGAGATAGCGCCTTTAAAAAACTAAGCGCATCAAACAGGTATGCTTGAAAGTAGAAATGTTATCTTCATACACAGGTTTTTGCTCCTATGAATTTAGGATTAACAGAGTCAGTAGTTAAAGTGAATGACGAATGTTAATCAAAATCGAAATAAGAGTAACATCGCATGGGCCGCAATGAAGCGTATAATGATTGCTAATACCCTCTCTAGGCACTAACAGTTTATCACGATGTGTAAGTAAGGTTCATAGATTTTTCACTATGCTTTAGTCTACTGGAAAATATTGTTACCAGAAGATTACAAGGAAACGCGGATCAACTTACACATTATTTCCAAGTCAAATTTTGAATGGCAATATTCTTTAAATACCAGTAAATACACGATAATCCCCATTACAAAGATTGCACGATGTGTGGTTAACGTTTGGAGAGTGTCGTATCGCTTAAGTAGTTTGGGGTATGAAACAGTGTGAAATAGGACAAATATGGTAATCTCGTAGTAGGAATGGTGAATGAAAGAAGATTTGTTAGCTCGAAGGGAAACATTAAAATGTTTCTATAGCAGTGAGAGAATGCCTCAATATTTAAACATCTCTCCGCACAGGCCATCAAGGCCCAAAGGTACCAACCGGCCGCCGTGTCATCCTCAGCCCACAGGCGTCACTGGATGCGGATATGGAGGGGCATGCAGGCTGCACACCGCTCTCCCGGCCGTATGTCAGTTTCCGAGACCGGAGCCACTACTTCTCAATCAACTAGCTGCTCATTTTGCCTCACAAGGGCTGAGTGCACCCCACTTGCCAACAGCGCTCGGCAGACCGGATGGTCACCCATCCAAGTGCTAGCCCAACCCGACAGCGCTTCACTTCGGTGATCTGACGGGAACCGGTGTTACCACTGCGGCAAGGCCGATTTAAACATCTGCGTGACCGTAATAACGGACAATGCGGCAGCGACCTACACATATTCTGCGGCGACAAGAAGGGAAGGACAGTCAGTAGACCACAAGCCAGGAATGGACTATGATGGGGAATTCATCCGTGTCAGTTTCAGAGGAACAATTTCGGCATTCTCAGTAAAAGGTTTCGGAAGATAACGAAAAATCCTGAAACTGAATGTATTTGTTCTAGGATAGGTCTAGAACAACTTCAGGATTTTCAGGCATTTTTGGAAATATACAGGTTGTTAATGAGAAAGTATTCCACATTTTTAGGGGGTGACAGTATGGACCAAAGCAAGCAAAAATTGTCCATTAAATATCGGTTCTAAAGTGCAAACCTTAGGAGCTGTGAGGACTCGTTCATCTTCGCTACTGTGAAACAGGCCTCTTTTCCGGCAAGCTCTATAATATCCATATTTTGAGAGGTGGTAGTATGTACCAAAACAAGAAAAGATGTTCATTAAACGTCATATGTAAAGAGAGGATATTAAGAGCTATGAGCACGTGGTCTGTGGAACAGATTTGTTTTACTGTAGTGGAGACGAACAAGCTCTTAAGGTATGCATTTTAGAGCTCATGTTTACTGACATTTTTCTCTTCTTATGTTCCATGTCACCACCTTCCAAAAATAAGGAATTCTGTTTTTTAACACCCTGTATAACTTACTAACAGGAAAAAAATACAATTTCGGGAAAGAAGCCCACAGCATTCAAAGGGTTAACGATAGCTCTGGGGGTCGTGCGGTAGCGTTCTCGCTTCCCACGCCCGGGTTCCCAGGTTCGATTCCCGGCGGGGTCAGGGATTTTCTCTGCCTCGTGATGGCTGGGTGTTGTGTGATGTCCTTAGGTTAGTTAGGTTTAAGTAGTTATAAGTTCTAGGGGACTGATGACCATAGTTGTTAAGTCCCATAGTGCTCAGAGCCATTTCGATAGCTCTGGGGAAAGGAAGACTCGTGAAAATAATCGGAAATATTAGTGACACATTCATATCTTTTTGACGGTGATGGTGAGAATCTCAATAACATTAAGTTTCATGTTTGTACGTAGATAACAAACAGAACTGTTTATAGCCTTATAAAGGGAACCGAATGTGCCAAGAACACTTCTCCTGTGCCCTTATGTTAGGAGAAATTGGGCTAAGTGGTTAACTGGGCAACGTCGGGTAATACGCCGGCCTTAAGACGACACACAGCGTCGGAACGACATATTTCGATCTCTTTCTCTGGGACATCAACCTAATTAGGTCCATGTAATTCTGCTTAGGACATAGAAGTGTTTGAAACAGTTGCCCGTGTCAGTCACCTTTTTATTAACAATCTCATATAGCAAACAGCGATTGTTGGAAGAAATCTTTTCTTACCTTTCAAGATAATTCTCTTTCACCGTTCTTCTTCTAATAACATAAAAATTAAATTACTGAGTAGGTTATTCATTAAAGTAGATCACACCTGACAAAAAAGTGAAAAATCCCAGAAGGGGAAAAGTAAACGAAATGAAACTTTACGGGTTGAGAAGGCATGTGGTGTTATTTCATTGATTACAATATCAAGTCAAATTTACAAAGAACTTGGCAGTGTGAGCCCATTTATCAGTATTACGTTGCTTCCATTCTGGCCTGGGTGTGTGCACTGATTCTGTAGGGAAGGGTGTCACAAAGCCGTAGTATCCTATCCCTCTACAACTGCTGTAACTGGTCCTTCATATCCTGGATACTGCCACTGGAGTGCAGCTGACGTCCAAGCTGGTCACTCACATATTCCATCGATGATAGATCAAGGGAATCTTGTTGGCCAGAGGAACACCTTAATATCATACAGAAATTCATAGTGACGCGTACCACGTGTGGACGAGCATTGTCCTGTTGAAAAGTAGCACCACAATACTGTCGCATGAGAGGTAGCACATGACGTCACAGAATGTCCGTGATGCGCCGTTGTGGCATCGTAGTTCCTCAATCACTACTAGCCGTGATCTGAAGTCATATCCGATGGTTCCCCACCCCATGATGCCAGGAATAACACCATACACCTCTCCAGAACATTGGAAGAATGGAATCTCTCCCCAGATCGTCACCCTATTCGCCGACGATGTTCATCCGGGGTAGTGCAGATCTGTGATTCGTCGCAGCATACATTGCTTACCGGTTACGGCGCCACTCTACAGGGTGAGAAGTATTGAAACCGACAAACTCTGGGAGGTTGTAGCGCTCATCAAAACAAATATTTTTCCCTAATGTCATTTTTTCCTATGAGGAGTATTTAAACCGTTCGAGGCCGTATTACGCTCTTCACTTCTGTAGGCAACTGCTGTCCATTGTCTGCTGTGCATTGTCTCTGTTTACTAATGGAGCGATACACTTGGAAGGAGTACACTGTTATGGTTGGTGCGTATTATGAGCTGCACAGCGGGTTCATCAGCAAAATATCCTAATCGCCGTATCCCGCATCATACGACCTTTGTTGCTATGTACCAACGTATGCGTGAGACCGGGGCATTTAGATTACTTGGAGAGAGACGCCGTCGCACGGTAAGAATGCTGCAATTTGAGGAAGTTGTCTTGAAGCATGTGGAGCGGGATCCTTCAATCAGCACTCGTGCAACTGCACGTAACATGGGGACGAATCAGACGAATGTAAGAACAGACCTTCGAGAGAAATTTTTACTTCTATTTCACTTACAGCTTCTCCACAACCTGGAACCAGTTGCTTATCCACCCAGAGCACAGTTTTCGCAGTGGTACCTGGAACAGTGTGAAATGCATCCTACATTTCCATCCTTTGTGTTGTTTACCGATGAAGCAACTTTCGGGCGTGATGGAGTCTTCAACATGCACAATTCACGTGTTTGGAGTCAGGATAACGCCCATGCCACAGCTACTAGCGCTCATCAAGTGCGGTTCTTCGTTAATGTGTGGGTCGGTGTAATTGGGAACTGTTTAATTGGGCCGTATCTGCTACCTAGGCCATTAAATGGCAGGCACTATTACTATTTTCTCGCCAGAACATTGCCAGAATTGCTGGAAGACGTCCCACTCCCTACAAGACAACGCATGTGGACCCGACATGACGGGGCGCCGCCACTTTTCAGTCGTCGTGTGAGTCGATTCCTGTACCGACGGTTCCCAGAAACTTGGATTGGCAGGGGTGGTCCTGTACCATGGCCTGCTCGATCCCCCGATATGTCCCCTCTGGACTTTTTTGTGTGGGGAGAGATACGCAACCTTGTTTACACAACTCCTGTTGCATCAGAAGAGGATCTGGTTGCTCGGATAGTAGCAGCAGCAGGAACAATTCAGGATACTCCTGGGGTTTTTGCCCGTGTCAGACAGAACATGATCCGACGGTGTAACCTTTGTTTACGTGTCAATGGAGGCATTTTTGAAAATCTACTGTAATTGAAATTGGATTGTATTAATGTGTTGTCTCTTGATCATAAGAAAATGGGAAAGTGTTTGTTGGTTTAATTAATTTGCCACCAGAGAAATCTTCCTCTACCGGTTTAAATACTTCTCATAGGAAAAAATGACATTATGGAAAAATATTTGTTTTGATGTCCCCTACAACCTCCCAGAGTTTGTCAGTTTAAATACTTTTCACCCTGCGTATGCAATCATTTGTGTTGCGCTGTTAACGGCTGTCTACGCATGGGACGGTAAATTTCTAGTCCGAGTGCTGCTAGTCTCCGACCAACGGTGCAGTATGACACAAGAAGTTTCAGATAGTCCATTACTTGTTTTCGGAAGGCCGGTGCAGATGTGAAAGGGTTACAGTGCGCTTGGTGCAAAGTACAGCGATGATCGCTTGTACTGTCAGACGTCGCTGACCCGAATCTTGACGACGAGCACGTGTGCCCTCACGATCCAATGCAGTCCAACATCGGTTGACTGTCACTTTCGAATGCTCCACTTTCCGAACAACTGACCAAATGGAGACCCACAATCAGGACACTTTGAAAACGTAGTTTCGCAAGAGTACCGGGTATCTCCGTGTCCTTGAACGATCACCATCATTTCATCCCCATCGACGCGTAAGTCGCCGAAGTGGCGTCAAATCGAAAGACTTGCACCAGGCGAGCGGTCTACCCGCCGGGAGGCCCTCGTCACACATTTCATTTCATTTCAACGATCACTGACGTGTGACGTTACTCACGCTGCCTCGCCAGGCCAGGTAATAACACTAAATGTGAACAACACTATTGCACTCTGACGGGCGTTCTACCTGTTAGAGAGACTTGCGGCTGTAATCACTTATATACGCACCGATGTTGTGTACGTGTATAAAGCTACACTGGCATCCTATCATGTCTTCGGAGTGGGTCGTCTTTTTTTGTCAGGTAGTGTATTTTGAAACTCAGAGTTTAATAACAGGGTGCGCTTCAAAGCGTGAGCTCTCCCCTCTTTTGTCAGCTCAGCTTAACTTCGAGCACAAGAAGACAACTACATCTGTGTATGCATGTCTCGTTCATTTTAAGATAAACAACAGAGATAAAATTGCTCACTGAGCGACTAATCGATTGTAAGGATATAAGACGAGAGAAACAAGGATGAAAACGCTGTATACGAGGTGCGACAATAAAGTAATGAGACTGATTTTCTTTGCAAGATGTGGCAACCCTGCAGGCTTGCGTAGACACAATATCTTTGACCTTGGTCTATAAGCTGCTTCTACTCCAAGCGGCACATCGATGCAACTGCTCAGTCGTGAGTTGTGCTGTAGTAAGTTAACACGTGTTTGTGTCTCTCGTCAAGGAAATAGAATCGCATAATATTGCGCAACGGTATGCCATTTCTTTTTGCGTTAAATTGGGTGAAAACGCGACGCCAACTTACGGTAAGCTTCAGAAGGCTTTTGGAGAGGAGGTTATGTCAAGAGCTCAAGTTTATGGTCGGCATAAAATGTTTAGTGAATGCAGAACGAATGTTGAAGATGAAGACCGCAGTGTGCTGCTTTGATTCCAAGGGAATTGTTCTTAAAGAGTGGGTGCCTCCTGGACAAACAGTTAACCAGTATTACTACAAAGAAATTTTAGAAACACTTCGTAAAAGAGTTCTTCGTGGCCGTGCCAACATTGCTGATAATTGGATTCTGCGCCATCCCATACTGCTCTCTCAGTACAGCAATTTTGAACATCAAAACAAATTTCAGTACTACCACAGCCACCTTATTACCAGATATCGCCCCGTGCGACTTTTTTCTATTTCCAAGAATCAAAACGGCGGTCAAGGGACACGTTTCTCAAGCAACGCGTTGTCGTTGTGGTCTTCAGTGCTGAGACTGGTTTGATGCAGCTCTCCATGCCACTCTATCCTGTGCAAGTTTCTTCATCTCCCAGTACCTACTGCAACCTACATCCTTCTGAATCTGTTTAGTGTATTCATCTCTTGGTCTCCCTCTACGATTTTTACCCTCCACACTGCCCTCCAATCCTAAATTGGTGATTCCTCGATGCCTCAGAATATGCCCCACCAACCGATCCCTTCTCCTAGTCAAGCTGTGCCACAACTTTCTCTTTTCTCCAATTCTATTCAACACCTCCGCATTAGTTATGTGATCTACCCATCTTCAGCATTCTTCTGTAGCACCACATTTGGAAAGCTTCTATTCTCTTCTTGTCTAAGCTATTCATCGTCCACGTTTCACTTCCATACATGGCTACACTCCATACAAATACACAACACAAGATGTCCAAAAAGCTGTGACGAGGGTCTTGGAGGATATTACAGAATGTGAGTTCCAGAAATGTTACCATCAATGGCAGAAGCACTGGAAAAAGTGTGTCCAATCAGAAGGGAACTACTTCGAAGGAGACAACACTATACTTAACTAAAACGGTAAGCAACTTTTTTTTTCACATCAGTCTCATCAACCACACAGCTAAACATAATTACGTATATCGCAGGAGGAGGAGGAGAGATTATAACGTTCACGATGTGTTTCGATGGGTTATATCATCTCGTCCTCAGCACCCAGATATTAACGATTGTATTCAAGTGAAAAATTGAAACAGTTGACCACGTCAGTCTCCTTTTCACTGACATCCAAGATGCGTTTCGTGGGTTTAGACCCTCGTCTTCAGGATCCACATACAAACGACTGTATGCACCTGAGGATGAGGTAAAAACCGTCGAAACGCACCGTGAACTTAAATAAAAATATTATTGGCGTAGTTAACTGTTGCACTTTGTCTCGTTAGCTGCAGCGTATCAGTCAGAGCAGTTGTGCCCACGACATTAAAGAGATTGTGCAGAGATCATATTAGTACAGATTATGTAGGCAGCTGCTGGGCAGGAAGGTGGGTGCATGCAGTGGCGCGTGCTTACCGGCTAGCGCAGCCATGGCGCGTGTCCCCCTCGACGGCCTAGGAGCACTGTGCCGTTAGCGGAGGCGCCTGGCGGGCTGCCGAAGCCCCACGGCGCACCAAGGAAGCCGCCGCGCCGGCCCGAGCGCGTCAATGCCGGCTCGCCGTGCGCCAATTACCGGTGTGTCCCCCAGCTAACAGCAGTTTTCCGCGCTACACTATTACATACAGTGGCACTAGGAACGGGGCAGGCGCTTACACACGTCCCTCAGCCTACTGAAGACGTGTCGTAAGAAATTGAGGGGAGTGGGTAATACCACAGACTAAAACATACTGTCACGACACTCCTGCTCATTTTTGTTGTACACTGTGACTTCAGCGCGCCAAGCTGCCAGTAAGCTACACTGTTGAATGCAATTTCTGATGAAAGCGAATATAATCGTTCATATTAATACGTATGTGACTTGGTTTACACAAAAGGGGGCATTGTAGTGCAATATACACTACTGGCCATTTTAATTGCTACACCATGAAGATGACGTACTACAGACGAGAAATTTAACCGACAGGAAGAAGATGCTGTGATATGCAAATGATTAGCTTTTCAGAGCATTCATACAAGGTTGGCGCCGGTGGCGACACCTACAACGTGCTGACACGAGGAAAGTTTCCAACCTATTTCTCATACACAAACAGCAGTTGACAGGTGTTGCCTGGTGAAACGTTGTGATACCTCGTGTGAGGAGGAGAAATTCGTACCATCACGTTTCCGACTTTGATAAAGGTCGGATTGTAGCCTATCGCGATTTTCGGATTGTCGTATCGCGACATTGCTGCTCGCGTTGGTCGAGATCCGATGAGCGTTGTCAGAATATGGAATCGGTGGGTTCAGGAGCATAATACAAAACGCCGTGTTGGATCCAGCGGCCTCGGTTCACTAGCAGTCGAGATGACAGGCATCTTATCCGCATGGCTGTAACGGATCGTGCAGCCACGTCTCGATCCCTGAGTCAACAGACGGGGACCTTTGCAAGACAACAGCCACCTGCACGAACAGTTCGACGACGTTTGCAGCAGCATCAACTATCAGCTCGGAGACCCTTGACGCTGCATCGCAGACAGGAGCGGCTGTGATGGTGTACTCAACGACGAACCTGAGTGCGCTAATGGCAAAACGTCATTTTTTTCGGATGAATCCAGGTTATGTTTACAACATCGTGATGGTCGCATCCGTGTTTGGTGACATCGCGTGAACGCACATTGGAAGCGTGTATTCGTCAGCGCCATACTGGCGTATCACCCGGCGTGGTGGTATGGGGTGCCACTGGTTACACGTCTCGGTCACCTCTTGTTCGCACTGACGGCACTTTGAACAGTGGACGTTACATTTCAGGTGTGTTACGACCCGTTGCTCTACCCTTCATTCGATCCCTGCAAAACCCCATATTTCAGCAGGATAATGCACGACCGCATGTTGCAGGTCCTGTACGGACCTTTCTGGATACAGAAAATGTTCGACTGCTGCCCTGGCCAACACATTCTGCCGATCTCTCAGGACTGAAAACGTCTGGTCAATGGTGGCCGAGCCACTGGCTCGTCACTATACGCCCGTCCATACTCTTGATGAACTGTGGTATGGTGTTGAAGCTGCATGGGCAGCTGTACCTGTACACGCCATCCAAGCTCTGTTAATGCCCAGGCGTATCAAGGCCGTTATTACGGCCAGAGGTGGTTGTTCTGGGTACTGTTTTCTCGGGATCTATGCACCCAAATTGGGTGAAAATATAATCACATGTCAGTTCTAATATAATATATTTGTCTAATGAATACCCGTTTATCATCTGCATTTCTTCTTGGTGTAGCAATTTTAATGGCCAGTAGTATATTACAGGAATAACAACAAGAAGGCACTACATTTGTCACTATTTAGTTTTCCTAAGTATCCAAGAGGCGAGAATGAGTTTTCACTCTGCAGCGAAGTGTGCGCTGGTTTGAAACTCCCTGGCAGATCAAAACTATGTGCAGGACCGGGACTCGAACTTAGGTCCTTTTGGCTTTCACGGGAAAGTGCTGTACCGACCGACCTATCCAAGTACGACTCACGACCCGCTCCCATGTCTTTACTTATGACAGAGCCTCTTCTTCTACCTCCCGTAAGTGCTTGTCCCGCAAGGAACGGTGGAGAACTGTGATATTCTGTGAAATTGGGAAAGTAGGAGATGAGTTTCTGGTGGAAGCAGTCCGGATCGTAAATCGTACTTAAATAGCTCAATCTGTGCAGCTCTTGCCCGTCAAAGGCAAATGTCTCACGTTTGAGTCCCGGTCCGGCACACAGTTTTGATCCACCTGGAAGTTTCTTACCGCAAGCGATATGAAATAGAGCATTGCGTGACTTTAGCTACAATTCTCTTTCAACCTATAGACATTTAGTCGGCCGTAACGTCTATTTTGATGAGACTGAAATGGTTGATAAGTAGCTGAAGAGACAAACTTCTGCAGAAATACTTCATATAATTACAAAATAATGTGTAGTTTATTTTATAAATGCAGTCACAACTTTTGAAGGAGAGAAGACAGCTACGCTGACGTGATAATATAACTCCAATAGCAATAATCCTAAAATTCCAGAACTGTTGTTACTTCAGAGCCAGAGACATAATAAACTGAAACATGAGACTCTTCAGCGCAAGACATCTCTTCAGGATGAAGCCATAACATTGAATATAAGTCTTCACGTGATGGAAAAAGGGGCTAAGTTTAAGAATTTCAGAAACATATTCCGTGCAAAATAGTTACGCGACAAACAAATTGCCAATCATATTAAGGACAGAGAAGCACAGAAATACCGTAGAAACCAAGTGGAGGAAGACAGGCATAGAAAAAAACAATTGTATATTGGTTCTTAAAGAAAGACTCTGTTGATTTATTGTTCAGCTACATCTGTGTGTCATTCATTTTTGTTGATATTTCACTAACGCTTCATACACCGCAATATAATAATTATTTCCTAAATTACGTAGGTAAAGAAATAAAAATAAACATTATTGACAATACACACGAAGTTAAGAAAAGGTTGTCTTTATCTCCGCTAGGGCGCTACTGTCACCCCGAACAGCCGGTAACAATTTTCACAACAGTGAGTGTCGCGATTGTATTTAACTGTGGTGATAATGGGTGGTTATAATTAAAGTACAGTTACTTACAGATGCCCAATATGGGCTGTAATAATTGCATGCCATCGGAACTTGGTAGATATTCTAATGCATTATTGTGGAGCCATTTACATTGGGAAAAAATAGTTCCAATTTTGGTCACCAGATGCAAATCTGGCGCTGAGAATGCAAGAAAGACTTACAGAAGTGTTTCCAATTGTTTGTGAATTAGGAACGGGACGTGGGTAGAAAAGGTCAATCAAGTGAGAAAGGCATATTGTTGATTTAATTATTAACCGCCGCTTCCACAATTTATTCAATATGATGTCCGGAAACGCCGACGAGATGCTGCATCCGTAAAACGACGTGTTAAACAGTTGCTCGCAGCCGTTCCAGTGGAATCTGAGCAACATGTTCCTTCACATCAGATAGCCATCGGACGTGTCCATGGTAAACAAGTCCTTTTATATATCCCCAGAAACGAAACTGGCATGGAGTCGTATCATTTGATCTTGCAGGTTATGCATCTGAAAAACCTCTGGAGATAACAAGTTCGTGGAAATCTGCATTCAACAGATCTTTCACTGCGCGAGCGACATGAGCTGTTGCCCCATCTTGCATGAAAACAGTGGTTTCCACACAATTGTGATCTTCCAGGAATCACATGCTGTATAAGGAGGTCTCGATAACGTGCGGGCGTCACGGTACAACTGACAAGCCGTCTGGGTGTATTCTCTTCCAACAAGAACGGACCGAGAATAGACATGACACAGTCACATACGGCGAGTGCAATGGGTCTTCGAGCACAACAAGCGGTTGAACAATGCCCCAATTCGGCAGTTCTGCGTAGGCACTGCACCATTTAGCGTAAAATGTGCCTTGTCACTCTATAGAATATTGCCCGACCACATGTCATCAACTTCGATCTGTGCCGCAAATCGACGAGCAACTTCAGAACGTTGCTGCGTATCATGAGGTTTCAGTTGCTGCACCACCTGGAACTTGTACAGGTACTAGTGCAAAATAGGCCGCAAGACTTTCCCGTACTGTTGACCATGGGATGGACAATTCTTGTGACACTGCATGAGCCCTAGCTCCCCGCATGGTATGTGCAGCATGGTCTGTTACAGCAACAGCAACCTCTCCAATAGCTTGCACCGGAATAGAATACCTTCTTCCAGGTACGGCATCAAGGGAACCATATTTTCTAACTTCATTATCATCTTCTTTAAATCTTTCAGTTAGAGATACAATACAGCAGTATACCCGCTGCCATTCACATAACACAGTTTCACTGGCAGCGCGCAGTCTCTCTTTTTCGATAGTCATACAGTTCACGCACGTTATGGCTCGTCAAATGATGGATGTCATACCGTCATAAAGCGGTCTACAGCGCCATATTTGCACCTGGTGGTCAAAGTTGGAACTAATCATTTTCGAGCGTAAATCGGCTCCGCATTAACGCATTGGAATATATACAAAGTTACGCTGCTGTACGATAATTACAACCCACATCGGACCTCCGCGAGTAGCTGCTCTTTAATTATAACCACCCAGAAATTGAAGTTCGATCTGACTGCGTATAGGTTTAACTGAACAAATTCCTGCTTCAGTGAATTACGCTACTGGTCATTAAAATTGCAACGCCGTGAAGGCTACATACAATAAAACAGATGCTGGCTGTAAGTATGCAGATGATCAGAATTTCAAGGCAATCACACAAAGTAAGTAGAAGTTACTCCGTATACAACCGGTGTATAAGGAAAGATTACGGTGCAGGTTTCTCATTCACAAATGGCATGCGAATGTTGTTCATTTGTGAGGAGTCCGTGGAGTGCGCGATTACTGGTCGCATTGGACGGAATACACGACTACAACGTGAATGTGGCATCGATGGTTTCAGGAGGGGCACACTCAAAGCTGACCCAGGAGAAGAGCGCCCGAGAAGACAGACATATTGTTCACTCAGTCATGCAGGTTCAAAAATGTTCAAATGTGTGTGAAATCTTATGGGACTTAACTGCTAAGGTCATCAGTCCCTAAGCTTACACACTACTCAACCTAAATTATCCTAAGGACAAACACACACACACACACACACACACACACACACACACACACACACACACACACACACACACACCTATGCCCGAAGGAGGACTCGAACCTCCGCCGTGACCAGCCGCACAGTCCATGACTGCAGCGCCTTAGACCGCTTGGGATGTTTATCTGTCACACACTTGAATACATTGCTAGCTTCATTTACAAAACCGCAACCATCACCACTGGCATACAAACACATCTGCCGTTACCAACACATACGATTTATTGTTAACTCATTGTAACGTATCTTTGCTTCCTGGCGGTTAATCCCGCGCGGAGTACAGGTTCGTACAGTCATGCCGCATAGTAAGAGCCAGGATACGGGCCTTTTTACAGTAAAACAAGTGTAGACACAGAAAGGGAGATAACGTATGCAGTTGAAGCACCATGGTGATCAATGCGTCTGGTTCCTTTGACACAGCAGCGGAGAGAGGCGCGTCGGCCGTTTTGCGCACAACGACAACACTGGCAGCAGCAGCAGCAGCACTGAATCGTCTTTTCAGGTGAGTCCTGGTTCCGCATACAGCATCATCATGGATGTATTCGTGTATGGAGGTTCAAAGAAGAAGGAAATCTGCCAGTTTACTTCCTTCATGGTAAAAAAAAAAAAAAAAAAAAAAAAAAAAAAAAAAAAAAAAAAAAAAAAATTGGTTCAAATGGCTCTAAGCACTATGGGACTTAACATCTGAGGTCAGCAGTCCCCTAGACTCAGAACTACTTAAACCTAACTAACCTAAGGACATCACACACATCCATGCCCGAGGCAGGATTCGAACCTGCGACCGTAGCGGTCGCGCGGTTCCAGACTGTAGTGCCTAGAACCGCTCGGCCACCGCGGCCTGCCTTCGTAGTCATACATGCCCTGCATTTTTCGGTATGTTATGGGTTGCCATTCGGTACACAACACGATCACCTCTAGTTCGCAGAGCCGGTAACTTGGACGACAGGCATTACACTTATGACGGTTTAAAACCAATAACTGTGCTTTCTCTTGGAGATTTCCTTGACGTTACCTTTAAGCAAGATAACGCATAATCGCTCGTGGCCTGTGCTGTTCTGAACTACATGTATACAGAGAGCATTTGACTGTTGGCCTAGCCAGTATATTCTCTCATCCACTGAAAATGCCTAGTCATGGGGTGCTGAAAGATAGGCACGCCACCATTGTCCAGCTGTTAAGTTTGCAGAACTCTTTCACAGAGTTGAAGCAGTGTACAATGACTATTTCGTATGTTTTCTTTAAAAACTGCTGCACAGCTTCAATATATTTATAGAATAGCAACACGAAACCACCTAAATCAGGTGTAATATGTATTTCATTTTGGATGACAACCTCGTCTCGTGAGAATCAGCAGTTGTATTGATACTTGAGATAATTCTCATTTATTGTACAGTTTAAGCTGCACATTTTTAGTTACATTCGATGTTTCCATCACTCAGCATCATCTTAAGACCCAAAATGATGTAAACCTAAATATTTAAAATATGTATCGTCTAATAATTACTTTTTGCAGTTTTAGTTTAGGGCCTTCTCTCTTTAAACCCGTAGCAGCTCTTCCCCCCCCCCCCCCCCCCCCCCCGCCCTCTTGCCTTCTATCCTTGCTCTTAATACCCGTCGGTCCATTTTATAATTGTACAATAAAAATGTAGTATTAATATAAGTACCTGCGTCAGCAATCCGTCTTGTCTATTCAGAACTACTCATGAGAGTACTATGTTTTGCAGTTGCGGTCTTTGATTTAAATATAAGTTGGAGGTAGGGGAGAGGAGAGGAGAGGAGAGGGTTAAGGGGAAATCGAGTGAGAGTGATCTGGGGAGTGGAAGGAAGCAGGGAAGACGTGTTGGAGTATCATGAGTTAACAAAGGGAGTCTTGCTTAAATTACATAAGCTATATTTATACACCAGTAGTGAACACCAATGGATGTGTGAAATGTGAACGGTATAAAATAGTGAAGTTATAAAATTGACCTAGCGGGAGTGAGAGTATGTAAAGCAGGCAAGAGAGGGGGGAGGGAGGGATAATTGGAGGCCTGCTACGAGCTTCACAAGAGAAGGTTTTGTACAGAAATAGCAAAAAATCAATTACGTAAAAACCGTTAGGTTAAAATACCAGAGGCGTAGACTAGTGGATGTTCACTGCAACAAGCTATTTATTTATTGCTCTCATGTTCGCTTAGTGACAGTTTTAATAACCTGTTAATCTTGGATCTAAAACATGCTGCCTTGATTCTCTCAGGGAGCCACTACTTAGTCAATAATAATGTCTGCACAGGTCGGTGATCTGTACACGCTAAAACTGTGTTAACCCGCCTCTCTTGTAACCGTAATGTCGAGATAGTTGGTGGCTCTCTAATTTTCGTGCTCGAGTGTAAACCCAATTTTTGTGTGGAAAGCACTAAATCTCTCCGCTATCTCATTAACATTCCTTTGATCTCCTTCAAGTAAGAAAATAGCATCATCCCCGTAGCGGTAACAGTGGAGAACTTGGCTGGCCACTGCAGGGTTTTTAGTGAAAAATTGATTTTCTTAATGATTAAGGACAATCTCAGCCATAATGCCAGAAAGGATAGCTATGGGAAATCCCATTTTTTAATATTTAATGGCATTTCATGCAGTTCTAGTTCCTCTAAGATTATAAAATTACTGTGGAATAATGTAATTTCCTACACATCCGTTGTTCTAGGACTGCACTTTTAGTGTTTTAAGAAAAAAAATTTATGCAATTTTATTTTTTGTACGTTCACAGTAAGACCTTACGGCTTTATATTTCAAAATTTCACCCTTTTAATATTTTAAGATACTAATTGAGTTTTCGGTACTTTATTTCCACTTCTATAATCTACTATTTTCTTCTTTTTAATATAGTATTACACATCCATTAGTCTACGCTTCTGGTATTTTAACAGAAAGCTTCTTGCATAGATGATTTTTTGCAATTTTGGTATCAGATCCTGTTTTGTTAAAACGTTACTGAGAGACGAAATACTGTATCTGCAGTGGGTATCATCTACTCGGGAAGGGGAAATTACTGACGAGGGAACCTCCCCATCGCAACCCCGTCAGATTTAGTTATAATTTGGCACAGTGGATAGGCCTTGAAAAACTGAACACAGATCAATCGAGAAAACAGGAAGAAGTTGTGTGGAACTATGAAAAAATAAGTAAAATATACCAACTTAGTAGTCCATGGGCAACATAGGCCACATCAAGGATAGTGTAAGCCCAAGAGCGCCGTGGTCCCGTGGTTAGCGTGAGCAGCTGCGGAATGAGAGATCCTTGGTTCAAGTCTTCCCTCGAGTGAAAAGTTTAAATTTTTATTTTCAGACAGTTATCAGAGTTCAGGCAGTCACACGTAATCAACTTCGCTCTCCAAAATTCCAGGACATGTTCAGATTTGCTTGGTCATATGGAGGATTTGACGGTCTACACACGGAAAAATTTGAAAACGTTAAAAACATATGTTTTGACAGAGCACAGAGAAAACTGTGCGATTGTGAAAATGTGACACACTCTGATGTTTTCATCACTTTTTTGGGAGTGATTATCACATCCACAAGGAAACCTAAATCGGGCAAGGTAGAAGAATCTTTTTACCCATTCACCAAGTGTGCAAGTTAGGTGGGTCGACAACATACTCCTGTCATTTGATGCACATGCCGTCACCAGTGTCGTATAGAATATATCAGACGTGTTTTCCTGGATCAAATGTTTTCGGTTCCCATTGGAGAGACACGTCCTTTCGTCTACTAATCGCACGGTTTTGCTGTGCGGTCGCAAAACACGGACGCTAAACCCGACACTAAATTTATTACAGTGAACAGAGACGTCAATGAACGAACGGACAGATCATAACTTTGCAAAAATAAAGTGAGTAAACTTTTCGATCGAGGGAAAACTTGAACCAAGGACCTCTCGCTTCGCAGCTGCCCACGCTAACCACGGGACCACGGCGCTCCTGTGCTCACGTTATCCATGTTGTCCATGAACAACTCAGCTTGTATATTTTGCTTATTTTTTCATAGTTCCGCACAACTTCTTCCTGTTTTCTCGATTGATCTGTGTTCAGTTTTTCAAGGCCTATCCTCTGTGCCAAATTATAACTAAATCTGAGGGGGGTGCGATGGGGAGGTTCCCTTGTGAGTGTGTCAGCTACTGGGAGAGCTGTTAGCCACTGGTGTGCCAGCAACTAGATCTCAAGGCCCCTGTAAACGATCAAACGTGCTTGACAAAATCGTTCTGATCTAGCCAAGCAAGCCCGTACACGTTCAAACAACGTTTGACAGTTTAATCTCACTGTGAAGCAGACGTTGTTCGTGTCCGCGTGCATTTTGACAGTAGTGATAACGGCCACAAATGCAGACAGAGCAGTGCTGGAACTGACTTTGGTACTTTTAAAGAAGAAGATGAAGAAAACACATCTCTGGTCCAGGGAAAGGCTTAAAATGAGATTCGCCCATGAAAAATCTGCTAAAGGAAGTATTACTCTCAGAACCTGATGGATACAGGAACTTGCTGAGAATGAAACTTTTTAAAACTTGATAATGCCCACCTAAAAGAGCAAACTTGCCTGTCAAGTTTGCTTTTATGTAGCCACGGATGTGTCAAATAACCTCGTACACGTACCGGGAAAGCCTGTCATTTTAATCTTACTTTTGAAGCAGACGCTTCTCGTGTATGCAGAATTTTGGCACTAGTGGGAAAGCTACAAATGCAGATAAAGCATTTCTGACATTGACTCTGTTACTGTGTTTAAAGAAGAAGTAAACAAGACGCTGGTCTAGGGAATGGTTTAAAATGAGACAGAATTATACAAATGAAAACCTGTTGACGGAAATGTTACAGTTAGAATTTGATGACTATGTCAACTTTCTGCAGATGGAGAGTGAAAGTTTAATAACGTGTTTGGCGTACTTCACCTTCAAACTGAAAAAGAACTATGAGAAAAATTTATTCTCTTCTGCTTGGTCCTCTGACAGTTCATTAAAATACCATTGTGTGAGAAAGTATAGCTCACATCGTCCGTGGAAGAACCGGAGAACTTCGATTTCTTTTATTTTATTCCACTCCTGCTTGTATGTTACCTCTACATTTTGGTAATTGTCAGTGGTATTTAGTTTTTATACTTGATCGTAGTTTCCATAGTTGTAGAAATTCACGATACAGTGAGATAAAGTGTGATAAGACAATTTTTCCCTAAACTTACGAGTATCAACGTGGACACAAACGAAGTCAACCATCTTGTCAAACTTTCTGTCAATCAAAACGTGACAAACACGTCGAGCAGCACTGTATATAGTCAAATGTTTGACAAGTATAGTTAATTTTGACAAAATGTTTGATCGTTTATGGCGGCTTTAAATAGGAGGGTTGATTGTTTCACTTCT